>NC_140579.1:1270881394-1272081394 GCF_964204655.1 Triturus cristatus
CCCCCGCCCTCCCTCCCTTCCTGTACCTTTTACTCCCCCACCCTCCTGCTGTCTGTGCCTTTTACTCCCCCCGCCCTCCCTTTGTCTGTGCCTTTTACTCCCCCGCCCACCCTCCCTCCCTCCCTTTGTGTGTGTCTTTTACTCCCCCCACCCTCCCTCCCTCCCTTTGTCTGTGCCTTTTACTCGCCCGCCCTCCCTACCTTTGTCTGTGTCTTTTACTCCCCCACCTGCCCTCCTTACTTTGTCTGTGCCTTTTACTCCCCCCACCCACCCTCCCTCCCTTTGTGCCTTTTACTCCCGCCGCTGCCCTCCCTTTGTCCGTGCCTTTTTGTCCCCCTGCCCGCCCTCCCTCCCTTCCTGTGCCTTTTACTCCCCCACCCTCCCGTTGTCTGTGCCTTTTACTCCCCCCGCCCTCCCTTTGTCTGTGCCTTTTACTCCCCCCACCCTCCCATTGTCTATGCCTTTTACTCCCCCCACCCTCCCGTTGTCTGTGCCTTTTACTCCCCTGCCCGCCCTACCTTTTACTCCCCCCGCCCTTCCTCCCTTTTACTCCCCCGCCCACCCTCTCTTCTACTCCCCCGCCCGCCCTCCCGTTGTCTGTGCCTTTTACTCCCCCCGCCCACCCTCCCTCCCTCCCTTTGTCTGTGTCTTTTACTCCCCCCGCCCGCCCTCCCTACTTTGTCTGTGCCTTTTACTCCCCCCCGCCCGCCCTCCTGTTGTCTGTTCCTTTTACTCCCCCTGCCCGTTGTCTGTGCCTTTTACTCCCCCCGCCCGCCCTCCCTCCCTTTGTCTATGCCTTTTACTCCCCCCGACGCCCTCCCTTTGTGCCTTTTACTCCCCCTGCCCGCCCTCCCTTTGTCTGTGCCTTTTACTCCCCCCGCCTGCCCTCCCTTTGTCTGTGCCTTTTACTCCATCAACCGCCCTCCCTTCCTTTGTCTGTGCCTTTTACTCCCCCGCCCGCCCTCCCTCCCTCCCTTTGTGTGTACCTTTTACACCCCCGCCCTCCCTCCTTCCCTTTGTCTGTGCCTTTTACTCTCCCGCCCGCCCTCCCTACCTTTGTCTGTGTCTTTTACTCCCCCCGGCTGCCCTCCTTACTTTGTCTGTGCCTTTTACTCCCCCCACCCGCCCTCCCTCCCTTTGTGCCTTTTACTCCCCCCACCGCCCTCCCTTTGTCTGTGCCTTTTTGTCTCCCCCGCCCTCCCTACCTTCCTGTACCTTTTACTCCCCCACCCTCCTGTTGTCTGTGCCTTTTACTCCCCCCGCCCTCCCTTTGTCTGTGCCTTTTACTCCCCCCACCCTCCCATTGTCTATGCCTTTTACTCCCCCCACCCTCCCGTTGTCTGTGCCTTTTACTCCCCTGCCCGCCCTACCTTTTACTCCCCCCACCCTTCCTCCCTTTTACTCCCCCGCCCACCCTCCCTTTTACTCCCCCGCCCGCCCTCCCGTTGTCTGTGCCTTTTACTCCCCCCGCCCACCCTCCCTCCCTCCCTTTGTCTGTGTCTTTTACTCCCCCCGCCCGCCCTCCCTACTTTGTCTGTGCCTTTTACTCCCCCCCGCCCGCCCTCCTGTTGTCTGTTCCTTTTACTCCCCCTGCCCGTTGTCTCTGCCTTTTACTCCCCCCGCCCGCCCTCCCTCCCTTTGTCTGTGCCTTTTACTCCCCCCGATGCCCTCCCTTTGTGCCTTTTACTCCCCCTGCCAGCCCTCCCTTTGTCTGTGCCTTTTACTCCCCCCGCCTGCCCTCCCTTTGTCTGTGCCTTTTACTCCATCAACCGCCCTCCCTTCCTTTGTCTGTGCCTTTTACTCCCCCGCCCGCCCTCCCTCCCTCCCTTTGTGTGTACCTTTTACTCCCCCGCCCTCCCTCCTTCCCTTTGTCTGTGCCTTTTACTCTCCCGCCCGCCCTCCCTACCTTTGTCTGTGTCTTTTACTCCCCCCGGCTGCCCTCCTTACTTTGTCTGTGCCTTTTACTCCCCCCACCTGCCCTCCCTCCCTTTGTGCCTTTTACTCCCCCCACCGCCCTCCCTTTGTCTGTGCCTTTTTGTCTCCCCCGCCCTCCCTACCTTCCTGTACCTTTTACTCCCCCACCCTCCTGTTGTCTGTGCCTTTTACTCCCCCCGCCATCCCTTTGTCTGTGCCTTTTACTCCCCCCACCCTCCCATTGTCTATGCCTTTTACTCCCCCCACCCTCCCATTGTCTATGCCTTTTACTCCCCCCACCCTCCCGTTGTCTGTGCCTTTTACTCCCCCCACCGCCCTCCCTTTGTCTGTGCCTTTTTGTCTCCCCCGCCCGCCCTCCCTCCCTTCCTGTACCTTTTACTCCCCCACCCTCCTGTTGTCTGTGCCTTTTACTCCCCCCGCCCTCCCTTTGTCTGTGCCTTTTACTCCCCCCACCCTCCCATTGTCTATGCCTTTTACTCCCCCCAACCTCCCGTTGTCTGTGCCTTTTACTCCCCCTGCCCTTCCTTCCTTTTACTCCCCCGCCCACCCTCCCTTTTTCTCCCCCGCACGCCCTCCCATTGTCTGTGCCTTTTACTCCCCCCGCCCACCCTCCCTCCCTCCCTTTGTCTGTGCCTTTTACTCCCCCCGCCTGCCCTCCCTTTGTCTGTGCATTTTTCTCCCCCGCCTGCCCTCCCTCCCTTTGTCTGTGCCTTTTACTCCCCCGCCTGCCCTCCCTTCCTCCCTTTGTGTTTGCCTTTTACTCCCCCGCCCTCCCTCCCTCACTTTGCCTGTGCCTTTTAGTCCCCCCGCCCGCCCTCCCTCCCTTTGTCTGTGCCTTTAATCCCCCCCTGCCTGCCCTCCCTCCCTTTCTGTGCCTTTTACTCCCCCGCCCGCCCTCCCTCCCTTTGTCTGTGCCTTTTACTCCACCCGCCCGCCCTCCCTCCCTTTGTCTATGCCTTTTACTCCAGTTTGTACCTTTTACTCCCCCTGCCCGCCCTCCCTTTGTCTGAGCCTTTTACTCCCCCCGCCTGCCCTCCCTTTGTCTGTGACTTTTACTCCCCTGTCCGCCCTCCCTCCCTTTGTCTGTGCCTTTTACTCCCCTGCCCGCCCTCCGTCCCTCCCTTTGTGTGTTCTTTTTACTCCCCCCGCCCTACCTCCCTCCCTTTGTCTGTGCCTTTTACTCCCCCTGCCTGCCCTCCCTTTGTCTGTGCCTTTTACTCCATCACCCGCCCTCCCTACCTTTGTCTGTGCCTTTTACTCCCCCCGCCCACCCTCCCTCCCTCCCTTTGTCTGTGTCTTTTACTCCCCCCGCCCGCCCTCCCTACTTTGTCTGTGCCTTTTACTCCCCCCCGCCCGCCCTCCTGTTGTCTGTTCCTTTTACTCCCCCTGCCCGTTGTCTGTGCCTTTTACTCCCCCCGCCCGCCCTCCCTCCCTTTGTCTGTGCCTTTTACTCCCCCCGACGCCCTCCCTTTGTGCCTTTTACTCCCCCTGCCCGCCCTCCCTTTGTCTGTGCCTTTTACTCCCCCCGCCTGCCCTCCCTTTGTCTGTGCCTTTTACTCCATCAACCGCCCTCCCTTCCTTTGTCTGTGCCTTTTACTCCCCCGCCCGCCCTCCCTCCCTCCCTTTGTGTGTACCTTTTACACCCCCGCCCTCCCTCCTTCCCTTTGTCTGTGCCTTTTACTCTCCCGCCCGCCCTCCCTACCTTTGTCTGTGTCTTTTACTCCCCCCGGCTGCCCTCCTTACTTTGTCTGTGCCTTTTACTCCCCCCACCCGCCCTCCCTCCCTTTGTGCCTTTTACTCCCCCACCGCCCTCCCTTTGTCTGTGCCTTTTTGTCTCCCCCGCCCTCCCTACCTTCCTGTACCTTTTACTCCCCCACCCTCCTGTTGTCTGTGCCTTTTACTCCCCCCGCCCTCCCTTTGTCTGTGCCTTTTACTCCCCCCACCCTCCCATTGTCTATGCCTTTTACTCCCCCCACCCTCCCGTTGTCTGTGCCTTTTACTCCCCTGCCCGCCCTACCTTTTACTCCCCCCGCCCTTCCTCCCTTTTACTCCCCCGCCCACCCTCCCTTTTACTCCCCCGCCCGCCCTCCCGTTGTCTGTGCCTTTTACTCCCCCCGCCCACCCTCCCTCCCTCCCTTTGTCTGTGTCTTTTACTCCCCCCGCCCGCCCTCCCTACTTTGTCTGTGCCTTTTACTCCCCCCCGCCCGCCCTCCTGTTGTCTGTTCCTTTTACTCCCCCTGCCCGTTGTCTGTGCCTTTTACTCCCCCCGCCCGCCCTCCCTCCCTTTGTCTGTGCCTTTTACTCCCCCGCCCACCCTCCCTCCCTCCCTTTGTGTGTGCCTTTTACTCCCCCCGCCCTCCCTCCCTCCCTCCCTCCCTTTGTCTGTGCCTTTTACTCCCCCGCCCGCCCTCCCTCCCTTTGTCTGTGCCTTTTACTCCCCCCTGCCTGCCCTCCCTCCCTTTCTGGGCCTTTTACTCCCCCGCCCTCCCTCCCTCCCTTTGTCTGTGCCTTTTACTCCACCCGCCCGCTCTCCCTCCCTTTGTCTATGCCTTTTACTTCAGTTTGTACCTTTTACTTCACCTGCCCGCCCTCCCTTTGTCTGTGCCTTTTACTCCCCCGCCTGCCCTCCCTTTGTCTGTGCCTTTTACTCCCCCGCCCGCCCTCCCTCCTTTTGTCTGTGCCTTTTACTCCCCCGCCCGCCCTCCCTCCCTCCCTTTGTGTGTGTCTTTTACTCCCCCCGCCCTCCCTCCCTCCCTCCCTTTGTCTGTGCCTTTTACTCCCCCACCCGCCCTCCCTCCCTTTCTCTGTGTCTTTTACTCCCCCGCCCACCCTCCCTCCCTTTGTGCCTTTTACTGCCCCCGCCGCCCTCTCTTTGTCTGTGCCTTTTACTCCCCACCTGCCCTCCCTCCCTTTGTCGGTGCCTTTTACTCCCCCGCCCGCCCTCCCTCCTTCCCTTTTTCTGTGCCTTTTACTCCCCCCACCCTCCCTCCCTCCCTTTGTCTGTGCCTTTTACTCCCCCGCCCGCCCTCCCTCCCTTTGTCTGTGCCTTTTACTCCCCCCGCCCGCCCTCCCCTCCCGTTGTCTGTTCCTTTTACTCCCCCTGCCCGTTGTCCTTGCCTTTTACTCCCCCACCCGCCCTCCGTCCCTTTGTCTGTGCCTTTTACTCCCCACGACCGCCCTCCCGTTGTGCCTTTTACTCCCCCGCCCGCCCTCCCTTTGTCTGTGCCTTTTACTCCCCCCGCCTGCCCTCCCTTTGTCTGTGCCTTTTACTCCATCGCCCGGCCTCCCTCCCTTTGTCTGTGCCTTTTACTCCCCCACCTGCCCTCCCTCCCTTTGTCGGTGCCTTTTACTCCCCGCCCGCCCTCCCTCTCTCTCTCTTTTTCTGTGCCTTTTACTCCCCCCGCCCTCCCTCCCTCCCTTTGTCTGTGCCTTTTACTCCCCCACCCGCCCTCCCTCCCTTTGTCTGTGTCTTTTACTCCCCCCGCCCGCCCTCCCTACTTTGTCTGTGCCTTTTACTCCCCCCCGCCAACCCTCCCGTTGTCTGTTCCTTTTACTCCCCCTGCCCGTTGTCCGTGCCTTTTACTCCCCCCACCCGCCCTCCCTCCCTTTGTCTGTGCCTTTTACTCCCCCGACCGCCCTCCCGTTGTGCCTTTTACTCCCCCCGCCCGCCCTCCCTTTGTCTGTGCCTTTTACTCCCCCAGCCTGCCCTCCCTTTGTCTGTGCCTTTTACTCCATCGCCCGCCCTCCCTCCCTTTGTCTGTGCGTTTTACTCCCCCGCCTACCCTCCCTCCCTCCCTTTGTGTGTGCCTTTTACTCCCCCCCGCGCTCCCTCCCTCCCTTTGTCTGTGCCTTTTACTCTCCCACCCGCCCTCCCTACCTTTGTCTGTGTCTTTTACTCCCCAACCCGCCCTCCTTACTTTGTCTGTGCCTTTTACTCCCCCCACCCACCCTCCCTCCCTTTGTGCCTTTTACTCCCCGCACTGCCCTCCCTTTGTCTGTGCCTTTTTATCCCCCTGCCCGCCCTCCCTCCCTTCCTGTGCCTTTTACTCCCCCACCCTCCCGTTGCCTGTGCCTTTTACTCCCCCCGCCCTCCCTTTGTCTGTGCCTTTTACTCCCCCCACCCTCCCATTGTCTATGCCTTTTACTCCCCCCACCCTCCCGTTGTCTGTGCCTTTTACTCCCCCGCCCGCCCTACCTTTTACTCCCCCCGCCCTTCCTCCCTTTTACTCCCCCGCCCACCCTCCCTTTTACTCCCCCGCCCGCCCTCCCATTGTCTGTGCCTTTTACTCCCCCCGCCCACCCTCCCTCCTTCCCTCCCTTTGTCTGTGTCTTTTACTCCCCCACCCGCCCTCCCTACTTTGTCTGTGCCTTTTACTCCCCCCGCCTGCCCTCCCGTTGTCTGTTCCTTTTACTCCCCCTGCCCATTGTCTGTGCCTTTTACTCCCCCCGCCCGCACTCCCTCCCTTTGTCTGTGCCTTTTACTCCCCCCGACCGCCCTCCCTTTGTGCCTTTTACTCCCCCTGCCCGCCCTCCCTTTGTCTGTGCCTTTTACTCCCCCTGCCTGCCCTCCCTTTGTCTGTGCCTTTTACTCCATCACCCGCCCTCCCTACCTTTGTCTGTGCCTTTTACTCCCCTGCCCGCCCTCCCTCCCTCCCTTTGTGTGTGCCTTTTACTCCCCCGCCCTCCCTCCTTCCCTTTGTCTGTGCCTTTTACTCTCCTGCCCGCCCTCCCTACCTTTGTCTGTGTCTTTTACTCCCCCCGGCTACCCTCTTTACTTTGTCTGTGCCTTTTACTCCCCCCACCCGCCCTCCCTCCCTTTGTGCCTTTTACTCCCCCCACCGCCCTCCCTTTGTCTGTGCCTTTTTGTCTCCCCCGCCCTCCCTCCCTTCCTGTACCTTTTACTCCCCCACCCTCCTGTTGTCTGTGCCTTTTACTCCCCCCGCCCTCCCTTTGTCTGTGCCTTTTACTCCCCCGCCCACCCTCCCTCCCTCCCTTTGTGTGTGTCTTTTACTCCCCCCACCCTCCCTCCCTCCCTTTGTCTGTGCCTTTTACTCTCCCGCCCGCCCTCCCTACCTTTGTCTGTGTCTTTTACTCCCCCACCTGCCCTCCTTACTTTGTCTGTGCCTTTTACTCCCCCCACCCACCCTCCCTCCCTTTGTGCCTTTTACTCCCCCCGCTGCCCTCCCTTTGTCCGTGCCTTTTTGTCCCCCTGCCCGCCCTCCCTCCCTTCCTGTGCCTTTTACTCCCCCACCCTCCCGTTGTCTGTGCCTTTTACTCCCCCCGCCCTCCCTTTGTCTGTGCCTTTTACTCCCCCCACCCTCCCATTGTCTATGCCTTTTACTCCCCCCACCCTCCCGTTGTCTGTGCCTTTTACTCCCCTGCCCGCCCTTCCTTTTACTCCCCCCGCCCTTCCTCCCTTTTACTCCCCCGCCCACCCTCTCTTCTACTCCCCCGCCCGCCCTCCCGTTGTCTGTGCCTTTTACTCCCCCCGCCCACCCTCCCTCCCTCCCTTTGTCTGTGTCTTTTACTCCCCCCGCCCGCCCTCCCTACTTTGTCTGTGCCTTTTACTCCCCCCCGCCCGCCCTCCTGTTGTCTGTTCCTTTTACTCCCCCTGCCCGTTGTCTGTGCCTTTTACTCCCCCCGCCCGCCCTCCCTCCCTTTGTCTATGCCTTTTACTCCCCCCGACGCCCTCCCTTTGTGCCTTTTACTCCCCCTGCCCGCCCTCCCTTTGTCTGTGCCTTTTACTCCCCCCGCCTGCCCTCCCTTTGTCTGTGCCTTTTACTCCATCAACCGCCCTCCCTTCCTTTGTCTGTGCCTTTTACTCCCCCGCCCGCCCTCCCTCCCTCCCTTTGTGTGTACCTTTTACACCCCCGCCCTCCCTCCTTCCCATTGTCTATGCCTTTTACTCCCCCCACCCTCCCGTTGTCTGTGCCTTTTACTCCCCTGCCTGCCCTACCTTTTACTCCCCCCACCCTTCCTCCCTTTTACTCCCCCGCCCACCCTCCCTTTTACTCCCCCGCCCGCCCTCCCGTTGTCTGTGCCTTTTACTCCCCCCGCCCACCCTCCCTCCCTCCCTTTGTCTGTGTCTTTTACTCCCCCCGCCCGCCCTCCCTACTTTGTCTGTGCCTTTTACTCCCCCCGCCCGCCCTCCTGTTGTCTGTTCCTTTTACTCCCCCTGCCCGTTGTCTCTGCCTTTTACTCCCCCCGCCCGCCCTCCCTCCCTTTGTCTGTGCCTTTTACTCCCCCCGATGCCCTCCCTTTGTGCCTTTTACTCCCCCTGCCAGCCCTCCCTTTGTCTGTGCCTTTTACTCCCCCGCCTGCCCTCCCTTTGTCTGTGCCTTTTACTCCATCAACCGCCCTCCCTTCCTTTGTCTGTGCCTTTTACTCCCCCGCCCGCCCTCCCTCCCTCCCTTTGTGTGTACCTTTTACTCCCCCGCCCTCCCTCCTTCCCTTTGTCTGTGCCTTTTACTCTCCCGCCCGCCCTCCCTACCTTTGTCTGTGCCTTTTACTCCCCCCACCCTCCCATTGTCTATGCCTTTTACTCCCCCCACCCTCCCATTGTCTATGCCTTTTACTCCCCCCACCCTCCCGTTGTCTGTGCCTTTTACTCCCCCCACCGCCCTCCCTTTGTCTGTGCCTTTTTGTCTCCCCCGCCCGCCCTCCCTCCCTTCCTGTACCTTTTACTCCCCCACCCTCCTGTTGTCTGTGCCTTTTACTCCCCCCGCCCTCCCTTTGTCTGTGCCTTTTACTCCCCCCACCCTCCCATTGTCTATGCCTTTTACTCCCCCCAACCTCCCGTTGTCTGTGCCTTTTACTCCCCCTGCCCTTCCTTCCTTTTACTCCCCCGCCCACCCTCCCTTTTTCTCCCCCGCACGCCCTCCCATTGTCTGTGCCTTTTACTCCCCCCGCCCACCCTCCCTCCCTCCCTTTGTCTGTGCCTTTTACTCCCCCCGCCTGCCCTCCCTTTGTCTGTGCATTTTTCTCCCCCGCCTGCCCTCCCTCCCTTTGTCTGTGCCTTTTACTCCCCCGCCTGCCCTCCCTTCCTCCCTTTGTGTTTGCCTTTTACTCCCCCGCCCTCCCTCCCTCACTTTGCCTGTGCCTTTTAGTCCCCCCGCCCGCCCTCCCTCCCTTTGTCTGTGCCTTTAATCCCCCCCTGCCTGCCCTCCCTCCCTTTCTGTGCCTTTTACTCCCCCGCCCGCCCTCCCTCCCTTTGTCTGTGCCTTTTACTCCACCCGCCCGCCCTCCCTCCTTTTGTCTATGCCTTTTACTCCAGTTTGTACCTTTTACTCCCCCTGCCCGCCCTCCCTTTGTCTGAGCCTTTTACTCCCCCCGCCTGCCCTCCCTTTGTCTGTGACTTTTACTCCCCTGTCCGCCCTCCCTCCCTTTGTCTGTGCCTTTTACTCCCCTGCCCGCCCTCCGTCCCTCCCTTTGTGTGTTCTTTTTACTCCCCCCGCCCTACCTCCCTCCCTTTGTCTGTGCCTTTTACTCCCCCTGCCTGCCCTCCCTTTGTCTGTGCCTTTTACTCCATCACCCGCCCTCCCTACCTTTGTCTGTGCCTTTTACTCCCCCCGCCCACCCTCCCTCCCTCCCTTTGTCTGTGTCTTTTACTCCCCCCGCCCGCCCTCCCTACTTTGTCTGTGCCTTTTACTCCCCCCGCCCGCCCTCCTGTTGTCTGTTCCTTTTACTCCCCCTGCCCGTTGTCTGTGCCTTTTACTCCCCCCGCCCGCCCTCCCTCCCTTTGTCTGTGCCTTTTACTCCCCCCGACGCCCTCCCTTTGTGCCTTTTACTCCCCCTGCCCGCCCTCCGTTTGTCTGTGCCTTTTACTCCCCCCGCCTGCCCTCCCTTTGTCTGTGCCTTTTACTCCATCAACCGCCCTCCCTTCCTTTGTCTGTGCCTTTTACTCCCCCGCCCGCCCTCCCTCCCTCCCTTTGTGTGTACCTTTTACACCCCCGCCCTCCCTCCTTCCCTTTGTCTGTGCCTTTTACTCTCCCGCCCGCCCTCCCTACCTTTGTCTGTGTCTTTTACTCCCCCCGGCTGCCCTCCTTACTTTGTCTGTGCCTTTTACTCCCCCCACCCGCCCTCCCTCCCTTTGTGCCTTTTACTCCCCCACCGCCCTCCCTTTGTCTGTGCCTTTTTGTCTCCCCCGCCCTCCCTACCTTCCTGTACCTTTTACTCCCCCACCCTCCTGTTGTCTGTGCCTTTTACTCCCCCCGCCCTCCCTTTGTCTGTGCCTTTTACTCCCCCCACCCTCCCATTGTCTATGCCTTTTACTCCCCCCACCCTCCCATTGTCTGTGCCTTTTACTCCCCTGCCCGCCCTACCTTTTACTCCCCCCGCCCTTCCTCCCTTTTACTCCCCCGCCCACCCTCCCTTTTACTCCCCCGCCCGCCCTCCCGTTGTCTGTGCCTTTTACTCCCCCCCGCCCACCCTCCCTCCCTCCCTTTGTCTGTGTCTTTTACTCCCCCCGCCCGCCCTCCCTACTTTGTCTGTGCCTTTTACTCCCCCCCGCCCGCCCTCCTGTTGTATGTTCCTTTTACTCCCCCTGCCCGTTGTCTGTGCCTTTTACTCCCCCCGCCCGC
Source organism: Triturus cristatus (assembly GCF_964204655.1). Lineage (NCBI taxonomy): Eukaryota > Metazoa > Chordata > Amphibia > Caudata > Salamandridae > Triturus > Triturus cristatus. The sequence continues at coordinate 1,270,891,909 of NC_140579.1, forward strand.
CCTCCCTCCCTTTGTCTGTGCCTTTTACTCCCCCGCCCACCCTCCCTCCCTCCCTTTGTGTGTGCCTTTTACTCCCCCCGCCCTCCCTCCCTCCCTCCCTCCCTTTGTCTGTGCCTTTTACTCCCCAGCCCGCCCTCCCTCCCTTTGTCTGTGCCTTTTACTCCCCCCTGCCTGCCCTCCCTCCCTTTCTGGGCCTTTTACTCCCCCGCCCTCCCTCCCTCCCTTTGTCTGTGCCTTTTACTCCACCCGCCCGCTCTCCCTCCCTTTGTCTATGCCTTTTACTTCAGTTTGTACCTTTTACTTCACCTGCCCGCCCTCCCTTTGTCTGTGCCTTTTACTCCCCCGCCTGCCCTCCCTTTGTCTGTGCCTTTTACTCCCCCGCCCGCCCTCCCTCCTTTTGTCTGTGCCTTTTACTCCCCCGCCCGCCCTCCCTCCCTCCCTTTGTGTGTGTCTTTTACTCCCCCCGCCCTCCCTCCCTCCCTCCCTTTGTCTGTGCCTTTTACTCCCCCACCCGCCCTCCCTCCCTTTCTCTGTGTCTTTTACTCCCCCGCCCACCCTCCCTCCCTTTGTGCCTTTTACTGCCCCCGCCGCCCTCTCTTTGTCTGTGCCTTTTACTCCCCCACCTGCCCTCCCTCCCTTTGTCGGTGCCTTTTACTCCCCCGCCCGCCCTCCCTCCTTCCCTTTTTCTGTGCCTTTTACTCCCCCCACCCTCCCTCCCTCCCTTTGTCTGTGCCTTTTACTCCCCCGCCCGCCCTCCCTCCCTTTGTCTGTGCCTTTTACTCCCCCCGCCCGCCCTCCCTCCCGTTGTCTGTTCCTTTTACTCCCCCTGCCCGTTGTCCTTGCCTTTTACTCCCCCCACCCGCCCTCCGTCCCTTTGTCTGTGCCATTTACTCCCCACGACCGCCCTCCCGTTGTGCCTTTTACTCCCCCCGCCCGCCCTCCCTTTGTCTGTGCCTTTTACTCCCCCCGCCTGCCCTCCCTTTGTCTGTGCCTTTTACTCCATCGCCCGGCCTCCCTCCCTTTGTCTGTGCCTTTTACTCCCCCACCTGCCCTCCCTCCCTTTGTCGGTGCCTTTTACTCCCCCGCCCGCCCTCCCTCTCTCTCTCTTTTTCTGTGCCTTTTACTCCCCCCGCCCTCCCTCCCTCCCTTTGTCTGTGCCTTTTACTCCCCCACCCGCCCTCCCTCCCTTTGTCTGTGTCTTTTACTCCCCCCGCCCGCCCTCCCTACTTTGTCTGTGCCTTTTACTCCCCCCCGCCAACCCTCCCGTTGTCTGTTCCTTTTACTCCCCCTGCCCGTTGTCCGTGCCTTTTACTCCCCCCACCCGCCCTCCCTCCCTTTGTCTGTGCCTTTTACTCCCCCGACCGCCCTCCCGTTGTGCCTTTCACTCCCCCCGCCCGCCCTCCCTTTGTCTGTGCCTTTTACTCCCCCAGCCTGCCCTCCCTTTGTCTGTGCCTTTTACTCCATCGCCCGCCCTCCCTCCCTTTGTCTGTGCGTTTTACTCCCCCGCCTACCCTCCCTCCCTCCCTTTGTGTGTGCCTTTTACTCCCCCCCGCGCTCCCTCCCTCCCTTTGTCTGTGCCTTTTACTCTCCCACCCGCCCTCCCTACCTTTGTCTGTGTCTTTTACTCCCCAACCCGCCCTCCTTACTTTGTCTGTGCCTTTTACTCCCCCCACCCACCCTCCCTCCCTTTGTGCCTTTTACTCCCCGCACTGCCCTCCCTTTGTCTGTGCCTTTTTATCCCCCTGCCCGCCCTCCCTCCCTTCCTGTGCCTTTTACTCCCCCACCCTCCCGTTGCCTGTGCCTTTTACTCCCCCCGCCCTCCCTTTGTCTGTGCCTTTTACTCCCCCCACCCTCCCATTGTCTATGCCTTTTACTCCCCCCACCCTCCCGTTGTCTGTGCCTTTTACTCCCCCGCCCGCCCTACCTTTTACTCCCCCCGCCCTTCCTCCCTTTTACTCCCCCGCCCACCCTCCCTTTTACTCCCCCGCCCGCCCTCCCATTGTCTGTGCCTTTTACTCCCCCCGCCCACCCTCCCTCCTTCCCTCCCTTTGTCTGTGTCTTTTACTCCCCCACCCGCCCTCCCTACTTTGTCTGTGCCTTTTACTCCCCCCGCCTGCCCTCCCGTTGTCTGTTCCTTTTACTCCCCCTGCCCATTGTCTGTGCCTTTTACTCCCCCCGCCCGCACTCCCTCCCTTTGTCTGTGCCTTTTACTCCCCCCGACCGCCCTCCCTTTGTGCCTTTTACTCCCCCTGCCCGCCCTCCCTTTGTCTGTGCCTTTTACTCCCCCTGCCTGCCCTCCCTTTGTCTGTGCCTTTTACTCCATCACCCGCCCTCCCTACCTTTGTCTGTGCCTTTTACTCCCCTGCCCGCCCTCCCTCCCTCCCTTTGTGTGTGCCTTTTACTCCCCCGCCCTCCCTCCTTCCCTTTGTCTGTGCCTTTTACTCTCCTGCCCGCCCTCCCTACCTTTGTCTGTGTCTTTTACTCCCCCCGGCTGCCCTCTTTACTTTGTCTGTGCCTTTTACTCCCCCCACCCGCCCTCCCTCCCTTTGTGCCTTTTACTCCCCCCACCGCCCTCCCTTTGTCTGTGCCTTTTTGTCTCCCCCGCCCTCCCTCCCTTCCTGTACCTTTTACTCCCCCACCCTCCTGTTGTCTGTGCCTTTTACTCCCCCCGCCCTCCCTTTGTCTGTGCCTTTTACTCCCCCGCCCACCCTCCCTCCCTCCCTTTGTGTGTGTCTTTTACTCCCCCCCACCCTCCCTCCCTCCCTTTGTCTGTGCCTTTTACTCTCCCGCCCGCCCTCCCTACCTTTGTCTGTGTCTTTTACTCCCCCACCTGCCCTCCTTACTTTGTCTGTGCCTTTTACTCCCCCCACCCACCCTCCCTCCCTTTGTGCCTTTTACTCCCCCGCTGCCCTCCCTTTGTCCGTGCCTTTTTGTCCCCCTGCCCGCCCTCCCTCCCTTCCTGTGCCTTTTACTCCCCCACCCTCCCGTTGTCTGTGCCTTTTACTCCCCCCGCCCTCCCTTTGTCTGTGCCTTTTACTCCCCCCACCCTCCCATTGTCTATGCCTTTTACTCCCCCCACCCTCCCGTTGTCTGTGCCTTTTACTCCCCTGCCCGCCCTACCTTTTACTCCCCCCGCCCTTCCTCCCTTTTACTCCCCCGCCCACCCTCTCTTCTACTCCCCCGCCCGCCCTCCCGTTGTCTGTGCCTTTTACTCCCCCCGCCCACCCTCCCTCCCTCCCTTTGTCTGTGTCTTTTACTCCCCCCGCCCGCCCTCCCTACTTTGTCTGTGCCTTTTACTCCCCCCGCCCACCCTCCCTCCCTCCCTTTGTCTGTGTCTTTTACTCCCCCCGGCTGCCCTCCTTACTTTGTCTGTGCCTTTTACTCCCCCCACCCGCCCTCCCTCCCTTTGTGCCTTTTACTCCCCCCACCGCCCTCCCTTTGTCTGTGCCTTTTTGTCTCCCCCGCCCTCCCTACCTTCCTGTACCTTTTACTCCCCCACCCTCCTGTTGTCTGTGCCTTTTACTCCCCCCGCCCTCCCTTTGTCTGTGCCTTTTACTCCCCCCACCCTCCCATTGTCTATGCCTTTTACTCCCCCCACCCTCCCGTTGTCTGTGCCTTTTACTCCCCTGCCCGCCCTACCTTTTACTCCCCCCACCCTTCCTCCCTTTTACTCCCCCGCCCACCCTCCCTTTTACTCCCCCGCCCGCCCTCCCGTTGTCTGTGCCTTTTACTCCCCCCGCCCACCCTCCCTCCCTCCCTTTGTCTGTGTCTTTTACTCCCCCCGCCCGCCCTCCCTACTTTGTCTGTGCCTTTTACTCCCCCCCGCCCGCCCTCCTGTTGTCTGTTCCTTTTACTCCCCCTGCCCGTTGTCTCTGCCTTTTACTCCCCCCGCCCGCCCTCCCTCCCTTTGTCTGTGCCTTTTACTCCCCCCGATGCCCTCCCTTTGTGCCTTTTACTCCCCCTGCCAGCCCTCCCTTTGTCTGTGCCTTTTACTCCCCCCGCCTGCCCTCCCTTTGTCTGTGCCTTTTACTCCATCAACCGCCCTCCCTTCCTTTGTCTGTGCCTTTTACTCCCCCGCCCGCCCTCCCTCCCTCCCTTTGTGTGTACCTTTTACTCCCCCGCCCTCCCTCCTTCCCTTTGTCTGTGCCTTTTACTCTCCCGCCCGCCCTCCCTACCTTTGTCTGTGTCTTTTACTCCCCCCGGCTGCCCTCCTTACTTTGTCTGTGCCTTTTACTCCCCCCACCCGCCCTCCCTCCCTTTGTGCCTTTTACTCCCCCCACCGCCCTCCCTTTGTCTGTGCCTTTTTGTCTCCCCCGCCCTCCCTACCTTCCTGTACCTTTTACTCCCCCACCCTCCTGTTGTCTGTGCCTTTTACTCCCCCCGCCATCCCTTTGTCTGTGCCTTTTACTCCCCCCACCCTCCCATTGTCTATGCCTTTTACTCCCCCCACCCTCCCATTGTCTATGCCTTTTACTCCCCCCACCCTCCCGTTGTCTGTGCCTTTTACTCCCCCCACCGCCCTCCCTTTGTCTGTGCCTTTTTGTCTCCCCCGCCCGCCCTCCCTCCCTTCCTGTACCTTTTACTCCCCCACCCTCCTGTTGTCTGTGCCTTTTACTCCCCCCGCCCTCCCTTTGTCTGTGCCTTTTACTCCCCCCACCCTCCCATTGTCTATGCCTTTTACTCCCCCCAACCTCCCGTTGTCTGTGCCTTTTACTCCCCCTGCCCTTCCTTCCTTTTACTCCCCCGCCCACCCTCCCTTTTTCTCCCCCGCACGCCCTCCCATTGTCTGTGCCTTTTACTCCCCCCGCCCACCCTCCCTCCCTCCCTTTGTCTGTGCCTTTTACTCCCCCCGCCTGCCCTCCCTTTGTCTGTGCATTTTTCTCCCCCGCCTGCCCTCCCTCCCTTTGTCTGTGCCTTTTACTCCCCCGCCTGCCCTCCCTTCCTCCCTTTGTGTTTGCCTTTTACTCCCCCGCCCTCCCTCCCTCACTTTGCCTGTGCCTTTTAGTCCCCCCGCCCGCCCTCCCTCCCTTTGTCTGTGCCTTTAATCCCCCCTGCCTGCCCTCCCTCCCTTTCTGTGCCTTTTACTCCCCCGCCCACCCTCCCTCCCTTTGTCTGTGCCTTTTACTCCACCCGCCCGCCCTCCCTCCCTTTGTCTATGCCTTTTACTCCAGTTTGTACCTTTTACTCCCCCTGCCCGCCCTCCCTTTGTCTGAGCCTTTTACTCCCCCCGCCTGCCCTCCCTTTGTCTGTGACTTTTACTCCCCTGTCCGCCCTCCCTCCCTTTGTCTGTGCCTTTTACTCCCCTGCCCGCCCTCCGTCCCTCCCTTTGTGTGTTCTTTTTACTCCCCCCGCCCTACCTCCCTCCCTTTGTCTGTGCCTTTTACTCCCCCGCCCGCCCTCCCTCCCTTTGTCTGTGTCTTTTACTCCCCCCGCCCGCCCTCCCTACTTTGTCTGTGCCTTTTAATCCCCCCGCCCGCCCTCCCTCCCTTTGTGCCTTTTACTCCCCCCGCCGCCCTTCCTTTGTCTGTGCCTTTTACTCCCCCACCTGCCCTCCCTTCCTTTGTCTGTGCCTTTTACTCCCCCGCCTGCCCTCCCTCCCTCCCTTTGTCTGTGCCTTTTACTCCCCCCGCCCTCCCTCCCTCCCTTTGTCTGTGCCTATTACTCCCCCGCCCGCCCTCCCTCCCTTTGTCTGTGTCTTGTACTCCCCCCGCCCGCCCTCCCTACTTTGTCTCTGCCTTTTACTCACCCCCCACCCGCCCTCCCATTGTCTGTTCCTTTTACTCCCCCTGCCCGTTGTCTGTGCCTTTTACTCCCCCCGCCCGCCCTCCCTCCCTTTGTCTGTGCCTTTTACTCCCCCGACCGCCCTCCCTTTGTGCCTTTTACTCCCCCTGCCCGCCCTCCCTTTGTCTGTGCCTTTTACTCCCCCCGCCTGCCCTCCCTTTGTCTGTGCTTTTTACTCCATCAACCGCCCTCCCTCCCTTTGTCTGTGCCTTTTACTCCCCCGCCCGCCCTCCCTCCCTCCCTTTGTGTGTGCCTTTTACTTCCCCGCCCTCCCTCCTTCCCTTTGTCTGTGCCTTTTACTCTCCCGCCCGCCCTCCCTACCTTTGTCTGTGTCTTTTACTCCCCCCGGCTGCCCTCCTTACTTTGTCTGTGCCTTTTACTCCCCCCACCCGCCCTCCCTCCCTTTGTGCCTTTTACTCCCCCCACCGCCCTCCCTTTGTCTGTGCCTTTTTGTCTCCCCCGCCCTCCCTCCCTTCCTGTACCTTTTACTCCCCCACCCTCCTGTTGTCTGTGCCTTTTACTCCCCCCGCCCTCCCTTTGTCTGTGCCTTTTACTCCCCCCCACCCTCCCATTGTCTATGCCTTTTACTCCCCCCACCCTCCCGTTGTCTGTGCCTTTTACTCCCCCCACCGCCCTCCCTTTGTCTGTGCCTTTTTGTCTCCCCCGCCCGCCCTCCCTCCCTTCCTGTACCTTTTACTCCCCCACCCTCCTGTTGTCTGTGCCTTTTACTCCCCCCGCCCTCCCTTTGTCTGTGCCTTTTACTCCCCCCACCCTCCCATTGTCTATGCCTTTTACTCCCCCCAACCTCCCGTTGTCTGTGCCTTTTACTCCCCCTGCCCTTCCTTCCTTTTACTCCCCCGCCCACCCTCCCTTTTTCTCCCCCGCACGCCCTCCCATTGTCTGTGCCTTTTACTCCCCCCGCCCACCCTCCCTCCCTCCCTTTGTCTGTGCCTTTTACTCCCCCCGCCTGCCCTCCCTTTGTCTGTGCATTTTTCTCCCCCGCCTGCCCTCCCTCCCTTTGTCTGTGCCTTTTACTCCCCCGCCTGCCCTCCCTTCCTCCCTTTGTGTTTGCCTTTTACTCCCCCGCCCTCCCTCCCTCACTTTGCCTGTGCCTTTTAGTCCCCCCGCCCGCCCTCCCTCCCTTTGTCTGTGCCTTTAATCCCCCCCTGCCTGCCCTCCCTCCCTTTCTGTGCCTTTTACTCCCCCGCCCACCCTCCCTCCCTTTGTCTGTGCCTTTTACTCCACCCGCCCGCCCTCCCTCCCTTTGTCTATGCCTTTTACTCCAGTTTGTACCTTTTACTCCCCCTGCCCGCCCTCCCTTTGTCTGAGCCTTTTACTCCCCCCGCCTGCCCTCCCTTTGTCTGTGACTTTTACTCCCCTGTCCGCCCTCCCTCCCTTTGTCTGTGCCTTTTACTCCCCTGCCCGCCCTCCGTCCCTCCCTTTGTGTGTTCTTTTTACTCCCCCCGCCCTACCTCCCTCCCTTTGTCTGTGCCTTTTACTCCCCCGCCCGCCCTCCCTCCCTTTGTCTGTGTCTTTTACTCCCCCCACCCGCCCTCCCTACTTTGTCTGTGCCTTTTAATCCCCCCGCCCGCCCTCCCTCCCTTTGTGCCTTTTACTCCCCCCGCCGCCCTTCCTTTGTCTGTGCCTTTTACTCCCCCACCTGCCCTCCCTTCCTTTGTCTGTGCCTTTTACTCCCCCGCCTGCCCTCCCTCCCTCCCTTTGTCTGTGCCTTTTACTCCCCCCGCCCTCCCTCCCTCCCTTTGTCTGTGCCTATTACTCCCCCGCCCGCCCTCCCTCCCTTTGTCTGTGTCTTGTACTCCCCCCGCCCGCCCTCCCTACTTTGTCTCTGCCTTTTACTCACCCCCCACCCGCCCTCCCATTGTCTGTTCCTTTTACTCCCCCTGCCCGTTGTCTGTGCCTTTTACTCCCCCCGCCCGCCCTCCCTCCCTTTGTCTGTGCCTTTTACTCCCCCGACCGCCCTCCCTTTGTGCCTTTTACTCCCCCTGCCCGCCCTCCCTTTGTCTGTGCCTTTTACTCCCCCCGCCTGCCCTCCCTTTGTCTGTGCTTTTTACTCCATCAACCGCCCTCCCTCCCTTTGTCTGTGCCTTTTACTCCCCCGCCCGCCCTCCCTCCCTTTGTGTGTGCCTTTTACTTCCCCGCCCTCCCTCCTTCCCTTTGTCTGTGCCTTTTACTCTCCCGCCCGCCCTCCCTACCTTTGTCTGTGTCTTTTACTCCCCCCGGCTGCCCTCCTTACTTTGTCTGTGCCTTTTACTCCCCCCACCCGCCCTCCCTCCCTTTGTGCCTTTTACTCCCCCCACCGCCCTCCCTTTGTCTGTGCCTTTTTGTCTCCCCCGCCCTCCCTCCCTTCCTGTACCTTTTACTCCCCCACCCTCCTGTTGTCTGTGCCTTTTACTCCCCCCGCCCTCCCTTTGTCTGTGCCTTTTACTCCCCCCCACCCTCCCATTGTCTATGCCTTTTACTCCCCCCACCCTCCCGTTGTCTGTGCCTTTTACTCCCCCCACCGCCCTCCCTTTGTCTGTGCCTTTTTGTCTCCCCCGCCCGCCCTCCCTCCCTTCCTGTACCTTTTACTCCCCCACCCTCCTGTTGTCTGTGCCTTTTACTCCCCCCGCCCTCCCTTTGTCTGTGCCTTTTACTCCCCCCACCCTCCCATTGTCTATGCCTTTTACTCCCCCCACCCTCCCGTTGTCTGTGCCTTTTACTCCCCTGCCCGCCCTACCTTTTACTCCCCCCGCCCTTCCTCCCTTTTACTCCCCCGCCCACCCTCCCTTTTACTCCCCCGCCCGCCCTCCCGTTGTCTGTGCCTTTTACTCCCCCCGCCCACCCTCCCTCCCTCCCTTTGTCTGTGTCTTTTACTCCCCCCGCCCGCCCTCCCTACTGTGTCTGTGCCTTTTACTCCCCCCCGCCCGCCCTCCTGTTGTCTGTTCCTTTTACTCCCCCTGCCCGTTGTCTGTGCCTTTTACTCCCCCCGCCCGCCCTCCCTCCCTTTGTCTGTGCCTTTTACTCCCCCCGACGCCCTCCCTTTGTGCCTTTTACTCCCCCTGCCCGCCCTCCCTTTGTCTGTGCCTTTTACTCCCCCCGCCTGCCCTCCCTTTGTCTGTGCCTTTTACTCCATCAACCGCCCTCCCTTCCTTTGTCTGTGCCTTTTACTCCCCCGCCCGCCCTCCCTCCCTCCCTTTTTGTGTACCTTTTACTCCCCCGCCCTCCCTCCTTCCCTTTGTCTGTGCCTTTTACTCTCCCGCCCGCCCTCCCTACCTTTGTCTGTGTCTTTTACTCCCCCCGGCTGCCCTCCTTACTTTGTCTGTGCCTTTTACTCCCCCCACCCGCCCTCCCTCCCTTTGTGCCTTTTACTCCCCCCACCGCCCTCCCTTTGTCTGTGCCTTTTTGTCTCCCCCGCCCTCCCTACCTTCCTGTACCTTTTACTCCCCCACCCTCCTGTTGTCTGTGCCTTTTACTCCCCCCGCCCTCCCTTTGTCTGTGCCTTTTACTCCCCCCACCCTCCCATTGTCTATGCCTTTTACTCCCCCCACCCTCCCATTGTCTGTGCCTTTTACTCCCCCCACCGCCCTCCCTTTGTCTGTGCCTTTTTGTCTCCCCCGCCCACCCTCCCTCCCTTCCTGTACCTTTTACTCCCCCACCCTCCTGTTGTCTGTGCCTTTTACTCCCCCCACCCTCCCTTTGTCTGTGCCTTTTACTCCCCCCACCCTCCCCTTGTCTATGCCTTTTACTCCCCCCAACCTCCCGTTGTCTGTGCCTTTTACTCCCCCTGCCCTTCCTTCCTTTTACTCCCCCGCCCACCCTCCCTTTTACTCCCCCGCACGCCCTCCCGTTGTCTGTGCCTTTTACTCCCCCCGCCCACCCTCCCTCCCTCCCTTTGTCTGTGCCTTTTACTCCCCCCGCCTGCCCTCCCTTTGTCTGTGCATTTTTCTCCCCCGCCTGCCCTCCCTCCCTTTGTCTGTGCCTTTTACTCCCCCGCCCGCCCTCCCTTCCTCCCTTTGTGTTTGCCTTTTACTCCCCCGCCCTCCCTCCCTCACTTTGCCTGTGCCTTTTAGTCCCCCCGCCCGCCCTCCCTCCCTTTGTCTGTGCCTTTAATCCCCCCCTGCCTGCCCTCCCTCCCTTTCTGTGCCTTTTACTCCCCCGCCCGCCCTCCCTCCCTTTGTCTGTGCCTTTTACTCCACCCGCCCGCCCTCCCTCCCTTTGTCTATGCCTTTTACTCCAGTTTGTACCTTTTACTCCCCCTGCCCGCCCTACCTTTGTCTGAGCCTTTTACTCCCCCCGCCTGCCCTCCCTTTGTCTGTGACTTTTACTCCCCTGTCCGCCCTCCCTCCCTTTGTCTGTGCCTTTTACTCCCCTGCCCGCCCTCCCTCCCTCCCTTTGTGTGTTCCTTTTACTCCCCCCGCCCTACCCCCCTCCCTTTGTCTGTGTCTTTTACTCCCCCCGCCCGCCCTCCCTACTTTGTCTGTGTCTTTTAATCCCCCCGCCCGCCCTCCCTCCCTTTGTGCCTTTTACTCCCCCCGCCGCCCTTCCTTTGTCTGTGCCTTTTACTCCCCCACCTGCCCTCCCTTCCTTTGTCTGTGCCTTTTACTCCCCCGCCTGCCCTCCCTCCCTCCCTTTGTCTGTGCCTTTTACTCCCCCCACCCTCCCTCCCTCCCTTTGTCTGTGCCTATTACTCCCCCGCCCGCCCTCCCTCCCTTTGTCTGTGTCTTGTACTCCCCCCGCCCGCCCTCCCTACTTTGTCTCTGCCTTTTACTCACCCCCCACCCGCCCTCCCATTGTCTGTTCCTTTTACTCCCCCTGCCCGTTGTCTGTGCCTTTTACTCCCCCCGCCCGCCCTCCCACCCTTTGTCTGTGCCTTTTACTCCCCCGACCGCCCTCCCTTTGTGCCTTTTACTCCCCCTGCCCGCCCTCCCTTTGTCTGTGCCTTTTACTCCCCCCGCCTGCCCTCCCTTTGTCTGTGCTTTTTACTCCATCAACCGCCCTCCCTCGCTTTGTCTGTGCCTTTTACTCCCCCGCCCGCCCTCCCTCCCTCCCTTTGTGTGTGCCTTTTACTTCCCCGCCCTCCCTCCTTCCCTTTGTCTGTGCCTTTTACTCTCCCGCCCGCCCTCCCTACCTTTGTCTGTGTCTTTTACTCCCCCCGGCTGCCCTCCTTACTTTGTCTGTGCCTTTTACTCCCCCCACCCGCCCTCCCTCCCTTTGTGCCTTTTACTCCCCCCACCGCCCTCCCTTTGTCTGTGCCTTTTTGTCTCCCCCGCCCTCCCTCCCTTCCTGTACCTTTTACTCCCCCACCCTCCTGTTGTCTGTGCCTTTTACTCCCCCCGCCCTCCCTTTGTCTGTGCCTTTTACTCCCCCCCACCCTCCCATTGTCTATGCCTTTTACTCCCCCCACCCTCCCGTTGTCTGTGCCTTTTACTCCCCCCACCGCCCTCCCTTTGTCTGTGCCTTTTTGTCTCCCCCGCCCGCCCTCCCTCCCTTCCTGTACCTTTTACTCCCCCACCCTCCTGTTGTCTGTGCCTTTTACTCCCCCCGCCCTCCCTTTGTCTGTGCCTTTTACTCCCCCCACCCTCCCATTGTCTATGCCTTTTACTCCCCCCACCCTCCCGTTGTCTGTGCCTTTTACTCCCCCCGCCCTTCCTTCCTTTTACTCCCCCCGCCCTTCCTTCCTTTTACTCCCCCGCCCACCCTCCCTTTTTCTCCCCCGCACGCCCTCCCGTTGTCTGTGCCTTTTACTCCCCCCGCCCACCCTCCCTCCCTCCCTTTGTCTGTGCCTTTTACTCCCCCTGCCTGCCCTCCCTTTGTCTGTGCATTTTACTCCCCCGCCCGCCCTCCCTCCCTTTGTCTGTGCCTTTTACTCCACCCGCCCGCCCTCCCTCCCTTTGTCTATGCCTTTTACTCCAGTTTGTACCTTTTACTCTCCCTGCCCGCCCTCCCTTTGTCTGAGCCTTTTACTCCCCCCGCCTGCCCTCCCTTTGTCTGTGACTTTCACTCCCCTGTCCGCCCTCCCTCCCTTTGTCTGTGCCTTTTACTCCCCTGCCCACCCTCCCTCCCTCCCTTTGTGTGTTCCTTTTACTCCCCCCGCCCTACCCCCCTCCCTTTGTCTGTGCCTTTTACTCCCCCGCCCGCCCTCCCTCCCTTTGTCTGTGTCTTTTACTCCCCCCGCCCGCCCTCCCTACTTTGTCTGTGCCTTTTAATCCCCCCGCCCGCCCTCCCTCCCTTTGTGCCTTTTACTCCCCCCGCCGCCCTTCCTTTGTCTGTGCCTTTTACTCCCCCACCTGCCCTCCCTTCCTTTGTCTGTGCCTTTTACTCCCCCGCCTGCCCTCCCTCCCTTTGTCTGTGCCTTTTACTCCCCCCGCCCTCCCTCCCTCCCTTTGTCTGTGCCTATTACTCCCCCGCCCGCCCTCCCTCCCTTTGTCTGTGTCTTGTACTCCCCCCGCCCGCCCTCCCTACTTTGTCTCTGCCTTTTACTCACCCCCCACCCGCCCTCCCATTGTCTGTTCCTTTTACTCCCCCTGCCCGTTGTCTGTGCCTTTTACTCCCCCCGCCCGCCCTCCCTCCCTTTGTCTGTGCCTTTTACTCCCCCGACCGCCCTCCCTTTGTGCCTTTTACTCCCCCTGCCCGCCCTCCCTTTGTCTGTGCCTTTTACTCCCCCCGCCTGCCCTCCCTTTGTCTGTGCTTTTTACTCCATCAACCGCCCTCCCTCCCTTTGTCTGTGCCTTTTACTCCCCCGCCCGCCCTCCCTCCCTCCCTTTGTCTGTGCCTTTTACTTCCCCGCCCTCCCTCCTTCCCTTTGTCTGTGCCTTTTACTCTCCCGCCCGCCCTCCCTACCTTTGTCTGTGTCTTTTACTCCCCCCGGCTGCCCTCCTTACTTTGTCTGTGCCTTTTACTCCCCCCACCCGCCCTCCCTCCCTTTGTGCCTTTTACTCCCCCACCGCCCTCCCTTTGTCTGTGCCTTTTTGTCTCCCCCGCCCTCCCTCCCTTCCTGTACCTTTTACTCCCCCACCCTCCTGTTGTCTGTGCCTTTTACTCCCCCCGCCCTCCCTTTGTCTGTGCCTTTTACTCCCCCCCACCCTCCCATTGTCTATGCCTTTTACTCCCCCCACCCTCCCGTTGTCTGTGCCTTTTACTCCCCCCACCGCCCTCCCTTTGTCTGTGCCTTTTTGTCTCCCCCGCCTGCCCTCCCTCCCTTCCTGTACCTTTTACTCCCCCACCCTCCTGTTGTCTGTGCCTTTTACTCCCCCCGCCCTCCCTTTGTCTGTGCCTTTTACTCCCCCCACCCTCCCATTGTCTATGCCTTTTACTCCCCCCACCCTCCCGTTGTCTGTGCCTTTTACTCCCCCCGCCCTTCCTTCCTTTTACTCCCCCCGCCCTTCCTTCCTTTTACTCCCCCGCCCACCCTCCCTTTTTCTCCCCCGCACGCCCTCCCGTTGTCTGTGCCTTTTACTCCCCCCGCCCACCCTCCCTCCCTCCCTTTGTCTGTGCCTTTTACTCCCCCCGCCTGCCCTCCCTTTGTCTGTGCATTTTACTCCCACGCCTGCCCTCCCTCCCTTTGTCTGTGCCTTTTACTCCCCCGCCCGCCCTCCCTTCCTCCCTTTGTGTTTGCCTTTTACTCCCCCGCCCTCCCTCCCTCACTTTGCCTGTGCCTTTTAGTCCCCCGCCCGCCCTCCCTCCCTTTTTTGTGCCTTTTACTCCCCCCGCCTGCCCTCCCTCCTTTGTCTGTACCTTTCACTCCCCCGCCCGCCCGCCCTCCCTCCCTTTGTCTGTGCCTTTTACTCCCTGCGCCGCCCTCCCTTTGTCTGTGCCTTTTACTCCCCCGCCTGCCCTCTCTCCCTTTGTCTTTGCCTTTTACTCCCCCCGCCCGCCCTCCCTCCATCCCTTTGTCTGTGCCTTTTACTCCCCCGCCCACCCTCCTTCCTTTGTCTGTGCCTTTTACTCCTCCGTCCGCCCTCCCTCCCTTTGTCTGTGCCTTTTACTCCCCCACCCGCCCTCCCTCCCTCCCTTTGTCTGTGCCTTTTACTCCCCCCGCCTTCCCATTGTCTGTGCCTTTTACTCCCCCTGTCCGCCCACCCTCCCGTTGTCTATGCCTTTTACTCCCCCGCCCACCCTCCCGTTGTCTGTGCCTTTTACTCCCCCCACCCACCCTCCCGTTGTCTATGCCTTTTACTCCGCCCTCCCATTCTCTGTGCCTTTTACTCCCCCTCCCTCACGTTGTCTGTGCCTTTTACTCTGCCGTCCGCCCGCTCTCCCGTTGTCCGTGCCTTTTACTCGCCCGCACACCTGCCCTCCCGTTGTCCGTGCCTTTTACTCCCCCGTCCTCCCGCCTCCCCTCCCATTGTCTGTGCCTTTTACTCCCCCGCCCGCCCTCCTGGTGTCTGTGCCTTTTACTCCCCCGCCCTCCCTCCCTTTGTCTGTGCCTTTTACTCCCCCCACCTGCCCTTCCTTTGTCTGTGCCTTTTACTCCCCCGCCCGCCCTCCCTCCCTTTGTCTGTGCCTTTAATCCCCCCAAGCCTGCCCTCCCTCCCTTTCTGTGCCTTTTACTCCCCCGCCCGCCCTCCCTCCCTTTGTCTGTGCCTTTTACTCCACCCGCCAACCCTCCCTCCCTTTGTCTATGCCTTTTACTCCAGTTTGTACCTTTTACTCCCCCTGCCCGCCCTCCCTTTGTCTGAGCCTTTTACTCCCCCCGCCTGCCCTCCCTTTGTCTGTGACTTTTACTCCCCTGTCCGCCCTCCCTCCCTTTGTCTGTGCCTTTTACTCCCCTGCCCACCCTCCCTCCCTCCCTTTGTGTGTTCCTTTTACTCCCCCCGCCCTACCTCCCTCCCTTTGTCTGTGCCTTTTACTCCCCCGCCCGCCCTCCCTCCCTTTGTCTGTGTCTTTTACTCCCCCCGCCCGCCCTCCCTACTTTGTCTGTGCCTTTTAATCCCCCTGCCCGCCCTCCCTCCCTTTGTGCCTTTTACTCCCCCCGCCGCCCTTCCTTTGTCTGTGCCTTTTACTCCCCCGCCCTCCCTCCCTTCCTTTGTCTGTGCCTTTTACTCCCCCGCCTGCCCTCCCTCCCTCCCTTTGTCTGTGCCTTTTACTCCCCCCGCCCTCCCTCCCTCCCTTTGTCTGTGCCTATTACTCCCCCGCCCACCCTCCCTCCCTTTGTCTGTGTCTTGTACTCCCCCCGCCCGCCCTCCCTACTTTGTCTCTGCCTTTTACTCACCCCCCACCCGCCCTCCCATTGTCTGTTCCTTTTACTCCCCCTGCCCGTTGTCCGTGCATTTTACTCCCCCCGCCCACCCTCCCTCCCTTTGTCTGTGCCTTTTAGTCCCCCCGCTCACCCTCCCTTTGTGCCTTTAACTCCCCCCGCCCGCCCTCCCTTTGTCTGTGCCTTTTACTCCCCCCGCCTGCCCTCCCTTTGTCTGTGGCTTTTACTCCCCCGCCCGCCCTCCCTCCCTTTGTCTGTGCCTTTTACTCCCCCGCCCGCCCTCCCTCCCTATGTGTGTGCCTTTTACTCCCCCACCCTCCCTCCCTCCCTTTGCCTTTGCCTTTTACTCCCCCGCCTGCCCTCCCTCCCTTTGTCTGTGTCTTTTACTCCTCCCTCCCACCCTCCCTACTTTGTCTGTGCCTTTTACTCGCCCCACCCGCCCACCCTCCCTTTTTGCCTTTTATTCCCCCCGCCGCCCTCCCTTTGTCTGTGCCTTTTACTCCCCCGCCTGCCCTCCCTCCCTTTGTCTTTGCCTTTTACTCCCCCGCCCGCCCTCCCTCCCTCCCTTTGTCTGTGCCTTTTTGTCCCCCCCGCATGCCCTCCCTCCCTTTCTGTGCCTTTTACTACCTCCGCCCGCCCGCCCTCCATCCCTGTGTCTGTGCCTTTTACTCCGCCCGCCCTCCCTCCCTCCCTCCCTTTGTGCCTTTTACTCCCCCCACCCTCCTGTTGTCTGTGCTTTTTACTCCTCGCCCGCCCTCCCTTTTTCTCCCCCCACCCTTCCTCCCTTTTTCTCCCCCGCCCAACCTCCCTTATACTCCCCCACCCGCCCTGCCGTTGTCTGTGCCTTTTACTCCCCCCGCCCACCCTCCCTTTGTCTATGCCTTTTACTCCCCCGCCTGCCCTCCCTTTGTGCCTTTTACTCCCCCCGCCTGCCCTCTCTTTGTCTGAGCCTTTTACTCCCCCGCCTGCCCTCCCTTTGTCTGTGCATTTTACTCCCCCGCCTGCCATCCCTCCCTTTGTCTGTGCCTTTTACTCCCCCGCCCGCCCTCCCTCCCTCGCTTTGTGTGTGCCTTTTACTCCCCCGCCCTCCCTCCCTCACTTTGCCTGTGCTTTTACTCCCCCCGCCCGCCCTCCCTTCCTTTGCCTGTGCCTTTTACTCTCTCCGCCCGCCCTCCCTCCTTTGTCTGTGCCTTTCACTCCCTCGCCCGCCCTCCCTCCCTTTGTCTGTGCCTTTTACTCCCCGCGCCGCCCTCCCATTGTCTGTGCTTTTACTCCCCCACCTGCCCTCCCTCCCTTTGTCTTTGCCTTTTAGTCCCCCCACCCACCCTCCCTCCCTCCCTTTGTCTGTGACTTTTACTCCCCCGCCCACCCTCCCTCCTTTGTCTGTGCCTTTTACTCCCTCCGTCTGCCCTCCCTCCCTTTGTCTGTGCCTTTTACTCTCTCCGCCTTCCCATTGTCTGTGCCTTTTACTCCCCCCATCCGCCCACCCTCCCGCTGTCTGTGCCTTGTACTCCCCCGCCCACCCTCCCGTTGTCTGTGCCTTTTACTCCCCCCACCCACCCTCCCGTTGTCTGTGCCTTTTACTCCACCCTCCCGTTCTCTGTGCCTTTTACTCCCCCTCCCTCACGTTGTCTGTGCCTTTTACTCTGCCGTCCGCTCACCCTCCAGTTGTCCGTGCCTTTTACTCGCCCGCACACCCGCCCTCCCGTTGTCCGTGCCTTTTACTCCCCCGTCCTCCCGCCTTCCCTCCCATTGTCCGTGCCTTTTACTCCCCTGCCCGCCCTTCCGGTGTCCGTGCCTCCCCCGCCCGCCCTCCCTTTGTCTGTGCCTTTTTTCCCCCTCCCTCCTTCCCTCCCTTTGTCTGTGTTTTACTCCCCCTGACCACAATCCCTCCCTCCCTTTGTCTGTGCCTTTTACCCCCCTCCCTCCCTCTCGTTGTCTGTGCCTTTTACTCCCCCTTCCTGCTCTCCCGTTGTCTGTGCCTTTTACTCCCCCCTCCCACCCGCCCTCCCGTTGTCTGTGCCTTTTACTCCCCCCTCCCTCCTACCCTTCGGTTGTCTGTGCATTTTACTCTCCCGCCCTCCCGTTGTCTGTGCCTTTTACTCCCCCTGTTCTCCCTTTGTCTGTGCCTTTTACTCCCCCCACCCTCCCTTTGTCTATGCCTTTTACTCCCCCCACCCGCCCGTTGTCTGTGCCTTTTACTCCCCCGCCCACCCTACCTTTTACTCCCCCCACCCTTCCTCCTTTTTTCTCCCCTGCCCCGCCCTCCCTTTTACTCCCCCGCCCGCCCTCCTTTTGTCTGTGCCTTTTACTCCCCCCGCCTGCCCTCCCTTTGTCTGTGCTTTTTACTCCATCAACCGCCCTCCCTCCCTTTGTCTGTGCCTTTTACTCCCCCGCCCGCCCTCCCTCCCTCCCTTTGTGTGTGCCTTTTACTTCCCCGCCCTCCCTCCTTCCCTTTGTCTGTGCCTTTTACTCTCCCGCCCGCCCTCCCTACCTTTGTCTGTGTCTTTTACTCCCCCCGGCTGCCCTCCTTACTTTGTCTGTGCCTTTTACTCCCCCCACCCGCCCTCCCTCCCTTTGTGCCTTTTACTCCCCCCACCGCCCTCCCTTTGTCTTTGCCTTTTTGTCTCCCCCGCCCTCCCTCCCTTCCTGTACCTTTTACTCCCCCACCCTCCTGTTGTCTGTGCCTTTTACTCCCCCCGCCCTCCCTTTGTCTGTGCCTTTTACTCCCCCCCACCCTCCCATTGTCTATGCCTTTTACTCCCCCCCACCCTCCCGTTGTCTGTGCCTTTTACTCCCCCCCACCGCCCTCCCTTTGTGCCTTTTTGTCTCCCCCGCCCGCCCTCCCTCCCTTCCTGTACCTTTTACTCCCCCACCCTCCTGTTGTCTGTGCCTTTTACTCCCCCCGCCCTCCCTTTGTCTGTGCCTTTTACTCCCCCCACCCTCCCATTGTCTATGCCTTTTACTCCCCCCACCCTCCCGTTGTCTGTGCCTATTACTCCCCCCGCCCTTCCTTCCTTTTACTCCCCCCCCCTTCCTTCCTTTTACTCCCCCGCCCACCCTCCCTTTTTCTCCCCCGCACGCCCTCCCGTTGTCTGTGCCTTTTACTCCCCCGCCCACCCTCCCTCCCTCCCTTTGTCTGTGCCTTTTACTCCCCCCGCCTGCCCTCCCTTTGTCTGTGCATTTTACTCCCTCGCCCGCCCTCCCTCCCTTTGTCTGTGCCTTTTACTCCACCCGCCCGCCCTCCCTCCCTTTGTCTATGCCTTTTACTCCAGTTTGTACCTTTTACTCCCCCTGCCCGCCCTCCCTTTGTCTGAGCCTTTTACTCCCCCCGCCTGCCCTCCCTTTGTCTGTGACTTTTACTCCCCTGTCCGCCCTCCCTCCCTTTGTCTGTGCCTTTTACTCCCCTGCCCGCCCTCCCTCCCTCCCTTTGTGTGTTCCTTTTACTCCCCCCGCCCAACCCCCTCCCTTTGTCTGTGCCTTTTACTCCCCCGCCCGCCCTCCCTCCCTTTGTCTGTGTCTTTTACTCCCCCCGCCCGCCCTCCCTACTTTGTCTGTGCCTTTTAATCCCCCCGCCCTCCCTCCCTTTGTGCCTTTTACTCCCCCCGCCGCCCTTCCTTTGTCTGTGCCTTTTACTCCCCCACCTGCCCTCCCTTCCTTTGTCTGTGCCTTTTACTCCCCCGCCTGCCCTCCCTCCCTTCCTTTGTCTGTGCCTTTTACTCCCACCGCCCTCCCTCCCTCCCTTTGTCTGTGCCTATTACTCCCCCGCCCGCCCTCCCTCCCTTTGTCTGTGTCTTGTACTCCCCCCGCCCGCCCTCCCTACTTTGTCTCTGCCTTTTACTCACCCCCCACCCGCCCTCCCATTGTCTGTTTCTTTTACTCCCCCTGCCCGTTGTCTGTGCCTTTTACTCCCCCCACCCGCCCTCCCTCCCTTTGTCTGTGCCTTTTACTCCCCCGACCGCCCTCCCTTTGTGCCTTTTACTCCCCCTGCCCGCCCTCCCTTTGTCTGTGCCTTTTACTCCCCCCGCCTGCCCTCCCTTTGTCTGTGCTTTTTACTCCATCAACCGCCCTATCTCCCTTTGTCTGTGCCTTTTACTCCCCCGCCCGCCCTCCCTCCCTCCCTTTGTGTGTGCCTTTTACTTCCCCGCCCTCCCTCCTTCCCTTTGTCTGTGCCTTTTACTCTCCCGCCCGCCCTCCCTACCTTTGTCTGTGTCTTTTACTCCCCCCGGCTGCCCTCCTTACTTTGTCTGTGCCTTTTACTCCCCCCACCCGCCCTCCCTCCCTTTGTGCCTTTTACTCCCCCCACCGCCCTCCCTTTGTCTTTGCCTTTTTGTCTCCCCCGCCCTCCCTCCCTTCCTGTACCTTTTACTCCCCCACCCTCCTGTTGTCTGTGCCTTTTACTCCCCCCGCCCTCCCTTTGTCTGTGCCTTTTACTCCCCCCCACCCTCCCATTGTCTATGCCTTTTACTCCCCCCACCCTCCCGTTGTCTGTGCCTTTTACTCCCCCCACCGCCCTCCCTTTGTCTGTGCCTTTTTGTCTCCCCCGCCCGCCCTCCCTCCCTTCCTGTACCTTTTACTCCCCCACCCTCCTGTTGTCTGTGCCTTTTACTCCCCCCGCCCTCCCTTTGTCTGTGCCTTTTACTCCCCCCACCCTCCCATTGTCTATGCCTTTTACTCCCCCCCACCCTCCCGTTGTCTGTGCCTTTTACTCCCCCCGCCCTTCCTTCCTTTTACTCCCCCCGCCCTTCCTTCCTTTTACTCCCCCGCCCACCCTCCCTTTTTCTCCCCCGCACGCCCTCCCGTTGTCTGTGCCTTTTACTCCCCCCGCCCACCCTCCCTCCCTCCCTTTGTCTGTGCCTTTTACTCCCCCGCCTGCCCTCCCTTTGTCTGTGCATTTTACTCCCACGCCTGCCCTCCCTCCCTTTGTCTGTGCCTTTTACTCCCCCGCCCGCCCTCCCTTCCTCCCTTTGTGTTTGCCTTTTACTCCCCTGCCCTCCCTCCCTCACTTTGCCTGTGCCTTTTAGTCCCCCCGCCCGCCCTCCCTCCCTTTTTTGTGCCTTTTACTCCCCCCGCCTGCCCTCCCTCCTTTGTCTGTACCTTTCACTCCCCCGCCCGCCCGCCCTCCCTCCCTTTGTCTGTGCCTTTTACTCCCTGCGCCGCCCTCCCTTTGTCTGTGCCTTTTACTCCCCCGCCTGCCCTCTCTCCCTTTGTCTTTGCCTTTTACTCCCCCCGCCCGCCCTCCCTCCATCCCTTTGTCTGTGCCTTTTACTCCCCCACCCACCCTCCCTCCTTTGTCTGTGCCTTTTACTCCTCCGTCCGCCCTCCCTCCCTTTGTCTGTGCCTTTTACTCCCCCACCCGCCCTCCCTCCCTTTGTCTGTGCCTTTTACTCCCCCCGCCTTCCCATTGTCTGTGCCTTTTACTCCCCCCGTCCGCCCACCCTCCCGTTGTCTATGCCTTTTACTCCCCCGCCCACCCTCCCGTTGTCTGTGCCTTTTACTCCCCCCACCCACCCTCCCGTTGTCTATGCCTTTTACTCCGCCCTCCCATTCTCTGTGCCTTTTACTCCCCCCTCCCTCACGTTGTCTGTGCCTTTTACTCTGCCGTCCGCCCGCTCTCCCGTTGTCCGTGCCTTTTACTCGCCCGCACACCTGCCCTCCCGTTGTCCGTGCCTTTTACTCCCCCGTCCTCCCGCCTCCCCTCCCATTGTCTGTGCCTTTTACTCCCCCGCCCGCCCTCCTGGTGTCTGTGCCTTTTACTCCCCCGCCCTCCCTCCCTTTGTCTGTGCCTTTTACTCCCCCCACCTGCCCTTCCTTTGTCTGTGCCTTTTACTCCCCGCCCGCCCTCCCTCCCTTTGTCTGTGCCTTTAATCCCCCCAAGCCTGCCCTCCCTCCCTTTCTGTACGTTTTACTCCCCCGCCCGCCCTCCCTCCCTTTGTCTGTGCCTTTTACTCCACCCGCCAACCCTCCCTCCCTTTATCTATGCCTTTTACTCCAGTTTGTACCTTTTACTCCCCCTGCCCGCCCTCCCTTTGTCTGAGCCTTTTACTCCCCCCGCCTGCCCTCCCTTTGTCTGTGACTTTTACTCCCCTGTCCGCCCTCCCTCCCTTTGTCTGTGCCTTTTACTCCCCTGCCCACCCTCCCTCCCTCCCTTTGTGTGTTCCTTTTACTCCCCCCGCCCTACCTCCCTCCCTTTGTCTGTGCCTTTTACTCCCCCGCCCTCCCTCCCTTTGTCTGTGTCTTTTACTCCCCCCGCCCGCCCTCCCTACTTTGTCTGTGCCTTTTAATCCCCCCGCCCGCCCTCCCTCCCTTTGTGCCTTTTACTCCCCCCGCCGCCCTTCCTTTGTCTGTGCCTTTTACTCCCCCACCTGCCCTCCCTTCCTTTGTCTGTGCCTTTTACTCCCCCGCCTGCCCTCCCTCCCTCCCTCCCTTTGTCTGTGCCTTTTACTCCCCCCGCCCTCCCTCCCTCCCTTTGTCTGTGCCTATTACTCCCCCGCCTGCCCTCCCTCCCTTTGTCTGTGTCTTGTACTCCCCCCGCCCGCCCTCCCTACTTTGTCTCTGCCTTTTACTCACCCCCCACCCGCCCTCCCATTGTCTGTTCCTTTTACTCCCCCTGCCCGTTGTCCGTGCATTTTACTCCCCCCGCCCACCCTCCCTCCCTTTGTCTGTGCCTTTTAGTCCCCCGCTCACCCTCCCTTTGTGCCTTTAACTCCCCCCGCCCGCCCTCCCTTTGTCTGTGCCTTTTACTCCCCCGCCTGCCCTCCCTTTGTCTGTGGCTTTTACTCCCCCGCCCGCCCTCCCTCCCTTTGTCTGTGCCTTTTACTCCCCCGCCCGCCCTCCCTCCCTATGTGTGTGCCTTTTACTCCCCCACCCTCCCTCCCTCCCTTTGCCTTTGCCTTTTACTCCCCCGCCCGCCCTCCCTCCCTTTGTCTGTGTCTTTTACTCCTCCCTCCCACCCTCCCTACTTTGTCTGTGCCTTTTACTCGCCCCACCCGCCCACCCTCCCTTTTTGCCTTTTATTCCCCCCGCCGCCCTCCCTTTGTCTGTGCCTTTTACTCCCCCGCCTGCCCTCCCTCCCTTTGTCTTTGCCTTTTACTCCCCCGCCCGCCCTCCCTCCCTCCCTTTGTCTGTGCCTTTTTGTCCCCCCCGCATGCACTCCCTCCCTTTCTGTGCCTTTTACTACCTCCGCCCGCCCGCCCTCCATCCCTGTGTCTGTGCCTTTTACTCCGCCCGCCCGCCCTCCCTCCCTCCCTCCCTTTGTGCCTTTTACTCCCCCCACCCTCCTGTTGTCTGTGCTTTTTACTCCTCGCCCGCCCTCCCTTTTACTCCCCCCGCCCTTCCTCCCTTTTTCTCCCCCGCCCAACCTCCCTTATACTCCCCCACCCGCCCTGCCGTTGTCTGTGCCTTTTACTCCCCCCGCCCACCCTCCCTTTGTCTATGCCTTTTACTCCCCCGCCTGCCCTCCCTTTGTGCCTTTTACTCCCCCCGCCTGCCCTCTCTTTATCTGAGCCTTTTACTCCCCCGCCTGCCCTCCCTTTGTCTGTGCATTTTACTCCCCCGCCTGCCATCCCTCCCTTTGTCTGTGCCTTTTACTCCCCCGCCCGCCCTCCCTCCCTCGCTTTGTGTGTGCCTTTTACTCCCCCGCCCTCCCTCCCTCACTTTGCCTGTGCTTTTACTCCCCCCGCCCGCCCTCCCTTCCTTTGCCTGTGCCTTTTACTCTCTCCGCCCGCCCTCCCTCCTTTGTCTGTGCCTTTCACTCCCTCGCCCGCCCTCCCTCCCTTTGTCTGTGCCTTTTACTCCCCGCGCCGCCCTCCCATTGTCTGTGCTTTTACTCCCCCACCTGCCCTCCCTCCCTTTGTCTTTGCCTTTTACTCCCCCCACCCACCCTCCCTCCCTCCCTTTGTCTGTGCCTTTTACTCCCCCGCCCACCCTCCCTCCTTTGTCTGTGCCTTTTACTCCCTCCGTCTGCCCTCCCTCCCTTTGTCTGTGCCTTTTACTCTCCCCGCCTTCCCATTGTCTGTGCCTTTTACTCCCCCCATCCGCCCACCCTCCCGCTGTCTGTGCCTTGTACTCCCCCGCCCACCCTCCCGTTGTCTGTGCCTTTTACTCCCCCCACCCACCCTCCCGTTGTCTGTGCCTTTTACTCCACCCTCCCGTTCTCTGTGCCTTTTACTCCCCCTCCCTCACGTTGTCTGTGCCTTTTACTCTGCCGTCCGCTCACCCTCCAGTTGTCCGTACCTTTTACTCGCCCGCACACCCGCCCTCCCGTTGTCCGTGCCTTTTACTCCCCCGTCCTCCCGCCTTCCCTCCCATTGTCCGTGCCTTTTACTCCCCTGCCCGCCCTTCCGGTGTCCGTGCCTCCCCCGCCCGCCCTCCCTTTGTCTGTGCCTTTTTTCCCCCTCCCTCCTTCCCTCCCTTTGTCTGTGCCTTTTACTCCCCCTGACCACAATCCCTCCCTCCCTTTGTCTGTGCCTTTTACCCCCCTCCCTCCCTCTCGTTGTCTGTGCCTTTTACTCCCCCTTCCTGCTCTCCCGTTGTCTGTGCCTTTTACTCCCCCCTCCCACCCGCCCTCCCGTTGTCTGTGCCTTTTACTCCCCCCTCCCTCCTACCCTTCGGTTGTCTGTGCATTTTACTCTCCCGCCCTCCCGTTGTCTGTGCCTTTTACTCCCCCTGTCCTCCCTTTGTCTATGCCTTTTACTCCCCCCACCCGCCCGTTGTCTGTGCCTTTTACTCCCTCGCCCACCCTACCTTTTACTCCCCCCACCCTTCCTCCTTTTTTCTCCCCTGCCCGCCCTCCCTTTTACTCCCCTGCCCGCCCTCCCGTTGTCTGTGCCTTTTACTCCCCCTGCCCACCCTTCCTCTCTCCCTTTGTCTGTGCCTTTTATTCCCCCGCCCGCCCTCCCTCCTTTTGTCTGTGCCTTTTACTCCTCCGCCCTCCCTCCCTTTGTCTGTGCCTTTTACTCCCCCACCTACCCTCCCTTTGTCTGTGCCTTTTACTCCCTCCGCCCGCCCTCCCTTTATCTCTGCCTTTTACTCCCCAGCCCGCCCTCCCTTTGTCTGTCTATTACGCCCGCCGCCTTCCCTTTGTCTGTGCCTTTTACTACCCCTGCCTGCCCTCCCTCCCTCCCTTTCTGTGCATTTTACTCCCCCGCCCGCCCTCCCTCCCTTTGTCTGTGCCTTTTACTCCACCCGCCCGCCCTCCCTCCCTTTGTCTATGCCTTTTACTCCAGTTTATACCTTTTACTCCCCCTGCCCGCCCTCCCTTTGTCTGTGCCTTTTACTCCCCCCGCCTGCCCTCCCTTTGTCTGTGCCTTTTACTACCCTGAATTTGTGTGTGCCTTTTACTCCCCCGCCCGCCCTCTCTCCCTCCCTTTGTGTGTAACTTTTACTCCCCCCACCTTCCCTCCCTCCCTTCCTTTGTCTGTGCCTTTTACTCCCCCGCCCGCCCTCCCCCCCTTTGTCTGTGTCTTTTACTCCCCCCACCCGCCCTCCCAACCTTTGTGCCTTTTACTGCCCCTGCCGCCCTCCCTTTGTCTGTGCCTTTTACTCCCTTGCCCGCCCTCCCTCCCACCCTTTGTCTGTACCTTTTACTCCCCCCACCCTCCCTCCCTCCCTTTGTCTTTGCCTTTTACTCCCCCGCCCGCCCTCCCTTTGTCTGTGCCTTTTACTCCCCCCGCCCGCCCTCCCTTTGTACCTTTTACTCCCCCCGCCCGCCCACCCTTTGTCTGTGCCTTTTACTCCCCCCCGCCTGCCCTCCCTTTGTCTGTGGCTTTTACTCCCCCGCCCGCCCTCCCTCCCTTTGTCTGTGCCTTTTACTCCCCCACCCGCCCTCCCTTCCTTTGTCTGTGGCTTTTACTCCCCCCGCCCACCCTCCCTACTTTGTCTGTGCCTTTTACTTCCCCCGCCCGCCCTCCCGTTGTCTGTTCCTTTTACTCCCCCTGCCAGTTGTCCGTGCCTTTTACTCCCCACGCCCGGCCTCCCTCCCTTTGTCTGTGCCTTTTACTCCCGCAACCGCCCTCCCTTTGTGCCTTTTACTCCACCCGCCCGCCCTCCCTTTGTCTCTGCCTTTTACTCCCCCGCCTGCCCTCCCTTTGTCTGTGACTTTTACTCCCCTGTCCGCCCTCCCTCCCTTTGTCTGTGCCTTTTACTCCCCTGCCCGCCCTCCCTCCCTCCCTTTGTGTGTTCCATTTACTCCCCCCGCCCTCCCTCCCTACTTTGTCTGTGCCTTTTACTCCCCCCGCCCGCCCTGCCTCCCTTTGTGCCTTTTACTCCCCCACCGCCCTTCCTTTGTCTGTGCCTTTTACTCCCCCACCTGCCCTCCCTTCCTTTGTCTGTGCCTTTTACTCCCCCGCCCGCCCTCCCTCCCTCCCTTTGTCTGTGCCTTTTACTCCCCCCGCCCTCCCTCCCTCCCTTTGTCTGTGCCTATTACTCCCCCGCCCGACCTCCCTCTCTTTGTCTGTGTCTTGTACTCCCCCCGCCCGCCCTCCCTACTTTGTCTCTGCCTTTTACTCACCCCCCACCCGCCCTCTCATTGTCTGTTCCTTTTACTCCCCCTGCCCGTTGTCCGTGCATTTTACTCCCCCCGCCCGCCCTCCCTCCCTTTGTCTGTGCCTTTTACTCCCCCCGCCCGCCCTCCCTTTGTACCTTTTACTCCCCCCGCCCGCCCACCCTTTGTCTGTGCCTTTTACTCCCCCCGCCCGCCCTCCCTCCCTTTGTCTGTGCTTTTTACTCCCCCGCCTGCCCTCCCTCCCTCCCTTTGTGTGTGCCTTTTACTCCCCCCACCCTCCCTCCCTCCCTTTGTCTTTGCCTTTTACTCCCCCGCCCGCCCTCCCTTTGTCTGTGCCTTTTACTCCCCCGCCTGCCCTCCCTCCCTTTGTCTGTGTCTTTTACTCCTCCCTCCCACCCTCCCTACTTTGTCTGTGCCTTTTACTCGCCCCGCCCGCCCTCCCTCCCTTTGTGCCTTTTACTCCCCCCGCCGCCCTCCCTTTGTCTGTGCCTTTTACTCCCCCGCCTGCCCTCCCTCCCTTTGTCTTTGCCTTTTACTCCCCCGCCCGCCCTCCCTTTGTCTGTGCCTTTTTGTCCCCCCCATGCCCTCCCTCCCTTTCTGTGCCTTTTACTCCCTCCGCCCACCCTCCATCCCTTTGTCTGTGCCTTTTACTCTGCCCGCCCGCCCGCCCTGCCTCCCTCCCTCCCTTTGTGCCTTTTACTCCCCCGCCCTCCCGTTGTCTGTGCCTTTTACTCCCCCTGCCTCCCTTTGTCTGTGCCTTTTACTCCCCCCACCCTCCCGTTGTCTATGCCTTTTACTCCCCCCACCCTCCTGTTGTCTGTGCTTTTTACTCCTCGCCCGCCCTCCCTTTTTCTCCCCCCGCCCTTCCTCCCTTTTTCTCCCCTGCCCACCCTCCCTTATACTCCCCCACCCGCCCTCCCGTTGTCTGTGCCTTTTACTCCCCCCGCCCACCCTCCCTCCCTCCCTTTGTCTGTGCCTTTTACTCCCCCACCTGCCCTCCCTTTGTGCCTTTTACTCTCCCCGCCTGCCCTCCCTTTGTCTGTGCATTTTACTCCCCCGCCTGCCATCCCTCCCTTTGTCTGTGCCTTTTACTCCCCCGCCCGCCCTCCCTCCCTCGCTTTGTGTGTGCCTTTTACTCCCCTGCCCTCCCTCCTTCACTTTGCCTGTGCCTTTTACTCCCCCGCCCGCCCTCCCTCCCTTTGCCTGTGCCTTTTACTCCCCCCGCCCGCCCTCCCTCCTTTGTCTGTGCCGTTCACTCCCTCGCCCGCCCTCCCTCCCTTTGTCTGTGCCTTTTACTCCCCGCGCCGCCCTCCCTTTGTCTGTGCTTTTACTCCCCCACCTGCCCTCCCTCCCTTTGTCTTTGCCTTTTACTCCCCCCGCCCACCCTCCCTCCCTCCCTTTGTCTGTGCCTTTTACTCCCCCGCCCACCCTCCCTCCTTTGTCTGTGCCTTTTACTCCCTCCATCCGCCCTCCCTCCCTTTGTCTGTGCCTTTTACTCCCCCACCCACCCTCCCTCCCTTTGTCTGTGCCTTTTACTCTCCCCGCCTTCCCATTATCTGTGCCTTTTACTCCCCCCGTCCGCCCGCCCTCCCGCTGTCTGTGCCTTGTACTCCCCCGCCCACCCTCCCGTTGTCTGTGCCTTTTACTCCCCCCACCCACCCTCCCGTTGTCTGTGCCTTTTACTCCACCCTCCCGTTCTCTGTGCCTTTTACTCCCTGTTAGACCCGGCCTCGTGGCATGACCATCCCTGTCCCCGCACCACATAACCTGACCCATGCACCTCACGCAGCCCCCGAGCACACGCCCTCCCTTTGTCTGTGCCTTTTTGTCTCCCCCGCCCTCCCTACCTTCCTGTACCTTTTACTCCCCCACCCTCCTGTTGTGTGTGCCTTTTACTCCCCCCGCCCTCCCTTTGTCTGTGCCTTTTACTCCCCCCACCCTCCCATTGTCTATGCCTTTTACTCCCCCCACCCTCCCGTTGTCTGTGCCTTTAACTCCCCTGCCCGCCCTACCTTTTACTCCCCCCGCCCTTCCTCCCTTTTACTCCCCCGCCCACCCTCCCTTTTACTCCCCCGCCCGCCCTCCCGTTGTCTGTGCCTTTTACTCCCCCCGCCCACCCTCCCTCCCTCCCTTTGTCTGTGTCTTTTACTCCCCCCGCCCGCCCTCCCTACTTTGTCTGTGCCTTTTACTCCCCCCGCCCGCCCTCCTGTTGTCTGTTCCTTTTACTCCCCCTGCCCGTTGTCTGTGCCTTTTACTCCCCCCACCCTCCCTCCCTTTGTCTGTGCCTTTTACTCCCCCCGACGCCCTCCCTTTGTGCCTTTTACTCCCCCTGCCCGCCCTCCCTTTGTCTGTGCCTTTTACTCCCCCCGCCTGCCCTCCCTTTGTCTGTGCCTTTTACTCCATCAACCGCCCTCCCTTCCTTTGTCTGTGCCTTTTACTCCCCCGCCCGCCCTCCCTCCCTCCCTTTGTGTGTACCTTTTACTCCCCCGCCCTCCCTCCTTCCCTTTGTCTGTGCCTTTTACTCTCCCGCCCGCCCTCCCTACCTTTGTCTGTGTCTTTTACTCCCCCCGGCTGCCCTCCTTACTTTGTCTGTGCCTTTTACTCCCCCCACCCGCCCTCCCTCCCTTTGTGCCTTTTACTCCCCCCACCGCCCTCCCTTTGTCTGTGCCTTTTTGTCTCCCCCGCCCTCCCTACCTTCCTGTACCTTTTACTCCCCCACCCTCCTGTTGTCTGTGCCTTTTACTCCCCCCGCCCTCCCTTTGTCTGTGCCTTTTACTCCCCCCACCCTCCCATTGTCTATGCCTTTTACTCCCCCCACCCTCCCGTTGTCTGTGCCTTTTACTCCCCTGCCCGCCCTACCTTTTACTCCCCCCGCCCTTCCTCCCTTTTACTCCCCCGCCCACCCTCCCTTTTACTCCCCCGCCCGCCCTCCCGTTGTCTGTGCCTTTTACTCCCCCCGACCACCCGCCCTCCCTACTTTGTCTGTGCCTTTTACTCCCCCCGCCCGCCCTCCCTCCCTTTGTCTGTGCCTTTTACTCCCCCCGACGCCCTCCCTTTGTGCCTTTTACTCCCCCTGCCCGCCCTCCCTTTGTCTGTGCCTTTTACTCCCCCCGCTTGCCCTCCCTTTGTCTGTGCCTTTTACTCCATCAACCGCCCTCCCTTCCTTTGTCTGTGCCTTTTACTCCCCCGCCCGCCCTCCCTCCCTCCCTTTGTGTGTACCTTTTACTCCCCCGCCCTCCCTCCTTCCCTTTGTCTGTGCCTTATACTCTCCCGCCCGCCCTCCCTACCTTTGTCTGTGTCTTTTACTCCCCCCGGCTGCCCTCCTTACTTTGTCTGTGCCTTTTTCTCCCCCCACCCGCCCTCCCTCCCTTTGTGCCTTTTACTCCCCCCACCGCCCTCCCTTTGTCTGTGCCTTTTTGTCTCCCCCGCCCTCCCTACCTTCCTGTACCTTTTACTCCCCCACCCTCCTGTTGTCTGTGCCTTTTACTCCCCCCGCCCTCCCTTTGTCTGTGCCTTTTACTCCCCCCACCCTCCCATTGTCTATGCCTTTTACTCCCCCCAACCTCCCGTTGTCTGTGCCTTTTACTCCCCCTGCCCTTCCTTCCTTTTACTCCCCCGCCCACCCTCCCTTTTTCTCCCCCGCACGCCCTCCCGTTGTCTGTGCCTTTTACTCCCCCCGCCCACCCTCCCTCCCTCCCTTTGTCTGTGCCTTTTACTCCCCCCACCTGCCCTCCCTTTGTCTGTGCATTTTTCTCCCCCGCCTGCCCTCCCTCCCTTTGTCTGTGCCTTTTACTCCCCCGCCCGCCCTCCCTTCCTCCCTTTGTGTTTGCCTTTTACTCCCCCGCCCTCCCTCCCTCACTTTGCCTGTGCCTTTTAGTCCCCCCGCCCGCCCTCCCTCTCTTTGTGCCTTTAATCCCCCCCTGCCTGCCCTCCCTCCCTTTCTGTGCCTTTTACTCCCCCGCCCGCCCTCCCTCCCTTTGTCTGTGCCTTTTACTCCACCCGCCCGCCCTCCCTCCCTTTGTCTATGCCTTTTACTCCAGTTTGTACCTTTTACTCCCCCTGCCCGCCCTCCCTTTGTCTGAGCCTTTTACTCCCCCCGCCTGCCCTCCCTTTGTCTGTGACTTTTACTCCCCTGTCCGCCCTCCCTCCCTTTGTCTGTGCCTTTTACTCCCCTGCCCGCCCTCCCTCCCTCCCTTTGTGTGTTCCTTTTACTCCCCCCGCCCTACCCCCCTCCCTTTGTCTGTGCCTTTTACTCCCCTGCCCGCCCTCCCTCCCTTTGTCTGTGTCTTTTACTCCCCCCGCCCGCCCTCCCTACTTTGTCTGTGCCTTTTAATCCCCCCGCCCGCCCTCCCTCCCTTTGTGCCTTTTACTCCCCCCGCCGCCCTTCCTTTGTCTGTGCCTTTTACTCCCCCACCTGCCCTCCCTTCCTTTGTCTGTGCCTTTTACTCCCCCGCCTGCCCTCCCTCCCTCCCTTTGTCTGTGCCTTTTACTCCCCCCGCCCTCCCTCCCTCCCTTTGTCTGTGCCTATTACTCCCCCGCCCGCCCTCCCTCCCTTTGTCTGTGTCTTGTACTCCCCCCGCCCGCCCTCCCTACTTTGTCTCTGCCTTTTACTCACCCCCCACCCGCCCTCCCATTGTCTGTTCCTTTTACTCCCCCTGCCCGTTGTCTGTGCCTTTTACTCCCCCCGCCCGCCCTCCCTCCCTTTGTCTGTGCCTTTTACTCCCCCGACCGCCCTCCCTTTGTGCCTTTTACTCCCCCTGCCCGCCCTCCCTTTGTCTGTGCCTTTTACTCCCCCCGCCTGCCCTCCCTTTGTCTGTGCTTTTTACTCCATCAACCGCCCTCCCTCCCTTTGTCTGTGCCTTTTACTCCCCCGCCTGCCCTCCCTCCCTCCCTTTGTGTGTGCCTTTTACTTCCCCGCCCTCCCTCCTTCCCTTTGTCTGTGCCTTTTACTCTCCCGCCCGCCCTCCCTACCTTTGTCTGTGTCTTTTACTCCCCCCGGCTGCCCTCCTTACTTTGTCTGTGCCTTTTACTCCCCCCACCCGCCCTCCCTCCCTTTGTGCCTTTTACTCCCCCCACCGCCCTCCCTTTGTCTGTGCCTTTTTGTCTCCCCCGCCCTCCCTCCCTTCCTGTACCTTTTACTCCCCCACCCTCCTGTTGTCTGTGCCTTTTACTCCCCCCGCCCTCCCTTTGTCTGTGCCTTTTACTCCCCCCCACCCTCCCATTGTCTATGCCTTTTACTCCCCCCACCCTCCCGTTGTCTGTGCCTTTTACTCCCCCCACCGCCCTCCCTTTGTCTGTGCCTTTTTGTCTCCCCCGCCCGCCCTCCCTCCCTTCCAGTACCTTTTACTCCCCCACCCTCCTGTTGTCTGTGCCTTTTACTCCCCCCGCCCTCCCTTTGTCTGTGCCTTTTACTCCCCCCACCCTCCCATTGTCTATGCCTTTTACTCCCCCCACCCTCCCGTTGTCTGTGCCTTTTACTCCCCCGCCCTTCCTTCCTTTTACTCCCCCCGCCCTTCCTTCCTTTTACTCCCCCGCCCACCCTCCCTTTTTCTCCCCCGCACGCCCTCCCGTTGTCTGTGCCTTTTACTCCCCCCGCCCACCCTCCCTCCCTCCCTTTGTCTGTGCCTTTTACTCCCCCCGCCCTCCCTTTGTCTGTGCCTTTTACTCCCCCCCACCCTCCCATTGTCTATGCCTTTTACTCCCCCCACCCTCCCGTTGTCTGTGCCTTTTACTCCCCCTACCGCCCTCCCTTTGTCTGTGCCTTTTTGTCTCCCCCGCCCGCCCTCCCTCCCTTCCTGTACCTTTTACTCCCCCACCCTCCTGTTGTCTGTGCCTTTTACTCCCCCCGCCCTCCCTTTGTCTGTGCCTTTTACTCCCCCCACCCTCCCATTGTCTATGCCTTTTACTCCCCCCACCCTCCCGTTGTCTGTGCCTTTTACTCCCCCCGCCCTTCCTTCCTTTTACTCCCCCCGCCCTTCCTTCCTTTTACTCCCCCGCCCACCCTCCCTTTTTCTCCCCCGCACGCCCTCCCGTTGTCTGTGCCTTTTACTCCCCCCGCCCACCCTCCCTCCCTCCCTTTGTCTGTGCCTTTTACTCCCCCCGCCTGCCCTCCCTTTGTCTGTGCATTTTACTCCCACGCCTGCCCTCCCTCCCTTTGTCTGTGCCTTTTACTCCCCCGCCCGCCCTCCCTTCCTCCCTTTGTGTTTGCCTTTTACTCCCCCGCCCTCCCTCCCTCACTTTGCCTGTGCCTTTTAGTCCCCCCGCCCGCCCTCCCTCCCTTTTTTGTGCCTTTTACTCCCCCCGCCTGCCCTCCCTCCTTTGTCTGTACCTTTCACTCCCCCGCCCGCCCGCCCTCCCTCCCTTTGTCTGTGCCTTTTACTCCCTGCGCCGCCCTCCCTTTGTCTGTGCCTTTTACTCCCCCGCCTGCCCTCTCTCCCTTTGTCTTTGCCTTTTACTCCCCCCGCCCGCCCTCCCTCCATCCCTTTGTCTGTGCCTTTTACTCCCCCGCCCACCCTCCCTCCTTTGTCTGTGCCTTTTACTCCCCCACCCGCCCTCCCTCCCTTTGTCTGTGCCTTTTACTCCCCCCGCCTTCCCATTGTCTGTGCCTTTTACTCCCCCCGTCCGCCCACCCTCCCGTTGTCTATGCCTTTTACTCCCCCGCCCACCCTCCCGTTGTCTGTGCCTTTTACTCCCCCCACCCACCCTCCCGTTGTCTATGCCTTTTACTCCGCCCTCCCATTCTCTGTGCCTTTTACTCCCCCTCCCTCACGTTGTCTGTGCCTTTTACTCTGCCGTCCGCCCGCTCTCCCGTTGTCCGTGCCTTTTACTCGCCCCGCACACCTGCCCTCCCGTTGTCCGTGCCTTTTACTCCCCCGTCCTCCCGCCTCCCCTCCCGCTGTCTGTGCCTTTTACTCCCCCGCCCACCCTCCCGTTGTCTGTGCCTTTTACTCCCCCCACCCACCCTCCCGTTGTCTGTGCCTTTTACTCCACCCTCCCGTTCTCTGTGCCTTTTACTTCCTGTTAGACCCGGCCTCGTGGCATGACCATCCCTGTCCCCGCACCACATAACCTGACCCATGCACCTCACGCAGCCCCCAAGCACACGCCCTCCCTTTGTCTGTGCCTTTTTGTCTCCCCCGCCCTCCCTACCTTCCTGTACCTTTTACTCCCCCACCCTCCTGTTGTCTGTGCCTTTTACTCCCCCCGCCCTCCCTTTGTCTGTGCCTTTTACTCCCCCCACCCTCCCATTGTCTATGCCTTTTACTCCCCCCACCCTCCCGTTGTCTGTGCCTTTTACTCCCCTGCCCGCCCTACCTTTTACTCCCCCCGCCCTTCCTCCCTTTTACTCCCCCGCCCACCCTCCCTTTTACTCCCCCGCCCGCCCTCCCGTTGTCTGTGCCTTTTACTCCCCCCGCCCACCCTCCCTCCCTCCCTTTGTCTGTGTCTTTTACTCCCGCCCGCCCTCCCTCCATCCCTTTGTCTGTGCCTTTTACTCCCCCGCCCACCCTCCCTCCTTTGTCTGTGCCTTTTACTCCCCCACCCGCCCTCCCTCCCTTTGTCTGTGCCTTTTACTCCCCCCGCCTTCCCATTGTCTGTGCCTTTTACTCCCCCCGTCCGCCCACCCTCCCGTTGTCTATGCCTTTTACTCCCCCGCCCACCCTCCCGTTGTCTGTGCCTTTTACTCCCCCCACCCACCCTCCCGTTGTCTATGCCTTTTACTCCGCCCTCCCATTCTCTGTGCCTTTTACTCCCCCTCCCTCACGTTGTCTGTGCCTTTTACTCTGCCGTCCGCCCGCTCTCCCGTTGTCCGTGCCTTTTACTCGCCCCGCACACCTGCCCTCCCGTTGTCCGTGCCTTTTACTCCCCCGTCCTCCCGCCTCCCCTCCCGCTGTCTGTGCCTTTTACTCCCCCGCCCACCCTCCCGTTGTCTGTGCCTTTTACTCCCCCCACCCACCCTCCCGTTGTCTGTGCCTTTTACTCCACCCTCCCGTTCTCTGTGCCTTTTACTTCCTGTTAGACCCGGCCTCGTGGCATGACCATCCCTGTCCCCGCACCACATAACCTGACCCATGCACCTCACGCAGCCCCCAAGCACACGCCCTCCCTTTGTCTGTGCCTTTTTGTCTCCCCCGCCCTCCCTACCTTCCTGTACCTTTTACTCCCCCACCCTCCTGTTGTCTGTGCCTTTTACTCCCCCCGCCCTCCCTTTGTCTGTGCCTTTTACTCCCCCCACCCTCCCATTGTCTATGCCTTTTACTCCCCCCACCCTCCCGTTGTCTGTGCCTTTTACTCCCCTGCCCGCCCTACCTTTTACTCCCCCCGCCCTTCCTCCCTTTTACTCCCCCGCCCACCCTCCCTTTTACTCCCCCGCCCGCCCTCCCGTTGTCTGTGCCTTTTACTCCCCCCGCCCACCCTCCCTCCCTCCCTTTGTCTGTGTCTTTTACTCCCCCCGCCCGCCCTCCCTACTTTGTCTGTGCCTTTTACTCCCCCCCGCCCGCCCTCCTGTTGTCTGTTCCTTTTACTCCCCCTGCCCGTTGTCTGTGCCTTTTACTCCCCCCGCCCGCCCTCCCTCCCTTTGTCTGTGCCTTTTACTCCCCCCGACGCCCTCCCTTTGTGCCTTTTACTCCCCCTGCCCGCCCTCCCTTTGTCTGTGCCTTTTACTCCCCCTGCCTGCCCTCCCTTTGTCTGTGCCTTTTACTCCATCAACCGCCCTCCCTTCCTTTGTCTGTGCCTTTTACTCCCCCGCCCGCCCTCCCTCCCTCCCTTTGTGTGTACCTTTTACTCCCCCGCCCTCCATCCTTCCCTTTGTCTGTGCCTTTTACTCTCCCGCCCGCCCTCCCTACCTTTGTCTGTGTCTTTTACTCCCCCCGGCTGCCCTCCTTACTTTGTCTGTGCCTTTTACTCCCCCCACCCGCCCTCCCTCCCTTTGTGCCTTTTACTCCCCCCACCGCCCTCCCTTTGTCTGTGCCTTTTTGTCTCCCCCGCCCTCCCTACCTTCCTGTACCTTTTACTCCCCCACCCTCCTGTTGTCTGTGCCTTTTACTCCCCCCGCCCTCCCTTTGTCTGTGCCTTTTACTCCCCCCACCCTCCCATTGTCTATGCCTTTTACTCCCCCCACCCTCCCGTTGTCTGTGCCTTTTACTCCCCTGCCCGCCCTACCTTTTACTCCCCCCGCCCTTCCTCCCTTTTACTCCCCCGCCCACCCTCCCTTTTACTCCCCCGCCGCCCTCCCGTTGTCTGTGCCTTTTACTCCCCCCGCCCACCCTCCCTCCCTCCCTTTGTCTGTGTCTTTTACTCCCCCCGCCCGCCCTCCCTACTTTGTCTGTGCCTTTTACTCCCCCCCGCCCGCCCTCCTGTTGTCTGTTCCTTTTACTCCCCCTGCCCGTTGTCTGTGCCTTTTACTCCCCCCGCCCGCCCTCCCTCCCTTTGTCTGTGCCTTTTACTCCCCCCGACGCCCTCCCTTTGTGCCTTTTACTCCCCCTGCCCGCCCTCCCTTTGTCTGTGCCTTTTACTCCCCCCGCCTGCCCTCCCTTTGTCTGTGCCTTTTACTCCATCAACCGCCCTCCCTTCCTTTGTCTGTGCCTTTTACTCCCCCGCCCGCCCTCCCTCCCTCCCTTTGTGTGTACCTATTACTCCCCCGCCCTCCCTCCTTCCCTTTGTCTGTGCCTTTTACTCTCCCGCCCGCCCTCCCTACCTTTGTCTGTGTCTTTTACTCCCCCCGGCTGCCCTCCTTACTTTGTCTGTGCCTTTTACTCCCCCCACCCGCCCTCCCTCCCTTTGTGCCTTTTACTCCCCCCACCGCCCTCCCTTTGTCTGTGCCTTTTTGTCTCCCCCGCCCTCCCTACCTTCCTGTACCTTTTACTCCCCCACCCTCCTGTTGTCTGTGCCTTTTACTCCCCCCGCCCTCCCTTTGTCTGTGCCTTTTACTCCCCCCACCCTCCCATTGTCTATGCCTTTTACTCCCCCCACCCTCCCGTTGTCTGTGCCTTTTACTCCCCCCACCGCCCTCCCTTTGTCTGTTCCTTTTTGTCTCCCCCGCCCGCCCTCCCTCCCTTCCTGTACCTTTTACTCCCCCACCCTCCTGTTGTCTGTGCCTTTTACTCCCCCCGCCCTCCCTTTGTCTGTGCCTTTTACTCCCCCCACCCTCCCATTGTCTATGCCTTTTACTCCCCCCAACCTCCCGTTGTCTGTGCCTTTTACTCCCCCTGCCCTTCCTTCCTTTTACTCCCCCGCTCACCCTCCCTTTTTCTCCCCCGCACGCCCTCCCGTTGTCTGTGCCTTTTACTCCCCCCGCCCACCCTCCCTCCCTCCCTTTGTCTGTGCCTTTTACTCCCCCCGCCTGCCCTCCCTTTGTCTGTGCATTTTTCTCCCCCGCCTGCCCTCCCTCCCTTTGTCTGTGCCTTTTACTCCCCCGCCCGCCCTCCCTTCCTCCCTTTGTGTTTGCCTTTTACTCCCCCGCCCTCCCTCCCTCACTTTGCCTGTGCCTTTTAGTCCCCCCGCCCGCCCTCCCTCCCTTTGTCTGTGCCTTTAATCCCCCCCTGCCTGCCCTCCCTCCCTTTCTGTGACTTTTACTCCCCCGCCCGCCCTCCCTCCCTTTGTCTGTGCCTTTTACTCCACCCGCCCGCCCTCCCTCCCTTTGTGTATGCCTTTTACTCCAGTTTGTACCTTTTACTCCCCCTGCCCACCCTCCCTTTGTCTGAGCCTTTTACTCCCCCCGCCTGCCCTCCCTTTGTCTGTGACTTTTACTCCCCTGTCCGCCCTCCCTCCCTTTGTCTGTGCCTTTTACTCCCCTGCCCGCCCTCCCTCCCTCCCTTTGTGTGTTCCTTTTACTCCCCCCGCCCTACCCCCCTCCCTTTGTCTGTGCCTTTTACTCCCCCGCCTGCCCTCCCTCCCTTTGTCTGTGTCTTTTACTCCCCCCGCCCGCCCTCCCTACTTTGTCTGTGCCTTTTAATCCCCCCGCCCGCCCTCCCGCCCTCCCTCCCTTTGTGCCTTTTACTCCCCCCGCCGCCCTTCCTTTGTCTGTGCCTTTTACTCCCCCACCTGCCCTCCCTTCCTTTGTCTGTGCCTTTTACTCCCCCGCCTGCCCTCCCTCCCTCCCTTTGTCTGTGCCTTTTACTCCCCCCGCCCTCCCTCCCTCCCTTTGTCTGTGCCTATTACTCCCCCGCCCGCCCTCCCTCCCTTTGTCTGTGTCTTGTACTCCCCCCGCCCGCCCTCCCTACTTTGTCTCTGCCTTTTACTCACCCCCCACCCGCCCTCCCATTGTCTGTTCCTTTTACTCCCCCTGCCCGTTGTCTGTGCCTTTTACTCCCCCCGCCCGCCCTCCCTCCCTTTGTCTGTGCCTTTTACTCCCCCGACCGCCCTCCCTTTGTGCCTTTTACTCCCCCTGCCTGCCCTCCCTTTGTCTGTGCCTTTTACTCCCCCGCCTGCCCTCCCTTTGTCTGTGCTTTTTACTCCATCAACCGCCCTCCCTCCCTTTGTCTGTGCCTTTTACTCCCCCGCCCGCCCTCCCTCCCTCCCTTTGTGTGTGCCTTTTACTTCCCCGCCCTCCCTCCTTCCCTTTGTCTGTGCCTTTTACTCTCCCGCCCGCCCTCCCTACCTTTGTCTGTGTCTTTTACTCCCCCCGGCTGCCCTCCTTACTTTGTCTGTGCCTTTTACTCCCCCCACCCGCCCTCCCTCCCTTTGTGCCTTTTACTCCCCCACCGCCCTCCCTTTGTCTGTGCCTTTTTGTCTCCCCCGCCCTCCCTCCCTTCCTGTACCTTTTACTCCCCCACCCTCCTGTTGTCTGTGCCTTTTACTCCCCCCGCCCTCCCTTTGTCTGTGCCTTTTACTCCCCCCCACCCTCCCATTGTCTATGCCTTTTACTCCCCCCACCCTCCCGTTGTCTGTGCCTTTTACTCCCCCCACCGCCCTCCCTTTGTCTGTGCCTTTTTGTCTCCCCCGCCCGCCCTCCCTCCCTTCCTGTACCTTTTACTCCCCCACCCTCCTGTTGTCTGTGCCTTTTACTCCCCCCGCCCTCCCTTTGTCTGTGCCTTTTACTCCCCCCACCCTCCCATTGTCTATGCCTTTTACTCCCCCCACCCTCCCATTGTCTGTGCCTTTTACTCCCCCCGCCCTTCCTTCCTTTTACTCCCCCCGCCCTTCCTTCCTTTTACTCCCCCACCCACCCTCCCTTTTTCTCCCCCGCACGCCCTCCCGTTGTCTGTGCCTTTTACTCCCCCCGACCACCCTCCGTCCCTCCCTTTGTCTGTGCCTTTTACTCCCCCCGCCCTCCCTTTGTCTGTGCCTTTTACTCCCCCCCACCCTCCCATTGTCTATGCCTTTTACTCCCCCTCCCTCCCTTCCTGTACCTTTTACTCCCCCACCCTCCTGTTGTCTGTGCCTTTTACTCCCCCCGCCCTCCCTTTGTCTGTGCCTTTTACTCCCCCCACCCTCCCATTGTCTATGCCTTTTACTCCCCCCACCCTCCCGTTGTCTGTGCCTTTTACTCCCCCCGCCCTTCCTTCCTTTTACTCCCCCCGCCCTTCCTTCCTTTTACTCCCCCGCCCACCCTTCCTTTTTCTCCCCCGCACGCCCTCCCGTTGTCTGTGCCTTTTACTCCCCCCGCCCACCCTCCCTCCCTCCCTTTGTCTGTGTCTTTTACTCCCCCCGCCTGCCCTCCCTTTGTGCATTTTACTCCCACGCCTGCCCTCCCTCCCTTTGTCTGTGCCTTTTACTCCCCCGCCCGCCCTCCCTTCCTCCCTTTGTGTTTGCCTTTTACTCCCCCGCCCTCCCTCCCTCACTTTGCCTGTGCCTTTTAGTCCCCCCGCCCGCCCTCCCTCCCTTTTTTGTGCCTTTTACTCCCCCCGCCTGCCCTCCCTCCTTTGTCTGTACCTTTCACTCCCCCGCCCGCCCTCCCTCCCTTTGTCTGTGCCTATTACTCCCTGCGCCGCCCTCCCTTTGTCTGTGCCTTTTACTCCCCCGCCTGCCCTCTCTCCCTTTGTCTTTGCCTTTTACTCCCCCCGCCCGCCCTCCCTCCATCCCTTTGTCTGTGACTTTTACTCCCCCGCCCACCCTCCCTCCTTTGTCTGTGCCTTTTACTCCTCCGTCCGCCCTCCCTCCCTTTGTCTGTGCCTTTTACTCCCCCACCCACCCTCCCTCCCTTTGTCTGTGCCTTTTACTCCCCCCGCCTTCCCATTGTCAGTGCCTTTTACTCCCCCCGTCCACCCACCCTCCCGTTGTCTATGCCTTTTACTCCCCCGCCCACCCTCCCGTTGTCTGTGCCTGTTACTCCCCCCACCCACCCTCCCGTTGTCTATGCCTTTTACTCCGCCCTCCCATTCTCTGTGCCTTTTACTCCCCCTCCCTCACGTTGTCTGTGCCTTTTACTCTGCCGTCCGCCCGCTCTCCCGTTGTCCGTGCCTTTTACTCGCCCCGCACACCTGCCCTCCCGTTGTCCGTGCCTTTTACTCCCCCGTCCTCCCGCCTCCCCTCCCATTGTCTGTGCCTTTTACTCCCCCGCCTGCCCTCCTGGTGTCTGTGCCTTTTACTCCCCCGCCCTCCCTCCCTTTGTCTGTGCCTTTTACTCCCCCACCTGCCCTTCCTTTGTCTGTGCCTTTTACTCCCCCGCCCACCCTCCCTCCCTTTGTCTGTGCCTTTAATCCCCCCAAGCCTGCCCTCCCTCCCTTTCTGTGCCTTTTACTCCCCCGCCCGCCCTCCCTCCCTTTGTCTGTGCCTTTTACTCCACCCGCCAACCCTCCCTCCCTTTGTCTATGCCTTTTACTCCAGTTTGTACCTTTTACTCCCCCTGCCCGCCCTCCCTTTGTCTGAGCCTTTTACTCCCCCCGCCTGCCCTCCCTTTGTCTGTGACTTTTACTCCCCTGTCCGCCCTCCCTCCCTTTGTCTGTGCCTTTTACTCCCCTGCCCACCCTCCCTCCCTCCCTTTGTGTGTTCCTTTTACTCCCCCCGCCCTACCTCCCTCCCTTTGTCTGTGCCTTTTACTCCCCCGCCCGCCCTCCCTCCCTTTGTCTGTGTCTTTTACTCCCCCCGCCCGCCCTCCCTACTTTGTCTGTGCCTTTTAATCCCCCCGCCCGCCCTCCCTCCCTTTGTGCCTTTTACTCCCCCTGCCGCCCTTCCTTTGTCTGTGCCTTTTACTCCCCCACCTGCCCTCCCTTCCTTTGTCTGTGCCTTTTACTCCCCCGCCTGCCCTCCCTCCCTCCCTCCCTTTGTCTGTGCCTTTTACTCCCCCCGCCCTCCCTCCCTCCCTTTGTCTGTGCCTATTACTCCCCCGCCCGCCCTCCCTCCCTTTGTCTGTGTCTTGTACTCCCCCCGCCCGCCCTCCCTACTTTGTCTCTGCCTTTTACTCACC
This sequence comes from Triturus cristatus, assembly GCF_964204655.1. NCBI lineage: Eukaryota > Metazoa > Chordata > Amphibia > Caudata > Salamandridae > Triturus > Triturus cristatus. Next base: position 1,270,931,734 of record NC_140579.1, read on the forward strand.
CCCCACCCGCCCTCCCATTGTCTGTTCCTTTTACTCCCCCTGCCCGTTGTCCGTGCATTTTACTCCCCCCGCCCACCCTCCCTCCCTTTGTCTGTGCCTTTTAGTCCCCCCGCTCACCCTCCCTTTGTGCCTTTAACTCCCCCCGCCCGCCCTCCCTTTGTCTGTGCCTTTTACTCCCCCCGCCTGCCCTCCCTTTGTCTGTGGCTTTTACTCCCCCGCCCGCCCTCCCTCCCTTTGTCTGTGCCTTTTACTCCCCCGCCCGCCCTCCCTCCCTATGTGTGTGCCTTTTACTCCCCCACCCTCCCTCCCTCCCTTTGCCTTTGCCTTTTACTCCCCCGCCCGCCCTCCCTCCCTTTGTCTGTGTCTTTTACTCCTCCCTCCCACCCTCCCTACTTTGTCTGTGCCTTTTACTCGCCCCACCCGCCCACCCTCCCTTTTTGCCTTTTATTCCCCCCGCCGCCCTCCCTTTGTCTGTGCCTTTTACTCCCCCGCCTGCCCTCCCTCCCTTTGTCTTTGCCTTTTACTCCCCCGCCCGCCCTCCCTCCCTCCCTTTGTCTGTGCCTTTTTGTCCCCCCCGCATGCCCTCCCTCCCTTTCTGTGCCTTTTACTACCTCCGCCCGCCCGCCCTCCATCTCTGTGTCTGTGCCTTTTACTCCGCCCGCCCTCCCTCCCTCCCTCCCTTTGTGCCTTTTACTCCCCCCACCCTCCTGTTGTCTGTGCTTTTTACTCCTCGCCCGCCCTCCCTTTTACTCCCCCCGCCCTTCCTCCCTTTTTCTCCCCCGCCCAACCTCCCTTATACTCCCCCACCCGCCCTGCCGTTGTCTGTGCCTTTTACTCCCCCCGCCCACCCTCCCTTTGTCTATGCCTTTTACTCCCCCGCCTGCCCTCCCTTTGTGCCTTTTATTCCCCCGCCTGCCCTCTCTTTGTCTGAGCCTTTTACTCCCCCGCCTGCCCTCCCTTTGTCTGTGCATTTTACTCCCCCGCCTGCCATCCCTCCCTTTGTCTGTGCCTTTTACTCCCCCGCCCGCCCTCCCTCCCTCGCTTTGTGTGTGCCTTTTACTCCCCCGCCCTCCCTCCCTCACTTTGCCTGTGCTTTTACTCCCCCGCCCACCCTCCCTCCCTTTGCCTGTGCCTTTTACTCTCTCCGCCCGCCCTCCCTCCCTTTGCTGTGCCTTTTACTCCCCGCGCCGCCCTCCCATTGTCTGTGCTTTTACTCCCCCACCTGCCCTCCCTCCCTTTGTCTTTGCCTTTTACTCCCCCCACCCACCCTCCCTCCCTCCTTTTGTCTGTGCCTTTTACTCCCCCGCCCACCCTCCCTCCTTTGTCTGTGCCTTTTACTCCCTCCGTCTGCCTTCCCTCCCTTTGTCTGTGCCTTTTACTCTCCCCGCCTTCCCATTGTCTGTGCCTTTTACTCCCCCCATCCGCCCACCCTCCCGCTGTCTGTGCCGTGTACTCCCCCGCCCACCCTCCCGTTGTCTGTGCCTTTTACTCCCCCCACCCACCCTCCCGTTGTCTGTGCCTTTTACTCCACCCTCCCGTTCTCTGTGCCTTTTACTCCCCCTCCCTCACGTTGTCTGTGCCTTTTACTCTGCCGTCCGCTCACCCTCCAGTTGTCCGTGCCTTTTACTCGCCCGCACACCCGCCCTCCCGTTGTCCGTGCCTTTTACTCCCCCGTCCTCCCGCCTTCCCTCCCATTGTCTGTGCCTTTTACTCCCCTGCCCGCCCTTCCGGTGTCCGTGCCTCCCCCGCCCGCCCTCCCTTTGTCTGTGCCTTTTTTCCCCCTCCCTCCTTCCCTCCCTGTGCCTTTTACTCCCCCTGACCACAATCCCTCCCTCCCTTTGTCTGTGCCTTTTACCCCCTCCCTCCCTCTCGTTGTCTGTGCCTTTTACTCCCCCTTCCTGCTCTCCCGTTGTCTGTGCCTTTTACTCCCCCCTCCCACCCGCCCTCCCGTTGTCTGTGCCTTTTACTCCCCCCTCCCTCCTACCCTTCGGTTGTCTGTGCATTTTACTCTCCCGCCCTCCCGTTGTCTGTGCCTTTTACTCCCCCTGTCCTACCTTTGTCTGTGCCTTTTACTCCCCCCACCCTCCCTTTGTCTATGCCTTTTACTCCCCCCACCCGCCCGTTGTCTGTGCCTTTTACTCCCCCGCCCACCCTACCTTTTACTCCCCCCACCCTTCCTCCTTTTTTCTCCCCTGCCCGCCCTCCCTTTTACTCCCCCGCCCGCCCTCCCGTTGTCTGTGCCTTTTACTCCCCCTGCCCACCCTCCCTCCCTCCCTTTGTCTGTGCCTTTTATTCCCCCGCCCGCCCTCCCTCCTTTTGTCTGTGCCTTTTACTCCTCCGCCCTCCCTCCCTTTGTCTGTGCCTTTTACTCCCCCACCTGCCCTCCCTTTGTCTGTGCCTTTTACTCCCTCCGCCCGCCCTCCCTTTATCTCTGCCTTTTACTCCCCAGCCCGCCCTCCCTTTGTCTGTCTATTACGCCCCCCGCCTTCCCTTTGTCTGTGCCTTTTACTCCCCCTGCCTGCCCTCCCTCCCTTTCTGTGCATTTTACTCCCCCGCCCGCCCTCCCTCCCTTTGTCTGTGCCTTTTACTCCACCCGCCCGCCCTCCCTTTGTCTATGCCTTTTACTCCAGTTTATACCTTTTACTCCCCCTGCCCGCCCTCCCTTTGTCTGTGCCTTTTACTCCCCCCGCCTGCCCTCCCTTTGTCTGTGCCTTTTACTACCCTGAATTTGTGTGTGCCTTTTACTCCCCCGCCCGCCCTCTCTCCCTCCCTTTGTGTGTGCCTTTTACTCCCCCCACCTTCCCTCCCTCCCTCCCTTTGTCTGTGCCTTTTACTCCCCCGCCCGCCCTCCCCCCCTTTGTCTGTGTCTTTTACTCCCCCCGCCCGCCCTCCCAACCTTTGTGCCTTTTACTGCCCCTGCCGCCCTCCCTTTGTCTGTGCCTTTTACTCCCCTGCCCGCCCTCCCTCCCACCCTTTGTCTGTACCTTTTACTCCCCCCGCCCTCCCTCCCTCCCTTTGTCTGTGCCTTTTACTCCCCCACCCGCCCTCCCTCCCTTTGTCTGTGGCTTTTACTCCCCCCGCCCACCCTCCCTACTTTGTCTGTGCCTTTTACTTCCCCCGCCCGCCCTCTCGTTGTCTGTTCCTTATACTCCCCCTGCCAGTTGTCCGTGCCTTTTACTCCCCACGCCCGGCCTCCCTCCCTTTGTCTGTGCCTTTTACTCCCGCGACTGCCCTCCCTTTGTGCCTTTTGCTCCACCCGCCCGCCCTCCCTTTGTCTCTGCCTTTTACTCCCCCGCCTGCCCTCCCTTTGTCTGTGACTTTTACTCCCCTGTCCGCCCTCCCTCCCTTTGTCTGTGCCTTTTACTCCCCTGCCCGCCCTCCCTCCCTCCCTTTGTGTGTTCCATTTACTCCCCCCGCCCTCCCTCCCTACTTTGTCTGTGCCTTTTACTCCCCCCGCCCGCCCTGCCTCCCTTTGTGCCTTTTACTCCCCCCACCGCCCTTCCTTTGTCTGTGCCTTTTACTCCCCCACCTGCCCTCCCTTCCTTTGTCTGTGCCTTTTACTCCCCCGCCCGCCCTCCCTCCCTCCCTTTGTCTGTGCCTTTTACTCCCCCCGCCCTCCCTCCCTCCCTTTGTCTGTGCCTATTACTCCCCCGCCCGACCTCCCTCTCTTTGTCTGTGTCTTGTACTCCCCCCGCCCGCCCTCCCTACTTTGTCTCTGCCTTTTACTCACCCCCCACCCGCCCTCTCATTGTCTGTTCCTTTTACTCCCCCTGCCCGTTGTCCGTGCATTTTACTCCCCCCGCCCGCCCTCCCTCCCTTTGTCTGTGCCTTTTACTCCCCCGCCCGCCCTCCCTTTGTACCGGGCCTTTTACTCCCTCCGCCCGCCCTCCCTTTATCTCTGCCTTTTACTCCCCAGCCCGCCCTCCCTTTGTCTGTCTATTACGCCCCCCGCCTTCCCTTTGTCTGTGCCTTTTACTCCCCCTGCCTGCCCTCCCTCCCTTTCTGTGCATTTTACTCCCCCGCCCGCCCTCCCTCCCTTTGTCTGTGCCTTTTACTCCACCCGCCCGCCCTCCCTTTGTCTATGCCTTTTACTCCAGTTTATACCTTTTACTCCCCCTGCCCGCCCTCCCTTTGTCTGTGCCTTTTACTCCCCCCGCCTGCCCTCCCTTTGTCTGTGCCTTTTACTACCCTGAATTTGTGTGTGCCTTTTACTCCCCCCCCGCCCTCTCTCCCTCCCTTTGTGTGTGCCTTTTACTCCCCCCACCTTCCCTCCCTCCCTCCCTTTGTCTGTGCCTTTTACTCCCCCGCCCGCCCTCCCCCCCTTTGTCGGTGTCTTTTACTCCCCCCGCCCGCCCTCCCAACCTTTGTGCCTTTTACTGCCCCTGCCGCCCTCCCTTTGTCTGTGCCTTTTACTCCCCTGCCCGCCCTCCCTCCCACCCTTTGTCTGTACCTTTTACTCCCCCCTCCCTCCCTTTGTCTGTGCCTTTTACTCCCCCACCCGCCCTCCCTCCCTTTGTCTGTGGCTTTTACTCCCCCCGCCCACCCTCCCTACTTTGTCTGTGCCTTTTACTTCCCCCGCCCGCCCTCCCGTTGTCTGTTCCTTTTACTCCCCCTGCCAGTTGTCCGTGCCTTTTACTCCCCACGCCCGGCCTCCCTCCCTTTGTCTGTGCCTTTTACTCCCGCGACCGCCCTCCCTTTGTGCCTTTTGCTCCACCCGCCCGCCCTCCCTTTGTCTCTGCCTTTTACTCCCCCGCCTGCCCTCCCTTTGTCTGTGACTTTTACTCCCCTGTCCGCCCTCCCTCCCTTTGTCTGTGCCTTTTACTCCCCTGCCCGCCCTCCCTCCCTCCCTTTGTGTGTTCCATTTACTCCCCCCGCCCTCCCTCCCTACTTTGTCTGTGCCTTTTACTCCCCCCGCCCGCCCTGCCTCCCTTTGTGCCTTTTACTCCCCCCACCGCCCTTCCTTTGTCTGTGCCTTTTACTCCCCCACCTGCCCTCCCTTCCTTTGTCTGTGCCTTTTACTCCCCCGCCCGCCCTCCCTCCCTCCCTTTGTCTGTGCCTTTTACTCCCCCCGCCCTCCCTCCCTCCCTTTGTCTGTGCCTATTACTCCCCCGCCCGACCTCCCTCTCTTTGTCTGTGTCTTGTACTCCCCCCGCCCGCCCTCCCTACTTTGTCTCTGCCTTTTACTCACCCCCCACCCGCCCTCTCATTGTCTGTTCCTTTTACTCCCCCTGCCCGTTGTCCGTGCATTTTACTCCCCCCGCCCGCCCTCCCTCCCTTTGTCTGTGCCTTTTACTCCCCCGCCCGCCCTCCCTTTGTACCTTTTACTCCCCCCACCCGCCCACCCTTTGTCTGTGCCTTTTACTCCCCCCGCCTGCCCTCCCTTTGTCTGTGGCTTTTACTCCCCCGCCCGCCCTCCCTCCCTTTGTCTGTGCTTTTTACTCCCCCGCCTGCCCTCCCTCCCTCCCTTTGTGTGTGCCTTTTACTCCCCCCACCCTCCCTCCCTCCCTTTGTCTTTGCCTTTTACTCCCCCGCCCGCCCTCCCTTTGTCTGTGCCTTTTACTCCCCCGCCTGCCCTCCCTCCCTTTGTCTGTGTCTTTTACTCCTCCCTCCCACCCTCCCTACTTTGTCTGTGCCTTTTACTCGCCCCGCCCGCCCTCCCTCCCTTTGTGCCTTTTACTCCCCCGCCGCCCTCCCTCTGTCTGTGCCTTTTACTCCCCCGCCTGCCCTCCCTCCCTTTGTCTTTGCCTTTTACTCCCCCGCCCTCCCTCCCTCCCTTTGTCTGTGCCTTTTTGTCCCCCCCATGCCCTCCCTCCCTTTCTGTGCCTTTTACTCCCTCCGCCCACCCTCCATCCCTTTGTCTGTGCCTTTTACTCTGCCCGCCCGCCCGCCCTGCCTCCCTCCCTCCCTTTGTGCCTTTTACTCCCCCGCCCTCCCGTTGTCTGTGCCTTTTACTCCCCCTGCCTCCCTTTGTCTGTGCCTTTTACTCCCCCCACCCTCCCGTTGTCTATGCCTTTTACTCCCCCCACCCTCCTGTTGTCTGTGCTTTTTACTCCTCGCCCGCCCTCCCTTTTTCTCCCCCCGCCCTTCCTCCCTTTTTCTCCCCTGCCCACCCTCCCTTATACTCCCCCACCCGCCCTCCCGTTGTCTGTGCCTTTTACTGCCCCCACCCACCCTCCCTCCCTCCCTTTGTCTGTGCCTTTTACTCCCCCACCTGCCCTCCCTTTGTGCCTTTTACTCCCCCTGCCTGCCCTCTCTTTGTCTGAGCCTTTTACTCCCCCCGCCTGCCCTCCCTTTGTCTGTGCATTTTACTCCCCCGCCTGCCATCCCTCCCTTTGTCTGTGCCTTTTACTCCCCCGCCCGCCCTCCCTCCCTAGCTTTGTGTGTGCCTTTTACTCCCCTGCCCTCCCTCCTTCACTTTGCCTGTGCCTTTTACTCCCCCGCCCGCCCTCCCTCCCTTTGCCTGTGCCTTTTACTCCCCCCGCCCGCCCTCCCTCCTTTGTCTGTGCCTTTCACTCCCTCACCCGCCCTCCCTCCCTTTGTCTGTGCCTTTTACTCCCTGCGCCGCCCTCCCTTTGTCTGTGCTTTTACTCCCCCACCTGCCCTCCCTCCCTTTGTCTTTGCCTTTTACTCCCCCCGCCCACCCTCCCTCCCTCCCTTTGTCTGTGCCTTTTACTCCCCCGCCCACCCTCCCTCCTTTGTCTGTGCCTTTTACTCCCTCCGTCCGCCCTCCCTCCCTTTGTCTGTGCCTTTTACTCCCCCACCCACCCTCCCTCCCTTTGTCTGTGCCTTTTACTCTCCCCGCCTTCCCATTATCTGTGCCTTTTACTCCCCCCGTCCGCCCGCCCTTCCGCTGTCTGTGCCTTGTACTCCCCCGCCCACCCTCCCGTTGTCTGTGCCTTTTACTCCCCCCACCCACCCTCCTGTTGTCTGTGCCTTTTACTCCACCCTCCCGTTCTCTGTGCCTTTTACTCCCTGTTAGACCCGGCCTCGTGGCATGACCATCCCTGTCCCCGCACCACATAACCTGACCCATGCACCTCACGCAGCCCCCGAGCACACGGCCTAGCCGATCCTTCCCACCAGAACACACACACACCCGACCCGGACTTCCCCGTCCATGGCCTTCCTCCTTTCGGCCACACCGGGCCCGCGTGCCCACTTCATGCACCATGATGGCCGCCCGGCCCCAGCGCGACCTTGGCCTAGAGGCGCCACTCCAGCTGGGGGACATCGCGCTCCCATTGGGATGAGAGAGGGAGGAGCAGTTTCCATCGCACCTCTGAGCTCCCCTGGGAAGGTGGGTTTCGATCGGCCGCCGGCCTCCCCGAGGGCTGGCTCCACGCCTGCTGGGTGTCTGGGACTCCTCCCGACCCGGCCCTGAAAGGATCAAAAGACAATGGCAGGAAACCCCGACAAGCGACCCCCAGGTGACGAGACCCCTGCCTGCACAGACTCCGGACATCAAAGAGGAGTCGTCCTATAACAAGGGGTGCTCTGGGACTATCCGGCAGATTCGCCTTTGGAAACACCTGAGCCCTGCTGAGTGACTCGCGGCTCCCTGAAGATCGTAAGACCTCCGAACTTGTGCTTGAGCCCTGCTGAGTGACTCGCGGCTCCCTGAAGATCGTAAGACCTCCAAACTTGTGCTTGAGCCCTGCTGAGTGACTCACGGCTCCCTGAAGATCGCAAGACCTCCGAACCTGTGCTTGAGCCCTGCTGAGTGACTCGCGGCTCCCCGAAAAGATCGTAAGACCTCCGAACTTGTGCTTGAGCCCTGCTGAGTGACTTGCGGCTCCCACAGACTCTCTTGGCCCCGCCGGACCCCGACGATGACAAGCGTATCCCCCAGCTCGAGGATTGTGAGCTGTGCGCCGGGTACGCCCCTGCATTTGATCCATATCCCCAAAGACTGTCCCGCTACCTCCTACCCCCCCGACTCTGTGAGCCCGTGCTCTCCTTGTATATATTTGCCTTGCTGATCATAAAGATCCTACGACTCCGATCTGATAAAGATTTGTTCTTAAGAATTCACGGTGTGGTGTCTCTTTGTCGTGTGGTGCAGAGTGTAGGATCCTAGATACAAGATTCCTCCCCTGAGGAGTCTCCCGCCAGTGCCCGGCTACGATACCTTGAAGGTTGACCTCAGGCTAGTCAGTGCCCCCTCCGGGCCCCTCTGAGGTCGCCTTCTAACACTCCCCCTCCCTCACGTTGTCTGTGCCTTTTACTCTGCCATCCGCCCACCCTCCAGTTGTCCGTGCCTTTTACTGGCCTGCACACCTGCCCTCCCGTTGTCTGTGCCTTTTACTCCCCCGTCCTCCTGCCTTCCCTCCCATTGTCCGTGCCTTTTACTCCCCTTCCCGCCCTCCCGGTGTCCGTGCCTCCCCCGCCCGCCCTCCCTTTGTCTGTGCCTTTTTTCCCCCTCCCTCCTTCCCTCCCTTTGTCTGTGCCTTTTACTCCCCCTGACCACACTCCCTCCCTCCCTTTGTCTGTGCCTTTTACCCCCCCTCCCTCCCTCTCGTTGTCTGTGCCTTTTACTCCCCCTTCCTGCTCTCCCGTTGTCTGTGCCTTTTACTCCCCCCTCCCACCCGCCCTCCCATTGTCTGTGCCTTTTACTCCCCCCTCCCTCCCACCCTTCGGTTGTCTGTGCATTTTACTCTCCCGCCCTCCCGTTGTCTGTGCCTTTTACTCCCCCTGCCCTCCCTTTGTCTGTGACTTTTACTCCCCCCACCCTCCCGTTGTCTATGCCTTTTACTCCCCCCACCCGCCCGTTGTCTGTGCCTTTTACTCCCCCGCCCACCCTACCTTTTACTCCCCCCACCCTTCCTCCCTTTTTCTCCCCCGCCCACCCTCCTGTTGTCTGTGCCTTTTACTCCCCCTGCCCACCCTCCCGCCCTCCCTTTGTCTGTGCCTTCTATTCCCCCGCCCGCCCTCCCTCCTTTTGTCTGTGCCTTTTACTCCTCCGCCCTCCCTCCCTTTGTCTGTGCCTTTTACACCCCCACCTGCCCTCCCTTTGTCTGTGCCTTTTACTCCCTCCGCCCGCCCACCCTTTATCTCTGCCTTTTACTCTCCAGCCCGCCCTCCCTTTGTCTGTCTTTTACGCCCCCCACCCTCCCTTTGTCTGTGCCTTTTACTCCCCCGCCCGCCCTCCCTCCCTTTGTCTGTGCCTTTTACTCCCCCTGCCTGCCCTCCCTCCCTTTCTGTGCCTTTTACTCCCCTGCCCGCCCTCCCTCCCTTTGTCTGTGCCTTTTACTCCACCCGCCCGCCCTCCCTCCCTTTGTCTATGCCTTTTACTCCAGTTTATACCTTTTACTCCCCCTGCCCGCCCTCCCTTTGTCTGTGCCTTTCACTCCCCCCGCCTGCCCTCCCTTTGTCTGTGCCTTTTACTCCCCTGAATTTGTGTGTGCCTTTTACTCTCTCGCCCGCCCTCTCTCCCTCTCTTTGTGTGTGCCTTTTACTCCCCCCACCTTCCCTCCCTCCCTCCCTTTGTCTTTTCTTTTACTCCCCCGCCCTCCCTCCCTTTGTCTGTGTCTTGTACTCCCCCCGCCCGCCCTCCCAACCTTTGTGCCTTTTACTGCCCCTGCCGCCCTCCCTTTTTCTGCACCTTTTACTCCCCTGCCCGCCCTCCCTCCCACCCTTTGTCTGTACCTTTTACTCCCCCCGCCCTCCCTCCCTCCCTTTTTCTGTGCCTTTTACTCCCCCACCCGTCCTCCCTCCCTTGCTCTGTGGCTTTTACTCCCCCCGCCCGCCCTCCCTACTTTGTCTGTGCCTTTTACTTCCCCCGCCCGCCCTCCCGTTGTCTGTTCCTTTTACTCCCCCTGCCCGTTGTCCGTGCCTTTTACTCCCCCCGCCCGGCCTCCCTCCCTTTGTCTGTGCCTTTTACTCCCGCGACCACCCTCCCTTTGTGCCTTTTACTCCACCCGCCCGCCCTCCCTTTGTCTCTGCCTTTTACTCCCCCCGCCTGCCCTCCCTTTGTCTGTGCCTTTTACTCCCTCGCCCGCCCTTCCTCCCTTTGTCTGTGCCTTTTACTCCCCCGCCCGCTCTCCCTCCCTCCCTTTGTTTATGCCTTTTACTCCCCCCACCCTCCCTCCCTCCCTTTGTCTGTGCCTTTTACTCCCCCGCCCGCCCTCCCTCCCTTTGTCTGTGTCTTTTACTCCCCCCGCCTGCCCTCCCTACTTTGTCTGTGCCTTTTACTCCCCCCGCCCTCCCTCCCTCCCTTTGTCTGTGCCTTTTACTCCCCCGCCCGCCCTCCCTCCCTTTGTCTGTGTCTTTTACTCCCCCCGCCACCCTCCCTTTGTCTGTGCCTTTTACTCCCCCATCTGCCCTTCCTCCCTTTGTCTTTGCCTTTTACTCCCCCACCCGCCCTCCCTCCATCCCTCCCTTTGTCTGTGCCTTTTACTCCCCCTGCCCACCCTCCCTCCTTTGCCTGTGCCTTTTACTCCCCCGTCTGCCCTCCCTCCCATTGTTTGTGCCTTTTACTCCCCCGCCCACCCTCCCTCCCTTTGTCTGTGCCTTTTACTCCCCCCGCCTTCCAGTTGTCTGTGCCTTTTACTCCCCCGTCCGCCCGCCCTCCCTTTGTCTGTGCCTTTTACATCAATGCCCGCCCGCCCGTTGTCTGTGCCTTTTACTCCCCCCGCCCGCCCTCCCGTTGTCTATGCCTTTTACTCCGCCCTCCTGTTCTCTGTGCCTTTTACTCCCCCCGCCCGCCCTCCCTCCCTTTGTTCCTTTTACTCCCCCGCCACCCTCCCTTTGTCTGTGCCTTTTACTCCCCCACCTGCCCTTCCTCCCTTTGTCTTTGCCTTTTACTCCCCCGCCCACCCTCCCTCCTTTGTCTCTGCCTTTTACTCCCCCCGCCGCCCTCCCGTTGTCCGTGCCTTTTACTTCCCCCACACTCCCACCCTCCTGTTGTCTGTGCCTTTTACTCCCCCCGTCCACCCGCCTTCCCTCCCATTGTCCATGCCTTTTACTCCCCCCTCCCGCCCTCCCGTTGTCCGTGCCTTTTACTCCCCCCACCAGCCCTCCCATTGTCCATGCCTTCTACTCCCCCGCCTGTCCTCCCGTTGTCCGTGCCTTTTACTCCCCCCGCCCGCCCTCCCGTTGTCTGTGCCTTTTTACTCCCACCGCCCGCCCTCCCATTGTCTGTTCCTTTTACTCCCCCTGCCCGTTGTCCGTGCCTTTTACTCCCCCCGCCTGCACTCCCTTCCATTGTCCATGCCTTTTACTCCCCCCACCCGCCCTCTCTTTGTCTATGCCTTTTACTCCGCCCTCCTGTTCTCTGTGCCTTTTACTCCCCCGCCCGCCCTCCCGTTGTCCGTGCCTTTTACTTCCCCTGCACTCCCACCCCCCGTTGTCTGTGCCTTTTACTCCCCCGTCCACCCGCCTTCCCTCCCGTTGTCCGTGCCTTTTACTCCCCGCGCCCACCCTCCCGTTGTCCGTGCCTTTTATTCCCGTCACCCGCCCTCCCATTGTCCATGCCTTCTACTCCCCCCGCCTGTCCTCCCGTTGTCTGTGCCTTTTACTCCCCCCGCCCGCCCTCCCGTTGTCTGTGCCTTTTTACTCCCCCCGCCCGCCCTCCCATTGTCTGTGCCTTTTACTCCCCCCGCCCACCCTCCCTCCCTCCCTTTGTCTGTGCCTTTTACTCCCCCCGCCCTCCCTTTGTCTGTGCCTTTTACTCCCCCCCACCCTCCCATTGTCTATGCCTTTTACTCCCCCTACCGCCCTCCCTTTGTCTGTGCCTTTTTGTCTCCCCCGCCCGCCCTCCCTCCCTTCCTGTACCTTTTGCTCCCCCACCCTCCTGTTGTCTGTGCCTTTTACTCCCCCCGCCCTCCCTTTGTCTGTGCCTTTTACTCCCCCCACCCTCCCATTGTCTATGCCTTTTACTCCCCCCACCCTCCCGTTGTCTGTGCCTTTTACTCCCCCCGCCCTTCCTTCCTTTTACTCCCCCGCCCACCCTCCCTTTTTCTCCCCCGCACGCCCTCCCGTTGTCTGTGCCTTTTACTCCCCCCGCCCACCCTCCCTCCCTCCTTTTGTCTGTGCCTTTTACTCCCCCCGCCTGCCCTCCCTTTTTCTGTGCATTTTACTCCCACGCCTGCCCTCCCTCCCTTTGTCTGTGCCTTTTACTCCCCCGCCCGCCCTCCCTTCCTCCCTTTGTGTTTGCCTTTTACTCCCCCGCCCTCCCTCCCTCACTTTGCCTGTGCCTTTTAGTCCCCCCGCCCGCCCTCCCTCCCTTTTTTGTGCCTTTTACTCCCCCCGCCTGCCCTCCCTCCTTTGTCTGTACCTTTCACTCCCCCGCCCGCCCTCCCTCCCTTTGTCTGTGCCTTTTACTCCCTGCGCCGCCCTCCCTTTGTCTGTGCCTTTTACTCCCCCGCCTGCCCTCTCTCCCTTTGTCTTTGCCTTTTACTCCCCCCGCCCGCCCTCCTCCATCCCTTTGTCTGTGCCTTTTACTCCCCCGCCCACCCTCCCTCCTTTGTCTGTGCCTTTTACTCCTCCGTCCGCCCTCCCTCCCTTTGTCTGTGCCTTTTACTCCCCCACCCACCCTCCCTCCCTTTGTCTGTGCCTTTTACTCCCCCCGCCTTCCCATTGTCTGTGCCTTTTACTCCCCCCCGTCCGCCCACCCTCCCGTTGTCTATGCCTTTTACTCCCCCGCCCACCCTCCCGTTGTCTGTGCCTTTTACTCCCCCCACCCACCCTCCCGTTGTCTATGCCTTTTACTCCGCCCTCCCATTCTCTGTGCCTTTTACTCCCCTCCCTCACGTTGTCTGTGCCTTTTACTCTGCCGTCCGCCCGCTCTCCCGTTGTCCGTGCCTTTTACTCGCCCCGCACACCTGCCCTCCCGTTGTCCGTGCCTTTTACTCCCCCGTCCTCCCGCCTCCCCTCCCATTGTCTGTGCCTTTTACTCCCCCGCCCGCCCTCCTGGTGTCTGTGCCTTTTACTCCCCCGCCCTCCCTCCCTTTGTCTGTGCCTTTTACTCCCCCCACCTGCCCTTCCTTTGTCTGTGCCTTTTACTCCCCCGCCCGCCCTCCCTCCCTTTGTCTGTGCCTTTAATCCCCCCAAGCCTGCCCTCCCTCCCTTTCTGTGCCTTTTACTCCCCCGCCCGCCCTCCCTCCCTTTGTCTGTGCCTTTTACTCCACCCGCCAACCCTCCCTCCCTTTGTCTATGCCTTTTACTCCAGTTTGTACCTTTTACTCCCCTGCCCGCCCTCCCTTTGTCTGAGCCTTTTACTCCCCCCGCCTGCCCTCCCTTTGTCTGTGACTTTTACTCCCCTGTCCGCCCTCCCTCCCTTTGTCTGTGCCTTTTACTCCCCTGCCCATCCTCCCTCCCTCCCTTTGTGTGTTCCTTTTACTCCCCCCGCCCTACCTCCCTCCCTTTGTCTGTGCCTTTTACTCCCCCGCCCGCCCTCCCTCCCTTTGTCTGTGTCTTTTACTCCCCCGCCCGCCCTCCCTACTTTGTCTGTGCCTTTTAATCCCCCCGCCCGCCCTCCCTCCCTTTGTGCCTTTTACTCCCCCTGCCGCCCTTCCTTTGTCAGTGCCTTTTACTCCCCCACCTGCCCTCCCTTCCTTTGTCTGTGCCTTTTACTCCCCCGCCTGCCCTCCCTCCCTCCCTCCCTTTGTCTGTGCCTTTTACTCCCCCGCCCGCCCTCCCTCCCTTTGTCTGTGTCTTGTACTCCCCCCGCCCGCCCTCCCTACTTTGTCTCTGCCTTTTACTCACCCCCACCCGCCCTCCCATTGTCTGTTCCTTTTACTGCCCCTGCCCGTTGTTCGTGCATTTTACTCCCCCCGCCCACCCTCCCTCCCTTTGTCTGTGCCTTTTAGTCCCCCCGCTCACCCTCCCTTTGTGCCTTTAACTCCCCCCGCCCGCCCTCCCTTTGTCTGTGCCTTTTACTCCCCCCGCCTGCCCTCCCTTTGTCTGTGGCTTTTACTCCCCCGCCCGCCCTCCCTCCCTTTGTCTGTGCCTTTTACTCCCCCGCCCGCCCTCCCTCCCTATGTGTGTGCCTTTTACTCCCCCACCCTCCCTCCCTCCCTTTGCCTTTGCCTTTTACTCCCCCGCCCGCCCTCCCTCCCTTTGTCTGTGTCTTTTACTCCTCCCTCCCACCCTCCCTACTTTGTCTGTGCCTTTTACTCGCCCCACCCGCCCACCCTCCCTTTTTGCCTTTTATTCCCCCCGCCGCCCTCCCTTTGTCTGTGCCTTTTACTCCCCCGCCTGCCCTCCCTCCCTTTGTCTTTGCCTTTTACTCCCCCGCCCGCCCTCCCTCCCTCCCTTTGTCTGTGCCTTTTTGTCCCCCCCGCATGCCCTCCCTCCCTTTCTGTGCCTTTTACTACCTCCGCCCGCCCGCCCTCCATCTCTGTGTCTGTGCCTTTTACTCCGCCCGCCCGCCCTCCCTCCCTCCCTCCCTTTGTGCCTTTTACTCCCCCCACCCTCCTGTTGTCTGTGCTTTTTACTCCTCGCCCGCCCTCCCTTTTACTCCCCCCGCCCTTCCTCCCTTTTTCTCCCCTGCCCAACCTCCCTTATACTCCCCACCCGCCCTGCCGTTGTCTGTGCCTTTTACTCCCCCCGCCCACCTTCCCTTTGTCTATGCCTTTTACTCCCCCGCCTGCCCTCCCTTTGTGCCTTTTACTCCCCCGCCTGCCCTCTCTTTGTCTGAGCCTTTTACTCCCCCGCCTGCCCTCCCTTTGTCTGTGCATTTTACTCCCCCGCCTGCCATCCCTCCCTTTGTCTGTGCCTTTTACTCCCCCGCCCGCCCTCCCTCCCTCGCTTTGTGTGTGCCTTTTACTCCCCCGCCCTCCCTCCCTCACTTTGCCTGTGCTTTTACTCCCCCCGCCCACCCTCCCTCCCTTTGCCTGTGCCTTTTACTCTCTCCGCCCGCCCTCCCTCCTTTGTCTGTGCCTTTCACTCCCTCGCCCGCCCTCCCTCCCTTTGTCTGTGCCTTTTACTCCCCGCGCCGCCCTCCCATTGTCTGTGCTTTTACTCCCCCACCTGCCCTCCCTCCCTTTGTCTTTGCCTTTTACTCCCCCCACCCACCCTCCCTCCCTCCTTTTGTCTGTGCCTTTTACTCCCCCGCCCACCCTCCCTCCTTTGTCTGTGCCTTTTACTCCCTCCGTCTGCCTTCCCTCCCTTTGTCTGTGCCTTTTACTCTCCCCGCCTTCCCATTGTCTGTGCCTTTTACTCCCCCCATCCGCCCACCCTCCCGCTGTCTGTGCCTTGTACTCCCCCGCCCACCCTCCCGTTGTCTGTGCCTTTTACTCCCCCCACCCACCCTCCCGTTGTCTGTGCCTTTTACTCCACCCTCCCGTTCTCTGTGCCTTTTACTCCCCCTCCCTCACGTTGTCTGTGCCTTTTACTCTGCCGTCCGCTCACCCTCCAGTTGTCCGTGCCTTTTACTCGCCCGCACACCCGCCCTCCCGTTGTCCGTGCCTTTTACTCCCCCGTCCTCCCGCCTTCCCTCCCATTGTCTGTGCCTTTTACTCCCCTGCCCGCCCTTCCGGTGTCCGTGCCTCCCCCGCCCGCCCTCCCTTTGTCTGTGCCTTTTTTCCCCCTCCCTCCTTCCCTCCCTTTGTCTGTGCCTTTTACTCCCCCTGACCACAATCCCTCCCTCCCTTTGTCTGTGCCTTTTACCCCCTCCCTCCCTCTCGTTGTCTGTGCCTTTTACTCCCCCTTCCTGCTCTCCCGTTGTCTGTGCCTTTTACTCCCCCCTCCCACCCGCCCTCCCGTTGTCTGTGCCTTTTACTCCCCCCTCCCTCCTACCCTTCGGTTGTCTGTGCATTTTACTCTCCCGCCCTCCCGTTGTCTGTGCCTTTTACTCCCCCTGTCCTACCTTTGTCTGTGCCTTTTACTCCCCCCACCCTCCCTTTGTCTATGCCTTTTACTCCCCCCACCCGCCCGTTGTCTGTGCCTTTTACTCCCCCGCCCACCCTACCTTTTACTCCCCCCACCCTTCCTCCTTTTTTCTCCCCTGCCCGCCCTCCCTTTTACTCCCCCGCCCGCCCTCCCGTTGTCTGTGCCTTTTACTCTCCCTGCCCACCCTCCCTCCCTCCCTTTGTCTGTGCCTTTTATTCCCCCGCCCGCCCTCCCTCCTTTTGTCTGTGCCTTTTACTCCTCCGCCCTCCCTCCCTTTGTCTGTGCCTTTTACTCCCCCACCTGCCCTCCCTTTGTCTGTGCCTTTTACTCCCTCCGCCCGCCCTCCCTTTATCTCTGCCTTTTACTCCCCAGCCCGCCCTCCCTTTGTCTGTCTATTACGCCCCCCGCCTTCCCTTTGTCTGTGCCTTTTACTCCCCCTGCCTGCCCTCCCTCCCTTTCTGTGCATTTTACTCCCCCGCCCGCCCTCCCTCCCTTTGTCTGTGCCTTTTACTCCACCCGCCCGCCCTCCCTTTGTCTATGCCTTTTACTCCAGTTTATACCTTTTACTCCCCCTGCCCGCCCTCCCTTTGTCTGTGCCTTTTACTCCCCCCGCCTGCCCTCCCTTTGTCTGTGCCTTTTACTACCCTGAATTTGTGTGTGCCTTTTACTCCCCCGCCCGCCCTCTCTCCCTCCCTTTGTGTGTGCCTTTTACTCCCCCCACCTTCCCTCCCTCCCTCCCTTTGTCTGTGCCTTTTACTCCCCCGCCCGCCCTCCCCCCTTTGTCTGTGTCTTTTACTCCCCCCGCCCGCCCTCCCAACCTTTGTGCCTTTTACTGCCCCTGCCGCCCTCCCTTTGTCTGTGCCTTTTACTCCCCTGCCCGCCCTCCCTCCCACCCTTTGTCTGTACCTTTTACTCCCCCCGCCCTCCCTCCCTCCCTTTGTCTGTGCCTTTTACTCCCCCACCCGCCCTCCCTCCCTTTGTCTGTGGCTTTTACTCCCCCCGCCCACCCTCCCTACTTTGTCTGTGCCTTTTACTTCCCCCGCCCGCCCTCCCGTTGTCTGTTCCTTTTACTCCCCCTGCCAGTTGTCCGTGCCTTTTACTCCCCACGCCCGGCCTCCCTCCCTTTGTCTGTGCCTTTTACTCCCGCGACCGCCCTCCCTTTGTGCCTTTTGCTCCACCCGCCCGCCCTCCCTTTGTCTCTGCCTTTTACTCCCCCGCCTGCCCTCCCTTTGTCTGTGACTTTTACTCCCCTGTCCGCCCTCCCTCCCTTTGTCTGTGCCTTTTACTCCCCTGCCCGCCCTCCCTCCCTCCCTTTGTGTGTTCCATTTACTCCCCCCGCCCTCCCTCCCTAGTTTGTCTGTGCCTTTTACTCCCCCCGCCCGCCCTGCCTCCCTTTGTGCCTTTTACTCCCCCCACCGCCCTTCCTTTGTCTGTGCCTTTTACTCCCCCACCTGCCCTCCCTTCCTTTGTCTGTGCCTTTTACTCCCCCGCCTGCCCTCCCTCCCTCCCTTTGTCTGTGCCTTTTACTCCCCCCGCCCTCCCTCCCTCCCTTTGTCTGTGCCTATTACTCCCCCGCCCGACCTCCCTCTTTTTGTCTGTGTCTTGTACTCCCCCCGCCCGCCCTCCCTACTTTGTCTCTGCCTTTTACTCACCCCCCACCCGCCCTCTCATTGTCTGTTCCTTTTACTCCCCCTGCCCGTTGTCCGTGCATTTTACTCCCCCCGCCCGCCCTCCCTCCCTTTGTCTGTGCCTTTTACTCCCCCGCCCGCCCTCCCTTTGTACCGGGCCTTTTACTCCCTCCGCCCGCCCTCCCTTTATCTCTGCCTTTTACTCCCCAGCCCGCCCTCCCTTTGTCTGTCTATTACGCCCCCCGCCTTCCCTTTGTCTGTGCCTTTTACTCCCCCTGCCTGCCCTCCCTCCCTTTCTGTGCATTTTACTCCCCCGCCCGCCCTCCCTCCCTTTGTCTGTGCCTTTTACTCCACCCGCCCGCCCTCCCTTTGTCTATGCCTTTTACTCCAGTTTATACCTTTTACTCCCCCTGCCCGCCCTCCCTTTGTCTGTGCCTTTTACTCCCCCCGCCTGCCCTCCCTTTGTCTGTGCCTTTTACTACCCTGAATTTGTGTGTGCCTTTTACTCCCCCGCCCGCCCTCTCTCCCTCCCTTTGTGTGTGCCTTTTACTCCCCCCACCTTCCCTCCCTCCCTCCCTTTGTCTGTGCCTTTTACTCCCCCGCCCGCCCTCCCCCCCTTTGTCTGTGTCTTTTACTCCCCCCGCCCGCCCTCCCAACCTTTGTGCCTTTTACTGCCCCTGCCGCCCTCCCTTTGTCTGTGCCTTTTACTCCCCTGCCCGCCCTCCCTCCCACCCTTTGTCTGTACCTTTTACTCCCCCCGCCCTCCCTCCCTCCCTTTGTCTGTGCCTTTTACTCCCCCACCCGCCCTCCCTCCCTTTGTCTGTGGCTTTTACTCCCCCCGCCCACCCTCCCTACTTTGTCTGTGCCTTTTACTTCCCCCGCCCGCCCTCCCGTTGTCTGTTCCTTTTACTCCCCCTGCCAGTTGTCCGTGCCTTTTACTCCCCACGCCCGGCCTCCCTCCCTTTGTCTGTGCCTTTTACTCCCGCGACTGCCCTCCCTTTGTGCCTTTTGCTCCACCCGCCCGCCCTCCCTTTGTCTCTGCCTTTTAATCCCCCGCCTGCCCTCCCTTTGTCTGTGACTTTTACTCCCCTGTCTGCCCTCCCTCCCTTTGTCTGTGCCTTTTACTCCCCTGCCCGCCCTCCCTCCCTCCCTTTGTGTGTTCCATTTACTCCCCCCGCCCTCCCTCCCTACTTTGTCTTTGCCTTTTACTCCCCCCGCCCGCCCTGCCTCCCTTTGTGCCTTTTACTCCCCCCACCGCCCTTCCTTTGTCTGTGCCTTTTACTCCCCCACCTGCCCTCCCTTCCTTTGTCTGTGCCTTTTACTCCCCCGCCCGCCCTCCCTCCCTCCCTTTGTCTGTGCCTTTTACTCCCCCCGCCCTCCCTCCCTCCCTTTGTCTGTGCCTATTACTCCCCCGCCCGACCTCCCTCTCTTTGTCTGTGTCTTGTACTCCCCCCGCCCGCCCTCCCTACTTTGTCTCTGCCTTTTACTCACCCCCCACCCGCCCTCTCATTGTCTGTTCCTTTTACTCCCCCTGCCCGTTGTCCGTGCATTTTACTCCCCCCGCCCGCCCTCCCTCCCTTTGTCTGTGCCTTTTACTCCCCCGCCCGCCCTCCCTTTGTACCTTTTACTCCCCCCACCCGCCCACCCTTTGTCTGTGCCTTTTACTCCCCCCGCCTGCCCTCCCTTTGTCTGTGGCTTTTACTCCCCTGCCCGCCCTCCCTCCCTTTGTCTGTGCTTTTTACTCCCCCGCCTGCCCTCCCTCCCTCCCTTTGTGTGTGCCTTTTACTCCCCCCACCCTCCCTCCCTCCCTTTGTCTTTGCCTTTTACTCCCCCGCCCGCCCTCCCTTTGTCTGTGCCTTTTACTCCCCCGCCTGCCCTCCCTCCCTTTGTCTGTGTCTTTTACTCCTCCCTCCCACCCTCCCTACTTTGTCTGTGCCTTTTACTTGCCCCGCCCTCCCTCCCTTTGTGCCTTTTACTCCCCCCGCCACCCTCCCTCTGTCTGTGCCTTTTACTCCCCCGCCTGCCCTCCCTCCCTTTGTCTTTGCCTTTTACTCCCCCGCCCGCCCTCCCTCCCTCCCTTTGTCTGTGCCTTTTTGTCCCCCCCATGCCCTCCCTCCCTTTCTGTGCCTTTTACTCCCTCCGCCCACCCTCCATCCCTTTGTCTGTGCCTTTTACTCTGCCCGCCCGCCCGCCCTGCCTCCCTCCCTCCCTTTGTGCCTTTTACTCCCCCGCCCTCCCGTTGTCTGTGCCTTTTACTCCCCCTGCCTCCCTTTGTCTGTGCCTTTTACTCCCCCCACCCTCCCGTTGTCTATGCCTTTTACTCCCCCACCCTCCTGTTGTCTGTGCTTTTTACTCCTCGCCCGCCCTCCCTTTTTCTCCCCCCGCCCTTCCTCCCTTTTTCTCCCCTGCCCACCCTCCCTTATACTCCCCCACCCGCCCTCCCGTTGTCTGTGCCTTTTACTGCCCCCACCCACCCTCCCTCCCTCCCTTTGTCTGTGCCTTTTACTCCCCCACCTGCCCTCCCTTTGTGCCTTTTACTCCCCCTGCCTGCCCTCTCTTTGTCTGAGCCTTTTACTCCCCCCGCCTGCCCTCCCTTTGTCTGTGCATTTTACTCCCCCGCCTGCCATCCCTCCCTTTGTCTGTGCCTTTTACTCCCCCGCCCGCCCTCCCTCCCTAGCTTTGTGTGTGCCTTTTACTCCCCTGCCCTCCCTCCTTCACTTTGCCTGTGCCTTTTACTCCCCCGCCCGCCGTCCCTCCCTTTGCCTGTGCCTTTTACTCCCCCCGCCCGCCCTCCCTCCTTTGTCTGTGCCTTTCACTCCCTCGCCCGCCCTCCCTCCCTTTGTCTGTGCCTTTTACTCCCCGCGCCGCCCTCCCTTTGTCTGTGCTTTTACTCCCCCACCTGCCCTCCCTCCCTTTGTCTTTGCCTTTTACTCCCCCCGCCCACCCTCCCTCCCTCCCTTTGTCTGTGCCTTTTACTCCCCCGCCCACCCTCCCTCCTTTGTCTGTGCCTTTTACTCCCTCCGTCCGCCCTCCCTCCCTTTGTCTGTGCCTTTTACTCCCCCACCCACCCTCCCTCCCTTTGTCTGTGCCTTTTACTCTCCCGCCTTCCCATTATCTGTGCCTTTTACTCCCCCCGTCCGCCCGCCCTCCCGCTGTCTGTGCCTTGTACTCCCCCGCCCACCCTCCCGTTGTCTGTGCCTTTTACTCCCCCCACCCACCCTCCCGTTGTCTGTGCCTTTTACTCCACCCTCCCGTTCTCTGTGCCTTTTACTCCCTGTTAGACCCGGCCTCGTGGCATGACCATCCCTGTCCCCGCACCACATAACCTGACCATGCACCTCACGCAGCCCCCGAGCACACGGCCTAGCCGATCCTTCCCACCAGAACACACACACACCCGACCCGGACTTCCCCGTCCGTGGCCTTCCTCCTTTCGGCCACACCGGGCCCGCGTGCCCACTTCATGCACCATGATGGCCGCCCGGCCCCAGCGCGACCTTGGCCTAGAGGCGCCACTCCGGCTGGGGGACATCGCGCTCCCATTGGGATGAGAGAGGGAGGAGCAGTTTCCATCGCACCTCTGAGCTCCCCTGGGAAGGTGGGTTTCGATCGGCCGCCGGCCTCCCCGAGGGCTGGCTCCACGCCTGCTGGGTGTCTGGGACTCCTCCCGACCCGGCCCTGAAAGGATCAAAAGACAATGGCAGGAAACCCCGACAAGCGACCCCCAGGTGACGAGACCCCTGCCTGCACAGACTCCGGACATCAAAGAGGAGTCGTCCTATAACAAGGGGTGCTCTGGGACTATCCGGCAGATTCGCCTTTGGAAACACCTGAGCCCTGCTGAGTGACTCGCGGCTCCCTGAAGATCGTAAGACCTCCGAACTTGTGCTTGAGCCCTGCTGAGTGACTCGCGGCTCCCTGAAGATCGTAAGACCTCCAAACTTGTGCTTGAGCCCTGCTGAGTGACTCACGGCTCCCTGAAGATCGCAAGACCTCCGAACCTGTGCTTGAGCCCTGCTGAGTGACTCGCGGCTCCCCGAAAAGATCGTAAGACCTCCGAACTTGTGCTTGAGCCCTGCTGAGTGACTTGCGGCTCCCACAGACTCTCTTGGCCCCGCCGGACCCTGACGATGACAAGCGTATCCCCCAGCTCGAGGATTGTGAGCTGTGCGCCGGGTACGCCCCTGCATTTGATCCATATCCCCAAAGACTGTCCCGCTACCTCCTACCCCCCGACTCTGTGAGCCCGTGCTCTCCTTGTATATATTTGCCTTGCTGATCATAAAGATCCTACGACTCCGATCTGATAAAGATTTGTTCTTAAGAATTCACGGTGTGGTGTCTCTTTGTCGTGTGGTGCAGAGTGTAGGATCCTAGATACAAGATTCCTCCCCTGAGGAGTCTCCCGCCAGTGCCCGGCTACGATACCTTGAAGAAGGTTGACCTCAGGCTAGTCAGTGCCCCCTCCGGGCCCCTCTGAGGTCGCCTTCTAACACTCCCCCTCCCTCACGTTGTCTGTGCCTTTTACTCTGCCATCCGCCCACCCTCCAGTTGTCCGTGCCTTTTACTGGCCTGCACACCTGCCCTCCCGTTGTCTGTGCCTTTTACTCCCCCGTCCTCCTGCCTTCCCTCCCATTGTCCGTGCCTTTTACTCCCCTGCCCGCCCTCCCGGTGTCCGTGCCTCCCCCGCCCGCCCTCCCTTTGTCTGTGCCTTTTTTCCCCCTCCCTCCTTCCCTCCCTTTGTCTGTGCCTTTTACTCCCCCTGACCACACTCCCTCCCTCCCTTTGTCTGTGCCTTTTACCCCCCCTCCCTCCCTCTCGTTGTCTGTGCCTTTTACTCCCCCTTCCTGCTCTCCCGTTGTCTGTGCCTTTTACTCCCCCCTCCCACCCGCCCTCCCATTGTCTGTGCCTTTTACTCCCCCCTCCCTCCCACCCTTCGGTTGTCTGTGCATTTTACTCTCCCGCCCTCCCGTTGTCTGTGCCTTTTACTCCCCCTGCCCTCCCTTTGTCTGTGCCTTTTACTCCCCCCACCCTCCCGTTGTCTATGCCTTTTACTCCCCCCACCCGCCCGTTGTCTGTGCCTTTTACTCCCCCGCCCACCCTACCTTTTACTCCCCCCACCCTTCCTCCCTTTTTCTCCCCCGCCCGCCCTCTCTTTTACTCCCCCGCCCGCCCTCCTGTTGTCTGTGCCTTTTACTCCCCCTGCCCACCCTCCCGCCCTCCCTTTGTCTGTGCCTTTTATTCCCCCGCCCGCCCTCCCTCCTTTTGTCTGTGCCTTTTACTCCTCCGCCCTCCCTCCCTTTGTCTGTGCCTTTTACACCCCCACCTGCCCTCCCTTTGTCTGTGCCTTTTACTCCCTCCGCCCGCCCACCCTTTATCTCTGCCTTTTACTCCCCAGCCCGCCCTCCCTTTGTCTGTCTTTGACGCCCCCCACCCTCCCTTTGTCTGTGCCTTTTACTCCCCCGCCCGCCCTCCCTCCCTTTGTCTGTGCCTTTTACTCCCCCTGCCTGCCCTCCCTCCCTTTCTGTGCCTTTTACTCCCCTGCCCGCCCTCCCTCCCTTTGTCTGTGCCTTTTACTCCACCCGCCCGCCCTCCCTCCCTTTGTCTATGCCTTTTACTCCAGTTTATACCTTTTACTCCCCCTGCCCGCCCTCCCTTTGTCTGTGCCTTTCACTCCCCCGCCTGCCCTCCCTTTGTCTGTGCCTTTTACTCCCCTGAATTTGTGTGTGCCTTTTACTCTCCCGCCCGCCCTCTCTCCCTCTCTTTGTGTGTGCCTTTTACTCCCCCCACCTTCCCTCCCTCCCTCCCTTTGTCTGTGCCTTTTACTCCCCCGCCCTCCCTCCCTTTGTCTGTGTCTTGTACTCCCCCCGCCCGCCCTCCCAACCTTTGTGCCTTTTACTGCCCCTGCCGCCCTCCCTTTTTCTGCACCTTTTACTCCCCTGCCCGCCCTCCCTCCCACCCTTTGTCTGTACCTTTTACTCCCCCCGCCCTCCCTCCCTCCCTTTGTCTGTGCCTTTTACTCCCCCACCCGTCCTCCCTCCCTTTGTCTGTGGCTTTTACTCCCCCCGCCCGCCCTCCCTACTTTGTCTGTGCCTTTTACTTCCCCCGCCCGCCCTCCCGTTGTCTGTTCCTTTTACTCCCCCTGCCCGTTGTCCGTGCCTTTTACTCCCCCCGCCCGGCCTCCCTCCCTTTGTCTGTGCCTTTTACTCCCGCGACCACCCTCCCTTTGTGCCTTTTACTCCACCCGCCCGCCCTCCCTTTGTCTCTGCCTTTTACTCCCCCCGACTGCCCTCCCTTTGTCTGTGCCTTTTACTCCCTCGCCCGCCCTTCCTCCCTTTGTCTGTGCCTTTTACTCCCCCGCCCGCTCTCCCTCCCTCCCTTTGTTTATGCCTTTTACTCCCCCCACCCTCCCTCCCTCCCTTTGTCTGTGCCTTTTACTCCCCCGCCCGCCCTCCCTCCCTTTGTCTGTGTCTTTTACTCCCCCCGCCTGCCCTCCCTACTTTGTCTGTGCCTTTTACTCCCCCCGCCCTCCCTCCCTCCCTTTGTCTGTGCCTTTTACTCCCCCGCCCGCCCTCCCTCCCTTTGTCTGTGTCTTTTACTCCCCCCGCCACCCTCCCTTTGTCTGTGCCTTTTACTCCCCCATCTGCCCTTCCTCCCTTTGTCTTTGCCTTTTACTCCCCCACCCGCCCTCCCTCCATCCCTCCCTTTGTCTGTGCCTTTTACTCCCCCTGCCCACCCTCCCTCCTTTGCCTGTGCCTTTTACTCCCCCGTCTGCCCTCCCTCCCATTGTTTGTGCCTTTTACTCCCCCGCCCACCCTCCCTCCCTTTGTCTGTGCCTTTTACTCCCCCCGCCTTCCAGTTGTCTGTGCCTTTTACTCCCCCGTCCGCCCGCCCTCCCTTTGTCTGTGCCTTTTACATCAATGCCCGCCCGCCCGTTGTCTGTGCCTTTTACTCCCCCCGCCCGCCCTCCCGTTGTCTATGCCTTTTACTCCGCCCTCCTGTTCTCTGTGCCTTTTACTCCCCCCGCCCGCCCTCCCTCCCTTTGTTCCTTTTACTCCCCCGCCACCCTCCCTTTGTCTGTGCCTTTTACTCCCCCACCTGCCCTTCCTCCCTTTGTCTTTGCCTTTTACTCCCCCGCCCACCCTCCCTCCTTTGTCTCTGCCTTTTACTCCCCCCGCCGCCCTCCCGTTGTCCGTGCCTTTTACTTCCCCCACACTCCCACCCTCCTGTTGTCTGTGCCTTTTACTCCCCCCGTCCACCCGCCTTCCCTCCCGTTGTCCGTGCCTTTTACTCCCCCCTCCCGCCCTCCCGTTGTCCGTGCCTTTTACTCCCCCCACCAGCCCTCCCATTGTCCATGCCTTCTACTCCCCCGCCTGTCCTCCCGTTGTCCGTGCCTTTTACTCCCCCCGCCCGCCCTCCCGTTGTCTGTGCCTTTTTACTCCCCCCGCCCGCCCTCCCATTGTCTGTTCCTTTTACTCCCCCTGCCTGTTGTCCGTGCCTTTTACTCCCCCCGCCTGCACTCCCTTCCATTGTCCATGCCTTTTACTCCCCCCACCCGCCCTCTCTTTGTCTATGCCTTTTACTCCGCCCTCCTGTTCTCTGTGCCTTTTACTCCCCCGTCCGCCCGCTCTCCCGTTGTCCGTGCCTTTTACTTCCCCTGCACTCCCACCCCCCCGTTGTCTGTGCCTTTTACTCCCCCGTCCACCCGCCTTCCCTCCCGTTGTCCGTGCCTTTTACTCCCCGCGCCCACCCTCCCGTTGTCCGTGCCTTTTATTCCCGTCACCCGCCCTCCCATTGTCCATGCCTTCTACTCCCCCGCCTGTCCTCCCGTTGTCTGTGCCTTTTACTCCCCCGCCCGCCCTCCCGTTGTCTGTGCCTTTTTACTCCCCCCGCCCGCCCTCCCATTGTCTGTGCCTATTACTCCCCCCGCCCGCCCTCCCTTTGTCTGAGCCTTTTACTCGCCAGCCCTCCCTCCCTCCCTTTGTCTGTTCCTTTTACTCCCCCTGCCTGTTGTCCATGCCTTTCACTCCCCCGCCTGCCCTCCCTTCCATTGTCTGTGCCTTTTACTCCCCCGTCCGCCCTCCCTTTTTTCTGTGTCTATTACTCCCCCCGCCCGCCCTCCCTTTGTCTGAGCCTTTTACTCGCCAGCCCTCCCTCCCTCCCTTTGTCTGTGCCTTTTACTCCCCCTGCCCTCACTCCCTTTTTGCCTTTTACTACCCCTGCCCGCCCTCCCTCCCTCCCTTTGTCTGTGCCGTTTACTCCCCCCGCCCGCCCTCCCTCCTTTTTCTGTGCCTTTTACTCCCAACGCCCTTACTCCCTTTGTCTGTGCCTTTTACTCCCCCCACCCGCCCGCCCGCCCTCCCTCCCATTTACTCCGCCTACCCACCCTCCCTCCCTTTTACTTCCCTCACCCTCCCTCCCTTTTGCTCCGATTGCCCGCTCCCCCTCCCTTTTACTCACCCGCCCTCCCTCCCTCCAACTCCCCTGCCCTTCCTCCCTCCCACTCCCCCGCCCGCCCTCCCTTTTACTCCCTCTCCCTCCCTCCCTTTTATTACCCCGCCCTCCCTCCCTTTTACTCCCCCCGCCCTCCCTCCCTTGTACTCCACCGCAATCCCTCCCTCTTACTCTGCCCTTCCTCCCTTTTACTCCACCCTCCCTCCCTCCCTCCCTTTTACTCTGCCCTCCCTCCCTCCCTTTTACTCCTCCCTCCCTTTTACTCCCCCGGCCTCCCTCCCTTTTACTCCCCCCACCCTCCCTCCCTCCCGTTGTCCATGCCTTTTACTCCCCCCGCCGCCCTCCCTCCCATTGTCTCTGCCTTTTACTCCCCCGTCATCCCTCACTTCCGTTGTCCGTGCCTTTAACTTCCCCCGCCCGCCCTCCCTCCCTCCCATTGTCCGTGCCTTTTACTCCCCCCGCCCGCCCTACCTCCCGTTCTGTGCCGTTCTGTGCCTTTTATTCCCCTGTCCACCCGCCTTCCCTCCCGTTGTCTTTGCCTTTTACTCCCCCGCACACCCTCCCATTGTCCGTGCCTTTTACTCCCCCCACCCGCCCTCCCATTGTCCATACCTTCTACTCCCCCACCTGTCCTCCCGTTGTCCGTGCCTTTTACTACCCCCGCCCGCCCTCCCGTTGTCTGTTCTTTTTTACTCCCCCCGCCCGCCCTCCCATTGTCTGTTCCTTTTACTCCCCCGGCCCATTGTCCGTGCCTTTTACTCCCCCGCCTGCCCTCCCTTCCATTGTCCGTGCCTTTTACTCCCCCGCCCGCCCTCCCTTTGTCTGTGCCTATTACTCCCCCCACCCGCCCTCCCTTTGTCTGAGCCTTTTACTCGCCCGCCCTCCCTCCCTCCCTTTGTCTGTGCCTTTTACTCCCCCTGCCCTCCCTCCCTTTTTGCCTTTTACTACCCCTGCCCGCCCTCCCTCCCTCCCTTTGTCTATACCGTTTACTCCCCCCGCCCGCCCTCCCTCCTTTTTCTGTGCCTTTTACTCCCCACGCCCTTACTCCCTTTGTCTGTGGCTTTTACTCCCCCCGCTCGCCCGCCCTCCCTCCCATTTACTCCGCCTGCCCACCCTCCCTCCCTTTTACTCCCCTCACCCTCCCTCCCTTTTACTCTGATTGCCCGCTCCCCCTCCCTTTTACTCACCCGCCCTCCCTCCCTCTAACTCCCCTGCCCTCCCTCCCTCCCACTCCCCTGCCTGCCCTCCCTTTTACTCCCTCTCCCTCCCTTCCTTTTATTCCCCCGCCCTCCCTCCCTTTTACTCCCCCCGCCCTCCCTCCCTTTTACTCCCCCGCAATCCCTCCCTCTTACTCAGCCCTTCCTCCCTTTTACTCCGCCCTCCCTCCCTCCCTCCCTTTTACTCTGCCCTCCCTCCCTCTTACTCCTCCCTCCCTTTTACTCCCCCCGGCCTCCCTCCCTTTTACTCCCCCCACCCTCCCTCCCTCCCGTTGCCCGTGCCTTTTACTCCCCCGCCTGCCCTCCCTCACGTTGTCCGTGCCTTTTACTCCCCCTGTCCGCCCTCCCTCCCATTGTCCGTGCCTTTTACTCCTCGTCCAACCTCCCTGCCATTGTCCATGCCTTTTACTCCCCCGCCCGCCCTCCCTTCCGTTGTCTGTGCCTTTAACTCCCCCGCCCGCCCTCCCTCCCTTCAGTTGTCCATGCCTTTTACTCCCCCCGCCCGCCCTACCTCCCGTTCTGTGCCTTTTACTCTCCCCGCCCTCCCTCCCATTGTCCGTGCCTTTTACTCCCC
This sequence comes from Triturus cristatus, assembly GCF_964204655.1. Lineage (NCBI taxonomy): Eukaryota > Metazoa > Chordata > Amphibia > Caudata > Salamandridae > Triturus > Triturus cristatus. The sequence goes on from NC_140579.1 coordinate 1,270,959,438, forward strand.
GTCCAACCTTCCTGCCATTGTCCATGCCTTTTACTCCCACGCCCGCCCTCCCTGCTGTTGTCTGTGCCTTTAACTCCCCCCGCCCTCCCTCCCTCCCTCCCGTTGTCCGTTCCTTTTACTCCCCCCGCCCGCCCTACCTCCCGTTCTGTGCCTTTTACTCCCCCCGCCCCGCCCTCCCGTTGTCCGTGCCTTTTACTCCCCCCACTCGCCCTCCCATTGTCCATACCTTCTACTCCCCCGCCTGTCCTCCCGTTGTCCGTGCCTTTTACTCCCCCGCCCGCCCTCCCGTTGTCTGTGCCTTTTTACTCCCCCCACCCGCCCTCCCATTGCCTGTTCCTTTTACTCCCCCTGCCCGTTGTCCGTGCCTTTTACTCCCCCACCTGCCCTCCCTTCCATTGTCCGTGCCTTTTACTCCCCCCGTCTGCCCTCCCTTTGTCTGTGCCTATTACTCCCCCCACCTGCCCTCCCTTTGTCTGAGCCTTTTACTCGCCTGCCCTCCCTCCCTCCCTTTGTCTGTGCCTTTTACTCCCCCTGCCCTCCCTCCCTTTTTGCCTTTTACTACCCCTGCCCGCCCTCCCTCCCTCCCTTTGTCTGTGCCGTTTACTCCCCCCGCCCGGCCTCCCTCCTTTTTCTGTGCCTTTAACTCCCCACGCCCTTACTCCCTTTGACTGTGCCTTTTACTCCCCTCCCTCACCATTTACTCCGCCTGCCCACCCTCCCTCCCTTTTACTCCCTTCACCCTCCCTCCCTTTTACTCCGATTTCCCACTCCCCCTCCCTTTTACTCAACCGCCCTCCCTCCCTCCAACTCCCCTTCCCTCCCTCCCTCCCTTTTACTCCCTCTCCCTCCCTCCCTTTTATTCCCCCGCCCTCCCTCCCTTTTACTCCCCCGCCCTCCCTCCCTTTTACTCCCCCTCAATCCCTCCCTCTTACTCCGCCCTTCCTCCCTTTTACTCCGCCCTCCCTCCCTTCCTCCCTTTTACTCTGCCCTCCCTCCCTCTTACTCCTCCCTCCCTTTTACTCCCCCCGGCCTCCCTCCCTTTTACTCCCCCCACCCTCCCTCCCTCCCATTGTCCGTGCCTTTTACTCCCCCACCTGCACTCCCTCACGTTGTCCGTGCCTTTTACTCCCCCCGCCCGCCCTCCCTCCCATTGTCCGTGCCTTTTACTCCCCCGCCATCCCTCCCTTCCGTTGTCTGTGCCTTTAACTCCCCCGCCCGCCCTCCCTCCCTCCTGTTGTCTGTGACTTTTACTCCCCCCGCCCGCCCTACCTCCCGTTCTGTGCCTTTTACTCCCCCCGCCCGCCCTCCCTCCTGTTGTCTGTGCCTTTTACTCCCCGTCCAACCTCCCTGCCATTGTCCATGCCTTTTACTCCCCCGCCCGCCCTCCCTGCTGTTGTCCATGCCTTTTACTTCTCCCGCCCGCCCTTCCGTTGTCTGTGCCTTTTACTCCCCCCGCCCACCCGCATGCCCTCCCTCCCGTTGTCCGTTCCTTGTAATCCCCCCACCCGCCTCCCTCCCATTGTCCGTTCCTTTTACCCCCCCACCCACCCTCCCTCCCTCCCGTTGTACGTGCCTTTTACTCCCCCGCACACCCTCCCGTTCTCCTTGCATTTTACTCCCCCCGCTGCCCTCCCTTTCTCTCTGCCTTTTACTCCCCCTGCCTGCCCTCCCTTTGTCTGTGCCTTTTACTCCCTCCACCCGCCCTCCCTTTATCTGTGCCTTTTACTCCCCCCACCCGCCCTCCCTTTGTCTGTCTTTTACTCCCCCCGCCCTCCCTTTGTCTGTCTTTTTAATCCCCCTGCCCTCCCTTTGTCTGTCCTTTTGCTCCCCCTGCCCGCCCTCCGTCCCTTTGTCTGTGCCTTTTACTCCCCCTGCCCGCCCTCACTCCCTTTCTCTGCATTTTGCTCTCCCAGCCCACCCTCCCTCCCTTTATCTGTGCCTTTAACTCCGACTGCCCGCCCTCCATCCCTTTGTCTGTGCCTTTACTCCCCCTGCCCGCCCTCCCTTTGTGCCTTTTACTAACCCCCCTCCCTCCCTCCCTCCCTTTGTCTGTGCCTTTTACTCCCCCGCCCGCCCACCCTCCCTCCCTTTGTGTGTGCCTTTTACTCCCCCACCTTCCCGTTGTCTGTGCCTTTTACTCCCCCGTCCGCCCGCCCGCCTGTTGTCTGTGCCTTTTACTCACCCATCCGCCCGCCCGCCCTCCCGTTGTCTGTGCCTTTTACTCCGCCCTCCCTTTGTGTTTGCCTTTTGCTCCCCCACCTTCCCGTTGTCTGTGCCTTTTACAGCCCCCACCCGCCCTCACTCCCTTTCTCTGCATTTTGCTCTCCCAGCCCACCCTCCCTCCCTTTATCTGTGCCTTTAACTCCGACTGCCCGCCCTCCATCCCTTTGTCTGTGCCTTTACTCCCCCTGCCCGCCCTCCCTTTGTGCCTTTTACTAACCCCCCTCCCTCCCTCCCTCCCTTTGTCTGTGCCTTTTACTCCCCCGCCCGCCCACCCTCCCTCCCTTTGTGTGTGCCTTTTACTCCCCCACCTTCCCGTTGTCTGTGCCTTTTACTCCCCCGTCCGCCCGCCCGCCTGTTGTCTGTGCCTTTTACTCACCCATCCGCCCGCCCGCCCTCCCGTTGTCTGTGCCTTTTACTCCGCCCTCCCTTTGTGTTTGCCTTTTGCTCCCCCACCTTCCCGTTGTCTGTGCCTTTTACTTCCCCGTCCGCCCGCCCGCCTGTTGTCTGTGCCTTTTACTCACCCACCCATCCGCCCGCCCTCCCGTTGTCTGTGCCTTTTACTCCGCCCTCCCGTTGTCTGTGCCTTTTGCTCCCCCCGCCCTCCCGTTGTCTGTGCCATTTACTCCCCCCGTCCGCCCGCCCTCCTGTTGTCCCTGCCTTTTACTGCCCCACCCGCCCTCCCGTTCTCTGTGCCTTTTACTCCCCATGTCGTCCAGCCCTCCCGTTGTCCGTGCCTTTTACTCCGCCTGCCTGCCCGCCCGTTGTCAGTGTCTTTTACTCTCCCCGCCCGCCATCCCGTTGTCCGTGCCTTTTACTCCCCCCACCCGCCTTCCCGTTGTCCGTGCCATTTACTTCCCCCACCCACCCTCCCATTGTCAGTGCCTTTTTACTCCCCCCGCCCGCCCTCCCGTTGTCCGTGCCTTTTACTCCCCCTGCCCACCCTCCCGTTGTCCGTGCCTTTTACTCCCCCGCCTGTCCTCCCGTTGTCCGTGCCTTTTACTCCCCCTCCCGCCCTCCTCTTGTCCGTGCCTTTTACTCCCCCTGCCCATCCTCCCATTGTCCGTGCCTTTTACTCCCCCTCCCATTGTCTGTGCCTTTTACTCCCCCGCCCGTTGTCCATGCCTTTTACTCCCCCCACCCGTTGTCCATGCCTTTTACTCCCCCACCCATTGTCCATGCCTTTTACTTCCTCCGCCCGTTGTCCGTGCCTTATACTCCCCGACCATTGTCCGTGCCTTTTACTCCCCCGCCCTCCCGTTGTCCGTGCCTTTTACCCCCCCTGCCCTCCTTTTGTCTCTGCCTTTTACTCCCCCCACCCATTGTCCGTGCCTTATACTCCCCACCCATAGTCCGTGCCTTTTACTCTGCCCGCCCTCCCGTTGCCGTGCCTTTTACTCCCCCGTCCTCCCGTTGTCCGTGCCTTTTACTCCCGCCGCCCTCCCTTTGTCTGTGCCTTTTACTCCACCCACCCTCCCTCCCGTTGTCTGTGCCTTTTACTCCCCCTGCCTGCCCTCCCTCCCGTTGTCCGTGCCTTTTACTCTCCTAGCCCGACCCTCCCTCCTCTTGTCCGTGCCTTTTACTCCCCCCGCCCGCCCTCCCTTTGTCTATGCCTTTTACTCCCCCCGCCCGCCCTCCCCTTGTCTGTGCCTTTTACTCCACCGCCCACCCTCCCTTTGTCCGTGCCTTTTACTCTCCCCGCCCACCCTCCCTCCTGTTGTCCATGCCTTTTACTCCCCCGCCCGCCCTCCCTTTGTCTGTGCCTTTTACTCCCCCGCCCGCCCTCCCTTTGTCTGTGGCTTTTACTCCCCCACCCGACCTCCCTCCTTTGTCTGTGCCTTTTACTCCCCTCGCCCACCCTACCTCCCTTTGTCTGTGCCTTTTACTCCCCCGCCCGCCTTCCCTCCCTTTGTCTGTGTGTTGGACAGGCCACATGAAGGGCTTGCTCCCTCCCCGCATGACAGGGCCCGAGCCCCGGCCCTCCAGGTGTTACCCACAGAAACAACCCGCACCCCGTCTCCAGACGGGACTCCTGCCCCCGGACATCTCTGTATCATGGGGCCGAACCACTACCGGCTCCCTCGCCCGGCCCGGCCGCCATCTTGGACACTGCACCACGAGGCCGCGTGGCCTCAGCTCGACCCTAACCCTGGGCCTGGCCAGGCCCCGACATCCCGGCACCACCATCCACCCAGGAGGTGAACGGACCACTTGGCAGGTCGATGGGAGAAAGAAGTGTCGATGGCTCTCCCCCGCCAGGTGGCGATCGCCCCCCAGCTCCCCCGGGCGCTGGCTCCACCCCCCTGCTGGGTGTCTGGACTCCCTCATCCCGGACCTCCCGACCGACCTCCAAGTGCGAGGGTCCGGACATCAAAGGGCGCCAGACCTATAACTGGGGCAGCTCCAGAGCAGGAAGGAGTTGTATCCTGGAGTCGAGAGACACCGAGAAGAACTCATCCTTGACGGACTACCGGCGCTGCCGTAGCCCTGCCTTGTGAACTATCATCCTGCCTGCTGGCGCTGCCGCGGCCTTCTGCATCCTCCATCCTCGTCGGGACCTGCTGGCGCTGCCGCGGACCGTTGTTACTACCACCTTCATCGGGACCTGCTGGCGCTGCCGCGGACCGTTGTAACTACCACCTTCATTGGGACCTGCTGGCGCTGCCGCGGACCGTTGTAACTACCACCTTCGTTGGGACCTGCTGGCGCTGCCGCGGACCATTGTAACCACCACCTTCATCGGGACCTGCTGGCGCTGCCGCGGACCGTGTAACGACCACCTTCACCGGGACCTGCTGGCGCTGCCGCGGCCCGTCCAGCTAGAACTCCGAGCTCGAGGATTGTGAGCTATCCATCATATCATCGCATCTACCAGATTGGTAACAAGACTGTCCCGCTACCCCCTTTCCCAACCAAGAGACTAGAATCGAGGGGACCCCTGAGTCCTGACCTCCTTGTACCACTCTATCGTACCTAAAGATTGCTTATAAAGAACGTTAAACCTTATCTTTGTGTGGTGTACATCTGTGGGGGGGAAGTTACTCGTCTGTACGATCGCTGGAGACGGCTCTCCCCGGAGACCTCTCCCCTTGTCCTCGGCCGACCCTCCCGGTCCGTCTAAGATTGGTGGCCAGCGGCGCGATCCGAATCAACGCGTAATCGTACAGAGAGTAGCTCACCCCACGACGAAACCACAATGTCAACCAAAGAGAGCGGATCCACCGAGAAATTCCAGATGGAGAAATTGGAAGAGTACAGCCATCGTGAATTGAAACAATTCTGCATTGAACTAGGCATTGCTACCACCGGCCTGAGTACCAAAGACGATTTCAAGCACGCCATTGAGTCGTGGGCAGAAACCGGGGCCGCGAGATCCCCGGACCAAAACATTGCAGCATCAGAGAGGAACACCACGGCTCCCGAGGAGCGAAGAACGGGTCTCTCGCAGGAAGAGATCCAAGAGAGAGAAAAAAGCAGACTACATGAGCTAGAAATGGCACGGCTCAAAATGGACGGTGAACTAAAATTAGCCGAACAAAAACTGAACCTAGAACATCTGCGGCTCCGAGAAGAACGGGAAGAAAAACAGAGGCAGAGAGAGCTCGAAGAAAAGAGATTAGCGTACGAACACGAGCGCAAACTGGCAGAAATAGACCTACGGAAGCAGAACAAAGAACTGGAGGTGCCCGAGCGACCACGCACCCCGGGAGCGACAGAAAAGAAAGTCCACATCCCCAAGGATGTCGTTCGAGAGTATGTCCGAGAGGACGACATACAACAGTGGTTCAAGGCCTACGAGATCGCCATGACCTCCCACCGGATCGATCGAAGTGACTGGGGAGCCGGTCTATGGGGGAGGTTCGTCAATGAAGGCCGCGATGCCCTGTTACAGCTCCCAGACCATCTGATGTCATCCTATGACCACATGAAGGCTGCCCTCCTCACCCGATATGGGCTCACACCCGAAATGTACCGCCAGAGGTTCCGAGACTGCACCCGGATCCCGGGTACAACTTGGGTGGAATATGTCAACTATTTCAGCCGAGCCTTCGAGGGTTGGATCAAGGGAAGCCACGTAACGACCTACGAGCAACTTTTTAATCTCATGGTGTGGGAGCACCTCTCTAACAACTGCTTCGTCGAGCTCAGGCAGCACCTCCTCGACAGTAAATTGACTGACCCACGGCAACTCGCCGGCGAAGCTGACCGGTGGGAAAGCACCCGAGTGGGCCGGAGAGGGCTGCACGAACAGAACCGGAACAACCAAGGTCAGCACCGTCCCCGAGGAGGAGGAGGAGGCCAGGGACGAAGAAGAGACACCGTCCCGGCCGCTCCCGCTGCCAGCACCCCGCCCCCGGCCAGCCGGGGCAACCCCCCGATGCGGCCGGGGTTCCGAGCCAATGTCACGTGTCACCGATGCCAGCGAGTCGGCCACTACGCCAATGACCCGAACTGTCCACAGAACCAAACTCCGAGACCCCGCCAGGTAGCTGCCGCCGCCCTGGGGGGAGAACAAATCTCCGAAGAACAGGAAGAATACGAGCAGGAACAACAAGAGTGGGAACCGGCCGCCACGGTTCTAGCGTGCCTAGGGGGAAGAGACATGGTCCCGCGGGCTCCCCTACCCGCCAACACCAGAAAATATAGTCAGTGGGTGAACATTAATGGACGCCGGGCCGAAGCACTACGTGACACGGGGGCCAGTGTGACGGCCGTCCGCTGTCACCTGGTAAAACCAGAGCAGATCCTGCCGAACATTCTCTTCCCCGTCCGTTCAGCCGACAATTCGGAGAGTCTATGTCGGATGGCCTGCGTCCCCTTCGAATGGGGAGGAGTCTCCGGCATGTTGAAGGTGACGGTCCGAGATGATGCCCCCGTGGACTGTCTCCTGGGGAATGATCTTGAGAGTTCCCCGTGGGCCGCCGTAGAAAGAAAAGAGCACCTGGGGATGTTGGGCCTCCCGGACTGGGCGTGCGTAACCACCCGGTCCCTGGCCGCCCGTGCCATCCCCCGACCAGAAGAACCAGAATGGCCAGCACCTCCTCCCCCGATCGCTCCAGTAGAGGACACCGACCATACCGACCCCCCAGAGCAAACTCCCGAAGGGCTCGCTCAGCCCCAGGACCTTCCCAACCTGGCTCAGTGGCGTCAAGAAGGGGGGCCCACCCAGGAACAGTTCCGTCAAGCACAGAAGACCTGTCCCTCCCTCGAGGGACTCCGCCAGCAAGCCCTCGCCCAGAGCGCAGGGGACACCACCGGAGCCCATTGGATCTATTGGGACAACGACCTATTGTACAGTGAACAGAGAATCGCAGAGTTAGGGGCCAGTCGAGTGCTGGTGGTGCCCCTCCGTTTTAGAGACTTCCTGTTAAATTTGGCCCACGACGTCCCTCTGGCTGGACACCTGGGCCAGGACAAAACCTACAGTCGCCTGGTGACCCACTTTTTCTGGCCGAAGATGAGAAACGACGTCCTCAACCACTGCCGGTCCTGCCCCACGTGCCAGGCCAGCGGGAAGAGCGGCCGCAAACTCAAAGCACCTCTGCAACCCTTCCCAGTTGTCACCACCCCGTTCGAGAGGGTGGGACTAGACATTGTGGGGCCCCTGGACCCCCGTACAGCACAAGGACATGGGTTCATCCTGGTACTGGTGGACCACGCCACCCGCTACCCCGAGGCTGTGCCCCTGCAAACTGTAACAGCCCCGGTGGTCGGCCGGGCCTTAATGGGGATCTTCTCCCGGGTGGGCTTCCCCCGAGAAGTCGTCAGCGACAGAGGCACAAACTTTATTTCAAAGTATATGAAGTCCCTCTGGCAACAGTGCGGGGTCACCTACCGGTTCACGACCCCCTATCACCCTCAAGGAAACGGACTAGTCGAGCGGTTCAACCGCACGCCCAAGGGAATGATTGGGGGATTGGAAGAGCCCCTCCGTCGCCAGTGGGATGTACTACTTCCGTGCCTCCTCTTCGCCTATCGAGAAGTTCCCCAGAAGTCCCTCGGCTTTAGCCCTTTCGAACTCTTGTACGGGCACCCTATGCGAGGGCCCCTCAGCCTAGTCAAAGAAGGTTGGGAGATGGCCCCCCTAAAGACCCCTCCAGACGTCTTCAAGTACCTCCTGACCCTACGCAATCAGACCAGGCGATTCAGAGAAATGGCGAAAGCAAACCTTGAGGCCAGTCAGGAGGACATGAAAAAATGGTACGATCAAAATGCCTCCTCCATCGAATTCGAACCTGGCCAACAAGTGTGGGTGATGTCCCCCACCGAACCATGTGCCTTGCAGGACAAGTGGACGGGGCCCTTCAAAGTGGTCAAACGCAAGAGCCCCGTCACCTATCTCATCGATATGGAATCTCCCCGGAACCCCCTCCGGGTCCTCCACACCAACAGACTCAAACCCCACTTTGTGCGCTCGGAGCTCAGCCTCCTGATGGCTACAGACAGTGGAGCGGAAGAAGACTCCGAGCCTCTCCCTGATCTCCTGAAGACTCGTGAGAAAGATGGTTCCGTGGACGGGGTCCGGCTCTCCGATGCCCTCACCCCGGAACAGCGCCACGGCTGCCGGGACCTCCTGCTGCAGTTTGCTACCTTGTTTTCCCTCACCCCAGGGGTCACCCCCTGGTGCTTGCACGACGTGGACACTGGGGACAGTCCCCCTATCAGACACCGGGCGTACCGCGTACCAGATCGGGTACGGGCCTGCATCCAAGAGGAGGTATCAAAGATGCTCACGCTCGGGGTCATCGAGCCCTCGGACAGCCCCTGGGCCAGCCCGGTCGTGCTGGTCCCCAAAGCTGCTGCCCCCGGCACCACTCCTGAGCTCCGATTCTGCGTCGACTATCGGGGCTTGAATGCTGTCACCAGAACCGATGCTCATCCCATCCCCCGAGCGGATGAACTGATCGACCGCATGGGGGCTGCCCGCTACCTCAGCATCTTCGACCTGACAGCGGGCTACTGGCAGATCGGTCTCACACCCCGGGCTCAAGAACGATCCGCCTTTTCTACCCCCGATGGCCACTACCACTTCAAAGTCATGCCCTTCGGCATGAAGAATGCCCCAGCTACCTTTCAGCGACTGGTGAACCAGGTCTTGGCGGGGCTCGAGGAGTTCAGCGCCGCCTACCTGGACGATATCGCTGTGTACAGCCGCCACTGGTCCGACCACCTCCACCACCTCCGAGAGGTCCTGCAGGCCCTCCAACGGGCCGGCCTCACAATCAAGGCCAGCAAGTGCCAAATTGGTCAGGGGTCCGTGACCTATCTCGGACACCAGGTGGGAAGCGGTCTGGTGGCCCCTCTGCAACTCAAAATCGCTGCCATCCAGTCCTGGCAGCCTCCAGTCACGCAGACCGAGGTCCGAGCCTTCTTGGGGCTCACCGGCTACTACCGGCGGTTCGTGAGGGACTATGGCAGCATTGTGGGGCCCCTCACGGGACTCACATCCAAAAACCACCCGAAGAAGGTCAACTGGACCCCAGACTGTCAAGCGGCCTTCGAGAAGCTGAAAGCTGCCATGTGCACTGCCCCTGTGCTCCAGGCCCCCGACTACAGTCGGGAATTCATCGTACAAACAGATGCCTCCGACCATGGCATCGGGGCGGTCCTCTCCCAGCTGAACTCCGAGGGACTTGACCAACCGGTGGCCTTCATCAGCAGACGCCTCCTGGCCCGAGAACAGTGCTGGAGCACCATCGAGAGGGAGGCCTTCGCAGTGGTGTGGGCCCTCAAAAAGCTCCGGCCCTATCTCTTCGGTACCCACTTCCGGGTGCAAACAGATCATCGACCCCTGCAGTGGCTAATGCAGATGCGGGGGGAAAACCCCAAACTATTGCGTTGGTCCATCTCCCTGCAGGGGATGGACTTCACTGTGGAACATCGACCGGGCCAAGACCACGCCAACGCAGATGGCCTGTCACGCTTTTTCCGCCTCGACGAGGAGAGTCCCCAAGAGGATGGGTGACTCTCCCCGCCTTCAGCTGTGGGGGACGCATGTTGGACAGGCCACATGAAGGGCTTGCTCCCTCCCCGCATGACAGGGCCCGAGCCCCGGCCCTCCAGGTGTTACCCACAGAAACAACCCGCACCCCGTCTCCAGACGGGACTCCTGCCCCCGGACATCTCTGTATCATGGGGCCGAACCACTACCGGCTCCCTCGCCCAGCCCGGCCGCCATCTTGGACACTGCACCACGAGGCCGCGTGGCCTCAGCTCGACCCTAACCCTGGGCCTGGCCAGGCCCCGACATCCCGGCACCACCATCCACCCAGGAGGTGAACGGACCACTTGGCAGGTCGATGGGAGAAAGAAGTGTCGATGGCTCTCCCCCGCCAGGTGCCGATCGCCCCCCAGCTCCCCCGGGCGCTGGCTCCACCCCCCTGCTGGGTGTCTGGACTCCCTCATCCCGGACCTCCCGACCTCCAAGTGCGAGGGTCCGGACATCAAAGGGCGCCAGACCTATAACTGGGGCAGCTCCAGAGCAGGAAGGAGTTGTATCCTGGAGTCGAGAGACACCGAGAAGAACTCATCCTTGACGGAATACCGGCGCTGCCGTAGCCCTGCCTTGTGAACTATCATCCTGCCTGCTGGCGCTGCCGCGGCCTTCTGCATCCTCCATCCTCGTCGGGACCTGCTGGCGCTGCCGCGGACCGTTGTAACTACCACCTTCATCGCGACCTGCTGGCGCTGCCGCGGACCGTTGTAACTACCACCTTCATTGGGACCTGCTGGCGCTGCCGCGGACCGTTGTAACTACCACCTTCGTTGGGGCCTGCTGGCGCTGCCGCGGACCGTTGTAACCACCACCTTCATCGGGACCTGCTGGCGCTGCCGCGGACCGTGTAACGACCACCTTCACCGGGACCTGCTGGCGCTGCCGCGGCCCGTCCAGCTAGAACTCCGAGCTCGAGGATTGTGAGCTATCCATCATATCATCGCATCTACCAGATTGGTAACAAGACTGTCCCGCTACCCCCTTTCCCAACCAAGAGACTAGAATCGAGGGGACCCCTGAGTCCTGACCTCCTTGTACCACTCTATCGTACCTAAAGATTGCTTATAAAGAACGTTAAACCTTATCTTTGTGTGGTGTACATCTGTGGGGGGGAAGTTACTCGTCTGTACGATCGCTGGAGACGGCTCTCCCCGGAGACCTCTCCCCTTGTCCTCGGCTGACCCTCCCGGTCCGTCTAACACTGTGCCTTTTTCTCCCCCTGCCTTCCCGTTGTCTGTGCCTTTTTCTCCCCCGTCCGCCCACCCTCCCTTTGTCTGTGCCTTTTACTCCCCCCGCCCACCCTTCCTCCTTTGTCTGTGCCTTTTACTCCCCCGCCCACCCTCCATCCCGTTGTCCGTGCCTTTTACTCCCCCACCCGCCCTCCCTCCTGTTGTCCGTGCCTTTTACTCCCCCGCCCGCCCTCCCTTTGTCTGTGCCTTTTACTCCCCCGCCCGCCCGCCCTCCCTTTGTCTGTGCCTTTTACTCCCCCCGCCCGACCTCCCTCCCTTTGTATGTGCTTTTTACTCCCCCGTCCGCCCTCCCTCTCTCCTTGTCTGTGCCTTTAATCCCCCACCCTCCCTCCCTCCCTTTGTCTGTGCCTTTTACTCCCCCGCCCGCCCTCCCTCCCTTTGTGCCTTTTACTACCCCCGCCCGCCCTCCCTACTTTGTCTGTGTCTTTTACTCCCCCCGCCCTCCCTCCCTTTGTCTGTGCCTTTTACTCCCCCCGCCCACCATCCCTCTGTCTGTGCCTTTTACTCCCCTGCCCGCCTTCCCTCTGTCTGTGTCTTTTACTCCCCCCGCCCTCCCTATGTCTGTGCCTTTTACTCCCCCCGCCCTCCCTTTGTCTGTCCCTTTTACTCCCGCTGCCCACCATCCCTTTTACACCCCCCGTCCTCCCTTTCATTCTCCCGCTCTCCCTCCCTTTTACTCCCTCCGCCCGCCCTCCCTTTTACTCCCCCGCCCGCCCTCCCTTTTACTCCCCCGCCCGCCCTCCCTTTTACTCCCCACGCCCTCCCTCTGCCCTCCCTCCCTTTTACTCCCTCCACCCTCCCTCCCTTTTACTCCCACTGCCCACCCTCGCTCCCTCTCTTTTACTCCCCCCACCCGCCCGCCCGCCCTCCCTCCCATTTACTTCCCCGCCCTCCCTCCCTTTTACTCCCCCTGCCCGCTCTCCCTCCCTTTTATTCCCCCCACCCTCCCTCCCTCTTACTCTGCCCACCCTCCCTTTTACTCTGCCCTCCCTCCCTCCCTTTTACTCCCCCCGCCCTCCCTCCCATTGCCCGTGCCATTTACTCCCCCGCCCACCCTCCCTCCCATTGTCCATGCCTTTTAGTCCCCCTCCCTCCCTTCCTCCCATTGTCCGTGCCTTCTACTCTGCCCGCCCTCCCTCCCGTTCTCTGTACCTTTTACTCCCTTGCCCTCCCTTCCGTTGTCCGTGCCTTTTACTCCCCCGCCCGCACTCCCTTCCTCCCGTTGTCTGTGCCTTTAACTCCCCCGCCCTCCCTCCCTCCCATTGTCTGTGCCTTTTACTCCCCCCGCCCGCCCTCCCTCCCGTTGTCCATGCCTTTTACTCACCCCGCCCACACTCCCTCCCATTGTCTGTGCCTTTTACTCCCTCCGCCCTCCCGTTGTCCGTTCCTTTTACTCCCCCCGCCCTCCCTTTGTCTGTGGCTTTTTCTCCCCCAGCCCTCCCATTGTCCATGCCTTTTACTCCCCCCGCCTGCCCTCCCTGCCATTGTCCATGCCTTTTACTCCCCCCGCCCGCCCTCCCTCCCGTTGTCCGTGCCTTTTACTCCCCCCGCCCACCCACATGCCCTCCTTCCCGTAGTCCGTTCCTTTTATTCCCCCCGCTCGCCCTCCCTCCCGTTGTTTGTGCCTTTTACTCCCCCCGCCCTCCCTCCCGTTGTCCTTGCCTTTTACTCCCCAAGCTGTCCTCCCTTTGTCTGTGCCTTTTACTCCCTCCGCCCGCCCTCCCTTTATCTGAGCCTTTTACTCCCCCTGCCCACCCTTCCTTTGTCTGTCTTTTACTCCCCCTGCCCTCTCTTTGTCTGTCTTTTACTCCCCCCGCCCCCCCTTTGTCTGTGCCTTTTACTCCCCCACCTTCCCCCCTCCCTTTGTCTGTGCCTTTTACTCCCCCGCCTTCCCTCCCTCCCTTTGTCTGTGCCTTTTACTCCCCCCGCCCTCCCTTTCTGTGCCTTTTACTACACCCGCCCGCCCTCCCTCCCTTTGTCTGTGCCTTTTACTCCGCCCGCCCGCCCTCCCTCCGTTTGTCTGTGACTTTTACTCCCCCCGCCCGCCCTCCCTTTGTGCCTTTTACTCCCCACACCTGCCCTCCCTTTGTCTGTGCCTTTTACTTCCCCTGCCTCCCCTCCCTCTGTCTGTGACTTTTACTCCCCCACCCACCCTCCCTCCCTTTGTCTGTGCCTTTTTCTCCCCCACCCGCCCTCCCTCCCTCCCTTTGTGTGTGCCTTTTATTCCCTCCGCCCTCCCTTTGTCTGTGCCTTTTACTCCCCCGCCCGCCCTCCCTCCCTTTGTCTGTGCCTTTTACTCCCCCCGCCCTCCCTCCCTTTGTCTGTGCCTTTTACTCCCCACGCCTGCCCTCTCTCCTTTGTCTGTGCCTTTTACTCCCCCCGCCCGCCCTCCCTCCCTTTCTCTGTGCCTTTTACTCCCCCTGCCTGCCCTCCCTTTGTCTGTGCCTTTTACTCCCCAGCCTTCCTGTTGTCTGTGCCTTTTACTCCCCCCGCCCGCCCCCCTGTTGTCTGTGCCTTTTACTCCCCCGTCTGCCCGCCCGCCCTCCCATTGTCTGTGTCTTTTACTCCTCCCTCCCATTGTCTGTGCCTTTTGCTCCGCCCGCCCTCCCGTTGTCTGTGTCTTTTACTCCCCCCATCCGCCCGCCCTCCCGTTGTCTGTGCCTTTTACTTCCCCCACCCGCCCTCCCGTTGTCCGTGCCTTTTACTCCCCCTGTCCACCCGCCCTCCCGTTGTCCATGCCTTTTACTCCGCCCGCCTGCCCACATGTTGTCTGTGCCTTTTACTCCCCCTGCCCTCCCGTTGTCCGTGCCTTTTACTCCCGCTGCCTGCCCTCCCGTTGTCCATGACTTTTATTCTCCCTGCCCGTCCTCCCATTATCCGTGCCTTTTACTCCCCTTCCTGTTGTCCATTTCTTTTACTCCCCCCTCCCGTTGTCTGTGCCTTTTACTCCCCTGCCCGTTGTCTGTGCTTTTTACTCCGCCCGCCCTCCCATTGTCCGTGCCTTTTACTCCCCCCACCCGTTGTCCGTTTCTTTTACTCCCCCCACCCGTTGCCCGTGCCTTATACTCCCCGTCCGTTGTCCGTGCCTTTTACTGCGCCCGCCCTCCCGTTGTCCGTGCCTTTTACTCCCCAGCCCTCCCGTTGTCCAATCCTTTTACTCCCCCCGCCCTCCCGTTGTCCGTGCCTTTTACTTCCCCCGCACTCTCACCATCCCGTTGTCTGTGCCTTTTACTCCCCCCATCCACCCGCCTTCCCTCCCGTTGTCCATGCCTTTTACTCCCCCGCCCGCCCTCCCATTGTCCGTGCCTTTTACTTCCCCCTCCCGCCCTCCAGTTGTCCGTGCCTTTTACTCCCCCCACCCGCCCTCCCATTGTCCGTGCCTTTTACTCCCCCCTCCCGTTGTCCGTGCCTTTTACTCCCCCCTCCCGCCGTACCTTGTACTCCGCCCACCCGCCCTCCCGCTGCCCATGCCTTGTACTACCCCCTTCCGCCCTCCCGTTGTCCGTGCCTTGTACTCCGCCCTCCCGTTGTCCGTGCCTTTTACTCCCCCCTCCCGTTGTCCGTGATGCCTTCCATTTGTAATGCAATAGGTCTCGCGTAAATGCGAAACCTATTGCATTGCAAATGCTTGTCTTCCTTTTAATCCCTATCAATATCTGAAGCAGAAAAAAATAAGTGCCGATGATCCCAATCAGCAACGACCAGCTGTGCTCACTACAGTAGTTCTGGGCTTCTGGCTGTATAACACGGGGCAGAATGTGCATGATGGTTTAGACGTACAAACTACAGGAAAACGCATTGTGGGATACTGACCAGAAGTTTTTACCAGGAAGTTGCAATCTGTGCTGAGAAATAGGGCTGTACGGGAGGGAACAATCTGAGTATAGCAGTGGATGTTGCCGGTAAGGACGGAAGTGTGGGCAGCTGAAGTAAGCACTGAGGCACTGACAGAGAAATGCTGATCGTGTTCTTGGGTTGTGGTGAGAAGTGTGCGTGTTTTGTTTACTTTTCGCGCCAGCTTGATGAAAATGTTGCCACTTCATTTGCTGTGCTTGAACTTTCCTCACAGCCACCGAGCTCTCTTGATATTTACTTTAGGTGCTGTGTTAATAATTTAATTCAGTGTACTGCTTTCCCCTCCCTCTCACCCACCGTTTCTCTGTGTGCTGTCCTCTTCACCCTACCAACGTCCTTGCTTGTTGTTATGTTGCTCTTTTTAACACATATACAGTCAGTTCCCTGTGAATTGCCCACGGGCTTCCTTCAGCCTTAGGAGGATCCTGCCCACATGTCAAGGACTGATCCATATGAAAACGTGGACGGGCGGGGGGGGCTGCATCACATATTTGTTTAATCTTTTGATTGGGGGAGGCGGTGACATTGTGGTGTACAGCGCATTGTTTATGTTAACATTTTGGAGGGAGAAGCCGAGGAGTAAAGCACAAGCTCATATATTGAGGAGAACGTCCTCCCCACTTGGCTCTTTCCATTGTCACGTCTTACAGATTCTTAACACTCCCTGGTTTGGAGAGATGTACCAAGGCTAGAAGTGAAGACTTCTTGTAATAGTACACCTTCCCCTCTGTTTATAGTGGTGCTGCAGCCCCGCCTTCCTCTGAGCCTGGGCTGCGCAAGCTGTTCTCTCTCTGGACAGATACCCCATCCACTTTGCCCATTCAAGTACTGTTGTACTCCTGCAACTTTTTTATTTATTTATTTTATTTTATGCGTTTTTATATAGCGCGGACTTTACCCGAAGGTGTCAGAGCGCTTCACAATAGGAACAGTAATGATACATGAGAAGAAAATTACAAGTGAGCATGTTACAAAAGCAAACGTTACGTTACATGAGGCAATAGTGACAATTGTGCATGTATCAAGAGCAAACAAAATACAAGAGGTAGCAAACAATATGTTACCAGAGGAAAAAGTGACGTGTGCATGTTACAAAAGCGTACAAAGTACAAGTAGAGGTATAATACTGCAATAAAAGGCAGACACTCAAAACACAAGAACAAACGTTATGTTACATGAGGCAATGGTGGCAATTGTGCATGTATCAAAAGCAAACAAAATACAAGAGGTAGCAAACGATACGTTACAAGAGGAAAAGTGACGTGTGGATGTTACAAAAGAGTACAAAATACAAGTAGAAGTATACTACTGCAATAAATGGCAGACACTCAAACCACAAGAACACACTGGGAAGGCACTTCTATAGTCATGGAGAACAGAATTTCCTATAATGGAAGGACTTCCTTCAGATAATAGAGAGGGCGTGAATTAAATTTGGAAGTGTCTTTGAAGGAGGAGAACTTTGAGGTCAGTTTTGAAGGCCTGGGAAGAGGTGGTGGTCCGGAGCTGAGGCGGAAGTGAGTTCCAGATTCTCACCGCGTTGCCTGAAAAGGATTGGGCCATCGATCTTTCCTTCTTGAAAGTGGGAGTTTCAAGCAATACATTTTCTGCATTATGTGATGGTCTAGAGCCTCCAGAGAGTTTCAGTTTATTCACCAGGTAGCGAGGAGAGGAGGAGTGCAAGGCTTTGTGGGTGATACAGGCAGTCTTGTAGATGGATCTTGCCTCGATGGGAAGCCAACGGAGGGTGGATTAAATGGGTGTGATGTAGTCGCTTCTTTTGCCCCATATATGAAACAAGCTGCAGAATGGAGAACTTATTTAAGGGAGGACAGGTGGGATTTGGGGAGGCCAGTAAGAAGAGAATTGCAGTAGTCCAGTCTGGAGAGAACCAGCGATTGGACCAGGGTTTTAAGGTCTTGCTCTGGGAAGAAGCGACGAATCCCCCAAAGAAGGCGCAGTTGGTATCGAGCATACTTTGCAATGGAATTAATGTGGGAGAGTAGATTGAGTTTTTTGTCGAGTATGACACCAAGGGATTTTGCGCTGTCGACAATGGTGGGTTTATTGTTAAGTAGATTCATCTGATCCATCCATGCTTGAACCGGGGGAGGAGAACGTGAGGATTAGAGGAGGAGGAATTCAGTTTTGGAGGGATTCAGAATCAGTTGATGAGTTAACATCCAGTTTTGAATGGAGTCGAGAGTAGAGCTTTGGATGGAGAGATCGTGAGTGGAGGCCACCTTAAGGTAGATTTGAGTGTCGTCCGCATAGAGATGATAGTGGATCCCGGATTTACTTAGGAGATTTCCCAATGGTTCTAAATAGAGATTGAACAATGTGGGTGCAAGTACAGAGTCTTGAGGAACACCTTGACCTACCGCCAAAGGAGAGGAAAGACTGTTCGCTATTTTGATCATTTGGGATCTATCAAAGAGGAAGGAGGCAAACCATTTAAGCACAGTGCCCTCCATGCCCATTCTCTGTTGAAGAGTGTTAAGGAGAGTGTTGTGATTGACAGTGTCAAAGGCTGCAGAACGGTCAAGGAGAATTAGAAGACAAGACTCCCCCGAATCGAGTATCCGCAGCACGTCATCAATCACTTGCAGCAGGGCTGTTTCAGTGCTGCAGTTTTGAATGAAGCCGGACTGGAAATTGTCAAGAAGATCATTGTCCTTGATATGACGAGAGAGTTGTTTTGCTACACATCTTTCTGTGATTTTCGCAAGAAAAGGTAGGTTAGTGATGGGGTGGAAGTTGTTGAGGTCGTTCGCATCAGCGGTGGGTTTTTTAAGCAGAGGGGTGACCTGCCCAGTTTTGAAGGAAACAGGAAGGGAGACTTGACAGAGGGAGAAGTTAACCAGAGTGGTCCAATAGGAAAGAGAATGGGTATAGAAGTCAATGGCAATTGCACTAGGGATGGGGTCAAGAGAATGGTTGGAGGGCTTTGTTTCGAGGATGCATTTGAGGAGGGCATCTTCAGAGATGGGGTCAAAGTTCTGCCAAATGGCTGAGGATTCGCGCTCCTCTGGAGGGGTAGGATGAATGACCTGATCCACAAGTGATTTCACTTTTTCGTCAAAGAATATAGGGAATTTCGCTGCTTTCTTTGTAGAAACCTCCAACTTGGAGGTGAGGGAGAGCAGTTTGGATTCTTGATGAGATCGAATAGTTTTTTGGGTCTATTTTTGGCTGAGTCAAGGAGGGTTCTGAAGTGCGACGCTTTTCCAAGGAAGATGTGCTTGTGGTACTTGGATCTTGCTGAACGAAGCGTGGCCAAATTATTGGTGGAGGGCGCTTGTCTCCATTGTTTCTCCAGGAATCTTAGGTACTTCCTTTCTTCATAGAGGGATTTGTTGAACCAAGGTGCTGAGAGAGTAGGCCTTTTCTTTTTGCTTTGGAGAGGAGCGACGTTATTGATTTCGACTGCAAGGACTGTGAGGCATCGGGAGGTGAGTTCATTAACATCTAGGTTCGGGTCTAGCCTTGGAAGTGATAGCAAAGCTGATTCACAGAGGGTACCGAGGTTAATATTTTTAGTGTCACGGAACCAGGAGGTAGCTCTCTTAGGTTGGCCGAGAGTTATAGAGTGTGATAGGTGGAGAGAGAATGGGATGAGGAGGTGGTCAGACCAGTCTACATGAATTGGGGTTGCGATAGTAAGCATGCCTGCTTTAGAAATAACAAGGTCCAGGATTGAGCCCTTAGAGTGTGTTGTTTCTGTGCAGTGTTGGATAAGATCGTTTGCAGACATCAAGGTGGCCAGCAAATTCGCAGAAGAGTCTTGAGGCGAGCCCCAGTGGAGATTGAAGTCACCCACGAAGATCCGATTGTCACTTTGCGATTATTGGTCGCTGATGAAGTCAGTGAGTTCCTCCATAAACGAAGGGCCGCTACCAGGTGGGCGGTAAATGGCATGGAATCTGAGGGGTGAGCGGTGGTGCAATTGAAGCTCAAGAGATAGGCATTCAAAAGTGCGAAAGGAGCTGTTAGGAAAAGCCTTAGGTTGAAGAGAGTTTCTAAAGATGACTGCAACACCTCCCCCAACTTTGTCAATTCTGTCATTTCTAAATATAGAATAGCCTGTGGGTAATAGGAGATCAAACATAGAGTGAGATGTATTGTTGAACCAGGTCTCTGTGAGGAAGAGCATGTCAATATTGTGAAGGATGATGGTATCGGAGATTTCAAGTTTATGTTTTATTGCAGATCTGCAGTTGTGGAGCAGACAGCGCAGCCCTGTCGAGACTGTTTTGGTGACGGGGACACTTGGGCTATGAGGGGTGATAGGGATATTGTACTTATACGAGGGTGCTCGGGAGGGTTTAGGTGGATGAGTGGTTCTGACAGAGGAGATGGTCGGAATAGTGTAGATAGTAGGGTTACTTGGAGATGAAAGTGGAAGATGGGTGGCGTTTGAGGGCTTGTGTGAGTTTGCGATGTTTGCAGATGACAGGTTATGCTTAGCTATTATGGGGTGTGGGGGCGAGGTGCACCTCGTGGGAAGGTGAGTGTTCCCTGTGCACGGGTGCACATTCATGCTATCGCACCTGATGTCACCCTCTCCCAAACCATGCAACCGGCAGTTAACCTTCTCTCTTCCCTGCACAAACTGGCCCATTATACCCCTACGTCTCTAAAACACTGTCCCCCCATGTGCAATGCTTCCCATCGTTCGCTCTACACACTACACCCCTCTTGACTCCCTGCGCAACTCAATCCTCACTCAATCACATCTGCGCAGTGAGCGGACCTTTCCTCGTCACCCCCACGCTGTCCCCTGACCCAGTTTTCTTTTTTCAGTGCACACACCACCCACCCTTCCGCTGCACTCTGAGGTGGAGCAGTGTAAACGGAGGGTACAATCTCCATACACCCTACTTGTTTTAAATTACCGTGTCTCAATTGCAGGCAAATGTTTTCGTCCCTTTTGGTCTCCGCATTTCATGGAGACATGTTTCTGTTTCTAAAATATCCGTTGCTGGTGGCAATTTGTCTGGTGAAATCAGCACGTGTCAATAAAAAATGGTGTGAGAAGTATCCAAAACTCAAGACCACTTCATAATACTTTTCTGAAGACTACAGAGAGGACTGGTCTTTGCCCAGGGACACACATAATGCCAAGGGCTGACCTGGGAGAGACACTAGGGTTAACCAACTAGCTTATGATGTCGCTGAATGTACTGGTACATAACAAAATAAACTTTGTCCTCATGCAGTGACATTTTGTACCAACAAATGCCCCGTCTATGCAGTACATATAAAAACATGTTTCAGTTGGTAGGTAGAAATGTTATATTTATTGGCACATTTTTGCAGTTTGGCTCTTTGACTCTTGGGTCGCACGTCACCTGTCTGTCACCTCGTCTCTCTTTTCAGAAGTCTTTAGGTGCAGAAAAACGGACTGAGAGAGACCAAATGTGTTTCTTCACTATAGCATGGTGTGTTTACACTTATGAAGTACGTAGAACTCTGGCACTATTTACATGTGACAAGTTACAAATGGTTCCTGCTTGATGCGGATCCCTTTACTGGTTTGTGGACATGTGTAAAGTGATTTAAAACCACAGTCCATTCTACTGATGTTAGTCGTTGTGGTGCTCCCTCCCCTACTCGCCATCCTCTTCCTGACCACTACCTCTCCCCGCTCTGTCATCTTGCTGACTTCTCCTGCCCCTCCCCCACTTCACCCCTATCTTGTTGACCCCCTCCATCCTCCTCCCGCTCTCCCTCGTTTCATTTGATGTTCTCCCAGTGCACTGTGCATGCGTGTTTATTATTTAGTTTATGCTGTACAGCAATGTTAGACCTGGCACCTTGGCGTGAGTCTCCCTTCCACCTTTTTGTTGCTGTGCCTCATGTGTTTTGCTGGTGTTAGCTGCTCAGAGCACTGTGCCACTACCAACCAGTGCCACAGTGCAAGTGCTCCCTGTATAAAATATATATGTTGATTGGATTCCATGATTGACTTATTTGGTTTACTATCAGACCCCAGTAAAGTGCACCAGGAGTGCCCAGGGCTTGTAAATCCAAATACTGCTGGTGGGCTTGCAGCACTGATTGTGCCACCCACAAAAGCAGCCTGGTAAAATGTGTCTAAGGTCTGCCATTGCGGAACCTGTGTGCCGTCTAGTACTGTCATGCTGACTGGGCAAGTGCACCCACTTGCCAGTCCCTAAACCTTCCCTTTACTTCATGTGAGTCAACCCTATGGTAGGCCCAAGGGCAGGGTGCATTGTAAGCATAAGGTAGGACAAGCCCTGATGTGTGTGGCATGTCCTAATAGTGAATTACAGCCATTTTCGTTTTTCACTATTGCAAGGCTACCTGTTCCCATAGGCCAGAATGGGCTGTTAGAATTGTTACTTTCTATGATCCTAACAGATCCAGGGAACATGGTAGAAATTCGAGTTTAGTATGCCTGAACTCAGAATAATAAAATACATCTTTTAGTAAAGTTTATTTTAATATTCTGTGTTTACAAATACCACTTTTAGAAAGCTGGTATTTGCTTGCCTAACCATTTAAGCCCGCCTCTGCTATGATGTGTATCTGCCTGTCTGGTTTCTGTGAGTGACAGGGCTGGGGGATTCCAGAGGGCAGGGCTAGGTAGCCTGGTGGAGAATAGAGAGATTTACATCCAGATGGGTGGGAGGAGTACACCTGGACTCTGAATAGGGCTGTGCTCTGCCACCACAATGCTGACTCCACCTCCTGTGGAGCGTCTGATGTCTCTGCCCTGCACCCTGAATGGAAAGTCAGAGACATGTCAACAAAGTGCTCAGGAACTGGTTCTGGCTGGGCAAAGGCCCCTCTACCCCAGAGGAACAAAGGAATTAGGGGTAAAAGTATTGGGACCCTGCTCCCAAGAAATTAGATCCAGATTTGCCAAGAAGAAACCTCTGCCTGAGAAGAAGAAACTGGGAAAGCTGAAGGAGGAATACTGTCCCTGACCTGGGGGATTGGCCTGCAGTGGTTGCCTTGCTGCTGAAGGAGAGGAGAAAGACTCAAAGACTTTATTTTTTTACATGTGCCAAAGATCTCCAAGGGCTTGTGAGTGAGCTTGCCCCCTGAACGAAGTCCCAGGACCAGTGGACTTCACCCGCCTTGAGGAGAGCTGCTGGAAATGCTGTTTTTCCCGTAGCGCTGAGGCAGGGAGCTGTGTGCGCCTCATAGGATCTACTCGAACTCTGTGAAACCCCGTGCCAAGCCGTCCGCCTCAAACAACGCGACTCTGAGCCCAACGACCCGCACAAGCGCCGCCAACGAGCCGTAGCTCGCACTGTGACAGGGGGACCACGCACCATACTTCGGTTCACCCCTTCGAGCTGCACTGATCACCGCGCACCCTGCCGCTGATGTCACATCTGCAATCGCACTGAAAGGTGGAGTACGCTTCGCCCATCTGCGTCGTACTGGCCGCCTCGCACCGCGCTTAAGGACTGACAGGCACCCACTCCCAAGGTACGGCTTGTACGCCGCAACTTAAAAAGATCGCACCGCACCAGGCACCGTCCCCTCAAATAACGCGGCTCTGAGTTCCAAATGACCCGCACTGAGGACGTCTACGAGCCGTAGCTCGCACTGTGACAGGAGGACATCGCCGCGTACAACGCTTCCTTTTTCAGCGCCACGTCCGTGCCGGACACATCCAATTAAGGTACTGTGAACAGCTCGCAATGCATTTGTGTGCCCATCGGACCGTAGCATCCGCTGCTCCGGTTAGACTCTCTTTGGCCTTTTCATGACCAGGAGAGCCAGACAAAGGGTGCGAAGCGCACAGAACTCTAAGATAAGCATTCGTAAACCAGAACTTTTTATTGCTGACCGTATTGTGGATTATGTTTGACATTATGTGGTCTTGTACTAAGTCTTACATAAAAACTAAACTATTTTGGATATAATACGAGCGGAGTGTCCATTTGTGGTGTTGTCACTAAGTTACTGTATGTGGTCACAAATGCTAAACCTACAAAATAAGCCTTGACTGCTCGCGCCAAGCTACCTAGAGGGTGAGCAGGGATTATTTTGAGAGGGTAATCCCCTTGTCCTGACTAGAGGAGAGGGTCCCTGCTTGTCACAAGTACCTACCTGTGCCAACCAGAGACCCCCAAATCTAACAAGCAAGATGTAAAGGCATTGGCAAGGACAATAGTAGGGGATGGTGGGAATTTGCGTAGTCGCGCTACGCAAAGCTCCGCGAAACGATAAAAAAAATCTCCGCGAAGCACGCAGAGTACCGCGAACACTCGGAATTGCTTGTTCCGCCCGTTCACGATGATTTTTGAAAGCGCGAACAAGCAAAAAATTCCGTGAAGCCGCAGATCGCGGAATTTTTGGCAATTCCGTGCACTCCGCAGACCGCGAAATTACCCGAATTCCGCGAGCGGGACGGAATTTACCCCCCAGGCCTAGACAATAGGTCGCAAAGGCGAGTGCTATTGACTTTGCCAGTGCTTGTTTTTACTAGCCTCCCAAGTAATGTGATCGCCATTCTTCTGGGCCTGGCTTATATTTTCGCTAACCTTCTGTCCATAAAAGAGGACATTCCAAGGTTCCATGCGTTAACCTATATGGTAATCCAAAAACGAACCCCAGATTACTTCTGTTAGTCTCCAGCCTTATCACACTTCTCCCTGAAATCTGCCACTCAAACCAAACTTCTCACCATCCCAGCCTGACTCAAGAACCATGGAGGCAGATTCCGCTGTGTGCAGGGCTCATCACTTTGGAACACCTAACTGCTCATCTAAGACCTATCCTCCTCACTTTGGAGCAACTAACTGCTCATCTCACACCTTTCCTCCGTCGCCTCTTCCCCCCCCCCCCATCAACCCCAGCCAGATTGTCTCACAGCCAAACATGCTTTAATTAATTACTCTACAGATTGCATCTTTTCGCTCCCCCACCTCAAGAACCTGCAAGCACTTCTCCTTTCACACCTTTTTATTTTTTGCATTTATATATATTGTGCAAATCAAGGTATCAAGGCGCTTTATATAAGCACTAGTTCTATAACCGAAATTTGCCCAGTGGGGGATAATGTGCTAATTGGCTAAACACTTGTAAGGTCCCTAAGGCGAGACCTATTGGCTATGCCAATTCTTATTTTTAATCACCTTCAGCTTTACGGGAAAGAGTCGAATATATTTCATACCTTCCTCAGTAATCTCATTTCCACTACTTTTAAGGATATTCTGTTTGGTTGTAATTATACACGACGCCTGTTGCAGGAGCAGATCTGGACCGGTAAACTGTGGTACTGAATTCCGTGTGAAACCTGTGTTGATACACATACAGAAAGCTAACTGAGGCTGAAAATGCTCGTAGCATGTTTGGCTGCAGGTACAGATGCGTAACATACTGCTGCCATCTACTGTTGGGCTTGGGAATTGGCATGTTATCTTTGAAGAAGTCTCTCGGTCAAGTAGATGTTCTGTGGCCCAGCATCTCCTCCAGTCCTTCATCAACCGAGAAATCTGCACCGCCGCCTATAGAGCCTTTTCCTCGAAAAAGGAGACTCACCTTCCCTACCCTATTGCATAGCCCATCCCCATCTCCACCCCCACGCATCCCCCACTTCCAAGCATTCCTCCGCCAGAGTCACCAGAGGGCCCTCCCCCTTTTCAGATTAACAGCCAGGCATTCGCTATGGTGCCTTTGGCCCTTATGATCAGCCACCAGGCAAAGGCCCCACTGTCGGTGCACAGGATGACCACAACGTAATCCTATCTAGACCATTATCCTGTCGGGGCCTGATTCTCTGATGACACCACGGCCTACTGTGAGGTCGCTCAGAGGGCATGCCCTTTAACAAGGTTTGCATGCATGCATGCATGCAAGTCAAACGGGAGAAGGATGATTTTCTTCTAGACAACCTCTTCAAATCGGAGTGCACGGTCCAATTTGTTCCCCCATGCTCAATGGCATTTTGAAATCGGCCCCCCAAAATGTAAAGATTTAAAGGAGCCTTCCAATGCTAGAATGTGTAAAGTCTTGTGCGCTAGGCCCTCACGCTAAAGTAATGAATGACCCAGACACATTGTGCAGGTGGATGCAACTGGCCACGTGTTGCATGTTTCCTCTTCTGGTACCTTCTTGGAACTCCCTCTGGGGGTGGGTGTGTGTGACTGGCCCTCTGCTTCGAGGGTTTTTCAGCTGCCTGGCACTCTACTTCTCTGGGTTGGTGTGGCGTCATGTCACGTGTCAAGTGTTCCTACTTCTGGGACCCTCTTCTGTCGGGCAGTAGGAAGCCACAGTTCTGCCTTTCTCTGGGTTTCTTTCTTACTGGGGATTACGTAGTTTCACAGAGGTTTTGTTTGTGCCGGTGGAGACTGTCTTGTGCGGTGGCACCTCGATGGTACAGCATCCATGTCATGCAGCTCAACAATAGTTGTGCAGTCTTTGGTAGTTCTCTACCTGCAGCGTTGTGCAGGGCTGCCCCCGGGCGTCATACCATACCTGGAGGGTTCTGGGGCTGGCCACTGCAGTCTGTCCTTGGCTGGGTGGCATTGCAAGCTTTGCCACTCTGTTTCGCCTGTTCATCTTGGGCGAATGTCACAGACGTGTTGCTGTCCCCTCTGCTTGACAGTGTCTTTGCTAAGAGCTGTGCCTCTCTGTGCTACAAGCTTTGCGTTTGTACAGTGCCTGAGTCATTGAGTGTTGGTTGGTGGCCTGGCTGCACTCATGCCCCCCCCCCCTTGCTAGTGTGTGAACTCTGTGTCTGGCAGCTGTTTGCATTTTGAGGCCCTGGTTTCAGTCAGGGCCTGTTCCTGCAGCCCTGCTTAGAGGCTGCCCGAAGGTCTTCTCTTTGTGGTCTCCCTGCGTGCATAGAATTGGGAAATTGTAGACTTGAAAGTTTCTCCACCTAGGGTGGAGTCAGAGTGTTCTTTGTGGGTGCTGTCTTCAATGGGACTCGTGTTCCAGGAAAGGGATAATTAACTTGGGCTCTCACTGCCCTTTTTCAGCAGGGGTGGGGTGGGGGGGGGGGGGTGATTCCTCCATCTGTTGGCTCTAACTAACCGAACTGCCGATCCCTCCTGTATATGTGGGGATTGTGGTTGGACACTAACGAGGGCGGACAGTCCTTGTTGTCTCACCTGTCTCCCGGCTCCAGTGCTGGCACCTCACTTTATGTTTTCTATTGACTTGCACTGTCAAATGACATTTCTAATCAGGGCACAAGTCCTAAAAAAAGAAGTGGGGGGACGCTGTCACCGGAAGTGACGTCACAACAGGAATCTCATGAAAAGAAGTGGGGGGACGCTGTCACCGGAAGTGACGTCACAACAGGAATCTCATGAGTATTCATATGCCTTTAGATGACGGGGCATTTCACAGCACTGCTACCCCTGGTCTGTTCCTCGATGTCCTTTGCAACCCCCCCTCCCCCCCCCACTCCCCCGAGGGGGTGCCCCAGTTGCACAACGAAGTGCTCAAAAGTGCACAAGATACAGAAGGACACACATTCCGAGCGTTAACCGCCAACGCCTGCTCGCTCCGCCTCCCAATCACTCCAGCCTGCACACACCACCGGTGCCTCTTAAAGTCTCCAATTACAAATATTAGCATATCTTTGGTAATTTACGGGAAACTTCCCTCCCACCCGGGCTCTCTGCTCACACAATGCTGTCCAGCTTTTGGGCAGGGGGGACGGCGTCCACCCGGAAAAACCTGGTAAAATAAGTGGGGGGACGCCGTCCACCCGCGTGGTACCCCGACTCGAGCCCTGTTTCTAATGTCCTTCCAGTATTCTCAAACGTGGCAGATGCCAAAACCGCTGTGATGGGTCCGGATCAATGGCTCGTATGTCTCCTTGCCGACTTCAACGTGCGTGCAGAGTTTTATTTGAATTGTGTTCATTGTGAGATTTGGGCGCCCTCTAGAGGTACTCGGGCTGCACAACAGGCGTCTGGGATTCCAATGTGCTCCAGGATGACGGAGCTGTCACGGCCCCGCTCCTGCTCTGTGGGATGTGTCATATGCTCAGCTGCCATGTTTTCAGATTGCTTATGTGTGACATTTTCATAATTTCAGTGTAATTATGAATGACATTCAACGACTGAGTGACACTTTCTCGCGAGCAAAAATCAAGCAATGAGGATGAGGGAAATATAAATAACAGATATTACACCCATTTATTTGAGCAATGAGTAACACGAAGAAGATCTTAAAAATGCTGCAAAGCATTAGAAATGGAAGGGCTCTAACCAACACGGCACATGGAGAGTCCTGGCCCCAAGCAGGCTGCTTGGTACTAGTAGTAAGTCTCATATATTTGTAGAATAACAACCTAGGCAATTCTTGTAAATAGCAATAGTAGATATTTTCCTTTTAGTGGTCAGACCAGTTTAGGCAGTAAGACGAAACAAAAATTGAGATTGTGATTCTTTTTTAATTATAAATTCTGTATACATTCACAATTAAAAACAAATTTATTCTATACATAATAAAAATCATAACAAATGGTAAAATAAATGTTGGGTTACATAAAGATAAAAGATAAACAAATGTGGTGGCACAACTGTTTATAGTTCGACGCGCGTTTCGGCGTAATTAACGCCTTCGTCAGGAAAGCTAAGGCCACAATTCCTGTAATATAAAAACAAATAGACAAATTCTAAATCATGTTTTCGTCACTGCCTTTTACATTTTCTACAATTTCTCTCATTAATTAGGTTTAACATCTCTTAGGTCTGACTAGATGATTTAAGATAATAAACATATGGTATGCCTTCGGTCACATGGTCATAATTGTGTTTGATCACAGAAAGCAGAAAACAATATCTGAGATATCATCAGCTTCTTAATACAAGAAAAACACTAACACAGTATATTCCATTTTTTAACATTCAGCTTATTGGTCATTAGTGATGATTTCTATAGAAAGATAGAGTAATAGAATAGTATAGAACAGATATTTACGGTCTTCACTGGTTTAGTTTTGAGATGAAGAGCAATTTATTAAATGTCTACCTGTTTTTCAGAGTTCTGGAGGAGGCTTTTTCCAGGTAGATAGGTAGATAATTTTTTCTTGTAGGTGAATACCTATTAATATAGAGCAGATGATTAGCTATATTTATTTGAAGACATTATCTTTATTCTAGGGTATCCCAAGGTGATTTATACCTTAATTGATGTTTATTCACTCAAAGATAGAGAATGTGGAGAGGGGATGGCTATTCTTTTATAATTTGAATTCTGGTAAATCCAAGACTGTAGCGCAACCTAAGATGGAATTTAAAGAATACATAACTAGCTAATAGTCATATGGGGATATAGCAGTACAGCTTAGTTACTTATTGGTGTCGTTGATATTTTACCTTATTAGATCGAAGTTTTACATGTCAATGACAATTCTTTTGATATTTCGGTATGAATAGTTCTTATATGTATTAAAACCTAGAAAAAATGGAAGTACAATGATGTTCAAATGACCGTAATGTATTTCGAACAGCATATAGAGTATACATTATACTTTTCTGTGGTACCGCATTACCTGGTAATTAATGAATTCTTGTAAATGCCGGTCTTGATAAAAAGTAGTTGATAAGTAAAACACTGTTGAAGAGGCGTCACAGGTATGATATAACCTAAAAGTTGGAAGTAACATGGTTTAAGTAAAAGTAATGCGCGAAGGAAGATGTAGAGATCAGAATTTATCGCTATATTATTGTTACGAGCAAATGTATATGCGTATGTTGCTACTTGTTTGTTACGTTCAAAAGGATTTCGCTTTGTAAATAATGTATGAATCAAATGTGATAGTATGATTCATACATGCGTGAAAGAGTATTGTTGTAGCATGGTTTAAATATGCGTCGTGTAATAATTGGTAGCGAACCATAATCAAGTCGCATTGGGTGTAAGAATGACTATTGGTTGGTATAGGCGGATTGGTCTTTGGTATACGTGACACTTTAAAAAGAGATGTATAAACAGTTTCATTTATCTAGATGTATGCCGGCTTTTCATTTGTATATTGCAAGAAGGCACGGCTACATTGTGTGTCACGTTCAAAAGGATTTCGCTTTGTGAACGATGTATGAATCAAACGTTATAGTATAATTCCTGCATGTGCAAAAGAATATTCTTATAACGCGGTTTAAATGTGCGTCGTGTAATAATTAATAGCAAACCTTCATCAAGTCGCATTAGATGTGAGAATGGCTGTTAATTGGTGTAAACGGATAGGTCTCTGGCATATGTGACGCTTAAAAAAATATATAAACAGTTTCATTTATCTAGGTGTTTGCCGGCGTTTCGTTTGTATATTGCAGAGGGGAACGGCTACATTGTATATATATACAAAGCAGGTGACGGGCGTTCTTCTATGGTTGTTTTAAAACTTAAGTTCCAATCTAGGTTATTAGCAGTCTTGTGTTTGCTCTAATTAGTTCAGTTGTCTAGTCTATTATTAAGTATTAGGGGAGATATTAAGTGGCGAACCACCTTACCTTTCTTTTCGACGCGTTGGCGATATCGACCGGGCTCCTTGGATAATAGTTGAAACAATGTATCCACGTATACTGCCTTTATATTGGCTTTCTCTTTCTAAGGTCGTGTTTACTGATTGGTGCGATTCTGAAGTCTAACGTGTGCGAGTGACGTAGCTCTAATGGCGTGAGGCTTCATTTACAGCACGTTTAAATGACTGGCCTATGAGTGTAGCGTGTCACTTTTCAAATGGTGTAATGGTGTGATGTGAAGAAAACGGGAAGGCGCGTGGTGTGGTAGATGTCTTTTACACGTATTACTTGTTCTAATATTACAGTTCGTACTTTTATAGTCTCAATACTATCAAGTTAGTCGTTGATATACGATACAACCCTTAAGTGGCGGGACAGTTAATACATAACAGTAGTGACATGAAGGGAGGTCTCTTGATGTTTATTTAACTCATTAAACACCGAGTATTGAGATATTTTATAATATATTGTAGCTGTACTGGTGAATTAATTAGTACAGCAGAAGTTTAATTTATTGAGTAAGTACGCTCGGAGAGTTTGCGTATGAAAACTCTCCATTCTTGGTGTATTTTTTAACGAAGGGGATTTCTCAAGGTTCTCTGGGGTTATAGAAATTCTTAAATTGGGAGGGTGTGTCATGACTAGGGAGATAGATGGACACATGTTATATGAAGAGCGTTAGCAGATTAGGTGGGACTTTAGATAATTGCATTTTCCCACGGTAATTCATTGTTGAGACCCTCTTTGAAAGTATTTAAAGAAAAAATCCAGAAAACTTCTCGTTTTTTGCGGATTTTGGTTCCATATGTTTCATCTGATATGTTGATTTTTTCTAGGATGCGCCAACGAATATCATCTGGTTTATGTTGAAGTTCTATGAAATGTTTTACTAGTGGCGCTGTCAGTTTTTTGGTTCTTATGGCTGAGCGATGTTCAGATATCCTTGTCTGTATTGTTCTGGATGTCTCTCCCACGTAGCCTAATTGGCACGGGCATAGAATGAGATATACCACATTTTGTGTTTTACAATTCCACATCTGTGTTGCTCGAATTGTATAGCCATTATGTACTAGTATTTCACCTGTATTAATGAGATCGCAGGATTTACAGTTAGTACATTTGAATGTGCCCTTGATGGGACGTTGTCCATCAATGGATTTCTGTATGTACTGAGTTTTGGTATTGCCATCTAGTAGTAAGTCTCATCTGCCACTCTCGCAAAAATACCAGAGTGCACATTAGTGTTATTAAAAATGCTAACTGAAAGTACAGAGAAACGCCACACAGCTCTACAGCCAGCACTTCACTGTAACTCACGTAACACTACACAGCATTCCGAATGACCTAAGATTCCAGATGCAAAACAAAATAGATAATAGACAATAACGTTAATTTTCTTCTAATTTTTCTACATAGTAAGGTGGATGTAATTAAAGCGGTTTGTAATGGAAAAGGTGGAAGCTTTGTAATGTGCAAGAATGTATTTCCTGCTGATTATTTAAAATGCACTTGTCTTTCATTTTAAAGTGTGTGCCGGCCATTATTTTATATGCAGTTTAAAATGAACTCTGCATGTACCTCACACCCGTACACTGACCACACCAATACCGACCAAACAGGTCGGCCAGGACGGCTGCAATAATCTTCGAATTGGGGCCATGCTGGGGGATCGCAGGGATGCAGACTGACGGACCTTTATGTAGTGTAATGGTAGGGGAGAATATAGGTCAAAGGTTAAGTGACTACCTTAGACTATATTGGGGTAACTATATGAAACATAACGATCTGCTCTTAGACTTGGATGAATGGTGCCCAGATGCATGGCTTTAATTTTGCGGAAAAAAAATCGTGCATCCGCTGACCAGCCTAGGGTGCAACCACCTGCTGGCCACAATGATCACAAAGTGCAGGATTGATCGGCGCCACCTTCTGGGTGTGGCACGCACAGCACGCACAGCAGTGAAAAAGACCCTGCCTGCTTGGGCTAAACATTAAAGCATCAGGACGCACGCCAGACAAGAAGGCATATTATTTACTGTTGCTCCACACTTTGCAACATTGACTCCACGTGGCCCAGAGAGACTGGGTTATTTTTGTTTATTCACTGATTACCAGCAGTACCGAGAAACCTGAAGTAAATCTGAAGTATGCTGACTGCTTAAATTAATGCAGCTCCTCAGTGATCACCTGGACCTCTAATATGCAAGACTAATGCATTTTAGGGCGTGATGCGCACACCAGCACTAAAATGCATTAGACTTGTCCCTGATGCATGGTACTAGGCAGAGCTGTGTATGCAATCCCCAGGGAGGGACAGCTTCATTATGATGAGTACTGACAGCTGCAGGTAATAGGCTTAATCAGGGGAACAGTGCAGCTCGCTTACTTCTCCTCCTCAAGTGCTCTCCTCCACCTTCTGGGATTCCCGGCGGTCTGTGGCCTCTGAGAGAAACCTCCGTGGCTCGCTTCATGGAGGCTGTCTGTAGCATTGGACGCAATGAATGACAGGCATCCTCTGCTTGCCCTTTCATGGACAGTCTGACGCACCTGACATTCCACAACAAACATTCGACTTCCACATGCCACGCTCACGAGTCAACACGCATAGGAGCACGGCGAAGATGCTAAGTACATAGTAATAGCAACTTGATAAACTGTACACTTAACATAGGATACAACACCTCTTATACCCAGAAAAAAACGAACTATATTGCATCACAAAACCATTACATTTCTTTGGTAATACACTTTTCCTCCCAGGCCTGACATTAATGTCACCAGGAAGATGATCATTGTCCACCTTTTGTTGCTCGTAAACCTACTCCACTACCTGAGTACCTCACTGTAGGAGAGTGGCATCGACTGCATAGTTGCCCCCAACTTTTTGCTGATGTTTTGACTGTTTTATGACACTAGCCAGGCTGTGGCCCTGCTATCCAGGACCCCAGCCTATCTGCTTCTTCTCTAAACTGATGTGAGTACCCTAGGTACCTTCCAATTGGATACTAAGGACACCCTAACAGACCCTTGTAGATGGTACCCTAGGTACCCAGGGCATGGGTCCCTCAGAGGCCTACCAGGGGCTGCAGCACTTATTGTGCCACCCCTGGGACAGCCATACCAAATGACACCACCAGACCACTACTGTAGTCCGGGTAAGGTGGTGCTTGCACCCCTTACAGGGATATAGGTATCCTGTATCCCACTTAATACAACACATATATCCCCATAGGTCACCCCTAAAGCAGGCCTTGCTAATCCTACAAGGCAGGGTGCTGAGATATGTGTGAGGGGGGACCCCTACCTGAGTAGGGCCCCTCTGCAAACTTCGTAAAATCATTGCTGGGTTGTTTGTAGTGTATATACACACACACTGAGAGGGGGACAAGGAGCGACAATTAAGAAGTAGGTCCTGTACCAATGCTCCTAAGATAACTCCACATATAATAGGGTAGCAGTTCCTGAGAAAGACAGTGCCAGTATGGTCAACTGCCTAGGGGTAAGAGACAGAGCAACAGGGAAAATAAGAAAGAGGTTCGTGAATGTGGATGTGATGTAGACCAGATACTCCTGGGTGGTGTTCGAAGTGCCCTCACACACCCTTGCGGGTGCAAAGCATCATCATAGGGCGGTGCTCCTCGTGGGGGTGGCGCTGCAGTCCCTCACGGGCCCTTCAAGAGGGCTCTCTGTCGGAGATCTTTTAGTGGAGTAGCCGTAGTTGTGCATGCGGGTGTGTGGGGAAGTGCGTGACGTGGTGTGGCGAAAAAGACCCTCTGGTACCCCAAATTAATTTATTAGTGAGTCCGTCGGGTCTAGGTAAAATCTAATGGGGAATAGTGCCTGGATAGCACTGTAGTTAGTATGGGAAAAGGTTGGTAATCCCACTGCTCTCAACCCGTGTGTGAGGTTTTTAGAGTGAGAGTGAGGATGTAAGGAGGGTGGTCAACATGTTTCGCGCTGCCCGTGGTCCCTAGTGGATCCTTAGCGCTTCGTCAGGACCTTGGTGAAAAGGAAAGAAAAATCGAGATACAGGAACAGGTATGTCCTATAATCCCATCATGAGTGGAGGGGAACACGTATTATTCGTGTCCCATACGTCGAACCTAAAGGAAAAGGGAAGATAAGAGAAGCACAATGAGGAGGTCTTCGCTGGATCCAGGGTCATGGTACAGGTCACCAGTGTGGAGAGCGGACCAACTCAAAATCATGCTGGGGAGGTGGTTGTATCTATTGTCAGGGGGGAAAAGGGGGGCTGGGTGAGTACAACCAGGCCCTCGTTGGGGCAGTAACAAGAAAAACTGGTAGCTCGGTGAACTATGCAGGTATGGAATTCATGCACGTCTGTATCGGATGCAACACAAGGTACATAGGTAACAGGAAGTGCGAGGCATAGCAGTGTTAGGATCATGCGAAATTGCATACGGAGGAAACCAACGGCATTGCGCATGGTATCGTGGTGATTAAGAGAAGGTCTATGCAGTTATGGGAACAACGTATAATTAGCGTCGTAAAGGCACATGTGTGACAGAAGGTGCGGGGCATAGTAGTGCTAAAATCATGCGAGCTGGCCAGAAAGTCGAACAATCGTGAAAACAGCATGGTGCAAGGTCGCAAGTCTATGCAGTATGGTGAATAACGTTAAAATCACGTCGTCCGATAGGTTTGGAGTGTCATAGTGCCAAACGTACGACTGTCAACAAATCTCTATGGCGAGGGGTGGGTGAAGGAAAACAATGGCCGAACCGGTGGTGCCGATTACGAGTGGCCGTGACACTGTAACAACTAGATGCTAAAAACAACATTAAGCGAGACAGGAATCCTACCCGCATTGGTGTGGATCCAGACTGTACCGGAAAGAGACCAACTGGGGCGGGGGCAGCAGCTAGAGATAAACCATATGCTTAGCAACAAGAAGTAGGATGCGGGCTTATTCCATGCCATATCAAAACGGGATAAAAAACAGACAGTAGGATGCAGATTACAGAGCGACTGTCAAATGGTGCAGGGAGCTAGCAAAGTGCTGCCGGTACTTACATGCGCGCCGGGGAATACTGATCCGTAAACCTAAGGTGCCTCCAGGGTCGCCGGTAGGTGGTGTTGGATAGGAGCTCATTATATGCGGAAGTCAATTGGATAATTGTGGTCCCGGAAGTGAATCAGCTGGGTCTGTGTTGGAAACTGAGGAGAGACTCTTGTGTCCCTGAGTGTGGCGGCCATGATGGAACAGGTCGGCATCGCAATAGTGAAACTGACGGGTTGTTCCAAAATACTAGTGTCTAGGTATTGAGAACTGGCTGAATGTGAGAGAGAGAGGCTGGAGAGATTAGTCTTAGTGTCTCCAAAAGAAAGCCTGAGTAGTGAGTTCGATATAAAATACTCGAAGAATCAGACCCGTAATCACGTACTCATCCCAGCACCAGGCTATCATATACCAAGGAGCAGCCATGTTGGAACAGGTCCATGTTAGGACTAGTAAATGTGTAGGTCTGCTAAAGTTCTCTCATTTCTTGGTATAGTAAAATAACAAAGAGTAGTCTGGGTGTAATAGACAGATGGAGCTGATCTCGGTGTGCCATGTGATAAGGCTGTATGGTGAAGCTGTGTAATGGCCCAATTACGAGCTACCCGAAGTCGGAATGAGAGGTGGAAGGCATCGTGGATCCCACCAGGGAATAGATGTTGCTGGGGGTAGTCAGCCTGCGAGTCAGGATTATGTTATGTTATGTTATGTTAGGGTAGCTTATATAGCGCATGGCTACCCCAGCAACGGGGCGTCCCAGCGTTTTGCAGACAAACTAGATACGCAACAACCAGGCCAAGGGTGGGAAAAGCCACAGAAAGTCGTGCTTAAAGAGCGGCAAATAGCCAGGTCTTAATTCTCTTCCTGAAAGACAGGTGATTCGTGGTCGCACGAGCTTCGAGCGGGATTATGTTCCATAGTTTCGGGGCCAAATATCTGAAGGATCGACCTCCTGCTCTGCTCTTCCGAATCTTAGGAATGTGGGCCAGAAACAGATCTGCAGAACGGAGAGCCCGAGTGGGGACATATAGAGAACTTAGATTTTGCAGAATTTTGGGGCCCGAGGAGTAGAGGATTTTATGGATGAGGCAGAGTGCCTTAAATTGAATGCGCTGCTTTGCAGGCAGCCAGTGCAGACGATGAAGGATGGGGGAGATGTGGCAATTTTTTGGCAGACCGAACAGACTGCGTGCGGCCGCATTCTGAGCTCTTTGAAGCCTGTAAATCGTGGATTGATTGGAACCCAGCATGAGGACATTGCAGTAATCAATATTTGACAGCACCATGGCCTGGATGATCGTCTGACGGACTAGGGGTTAAAAAAAAACCAAGATGGGTCTTAGAGACCGTAGACGGCCATAGCACATGCCTGCCACCTTTTTGGCGTGGGAATCAAGGTCTAGTCGGTTATCGACCATAATACCCAAGTTTTTGACTTCCTTCTTAGGGGTGGGTGCAGGGCCCAATGAAGACGGCCACCACTGATCGTCCCATTTTTGAATCTCCTTTCCAACCAGTAGTACCTCCGTCTTGGATGAATTAAGCTGGAGACGATTCTCAGTCATCCAGTTAGCAATGGCCGATAGATCTTCCTGGAATTTAATTTTGTCGGCGTTGGTATCACTGGAGAAGGAGAAGATAAACTGTGTGTCGTCCGCATAAGATGTCAATTTGATGTTACGAGCTCTGGCCAGTACGGCCAGGGGGCGGACGTACACATTAAATAACGTGGGGCTAAGTGCGGACCCCTGGGGAACGCCACAGCACAGCGGAAACCTTCCTGATTTATACGGTGGAGCATGGACCTGGAAGGAGCGGTCTGTCAAAAAAGAAACAAACCACTCTAGCGCTCCATCACGGACCCCGATCTCCCACAGTCTTCTTAAGAGGATCTCATGGGAGACCGTGTCGAACGCTGCACTCAAGTCCAGCAGGACCAGTGCCGCTGTACCACCTTGGTCCTGTACCTCCCTCAATTGCTCTGTAACGGCTAAAAGGGCTGATTCAGTACTGTGATTCGCCCGAAAACCGTTTTGGGAGTCATCTAAAATTCCATTAACCTCTAGATAGTTAATCAGAATGGAATTTACATGAGATTCCACTATCTTGGAGAGATAAGGTAGCAAGGATATCGGTCGGAAATTTTCCGGCTTGGAGGGATCCAAGGTGGGTTTTTTTAATAGAGGGACGACCTTAGCATGCTTCCAGGATCTAGGTATTGCGGTTGATTCCAAGGTTTTATTGATCAGGTTCAGACCTTCTGACAAAATGGGATCCTTATGAAGTTGCGCCATTTCGGGTTTAACAGGATCCTCAGGGGATCCGGATTGAATTTTTACAGTCAGCCTATCCATCTGGTCCGCTGAAATAGATGGGAGGGTGTGGAGGGAATGTGGAAGATCTTGTAAAGTCTCGGCTACGGTAGAATCAGGGCTTGCAACATTCGAGGGAAAGGACTTATAGATACCCTGTACTTTATTTATAAAGAAGGTGGCAATCTCATTACAGTGAGCATTAGAAGTAATCTTATTACTGGGGCCTTCTGGTGGTTTAGTCATGTCTTTCACCATAGCAAATATTGTTTTAGATTGATTTGCACTTGACAGGATCATGTCAGTATAATATCTAGCCTTAGATTTTTTTATTAGTTTATGGTACATTTTGGTTGCAGACCTAAATGTAATTTTGGCTTGGGGATCATAGGATTTTCTCCAAATGCGTTCAAGCAGCTTACATTGCTTTTTTTGTTCAGCAAGTGTCTCTGAGTACCAGAGATGAGGTTTTCCACGTTTGGATTTGGACAGAGTTACGGGAATCAGCTGGTCTAGTGATTTATTAATCCACTCTCTGTACGCGGCATCTGCTTCCTCCAGATTCACCGACCAGACAGGGCACGTGGTTTTCAGATTGTCTATAAACAGACGGCTGTCTAGTTTGTGCCATGGGCGCCTTGGGATAGGAGGGGGGGGCCTGTCTTTTAAAATTAACAGCTACCTGGATGGAAATATGAACCAAATAATGGTCCGTCCAACTGAGAGGACTTGGAGGAAAGGCAGTGATGGTCAGAATGTTTGAAAACACTGGGTCCAATAAATGGCCTGCTGCATGGGAGGGCCCTTTAAAAAATTGTGTAAGTTGGCATGCTTCTAAATCATCTAGGAGACCTCTCACCGTGGGGGTCTCACTGCAATCAAAGTGAAGGTTTAAGTCTCCCAATAGGCTAAAGTTAGCGGACTTCAAAGTCATAGTGGAGATAGTGGCCACCAGGGATTCCTGAAAGGAACTAGCAGGGCCAGGTGGGCGGTAAATCAGAAGCCCGGTTAAAGTGAAGGTGTCCAGGATCTTGATCTTAAAAAGAGAACTCTCACAGTCCGCAATATTAGTCGGGGAGAGCGAGCAGGAAAAAGAGGATTTAAAAATCACTGCTAGACCTCCCCCTCTCTTTACAGGTCTGTTCTGAAATTGTATTAAGTAACCTGGTGGAAGGGACAAAGTCGGAATGGCTAAAGTATCTTTAGTTAGCCAAGTTTCCGTAAGAAACAATAGGTCAGGGGTCTGGTCAGCCAGAAGATCGTGGATATCCTCATAATGACTGACCAGAGACCTACAGTTCAAACTGAACACCTTAAGGTGTGTTAGCTTGTCAGGGGGTAATGAGGTCTCTGTAGTCGTAAAGCCACAGTAAGGGCATTGCACCATAGGTGAGCCAGGATGGAAGAGGTGGGGGGTGAAGACTGATTGATCCCGATAGAAGAGAAGCTCTTCCCGTGTATATGTTGGCATGTTACAAAATAAAGGCACAGGGGGACAGGCAGCGTGCAGCGGACTAAGCGCGGACGGGCGCAGACGGGCTTGCCTTTGGCGCGCCTCTGGCGCGCCGCTGCGCGCGTCCGCGCTCTCAGTCCGATTAAGTAGCGAGAGGGGTGTGTGATGCGTGCAAGGCTAGAGCGCTGACCTGCAATGTCCGGTACAGCCGGAAGTGAGTGCTGGCCCCGACGACCCTGCGCTCAATCGGCACAAGCCGTGGCGGAACGGGGTCAGGGGCAGAGAAGCAGGTAAGACAGCAGTCAGCAGAAGTATGGCAGTATACGGTAAATAAAACGATTAGGACAATTTAAAAACGATTTAAAATGATGTGCAAATATGGCAAATATGGGTCGAACATGTGCAAATAAGCAAAGGTTAACGGAAATTCAGGAGCAGGAACAACAATTTAAAATACTTTTCCGCCGCTAGACTGGCTGAAGAGGATAGAGTGCCTAGCAGTGGCCTCGTAAACTAAGCAGCGCTGCGCGCGTCCGCGCTCTCAGTCCGATTAAGTAGCGAGAGGGGTGTGTGAGGCGTGCAAGGCTAGAGCGCTGACCTGCAATGTCCGGTACAGCCGGAAGTGAGTGCTGGCCCCGACGACCCTCCGCTCAATCGGCACAAGCCGTGGCGGAACGGGGTCAGGGGCAGAGAAGCAGGTAAGACAGCAGTCAGCAGAAGTATGGCAGTATACGGTAAATAAAACAATTAGGACAATTTAAAAACGATTTAAAATGATGTGCAAATATGGCAAATATGGGTCGAACATGTGCAAATAAGCAAAGGTTAACGGAAATTCAGGAGCAGGAACAACAGTTTAAAATACTTTTCCGCCGCTAGACTGGCTGAAGAGGATAGAGTGCCTAGCAGTGGCCTCGTAAACTAAGCAGCGCTGCGCGCATCCGTGCTCTCAGTCCGATTAAGTAGCGAGAGGGGTGTGTGAGGCGTGCAAGGCTAGAGCCCTGACCTGCAATGTCCGGTACAGCCGGAAGTGAGTGCTGGCCCCGACGACCCTCCGCTCAATCGTCACAAGCCGTGGCGGAACGGGGTCAGGGGCAGAGAAGCAGGTAAAACAGCAGTCAGCAGAAGTATGGCAGTATACGGTAAATAAAACGATTAGGACAATTTAAAAACGATTAAAAATGATGTGCAAATATGGCAAATATGGGTCGAACATGTGCAAATAAGCAAAGGTTAACGGAAATTCAGGAGCAGGAACAACAGTTTAAAATACTTTTCCGCCGCTAGACTGGCTGAAGAGGATAGAGTGCCTAGCAGTGGCCTCGTAAACTAAGCAGCGCTGCGCGCGTCCGCGCTCTCAGTCCGATTAAGTAGCGAGAGGGGTGTGTGAGGCGTGCAAGGCTAGAGCGCTGACCTGCAATGTCCGGTACAGCCGGAAGTGAGTGCTGGCCCCGACGACCCTCCGCTCAATCGGCACAAGCCGTGGCAGAACGGGGTCAGGGGCAGAGAAGCAGGTAAGACAGCAGTCAGCAGAAGTATGGCAGTATACGGTAAATAAAACGATTAGGACAATTTAAAAACGATTTAAAATGATGTGCAAATATGGCAAATATGGGTCGAACATGTGCAAATAAGCAAAGGTTAACGGAAATTCAGGAGCAGGAACAACAGTTTAAAATACTTTTCCGCCGCTAGACTGGCTGAAGAGGATAGAGTGCCTAGCAGTGGCCTCGTAAACTAAGCAGCGCTGCGCGCATCCGTGCTCTCAGTCCGATTAAGTAGCGAGAGGGGTGTGTGAGGCGTGCAAGGCTAGAGCGCTGACCTGCAATGTCCGGTACAGCCGGAAGTGAGTGCTGGCCCCGACGACCCTCCGCTCAATCGTCACAAGCCGTGGCGGAACGGGGTCAGGGGCAGAGAAGCAGGTAAAACAGCAGTCAGCAGAAGTATGGCAGTATACGGTAAATAAAACGATTAGGGCAATTTAAAAACGATTAAAAATGATGGGCAAATATGGCAAATATGGGTCGAACATGTGCAAATAAGCAAAGGTTAACGGAAATTCAGGAGCAGGAACAACAGTTTAAAATACTTTTCCCCCGCTAGACTGGCTGAAGAGGATAGAGACTTACAACCATAACTAATGTAATATGGTCTTGGCTGATGTAAAGCGGCGCTAATTATAAGACACGACGGGGAAGCGACGAGGCAGCTGCGACGCTGGCACAAAAGTGTAAACCTGTGAATGATTTGTTAGATTTTGGTCATGGAATAAAATAAAGTGTGACAAAAATTCTACTACTTTAAACGCATTGCTTCCGCTTACTGGAGCAGTTGCAGAAACAACGGGGAAAAGCAATGCGACTTTCACTGGGTGCTGCCAGTGTTTCCAGAAAGGGAATGGATTTTCTTAGGAAGCCGTTCTGTGTAAACAACAGCACTGTCATCGCGTGCTTAGCACTGACTTTGACCCCTGGCAGTGTGGCACATACTACTGAAGTGCTGCAGGCAGATTAGTCACTTAAAAGCTCATAATGGATATGTCATACTAGACTTCAAGGGGGAGAAGCATGGCAAATGTCTATAGTGAGGTATGTTCCCACAAAATAGGGGTGGGTGACTGGAAAAGGGTAAATCCTGGTCACGTTGGGGGTCAGTGTAATGCAGGGAGCACAAGCAGGATATGGTGTGTTCTGCCGGGTGTTATGGGAGGAGGGAGCTCCATGGGATATCGTCGTTAAGGCCAATGACATTGGTTCTGAGTCTGAAGACCCAACGTTGTTCAGTTTTGAAAAGGCTCACTGGTGTCCATAGAGGATTGTGGTCAATCACAGTCCAGCTGAGGCTATCAGGGGGGTGATTGAGTTCAAGGAAGTGGTTCTGCAGTCTGGTCAGGGTTTTTTTGCATCGTATCGTGCTCTTGTGCTCACCGATATGGGTTTTGACAGGTCTGGTAGCCATGCCTATGTATCGGAGTCCGCAGGGGCAGGTGAGTAGATAAATGCAGTTTTTAGAATTGCAGTTCGTATGATGTTTTAACTGCCATGGTCTTGGTAGTCCCAGGTCCAGTTCCTTCATGGGTTTGGTTTGGGGACAGGAGGTGCATGAACCGCAAGGAAAATGACCTACCACTGGAGGTAAGGACCAAAGGGTCTCTGGCGGTTTTGCTTGGTTTCTAGGGCGAGTATGTACTAGAATGTCTCTCAGATTCTGGGTGCGTTTGAACGCACAAAGTGGAAGAGGACCAGGGTCAAAAGAACCCATGGTCAATATTTTCCAGTGTCTTTTCACTATCTTCTGGATATTGTTAGAGAGAGGAGTGAAGGAAGTGACACACGTCAGTGCAGTATTCTCTGGTCTCGTTTTGGTTTCCAACAGGGCGTCACGGTGATTATTTCTAGCCCTTTTGTGCGCTGTTTTAATGATGCTAGTGGGGTACTTCCTGGCAATCAGGTTCTTTTTAAGGATGGATGCTTGGGCTTCGAACTCAGTGAGGGTGTTGCAATTCCTTCTCAGACGTAGGAACTGTCCCACAGGAAGATTGTCCCTCAACGCTTTGGGATGGTGGCTCTGATAGAGTAGGAGACTGTTCCTATCAGTTGATTTTTTGTAGTTAGTTGTTAGTAAACTGCCATTGTTGAGGGATATCGAGAGGTCCAAGAAGGGAATGGACTCGTGTGATTGAGTGCCCGTGAATTTGAGGAAGGGGTTAATCGTATTCATCCAGGTGAAGAAAGCTGCACATTCATCTGTGCTCCCCCTCCAAAAGATAAGGATATCGTCGATGTACCGGCACCACAGAAGGATGTTATCTTGAAAGGGGTTAGATGGATTTTGGATTTTTTCTTCCTCCAACCAGGCCATGTAGAGACAGGCCAGGCTCGGCGCAAATGTGCTCCCCATACATGTGCCTTGAGTTTGATGGTAGAGTTTGTTGTTGAACTCAAAGAAATTCTCTTTGAGTGCAAGTTGGGCACATTCACA
Source organism: Triturus cristatus (assembly GCF_964204655.1). Lineage (NCBI taxonomy): Eukaryota > Metazoa > Chordata > Amphibia > Caudata > Salamandridae > Triturus > Triturus cristatus. The sequence goes on from NC_140579.1 coordinate 1,271,001,993, forward strand.
AATGAAGGGTATTGGAGTAACAAATGGCCAGGGATCCAGACTATGTAGAGCATCTTCCAGGACGGTCAGAGTTGCGCCCTGGGGTATGTTGGTATATAATGCTTCTACATCAAGAGTGACAAGAAGGTCAATAGTTTCTAGGGATTCAAACTGTTGTATCAGATTGAGAACCTCCATGGTGTCTCTCAAGGAGGTGGGGGTTGGAGTAACGAGGGGTCGTAGGAAAAAATCACAAAATTTGCTCAGTGGTTCCAGTACGGAGTTAATCCCTGAGACGATGGGGCGGCCAGGGGGAGGGTTGATGCCTTTGTGAATCTTTGGAAGGCAATAGAAATACGGTGTCCGAGGATTGGTTTGGTTCAGGAACACTGCTTCATCATGTGAGATCCAGTCTTCTGCTTCGGCTTCAGCGGTCAAGCTGTGTATTTTGGTCATAAGACGCTTCGTGGGGTCCACGTTGATTGGTTGATAATATCTGGTATTAGAGAGTTGGCGTTCGCATTCAGCTTCGTAGATCCCTCTGTCAAGGATAACGATGGCTCCACCCTTGTCAGCAGGTTTAAGAATGATGGTCTGATCGTCTGAAAATTTGGTAAGGATGTGCCGTTCCTCTTTGGAAAGGTTGTCATAATGATGGTGGGTGGTTGTATCGGAGACATCTTTCAGGACCGCCTGTTCAAAGGTAAGAACTTCGTTAGGTGTCATGGCCGAAGTCGGGGTGAACTTCGATTTGTTCTTAAGGCCAGTCCCTACCGTTGGTGTTACGGGTTTGCCTTCAAAAAATGCTTTTAGGCGCACCTTCCTGAAGAATTGGTGCAGTTCTTGATGAAGTCTGAAATCGTCCTCTTTGGGGGTGGGGACGAAACCGAGGCCTTTTTCCAGAAGTCTCTGTTCATCCACTGTCAAAACTTTGGTGGACAAGTTCACTACAAGGGTCTGGAGGATTTGCTCCTGAGGATCATCTGCTCCTGGTCTTGCCACTGAACAGTTTTGGGTCCTGTTCTTCTTCTGCCTCTTCCTCTGCCCCTCCCTCTGTTCAGAAAAGTGGGGTTCTGGAATTGGTGGTATTGAGGCATAGGTGGATTAGGTCCTAAGGCAGGATTCCACATGGGTTGTGGGCCCATCCAGGATCCTTGTTACATGGGTGGTTGGTACGGAAGGCCCGGGAAACCTTGAAACAGAGGAGGAGGTTGGGATGGATGTCTGTACCCTCCACGGTACCTTGGTTGCCTATTCTCATAGCTCGAGTTGCTATTGGTAGAGTGGGAACCTGATGAGTGATTACTACTGGCATCGTCCGATGTTTCTGCGGTTTGGAAGACATAGTCTTCCTTGGTATAAGGATAGATCTTTTCCTTATCAAACCGCTTGACATCCTTCTGGAGTTGTTGTATCTTCTGTTTTGTAAGGTATTCCTTGTGTTCGTTCATTTCCTGGTTAATCTCGGAGAGGCGGGATTTGAATGTCGTGATGGCAATACCTGTCTTTAATCTGTTCTCGGAAAGGGTGATCTGTATCAAGAGTTCGTCTGACAGCCATTTGGCTGTGTTGATGATTAGTACCAGCCAGTCTCTGGTACATTTCCAGGAGATGCGTGACCATTCCCGCCGGAAGATAAGATCTTCCAGGAATATTCTAGGTGCCAGAGTGACAAGAAGGCCATTAGGGGCAATATTGGCTCTGAGGTATTCAGTCATGACTGTACCATGTAAAGCGGTTTTAATTTGTAATCTTCTCAAGGCTTGTAGTGACTTCCAATCGTCTTCTCTACTTCCTGATGGGAGGTTACCATCCTCTGATAGTAAAGAGGGCGCCCTTAGGATTTCTGCTACTGTTTCATCATCAAAACAGAGACCGGGATCATCCATAATGGATGTGGGAAAGCTGAGTCAATCTTGTTGTGGGGAGGAAAAAAGGGGATAGCGAGGAAAGGGAGCAGAGGGAATGTACCACGGCTGGCTGCCGTACTAGAATATACACACACACTGAGAGGGGGACAAGGAGCGACAATTAAGAAGTAGGTCCTGTACCAATGCTCCTAAGATAACTCCACATATAATAGGGTAGCAGTTCCTGAGAAAGACAGTGCCAGTATGGTCAACTGCCTAGGGGTAAGAGACAGAGCAACAGGGAAAATAAGAAAGAGGTTCGTGAATGTGGATGTGATGTAGACCAGATACTCCTGGGTGGTGTTCAAAGTGCCCTCACACACCTTTGCGGGTGCAAAGCATCATCATAGGGCGGTGCTCCTCGTGGGGGTGGCGCTGCAGTCCCTCATGGGCCCTTCAAGAGGGCTCTCTGTCGGAGATCTTTTAGTGGAGTAGCCGTAGGTGTGTGGGGAAGTGCGTGACGTGGTGTGGCGAAAAAGACCCTCTGGTACCCCAAATTAATTTATTAGTGAGTCCGTCGGGTCTAGGTAAAATCTAATGGGGAATAGTGCCTGAATAGCACTGTAGTTAGTATGGGAAAAAGTTGGTAATCCCACTGCTCTCAACCCTTGTGTGAGTTTTTTAGAGTGAGAGTGAGGATGTAAGGAGGGTGGTCAACATGTTTCGCGCTGCCCATGGTCCCTAGTGGATCCTTAGCGCTTCGTCAGGACCTTGGTGAAAAGGAAAGAAAAATCGAGATACAGGAACAGGTATGTCCTATAATCCCATCATGAGTGGAGGGGAACACGTATTATTCGTGTCCCATACGTCGAACCTAAAGGAAAAGGGAAGATAAGAGAAGCACAATGAGGAGGTCTTCGCTGGATCCAGGGTCATGGTACAGGTCACCAGTGTGGAGAGTGGACCAACTCAAAATCATGCTGGGGAGGTGGTTGTATCTATTGTCAGGGGGGAAAAGGGGGGCTGGGTGAGTACAACCAGGCCCTCGTTGGGGCAGTAACAAGAAAAACTGGTAGCTCGGTGAACTATGCAGGTATGGAATTCATGCACGTCTGTATCGGATGCAACACAAGGTACATAGGTAACAGGAAGTGCGAGGCATAGCAGTGTTAGGATCATGCGAAATTGCATACGGAGGAAACCAACGGCATTGCGCATGGTATCGTGGTGATTAAGAGAAGGTATATGCAGTTATGGGAACAACGTATAATTAGCGTCGTAAAGGCACATGTGTGACAGAAGGTGCGGGGCATAGTAGTGCTAAAATCATGCGAGCTGGCCAGAAAGTCGAACAATCGTGAAAACAGCATGGTGCAAGGTCGCAAGTCTATGCAGTATGGTGAATAACGTTAAAATCACGTCGTCCGATAGGTTGGGAGTGTCATAGTGCCAAACGTACGACCGTCAACAAATCTCTATGGCGAGGGGTGGGTGAAGGAAAACAATGGCCGAACCGGTGGTGCCGATTACGAGTGGCCGTGACACTGTAACAACTAGATGCTAAAAACAACATTAAGCGAGACAGGAATCCTACCCGCATTGGTGTGGGTCCAGACTGTACCGGAAAGAGACCAACTGGGGCGGGGGCAGCAGCTAGAGATAAACCATATGCTTAGCAACAAGAAGTAGGATGCGGGGCTTATTCCATGCCATATCAAAACAGGATAAAAAACAGACAGTAGGACGCAGATTACAGAGCGACTGTCAAATGGTGCAGGGAGCTAGCAAAGTGCTGCCAGTACTTACATGCGCGCCGGGGAATACTGATCCGTAAACCTAAGGTGCCTCCAGGGTCGCCGGTAGGTGGTGTTGGGTAGGAGCTCATTATATGCGGGGAGTCAATTGGATAATTGTGGTCCCGGAAGTGAATCAGCTGGGTCTGTGTTGGAAACTGAGGAGAGATTCTTGTGTCCCTGAGAGTGGCGGCCATGATGGAACAGGTCGGCATCGCAATAGTGAAACTGACGGGTTGTTCCAAAATACTAGTGTCTAGGTATTGAGAACTGGCTGAATGTGAGAGAGAGAGGCTGGAGAGATTAGTCTTAGTGTCTCCAAAAGAAAGCCTGAGTAGTGAGTTCGATATAAAATACTCGAAGAATCAGACCCATAATCACGTACTCATCCCAGCACCAGGCTATCATATACCAAGGAGCAGCCATGTTGGAACAGGTCCATGTTAGGACTAGTAAATGTGTAGGTCTGCTAAAGTTCTCTCATTTCTTGGTATAGTAAAATAACAAAGGGGAGTCTGGGTGTAATAGACAGATGGAGCTGATCTCGGTGTGCCATGTGATAAGGCTGTATGGTGAAGCTGTGTAATGGCCCAATTACGAGCTACCCGAAGTCGGAATGAGAGGTGGAAGGCATCGTGGATCCCACCAGGGAATAGATGTTGCTGGGGGTAGTCAGCCTGCGAGTCAGGATTAGTCACTTAAAAGCTCATAATGGATATGTCATACTAGACTTCAAGGGGGAGAAGCATGGCAAATGTCTATAGTGAGGTATGTTCCCACAAAATAGGGGTGGGTGACTGGAAAAGGGTAAATCCTGGTCACGTTGGGGGTCAGTGTAATGCAGGGAGCACAAGCAGGATATGGTGTGTTCTGCCGGGTGTTATGGGAGGAGGGAGCTCCATGGGATATCGTCGTTAAGGCCAATGACATTGGTTCTGAGTCTGAAGACCCAACGTTGTTCAGTTTTGAAAAGGCTCGCCGGTGTCCATAGAGGATTGTGGTCAATCACAGTCCAGTTGAGGCTATCAGGGGGGTGATTGAGTTCAAGGAAGTGGTTCTGCAGTCTGGTCTGGGGTTTTTTGCATCGTATCGTGCTCTTGTGCTCACCGATACGGGTTTTGACAGGTCTGGTAGTCATGCCTATGTATCGGAGTCCGCAGGGGCAGGTGAGTAGATAAATGCAGTTTTTAGAATTGCAGTTCGTATGACGTTTTAACTGCCATGGTCTTGGTAGTCCCAAGTCCAGTTCCTTCATGGGTTTGGTTTGGGGACAGGAGGTGCATGAACCGCAAGGAAAATGACCTACCACTGGAGGTAAGGACCAAAGGGTCTCTGGCGGTCTTGCTTGGTTTCTAGGGCGAGTATGTACTAGTTTCCAACACAGACCCAGCTGATTCACTTCCGGGACCACAATTATCCAATTGACTCCCCGCATATAATGAGCTCCTACCCAACACCACCTACCGGCGACCCTGGAGGCACCTTAGGTTTACGGATCAGTATTCCCCGGCGCGCATGTAAGTACCGGCAGCACTTTGCTAGCTCCCTGCACCATTTGACAGTCGCTCTGTAATCTGCATCCTACTGTCTGTTTTTTATCCCATTTTGATATGGCATGGAATAAGCCCCGCATCCTACTTCTTGTTGCTAAGCATATGGTTTATCTCTAGCTGCTGCCCCGCCCCAGTTGGTCTCTTTCCGGTACAGTCTGGACCCACACCAATGCGGGTAGGATTCCTGTCTCGCTTAATGTTGTTTTTAGCATCTAGTTGTTACAGTGTCACGGCCACTCGTAATCGGCACCACCGGTTCGGCCATTGTTTTCCTTCACCCACCTCTCGCCATAGAGATTTGTTGACGGTCGTACGTTTGGCACTATGACACTCCCAACCTATCGGACGATGTGATTTTAACGTTATTCACCATACTGCATAGACTTGCGACCTTGCACCATGCTGTTTTCACGATTGTTCGACTTTCTGGCCAGCTCGCATGATTTTAGCACTACTATGCCCCGCACCTTCTGTCACACATGTGCCTTTACGACGCTAATTATACGTTGTTCCCATAACTGCATAGACCTTCTCTTAATCACCACGATACCATGCGCAATGCCGTTGGTTTCCTCCGTATGCAATTTCGCATGATCCTAACACTGCTATGCCTCGCACTTCCTGTTACCTATGTACCTTGTGTTGCATCCGATACAGACGTGCATGAATTCCATACCTGAATAGTTCACCGAGCTACCAGTTTTTCTTGTTACTGCCCCAACGAGGGCCTGGTTGTACTCACCCAGCCCCCCTTTTCCCCCCTGACAATTGTTTGTAATGTAGCCATACCATATACTCTTAACCGCATTATAAGTATATCGCGATGGCGTGATAACTTGAGAATAGCTACACAGAACCATAACGTGTTTGGTGTCAAACATGTAGGAATCATACCCCCAATCCAGCCATGGGACTGAGGGCATGATTCCCCCCTGCTAGAGGGGCGATATGGGAAAAGCGGCAGAATTTAGACACCAATTTAAAAGTGCACACGTAGTACAAAATGGATGCTACCCGCCACCCACACGACTCTGGCTGCCTGTTGCTGGGCAGAACTCCAGCCACGGCAGCTGGACAATAGGGATTCTGTTGCAGGGAGGTGTTCCCACCTCCCCAGACAGACTATGTGGATTGGAACTGGGTGGGTGCACCATAGGATGCCTTTCAGAGTTGCACGTAGGCTTCTCCAGTGCCTAGATTCTGCATACACCGCCTGGAACTGGTTCAGGGGCATCCTGTCCCCTGCCTAGGCGGGAAACACACAAAGGGGAGAGGGTGTAGCCACCCTTTTCCCGCCTGACCTCTCATTGGTGGGCACTCCCCTAATCTTTGGATAAAGGTGAATACTGGGTACCCAGAGCCTCAGATTATTCTTAAACTTCACAGACTTGAACTTCGACTTGCTGCCGCACAGCTGACTGAAGAAATCTCCCTTGGGGTAAAGGAGTTACCCCCCTGCTTGGCAGGCACCTGAAACACTGCAAGTGACCCAGTTGGAACCTCGCTGCTCCTTCGGACATCGACGACTCTTTCCTACCTTGAGGTGGGTTTCCAAGCATTCCAGAGGCCAGTGAGTGTGCACAGCAAAGCTCAGCACCGTGGACCCCGTGGATGCCGAGATCCCCAATACCCAAGGACACCGGCTCCCTCTTGCGCAGCACCCGACCCCGACAAGTGGGGAAGTTGTGCTTTGGCCTAATTTTGAGCCAACCTCTCAGCATTATTTGTGCCAAAGATCGATGCCCTAGCCTGCTCCGGCGACCCGTGGGCGCATCTTTATGCATGCCAAATTGCTGCCTCCCGCAGTCCCTTGTCTCTCAACTTGTGGGCCCTAGCAGAGGTCAATCTTCAAATCCAAGAGTTCCCCTGGATGCTCCAGGCCTGCTCTTTAGTCTCCTTGCTGGAGACCTTGCTCAAACCTTGTGGGTCTGCACCAGTAGCAGTTTTGTGTTTCTTGTGTGGGTTGCGGTTGCCAAGGCTTAGTGGATCCAATCCGGACACTAACACTGCAGCGACCCTCATCTTTTGTGGAACAGTTGTCCTCCAGAAGCTGGCCTTCCTTGACGCCTCCTGGACCCCATGGCTGACAATCCAAGCTACACTTCTTCCACCTGGAAGCACCCAACATTGAAGGGCTCCTTCTCTTGAGCCCCCTGGTCACTGTGCCGTGACCCAGACTCTGTCCCCTCTGCTTTCAGGTCCTTCTCTACAAGATCTACATTTTCATTCTTCACGACAACGACGACACTTCTTGCTAGCAGCAGTTCTTCACGTTTTGCCATTGAAAATCAGCCCGCGACCCGACATCGAAAACGACCTATGCACCCGGCTTCCCTGGGGCAGGTAACAGTGGTACCTCGGTACTCTCGTGGGTGTGGGCCCTTCAAAAGCTTAACTCTAAAGTATTGAACTTGAACTCCTGCTAGAAGTGTTTTTAAACTTGTAAAATTCAACCGCAACATTCTCCATAGGCTTTAATAGAGATCCCGGCAGTAGCTTTAGCCACTGCACGCATCTCCCGTGGGTCCCCTTCCTCACTACCTTGGGTGGTTTCACAAGGGGCCAGCGACCCTAAATGCCCTAGGCATTGTCTGTAGAATTGTCATGGTTCTTATACCACTTTTTGGATATATGGTTTGGTCCCCCCCTGGGGCCCTGTGATTCCAGTGCTATTTATTGTAACTATCAATGCTTGTTTGAATTGTATCTTTACCTCTAGCCTCATAAAGAGATTAGTGGGGTTATTCTTAGAATAAATACATATATTTTATATATATACCTGTGTGGACTACTCTTTCATTTGGTTATTCAAGAGGTTATCTATGGTAAAACAATAAGCTTAACCCCTTCAGTGCCCATGACGAGCTGGACTCGTCATGGGCTGCGGTGGCGCTGTGCCCATGACGAGTCCAGCTCGTCATGAACTCCGCCCGCTAATACAAAGCGCGGCACTGGGCGGGGAAAGGGGCGGGCATGCAAGGGGTTAACACTCCTTCAAGACTTATCCTGAAGGCTGCTCTCCACAGCTACCACTAGGATAGCTTTCTTTAAAAGTTGCCTTTAACCTATCACCATAAGAGTCGAATTGGACTGGTACAATGTGTCCCCTATAACTAGAGGACAGCATATGCCAGGCCAACTTCTCACACTCACACTGAATTAGATAAATTGTTAATTACTTCTTGTTCCCCAACACTGTTTTGAGATGAATACTGAAAAGATTTTCCTTGTAAATCTGGAGCAAAATCACGATAACAAAACACAAGGATCCTCTCACTACCCCTACACCACACATGGTACTGAAAGATCAGTGCTCCCGCTTAGTCACAGGTCGTAGCACACCCCGTCCCGCAGCGGGGCGGGAAGACCCCTATGATGAAGCATGACACCAAGGGACCTTTTGGTGTGTGAGGAGTATTTAAGCAAACACTGTGTGCGTCCAACCAGGGTAGGAAACACACCTCTTTTGACATAGTGAGAAACTCAATTGATAGAACCCTCCTTACAGGTGGATCCTTGTGTTTTGTTGTAGATTCTTAGAGGGAGACGTATCCACCTCCAGGGTCCGCATAGGGCACTACCGCTTCACTCCCTAATCCTGTTTTTTGTAGCAAAATCACAATACTCATGACCTTCTTTCGCACTCTCACCCAAAATGTGTGCTTGAGTAGAATCACTTGGCATTACTTCAAGTTTCACCAGCCTTTTGTTTTCGACAGAATTGAATTTTCCACACCTTTTCTACACAAAGAGGGTCCTGGAATTTAGATAACCCTTTAGGTTCAAAGCTTGTTTTCTGTATTAGTACCCAATCACATGTTTTTCTCTTTCACCTTTATTTTTTTGATCATAATACATTTTCCCTTTTGCCTGTGTTTTAAGTTTCCCTGACTTCAGAAGCATCCTTTACAGCTAGTTGCACATTTTGTTGAATCCAGTCATGAAGAAAATGTCTTCAAAAATCCAACTTTTTTCTGTAACAATTCAAACGGCGTTGCAAGAGTCATAGAATGAGGCTTATTGTGATAACTGCAAATTGTACACCATAAATACTTGCTTACATTTGAACCTGAAGAGAGGGCAGTTTGAACCCTTCTTTAATTATTTCCGTGGTCTTTTTTTCTAGCCCATTCGAATGTGATGAGTACAGAGCAACTCTATAGTGATTGATGCCTTTTTCCTTTTGAATATTACTCATTTTCAAAGACAGCAACTGTGATCCATTATCTGAGACCAAAATCTTTGGAAAAACACCCTCCACCAAAAACACTTTAGTAAAGAAATTGATTGTCGAAAACGTTGTGATCTCACGTACTGATTTTAAATATATTAATTTAGAAAAATAATCAATAAGAACAATAAAGTACTTCTGATCAATAGAAAGACTATTAAACGGTCCTAGGAAGTCTATTGCTATTTTGTCCCATGGCTGCTTAGGCATTTCCACACCAATTAATGGGCTTTTGTTCAACTGCCAACTCTCATCCGATAAGAAACATTCTTGACACACACACATATGTTTATCTACCATTTTATCCTTTCCTGGCCACCTATTATGATTGCGTAAGATCTTTTTTGTAGAAGATAACCCTAGATGACCCGCGTGAGCAATTGTAATAAGTCTTTGTTTTCAGTCTTCTCATGTTTATCCAAAGAAATCCTCAAATCTTTGCGAAAATTCAACAGTACGTTTCTAACTTTATGTATTATTTGTTTGCACTTTCTTTCAACACAATATGTGAGAATCCCTTCACACACCAAATTGTATCTTTTAATACTGAGGAATAATCCTTCAACAGCAACTCAATGTTCTCTACACCTACCTCACCAGTTTTAATTAACAACAGGCTTCTGCCAAGCCCCTTCACAATTTGTGCTTCTTCCTCTCCTAGTCCGGATCCAAGTGAACCTATGTAGACGACCAGGGTTTAAGAATGATACCCAATCTGGCTTGATCTACCCATCCAAACACATCATTCACCTCAAGAGCTACATATACTTTAGTGGCAATATTTCTTCTCATGAATGACACTTTAGCTTCAAACTAGCGTTTCGATTTCAAAACCACCAAGTGCCTTCGGGGAAATGTCAAACTCATTTAAACTCTGTTCTTTCCAATGCTCCATGAATATAGTTTGGTCTAAAATTGTAATGGGTGACCCAGAATCTGCCATAACTGACACTTTCACATCACCAATACCTATTTTAGAGAGCGGTCCCTTCCTTGTTCCCTGTTTATCGGCAGTAATCGTTAAACAGCCTTTAGTGCGCATACCATTACCTCGCAAGCGTTACTACGCTTGCGATGTTACAACGCGTACCATTAGTACGCAAGTTGTTACATCGCAAGCGTTGTTACCACGCATGCGTTGTAATGGTATGCGCTATCCACATCGTTGTTTGGAAGAAGCTTCCGTTTCCAAACGACGACGTGTAGATCTGACGTCGCTGGAATCCGGAGAAGAGAGGAACCATGGAGGAGAGAGAGGTAAGTGTAGTTTTTTTGTGTCGTGCAGGAGTAGTCTTTTAGGTTGTAGGGTTGTGTTTGAGTAGTGTAGGGTCGTACGGGGGCTACTGTTTTAGGGTTTAGGGTAGTGATGTGGTGTATGTGTAGTGTAGGGTAGTGTTTTAGGGTTTAGGGTAGTGTCGGGGGGTCGTGCAGGGTAGTGTTTCAGTGTAGCGAAGGGATTGGGGTAGGGGCAGGGTCGTGCTGGGGTTAGTGTTTTAGGCTTTAGGGTAGTGTTGTGGTGTTAGTGTAGGATAATGTATTAGGGTTTAGGGTAGTGTCAGGGTGTAGTGCAGGGTAGTGTTTGGGTGTATGAACAGGACTGGGGGTCGGGGGAGGGTTGTGCAGGGGGCAGTGTTTTATGGTTTAGGGTAGTGTTGTGGTGTTTGTGTAGGGTAGTGTTTTAGGGTTTTATGGTAGTGTTGGGGTGTCATGCAGGTTAGTGTTGTAGTGTAGGTAGCGGACTGGGTGAAGGGTGAGGGTCGTGCAGGGAGTAGTGTTTTAGGGCTTAGGGTAGTGGTGTGGTGTTTGTGTAGGGTAGTGTTATAGGGTTTAGGGTAGTGTCGGGGGGAGGTGGTGAAGTGTAGTGTTAGAGTGTAGGGTCTAGGCAGGGGGAAGGTCATGTATGGGGTAGTGTATTAGGGTTACGGGTAGTGTAGTGATGTTTAAGTAGTGTAAGGTAGTGTAGTGTAAGCATGATTTTAGTGCAATGTTTTTAATTCGCATAAACCATAGTACATTTATAACCATTTGCATTATAAATGCATGCGCAGTTAAAACTTGCGCAGTAAGGGTTTATGCTAAGTAAAAACATGTGAAGTAATGGTTTATGCTAAGTAAAAACATCGCACTAAAATCATGGGAAGTAATGGTATGCAAAGTATCGACTTACATCCGCAGTAATCATGAGAATAACATTCCTTAATGTGTCCTGACACTTATCTACCATACCCCTTTCATCAGTGTGCATCATTTAAATATTTGTATACCTCTTATTACTATTCCTGGCCACCAAATTGTCGTTAGATCCATAAATGTTGGAGAAATGACCTAGTTTATAACATTTAAAAAGATTTTAAGGGCAGGACAGTTTGTTGCATTCCCTAAACGTGTTTGTAAACTGCAGCGATAACAGTAGTTCACTTTGTTTTTCTATGTCCCCTTTTTAGGTCTCGCCTAGGCAGCGCTTGCGCTGTCTTCGAGACAAGCTGAATTCAGGTATGGACTTGAAGCTCCGCCCATCTTTTCAATTGGCTCCTGTTACTGTCCTTTCTAAATGGTTGCTTATGATTCATCAGTAGGCTTAGTAGTCCCCCCCTTAGTACCTCCTTTAATACTTTTGAAACCTCCCATGAAAACTGGAACTTTCACTTGTGTTGTTACTCGGGATGTTTTAATTATAGACTGTGAGCACTATTTTCTTAAAGGACTTTCTCCTACCAGCTGTTACAGGCAGGGCATGGTCTACTGCTACTGCATATATATATTTTTTTAAACTAGCCTTGTTTCACTGCTTCCAAATGCTCAGAAGTGGCATGCAACGCGTGGGGCCATCTTGTAAGTAAAACCTTCTTTATTATTATTTCAGAACGCGCCAGACTGTGCTTCATCTTTCACATGGTGCCCTCGTGCCTTTCTCTTGTTGTGCGCTCAGCACCCAAAATGTAAAAAAAATATATAAATTACCTGCAGACCTCAGCAAATTCGCCCTTTTTGATTAACAACATGGGCGCACACAGGCAACAATGGTTCCCGCCGCCCCTCCCATCCCCAGGGGCCGTGCTTTTGGTTTAGGCAAGTCACCCGCTTTTACATTGACACGGAGGCACACCTTCAACAATGGCCCGCGCAGGCCCCTCCTGCCCCCGGGTGCCACGCTTTAGGTTTCTGCACAGCGCCTGCTTTTACATTAACACGGGCGCCCACAGTCAACGATGACGCTCGCAGCACCCGCACGTGAATTTTAAACCTTTTGAAATCATGTGGTGCGTTCAAGCTGTCCTCTTTTATGTCTGAATTGGTAAACAAATGCTGTTGTGTTGTCCCGCATTGCATTCGGTGAATTTATCTGCTGTGCAGCAGCCATAATTTTTTGTAGAAAACAATTTTAATTATTAACATAAAATAAAGCCCCACAGCTTATCAGTTGTTTGTTCGGCCTCCTCCATCTGGCTGCGTGCCATGCGGTATCAGCAGACCCGCCTCTTAACACCAGCTCCTCCTCCCCGGCCTCTGTTTCAGGTAGCCAGGGCTCCTCTGTTGAAATCTACCATTAATTTACCTTGAATAGTTGTTCAGGGCTTGGGAAGCTACATTTGTTTTTATTTGCACAGTAACTTTGCTCCATCACAGCAACATACAACTCGAAGCCCTGGTATATAAAATCCAACCGTCTGCTGTACTACCACTGTACAAGCACTCAGACTCCCCTCCCACTATCCCAGAGTCATTTTTTATAAAACTATGAAAATTAATTGCAAACATGGAGCTACTCTGCATAGCAACAATAAACACAGGGAAACTTACTGCTTCACTAACCAGCAAAGCCCAGAACAGACTTTCTTCTACAGCAAGGCATTGCAGGGTTATGCAACTTTTTTAGGCTTTAGCAGGTATGAGATTGCATTCACTTCTACGATGGAGTCCATTCCCACCTCGTAACACCCACTTTTCACCAAGGAATTTGGAACATACGACACAGTGGCATTCAGTGCTGCGCTTGCGAAGGCCTTTATCTAAAAAACACATTTTGGCAATAAAAGTGGATCCATGTTGTTATACACGTTGCTTTGCTTCACCAAACGGGAGCAGTATGGACTCATAGTTGCCTACCAGAAGAAAGACTGGCAGTAACTGTGCCTCTTTTACTGCTTGCCTTGCTTCCATAAGCAATGACTATATGTTCAAAGTGCATGTTTAGGCACCGCTTGCAGGTTTTCAAAACACATAAATAAAAGGCATTGCTATTTACAATGCCAATATGTCAAACTCTCGCAAATATGAGACATATTGCAGTGCAAATGCTTGTTTATCCTTCTTACACTCCACACGTACAGCCCCTACATTTACCTCATCTTTGTAGCCTGCACTAGACAAAACCTTGGACGATATTATGGATCTTTCAACCCCCTTGGCAATACCAATCAGCTTGCACAAAGAAGGATTGCAGTAAATAAGTCTTTCCTGTGTTTTCTTGCTAAAGCAACCTAAAAACTAATTGTTCCTGTAAGAATGCGTCTGTTACTACCAGAATCACAGGTTTCTACTAAAAGTTTGAGATTCACTATGAATTCATCAAATGTTTCTTCACTGCCTTGTTTCCGGGATAAGAAATGTAATCTCTCAATGACTACATTGGGTTCTTTGGGTTCTTCACAAAATAGTTTATCCAATCGCATAACCGCTTCACGATAATCATCCCAAGGAATATCCTCAGGAGGTTCAATCTCTGCTAAGTGTTCAAATATGTGTCTTGATTCACAGTATCTAGAAATGTATTCACAATAAATGAAACACACAACAAAATATACACAAAATAAGTGAGCTAGATGTGACAGGGTAGTGGGAAATCAGCCGATTTAGGAAGAAAATATGTAAATATGCAAAAGTCACAATATGAAATACGTCTTATACTCCACATATATAATGAATTACTGTATAGAGTTAAGATGTAGCTGTCGACAACCTTTTGATCCCAAGAGAAGTTCTGCGATTATCATCAGGACTGAATAATAGAACAAATGCCTGGGAAGTAGCCCTGAATGAGCAGACCCAGGGTCTGATGGAACGTGCTGGCAGATCGTCAATTTAAGTAAACGGGATGAGGACAGCCAGCAGATGGGCGTATGCGACCGATGCAGGAACTAATCTAAAAGAGTAGTTAGTTATGCGGAGGTCCATCCAAGGGGAGGATCCGGCGTCTTGACTCAATGATACTACGTCCAGAATGTTTATATATGTTTGTATATGTTTGTTGCCGATGACCAACCGGGAATCCGGTTTGGAAAGGAGCCGGGATCAAACAAATTGGGAGCACCAGGTCCATCCAAGGCAAGGAGAAATCCGGAGAATGCGCCGCTATGCGAAGTGCTTGAGTGCTGGGAGCGGCTCTATTATTCAGTTCTGATGATAATCCCAGAACTTCTCTTGGGATCGAGACGTCGTCGATAGCTACATCTTAACTCTGTACAGTAATTCATTATATATGTGGAGTATAAGATGTATTTCAGATAGTGACTGTTAGACCCGGCCTCGTAGCATGGCCATCCCTGTCCCCGCACCACATAACCTGACCCATGCACCTCACGCAGCCCCCGAGCACACGGCCTAGCCGATCCTTCCCACCAGAACACACACACACCCGACCCGAACTTCCCCGTCCGTGGCCTTCCTCCTTTCGGCCACACCGGGCCCGCGTGCCCACTTCATGCACCATGATGGCCGCCCGGCCCCAGCGCGACCCTGGCCTAGAGGCGCCACTCCGGCTGGGGGACATCGCGCTCCCATTGGGATGAGAGAGGGAGGAGCAGTTTCCATCACACCTCTGAGCTCCCCTGGGAAGATGGGTTTCGATCGGCCCTCCGGCCTCCCCGAGGGCTGGCTCCACGCCTGCTGGGTGTCTGGGACTCCTCCTGACCCGGCCCTGAAAGGATCAAAAGACAATGGCAGGAAACCCCGACAAGCGACCCCCAGGTGACAAGACCCCTGCCTGCACAGACTCCGGACATCAAAGAGGAGTCGTCCTATAACAAGGGGTGCTCTGGGACTATCCGGCAGATTCGCCTTTGGAAACACCTGAGCCCGGCTGAGTGACTCGCGGCTCCCTGAAGATCGTAAGACCTCCGAACTTGTGCTTGAGCCCTGCTGAGTGACTCGCGGCTCCCTGAAGATCGTAAGACCTCCGAACTTGTGCTTGAGCCCTGCTGAGTGACTCGCGGCTCCCTGAAGATCGTAAGACCTCCGAACCTGTGCTTGAGCCCGGCTGAGTGACTCGCGGCTCCCCGAAAAGATCGTAAGACCTCCGACTTGTGCTTGAGCCCTGCTGAGTGACTCGCGGCTCCCACAGACTCTCTTGGTCCCGCCGGACCCCGACGACGACCAGCGTATCCCCCAGCTCGAGGATTGTGAGCTGTGCGCCGGGTACGCCCCTGCATTTGATCCATATCCCCAAAGACTGTCCCGCTACCTCCTACCCCCCCGAGACTCTGTGAGCCCGTGCTCTACTTGTATATATTTGCCTTGCTGATCATAAAGATCCTACGACTCCGATCTGATAAAGATTTGTTCTTAAGAACTCCCGGTGTGGTGTCTCTTTGTCGTGTGGTGCCGAGTGTACGATCCTAGATACGAGATCCCTCCCCTGAGGAGTCTCCCGCCAGTGCCCGGCTACGATACCTTGAGGGTTGACCTCAGGCTAGTCAGTGCCCCCTCCGGGCCCCTCTGAGGTCGCCTTCTAACATTGGTGGCAAGCGACGGGATTCGGGCCCATAATCTAGAGATCGTACCGTGAACGGCTGACGCACTACCGACAAAGATGGCAGAAGGAAACGCCGTGGTTCTCACAGAAAACGACACCAGTACCGTGTTCCAGGCGGAACAACTGGAGGAGTACACACACAGAGAACTGAAGCAATTCTGCAAAGAACTCAAAATCGCTACCACTGGTCTCAACACCAAAGAAGATATGCAGAAGGCACTGAAAGCTTGGGTGGATTCTGGAGCCCCCCGCCCAGAAGGAGCGGTGGAGCCCCACGACGAAGCTGGACCCTCCCAAGGAGAACGCAGCGGCAACCAGGTGCGAAGCTTCGTACCAGATGGGGGCCTATCCCCGGAGGAACTCGCAGACAGAGAAAGAAGTCGCCATCACGAACTCGAATTAGCCAAACTCAAAATCGAGGGCGAGTTGAAATTAGCCGAGAAAAAGCTAGCAGTGGAACAGATGCGGGTGCAGGGAGAACTAGAAGAGAAGAGAACTCCAACGGGAACAAGAAGGAAGGAGACTTCAACTGGAGCACGAACGCAGCTTGAAGGAAATGGAGCTAAAAGCAAAAAGCGAGGAAGCGCGGCCCCCGGGGAACCGAGATGCGGTCTCCCCGGCGGAGCAGAAGGTCCACATCCCCAAGGAAGTGGTCAAAGAATATTACAAAAACGATGACATTCAACAGTGGTTCAGGGCATACGAGGTCGCCATGACCTCCCATCGGGTCCCGCAGAAGGATTGGGGGGCCGGGTTGTGGGGACGATTCCTGAGCGAAGGGAGAGACACCCTGCTCGACCTACCAACCTCCATGCAGACCTCCTACAACCACATGAAAGAGGCCCTCCTCACAAGGTACGGCCTCACCCCGGAGATGTACCGCCAGCGGTTCCGGGACTGCAGGAAGATCCCGGGCACCACCTGGGTGGAATATGTAAACTTCTTCAGCCGCGCATTCGATGGGTGGATCAAGGGCAGCAAGGTAACCACCCTAGAAGAACTAACCGACCTTATGTTGTGGGAACACCTGGCTGCGAACTGCTTTGTGGAACTGCGCCAGCATCTGCTCGACAGCAAGCTCACGGATCCGAGAAAGCTGGCTGTCGAGGCGGATTGCTGGACCAACACCCGGGTCTCCCGGGGCCCTGTAGGAGAGTACCCCCGAGCCAGTCAGGGACCACCCCGCCAGAGAGGGGGAGGGAACCAGGGAGGGCAGAGAGAGTCCCAGTCCAGTCCCCCGAAAACCCAACCTCCGCCTTTCCCGGCACCCCCACCAGCTGTATCCGGCCCCCCCGTGAGACGGGGGCACCGGGTGACCATCACTTGTTTCCGTTGTCAGAAGCCCGGGCATTACGCCAACGACCCTGAATGCCCCATGGCCCCACACATCACCCAGGCAGCACCCCCTGCTAGACAGATAGCCAATTTAGCACTGGGGGAGGAGGTTGAGGAGACCGTAGAGTGGGAACCCGCAGCCATGGCCCTAGTATCCTTAGGAGATAGAGAAAGGGTGCCTGGAAGCCCCCTGCCCTCCAACACGAAGAAATATGGGCAGCTCGTAATGATCAATGGCCACCAAGTAGAGGCCCTTCGTGACACCGGGGCCAGCATCACCGGTGTCCTCAGTCATTTGGTCAACGAAGACCAGGTCCTCCCCAACGTCTTTTGCCCGGTAATTTCCACTGACAATACGGAAAGTCTGTGCAAGGTAGCCCTGGTGCCTTTTGAATGGGGAGGGGTGGTCGATAAACTGAAAGTCGCAGTGAGAACCTCCTGGGGAACGACCTGGAAAGTTCCCCCTGGAAACAAGTCGAGCGCAAGACCCACCTAGGGATGATGGGTCTCCCTGAGTGGGTGTGCGCCACCACCCGATCCATGGCAGCCCGACTGACCCCCCTTGGGGAAGCCGACGACGCCCCGACCACTGAAGACAGGATGGTCCCCGCCGAGGGTCCCCACATCCCCCCACAAGGAGGGTCGGTCGCCAGTGACGAACCCCCACCTTCCGACTCCGCACAGGTCACCGAGTTAGGTGATCTGCCCGAGTTGGCCCAGTGGTGCCACGAGGGGGGCCCCTCCCGAGAGGAGTTCTGCTGAGAGCAGGCTACCTGTCCTTCCCTGGTCGGGCCCCGGCAACAAGCAGTGGCCCAGGCCGCGGGCGTCCAAACTGGAACGCACCGGGTGTAGTGGGAGAATGACCTTTTGTACAGCGAGCAGAAGTCGGTGGAGCTAGGATCCGCCCGGGTGCTGGTGGTACCCCTACGCTTCCGAGACCTCCTCCTGGGCTTGGCCCACGACGTCCCCCTCGCAGGCCACTTGGGCCAGGACAAAACCTACAGTCGCCTCGTGACTCACTTCTACTGGCCCAGAATGAAAGCGGATGTAGAAGCCCACTGCAAGTCCTGTCCCACGTGCCAGGCTAGTGGGAAGAGCGGAGGAAAGCACAAGGCTCCCCTCCAACCCTTCCCTGTCATCAGTACCCCTTTTGAACGGGTCGGGATCGACATCGTGGGGCCCCTGGACCCCCCAACCTCCCAAGGGCACCGCTTTATCCTCGTCCTGGTGGATCATGCCACCCGATACCCTGAAGCCATACCCCTGCGCACCGTCACAGCCCCCGTGGTGGGCCAGGCGTTGATGGGAATCTTTTCCCGTATGGGTTTTCCCCGCGAGGTCGTGAGCGATCGCGGTACGAACTTCATCTCCAGATACATGACGTCCCTGTGGCAACAATGTGGAGTGTCCTATAAGTTCACCACCCCGTACGACCCCCAAGGAAATGGCCTGGTAGAGCGGTTTAACCGGACTCTGAAAGGGATGACTGCGGGCCTGGAAGAGCCCCTTCGGCGTAAGTGGGACGTCCTGCTCCCCTGCCTCCTGTTCGCCTACCGGGAAGATCCCCAGAAATCCTTGGGGTTCAGCCCCTTTGAGTTACTCTACGGGCACCCCGTCCGGGGGCCCCTCAGCCTGGTCAAGGAAGGGTGGGAGGCGGCGCCCCGAGGCCACCCCCGAGATGTGTTCCGATACGTCCTAACCCTCCGAAACCAGACTAGGAAGTTCCGAGAGATGGCCGAGGCCCACCTGGAGGCGAGCCAGGAAGAGATGAAGCGCTGGTACGACCAGAATGCCACTCTGGTCGAGTTCCAGCCGGGCCAGCAGGTATGGGTCATGGCTCCCGTAAAACCCTGCGCCCTCCAGGATAAATGGACCGGGCCCTTCAAAGTGATTGAGCGGAAGAGCCAGGTCACGTACTTGGTGGACGTCCAGTCACCACGGGACCCCCTCCGGGTCCTCCACGTGAACCGCCTCAAGCCCCACTTTGTGCGGACGGAGCTGAGCCTCCTGCTGGCCACCGATGACGGGGCCGAGGAGGAGTCGGATCCCCTCCCTGATCTCCTGTGCACCAAAGAGAAGGACGGCTCCGTAGAGGGAGTGAACCTCTCCCAATCCTTCACTTCCCAGCAACGTGAGGATTGCCGCCAGCTCCTAGGGCAGTTTTCTGACCTATTCTCCCTGGTCCCCCAAGTCACCGACTGGTGTGTCCATGACGTGGACACCGGAGACAGTCCACCGGTGAAACACCGCGCCTACCGAGTCCCTGATCGGGTCCGGTCCTGCATTCAAGCCGAGGTCTCGAAGATGTTGACCTTAGGAGTGATCGAACCCTCAGACAGTCCCTGGGCCAGCCCCGTGGTCCTGGTCCCGAAAGCAGCTGCCCCCGGTGTCGCCCCAGAACTCCGCTTCTGCGTGGACTACCGGGGACTCAATGAAGTCACCCGAGCCGATGCCCACCCCATTCCCCGAGCCGACGAGCTCATTGACCGACTCGGGGCTGCTCGGTTCCTCAGCACCTTCGATCTCACCTGCGGCTACTGGCAAATTGCGCTCACAGAAGGAGCCAAGGAGCGGTCCGCCTTCTCCACCCCGGATGGGCACTATCGCTTTCGCGTGATGCCCTTCGGGATGAAAAATGCCCCGGCCACCTTCCAGCGACTGGTAAATAGGGTTCTGGCCGGGCTGGAAAAATTCAGCGCTGCCTATCTAGACGATATCGCAGTTTTCAGTTCCGAATGGAGTGAGCACCTCCAGCACCTCCGGATGGTGCTAACCGCCCTGCGCCAGGCAGGCCTCACCGTGAAAGCCAGCAAGTGCCAGATTGGGCAAGGTTCGGTAGTCTACCTAGGGCACCAGGTCGGAAGCGGCCAGGTCGCCCCTCTACAGCCCAAGATCGACGCCATCCTAGCCTGGGAACCCCCCACTACCCAAACGGAGGTCCGAGCCTTTCTGGGCCTCACGGGCTACTACCGGAGATTCATCCGGGGGTACGGCAGCCTAGTCGGTCCCCTCACGGAACTCACGTCCAAGAAACAACCCAAGAAAGTGCAGTGGACCCCTGCCTGCCAAGAGGCGTTCGATGCCCTAAAAGCGGCCATGTGCACAGCCCCCGTCCTTCAGGTTCCCGACTACTCCAAGGAGTTTGTGGTACAAACGGACGCCTCCAAGCATGGAATTGGGGCCGTCCTGTCCCAGGTGAATGACCAAGGCCTAGACCAGCCCGTAGCCTTCCTCAGCCGAAGGCTGTTGCCCAGAGAACAGAGATGGAGCACCATCGAGCGCGAGGCATTCGCCGTAGTCTGGGCCCTCAAGAAGTTACGCCCCTATCTGTTCGGCACCCATTTCAAAGTCCAAACCGACCATCTCCCCTTGCGATGGCTCATGCAGATGCGAGGAGAAAACCCCAAACTACTGCGGTGGTCAATCTCCCTCCAGGGGATGGATTTCACCGTTGAACATCGACCTGGGACTGACCACGCCAACGCCGATGGCCTCTCCCGGTTCTTCCGCCTCTGCGAAGAGAACCCCCAAGAGGATGGGAAGTTCTCTCTGGCTTTCAGATGGGGGGGAAGCGTGTAAGACCCGGCCTCGTAGCATGGCCATCCCTGTCCCCGCACCACATAACCTGAACCATGCACCTCACGCAGCCCCCGAGCACACGGCCTAGCCGATCCTTCCCACCAGAACACACACACACCCGACCCGAACTTCCCCGTCCGTGGCCTTCCTCCTTTCGGCCACACCGGGCCCGCGTGCCCACTTCATGCACCATGATGGCCGCCCGGCCCCAGGGCGACCCTGGCCTAGAGGCGCCACTCCGGCTGGGGGACATCGCGCTCCCATTGGGATGAGAGAGGGAGGAGCAGTTTCCATCACACCTCTGAGCTCCCCTGGGAAGATGAGTTTCAATCGGCCCTCCGGCCTCCCCGAGGGCTGGCTCCACACCTGCTGGGTGTCTGGGACTCCTCCCGACCCGGCCCTGAAAGGATCAAAAGACAATGGCAGGAAACCCCGACAAGCGACCCCCAGGTGACAAGACCCCTGCCTGCACAGACACCGGACATCAAAGAGGAGTCGTCCTATAACATGGGGTGCTCTGGGACTATCCGGCAGATTCGCCTTTGGAAACACCTGAGCCCTGCTGAGTGACTCGCGGCTCCCTGAAGATCGTAAGACCTCCGAACTTGTGCTTGAGCCCTGCTGAGTGACTCGCGGCTCCCTGAAGATCGTAAGACCTCCGAACTTGTGCTTGAGCCCTGCTGAGTGACTCGCGGCTCCCTGAAGATCGTAAGACCTCCGAACCTGTGCTTGAGCCCGGCTGAGTGACTCGCGGCTCCCCGAAAAGATCGTAAGACCTCCGACTTGTGCTTGAGCCCTGCTGAGTGACTCGCGGCTCCCATAGACTCTCTTGGTCCCGCCGGACCCCGACGACGACCAGCGTATCCCCCAGCTCGAGGATTGTGAGCTGTGCGCCGGGTACGCCCCTGCATTTGATCCATATCCCCAAAGACTGTCCCGCTACCTCCTACCCCCCCCGTGACTCTGTGAGCCCGTGCTCTACTTGTATATATTTGCCTTACTGATCATAAAGATCCTACGACTCCGATCTGATAAAGATTTGTTCTTAAGAACTCCCGGTGTGGCGTCTCTTTGTCGTGTGGTGCCGAGTGTACGATCCTAGATACGAGATCCCTCCCCTGAGGAGTCTCCCGCCAGTGCCCGGCTACGATACCTTGAGGGTTGACCTCAGGCTAGTCAGTGCCCCCTCCGGGCCCCTCTGAGGTCGCCTTCTAACAGTGACTTTTGCATATTTACATTTTTTCTTCCTAAAAGTCACTTGCCTGTGGTAAGAAAATCGGCTGATTTCCCACTACCCTGTCACGTCTAGCTCACTTATTTTGTGTATATTTTGTTGTGCGTTTCATTTATTGTAAATACATTTCTTGATACTGTCAATCAAGACACAAACAGAGCCAATCTTGATTGTGATAATTTGGGTACACCTGTATTGATTCTCGAATTAAAAGGACCGCTGTCTCTTAAAAATACTACTGCCCTTGGTCCCTTTTTGAACCTAAGGGTTTCTTTGTTTCTACTTTTGGGTCTTTGTATGGTGACACTAGGCCACAGCAGGCTACTTACCCCACGAGTCGGGGCACGATCCCGAGCCAGACCTGTATCTTGAATCTCCTCGGCTTAGACCCCAGACACACATCTTTTTTTGCTGCAGCTCCTTTTCCTCCCATGCAGGAGAAGGACCTCGCCAGTCTCGCTAGAAGGCGGGTAACGCTACATGCTATATAGTCTGTGGCCTGAGGTGGCAGGAGGGGTGAGGAAGCGTGCAACACGATGACAGTTGCACCCACTAGCACAAAGTGTCTGTGTCATGCATTACTTTAGCATGTGGGCCTAGAACCCAAGACTTGACAGAGTGGTCACCCCAAGGGTTGAGAAGAAATGTATATACTATCCAAGTGACCCGACGGGCATTCAAGGGGCAGGTTCCATCTGTCTTCCTGGTGGTGCACCATCCACATGCGTGCCTTTGCTGAGGCCTCCGGCAATGCTCCTTCCCCAGATGAGCAAAAATGATAGACACAGCCGCCAAGAGGGTGGTAGTAAGAGCGGCAACCCATTGGTGAATAGCTAATTCTGTGGCTCTCCTGTCATGCTAAATACAAGAAACAAGCATTGGCATAGCCAATAGGTCTCGCCTTTGAGACCTTATAAGTGTTTAGCCATGCAACACTTGATGTTGTTGCACCAAAGATATTGTGCTGGATAACTAAACACTTATAAGGTCCCAAAGGCGAGACCTATTGGCTATGCCAATGCTTGTTTTGTTAATGCGCGTAATATCAAAATGCAGTTCAGAATAAAATATGGCAATAG
The DNA here is from genome assembly GCF_964204655.1 of Triturus cristatus. Taxonomy (NCBI): domain Eukaryota; kingdom Metazoa; phylum Chordata; class Amphibia; order Caudata; family Salamandridae; genus Triturus; species Triturus cristatus. The sequence goes on from NC_140579.1 coordinate 1,271,025,377, forward strand.
ATCACACATTTTCTTAGCATTGCCATTCAAACAGTTGACTTTCATGCCCCAAGCTTTTTACACACACTCTTTAGAGAAACATTGTGTTCATGTTCACATACAGTCAGGCCTGGCTTGTATTTAAAATGTATATCTTACCCACAAAGCCCTACCAGGCACAACAGCACCACTGAATATGGGTGTTGTAGGAGATGATGAGTTAAAGCATGTTGAATGGTTGTCCATTTTCCCACAATTTCCTGTCAGTTGGTCATTCATACTTCCTAGTCTCATTACCTGCCTGCAGACTGAATGTTCAGGTTAGATATGATGAAGCCTACTTTACAATTTCATTTGTGAATCATTAAAGATTATGTTCGATCTCTGTGAGTAGAGTGAACCGGTCCATTTTACCTGTTTCACTAGAGTTTACCTCTTAGCCCACTCCAGTACATTTCTGCTATTGTGTGCTTAACTAAACCCTTGAGATGCATTGGGTTGTGTGCAGTGCGAGGACGCACATGTGCCTGAGGAATGATATAGTGCAGGAGAAATAGCGTGAAGTGTTCCATGTGTGCGTGAGGATGTAAGTGTGCTTGAGAGATGGACATTGGAGGAAAGAAGAACCAGGCTCTTCGGTGCACTTCAATTGGAGCTCTTTGATTCTGAAAGGTCGTCACTGGTCAGAGGGGCCTGGGCACATCTGAGGAAAGAGATGGGGCTGGCTAATAGGAGCTTGAGACTCCCATATTGTCAAGCTAAAGCTGTACATCACTGCGAAGAAGCTCAGTGTGACTTCTGCCTGTTGTGACCAGGACTGTGGACTACAGATCTGCCAGTCTCCCATGCTTGAGGATGGGACCTCACCCAGGAGGATCAAGGACACTCGCCTGGAGCCTGTAGCACTAATTTCTGCCTGACCCAAGACCAGTGGGCCCTGTGAGGTGAAGGAGATCGATTGGAGGGAGCAAGGTCCAGTGGGGATCCTTTTGTATGGATCCTGGGAGTGAAACTTAAAATTTTGGTCCGTCTGGACCATGGCACCAATCACTTTGCTTTCCATTGGCCACAGTTCATGACCCCTTTGTCAGACGGGCCACGGTGAAGAATAGCCGTTATCACCCATGGCACTGCGCTGTGAGAGATGTAGGTCCATTGGCTGATACTGCACTGTGATCAGAAGTGGGCCATCACCTGGTGGGTGCATCCTGAGACACCTTTAAACCAGATAGGGACAGTGATTAAGAGAAAGGACCATCATCCAGTATGTGCTGCTGGGACTCTACCTGCGTGCTAGGTAGGAAGGGGCTGTGAAGTAGGAAGAGAGCCGTCACCCTTTGCAACTTAGAAGACCTCACGGGTTGTGACCTGTGGAGTGTGAGAGCAACAAGTTCAACTACCCTATCTATGAGCTTCAGAGTTCTGTCCCTGGATCCCCGGAGAAACCTGCAGTATCAGAAGAGTTCCGAGGACGGTGGCCACTGCAGCAGCAGCTTTCTGCCATCTGGATGTAACCAGCCTGCTGAGGGGCACCCCGGGACTCTGAAGCACAACTCCACAAGAGCAGGTAAGACAGACAAATGGGCTGTCAGGCCTGAGGAACTTGCTCTGAATTGATGGTCTCAAGTGAAAGTCCTCGAGAGCCTTACTGAAGAGTCCCCATAGAACTTCTGAGACTTGAGCTCTTTAGCCTACCTTGGATATTGCCACACCTAAATGGGGTATAACCTTCAGCTATAAACAGGGAAGTGAGACTGGAAAGCTGACTCGGGTAACAATAGTGGGCTTGCCTCATGAAGTCTGTGTATATTGATTGCAGTGTTTTGTATTGTACTTTGTGTTAGTAGATACATTCTCGATTTTACTGAAAAATATGTATTTGACTGGACAATCATTTAATGGAGTTGCCGGATGTATTTTGAGTTGTGGGTCTGTTCTCACCTTACAAATACCCCCTCTCCGAAAAGCCATAGACTGTACAGCATCCACTACCACTGAAAGTCAAGGGCTGAAGGGGTACTTTGCCCAGTTGCTCATAGCCCATAATAGGCTGAGCCTTGGAACATATGGGGTAAAAGGCCTCATCCCCCACGGTTGGGCCCAGTAATTCCTGCTTGCCGCATAGCCCTCTGAACAAGGTTCTGACAAGAATTATGTATTGAGAGTTCAATGTTGCCTGCTGGGTAGTGTGGGCAGTGCCCCACCTATCCCAATGCATGTATCACAGAAGCCAGGGTAGCTGCGCCATGAAACCTTGTATAAAAGGAGGCGTGGAAGCATGAAGAGGTATATACTTTATTTGGGATTTTAAAAGTCTCTTATTCCAGGATTTCAGAGGTGTAGGGTATGTAGTATTAACACCTCTCTTAATATGCTGTGCTTTGAGGTTGGAAAGGCACTGCTTTACACTGCATTTTACAACATTGAATCTTACGTGATGGCCTGTTCTTGTGAGCCATTTCAGCAATCTGTTAAAAAGGGATTCCTGCCTAATCTTCTAATACAAACTCTATTTTTATAAAGCTATATATGTTCATTCAGTCCATGGTTATATGGTCCGGTACGGCCTACCGCCCCCTCCTCCCCTCTGCTGTGACAGAAATCAACTTAAACCTTTGTTTGGAATAGGGGGTCGTATTCCCCCGATCGTATTTATTAACAAAACGCCCATATGTGCAAACAAATATACAATTACGCAGAAATGACAAGACAGGATTCGGTACATTTGATTCATTCCTAGCTTTAACAAAACTCTAACACATAATGTTCCTATCCTAGTCTAAGCATATTGCTGATCACATTTCTGCGTATTCCATTGGGCCTACAGCAAGGTCAACACGCTGGCCCCTCCCCCTTTAATCCAAATTGTCCCGCGCCCCCTAACCAGACTGCGCATGCGCAGGGGGCCCAGCTGACCCGGAAGTACTTCCCACCAGGCAACCCCCAAACGTTCAAGACTTACTCCATAAAGGGGCCATGCCGACAGCGCAGCTTACTTACGCCCGCATGCGGGGTGGCCAACCAGCCAATGGAAAGCGTAACCCCCCTTTGGCCCCGCACCGTTCCAACCAACCGGTTGTAACTGCCCCTGGAGTCTGGTGAGAGCCACATGTCCCTCCCCTCTGGGCGCCCAACTTAATAAGGCGCCCCAAAAGATTAGTAAATTTAGTCTGTCCAACCGATGACCTTACCGCCTGACTCGAAATACCGCCTAAAAACACGACAAAAAAAAAGGCATTAATATTCACTACATTCAACTCATCTTCATAATTGACACCCTGTGGAAAAAACACATTAACCATACTTTGATTCAAAACAAACATCTATCTCAGGGATGGTGGGTGGGGAAAAAAGATTAGAGATCCTCCCGAGGGAGGGGGCACACGCGACGGGTGTGCTACCGAGGGGAGCGGAGTGCAAAGAGACTGCACTTCGCGCTCCCCCCGGTTTTAAAGGATCGGGCAGCCACCAGCTGGAACTGGTTTCCGGCAAAGGGTCACCCACAACCCGGAAGTAATCGGATCACTTCCGGGGCGTGGAGGAGCCTTCCATGACCCGGAAGTGATCCAATCACTTCCGGGGCACGGCCCCCGACCAATGCGGGGGCACCGGGATGGGCAAAAGACGGGGGCACGTTCGACCACCATAATGGCGGCGGGGCCGATGCCGGCCCCACCTTCCTCTATGGTCCGGTACGGCCTACCGCCCCCTCCTCCCCTCTGCTGTGACAGAAATCAACTTAAACCTTTGTTTGGAATAGGGGGTCATAGACCCCAGATCGTATTTATTAACAAAACACACATATTTGCAAACAAATATACAATTACGCAGAAATGACAAGACAGGATTCGGTACATTTGATTAATTCCTAGCTTTAACAAAACTCTAATACATAATGTTCCTATCCTAGTCTAAGCATATTGCTGATCACATTTCTGCGTATTCCATTGGGCCTACGCCAAGGTCAACACTCTGGCCCCTCCCCCTTTAATCCAAATTGTCCCGCGCCCCCTAACCAGAGTGCACATGCGCAGGGGGCCCAGCTGACCCGGAAGTACTTCCCACCAGGCAACCCCCATACGTTCAAGACTTACTCCATAAAGGGGCCATGCAGACAGCGCAGCTTACTTACGCCCGCGTGCGGGGTGGCCAACCAGCCAATGGAAAGCGTAACCCCCCTTTGGCTCGCACCGTTCCAACCAACCGGTTGTAACTGACCCTGGAGTCTGGTGAGAGCCACATGTCCCTCCCCTCTGGGCGCCCCACTTAATAAGGCGCCCCAAAAGATTAGTAAATTTAGTCTGTCCAACCGATGACCTTACCGCCTGACTCGAAATACCGCCTAAAAACACGACAAAAAAAAAGGCATTAATATTCACTACATTCAACTCATCTTCATAATTGACACCCTGTGGAAAAAACACATTAACCATACTTTGATTCAAAACAAACATCTATCTCAGGGATGGTGGGTGGGGAAAAAAGATTAGAGATCCTCCCGAGGGAGGGGGCACACGCGACGGGTGTGCTACCGAGGGGAGCGGAGTGCAAAGAGACTGCACTTCGCGCTCCCCCCGGTTTTAAAGGATCGGGCAGCCACCAGCTGGAACTGGTTTCCGGCAAAGGGTCACCCGTAACCCGGAAGTAATCGGATCACTTCCGGGGCATGGAGGAGCCTTCCATGACCTGGAAGTGATCCAATCACTTCCGGGGCACGGCCCCCGACCAATGCGGGGGCACCGGGACGGGCGAGAGACGGGGGCACGGCCGACCACCATAATGGCCGCGGGGCCGATGCCGGCCCCACCTTCCTCTATGGTCTGGTACGGCCTACCGCCCCCTCCTCCCCTCTGCTGTGACAGAAATCAACTTAAACCTTTGTTTAGAATAGGGGGTCATAGACCCCCGATCGTATTTATTAACAAAACACACATATTTGCAAACAAATATACAATTACGCAGAAATGACAAGACAGGATTCGGTACATTTGATTAATTCCTAGCTTTAACAAAACTCTAATACATAATGTTCCTATCCTAGTCTAAGCATATTGCTGATCACATTTCTGCGTATTCCATTGGGCCTACGCCAAGGTCAACACTCTGGCCCCTCCCCCTTTAATCCAAATTGTCCCGCGCCCCCTAACCAGAGTGCACATGCGCAGGGGGCCCAGCTGACCCGGAAGTACTTCCCACCAGGCAACCCCCATGCGTTCAAGACTTACTCCATAAAGGGGCCATGCAGACAGCGCAGCTTACTTACGCCCGCGTGCGGGGTGGCCAACCAGCCAATGGAAAGCGTAACCCCCCTTTGGCTCGCACCGTTCCAACCAACCGGTTGTAACTGACCCTGGAGTCTGGTGAGAGCCACATGTCCCTCCCCTCTGGGCGCCCCACTTAATAAGGCGCCCCAAAAGATTAGTAAATTTAGTCTGTCCAACCGATGACCTTACCGCCTGACTCGAAATACCGCCTAAAAACACGACAAAAAAAAAGGCATTAATATTCACTACATTCAACTCATCTTCATAATTGACACCCTGTGGAAAAAACACATTAACCATACTTTGATTCAAAACAAACATCTATCTCAGGGATGGTGGGTGGGGAAAAAAGATTAGAGATCTTCCCGAGGGAGGGGGCACACACGACGGGTGTGCTACCGAGGGGAGCGGAGTGCAAAGAGACTGCACTTCGCGCTCCCCCCGGTTTTAAAGGATCGGGCAGCCACCAGCTGGAACTGGTTTCCGGCAAAGGGTCACCCGCAACCCGGAAGTAATCGGATCACTTCCGGGGCGTGGAGGAGCCTTCCATGACCCGGAAGTGATCCAATCACTTCCGGGGCATGGCCCCCGACCAATGCGGGGGCACCGGGACGGGCGAGAGACGGGGGCATGGCCGACCACCATAATGGCGGCGGGGCCGATGCCGGCCCCACCTTCCTCTATGGTCTGGTACGGCCTACCGCCCCCTCCTCCCCTCTGCTGTGACAGAAATCAACTTAAACCTTTGTTTGGAATAGGGGGTCATAGACCCCCGATCGTATTTATTAACAAAACACACATATTTGCAAACAAATATACAATTACGCAGAAATGACAAGACAGGATTCGGTACATTTGATTAATTCCTAGCTTTAACAAAACTCTAATACATAATGTTCCTATCCTAGTCTAAGCATATTGCTGATCACATTTCTGCGTATTCCATTGGGCCTACGCCAAGGTCAACACTCTGGCCCCTCCCCCTTTAATCCAAACTGTCCCGCGCCCCCTAACCAGAGTGCACATGCGCAGGGGGCCCAGCTGACCCGGAAGTACTTCCCACCAGGCAACCCCCATACGTTCAAGACTTACTCCATAAAGGGGCCATGCAGACAGCGCAGCTTACTTACGCCCGCGTGCGGGGTGGCCAACCAGCCAATGGAAAGCGTAACCCCCCTTTGGCTCGCACCGTTCCAACCAACCGGTTGTAACTGACCCTGGAGTCTGGTGAGAGCCACATGTCCCTCCCCTCTGGGCGCCCCACTTAATAAGGCGCCCCAAAAGATTAGTAAATTTAGTCTGTCCAACCGATGACATTACCGCCTGACTCGAAATACCGCCTAAAAACACGACAAATAAAAAGGCATTAATATTCACTACATTCAACTCATCTTCATAATTGACACCCTGTGGAAAAAACACATTAACCATACTTTGATTCAAAACAAACATCTATCTCAGGGATGGTGGGTGGGGAAAAAAGATTAGAGATCCTCCCGAGGGAGGGGGCACACGCGACGGGTGTGCTACCGAGGGGAGCGGAGTGCAAAGAGACTGCACTTCGCGCTCCCCCCGGTTTTAAAGGATCGGGCAGCCACCAGCTGGAACTGGTTTCCGGCAAAGGGTCACCCGCAACCCGGAAGTAATCGGATCACTTCCGGGGCGTGGAGGAGCCTTCCATGACCCGGAAGTGATCCAATCACTTCCGGGGCACGGCCCCCGACCAATGCGGGGGCACCGGGACGGGCGAGAGACGGGGGCACGGCCGACCACCATAATGGCGGCGGGGCCGATGCCGGCCCCACCTTCCTCTATGGTCCGGTACGGCCTACCGCCCCCTCCTCCCCTCTGCTGTGACAGAAATCAACTTAAACCTTTGTTTGGAATAGGGGGTCATAGACCCCCGATCGTATTTATTAACAAAACACACATATTTGCAAACAAATATACAATTACGCAGAAATGACAAGACAGGATTCGGTACATTTGATTAATTCCTAGCTTTAACAAAACTCTAATACATAATGTTCCTATCCTAGTCTAAGCATATTGCTGATCACATTTCTGCGTATTCCATTGGGCCTACGCCAAGGTCAACACTCTGGCCCCTCCCCCTTTAATCCAAATTGTCCCGCGCCCCCTAACCAGAGTGCACATGCGCAGGGGGCCCAGCTGACCCGGAAGTACTTCCCACCAGGCAACCCCCATACGTTCAAGACTTACTCCATAAAGGGGCCATGCAGACAGCGCAGCTTACTTACGCCCGCGTGCGGGGTGGCCAACCAGCCAATGGAAAGCGTAACCCCCCTTTGGCTCGCACCGTTCCAACCAACCGGTTGTAACTGACCCTGGAGTCTGGTGAGAGCCACATGTCCCTCCCCTCTGGGCGCCCCACTTAATAAGGCGCCCCAAAAGATTAGTAAATTTAGTCTGTCCAACCGATGACCTTACCGCCTGACTCGAAATACCGCCTAAAAACACGACAAAAAAAAAGGCATTAATATTCACTACATTCAACTCATCTTCATAATTGACACCCTGTGGAAAAAACACATTAACCATACTTTGATTCAAAACAAACATCTATCTCAGGGATGGTGGGTGGGGAAAAAAGATTAGAGATCCTCCCGAGGGAGGGGGCACACGCGACGGCTGTGCTACCGAGGGGAGCGGAGTGCAAAGAGACTGCACTTCGCGCTCCCCCCGGTTTTAAAGGATCGGGAAGCCACCAGCTGGAACTGGTTTCCGGCAAAGAGTCACCCGCAACCCGGAAGTAATCGGATCACTTCCGGGGCGTGGAGGAGCCTTCCATGACCCGGAAGTGATCCAATCACTTCCGGGGCACGGCCCCCGACCAATGCGGGGGCACCGGGACGGGCGAGAGACGGGGGCACGGCCGACCACCATAATGGCGGCGGGGCCGATGCCGGCCCCACCTTCCTCTATGGTCCGGTACGGCCTACCGCCCCCTCCTCCCCTCTGCTGTGACAGAAATCAACTTAAACCTTTGTTTGGAATAGGGGGTCATAGACCCCCGATCGTATTTATTAACAAAACACACATATTTGCAAACAAATATACAATTACGCAGAAATGACAAGACAGGATTCGGTACATTTGATTAATTCCTAGCTTTAACAAAACTCTAATACATAATGTTCCTATCCTAGTCTAAGCATATTTCTGATCACATTTCTGCGTATTCCATTGGGCCTACGCCAAGGTCAACACTCTGGCCCCTCCACCTTTAATCCAAATTGTCCCGCGCCCCTAACCAGAGTGCACATGCGCAGGGGGCCCAGCTGACCCGGAAGTACTTCCCACCAGGCAACCCCCCATACGTTCAAGACTTACTCCATAAAGGGGCCATGCAGACAGCGCAGCTTACTTACGCCCGCGTGCGGGGTGGCCAACCAGCCAATGGAAAGCGTAACCCCCCTTTGGCACGCGCAGTTCCAACCAACCGGTTAAACTGACCCTGGAGTCTGGTGAGAGCCACATGTCCCTCCCCTCTGGGCGCCCCACTTAATAAGGCGCCCCAAAAGATTAGTAAATTTAGTCTGTCCAACCGATGACCTTACCGCACAGGCCTGCATAGTAGACCGACTATCAGGCCCCTCCAAAACCCAATGTCATACTCACCATTGAAATTGGTCCAGCCAAGCTAAAGTGGTGCCCAGGAATATCTCGTTCCCCAACCGAGAAAGGTGCACCCCATCTCGCAAGTAGCAGACGTCCCCCTTTATGCACCCATGAGCAATAACTTGTAATCTGGGGGTCCTGAACAGCTTGTCTATTTTATTATTGATCCTCTGAACCGAGTGATTGAGAGCCCTCACTGATTCCCCTCCCCGCCACTGAAGCCTTGGTATCATGTGTGACCACACAATAACCGCACCTGGGCAGCGCCTGGCCAGCCATGCTGACTCTGACAGCACTGTTTCAATCAGGATCCTCCTATTTAGGTGCACCAAGTCGTTACCACCAAGATGTAAAATGATAGCGTCGGGGGGAGTGCCTAAGGAAGCAAGCATGTGACCTATCCGTTCCCTGAACCTGTTGAAACGCAGCCCCCCGTGCCCAAAAAAGGAGACCCTGAAACCTAACCGCTTTGCGCGCGCTGCCCCATTTCCTGCAATAAAAAAGTTACTTAGACGAGAGACATACGAATGGCTGAAAATACACGTTCCAACTTGGCATCCGGAGAATTGACTTGTGTCTTGGTCGCGTCTTCTTGTTGGTGAGGTGTCGCTGTCTCTCTTCCTGCATGGCAGGCAGAGGGAACTGACAATAAAATAGGGAAAAATAGTGCCATCAGTACCATCGTCATGGAATGTTATAACATATGCACTCGCACATAGCGCCTGAAACAGTTGGAGGACCACCGCCCAATCTTCTGTACCTCCCCTTCCCCAAGGCCCCGTGCGACTGCCTCGGTGGCGGCACCTATTCTGAAAGAATGTGTTCCAAAATCACTGGGATCCAGCCCCGCTCTGCCCACCGCCATATCCAAGACCCGTTTAAATTGAAATTTGGTCAGCGGGTCCCCCCATGTGCATTAACAGTGGGCCCCTCCTGTTACTTGGTCTGAATGGCAAAAACGCTTCCATATGTGACACCGGGCAGCAAGGGTTCCCCGGTGCCCGCCGCAGAACCACTGCCTGCCCCCTCCCTTCCTGATCTGTCTTGGATCTCCGAATAGTAACCTGCAAGGCATCGTTATGCAAGCGTATGTCACTGAGCTGCAGGCCTCCCCCCAGGTCCCCTTTATTCTTAGCCACCAATTCCCCTATCCTAAAGGCACCATAGAAAGCTAAGGTGAAAGCTGCCTTGAACAATAAACATTCCGTCACGATAGTGCAGGTCTGCTCTAACACACCTAAAATTGATGCCAAGGTAGTAAGACCTATCGGACGTCTAGTGTCAGGCGCGGACCCCTGTAAGTGCTGCCAACCTTTCAATGCTTTGCGCACTACGAATGTCTGAGGAGGGTCCCGCCTGCCGTTCATTTGTGCAAAAAAGGAAATGGCTGCCATGTGTCTCCTAGCTGACCCCACTGCCCGCCCTTCATCCCGCAAGGTTTGCAAGTAAGTGCACACCCTAGCTGAATCCGCCCAATGCCCCTCCCCCTGGTCCTTTAAGAAATTGCAGTATGCCCCAAACGTCCCTTCATATGCCTTCCTTGTTCCTGGCGCTAGGCTAGCTGCTACCAAGTCCGGTAAGTGGGGGCACCAATCTGCCAGAGCTGCTCGGGGAAAGGCGTTGGGTGTGATGCTGCTCCCGGGAGATGAGATCTGAAAACCTGCATCTTGAAACGAGACAATGCGTCAGCGGCGTGATTCAATACCCCCGGGACATATTTTGCCCTAAACTGTAGATTTAACTGCATGCATTTCAAAACTATCTCCTTGATTAAACGGAGGATCATTTTACATTTTGCTGACTGACTGTTTATGCATTCCACCACCGACATGTTGTCGGACCAGAAAACAACGGCTTTGTTTCCAAGTTGTTCCGGCCAGACGAACAATGCCACCCAGATGGGGAACAATTCAAGGAAACCAATGTTCGCCGTGAGTCCAGCGTCAATCCACCATGCCGGCCAACGCTGCGCCACCCACTGCGTGCCCAGAATGGCGCCGAACCCCTCACTGCCCGCGGAGTCTGTCATTAAACCCAACTCTGCACAGGAGGTGATTGGGCCGGGCCACAGGACAGAGCCATTGAAGTCCCGCAGAAATGCCAACCAAATACGCATATCCTGCTTGACCTCTTCGCTCAGTCGGGTGTGGTGGTGCTTCTGCTTCAGGCCAGACATTGCTTGCGCAATGGATTTTGAAAAAGGGCGTGCCATTGGTATGATACGCAATGCAAAATTCAGTTGACCTACCATTTGCTGCAACTGATGCAACGTTACCCTTTTGGTTTCTAGACATTGCCTCAGTGAGTCTCCAAACCTTTTCACTTTGTCATTGGGAAGCCGTGAGCACCCCACGACTGAGTCTAGCTCGATCCCCAGGAACTCTATGACCGCGGCTGGTCCAATGGTTTTTCCCTGTGCTAGTGGCACCCCAAAACTCTTCATCAGTGCACAAAATTGCTCCAGCGCCTGCCCACACACCGTGCTCCCTGGTGGCCCCAGAAAAAGGAAGTCATCGAGGTAATGCAGCACATGCCTATACCCCGTCACCTGTCTGAAAGACCATTCTAAGAAAGTGCTAAACATTTCAAAATATGCGCACGACACAGAATACCCCATAGGCATGCACATGTCCATGAAGAACTTGCCCTCGAACTGGAAGCCAAGTAGGTGGAAATCGCTCGGGTGAACGGGCAGCAGCCTAAAAGCCGATTCTATGTCCGATTTAGCCATCAGTGCCCCTGGGCCCAAACCCCTCAAGAGTTCAATTGCCTGATCAACAGATGCATAACATACAGAGCAGAATCCCTCATCAATGGAGTCATTTACCGACTGCCCCTTTGGCGCTGATAAATTGTGAATCAGCCTGAATTCTCCTGGTTCCTTCTTTGGGACCACCCCCAGGGGAGAATACACAAAGTTATGCACAGGAATCTTGTTGAACGGCCCCGCCACTTTGCCCAATCTACATTCTTTCTCAATTTTGGCCGCCGCCACCCTAGTGTTCTGCGTGACCGACAATTGGTTCCTGCAAAAGGGGAGACCCACAAAATCCGCCACTGGGATTCTAAACCCCTCCCTGAAACCTTCTACCAGCATCCTTGCCGTGGACGTGCATTTGTATCTGTTTAACCAGGGCATCATTGCGTGCAGAAGAATCGGGGACCTAGCATTGCTGAAAACACCTTCAATCCAATTTTTTGGCCCCTCTATCCCTCTGTTTTTTAAGACATTTTGCCTCGGCATGCCCTGAGTTGCCACAGAAACTGCACGCGTGTTTAAATCTGCATGTCCCTGGTGGCCTATCGCAGGTGCGCCTATTGAAGTCCCAACAGCATCCCTTCTTCCCAGCCCCCCCACCTGGTTCAGATGAGGGGAACGACCGAAAGGGCTGCAGCCTTGGCGCGTCCTTTGCAGGCTCTGCTGTCAGACCGCCCAAATGATCTAACCAAGCTATCCCCTCCACCTGATTCCAATTTAGAATAGGATCGGATGCCCTGATGCGCCTGAATTTTTTGTCATATTCCAACCACCCCGTGCCCCCCTTCGTTGCCTGCGCCGTGCTGATCCTAGACAAATAACAAGACATTGCGGGCGCCTCCTCCGGGAAATGCTCCGTCATCACAGCCATGTAAATATTGAACGCCAGCATCCAATGCCTGATGTTCTCCTCCACCCTGTACTTCAGCATTTCATTCGCCCATTCACGCGCGGGCATATAATCTTTCTTCCTCCTCATCTCTTCCCTCTCAACCTCATCTATTAAGAGTGAAAAAATGTCAATATACGTCCCCTTCCAAATTCTCTCCTTAACCTCCTGTGACAAATGGCGGGACAGAGATTCATACGATGTGCGGGATTCGCCCGCACCTAACAACGGCAATGTCTGCGGCTTACCATGCGAAAGTCCTGCAGTGTCTTTGGGGATCACGACCAATGGAACTTCTTTAAGCTTGCTTTGGTCTATTAGCTGCCTTGCCTTTTCCAGTGCGTCCGCCCCGGCAACACCCGAAAAAAGGTTAGAGATCCTCCCGAGGGAGGGGGCACACGCGACGGGTGTGCTACCGAGGGGAGCGGAGTGCAAAGAGACTGCACTTCGCGCTCCCCCCCCGGTTTTAAAGAATCGCCCAGCCACCAGCTGGAACTGGTTTCCGGCAAAGGGTCACCCGCGACCCGGAAGTGATCGGATCACTTCCGGGGCGTGGAGGAGCCTTCCATGACCCGGAAGTGATCCAATCACTTCCGGGGCACGGCCCCCGACCAATGCGGGGGCACCGGGACGGGCGAGAGACGGGGGCCCGGCTGACCACCATAATGGCAGCGGGGCCGATGCCGGCCCCACCTTCCTCTTTGGCCATACCTTGCAGTTCTGATGTTTACGTAAACTTATCCTTTGGGACATTTGGAGCTAACATTTTGGGAAGAGGTTTATGAGCTAGAGACCTACTGAAACTGGTCTCTGAATGATAATGCACTAAGCAAAACCTTTGGAGGAAGAGAATATCATTGTTTTTTCTTTGACATTTAAAGTAATGGATGGACCCATAGGGCATAGTAAAATGTATTTTCTAAGTCTCTTGGTTATTTATTGAACACAGATGTTCAGAGAGTACTGTAGACAGGTCATTATTTACTTATGATAATTCAATATTTCTAACAACATATGAGGTCTGTTCTTGAACACTAGCAATGAAAGATGTTTTACCATTGTCTCTGAAATATTCATAGGACGATAACGAATAGGGAACTTTTCATGTGCACATTATCAAAAAATGTGTATAAAGAAAACACTTGTGATTCAATTCACAAAGCTGTATCTAAGAGTAGTCACGTCTAGATGTGAATTGCACATCATCATCTAGGGTAGATTTACAAAGTCTTAAATAGTTAAATTGAAATGGTGCATTTTCATTAATACTAAATCAGCAACGGTTCCCCTGAAAAGAAAGTGATGCAGAAACTCACATCAGCCTAGATTCCCCCAAGCTGGGCGGCTAAAAGGGGGGGGCTACAAATCACCAAAACAAAGGTACGGCCTGCTGACAGGAGAAGAGCTGTTTGAGAGCTGTTAACAACGGTAAAGTGTGAAGGGACACGCAAACAAAACAAACGCAGCAGAAACATCCCTCAGTTCACTGGCCAAGGCAAATTGTTATTCATGCCACAGCCTCCTTACCCTGGTTGTGTAAGGCGTGGCTCTTCCTCCCCACCACGGTTCTTTGATGCTAGAGAAAAACAAGCATTGGCAGCGCGGCCGTTAAAGTGATGCGGCCACGAAATGTGCCAAAATGTCTCTGAAGACAGGCAAGGAGCTGTGCCTGTCAGCGCAGAAGGCAGGCGACTCAATCAGCATTCCCACACTGAAGGAAACGATGAAAGGATGAAAGCAAAGCGCTGGGTGGAAACACTAGGAAACAGTACCTCAACCTTGTGGGCCAATGCGCTGGCTCAGGCGAGACCTAAAAACTAGAAGAGTAGCTCACAAAAGTAGAAGTAATAGATGACAAGATGTGAGCTGTGCCAGTCAGCGGTGAGCGCACTGGCAGTGAAATCCAAGTAGTGAGCTTCCAGTACTTAAAGAACAAGGCTGACTGAAGAAGACCTTTGTGAAAGCTGTGCCAGTCAGCGTGGACGAGGCTGGCAGGAATAAAATAAGAGGAAGGTTGAAACACAGCCAATTCACCAGAAAACTTAAGACACGCAAAATGGTGTGCGCGTCACCGGAGAAGTGAGAAAATTGGGTAAGCAGCTGAGGAGAATAAAGCAAACTGGTAACAAGATGTGGGCTGTGCCAGTCAAGGTGAGCGCACTGGCAGGGAAATCCCAGAAGTAATTACACATCACCGGAGTGAGAAATGACTGAAGAATACCCTTTTTACACAGTGCCAGACAGCATGAAATTATTAAACCGCAGCCATTAGAGACAGCAGGCCGGTGTGGGAGGGAATGTAGAAGCGGATGAAAGGCGGGTGAGTCACAACACTTGAAAGAAGCATACAGAAGAGCGCAAGCAAGCGCCACGGCAGATTCACACAGAGCTGCTCTGATAGATATGACGTATGTGACAAGACACTTCCGAGAACACAGCCGTGCAGAGGCAGAAAATAAGTTGCCACGCCTTACGCACCAGAGTCACAATGAACCTGAGGAGGCTTCCCACAGCGTCTCTGCCAAGGATAACAGGCTTTAGTTTACAGCTGATAAGTTCGCTGGGGGCAGCTATAAATGTTGAAGGAGCGGCGCCGCACTTGAAAGAATCCTTCATGCGCCGTTGCTTTACATCAAAGCGAAATTGACAACAGAGACGGCGTCGGTAGCAACCAGGCGCCAGCTTTGACGAAAAAATAAATAAATAAATCCAGCCGCAGGACAGGTTTCTGGAAGGCACAGAAACCGCGCGTCAGTACCCAACCAATGCCAGCTGTAAAACGTGACACAAAGTCCAACCGCGGGGCAGGTTTCTTGAAGTGTGAAGCGGCACTAAAATGACAAAGGCTGAGGCAACGTGAGTCCACAATTAAGCGCACAGCAGGAGGAGAAGCAGTAACGATAAGTGTGAAGTGAATTCCGTCCTGAGTGAGGAAACCTGATAACAGGGCGATCACAGAACAGCAGCCTTTGTGCCAAAATGTCAGCAAGGAGCTGTGTCTGTCAGCACAGAAGGCAGGCAACTCAATCAGCATTCCCACGCTGAAAGAAACGATGAAAGGATGCGCTGGGCTCAGCGAGACCTAAAAACTGTAGGTCTAGAATTATATATAACCCAGAAACAACGACTGAACAAGATGTGAAGAGGAGTCTTATAGAAAAAGGAATGAGATCCCATCACCCACCGAAGTGGCTTGCTTCATCATCTGGGAACTCTTAGTAAACCTAACTCCCATAAGGAATTGAGAGTTATGGTTCAACAAAAATTGATGAATAGCAGCAAATGCTTCTCATCTACGAGAGAGCAAAATAGCTATTTACAGGGTGATGGTTGCAGTGCTGGTGACTATGTGAAAAAGGAAGTGATTTAAAATTGACTATCAAGACACAAACCAATTTTATTTGACGCTGTCTTGTTGTCAATATAAAAACACTGCATATACAGTTTAAACAAATAATTGTAAGATGTATAGGTCTACATGTTTCAGCCTATGGATATTAGAATCCCGGCTTTCGTCAGGACCTCTGATTTTATAGCTACTGCAAAAAGTTTAGTGCTTCAATGCAAAAAAGACAAAACAAAACAAAATAAAGGTTGGTGACGATACAACCTGCGCACTTCTATGAATCCAAAATGGAAGAGTACAGACAGTGGTACTGGGAAAATACCTAATCAAAATAGAAAGACTCACATAAGACCTAGTATATAATCCTAGAAACATTCATTGTAGTCATTGCAACATTGGATTGAATAATTAAAATGTGATACTGAAAATGTACCAAAACACCACCTATTGTATTTCAAAATAAATGTTTAACATTAGTCAATGCACTTACCCGGCTTTATGCGGGTGCGCAGCTCACCTCACCTGGCATCCGCTCAGGACATGAGGCACCGCTCTATATATAAAAAGTGTAGAAAAAATATAAACAACCAAATTCAGGATGAACTTCGTCTGATCATGGTGACTATCTACTATATATATATTTTATATCTGAGTCACACAGTTAAAAACCAATGGCAGAAACAACCCACAGGAGTCCTTGTACCAATCTTGAAATAGCTCTGAAAAAAGACACTCTAATGTACTGGTCATGACTGAAACTAGAGTCAACTGAGCATCAGTTTTACTCATGTCTGCATAGATGCCTTCTATACTAAGGCAAATATATGGAGGCAACTGTTTATTTGGGGGATGGGCAAAAATGTCTAGATGCATAAAAAGGGTGGTTACTATGAATCACAGAAACGGTCAGGCAATGGCCGTCATCGGTAAAAGTGAAAAATGTGCTTAACTATTTAAAAGAGCACTAGCGTCTTAGCCCATTTATTTAATAAAGACATATCGCCCTCAAAAGAAAACTTATCAGAACTTCCCTACAGTGTCAACAGGACACGAGGAAGAACCAGAATATTCAGATTTTAACAATTAACATAAGGAAGCAGTAGCCACGTTGCTTACCTCTCCGTCGGTACCCCTCTCTGGATCTAAGCTGGAAGGGGAGGTGTCCGACGGAGAGGGAGCCGATCTTAAATACTCCATTCATTGATTACCACTTCAGACGCAACGCCCGCGTTGTGTATGGAAACGTCTTCGACCGACGTCGATGGCCCTGTATGATGACATCATCACGTCATGTCACGTGAACGCATCGTACGTCACGTTATGGGAATTGTAGTTCACAATCGCGCTAGAATTCTTGCATTCTGCATTTCACAGCGACTCTCATAGAAATGTAGAAACATTTCTTTTGCATAATGCCGCAATATATGCCACTATATGAGTGAGAAAACAATGATCATATCATCTCACTAGTCAAATAAGAATAAATAACGGGTGCTTTTGTCTTGCAAGAGATTGGTAGTATGTCAGAAAGCGTCTCAACTTTATTATAATGCCTTTGATGTACAAGGAAAAGACTTAGTATATCGAGTTCTTCTCATTATACAGAACGTATTGTCTAGATATTATAAGACGCATAGAAGAGGTTTAAGTAAAAGACAACCTTATGCTTAGTGATTAAATCATACAGGTATGAGACATTGCTATAATCACACCCAAGGTATATCGTCGTTAAGTCCAAGACGGCCACTTTGAAGTTTAAATACCCATTTTTGTTCTTTTGTGAACAAAATATTTTTGACATCTATGATGTGAGATGGAATGAAAGGATGTTCTAATACTATCCATCTTAAGTCCTCAGGTTTGTGTTTGAATGTCACGAAATGGTTCGTGAGTCTAGTTGCCTGTTTATTCCGTCTGATGGTGCTTTTGTGCTCGTTAATGCGATCTTTGACTTTTCGTGTCGCCATACCAACATAACGAAGGAAACAAGGGCACGTAATTAGGTAGATGACTCTTTCCGTATTGCAATTTGTATGCTTTTTAAGGACCCATGGTGTGCCCATCCCAATGTCCACTGTTTTGGTATGTTGAGTTTGGGGACACGATGTACAAGATCCGCATGGGAAATGTCCCTGTACCGGAGGGAGATCCCATAATGTACTCATTGTAGTTCCAGTTCGGGTTTTAGGTCTTGTGTGTACTAGACTGTCCCGTAAACTAGTTCCGCTTTTGAATGAGAAGAGTGGAGTCGGAATGTTCGAATTACTTACATTGAGAATACGCCAGTGTTTGCGCACAATTTTTTGCACATTGTTGGATAGAGTGCTAAAAGTGTTGACAAGAGTTATTCTTGAGAGCGGAGGTTTCGGTACAGGGGGATCTAGGAGAGCATCCCGATTATTGTTGGAGGCTCTCTTCCAAGCCCGTCTCACCAAATGATTAGGGTATCTTCTATCATGTAGCTGTTTAGATAGTATTTTAGCATGATGATCAAAAGTTTCTCTGTCAGAACAGTTTCTCCGTATAAGCAAAAACTGCCCGACAGGCAAATTCTCACGGAGAGACTTCAGATGATGACTATCGAAGTTTAATAGCGAGTTTTTTGCCGTAGGTTTTGTATACAACTCGCTCCCAAGTTTAGCCTGCATAGGACATATCACAATGTCTAAAAAGGGCAATCTTCTTTTGTCATATTCAACAGTGAATCTCAAAAAACTATTTCTAGTGTTCAACCATGCATGGAACTCTAAAAGTGTAGCAGCTGTTCCATGCCAAACGACAAAAATGTCATCTATGTATCTCTTCCACAACAATATCCGATCACGGAAAGGATTGTCGTGGTTGAGTATACTGTCTTGCTCGAAAAGATGGACATAGAGATTGGCCACACTGGGCGCAAAAATACTGCCCATTGATGTTCCTGAGATTTGGAGATACATAGTTTCCTCAAATCTGAAAAAGTTCTCCATCATGGCCAATCTGGCGCACTCCATTATAAAGTGTACTGGCGTTATGGTGTCCATGTCCCTGGCATCTAAAAGACCTCGTATGGCTTCCAATGTCTTTTCCTGTGGGATACAGGTATAAAGAGATTCGACATCGAAGCTAACCAAAAGGTCGGTCTCGATATCAAAAATTATGTCAGGTAATAATCTCAGGACATCCTTTGTGTCCTGAAGATAGGTAGGCATTTCTTTGACCAAAGGTCGTAGGAAAAAAATGAAAAAGGTCGATAGAGGTTCTAGCAAGGACCCGATACCTGAAATGATTGGCCGTCCAGTGGGTAGCCTAGTGATCTTGTGTATTTTAGGAAGTACGTAAAAATACGGCATGATAGGGTGTTTGGTTACTAAAAAAGCAGCTTCTTGTGATGTTATCCAACCAACATTTTTTGCCTCATCTACGAGACCTTGAATCTCAGTGGTTAGTCTCGGAGTAGGGTCTTCCCCTAGGGCACGATATGACCTGGTGTCACTCAGTTATACCTCTGTATCTAAAAAAACAATTGCTCTGCCCTTATCGGTGGGTTTGATTATTATCTTATCATCATTCGCCAAAGTTCTTAGAGCTTGTTTCTCAGCCGTAGATAGATTCTGATAGACGTTTTCCTTTTTGGCACAAATTGCCATGATATCATGGGTTACTGCTTGTTCAAAAACCCCGACTTGGTCTGGTATCAAATGGGCAGGTGGATTGAAAGTTGAAGGTGCCTTGAGACCTGTGTTTCTAAAGTTCCCATCTGCAAATGAACTAGAAATTTCTGTTTCTTTAGACTTAAAAAAGAAATGTAAACATATTTTTCTAAAGGATTGAGCTAGTTCACATCTGAGATCAAATAGGTCCCCTACATTGGTCGGGTCAAAGCCTAAACCTCTATTAAGAACTTTCTGTTTGTCTGGTGTAAGAGTTCGTGAGCTAAGATTGACAACTAGATCGTTGTATCTGTGCTCGTCCCTGTCGGTTGTAATCCTCTCCTGCTGCGAGTGTTGGGTAAAGATTGTTCTGTCTCCCAATGCACCTGAGCTTGTCCTCTTCTCCTGCCTCTGTTGCGTCCTCGACCCTGCCCTAAAAAAGGCTGCTGTCCAAAGAAGGATGGCTGTGGTGCAAAATGAGGCATGGGTTGTGGAAATGATGAATGTTGAAAGCCCCAGGGAGATGGGGGCCACCTAGGACCTTGTTGTTGATAATGGCCATGTGCACCCCGTCTCCGATTAGAACGGTAATTTTGGCCTCCACCTCTATTCTGTGGTAAAGTAGGGCCGGAAAGGTCTGAATCGCTAGAATAAGTGTCTGATCCTGATGAAGAATAATTTGAGCCATACCTCTTGCCTTTCTTATTAAACTCAGGTGGAGTATACTTATCACTAGTGTATGGATATACTTTTTGCTAGTGAAAAACGTGCTAGATCTTTCTTGAACTTGTCAATTTTTGTTAGAAGAATTGTATCTTTATGTTCTTTGTTTGATTTGTTTGTTTCTTCCATATTCCTTTTATATAAAACACTTGATATTGTCGTTTTTATCTGTCCTTCCAGAGTCTGTATTTCAATAAGTATGGCATCAGTCATTCTTTTAGCTGTACTGATAATTAAGATCAACCAATCGCGTGTACAGCGCCACACGATTAGTGACCAGTCTTTAAGAAAAGCTTTATCAGCCAGAAAAAGCCTTGGGGCATTTGTAACCCATCGGTGCACAATTACTTCTGAGGTACTCTGTCATAATGGCACCGTGGATAAATGTGCGAGAATGTGACGAGTAAAGTCTGCCAGTCATCTTGTGCACTTGTCATAACGTGGAGAAGTGTGGCTCAATGATTAGAGCGGCAGACCCTGATGCAGAGGTCTAGCCTGGGACCAGGGTTTAATTCCCTGCCTCGGCGGGTCTTGGGCTCAAAAATTCCACGGACATGATAATTCTCGCCTCGGTGCCATTCCAATCATGGAGTCCCACTCTGCAACTCTGGGCAATAGCTTGCTTAATCTCCACAACGGCCCCCACAATGCTAAGGATGCCTGGCCTCCACCTTGGGGGTGCCCAGGAGTGGATGCCTCACAGGGAAAGCCAGGATGGGTTCCACAGCGGTATTCGTACAAGCGCCTTGAGACCCTTGCGGGTGAGTAGTGCGCTATACAAGTATCAATTTTAACTTTAGTTAAAGTGTCTAAAATACTCAGATTAGTAGTGAGAATGGATTGTAGCACATCCTCATCAAAGGACAAACCTGTAAATTCAGCCATGGTCAAAAAAAGTGTGACAAAGAAAAGCGGTAAAATTGATACACAGCTCACTTTTAGAGGGTATCACTTGGGAGCCGTAGCTGCTCAAAACTCATAACAAAATTCTTCAAAAAAAGGAGGAGGGTCCTAGGGATCATTTTTAAAGACCTAAACAGTTTTAAATCCCCACACTAATTAATACAAAATACAAGAAAAAACTGTAGGGCTAGAATTATATTAACCCAGAAACAACGACTGAACAAGATGTGAAGAGGAGTCTTATAGAAAAAGGAATGAGATCCCATCACCCACCGAAGTGGCTTGCTTCATCATCTGGGAACTCTTAGTAAACCTAACTCCCATAAGGAATTGAGAGTTATGGTTCAACAAAAATTGATGAATAGCAGCAAATGCTTCTCATCTACGAGAGAGCAAAATAGCTATTTACAGGGTGATGGTTGCAGTGTTGGTGACAGAGCCAATCTTGATTGTGATAATTTGGCTACACCTGTATTGATTCTCGCATTAAAGGGACCGCTGTCTCTGAAAAATACTACTACCCTTGGTCCCTTTTTGAACCCAAGGGTTTCTTTGTTTCTACTTTTGGGTCTTTGTATGGTGACACTATGCCACAGCAGGCTACTTACCCCACGAGTCAGGGCACGATCCCAAGCCAGACCTGTATCTTGAATCTCCTCGGCTTAGACCCCAGACACACATGTCTTTTTTTGCTGCAGCTCCTTTTCCTCCCATGCAGGAGAAGGACCTCGCCAGTCTCGCTAGAAGGCGGGTAACGCTACATGCTATATCGTCTGTGGCCTGAGGTGGCAGGAGGGGTGCGGAAGCGTGCAACACGTGGCCAGTTGCACCCACCAGCACAAAGTGTCTGTGTCATGCATTACTTTAGCATGTGGGCTTAGAGCCCAAGACTTGACAGAGTGGTCACCCCAAGGGTTGAGAAGAAATGTATATACTATCCAAGTGACCCGACGTGCATTCAAGGGGCAGGTTCCATCTGTCTTCCTGGTGGTGCACCATCCACATGCGTGCCTTTGCTGAGGCCTCCGGCAATGCTCCTTCCCCAGATGAGCAAAAATGATAGACACAGCCGCCAAGAGGGTGGTTGTAAGAGCGGCAACCCATTGGTGAATAGCTAATTCTGTGGCTCTCCTGTCATGCTACCTCAGGGTACAATGTGTGGAGATGGAAGATTTCCTTAAGCACTTCCAGGCCAGTCCAGTCCAGAAAGCGTTGGGGGGAGATAGTGTCTGACTGCAAGGTAATCTTTAACACCAGCATTTACTGCGTGTTGGATATTGCATACACGGCCTTCAGGGGCATTAACATCATCCAAAGGCTCGCCTAGCTCCGATTCTCCATGTTCATACCAGAGGTTCAGCAGCATCTCCGCAATGTCTCATTCAACAGGCAGCACCATTTCAGGCCACAGATTGAAGAATGCTTGAAAAGAGCAAGTAAAAAGATTGAATATGGCAAAGTCGATTGAAGCTCTGCAGTCCACTCCGCACAGGGCTCCTTGCAAAAAAACACCGGCCCAGATGGGGAGCAAAGGCTCCCTTTTTGCCCAAGCAACCCCACTCCTACCAGAAGAAGCTGCAGGCTTACCACCTGCACAATGGTAGAGGGTACAGTAAGAGTTCCTTCCTCCCTCAGACCCATCCTCTAGCTCAGACCCCCTCAACCGATACCTCATTTCAGAACATTTTTGTATGATAAGGAAGAATCTGCTGTACCTATGTGCTTTTATAAGAATGCAATTAAGTCAATTTATAATAAAGACCACTCTTGCTAGACCATGCATATAAATTGTACTACGAAACAAGTTGTCATGTTTTTACTTTTTTATTTTCAAAGTGATTGAAAAAGTTTCCTTAGACGAATGAATCATAAATTGGAAAAAACAATTCAACTAACAGATGACTTCACAATTATACAAACAAAAATGCCCATGGAAAATCAGAAACACAAAGTATTCAAACATTCTCATTCATACTTAAATCCATCCAAACCATGAAAACATACTACACAGACATCCTAAAATCTGGGAAGTAACAATTCAGAGGCCCAACGTGGTTGGCATATCATTTCTTTCAGGAGAAAACAAGAATTAATGTATTGTTGGTAAGAGTTTGTGGTCATGAGGATTCAATCGTAAAACAGAAGAACAAAAAATTATCCTTTTGAACATATAAAGTCTCAATAATTCTAAGTAACTAATAAGGTTAAATATCAGATCAAATCGAAAAAACGCCGACGCGCGTTTCGGTGTGACACCCCCTTTCCCCGGGGTAATACCTTCTTCAGGGCGTGAATTTATTCGTGTCCGATATCCATGGGACCTGTACAATAATGAACAAAAATAAAGACTTTTTCTAGATTATTATATAAAGGATCCTATATAGAAAGGTGATTAAACGACATTTTATGTCCACAACAGTTATAAGCACTGGTCTGAGCTTCAGAGTGGTGAACAAACAAGATAAATGTTTTATATATGATGGTTGCACACAACAAAAGGGCGAGTGAGAAACCCCAAGAAATTAAAAACAATGAAAGAAAAATAATAAAAAACAAAACAAAAGTGCTAATCAGATCAAAGTGCCAAGGAAGCTACTAGGTTTCTGAATAAATTCACAAATCTGAGAGATATTAGTTATTTTTCAACTGTTAAAAGCAACCCGGTGCCAAATGCATTGACTGAATCTTTATGCAACCTAAAGAAATCTCCCCACAGTTACAAACAGTTTTCAAAATACCGGAAGGTAACGTGAAGAGTGATACCTTTAGTTGGAGTTCTTCATGTTTAACAAATACATCAAGAAACTCTCATTTCTGGACACTGCTTTGTGCTGTGAATCGAAGGTTGGGGTCAGCTAAGTTGATCCAGGAGATAAATTCGTTAAGCAATCCTTCACCGCTCCAGACAAAAAATATATCGTCAATGAAGCGTGACCAATGGCGAATATTCTCAAAAAATGGGGCCAATTCATTGTAGATGTTTCGTTCTTCGAAATGTCCCATGTATAGACAGGCGACACTAGGGGCACAGGCCGCCCCCATACTGACTCCTTGTACTTGATGGTAAAAGTCTGATCGGGGAGATTGTCTTTACAAATGACTCGGTTTCAGTGTTTATACATCTTTATTCAACAGTTAATTAGAGTGAATATCCTTCTTGTTTTTATACTTAGCTCCACGACCCCCTCTAGTGGATGATCGTCACTTCATCCTTCTGCTCGTTTTCATTAAGAAATGTTACAGTCAGATAACTGGGCTCATTGACATCTTTTTCTTACGGTGAGCATTATTATCAACAATCTTAGGTTTTGTCATATGCTCTGTGTTATGAGTCTGCATTTACCTGCCTGATATGTGTTCGAAACTGTTACCTTCCGGTATTTTGAAAACTGTTTGTAACTGTGGGGAGATTTCTTTAGGTTGCATAAAGATTCAGTCAATGCATTTGGCACCGGGTTGCTTTTAACAGTTGAAAAATAACTAATATCTCTCAGATTTGTGAATTTATTCAGAAACCTAGTAGCTTCCTTGGCACTTTGATCTGATTAGCACTTTTGTTTTTTTAAATTATTTTTCTTTCATTGTTTTTAATTTCTTGGGGTTTCTCACTCGCCCTTTTGTTGTGTGCAACCATCATATATAAAACATTTATCTTGTTTGTTCACCACTCTGAAGCTCAGACCAGTGCTTATAACTGTTGTGGACATAAAATGTCGTTTAATCACCTTTCTATATAGGATCCTTTATATAATAATCTAGAAAAAGTCTTTATTTTTTTTCATTATTGTACAGGTCCCATGGATATCGGACACGAATAAATTCACGCCCTGAAGAGGTGTTACCCCGGGGAAAGGGGGTGTCACACCGCAACACGCGTCGGCGTTTTTTCGATTTGATCTGCTATTTAACCTTATTAGTTACTTAGAATTATTGAGACTTTATATGTTCAAAAGGATAATTTTTTGTTCTTCTGTTTTACGATTGAATCCTCATGACCACAAACTCTTACCAACAATACATTAATTCTTGTTTTCTCCTGAAAGAAATGATATGCCAACCACGTTGGGCCTCTGAATTGTTACTTCCCAGATTTTAGGATGTCTGTGTAGTA
This sequence comes from Triturus cristatus, assembly GCF_964204655.1. Classification (NCBI taxonomy): domain Eukaryota; kingdom Metazoa; phylum Chordata; class Amphibia; order Caudata; family Salamandridae; genus Triturus; species Triturus cristatus. The sequence goes on from NC_140579.1 coordinate 1,271,050,624, forward strand.
TGTTTTCATGGTTTGGATGGATTTAAGTATGAATGAGAATGTTTGAATAATTTGTGTTTCTGATTTTCCATGGGCATTGTTGTTTGTATAATTGTGAAGTCATCTGTTAGTTGAATTGTTTTTTCCAATTTATGATTCATTCGTCTAAGGAAACTTTTTCAATCACTTTGAAAATAAAAAAGTAAAAACATGACAACTTGTTTCGTAGTACAATTTATATGCATGGTCTAGCAAGAGTGGTCTTTATTATAAATTGGCTTAATTGCATTCTTATAAAAGCACATAGGTACAGCAGATTCTTCCTTGTTTACTTTTGAATTATCCCCTGCTGCTCTACCTTTATCCATTTAGGGGTTCCCCTGTTTGTAGTGGTCATTTTTGTATGATAACCTTGCAGGACGTTATTCCCTCCTTCAACACAGCAACTTCATGGCGGCCCTCAATCTCAAGGACGCCTGTTTCCACATCCCTCATCCACCCTGTTCACAGACAGAACCTTTGCTTTGTTGTAAGTGGACCACACTACCAATTCAAATTACTTCCTTTCAGGGTCACCTTGGCTCCAAGAGTATTTATGAAGGGCCTAGCGGTGGTGGCTGCGCATTTGTGAAGGGAGGGCATTCAAGTCCTTCCCTAATTCGATGATTGGCTGATGAAGGGCAGCAGCAAACTGCAATGTCTGGCACACACTCAAACAGTGGTGTCCCTGCTCCACAGCCTGGGCTTCACCATAAATGCTACCAAGTCCCACTTGCAGCCGCTTCTCATCCAACTCTTCCTAAGGTCAGTATTGGATGCAGTCACAGGCAAAGTCTACCCCCAACCAACAGTCTTAGCCTTTCGGCACCTGTTTCCTCTTGTTTAGCGGGCCACAAGCCGATTGACTGCTGTGGCAAAGGAATGCTTTTCTCATTGAGGGGGAGAAGTGGTTCTTAAGTAGTCGATGAGGGCAGAAGAACCTCAGTGAGGACTTTGGTCTATGTTTTAGGCAACTGTAAGTCTAACACCTCTGCAGCCTTTAACATGATTTTGAGCAATAAAATGACTCCCAGCTTTGGTGGTCCATAGCCAGCTCAGGTGAAGTGTCTAAGCCACTGGCTGAATTTAACGGGGTCCTGATCTGGGCGACCAGTAGGGATGTACTCTGCAGTGTCAGAATCCGTTCCAAATATTTTATGAAGGCATATATGCTTCTTCTTCCAACAATCTCTGGGCCTCCCTGAGGGAATGGATCCCTAGGCTCAATGTCTGATTTCGACGCCGGTGGTGCCGTATCTGGAGCCGGAGGAGCTGGTGGGGGCAGTGTTGGAATCTCGAGTGGTGCTGTCCACAGCATTGTTTGCAGTGCTGAGAAGCAGAGGGCCGGATCAAAACAATGTGGTGACGACACTGGCTCCAAAGATTGAAATAGAATGCGTTCAGGATCGCCGCAGGCTCAGAGCTGGGAACTCCTAGAAGGCTGGGGCCTGCGTCAGAAGATGGAAGTGCCAACGACTAAGACATTTGGAATGGAGGTCTGTCTGGAGCTGAAGGGCTGCGTTGAGGATCCTTCCCCTTCAGTTCAACAAGCTCCAGTTCTGAGGAAGAAGGTCCTGTGCGAAACTGAGTGCGAAGAGGAGACTTATCCCTGGAATGCTTCTTCTACTAACTCCTACGTTTTCGCTTCTTCCTGGCCGAAGATGAAGAAGGAAAGCAGGAGCAGTGTCTGGACTGATTCCGGTGTCAGTGTTCATCCTTCTACTAATCCAAAAGATGGACTAGAAGCTGATATGGGTCCTGCACTCGGGCTCCTGTCTCCTGATAGTTATACAAGAAGAGGGTGACAGTTCAAAAAGATATCTAAGGAGAAAGGAAAAAGGTTGGAACCCTAAAGGAAGGAGAGGATCTTCATAATACGAAGATAGAGCCCTCTCTCACCAAGATGGGTGTCATGCTTCATCATAGGGCTTTGCTCCCATGCTTCATCATAGGGCTTTGCTCCTCATGGGGCTGGCCCTGCAGGGGGGGGCTCTTTATAGGAGATCTTGTATTTTGCCGTAATGATGAGTAAGGGAATTACAGGTGAATGGTCGACATCTGATCCAGTTCGGCAACTTGTCCTGGCACAACCAGAGTTTCCTGGGCCATCTGCGACACTGAGACAGATTCAAGAGTTTCACAAAGTCATGCCCAACTTTCTGGATCCCTTCCATTTCCCTCTGGTGTGCCTATGGGTCACACGGAACTGAAAGGTCCTCTATCTGGGATACCATTAGCGGGTTTGCCTTCTGTGCCAGTTAGATCCTTTGAGCCCACCCCCAGATCTCCACCTGTCCCTTTTCCAACTCCCTTCCAGTCCTAAGAACATCACCACTGATGCTGACTTCATCAATGCTGGATGACAAAGCACTACCTATTGTGCTTTCTGACTCAGTCTGAACCGTCCCGACCTCTTCTGAGGCCCAGCTCCATGCCCATTGAGCCGCAGCCCTTGCCCTCTCCACATGAGCCTCCAAGCGTCCCAGTTCCACGGGATTGACCTCATACACTGCATTGCCTATTCAGGACAGACTCTGACAACGACAATGATGAGAGAGGCGAGTTTGGGCAACCCTGCCATCAAGACATATAGTATGAAGACCTCCATGATGCCAGTGGCCTGAACACCTCTCCTGATACTAGCCTAGTCTCCCCTTTGGGCCCTGCCCTTGAAGAAAGTGCCTCCTACCAAAGGCCATGCAGAGGGATGCCGAGGTTCTGAGCCACCAGCTCCCCAGCTTTAAGGTCAAAACTACCGTGCTGACAGAAGTTCTCCATACATAGCAGACCAATAGTGAGCCCTTGCTATCCTTTAATGAGGCTCTAACTGACATTCTTTCAGGGGTCTGTGTCAAGCCTTGCTTTGGTCCTCCTGTGATTCTCTAAATTGCATACGGCTTTGCCCTGTCCCCGACAGCCGTGCTTTTCTAACTCCGCACCCTTCTCTCAAGGGCCTGGTGGTACAAATGTCCACCAGAAGAACAAACCTGAATGCCTTCCCGACTACTTCTCCAGATCACGAGTCTAAGCAGGCAGAGACCGTTGGGGAGAGGGTATTTTCTACCACAGGTTTGGCTCTCCAGTTGGTAAATCCTAGCTACCTTTTAATTCTATGGGACTCTGTGGCTCAAGTTCTCCCAGGGCCTGCGGAAGACCATTGTTCCACACTAGCCCAAGCTATACGAGATGGAAGCGATGCTGCAAAGTTTACTTTCTTTGTGGCTTGGATACCACGTATTCCATTTGTCCACCCATTGGCACTAGCATTGCTATCCATCGGCTCACCTAGTTGAGATCTACAGTTTTCTTTGGCGATGTACAGTTGTCCCTTATGGACAGGCCCTTTGATGGGACTCGTCTTTTTGCGAACAAAGTGGACTGTAAACTGGAGCGCTTCAAAAAAAAAGCAGGGACACAGCACACTCCTTGAACTTGTGCGGTCTGCCCCGCCAACCGCATCAGCCTTTTCTATCCTTCAGTGGCTCTGGCAGGGGCTTCCCATACAGACAACCACTTCGGCCTCAGCAGAGTTTTCAGCCCTTTCATGGCCGAAACCATTGCACCCACTGATCCTGCAGTCAGGGACAGCATACCAGTCTGCAGACACCCTGCTGCCTTACCTGCCAAACCCCTTTAGCTTGCCCTTAATGGAGCACAGCCACATGGTTGGAGGTGGGATCCAGCTATTTTTACAGGAATAGCAGGCAAAAACATTGGACAGGTGGGTCCTGCAAATTGTACAGAAGCGTTATGCCCAACCCTTCTTGGCCACTTCGCCGCAACTTCCACCATCTTCAGAATGTCTGATGGAGGACCATCTGCCAGTCTTACAGCAGGAAGTAAAAGCCCATTAGGCCAAAATGGCTATCAAGAGGGTTCCCTAATCGGAAATGGGTCATGGTTGTTACTCCCACTACTACCAGTTGCCAAAGATGTCCTTTGTCCCATTTAAGACCTGTGCCCTTTCAACGCCATCCTTCGGAGGGACAAATTAAAGATGCTCACTCTGGCCCTGGTTCTGCACTTGACCCTAGAGACTGGAGGGTAGGGTTGAACCTGCAGGACACTTATTTTCACATCCTTGTCCTCTGAGGCTCCAGGCTTTGTCTGAAGTTTAAGGTGGGACAGGAGCTTTTTCAATTCCCTGTACTTCCCTCTGGTCTCATCAGTGCTCCTCTTGTGTGCACAAAACTGATGGTGGTGATGGCAGCACATCTTCAGAGGTAAGAGGTCTCAGTCTTCCTCTACCTTGACGCGGGCCTGCTATAAGCGGACTCACCCCAAGCAGTTGTCTCCCTACGGGTCAAAACTATGTCAAGCTATGTAGAACCTCTGACATCTTTGGGGTTCACTATCAATGTGTCAAAGTCACACCTGACTCCTCAGACACTCACTTGTATCAGAGCAATCCTAGGTATAGTACAGTTTCATGCCTTTGCACTGGAAAGGAGAATCCAGGACATTCAGGCTATGATCCCGGAGTTCCCTACTCTGTCCTGGATTTCAGTTAGGTCTACTCCTTGCCTGCTTGGACTGATGACCTCCTGAATTCTTCTGGTCAAGTGAGCCAGGTGGGATATGCAGGCTCTGCAGTGTAATTTGAAGTCTCTGTTGGCCCAACATCAAGAGGATCTCTCTCACCATGTTCAGATCTTGGAGGAGATTGCAAAACACCATGATTATGTGAGTGGCAGACCCCAATTCCTACCCCACCCAGAGCAGAAAGTGGTTATCAATACATTGCTTCTGAGTTGGAGCGGCCAGCTGGGAGAGGTGCATGTCAGAGGACTCTGGCAGAGGCACAGCATCACATCAGCTTTCTGGAGCTGAGGGCCGCCTGTTTGGCATTGAAAGCCTTCCTGCCCTCCATCAAGGGAAGGCTGGTGCAGGTGCTCACAGGCAACACTACCACCATGTAGTTTTGCAACAAATAGGGCAGGGGGGTTGTGGCCCCTGCGCCAGGAGGCTCTGCGCCTCTGGAAAAGGCTGGACCATCAAGGAATCTTCCACCTTGCAGAATCTTTTAAACGCCAGAGTGGAAAAACTTAGCAGTCCATGCCTAACGGATCACGAGTGGCAGTTGCACCTGGAGGTGGTTCAAGGTCTGTTCTGCGCATGGGTAGAACCTTGGCTTAATTTCTTTGCTACAGCCGTTCTGTGCATTGGATTTTCCAAGGCTTCTTTCGCTCTCTAGGATATACTTTCTGCCTTTGTTGGAACTCAGGACGTCTGTATGCCACTCCCCCGATACTTCTCCTGCCCTGAGTTCTGAAGGAAGATCAGGAATGACCGGGCCTAAGTCATCCTTGTGGCCTCCAAATTGTGCATGGTGAGTGTGTTTTCCAGAGCTCCTGGGCATGAGCATCTGTCCTCCGATCAGGCTGTCCATCCAGGAGGATCTGTTGTCGCAGCAAGTTCTTACACCCGGCCCTCCGCAAACATTACCTTGTGCTTAGAGATTGAGTGGCAACCGCTTGAACAACATTTGACCTGTCTCTGAAAGTGTTTGATATTATCTTGGATGCCAGGTGTCCCCGGATAAAAAATGTATACACCTATAGATGGGACATTTTTGTGGTCTGGTGCAGCACACTACAGATAGACCCCTTCCAGGCCAAGCTGTCTGATGTTTTGTTGTTTCTTTCCCTTGCCCTGTAAGGCTTTGATTTTGGCTCAGTCAAAGGGTACCTTTCTGATCTTTTTGACTTGGTACGGTTGCCGGACTAGCCCTCTTTGTTTAAATCACCTTTCTTTAAAGGACTTAAACATTAGTTTCCTCCTTCTATGCCATAGTACGATCTTAACCTGGTCCTCACATATTTTATGTGTACTCCCTTTGAGCCTTTACTCAGCTCTCCTTTGCAACTTCTCACCCTCAAGACAGTGTTCCTCATTGCCATAACTTTTGCGCAGCAGGTGAGTAAGCTCCAAGCTCTGTGTTAATCTGCCATAAACCACTTTCTTCTCAGACAAGTCTGGTTCGGTGGACTAAGCATCCTTTCTTTCCAAAGTAGTGACGCCATTCCACGTTGGTCAAACCATCACAGTAATCGTGTTCTGTGCTCTGCTTCATCCCTCTATGGAGGCGTAGAGACATCATTGCCTGGACCCCAAAAGAGTGCAGAGTTTTAACTTGGGTCATACTAGAGAACACCACGTGGGCGATCAGCTCTTTGTGGAGTTCGTGGAAGTGGAAAAGAGAAAAGCTGTGCTTAAAAGGACTGTTTCTTGCTGGATTATGCTCTGTATAGAAATGGGAAAAATACCCGCCTACCCAACCTATACACAGAATGCAAAGGTCAAAAACTCAGTATTTTGCAATCCCAATATGTTCAGCCAAAACATTCAATATGAATACACATAATCCATTTAATTTCTTTTTAATTAATTTTTTCAAAACCTATTGTCGTCTTATTCAAATTCATTTTTTTCTTAAAATATGTAACATGATAGACCAAAAAGCTTTCTAGAAACATTGTCAATATTTCACTAACAAAGCTACACATAACCTTCTCCACATTAACCCAGGTATTCCACTAAGAGTGTAAAGTTTTTTAATTTTCTTATTTAGTGTTTTATAAAGCGTGCACATGACCCATGGGTATCGGAGCGCTGTACAAAGGGTTGAAAGAGCAAGATTAAAAGGTATTGACAGATAAATCAAAGTAAAGAGTCATAATCGGCTGTTGTAGCACAATTCTACAACAGTCGGTCCATTAATATTCCACTATTATTTATTGTTCTAGCAACTTCGTGGTGGGTATTTGCTGCTGCTCTGAAACTCTTCGGTTCCAAGTATCCGAGGAGCAAAGTTTGAGGGTTCTCCTGTAAACGACGTGTCTCTGATCCATCTAGAACTCGCTGTCCTTCTGCATTCACTCATGTCATCATTTTGTTGGTGAAACATTGTTATTGTTTCTAGAAAACTTTTTGTTCAATTGTTTATATATACCTGTATATGTGTGTGTGTACATATATATAAGTACACTGTGGCAACCAGTACGAAGTTGGCCAAGAAAGGAGAGCACCCATGGGAATTTATGACAAAAAAGTGCTTTTTAATGTGCAGACCCTCCCAGCACTGACAGACGTGTTTTGTCACTGCTTTTATCTATATCAGTTTGTATACAGTCAAGAAACCATTTTAAAATCTAAAGTGCATGACGTGACAAATTTCATCAACAGCAAAGATGGCCTCAAGTTGTTTTTCACATTTGTAAAGTAATGATGGCCATCTTATAAAATGTTTTGAAACACAACAAATAAATCAAATGCAATTTGATCAATTTCTTAATGGGCATATTCACCCGCATATGGAAGTAAAAGGTTTAGTTACTTACAAGGACAGAAATACAATAGTAAGAAAATTAATAATTCTTTACAGAACTAATTTCATCGTGTCGTAAGTAATTTCTATCTTACCATTTCTCAAATGGGTGTTAATCATTCTCCCAATTATACTCAGAATTGTGCCCTGAATGGGCAACGTAAAGAACATGTAATCACAGAAAAAGAGGGAGGAGCTGAAATGTATCTATACACGGTTGCCCGTCCCTATTCACTATCCCCGGTGGGTCCCCTGTGTATATAGTTGTTGTATCTTGTATGGACAGTCCGGACAGGGAAAGAAACAGGTATATATATATATACACATTGGTAGTAGTTGTGTACTGTCTTTCACGTAATAAGTTCAAAAAATATGTGGTTACAGCATCAATCATATTACACAGTTCACCTTTATTCCAAATGGACCCACAGTTTCTCATCATTGTTCAAACCTAGCGGGACCTTGGTTTGTAGGTGGGGGCGAAGCACGTGCCCATCGCAGTCCTGCGTTGCTGTCTAAACCATTGGCCGAAGAACATAAAGATATTATTCTCTAGATAGAATCTGACCATGTTCAGAAGCATAATATTGTGTCTCTGATATTTTAAGGATCGTTTATCTAAGAACCACTTGACAGCAGTAATGCCTTGTTCATGATTTAGGCAAGTATACAGACTAGTTATGTCCAAGGTGATCAGTAGCATGTCATCCTCCCAAGTTATTCCCTCTATCAATCTAAAAAACTCCTGGGTGTCTTTCACATAGGAACTTAGGTCCCTGACCTACACTGATAAGAATGAATCTATATATATAGTGGTATTTTCCAGGAGGCTGTTTATTGAAGCGACAATAGGTCTTCCTGGCTGGTTTGTCATGTCTTTATGGACTTTGGGAAGATGATAAAATGTGGGATGGACAGGATGTTCACAGTACAGAAAATCATATTCATCTGAGTCCAGCATTCCTTCATCTCTCCAGTTTTTGAGATGTTGATTAAATACTTTTATACAATTGACATATTCTGCTCTGTTGATAGGCAAGTAGCACTTTTCGTCATTGAATTACGTCAGGGCTTCTTTGGAATACTGACCTTTATTAAACAAAACAATTTTTCCCCCTTTGTCCGAGGGCTTGATCACCAAAGAATCATCTTTCTTGAGATCCTCTATAGCTTGCCATTGTTTAAAGGGGATGTTATAACGTCTAGCTGTAAAACCTTTGATTTTTAAGGTTTTTAAATCCGCAATGATGGCCTCATTGAACACATCAATAGCGTTGTACAGAGTCTGTTGGATCGTCTTTGATTTTCTCTTTAGTTTGCTCCTCCCACTGGTTTGTGGTGTTCCTGCTTGTTCCAGGCAGTTATCCGTATTGACGATGCTGTCAGGTCCTTCGGTATCTACTAAGGATTCTAAAGATTGTAGTATCATCAGGGTTTCTAGGTCATTGCCAATAAGGAGGTCCATGTCGTTTGGTATCTTTACTTCATTATGAGATGTTCTTTTTGGATGTAGCGAGTGGATCTTCTGTAGTTTTAATTTCCTTATGTATCTAAAGAGGGTCTCAGCATAGCCAAATCCCTTGGTGGGACGGAAGGATAGACCCAATATCAAGACCTGTGTTTCGTCATTGCTTAATATTCTATCCGATAAGCGAGATGTATATGTGTATATATATATACATATATATATTCACTGAAAAAACCAAAGGTTTCAGGGGCGTTATAGTTAGGAATCGGCATTTAAAAAACCTTAGAAATTCACTGAAAAAACCATAGGTTTCGGGGGCGTTATAGTGAGCTGGACTTTTCACTCATACAAAACTCTAGAAATTCCCCTGTTATAGTTAGTTCAGCTAACTATAACACGCGCCCCCGCAATCCACTGCTGATGATGTCACATATTACATCGCTCATGACATGGTCAGTGACATCACTGATGACATCACTGATGACGTCATCCAGTGAATGTGTGTTTTTCTTAAAAGTTTAAATATGGTTTATATATTTATAGTGAAAGGCCTATGGAAGAATGAGTGGTTGTATAAGTGTGTGAATGGGTGATTTTCTAGGTGCGTAACTGACTCTATAAGTGAGTCATTAAATGTATCTTACTCCAGACTAGTGACTAAACTGTGTGAATGTCTGTATGTGTCTGTGTGTTGGTGTATAAGTGGCTGCATGGTTTTGTGAATATTTATATGAGTGTCTATATGGGTTATTGATTGGTTGTCTGAGTATCTGTACGGGTGCCTGAGTGTTTGTGTGGGTAGGGTGTGTGTGACTCTGTGCATAGATGTGTGAGTGGGTGATTCTATGGTGCATGGTTTTAAGAGTGCAACTGTGATGGACTGTATGGTTGGGTGAGTGTATGTATGAGTGTGTTAGTGATTGAATGTATATCTCAGTTGTACATGTGTCAATAAATACATATGTGAAAGGCAGTATATATGTGTGTAAGAGTATATAAGTGGGTATATGTGAGAGTGTGTGATTGTGAGACTGCCTGTATGGATGAGTGTGTGCTTGTATTAGTAATTGTATAAGAGTGTCAGAATGTATTAGTATTTTTATGAGTAAGTGAACTTGAGTGTGTTTAACTGTATAGGTGAGTAAATTAGACTGTGTTTAATTGTTTGCACAACTGACTAGGTGTGTCAGTACCTCAATGGATGATTGGCGGTGTGTGAGTGTCTATATAGGTGTATAAATGCATATGATATTCCTGTACAGAGTGACTGTAAGTATGAGTGAGTGTACAGATGAGTGAGTGGAGGTGTATGTAGACCTAAGAGTCAATGAGTAGGTATGTATTTATTGGTATTGGAGTATCTATGGTTTTGAGAATGGCCGTCTGAAATTTTGAGTCGGTGTATCAAAGGTTATATTCGGGTGTGAGAAGATGCACTAATTTATCACATGGATGACGTCATCAGTGATGTCATCAGTGATGTCATTTGAGATGTCATCAGTGATGTCATCAGTGATGTCACTGACCATGTCATGAGTGATGTAATATGTGATGTCATCAGCAGTGCATTGCGGGGGCGTGAGTTATAGTTAGCTGAACTAACTATAACAGGGGAATTTCTAGGGTTTTGTACGAGTGAAAAGTCCAGCTAACTATAACGCCCCTGAAACCTATGGTTTTTTCAGTGAATTTCTAAGGTTTTTTAAATGCCGATTCCTAACTATAACGCCCCTGAAACCTTTGGTTTTTTCAGTGAATTTCAAAGGTTTTTTAAATGCCAATTCCTAACTATAACGTGCATGAAACCTATGGTTTTTTCAGTGAATTTCAAAGGTTTTTTAAATGCTAATTCCTATCTATAACTTATCTCTGAAGATATCATGTTTAAAGATTTTGATTGGATTTCTATATTTTTCAAAATCAGTGTGTCAATTTCATTAATTATCCTTTTGTTTAAAATACTTTTTTATCACCATTTTTTAAACTTATTTTTTCAATTAATTCTTTTAAAAATTAAAAAATATTATTTGAACTTCATGGTTTTTTCAAACATATTTTTTTATATTTTTCAAAATATTTTTTTAACTATATGTTCAAAACTTTATTTTATATATTTTTGTTCAATGTTTTTTGGATCCGCGCACCCTACATGATAGCATCCGCGCATGGTTTGCGCATGGTTTGCGTCGGGTACGTGGTTACTGCGCGATTCCAATGCGACCGGTACGCGACTCCCAGCCTATACGTGACACGTTCGATGTACGTAACACGACGTTTACGCGCTTTCGCGATACGTCATCTGCGTCTATGACGCGGTGGGTGCGTGGATCCCTCAAAGTATTTAACATTTAAAAAAACATATGTATGTATTTCATGTGAATATTAATTGACAAACTCTAAACTAGTCTTAAAACTAATATATTTTTACTTCTAATCCTATAATCTTTTTTTATTCAATTTCGCAGATGCGCGCTGGGTCCGTGCTGCGTACGCGCAGGGTGCGCAGATCCCATGTGACCTGCAAAAAAAGAGATTTGATTGGTTCATTACACATCCTCTTCTAACTATTGAAAGACCCCACCCATTTCAATCATTCTTCTTTGACCTTCTTTGGAGCACCATCTCTTTGGAGAGAAGAAGATTTTTTAGACTAAGTTTACACTAACTCTAACTTTTTTCAACCAAAAATTGCTTCAGGACAGCAGGCATCACCTGCATCACCTCATACTTCTGAGGATGAATTTTTGCCGGAGGCACCACCGAAAGAACGTTTTTCTTCAGTGGTGTGGACATTTTTTACTTTTCCCGAGGGGCAAAATAAGACCAATGCCACCTTGGTCACGTGCAAGATTTGCAAAAGAGTCCTATCGAGAGGGGATCCTAACAAGAAATACTCATACGGCACGGCAAGTATGATGAAGCACATGAGGACCCTTCATCCAAACAATCTTGCACGAGAAGAGTGCCGACGGATGAGAAACACTCCTGCTCCTGCACCATCCACCTCATCGCAGCCGAGCACATCAAGAGTGCATCCATCAGCCCAAACCTTGGACATCCGTCCTCAATTTCAATTTGTAAAAGTGCTCTGCACTAAGTGCAATAAGACTTGGTGCTATGGTGAGCAGTCGATCGATCTGATCTGCCGCCGGCAAGAAAGTCACATTTGCTAGTCTTTTTTTTTTTTTTATTGTTCCCTGAAGTTCATTGCTTGGTTTCTCCTGGTTTTTTTTTTTGTTTTAATTTAAATTTAAAAATTGTTCAGAAATCCCCAAAAAAATTATAAAAGAAGAAAGAAGAAAAAAAAAAGTTCTTGTAAGAACTAACTTTCCTGGTTTCAAAAAAGAGCTAAATTTCTTTGTTAGTGTTAGTTTAGATGAATGTATGTGTAGTACGTAATTGACTGAATGAATGCATTAGTAGCGTATGGTGAATGTATAAGTGCAGAAGTATGAGGAAGTGCTGCAGCATCACACAGTAACCTCTTTAACTGCAGTGTGCTGTAGTACTTCTGAAGCACAGGGATGCAACATATGTACATAAATACGTTGCAAATCTATGCTTCTGTCTGCACGGCTGCTTAAACTGCAGCCATGTGGAGACACAGGCACCCTTGCACCGTAGTGCAAGGATATCTGTGTCATGTGCTGTTTGTTTTTCTGCAGGAAGACACACCTTCCTGCACAAAAACAATGAAAAAATGCATTTTTCTCCTTCAATGTATGCTGAACATTTCAGCATGCATTGAAGATATAAAAATGTGGAGAAATGAAAACAATTCCCCTTGTTGTGCTTTCCTACACCAATTTTAGAATGGTGCACCATTCACACACATATCGAGATTTATGATTTCTGATAAATCTAGACATGTGTCTTGTTCTATGAGTATTCAGTGCAATCATGCACAACAACACTTATAGAACACCCTTTCAACACAAAGTGGTGTGCATGATGAGGATGTATTTACATGGAGTATAAAAAATGCACAGAGTGCCTTTTCTAACCCTCTTTGTAAATATGAAACAGTATCTTACACAATAACTATGTTACAAAAAGTGACATATTTCCGTTTTTAAAATTCCTTGCGAATGATAAAAGTAAGCACAGAGTTTTGTCTGCAAAGATGTTCAAAGAAGAATGATTGAAATAATTGCGGTCCTTCAATGGCTAAAATAGGAAATAATATGAACCCCTCAAATCTCTTTTTTTGCAGGTCACATGATATCTGATTATGGTCAGATTTCAAAACTACATAGGTATAAACAGAGTGTTTTTAGAAATATGTTTCCACTCTGTAGCTTCTTGCAGACCTTCTCACCAACATACTATTGTCAGTAAAATACCAGAAAATACAAATCATACATATATGAAATGCTTACAGATTACAAAATTTTATAACTTTAACTTATAAAAACTGTAAATGTTGCCGCATTAAAATAATCACCAAATAAATGATCACCAAAAAGTCCATAATTCAAAAATATACCTTTCCTTGAGGCCAAATGGTATTTTTGCACTTCTTCTTTATGTAAATTTTCCAATGGTACTCCTATTAAATTATAATAATAAATTCCTCAGAGAGTGAATTATCTTCCTAAAACTTTGGCTTTAAAAATATTAGGTAGGAATTTGGTTATTCACTAGGCAAACGTTGTTTGAAAACCAACTGGGCATCATTACAAAGTGTCCAGCCTTTGTCACATTTTAGATAGGCAGTGTAATGTCCAGATGTGGTGGAAGGACCATCATGACATATTATAGCAATTGCTACAAAAGTCCTTCCTGATATTGATAGTTGTGCTGCTACAAATTGCTTTATTAAAGTATCCAATTTTCTTCCGTGAGCTGTACAACGTTGCGTCATTAAAATTATGTATTTTCCATATTTTGTTAAGAATAATGTGGATAACATTTCTAATTTACATTGACTACACTCCATGTTTTGATTTGCACCTTTAACTAATTTATTGAAAGACACTGATTTACAGTCTGGTAATGTTAAATACAGAAATCTCTCAGTGTCTACATTGGTGCTACATGTACACATGCAATTTTCACAATCATGTTCCCATTTGTAAGAAAGGCCAAACATATTTTCTATTTCTACACCTTCATTTTCAAAAATGGTAAGCATATACATTAAAAATTCCTGAGCATCTTGTTGGATATTTTGTGTAAATTGTGTAGAACCAGAACACACATCCAAAAGATTACGAACATCTGAAACAGATTGTATTTTACTTCTATCTGTTGTCAATTTTTCATAAACGGAATGCAACAGAGAAAAATTTTTTTTTTGCCGATTCTCCATGATTTGTTCTTGCAAACCTTCAAAATAAAAAACAACATTGACCACTACATTTTTTTTTTTAAGATCTGTTTTTTATTGATTTTACACAACCAATCAAATAAACAACAAAACATGATACGATATCATAATCATACGTGGCATAATGACATACAGTCTCAGACAGCATATAGAATACACAGTTACGGTGTCGAAGCATCATGTGAGCAAATTAACCTTTGTATTTAAATCTCCTGTTGCAAACCAATGCGAGTGCTTCCAGCTTTCGGTCCCTCATCCCGTGTCCAACTACAGCCTACCCTGAGTACTCGAAGCTATCAACACACAATACAATGCCAATAACCCAAGTAAAATATAAAGAAAAAACTGTACCCCCCCCGCCCTCCCCTCCCCGCATGTCCGGCACCAGTAGCGATAGTAGCCTGTACACACTCCCGCAATTGGACTCATGCGCAGTCCAGTCCCACGGCTGACTTAATCACATTGCGCCGTCTTGTGAATCATACAGGGTGGCTACCCATGGATAATGTGAGGAGCCCCTGGGGCATACAATCGTGGTCCAGTCCCTCAAACCAACCACAACAATACACCCTAACAGGAAAATATATCTATAGCAGCATAGTCCTCCAGCATTGCATTCCAGCTCAACGAGATAGGTGTTTTCCTGAGCCCCTAAACTCCTCTCTATGCAGTTCAGCCCCTTCAGCCCTTCCCCCACTTCACCATTTCTGCATGCCAGTCCTGTAGGGACGGGGCCCTAGTAGCCTTCCACCATGCGGTTATGGCTCTTTTAGCCAGCAGTAGCGCAAGGTTAGCAAAACGGGAGGCAGGGTTACCCTTCTTACCCCGAGGCCCTAATCCCAGTATGCAATATTCCAAGGTGCCTGTATGGCACACCGAAGTTACACCCACTATTAGTTTGCATACTGTCACCCAGTAGTACCGTAGTCGGGGGCAATCCCACACCATGTGTATCAATCCCGTATTGGATGCAGAACAGCGCAGGCAGGTATCACTCGCTCCTGGATACATAGTGTGCAATCTGCGCGGCGTTAAATAGGCTCTGTGTAGCAACATCAACTGGATAAATTTAAATCTAGGATTGCGAGACACTTTCCCGGGGTGCCCCACTATCGTCTCCCATTCCTTATCTGTAAACTCCCGGCCAACATCTGCTTCCCACTTGTCGCGCACTAGTCGCAAGGAGATCGCCGTGTCAGTGCGAATGCCGTGGGCGAGCCATTTGGTTAGTCGCGCTCCATGTCCCATTAGGTATTGCATGGTAAGTAAGGCACTCGTGGTTTGTTCAGTATCACCCGGCGGCCATGTGATGCGTATATATCGGGATATGTGGGCATGTAAGAGGAACATTCTGTCAGGGACACCGTGCAAGCGTACGAACGTCTCATGCGGTATCAGGACACTCTCCGAGTAAAACTCTCCGATCGTAGTGAACATTGACCACTACATTAGAATAGCAGTTGACACCAGAACTATTTTCAAACTGATAACCAACAATCTCTCCAACAGTGTCCAATTTCTTTTTACCTGCAATCACAACATTATCTTGTTCTTTTCTTTTCTTGATACCTTCAGAACAGATATTCTCTAACCTTCTTTTTCGACCAACCATACGTTTTTCAAATACAGGATATTGACCTAAATTTGGAGCATACACCCTTCTTAACCTATTATACTCTTTTACACAGTTTGCATCTGCAGTAACCTTTGTCTCATCAAAATTAATCAAAAACAAACCAGATAATGTTCTGACTCGCGACAAAGCAACATATGCCATACCCTCTTTAAATACGGTAGATCCAATGTTCACCAATCCACTGTCTACACTTAATCCTTGCGATTTATGAATAGTCACTGCATATGCCAGAGAAAATGGAAATTGTTTCCTAGGGACATATAAATCTTTAACAAGCAAAAAACAAACTGAACAACGACCAATTTCTTTAACTTCATCAATCTGATCAAATGTAATTTTTAAAAGTTCAATTCCTTCTTTTTTTTGATAATTCACAAAATCCACCACTTTGCCCATTGCACCATTAACTAAACCTTTCTCTACATCCAAATTACGCCTTAAAATTACCCGACAGTTTACACACGCCTACAGTGTCTTTTCCAAACCAGCAGTTTTAGATATTTTTTTTTCTAAACAATCCAGTTTTGATCTCAACTTACCCGTCAAAATAATAGTGATTCCTTCATGTAGTATTTTATCTATGGCTTCCATTTTTACAATTTCTTCATTTTCCAATTTTAATAATTCTTCGTTGAATATTGAACACTCACGCAGTGTTGGCATTAAGCAAATCACTGACTTATTTTTAGCAAGTTCCACGTACACTTTTGCAGGAACTGCATTTTCATTTGGAAAGACATTGCAAAGTAATCAACTCTCCAAAGCTTCTTTCCCTTTTTTTTTAAAGAATTCCAATTCTTATATCTTGAAGAATACTTCCATATTTAGGTTCATTTGCCTGTCGCATATTTGTTGTCAGTTCTTTGTATTCAAAATTACTCCAAATGTTCACATTACCAACACTGCCAAGAGACTTTCTGGTATCTTCATGGGCAAGTGTTTTAAATACCGGTTGTCCTTTTACCGGTGTCAGTTGCAGTACATCTCCAAAAACTATGACGTGTTTTCCTCCAAATAAAACGTCATACTCTGTTTTAACAACAAGCTTCTCCAGATAGCTTGTGGTATTCCAATTTGTTCTCATGCTCTACTGGCGCCATTAGTAAACGATGTTAAGTAATTCCTTTAATGTTATGTGCTGCCAACCCAGTTGGAGCAGTGACAACACAAGACAAATGCGACTCAGTTGTTTTTTGCAGATAACTTGTAATTATTTTAATTAAGAAACTCTTTCCTGTTCCAGCTTGACCACTCACATACATTCGGATAGGTTGAAATGATGTACATGAGCACACTCTCTTTTCATGAAGTAATCCATGGTCAATCTGCTCTTTCACTTGCTGATATATTTGTTTCTGTTCAACATTTAGTTGCTCTTCCAAGTTTCCTAACTGTATTGCATCTTCTTGTGCTTGATACATTGCTGTTTCAACCTCATTCATTGCAATAACTGCTTCATTTTCAACAATTGGTTGTCCTAGTGGATCTTGACTCAGTGCAGCAGAACTTTGACTGTCTTGAGAACTGTCTCTAGCAATCTCAGCTGCAATTATAGCTTCTTGATCAATTTCATCATTCAACATTTTGACATAATTTGCGAAAGCACTGCATTGTCTGCTATCTTTACAAGCATTAAATGAATCTTCATAGCTGTGAAAATCTCCAAGTAATTCCAGTTCAGAACGCCATGGTTTGAAAATTTGCAAAAGGGCTAAATAATAAAATTCCCTTTTGTCACCAGTGTCGCAACTCAGTTTTCTGTGATTAATTAAATTTCCTTTCCTTTGTTTCACCAGACATCCTTCAGAATATTCCGTTTAAAAGTGTAGTTTTGCAGCACTTCATAGAGACACATGTTCTCAAGATGATGACTTCTCTTTGGATAGTATGTGTCCAACATATTGGTTTTCAAAATATCTGTACTTTCAGGGTCATTTTCTGCTAAATATTCAAATTCTTGAACAGATTTCAGTACCCGATTTCGCATTCCTGCAAGACCTAGACTCACCCAAATGATTCTTCTACTTTTGGAATATAGACTTGCAGATGATAACCGATCTGAACATTCATATGCTCCAATTTCATGATGCGATAACATCTTCAAACTGAAACTGTATAATTTCTTACTTAGAGTCTTCTCGTGAGAAATCTCTTCCCACATTTCTTTCAATTCAGTCTTTTCTGATTTAGTAATGTAAGACGTTACATATCGAGCAACAGCAATGGAATTGTCCGCAACATACTGAATATCCATGTTAGCGTTCCACATAGATAAAATAACTGGATTGTAGTCATTTATGTATTCTGATTCTTCGCTTCTTCTTAAGTTGTAGGTGTTTTTCTGAGACTTTCTTGTGATGGTATGTCGTACAGCTGACATAAAACTGTTCACTCTTCGTTTGGATAATACAGGACGTGGAAATTCAAAACGACATTTGGTATAGAACTTATCCTTTGACTTGTACTTTCGTCGACAGTATTTTCCACACCTGTGGCTTTGAAATCGTAAGACTTGTTGTTTTAAGTTTTTCTCTTCTCTGCTATTTGGAAGAGCACATGTAGCATAATCTTCAATGAAAGACAAAACAGTTTCATCTGTATCTGTTCCAAATTTGGGGGCGTCCTTGACCCATAACAACATATGTATGTGAGGAGCACCTCTTGCTTGATACTCCTTTCTCCAAAAGAAATCCACAACTTCTCCAAGAGGAGGATTCTTTTTATTGCAGATGAAAGACATCATAGCTTCAAATCTATGATTGAAATATCTGCATACATTGACAGGATCCAAAGAGCACAATTCTCCAGGTGTCTTGTATTCAATATTTTTTATATTGGAATTTGCCTCTCGAAGAAATTCAAGTAAATCATCCCAAGCATACTCAGCACAGCTTAGTGTAACAAACCATGTAGGAGTTCCCAAGTTCGGTAGCATACATTTCAGTTCTCCATGTCGACGGTACCAATATTCATTAGTCCCACGCTGACATGCCATCAGATTAATCAACTGAGATTCTAAATGATCATCTCTCTGATGCACTTTATCCATAAAATCCTTTGCAGTTACATTTTGAAGATGCATTCCAGTTTTTAAAATGTGATTTACTGCATATGAAAGTCCAGACAAGTCACTTTCAAACAGAAGATGAAACATATAAGGGATACATTGTCGAAATCTTGGATCTTCTGCATATAATCTTGTTGTCCGATATTCAGATGCAGGAATCTGCACAGGACGTTCATCATATCGTCCACCTTTTCCTGTTAGAAACAACTGCGGGAAACAACGAGCTTCCAAGCTCTCTTCCCATACACTCATGGGACTTCCTGTTGCTTTTTTCATTTGAAACAACTCAATTGTATTCCCCATCACCTCTTTGGAATGAAGTGGATGTACACTGTAATGTTCATAGATCTCTTCACATCTGGACATGTCCACTTTTTCAATTTGTCCACTTAATGTTTCACTATCTTCTGCTAAATCTATTTCTTCTTCTCCAACGAACGCATTTCTATAGTACTCATTATTTTTTAACAGATACAATGATGCCTTTTGCACTTTTCTAACATCCACTAACTCTTGCCAGATTTTCTTGTTCTTAGTAGGAACACCATTAACTAGAATGACTAGTGGCTCATTTTCTGCATGATCTACACCAATGGTTTCAATATTTTTCCTTAAATCTAATGGTAAATACACAACTCTTCCTTTCAATCCTCTTTGCAACTCTGACGGAGGTAATTTACTTGTTTTGGGCTCCATACGAACAATAGCCTGAAACGGGTGAACACATTGTATCAGAATAGACTCATACGTATTTAAATCTATCAGCTCTGGAGGAATAGCAACCAACTCTAGATTATTATGAACAGCTCTAGCAGGCATTTTATTCTCATCTAATTTGTTATAACAATATTTGCAAATACGCTGCTCACATCCCAAATCAAAACAATCCTCTACCAACAAATAAGTTGCAAATTCCATCCACTTATCATTATCTTCTATTTCACTTTTTAAATACAGATTGACACCCCTAGTCTGATTTTTACAGTGACTTCGCCGACAACAAATACAAGAAACATTTGGTCTTTCACATGAAATTACCTTAAACTTTGTGATTTCATCCTCAAATTTTTCTGTAATTACAGTTTCTACATTGTCTTCAACATTTTGTTCTACTAATGTGTCAGTTTCTTCACTCTCTTGCTGAGGCCCAAAGTAACAAAACTCAATATCCTCACAGACCTGCTTCACATCTGAAACTGACCCACGTAAAACAGCACTGTTCAACACACTTAACTTTAGTGCTGGACGTTTTGCATAATACAACCTTCTCACTAACTTCCGCATTTGCGTATGATGTACTGCCAGCATTCTGAAATGGTGAAAAACACTTTCACAAACTTTCCTAGAAAGACAAGCCAGAGAATGACCTTGCAAGCCAGTATGTTTTCTCACTCTGCAAGGGTCTAGTCCTTGCAACAGCTTAATCTTTTGTTTTACACTTTTTTTAGTATAGGCTCGTAAAAAACTACTGCAATCCCAAGTGTACACAGAGTTTTTAGCACGTCTCCCTAAAACTTCATCAGCTATCACTTCTTCTGCATTTCTTTCAACCATTTTCTCTTTCTCCATTGGACAACCATCACTAACCTCATAACCTCTACCACTGGTGTCAACTGCATACAATAATTTTTCACTCAGTGAATAACTCTCTTCATTAAAAAAAGGCTCTGAACTAGAACTGTGTTTCCATTCTCCTAAAAAAACATCACAAACATTTTTTTTATTAATAACTCTTTTCCTCCTATTTTTGGCCTTCATTACATATATTGGTTTATCTAGTGATCGAATTCTGTTTAACACTAAAATAAACACTAAAATAAACAGTTTCCTTTTTACTTCAAAAGCCTTTTCCACAATGCTTTCAATATGCTTCTTCTTTTTATAAAATAAAGCTCTCTTTTTATATTTCTTCACATCTTTCAGCAAATTATGCACTACTCTCTTGTAAAATATTTTTTTGCGTAATTCCTTATACTGATTTTGTCTTCTTTTACCATACTTTATCTCCTTTGACTGAACATTTGCTTTTTTACTTTTCCTCCTATTTTGATTTTTTTCTTACTTAAAACATTTTCTGAAGTTGCACCATTATCTACATTCTGTTTGCTCCTACAAACATTTTTAATAAATTGCTTCGTGATCTTACCAGAAGATTTTTTCCTTTTAGCCACATTATCTTGTTCATTCAATACTTGTGGTTGATGTTTCTTCAAATAATCCTCCTGTCTCTGTTCTTTTCTTTTTCTTTCTTTTCTGGCATAATTTCTCTAGTTTAACGTTGAAAAACAGTATCTGCAAAAAAGAATCACAAATAAATGTATATTAATAACTTTCAAATTTACAGTATTCCATTACTATACAAACACATTTTATATAAAAACTGACTAAGAAACTATAGCCCTGAACCACAAGTGTGACGATGATTAAAACACTACATATATAGTGCATACTACTTTGAAGCAGTTCATGCCCTAAAGCTACCTCACTAAAAGACTACATGCTAACTGACTGAATGATTACAGTACTAAAAGGAGACACACTGGGTGAGTAACAGGGTGTTTGCTAGAAGTGTATGAATACTAACTGGGGAATTGAAGGTGTGAAAGACAACTGTGTAGCTGATTAGAGGACTGAATGCATACTGGATAGGCATTTAAAGCAGTCCATGTGCTAAGGCCTGGCTCACTGCATGAGTACTTGGGTACTGACTGAATGATTAGACCACAGCAAGGAGAGTGCCTGGATGAATTTATAAGTGGTAGGCTTTTGGCGCAGGGAATGGATTAGTACTTGGTACTGAATGGGTCACTAGAAGAGTGCAAAGGGAGTGACAGGATGTTTGCTTGACTATATGGATACTGACTAGGGAATTGAAAGTGTAAAAGACAAGTGTCTAGGTGGTTAGAAGACTTCATGCATAGGGGTTTTAAGCAGTCCATGTGCTAAGGCCTGGCTCAGTGCATGAATACTTAGGCAGTGACTGAATCATTAGAGTACTGGAAAGAGAGTGTCTTGGTGAATTTATAAGTGTTTGGGTTTTGGCACAGTGAATGGATTAGTACATGGTGCTGAATGGGTCACTAGAGGACTGCAAAGGGAGTGACAGGGTGTTTCCTGGAAGTGTATGGATACTGACTAGGGAATTGAAGGTGTGAAAAACAACTGTCTAGGTGGTTAGAGAACTACATGCATACTGCATAGACATTTGAAGCAGTCTATTTGGTAATGAATGGTTCACAACATAAGTACTTAGAAACTGACTAAATCATCAGACTACTTCTAGGACAGTGCCTGGGTAAAACTTTTAAATTTTCAGTTCTGGTGCAGTGAAGACAATACTACATGGTACTGCACTTTAGTGTCAAAGCATGACTCATTTTATCAATGCATAAGCAAACACTGGTTTCTAATGCTACTAAAACTTGACAGCATGACAGGTTTTAAAACACTTATCTGCCACCAAATACACAATGTTACCAAATGCTTCTCTCACAGTGGTTCCCAAATGCACACAGACTCACAGTGTGATTCTAGACAACAACCACTATCCCTAGGAGTTTACCAAAACTCATTCACTACAGTGGAAGTGGTAAGGGAACTGCACACAATCTACATATTTCACGACTACACTTTAGTGTCAATACCTGACTCATTTAATGAAAGCATAAGCCATAACTATCTTCTAATGCTACTAAAACTTGACAACATGACATATTTTAAAACAGTTATCTGTCAGCAAATACACGATGTTACCAAACGCTTCTCTCACAGTGGTTCCCAAATCCACACAGACTCACAGTGTGTTTCTAGACAAGCACCACTATCCCTAGGAGTTTACCAAAACTCATTCACTACAGTGGAAGTGGTAAGGGAACGGCACACAATCTACATATTTCACGACTGCACTTTAGTGTCAATGCCTGACTCATTTAATCAACGCATAAGCAATGACTGGCTTCTAATGCTACTAAAACTTGACAACATGACAGGTTTTAAAATAGTTATCTGTCAGCAAATACACGATGTTACCAAATGCTTCTCTCACATTAGTTCCCAAATGCACACAGACTCACAGTGTGATTCTAGACAACAACCACTATCCCTAGGAGTTTACCAAAACTTATTTACTACTATGGAAGTGGTAAAGGACCTGCACACAATGTGCATATTTCAAAAGTGCACTTTTGTGTCAAAGCCTGACTCATTTAATCAACGCATAAGCAAAGACTGGCTTCTAATGCTACTAAAACTTGACAACATGTCAGCTTTTAAAAGAGTTATCTGTCAGCAAATACAAGATTTTACTAAATGCTTCTCCCACAGTGGTTCCCAAATGCACACAGGCTCTCTGTGTGATTCTAGACAAACAACACTATCCCTTGCACTATACCAAAACACATTTCTTCATCTACAAGGAGTACTACATTTTACTGCAGAAACATAACTCATTTCACAAAATCATAAACAATGACTGGTTTCTAATTCTACCAAAGTATAAAAACTTCATAGTTATCTGTCTACAAACACATGAAAAAAACAAATCCTTATCACAAAATGGTTTCTACATGCACACACACTGTCAATAAGATTGTAGAGAAAAAAAAGTACTCCCTACACTTTAGCAGAAGAAATACATTAGTCTGATTAAAATTAAAATAGTCTACATACATCCCCTCACAATTAAATAACTCACCTTTCAAGATGTTTTGTAGATTAAGAAGTATATCAGTCACACACCAGATATCAGTCACACACCAGATTTTCTTATACAGAATCTCTGCACTGTGCACCTGTCAGCAGAACCAAAGAATGGCAAACTTTCCCTCTCATTTTCCACACATATACATGTAAACAACAAATCACATTCCTTCCCACATAAATTCAAAAGCAAACATACATTTCTATTGGTTAAACATTTCAACCCTTTCCAAATGACATAAACTTCAACCCTTACCCCAATCTGCCTTCTACCCGTTACCATAGAAACAGGTCATGGAACACTGTACTGAGCACACAGGTCACAAGTTCAGCACACACAATGTTGCTAATCAAAACAGCAAGTGTGCTTGACTTCTCAACATATCAGCTTATCATATATAATGTTCCTTACAATCAGTTTTTGTTAACCAATAAGAATCATGTGTTTAAAAAACAGAAATATGCACCCTACCTTTCAGTGTAGAAGGTTGTCAAACAACCAATGATTTCTTGTCTTTTTTCAAAATTGAATCTTAGCCACCATTTTAGAAACATCATACTTTCCAAACTGTCATTTCATTTACAGAGACCATCTGAGTGCATCCAGACCTCCTTACAAGATGCTTACAGTGTGGATTGTGGGACACAGCTACATTTTCTGGAGCCAAAGGTATGCAGAAAACAAAGGCATTCACAAAGACCTAGGTTTGCCAAATGTAGACATTAAATGGATTGGACAGAGAGGGTTAAAGTGACACCAATTGATGCCATTGGTGAAATCCTTCATGCAAATCCAACACCCTGACCTCATAATAATGCACTGTGGTGGCAATGACCTAGGCACTTTGACTGGGGTAGGTCTGGAAATGCTTATGAAGGACACCTTTGCAGAACTGATTTCACTTTTCCCTAAAACTGCCTTTGTGTATTCTAACATATGCCAAAGGCAGAAATGGAACTGGTCCGATCATTTTTGTCTACAGATTGAGAAAGCTAGGAAACATGTGAATAAATCTGTTTCTGCTTTTCTCCGAGACTACAGAATGGGGTCCATTTACAATAACAATCTGCGCTTTCATATGCAAGAGATGTATAGGAGAGATGGAGTACACTTTACTGATGAAGGAAACAGAGTCTTCCTCAATAACTTTAGACTCTGTATAGGTACTTACTTATAAGTACCAAAAACTCTGAATGAACACAACGGCTCTTTTTAGAGCCACTCAAGAACAAAACACTTAAGCTTAATCTGTATCTCCCAACAATTTCATTTTTTTCCCCTTGGATCTGCGAACCCACCGCAAGAGAATCCGTGCATCCAACGCGATAGGATGCGCGCACCGTGCGTGCATTTCGCCGTTTAAAAAAAAAAAAGTGGGGCCCCAGGGGGTGCTTCTGGGACCCCCTAAGCACCTCTAGAGGGTCAGAGTATTTCCACTCTGCCCCCTTTACATGTTTTACACACTTTTTCCCCTTGCTTCTTCATTCTCGCTTCTACCGAGGCAGAAAATGGGCGCCAACAGTTCCTGGTTTTGAATGTAGAGAGACACTCGACAGCCAATTAGCATTCAGCGTGCGATCGGGAGGGTGCGCGTATGGTGCGTGTACGGTCCGCGGATCCTCTGCGGCCATAGATATTTATGTACTTTTAACTCTAATTTTCTCAGGAAGTACTGAACGGATTCACACCATTTATGCAAAAGGCACGAGTCTGAACTGAGGACTACCTCTTTGCCAAATTTGGTGTCATTCCGTTCAGCGTTTCGGGCTGTAGCCGCGACAACAGATCCTATGGGAAATTGCATGGGGAAAACGTGTTTTGGGACCCCCCTTTTTTCTCGGCCCCCGCTTGACGAATCACCACAAAACTGTCAGGGTAGGAGCGGAGCGGAGCTGGCCAAAAGTTTGGAAAATTTCACGAGAATTCGTCAACCGGCACCAGACTTATTGGGAATAGACTTTTGCGGATTTCCTATGGAAAATAGGTCCTAACTATAACTATCTACTGGCGACCGCCAGTAGATAATATATATTAACCCCTAATATGATTAAGCAGCACTCCTTTTGGCTTCAACAGGTCTTTATTCAGATGCAAATCTCCTACGCGTTTCGAACTCTGTTCTTGATCACGGTAGTTTCAACAAGAAGTCTTCCCCCTCCCTCCCCCTCTCCTCTCTCTTCCCTTTTCGTACTTATGCCACAATAAAAATGTAATATATCTTAATGTAAGTCACGTTGTCCTGTCAATGAGGATGATATCGCGATGATCAAATCAGGCACTTAGCCGTAATTGTATTCGGACCTAGAATCCTCATAGGAGCACTAATCGTGATCGGCTCATCCGATTTCGGAATCCGATCCTTGTGTGTTATACAACACACGTAGTGTGTGCACTAGTCTCACACACCCCTCAGTGCTCACCAAACATGATGACATCTGCAATCTCGCTCCAACTTGGCAGGACAGAACGAATCAATAAAGTTAATTGTAAACTAAAAATACATGAAAAACCACCTTACCCAGAATGCATTAGAACGAATAGCAGTATGCTTATGTATAAAAACAGAAAACTGACAAAGGACTTCTTGTTGAAACTACCGTGATCTAGAACAGAGTTCGAAACGCGTAGGAGATTTGCATCTGAATAAAGACCTGTTGAAGCCAAAAGGAGTGCTGCGTAATCATATTTGCGGTTAATAGATAGCGAGACACTGTCCTGGTCTCGCCGCAGGCACCAACTGTTAAGGCACTCTTCTCGTATGGGACATTGTGCGTTTTAATATATGTATATATATATATATATATATATATATATATATATATATATATATATATTACCTACTGGCGGTCGCCAGTAGGTAGTTATAGTTAGGATCACGTTTCCATAGGAAATCCGCAACATTCTATTTTGAATAACTTTGGCGCCGGTCGACGAATCCTCGCGAATTTTTCAAAATATGTGGGGCGCTACGCTCCGCTCCTACCCTGAAAGTCTCGGGGGGGATTCGTCAAGCGGGGGCTGAGATAAAAGGGGGGTCCCAAAACACGTTTTTCCCATGCATTTTTCCATAGGACCTTTAGACACAGCTACAGCCCGAACGGCTGAACAGAATTACTTGAATTTTGGCAGAGAGGTAGTCCTCAGGTCAAGGAAGTGCCTTTTGTAGGTTTGGTGTAAATCTGTTCAGTAGATTCTGAGAAAATAGCCTTTAAATCAATATATATATCTGAGCCAGCTTACGGAGCGCTTACGGTGCGCTTACCGTACGCGTACGGTGGCGTGCGTGAGCGCGATTCTGATTGGCTGTTAGATCTTAGTAAACATTCGAATCGGTCGAAACCAGGAAGCGGCGGCCGCCATTTCGTGTGTTTCACTCAGAAAAAAAAGGGTGATATCTTGAAAAGGGGGCAAGGGAGAGAGTTACAGACCCCCTAACATTTGTAAGGGGGTCAAAGAAGGACAGAAAAGTACAAAGAAAACATTTATTGATTTTAAAAAAAATCGCTGGGTACGCGTACGGTAAGCTCAACGTACGCGTACGGTAGAAAAAAAAGAAAAAAAAAGAAATGAAATGCAGATTTAAGAGTTTAGATATTAGGGGGCTCTAAAAAGAGCCGTTGTGTTTATGAAGTGATTTGATTTTTTAGTGGTACCTACAAGTAAGTACCGATGCAGAGTCTAAGGTTCAAGAGGAAGACTCTGTTCCCTTCATCATTGAAGTGCACACCATCTCCTCTATAAATGTCTTGCATGTCGTAACGCAAGTTGTTGTGGTAAATGGAACCCATACCATAGTCACGGAGGAAAGCAGAAACAGATTTGTTGACGTGCTTTCTTGCTTTGTCAATCTGCGGACAGAAATGATTGGACCAGTTCCATTTTTGCCTTTGGCATATGTTAGAAAACACAAAGGCAGTTTTAGGGAAAAGTGAAAACAGTTGTGCAAAGGTGTCCTTCATAAGCATTTCCAGACCTACCCCAGTCAAAGTGCCTAGGTCATTGCCACCACAGTGCACTATTATGAGGTCAGGGTGTTGGATTTGCATGAAGGATTTCACCAATGGCATCAATTGGTGCCACTTTAACCCTCTCTGACCAATCCATTTAATGTCTACATTTGGCAAAGCAAGGTCTCTCACCATATCTGTTTTCTCTGCATACTTTTCACTCCAGAAGACATAGCTGTGCCCTACAATCCACACTGTGAACATCTTCAAAGGAGAACTGGATGCACTCAGGAGGTGTAATTCAGTAGAATGGTAAAAAGAAATGAAAGACAGTTTGGAAATGGAGGCATATATATTTTTTTTATAAAAAAAAGAACTGATTGGCTGTTTCATACCATTCTAGAATAAAAACTAGGCTGTATGTGTAAATTAATAGAAGCATGTTTTGTATTGGTACAGAAAAATGTGTTACCAAAGAACAGTACTATGGATTTGCTGTTAGGTTTGAAAAGTCAAGCACTCTTGCTCTGTGGAATTGAAACATTGTTTGGTGAACTTCTGACCTAACTCCACACAGCAGTGTTCCATGAGCTGTTGCTATGGTAGCAGGCAGAAGTCAAGTTGGGGGAAGGGTACTAGGCAGAAGTCAAGTTGGGGGAAGGGTACTTTTGGAAAAGGGTTGGTTTTCAACCAATAGAAATGTGTGATTACATTTGAAAAAAAGGGGGAAGCACTGAGATTTGAAATTAACATGTATATGTGTGGAAAAAGAGAGGGAAAGTTTGCCATTATCTGGTTCTGCTGAGAGGAGAGAGGTGTAAAGAACAGAGATCCTGGCTCTGATAATCTGCTGTTTGAGTGCCACATTTCTTTCACAGCTAACTAATTTTAAAGGTGAGTTTAGAGTTTGAGAGGGGATGTATATGGTAAATTAAGAAATGAATAATAGAAATGGAATTCCTTTTGTTGAAGTTGTGTTTATCATTTTCTGTTTTGGGAGAAATTTAAATGTGAGGAACATGTAAAATAATATGGACTATGTTTTCACGATACATTAAGGTGTACTGGTAAAAATAAGGAATACTTTAAGGGTTTGAGGTTGCACTCAGTAATGCAAATACATACAGCATCAGTAAGGCTGGTTGCCCTTGCTGGAGTGTAGGCAGTCACCCAGGTTACAAATGGTGCTGGTTTGAAAAAGCAGTTTGGACATGTGCTGTTTTCAGAATCTGAAAAGTGGATTCAAGATGTGTCAGTCTGTAAAAGTGTTTATCACTTGCCAAAAAAAAGAAAAGTAAGTGTGCTTTCAAATTGGCAAAGAAATTTCATTTTGTGACTAATATGAAAACATGACTCTGTGTGCAAAGAGGAATTACAGGCAGAGATTTATTGCATATTGCTCTGGTGATTTCACAGTTGCATTAGATGGAAAGGGTGAGCCATTTTTTTTGTGTAGAAGCAGACTCTTAGCACACACCCAGCTGCTTATCCTCTGGTATCATGCACAGTATTCACAACCGAGTGGGGTTTGAGGTTTCAGTCAGTAATGCAAATACATACAGCATCAGTAAGGCTGGTTGCCCTTGCTGGAGTGTAGTGAGTCACCCAGGTTACACATGGTGTTGGTCTGAAAAAGCAGTTTGGACATGTGCTGTTTTCAGAATCTGAAAAGTGGATTCAAAATGTGTCAGTCTGTAAAAGTGTTTATCACTTGCTAACAAAAAGAGTAGTAAGTGTGCTTTCAAATTGGCAAAGAAATTTCGTTTTGTGACTAATATGAAAACAAAACTCTGTGTGCAAAGAGGAATTACAGGCAGAGATTTATTGCGTATTGCTCTGGTGATTTCACAGTTGCATTAGATGGAAAGGGAGAGCAATTTTGTTTGTGCAGAAGCAGACTCTTAGCACACACCCAGCTGCTTATCCTGTAGAATCATGTATAGTAATCACAACCGAGTGGGGTTTGAGGTTTCAGTCAGTAATGCAAATACATTCAGCATCACTAAGGCTGGTTGCCCTTGCTGGAGTGTAGTCAGTCACCCAGGTTACACATGGTGCTGGTCTGAAAAGCAGTTTGGACATGTACTTTTTTAAGAATCTGAAAAGTGGATTCAAAATGTGTCAGTCTGTAAAAGTACTTATCACTTGCCAAAAAAAAGACTAGTAAGTGTGCTTTCAAATTGGCAAAGAAATTTCGTTTTGTGACTAATGTGAAAACATGACTCTGTGTGCAAAGAGGAATTACAGGCAGAGATTTATTGCGTATTGCTCTGGTGATTTCACAGTTGCATTAGATGGAAAGGGGGAGCCATTTTTTTGTGCAGAAGCAGACTCTTAGCACACACCCAGCTGCTTATCCTGTGGAATCATGCACAGTATTCACAACCGAGTGGGGTTTGAGGTTTCAGTCAGTAATGCAAATACATTCAGCATCACTAAGGCTGGTTGCCCTTGCTGGAGTGTAGTGAGTCACCCAGGTTACACATGGTGCTGGTCTGAAAAAGCAGTTTGGACATGTGCTTTTTTAAGAATCTAAAAAGTGGATTCAAAATGTGTCAGTCTGTAAAAGTGTTTATCACTTGCCAAAAAAAAGAGTAGTAAGTGTGCTTTCAAATTGGCAAAGAAATTTAGTTTTGTGACTAATATGAAAACATGACTCTGTGTGCAAAGAGGAATTACAGGCAGAGATTTATTGCGTATTGCTCTGGTGATTTCACAGTTGCATTAGATGGAAAGGGGGAGCCATTTTTTTGTGCAGAAGCAGACTCTTAGCACACACCCAGCTGCTTATCCTGTGGAATCATGCACAGTATTCACAACCGAGTGGGGTTTGAGGTTTCAGTCAGTAATGCAAATACATTCAGCATCACTAAGGCTGGTTGCCCTTGCTGGAGTGTAGTGAGTCACCCAGGTTACACATGGTGCTGGTCTGAAAAAGCAGTTTGGACATGTGCTTTTTTAAGAATCTGAAAAGTGGATTCAAAATGTGTCAGTCTGTAAAAGTACTTATCACTTGCCAAAAAAAAGACTAGTAAGTGTGCTTTCAAATTGGCAAAGAAATTTCGTTTTGTGACTAATGTGAAAACATGACTCTGTGTGCAAAGAGGAATTACAGGCAGAGATTTATTGCGTATTGCTCTGGTGATTTCACAGTTGCATTAGATGGAAAAGGGGAGCCATTTTTTTGTGCAGAAACAGACTCTTAGCACACACCCAGCTGCTTATCCTGTGGAATCATGCACAGTATTCACAACCGAGTGGGGTTTGAGGTTTCAGTCAGTAATGCAAATACATTCAGCATCACTAAGGCTGGTTGCCCTTGCTGGAGTGTAGTCAGTCACCCAGGTTACACATGGTGCTGGTCTGAAAAAGCAGTTTGGACATGTGCTTTTTTAAGAATCTAAAAAGTGGATTCAAAATGTGTCAGTCTGTAAAAGTGTTTATCACTTGCCAAAAAAAAGAGTAGTAAGTGTGCTTTCAAATTGGCAAAGAAATTTCGTTTTGTGACTAATATGAAAACATGACTCTGTGTGCAAAGAGGAATTACAGGCAGAGATTTATTGCGTATTGCTCTGGTGATTTCACAGTTGCATTAGATGGAAAGGGGGAGCCATTTTTTTGTGCAGAAGCAGACTCTTAGCACACACCCAGCTGCTTATCCTGTGGAATCATGCACAGTATTCACAACCGAGTGGGGTTTGAGGTTTCAGTCAGTAATGCAAATACATTCAGCATCACTAAGGCTGGTTGCCCTTGCTGGAGTGTAGTGAGTCACCCAGGTTACATATGGTGCTGGTCTGAAAAAGCAGTTTGGACATGTGCTTTTTTAAGAATTTGAAAAGTGGATTCAAAATGTGTCAGTCTGTAAAAGTACTTATCACTTGCCAAAAAAAAGACTAGTAAGTGTGCTTTCAAATTGGCAAAGAAATTTCGTTTCGTGACTAATGTGAAAACATGACTGAGTGCAAAGAGGAATTACAGGCAGAGATTTATTGCGTATTGCTCTGGTGATTTCACAGTTGCATTAGATGGAAAGGGGGAGCCATTTTTTTGTGCAGAAACAGACTCTTAGCACACACCCAGCTGCTTATCCTGTGGAATCATGCACAGTATTCACAACCGAGTGGGGTTTGAGGTTTCAGTCAGTAATGCAAATACATTCAGCATCACTAAGGCTGGTTGCCCTTGCTGGAGTGTAGTCAGTCACCCAGGTTACACATGGTGCTGGTCTGAAAAAGCAGTTTGGACATGTGCTTTTTTAAGAATCTGAAAAGTGGATTCAAGATGTGTCAGTCTGTAAAAGTGTTTATCACTTGCCAAAAAAAAGAAAAGTAAGTGTGCTTTCAAATTGGCAAAGAAATTTCGTTTTGTGACTAATGTGAAAACATGACTCTGTGTGCAAATAGGAATTACAGGCAGAGATTTATTGCGTATTGCTCTGGAGATTTCACATTTGCATTAGATGGAAAGGGTGAGCCATTTTTTTTGTGTAGAAGCAGACTCTTAACACACACCCAGCTGCTTATCCTCTGGAATCATGCATAGTATTCACAACCGAGTGGGGTTTGAGGTTTCAGTCAGTAATGCAAATACATTCAGCATCACTAAGGCTGGTTGCCCTTGCTGGAGTGTAGTCAGTCACCCAGGTTACACATGGTGCTGGTCTGAAAAAGCAGTTTGGACATGTGCTTTTTTAAGAATCTAAAAAGTGGATTCAAAATGTGTCAGTCTGTAAAAGTGTTTATCACTTGCCAAAAAAAGAGTAGTAAGTGTGCTTTCAAATTGGCAAAGAAATTTCGTTTTGTGACTAATATGAAAACATGACTCTGTGTGAAAAGAGGAATTACAGGCAGAGATTTATTGCGTATTGCTCTGGTGATTTCACAGTTGCATTAGATGGAAAGGGGGAGCCATTTTTTTGTGCAGAAGCAGACTCTTAGCACACACCCAGCTGCTTATCCTGTGGAATCATGCACAGTATTCACAACCGAGTGGGGTTTGAGGTTTCAGTCAGTAATGCAAATACATTCAGCATCACTAAGGCTGGTTGCCCTTGCTGGAGTGTAGTGAGTCACCCAGGTTACACATGGTGCTGGTCTGAAAAAGCAGTTTGGACATGTGCTTTTTTAAGAATCTGAAAAGTGGATTCAAAATGTGTCAGTCTGTAAAAGTACTTATCACTTGCCAAAAAAAAGACTAGTAAGTGTGCTTTCAAATTGGCAAAGAAATTTCGTTTTGTGACTAATGTGAAAACATGACTCTGTGTGCAAAGAGGAATTACAGGCAGAGATTTATTGCATATTGCTCTGGTGATTTCACAGTTGCATTAGATGGAAAGGGGGAGACATTTTTTTTGTGTAGAAGCAGACTCTTAGCACACACCCAGCTGCTTATCCTCTGGAATCATGCACAGTATTCACAACCGAGTGGGGTTTGAGGTTTCAGTCAGTAATGCAAATACATACAGCATCAGTAAGGCTGGTTGCCCTTGCTGGAGTGTAGGCAGTCACCCAGGTTACAAATGGTGCTGGTTTGAAAAAGCAGTTTGGACATGTGCTGTTTTCAGAATCTGAAAAGTGGATTCAAGATGTGTCAGTCTGTAAAAGTGTTTATCACTTGCCAAAAAAAAGAAAAGTAAGTGTGCTTTCAAATTGGCAAAGAAATGTCGTTTTGTGACTAATGTGAAAACATGACTCTGTGTGCAAATAGGAATTACAGGCAGAGATTTATTGCGTATTGCTCTGGAGATTTCACATTTGATTAGATGGAAAGGGTGAGCCATTTTTTTTGTGTAGAAGCAGACTCTTAGCACACACCCAGCTGCTTATCCTCTGGAATCATGCATAGTATTCACAACCGAGTGGGGTTTGAGGTTTCAGTCAGTAATGCAAATACATTCAGCATCACTAAGGCTGGTTGCCCTTCCTAGAGTGTAGTCAGTCACCCAGGTTACACATGGTGCTGGTCTGAAAAAGCAGTTTGGACATGTGCTTTTTTAAGAATCTGAAAAGTGGATTCAAAATGTGTCAGTCTGTAAAAGTACTTATCACTTGCCTAAAAAGTAGTAGAAAGTATGCTTTGCAATTGGCAAAGAAATTTCGTTTTCTGTCTAATTTCAAAGCATGACTTTGTGTGCACACAGGAATTATTTTTAGATATTTAATTTGTGAAGGTGTTATTGTGATTTTCATTTATAGGAAAGGGGTTTATAGTATTTTAAGATTTCTAAAGAACATAAAAAATGTAGTAATATATTTAAATAAAATAAAGGATTTTTTTTTTAGTTTTTTTCAGGTATTGCTGAAGAGCAGTGAACAAAATTTAAGATGCCTACAAAATCCAGACTAAAGAAAGACCACAAAAAAAACCTATATTTGAAGACAACTGGAGGACCTAAGTTAGTTGGAGATGCTCATGTTGGGAAAAAGAAAAAATCTTCTGGTAAGCAGACAAAAGATTTTTTAAAGAACATATTCAAAAAAAGGAAAAATGTACAAAATGTCTGTACTGGAAAGAATGTTTTCAATAGAAAAGGACAGGAAAATATTGAGAATTTAGTATGCAAATATACCTTCTGTAACTATAAAGATTAACTTAAACAGAAAAACAGCGTTTAAAGAGATACGTAGAAAAATGTTTCAGAGAAGAGTTATGTCCAATTTGATAAAGGATGTGAAGAAATATAAGCAAAAGGCAAAATTTTACAAGAGAAAAAAAGAAATTGAAGCCATTGCAGCAAAGGCATTAGAATTAAAAAGGAAACTATTCATTTTAATTTTGAATAGGATGCGTACATTAGATAAAATGGTTAATGTACTGAAATCACACAGCAAAAGGAAAAGAGTAGTGAACAGAACAAACTTTTGTAAAGTGTTTTTAGGAAAATGGATGCATAGTTCAAGTAGTGAACCTTTTTTTAATGAAGAGAGCTATTTTCAAAGTAATAGTTTGCTGCATGCAGTTGACACCAGAGGTCGTGCTTACGAAGTGAAAAATGGTTGCATAATGGAGAAGGAGATAATGGTTCCAAGAGATGAGGTACAAGTGATGGCGGATGAGGCTATGGGGAGACGTCCTAAAGCCCCAGTGTACACTTGGAATTGTAGTAGTATTTGCACTGTGCGTCAGGAATCTATTGATAAATTTCGTGAGTTTCTAAGAGAATATAGTAAAAAAAGTGTAAAACAGAAGATTAAGGTGCTTCAAAGTCTAGATCCATGCAGAGTGAGAGAGAATTCTGGTTTGCAGGGTCATTCTCTGGCTTGTCTATCGAGAAAAGTGTGTAATAGTGTTTTCCATCATTTTAGGATGCTGGCTGTTCATCATACTGAAATGAGAAAGTTTGTGAGACGGTTGTATTTTGCTAAAAGTCCAGCAATAAAGTTAGATGAATTGAATAGGGCTCTGTTCCGTGGATCGGTATCAGATGTAGAGAAGGTTGTTGATGAAATTCAGTTTTGTTACTTTGGTCCTGAACAAAACAGTGCAGAAAAGGACACAGTAAATGAGGAAGAAGTGGAAGAGAATGTAGAACCCTCTGTAAGTAAGACATTTAATGATCACATAACAAAATTTGCAATAATCTCTAATGAAAGACCAAATATTACTTGTATTTGTTGCCGCAGAACTCATTATAGAAAACAAACTAGGAATGTTGATCTCTACAGAAAGAGTGAAAATGAAGATAATTATAAGTGGAAGGATTTTGCCACATATATATTTCTTGAAAATTGTTTTGAATTGGGTGAAGATCAGCGTATTTGTAAATACTGTTACAACAAGTTAGAGGAAAATAGAATGCCGACCAGAGCTGTACATAATAATTTAGAATTGGATGCTATTCCTGCTGAACTTTCTGAATTAAATACATATGAGTCTATACTCATTCAACGTGTTCATCCGTTCCAGACCATAGTACGTATGGAGCCCAAAACTGGTAAATTACCTCCTTCAGATTTACTGAGAGGTTTAAAAGGTAGAGTGGTGTATTTGCCCTTGGATTTGAAAAAAAATATGGAAACTATTGATGCGGATACTTTGGAAACTGAACCATTAATTATTCTGGTTAATGGTGTACCTACAAAGAATAAGAAGATTTGGCAGGAGCTGGTAGATGTACGGAAAGTACAAAGAGCAAATTTGTATTTGAAAAGGAATAACAAATGGTATGAATCAATTTATATAAAAGAAGAAGAAGAAGAAGATTTACAAGAAGACACAGAAACACCAACTGGACAACTTGAAAAAGTGGACAAGTCAAAGGAAGAAGAAATTTATGAACATTTTAGCATACATCCTCTTCATTCAAAAGAAGTTATGGGAGACAATATTGATCTGTTTCAGATGAAGAAAGCAAAAGGAACTCCCGTGAGTGTATGGGAGGAGAGCTTGGAAGCTCGATGTTTTCCCCAGCTGTTTCCTAAAGGAAAAGGAGGACGATACGATGAACGTCCAGAACAGATTCCAGCTTCTGAGTATCGGACTACAAGACTATATGCTGAAGATCCCAGATTTCGACAAAGTATTCCTTATTTGTTCCATCTTTTATTTGAAAGCGACTTGTCTGCACTGTCTTATGCAGTAAATCACATTTTAAAAAGTGGAGTACATTTACAAAATGTGTCTGCTAAGGATTTTATGGAGAAAGTGCAGCACCGAGATGATCATTTGGAAACACAACTGATCAATCTGATGGCTTGTCAGCGTGGGACAAATGAATATTGGTACCGACGCCATGGTGAATTAAAATGCATGTTACGGAATTTAGGAACACCAACATGGTTCCTTACCCTAAGCTGTGCTGAGTACGCTTGGGATGATTTACTGGATTTTCTACGAGAGGCAAATTCAAACATTAAAAACATCGAATACAAGACAGCAGGAGAACTGTGCTCATTGGATCCGGTTAATGTTTGCAGATATTTCAATCATAGATTTGAGGCTATGATGTCCTTCATCTGCAATAAAAAAAATCCACCTCTAGGAGAAGTAGTGGATTTCTTTTGGAGAAAAGAGTACCAGGCAAGAGGTGCTCCTCATATTCATATGCTGTTGTGGATCAAGGATGCCCCAAAGTTTGGAACATATGCTGATGAAGCAGTGTTATCTTACATTGAAGAATATGCAACATGTGCTATACCAAAAAGCACAGAAGAGAAAAAGTTAAAGGAGCAAGTTTTACGTTTCCAAAGTCATCGGTGTGGAAAATACTGTCGACGGAAATACAAGAGCAAAGATAAATACTACACTAAATGTCGATTTGGATTTCCTAGACCTGTTCTTTCAAATGGAAGAGTAAACAGTTTTATGTCATCTGTGAGACATACTATCACTAGAAAATAACCTAAGAATACCTACAACCTTAAAAGAAAAGAAGAATCAAAAAATATAAATGACTACAACCCAGTCATTTTATCCATGTGGAATGCTAACATGGATATACAGTATGTAGCTGACAATTCCATTGCTGTTGCTCGATATGTAACGTCTTACATTACGAAATCAGAAAAAACAGAATTGAAGGAAATGTGGGAAGAGATTTCTCACGAGAAGACTGTCAGTAAGAAGCTGTACAGTTTCAGCTTAAAGATGTTATCGCATCGAGAAATTGGATCCTACGAATGTTCAGATAGGTTATCTTCTGCAAGTCTCTACTCGAAATCAAGAAGAATAATTTGGGCAAGTTTAGGCCTTGCAGCAATGAGAAATCGGGTACTGAAATCTGTTGGAGAAATTGAATATTTGGCCGAGAATGACCCAGAAAGTACAGATATTTTGAAATCAAACATGTTGGACACATATTATCCCAAGAGAAGTCATCATCTGGAGAACATGTGTCTCTATGAAGTGCTGCAGAACTACATTTATTCACGGAAAGCCGCAGAAGACATCAACAATGGAAAATATAAAGTCATTGGTGAGGAAGGTTGTTTGGTGAAGCAAACAAAAGGAAGTTTGATAAATCACAGGAAGCTGAATTGCGACACTACTGACAAAAAGGAATTTTACTACTTGGCTCTTTTACAGCTGTTTAAACCATGGCGTACAGAGGATGAACTACTGGGAGAATTTCAAAGCTATGAAGATTCTTTTAATGCTTGCAAAGACAGCATACAATGCAGTACATTCTCAACTTATCTGCAAATGTTAAATGAAGAAATTGAACAGGAAACTACAATTGCAGCAGAAGTAGCTAGAGACAGTTCTCAGGACAGCCAAAGTTCAGGAACACTCAGTCAAGATCCCCTAGGACAACCAATCATTGAAAATGAAGCATCAATAGCCATGAATGAAGTGGAAACGGCTATGAATCAAGCTCAAGAAGAATTTATAGACTTACCAAATTTGGAAAGACAACTGAATGAAGAGCAGCAACAAATTTATGAAGAGATCAGAAACAAAATTGATCACGGATTACTACATGAAAAAAAGAGTGCTCATGCACATCATTTCAACCAATCAGGATGTATGTAAGTGGACAAGCTGGACCTGGAAAAAGTTTCTTAATAAAAGTCATCAGAAGCTACCTACAGCAAAAAACGGATTCTACTTTGTCTTGTGTGGTTACTGCTCCAACTGGGTTAGCAGCCTATAACATAAAAGGAATCACCTTACATCGTTTGCTAATGTTACCAGTGGAGCATGAGAACAAAATACAATACAACAAGCTAACTGGAGAAGCATGCTTGGAAGTTTCAAGAGTATTGAAGAAGATGCAAGTTCTCATTATTGATGAGGTGAGCATGGTATCAAACTTAATGCTTGCCTTTGTGCATTTAAGAATGCAGCAAATTCTAAGGACAGACTATGACGTGTTATTTGGTGGAAAACATGTCATAGTTTTTGGGGATCTTCTACAGCTTACTCCAGTTAAAGGACAACCAGTGTTTAATACTGTGACACATGAAGACACAAAGAAGTCATTGGGAAGCATTGGTAATGCAAATATTTGGTCCTTCTTTGAGTACAAGGAACTTACTACTAATATGAGGCAAGCAAACGATGAAGAATATGGAAGTATTCTGAAAGATATCAGAATTGGACTACTCACTGAAGCTGGCACAAAAGCATTACAGAGTCGGTTGCTACATAATTTATTTCCAAAGGAAGAAATAGTTGCAGAGAAGATATACAAGAACATTGCAGAAAAGAAAAGTGTCATCTGCTTAATGCCAACTCTACGTGAATGCTCAATATTCAATGAGGAGCTTTTGAAATTGGAAAAGGAAGATATCAGGAAATTGGAAGCAGTGGACAAAATTGAGGATGGAAGAATTACTATCACATTAACAGGCACACTGAAAAATAAATTGGATTCACTAGAGAAGAACATTTCCAAAACAGCTGGATTAGAAAAAAATCTATATGTTTGCATGAACTGTAGAGTATTTTTAAGGAGAAATTTGGATGTTGAAAAAGGTTTAGTTAATGGAGCTATGGGAAGAGTTGTGGGTTTTATTAATTATCAGAAAAAAGATGGAATTGAATGTTTAAAAATAAAATTTGATCAGATAGAAGAAGTTAAAGACATTTGTCGTTGTTCAGTTCGTTTCATGCTTGTGAAAGACTTATATGTACGTAGGAAGCAGTTTCCGTTTTCTCTAGCATATGCTGTAACTATTCACAAGTCTCAAGGATTGACTGTAGATTGTGCATTTGTGAACATTGGTTCAACTGTGTTCAAAGAAGGTATGGCATATGTTGCTTTGTCACGAGTGAAAACATTATCAGGTTTATTCATGATAGACTTTGATGACTCAAAAGTTAGTGCTGATACAAATTGTGTAAAGGAGTATAATAGATTAAGAAGAAGCTATGCTCCTCATTTAGGTCATTATCCTGTGTTGGAGAAACGTGTAGTTTCTCGTAAAAGGAGAAATTAGAATATCTGTAATGAAGATGTAGAGAGGAGGAAAAAAAAGAGGAGTGATGTAATTGCAAGCAAAAAGAAAAAGGAAAATGAAGAACAGGTTGTAGGATGTCATTTTGAAAATAGCTCTGGTGTCAACTGCTACGCTAATGTAGTGCTGAATGTTGCATTTTATCTGGAAAGTGTGCAAGAGCAGATAATAGTAAATCAGGGAAAAAGATTCTGTTCTGAGTTGAGTCTCCTTTTTCAAAAGCTGAGTAATGATAAAACTCAAATAGAAAGTGCTACTGAAATTAGAAAACTTTTAGATGTATGTTCAGGACGAACACAGTTTTCTCAAAATGTACAGCAAGACGCACAGGAATTCTTGATGTTTTTTCTTCAGGTACTGGAAGAAGAAGGGGTTCCCATTGAAAATTTATTTGGTCTCTCTTATAAATGGGAACATAGTTGTGAAAACTGTTACAATATATGTGGCTCTAATGTTGATTCTGAAAGGTTTATTTATTTAACATTGCTAGAAAGTAAAACAGTCACTTTTGCTAAATTAGTTAAAGATGCTAATCATAGCATGGAATGCAGTGAGTGTCAATCTGACATGTTTTCAACGTTAATTTTAAAGGAATACGGACAATATGTAATTTTAATGATGCAACGCTGTAAAGCTGATGGTTCAAAATTAGATACTTTAATAAAGAAGTTTACAGGACAGCAATTATCAATTTCAGGAAAAACTTTTGTAACAGTTGCAATAATTTTCCATGAAGGACCTACTGTAACTTCTGGACATTACACAGTTTATCTTAAATGTGAAAAAGGCTGGACACTGTGTAATGATTCCCAATTGATTTTTAAGCAACGTTTGCCTTTTGATTTAGCAAATTCCTATCTAATCTTCCTGAAACCTAAATTTTAGAGAGATTTGGCAACATCTGTACAAAACAATTTTACCATTTTATTGGATTACCATTGGAATTTAAAAAAAAAATGATTTTACAAATTATCATTTGGCCTAATGGAAAGGTAACCAATTGTAATGTGGACTTTTTCAATTTTTAATGAAACTTTGGAAAACCAAAAATTTAGACAAAATCGGTAACATCTGCACAATTTAAATTTTGGAATGTTATTGGATTGCCATTGGAAATTTATTCAAAAAAGATTTTTAAAATTACAATTTGGCCATGCGGAAAGGTAAACAATTCTATTGTGGACTTATTTAATTATTAATTAATCTTTCGGAAACCAAAATGTTACAGACAATCGGTGAGATCTGTACAATTTAACCTTTAGATTTTTATTGGATTACCATTGGAAATTTAATCAAAAAAGAATTTTAAAATTACTATTTGGCCTAAAGGAAATGGAACCAGATGTATTGTGGAGTTATTTGAGATATATTTTTGTGATTATACTTCTGAAACAAAAATGTCAGACGGTATTTTAAAGAAATAAGTATTGATATTAGATGATATTTTTTAAGAATATTATGCATTTCTATAAAGTTATGTTTATGCAAAAAGAGATTGTGGGCTTTTTTAAAACAATCTTTGAGATTGTTAATTTTTTTTTTGCCCGCTGTTAAATGATGAATGCAATTGCTTTCACAATTTATAGTGAAATGCAATATATTCTGAAAACAGCAAAAAAAAGGCAAACATTTTTTTTGAAAAATATGTAAATATGTGTACTGTATTATAAAATGTTTTATTCAGTATTAATACTTTTTTCTTTTTTTTCAGATTGAGATAGAAAATTTTCGAAAACTAGAACCATTTTTAAAGCAATTAAAATTAAATTTTAATTAATAAATATTTTTTTGAGTGGGTATGGTAAGTCAAAAATTTCATGGTCCCTTTTTTCCACTTGTAATGTGATAATTGATTTTTAGTGTTTTTTAAAAAAAAAAAAAATTACGCGTACCGTACGCGTACGGTAAAAAAAAAAATTAAAAAAAGTTTTAAAAAATATATAAAAAAAAGTTAAAAGGTAAGGTTGGCTCTTAAAAGAGCCGTTGTGTTCATGCAGGGACAGAGGAAAGAAAGAATGGGAATATTAGTCGGTACGACAAATGTGCTGATCTATTTTATTGTTCACTAGGGAAACACTGGTCTCCCTATGACAAATTAGATCATGACAAGTGGCGCACCGTATTTCAACCCTCACAAACCGATGGTTGATTTCCAGAGGAGGAGAAAAAGGAGATGCTCCCCCCACAGATGAAGGGCTCACCTGACCTGCCGAAGATGGACTCGGCCCTGCAGATGATGGACCAGGCTGAGCTGCTGTGGATGTGCTTGGTTGACTTACTGAAGGGTTACCTTCAGTATGTCGAGCATGTGTCCTTCCGTGTACATCTTTAAGGTGTCTCAACATGGTGTGATTCCCGAAGGAATACTTCTTGTTGGGATTCCCTCTTGAAAGTACACGGCCACACAGCTTACAAGTCACTAAGGGTGCATTTACCTTTTTCTTGTCCTCTGGAAAAGTAAAATACTCCCATATGAAAGAGGTCTTTTGTTTCCTCCTTCTCTGCCTCAAGGTAGTGCTGCTAGCCTCACTCTCAGAAGAGCTCTGCTGTTCTGCCATCGTATCACAAAGACAACCCAGCTCCTTCTCCTAAGGGATCACAAGCAGAAATGAGGGGAATGGGTGTGGTGTAGGAGAGTTCTAGAACTGAAAGTAGTAAAAACCAATCAAAAGTCTTGTTTCTTGATCACATGACACAACGTGCGCGTACGTTACGCTTACGGTGCGCTTACGGTGCGCTTACGGCAAAAGTATGCATGCGCGTAAAAAAGACACGCGCACGCGCGCATGCGCAAAACAGGCACGCCCCTTCACTTCCGCGTAACGTGCGCGTGCAGCGTACGCGTTACGCGCTGTGCGTGCGTGACGTGCGTCTACGCAAATTGCGTAAATGAACGCAAACAGCGTAGAAATCTAACGTAATGAAAGCAAGACGTGCGCTTACCGTACGCGCACGTTAAAAAACAAATTTAAAAAAAAAAAAAAGGAAAAAAAAAAACAATATGTTATACTAATAAATCTTACCTGTTTATTTTATAAAAATGGTAAAAAAAAACATATTGTAGAATTTTTCAAATTTAACCATAGTCTTTAAAAAAGGATAGAAAATTAAAATAAAAATATGTAAAAAAAAAAAGAAAAAAAAAAAAAAATAGCATTTCAAAAACCTTGCAAATTCACTGAAAAAACCATGGGTTTCACACACGTTATAGTTAGGAATTAGCATTTAAAAAACCTTGCAAATTCACTGAAAAAAACATGGGTTTCACACACGTTATAGTTAGGAATTAGCATTTAAAAAACCTTAGAAATTCAATGAAAAAACCAAAGGTTTCACACATGTTATAGTTAGCTGGACATTTCACTCGTAAAAAACCAATGAAATTTCCCCGTTATAGTTAGTTCAGCTAACTATAACTCGCGCGCCCGCAATGCACTACTGATGACGTCACATATTACATCACTCATGACATGGTCACTGACATCACTCATGACATCACTGATGACATCTCAAATGACATCACTGATGACATCACTGATGACATCATCCTTGTGATAGAGTGGCAGACCTCCTCTTCCCCTAATATAACCTTTGATACACACATACAAAAATAGAAACTAAAATGTTCAAAATAATGGACATACCAATATCAGTTACAACAACCTATTCAGTAATTCTAAGAACCACATACACATCCACTCATTCACCAACAGTCCTATACAGTCACTCATACATGCACTCACTCATCATATGTACTCATACATCTATACATCCTGTTACACAATGCCACTCATCCATAGAGTTACTCACACATAGTCACTCATGCTAATAAAGAAACAAACATACATTTATTAGCTTATACAGTTATACACACACCACCACACTTACTTCTACGGAAACTTACACATAGTTAGTCTAAAAAACAATCACTTATAGAAACACATACTTATTCATACAGGAACTCTTTCAATCTCTCACTGTCACATATACTCACTTATATACACCAATAGTCACATATACTAGTTTAATAGATAGGTAGTTACTCATAAAGACACTATTGAGACAGTCATTCACTCACTAACACACTCATACACACACTCATCCACCCATACAGTCCTGCACACATGTTGTCTTCAACACATACAAAGAGTGAATCACTCATTCATGCACCAATGCACTACATAATACCCCCCACCGAACCATACAGACACTCAGACTGATACTTAAAAAAAGAACTATTTACCTATATAGATACCCATGAAGCTATTCACCAACCCATGCAACCACTTATACACAAAGTGAGAAACTGATACAGATATTTTCATATTTAAACATTACTCAGTAAGCCATGTATTCACTATGATACACTTAATCAGTCAGTTACACAATTTTTTTTTTTTTAAAAAAGCATCCATTTAGACACTTATATACCCATTTATTCTTCCATTGACCTTGAGATATACATAAATATAAAACATATTTAATTTTCAGAAAAACACACATTCACTGGATGATGTCATCAGTGATGTCATCAGTGATGTCATTTGAGATGTCATCAGTGATGTCATGAGTGATGTCAGTGACCATGTCATGAGTGATATAATATGTGACGTCATCAGTAGTGCATTGCGGGCGCGCGAGTTATAGTTAGCTGAACTAACTATAACGGGGAAATTTCATTGGATTTTTACGAGTGAAATGTCCAGCTAACTATAACATGTGTGAAACCTTTGGTTTTTTTATTGAATTTCTAAGGTTTTTTAAATGCTAATTCCTAACTATAACGTGTGTGAAACCCATGGTTTTTTCAGTGAATATATATATATATATATATATATATATATATATATATATATATATATATATATATTCACTGAAAAAACCATAGGTTTCATGAACGTTATAGTTAGGAATTGCCATTTAAAAAACCTTTGAAATTCACTGAAAAAAACAAAGGTTTCAGAGGCGTTATAGTTAGGAATCGGCATTTAAAAAACCTTAGAAATTCACTGAAAAAAACATAGGTTTCAGGAGCGTTATAGTTAGCTGGACTTTTCACTCGTACAAAACCCTAGAAATTCCCCTGTTATAGTTAGTTCAGCTAACTATAACACGCGCCCCCGCAATGCACTGCTGATGACGTCACATATTACATCACTCATGACATGGTCAGTGACATCACTGATGACATCACTGATGACATCTCAAATGACATCACTGATGACATCACTGATGACGTCATCCAGTGAAGGTGTGTTTTTCCTAAAAGTTTAAATATGTTTTATATATTTATAGTGAAAGGCCTATGGAAGAATG
The DNA here is from genome assembly GCF_964204655.1 of Triturus cristatus. Taxonomy (NCBI): domain Eukaryota; kingdom Metazoa; phylum Chordata; class Amphibia; order Caudata; family Salamandridae; genus Triturus; species Triturus cristatus. Next base: position 1,271,095,331 of record NC_140579.1, read on the forward strand.
AGTGGGTGTATAAGTGTGTGAATGGGTGATTTTCTAGGTGCGTAACTGACTCTATACGTGAGTCATTAAATGTATCTTACTGCAGACTAGTGACTAAACTGTGTGAATGTCTGTATGTGTCTGTGTGTTGGTGTATAAGTGGCTGCATGGTTCTGTGAATATTTATATGAGTGTCTATATGGGTTATTGATTGGTTGTCTGAGTATCTGTATGGGTGCCTGAGTGTTTGTGTGGGTAGGGTGTGTGTGACTCTGTGCATAGATGTGTGAGCGGGTGATTCTATGGTGCATGGTTTTAAGAGTGCAACTGTGATGGACTGTATGGTTGGGTGAGTGTATGTATGAGTGTGTTAGTGATTGAATGTATATCTCAGTTGTACATGTGTCAGTAATTACATATGTGAAAGGCAGTATATATGTGTGTAAGAGTATATAAGTGGGTATATGTGAGAGTGTGTGATTGTGAGATGCCTGTATGGATGAGTGTGTGCATGTATTAGTAATTGTATAAGAGTGTCAGAATTTGTTAGTATTTTTATGAGTAAGTGAACTTGAGTGTGTTTAACTGTATAGGTGAGTAAATTAGACTGTGTTTAATTGTTTGCACAACTGACTAGGTGTGTCAGTACCTCAATGGATGATTGGCGGTGTGTGAGTGTCTATATAGGTGTATCAATGCATATGATAGTCCTGTACAGAGTGACTGTAAGTATGAGTGACTGTACAGGTGAGTGAGTGGAGATGTATGTAGACCTAAGAGTCAATTAGTAGGTATGTAGTTATTGGTATTGGAGTATCTATGGTTTTGAGAATGGCCGTCTGAAATTTTGAGTCGGAGTATCAAAGGTTATATTAGTTTGTGAGAAGATGCACTAATTTATCACATGGATGACGTCATCAGTGATGTCATCAGTGATGTCATTTGAGATGTCATCAGTGATGTCATGAGTGATGTCACTGACCATGTCATGAGTGATGTAATATGTGACGTCATCAGCAGTGCATTGCGGGGGCGCGAGTTATAGTTAGCTGAACTAACTATAACAGGGGAATTTCTAGGGTTTTGTAAGAGTGAAAAGTCCAGCTAACTATAACGCCCCTGAAACCTACGGTTTTTTCAGTGAATTTCTAAGGTTTTTTAAATGCCGATTCCTAACTATAACGCCCCTGAAACCTTTGGTTTTTCCAGTAAATTTCAAAGGTTTTTTAAATGCCAATTCCTAACTATAACGTGCATGAAACCTATGGTTTTTTCAGTGAATTTCAAAGGTTTTTAAAATGCTAATTCCTATCTATAACTTATCTCTGAAGATATCATGTTTAAAGATTTTGATTGGACTTCTATATTTTTCAAATTCAGTGTGTCAATTTCATTAATTATCTTTTTTTTTAAATACTTTTTTATCACCATTTTTTAAACTTATTTTTTCAATTAATTCTTTTAAAAATTAAAAAATATTATTTGAACTTAATGGGTTTTTCAAACATATTTTTTTATATTTTTCAAAATATTTTTTTAACTATATGTTCAAAACTTTATTTTATATATTTTTGTCAATGTTTTTTGGATGTGCGCACCCTATGCGCACCGTTCTTGATCCCTACGCAATAGCATCCGCGCATGGTATGCGTCGGGTACGTGGTTACTGCGCGATTCCAATGCGAACAGTACGCGACTCCCAGCCTATACATGACACGTTCGATGTACGTAATGCGACGTTTACGCGCTTCCGCGATGCGTCATCTGCGTCTATGACGCGGTGGGTGTGCAGATCCCACGGAGTATTTAACATTTAAAAAAACATATGTATGTATTTCATGGGAATATTAATTGAAGACAAACTCTAAACTAGTCTTAACACTAATATATTTTTCACATCTAATCCTATAATCTTTTTTTATTAAATTTCGCGGATGCGCGCTGGGTCCGTGCTTTGATTGGTTCATTACACTTCCTCTTCTAACTATTGAAAGACCCCACCCATTTCAATCATTCTTCTTTGACCTTCTTTGGAGCACCATCTCTTTAGAGAGAAGAAGATTTTTTAGACTAAGTTTACACTTAGCTCTAACTTTTTTCAACCAAAAATTGCTTCAGGACAGCAGGCATCACCTGCATCACCTCATACTTCTGAGGATGAATTTTTGCCGGAGGCACCACCCAAAGAACGTTTTTCTTTAGTGGTGTGGACATTTTTTACTTTTCCCGAGGGGCAGAATAAGACCAATGCCACCTTGGTCACGTGCAAGATTTGCAAAAGAGTCCTATCGAGAGGGGATCCTAACAAGAAATACTCATACAGCACGGCAAGTATGATGAAGCACATGAGGACCCTTCATCCAAACAATCTTGCACGAGAAGAGTGCCGACGGATGAGAAACACTCCTGCTCCTGCGCCATCCACCTCATCGCAGCCGAGCACATCAAGAGTGCATCCATCAGCCCAAACCTTGGACATCCGTCCTCAATTTCAATTTTTAAAAGTGCTCTGCACTAAGTGCAATAAGACTATGTGCTATGGTGAGCAGTCAATCGATCTGATCTGCCGCCGGCAAGAAAGTCACATTTGATAGTTTTTTTTTTGTTTTTTTTTATTGTTCCCTGAAGTTCATTGTTTGGTTTCTCCTGTTTTGTTTTGTTTGGTTTTTTTGCAGAAAATCCAAAAAAATGTAAAAATTGTTCAGAAAACTCAAAAAAAAATTATAAAGGAAGAAAGAAGAAAAAAAAAAGTTCTTGTAAGAACTAACTTTCCTGGTTTCAAAAAAGAGCTACATTTCTTTGTTAGTGTTAATTTAGATGAATGGATGTGTAGTACGTAATTGACTGAATGAATGCATTAGTAGCGTGTGGTGAATGTATAAGTGCAGAAGTATGAGGAAGTGCTGCAGCATCACACAGTAACCTCTTTAACTGCAGTGTGCTGTAGTACTTCAGAAGCACAGGGATGCAACATATGTACATAAATATGTTGCAAATCTATGCTTCTGTCTGCACGGTTGCTTAAACTGCAGCCATGTGGTGACACAGGCACCCTTGCACTGTAGTGCAAGGATATCTGTGTCATGTGTTGTTTGTTTTTCTGCAGGAAGACACACCTTCCTGCACAAAAACAATGAGAAAATGCATTTTTCTCCTTCAATGTATGCTGAACATTTCAGCATGCATTGAAGATATAAACATGTGGAGAAATGAAAACAATTCTCCTTGTTGTGCTTTCCTACACCAATTTTAGAATGGTGCATTATTCACACACATATCGAGATTTATGATTTCTGATAAATCTAGACATGTGTCTTGTTCTAGGAGTATTCAGTGCAATCATGCACAACAACACTTATAGAACACCCTTTCAACACAAAGTGGTGTGCATAATGAGGTTGTATTTACATGGAGTATAAAAAGTGCACAGAGTGCCTTTTCCTCTATTTGTAAATATGAAACAATATCTTACACAATAACTATGTTACAAAAAGTGACATATTTCCGTTTTTAAAATTCCTTGCGAATGATAAAAGTAAGCACAGAGTTTTGTCTGCAAAGATGTTCAAAGAAGAATGATTGAAATAATTGCGGTCCTTCAATAGCTAAAATAGGAAATAATATGAACCCCTCAAATCTCTTTTTTTGCAGGTCACATGATATCTGATTATGGTCAGATTTCAAAACTACATAGGTATAAACAGAGTGTTTTTAGAAATATGTTTCCACTTTGTAGCTTCTTGCAGACCTTCTCATTCTGCATATTGAGACTTAGTTAAACTTACCTTCACAGTAATAGGAATACAAAATGGTACACATTTTTTGCACATTTTCATTCAAATCTAAATTCTTAAAAATTGCTTATTTTAAAATTTGGATCTGTGAAAGAAAAGAAAAAAAAATTATAACATGTAATAATACATTTTTTACAACACAACATCATTTCCACAAAGTAATTTGTTTGCCTTTTTTGCTGTTCTCAGAATATATTGAAGTTCACTAGAAATAGTGATTTCAATCGTATTCATCACTTAACAGTGGGCAAAAAAAAAACAATCAGAAAGATTGTTAAAAAAAAAACAACATACTATTGTCAGTAAAATACCAGAAAATACAAATCATACATACATGAAATGCTTACAGATTACACAATTTTATAACTTTAACTTATAAAAACTGTAAAGGTTGCCGCATTAAAATAATCACTGAATAAATGACCACCAAAAAGTACATAATTCAAAAATATACCTTTCCTTGAGGCCAAATGGTATTTTTGCACTTCTTTTTTATGTAAATTGTCCAATGGTAGTCCTATTAAATTATAATAATAAATTCCTCAGAGAGTGAATTATCTTCCTAAAACTTTGGCTTTAAAAATATTGGGTAGGAATTTGGTAATTACCCGGGCAAACATTGTTTGAAAACCAACTGGGCATCATTACAAAGTGTCCAGCCTTTGTCACATTTTAGATAGGCAGTGTAATGTCCAGATGTGGTGGAAGGACCATCATGAAAAATTATAGCAATTGCTACAAAAGTCCTTCCTAAGGGCGTGGCTTGCAGCCAAGCAAGATGGCCGCATCCTAGTTGGGCTCCGAGGGTGAGATCGACTCCCCGGACATCCGTACCTCATCCATAAGCTAACCCGGCCCCAGGGTTCCTGAGCGTGTGGCGGAGAGCAAGCGGCGCCGCCTGATCCGACTCCCGAGTCTCTCCGGTGCCTGGAGCGGAGACGACGAGTCCCATGGATTTGAGGCCTACCCTGGCGTGGTGAGCTGGGGCCTCGAGTGGCGAGAGGACCCCGGGCAGAGAGCGGCTGGCCGGGATTGGCCTTGAGGCGGGGGCGGAGCTGTTACGGCCCGGGGCGGACTCTGCGCCCGGGTGGAGGAACGCTGCCTGGGCGGCACTGAGGCGAGTCCCCCTGGGAGGTGGCACATCCTGGCCTGGAGATCTGGGTTTTGCCCCCGCTGCGGGGCCGGACTGCCGTGCATGCGCTGAAGCGCGAACTCTGCCGCCCGCCCCGGGGGCCTGGGAAGTAGCGACTCCTGCCTTGGACTGACACCGGTGGGCCCTCTGGAGCACTCACCAACGGCCGGGACCGGCGGGGGGGAATGCATGCAGTGCCCCTGCCCTGAGTCGGACACAGTCCCGCCTGAGACGCCGCTGCGGACCCCAAGGTGTGCGGCCTGGGGCGGAGGACGTGCCAGTGCTGCCTGCACGGACCATGGCCTGACCGGGGCGAATCTGGGGACACCTCTTGGCCTGGAGCTCCGGTTCGGCCCCCCGCTGCGGGACTGCCGTGTGTGCGCAGAAGCACGAACTCTACCACCCGTCCCGGAGGCCTGGGACACAACCACTATTGCCTTGGACTGACGCCGGTGGGACCTCTGGAGCGCTCACCGTCTGCCCTGTGTCGGACGCGGTCCCGCCTGAGGCGCCGCTGTGGACCCTGGGGTGCGTGACCTGGGGCGAGGGACGTGCCCGGGCTGCCTGCACGGACCACGGCCTGATCGGGGCGCCCCGCTCCGCCGATTCTCCAGCGGTCCGAGGGAGGGTGAGTTTGGGGACGCCTTCTGCCGGGACCATGGGCGGGAAGGGAGCCAGAGGGACCTCGCAAGGCAAGCTTGATAAATTTGCCTACACCAAGGACTCCCCCGCATTGCCAGACCGAGGCGGGCGGGCCGAGAAGGTGGTAGCGGACAAGGAGGTGCCGAAGGTGACGCTCGAAGACATTATGGCGGCCCTGACACAAGTACAATCCACTGTGGGGTCAATCTCTACGGATGTGTCTCTGCTCCGCGCGGATTTCCAGAAAATGTCTGCCAGGGTCGCGGACGTGGAGCAGGTGACGGAGACCCTAACCAAAGACTCAAACTACCTCCTTCAAAAGGTGTCGCAGTTGGAGACGGAGAACAAACGTATGGCGGCCCGGCTGGACGACCAGGAGGGGCGCTCCCGCCGCAATAATGTGCGCATCACCGGGATTCCCGAAAGTGAGGGGCATCAAGCCATGGACCTCTATGTTGAAGACTTGATCAAGTCCAAGCTGCAGCCCAAGGGCCTCTCGGCCTTCTTCTCGGTGGAGCGAGCCCACAGGGTACCAGGTGGCCGACCAAGAGTGGGTGCGCCTCCGCGGCCGGTCCTGGCCCGCCTGTTCAACTTCCGTGACAGGGACGCTATTCTTCAGGCGGCGCGGGTGGTGCTGCCCCTCCGTCTCCGAAACTCCACGGTGTCCTTCTTCCCGGATTATACGGCGGCGGTGGCGGCACAGCGACGAAGCTTCTTGGAGGTCAAGAAGAAACTGAGGGCCCAGGAACTCTCATACGCTATGCTCTTCCCGGCGCGGCTTCGTGTGGTGGCAGAGGGCAAAACCGTATTCTTCGACACGCCCGAGGAGGCTCATGACTGGCTAGAGGGGTGGCGACCAGCCAAGGGTGCCGGGCGCTCGAGCCGCAGGACGCGGCACCCCGGAAGTGCGGAAGACTCTGATGGTCACGACCGGCGAATAGAGGAGGTTCGGGAGGAACCTGCCGGATGAAATCCTGGCCTGAACTGCCTTCGGCGCGAAGTTGGGGACTGACATCCATGGCACGGCGCTGCTGGACCGGCCTACTTTCTATAGTCACAGGGCATGAACGATGGGACCTGGGGATTGGGGATGTCATGGTCTTCCTCGGACTCCACGCTCCTTAAAGCGCAAGTACTGGTTGGGGTTATGGGGATTGAGCACTCTGCTGAGTTGGGGTGGCGGGCAGTTTTGAGTCTGTGTGGCAGGGAGGCAGGGAGGGGGTTGGGGGATTGGGGAAAGTTTACTAGTTATGTTCTTTTGTTTGGGTTTTGGAGGGCACAGGCTCACGACCTACACCAAGCACGATCCCAGTGCGCGTCCTATGTCTCACCCCATAATGTCCACATCCGGCTCCGGCTCCGTCCCGTCCTAAAGCCACCATAATGTCTGACTCGACGCATGACACACCCCCTGACACCACTCTGACCCCGGTGCAGCCCCTCTCTCTGCTTACGTGGAATGTGCGGGGATTGGGAGACAAGATCAAGCGGGGCCTGGTTTTGTATAGTATTAAGCGATGTGCCCCGGCAGTGGTCTTACTCCAGGAAACCCATCTCACTGGCACCACTACTAAAGCGCTGGACAGGTGGGGGTATAAGATGGTGGTGCACTCGGAATTCACCTCGGGGTCCCGGGGGGTTGGCATACTGCTGCGCAAACAGTCCCACCTCATCGTGATCAGTGTGCACACGGACGGGGCCGGGCGCTTCGCGGCGGCTCACACTCAATGGGAGGGGAGGCCCCTCAACACAGTGTCTGTCTATATCCCGCCTGGGTTGCATGCTGTGGCGTTCCCGGCGCTTAGCGAATTTCTGCTTGCACTACCGGAGGGAGAGGTGCTCCTGGGGGGCGATTTTAATGCGGTGATGAATGACCTCATTGACCGGTCTCCGCCTCGTGTGCGGGGTGGGGGGGGTCCCGCCTTGCGAGCTTTGCGGCGGCGATCGGGTTCACAGATCTCTGGCGGCGGCACCACCCGGCGGCGCAGTGCTACACGTACCACTCCGGGGTGCACGATAGTCTAACCCGCATTGATCACTTTCTGGGCTCTCCGGGTTGCCTCCAAAATATTGAAAGTATAGATATTAGACCCAGGGGTATCTCTGATCACTCCCCGATCCTTTTGCAATAAACTAGCTACCACATGATGCGTCGCCGCATTTATCCGATACGCCCCAGCTACCTGCGTTTGCCGAAGATTGGCAAGTCACTAAAGCGAGCGTCGAAACTGTACTTTCATGAAAATGCCGCCTCGGTCGACTCCCCTACGATTCTTTGGGAGGCGTATAAGACAGTGGTGCGGGGCCAGGCGATGGCCGCCGTCGCAGAGTACTAGCGCGAACAGATAGCTGAATTGAGGTCGCTGGAACTTGAACTCAGGGCAGCGGAGGCCCGCCAGGCCGAGGCCCCTTCCCGTGAGGCCTCGCGCGACCTGCATGTGGTGCAGACGAAGTACAAGGAGCACCTGACTGAGCTTGTCAGACAGCGCCTAGAGGCCTCGAGGCACACAGTCTACGATGTAGGCGATAAAACTGGTAGGCTACTCGCGTGGCTTGACAGACGTGACGACGGCTCCCGAAGCATTGCGCGGCTGGACACTGCAGAAGGGCTGACAACGACGGACCCACGGGCCATGGTGCGCGCCCTGGCGGAGCACTTTCGGGGAGTGTACTCCTCCACCTCCTCCATGTCGGAGGAGGTGGCACTGACTTATATCTAAGACCTGCAGATGCCCAAGCTCTCCCTGGAGGCCCGGGAGACTCTGGAGGCCGAGCTCACGTTGGAGGAGCTACAGGCGGCTATTGGCGCATTACAGCCCGGTAAGGCGTTGGGGCCTAATGGTGTTCCGATAGAGCTTTATCAGCGGCTGCCGGAGACACTGGCCCCGCACTTGCTAAACATGTTCACGCACAGCTTGGAGATGGGAGAACTCCCCGTTGACCAACGGACGGCCACTATTGTGGTGATACCGAAACCGGGTAAGCCGCCAGACCAATGTACCTCTTATCGTCCCATCTCACTGATCAACGCAGAGGCCAAGATCCTTGCGAAATTGTTGGCCATCCGGCTCACACCACACTTAGTTGACATAGTGTACCCGGATCAGTCGGGTTTTATGCCCGGGAGAAGTACATCCCATAATCTGAGACGGCTGCATGGTGTGCTGGCCCGGGTGGAGCGGTTACAGGAACCGGCTGTCATTCTCTCCCTTGACGCGCGCATGGCGTTCGACATGGTGGAATGGCCCTTTCTCTTTGCGGTGCTGGCGCACCTGGGGTTTGGACCGAAATTTTGTGCCTGGGTCCGGCTCCTCTACACTAAACCGCTGGCCCATGTCGCGGCCAACGGACACATGTCGGAGGATTTTCCTCTGGCGCGTGGCACACGTCAGGGCTGCCCACTGTCGCCACTGCTTTTTGCCCTAGTGCTGGAACCGCTCGCGGCATGGATACGGTGGGAGCCCATGATGAGGGGCCTTCGGTGGTCCGTCGAGTGGGAGGACCGCGTCTCCCTCTATGCGGACGACATACTGCTTTACCTGTCTTCCCCTAGACGCTCCATCTTGACATTACTGAACATCTGCGACATATTTGGCCGGGCATCGGGCTATACGATAAACTGGTCGAAATCGATCCTCCTGGTGCTACGGGCCCCCCTCCGAGGCTACCGGCGGGATGCCGGCTATAGGTGGTGGAGGGGTCGTTCAAATACCTGGGGGTGCATGTGACGCTGGATCAGGCGGAGTTTTTCAGGCGTAACCTAAGCCCCCAGATGGACCGTCTCAGGCGTGATGTGCAGCACTGGGGAGCGTTGCCTCTGACTCTGGTGGGGAGGGCAGCGCTCTTCAAAATGATGGCCCTGCCGCGGTTTCTGTATGTGTTGGAGAATACCCCGTACCCGGTGCCGCCGACCTACTTCCGCACGATAGCAGCGCAGGTTTCCAGCTTACTCTGGGGAAATAAACCGGCGCGCATTGCGCAATCAAAATTAGTTCGCGGGTGGTACGATGGGGGAATTGCGCTCCCAGATATCCAACTCTATTACTGGGCGGCGCAGCTTATGGTGATCAACCAGTGGCTTCACGCGCCTCAGTCTGATCCCGCATTTAAGGCGGACAGGGATGTGTTGGGGGAGAAGGGTATGCTCTCCCCTCTATATGATGCCCGACTGGCCTCGCAGCTGATTGGCCCCCTTAAGCAAACTGTAGCTATCTGGCATGCGGCGCGGGCCAGGTTGGGGTGGCGGGGGGTCCTGACTTAACTTATGCCCCTTTGGGACGCCAGGCAGCTGGGCCGTTTAAGGGACAGCAAAGGTTTCGACGCTTGGGACAATATCGGAATCTCGGTGGTGGGCGACGTGTGGCAAAAAGGGGCGATCGTCCAGTTCTCATATTTACAACAGCACTATGAGCTGGCTCCCTCAGAATGGTTCAGATACCTCCAGATGAAACATGCACTGATGGCGCAACTGACTCCTGGCGCCCAGGTTCCGGAGGCGTCCCCGTTAGAGGATAGACTGTTGACGGAGTACATGCCAAAGAAGGCTACGTCCTTCACGTACCGCAAGCTGATTAACAACTTGCCAGACCCCTTGGGGCTCCTGAGGGAACGGTGGGCTGCGGAGATCGGTGACTTTGATGATCCGGAGTGGCGTGAGGCGCTGGCCTCGCCGCGTGAGGCAGGTATATCATCGCGACTGCGGCTGGTGCAGCTGCGTATTTTGCATCGCTCGTACTTCACCAGACGCTTGTTGCACAAGATGGGTAGAGCGACTCACCCCTCCTGCCTGCGGGGATGTGGGGAGGAGGGAACCTTTTACCACACTGTCTGGGAGTGTCCCATCCTTCAGGTGTTCTGGAAGCAGGTGCTGCGCACAATGTCACAGGTGTGTAGGATATCGCTGGTGCCGGAGCCCCGGCGCTGTTTGCTGAATGCGTGGGAACCCAATGATATTGATCGTCAGGCGCAGGGCTGGGTGTCGCTGGGGATCATGACGGCCAAACGGAATATAGCCCAGAGGTGGGGCGAGGTGGAGGCGCCGTTGCTGTCTGTGTGGAAGAGGGAGATGGACGCAGCCATGTTTGCTGAGCGGTCAGTGTTTGTCAGGCGGGGATGCCCTCGCAAGTGGGCCAAGGTTTGGGGGGCATGGAACAGGTACAGGGGAGGAATATGTGATCCGCCGCCTGTGTCTGATGAAGACTCCTCTGATTCCGATGGTTGAGTTGGTCTGTGGGGTGATGGGGAGAGGGGGAGACATGGTCCTTATCTCTGCATTAGCGGTGGGATTGATTGTGGAATTATGCATTTGGGTGGGAATTTGTCATAAGATTTCTGAGCAAGGTCTGTCTCGATGTCCTCAAGTTCTAACTGTTGTGAAAACAATAAAACATTTTACAAAAAAAAAAAGCAAAAAAAGTCCTTCCTGATATTGATAGTTGTGCTGCTACAAATTGCTTTATTAAAGTATCCAATTTTCTTCTGTCAGCTGTACAACGTTGCATCATTAAAATTATGTATTTTCCATATTTTGTTAAGAATAATGTGGATAACATTTCTGATTTACATTGACTACACTCCATGTTTTGATTTGCACCTTTAACTAATTTATTGAAAGACACTGATTTACAGTCTGCTAATGTTAAATACAGAAATCTCTCAGTGTCTACATTGGTGCTACATGGATACATGCAATTTTCACAATCATGTTCCCATTTGTAAGAAAGGCCAAAAATATTTTCTATTTCTACACCTTCATTTTCAAAAATGGTAAGCATATACATTAAAAATTCCTGAGCATCTTGTTGGATATTTTGTGTAAATTGTGTAGAACCAGAACATACATCCAAAAGATTACGAACATCTGAAACAGATTGTATTTTACTTCTATCTGTTGTCAATTTTTCATAAACAGAATGCAACAGAGAACAAAATCTTTTTTGCCGACTCTCCATGATTTGTTCTTGCAAACCTTCAAGATAAAAAACAACATTGACCACTACATTAGCATAGCAGTTGACACCAGAACTATTTTCAAACTGATAACCAACAATCTTTCCAACAGTGTCCAATTTCTTTTTACCTGCAATCACAACATTATCTTGTTCTTTTCTTTTCTTGATACCTTCAGAACAGATATTCTCTAACCTTCTTTTTCGACCAACCATACGCTTTTCAAATACAGGATATTGACCTAAATTTGGAGCATACACCCTTCTTAACCTATTATACTCTTTTACACAGTTTGCATCTGCAGTAACCTTTGTCTCATCAAAATCAATCAAAAACAAACAAGATAATGTTCTGACTCGCGACAAAGCAACATATGCCATACCCTCTTTAAATACAGTAGATCCAATGTTCACCAATGCACTGTCTACACTTGATCCTTGCGATTTATGAATAGTCACTGCATATGCCAGAGAAAATGGAAATTGTTTCATACGGACATATAAATCTTTAACAAGCAAAAAACAAACTGAACAACGACCAATTTCTTTAACTTCATCAATCTGATCAAATTTAATTTTTAAAAATTAAATTCCTTCTTTTTTCTGATAATTCACAAAATCCACCACTTTGCCCATTGCACCATTAACTAAACCTTTCTCTACATCCAAATTACGCCTTAAAATTACCCGACAGTTTACACACGCATACAGTGTCTTTTCCAAACCAGCAGTTGTAGATATTTTTTTTTCGAAACAATCTAGTTTTGATCTCAACTTACCCGTCAAAATAATAGTGATTCCTTCATGTAGTATTTTATCTATGGCTTCCATTATTACAATTTCTTCATTTTCCAACTTTAATAATTCTTCGTTGAATATTGAACACTCACGCAGTGTTGGCATTAAGCAAATCACTGACTTATTTTTAGCAATTTCCACGTACACTTTTGCAGGAACTGCATTTTCATTTGGAAAGACATTGCAAAGTAATCGACTCTCCAAAGCTTCTTTCCCTTTTTTTGAAAGAATTCCAATTCTTATATCTTGAAGAATACTTCCATATTCAGCATCATTTGCCTGTCGCATATTTGTTGTCAGTTCTTTGTATTCAAAATTACTCCAAATGTTCACATTACCAACACTGGCAAGAGACTTTCTGGTATCTTCATGGGCAAGTGTTTTAAATACCGGTTGTCCTTTTACCGGTGTCAGTTGCAGTAGATCTCCAAAAACTATGACGTGTTTTCCTCCAAATAACACGTCATACTCTGTTTTAAGAATTTGCTGCATTCTTAAACGCACAAAGGCAAGCATCAAGTTTGAAACCATGCTCACCTCATCAATAATGAGAAGTTTCATTTTCTTCAGCACTCTTGAAACTTCACAACAAGCTTCTCCAGATAGCTTGTTGTATTCCAATTTGTTCTCGTGCTCCACTGGCAGCATTAGTAAACGATGTAAAGTAATTCCTTTAATGTTATGTGCTGCCAACCCAGTTGGAGCAGTGACTATGCAAGACAAATGCGACTCAGTTGTTTTTTGCAGATAACTTGTAATTACTTTAATTAAGAAACTCTTTCCTGTTCCAGCTTGACCACTCACATACATTCGGATAGGTTGAAATGATGTACATGAGCACACTCTCTTTTCATGAAGTAATCCATGGTCAATCTGCTCTTTCACTTGCTGATATATTTGTTTCTGTTCAACATTTAGTTGCTCTTCCAAGTTTCCTAACTGTATTGCATCTTCTTGTGCTTGATACATTGCTGTTTCCACCTCATTCATTGCAATCGCTGCTTCATTTTCAACAATTGGTTGTCCTAGTGGATCTTGACTCAGTGCAGCAGAACTTTGACTGTCTTGAGAACTGTCTCTAGCAATCTCAGCTGCAATTACAGCTTCTTGATCAATTTCATCATTCAACATTTTGACATAATTTGCGAAAGCACTGCATTGTATGCTATCTTTACAAGCATTAAATAAATCTTCATAGCTGGGAAAATCTCCAAGTAATTCCAGTTCAGAACGCCATGGTTTGAACATTTGCAAAAGGGCTAAATAGTAAAATTCCCTTTTGTCACCAGTGTCGCAACTCAGTTTTCTGTGATTAATTAAATTTCCTTTCCTTTGTTTCACCAGACATCCTTCAGAACCAATCACTCCATATTTCCCATCGTTATTGTTCTCTGTAATATTCCGTTTAAAAGTGTAGTTTGGCAGCACTTCATAGAGACACATGTTCTCAAGATGATGACTTCTCTTTGGATAGTATGTGTCCAGCATATTGGTTTTCAAAATATCTGTACTTTCAGGGTCATTTTCTGCTAAATATTCAATTTCTTGAACAGGTTTCAGTACCCGATTTCGCATTCCTGCAAGACCTAGACTCACCCAAATGATTCTTCTACTTTTGGAATATAGACTTGCAGATGATAACCGATCTGAACATTCATATGCTCCAATTTCACGATGCGATAACATCTTCAAACTGAAACTGTATAATTTCTTACCTAGAGTCTTCTCGTGAGAAATCTCTTCCCACATTTCTTTCAATTCAGTCTTTTCTGATTTAGTAATGTAAGATGTTACATATCGAGCAACAGCAATGGAATTGTCCACAAGATACTGAATATCCATGTTAGCGTTCCACATGGATAAAATAACTGGATTGTAGTCATTTATGTATTTTGATTCTTCGCTTCTTCTTAAGTTGTAGGTGTTTTTCGGAGGCTTTCTTGTGATGGTATGTCGTACAGCTGACATAAAACTGTTCACTCTTCCTTTGGATAATACAGGACGTGGAAATCCAAAACGACATTTGGTATAGAACTCATCCTTTGACTTGTACTTTCGTCGACAGTATTTTCCACACCTGTGGCTTTGAAATCGTAAGACTTGTTGTTTTAAGTTTTTCTCTTCTCTGCTATTTGGAAGAGCACATGTAGCATAATCTTGAAATGAAAGACAAAACAGTTTCATCTGAATCTGTTCCAAATTTGGGGGCGTCCTTGACCCATAACAACATCTGTATGTGAGGAGCACCTCTTGCTTGATACTCCTTTCTCCAAAAGAAATCCACAACTTCTCCAAGAGGAGGATTCTTTTTATTGCAGATGAAAGACATCATAGCTTCAAATCTATGATTGAAATATCTGCATACATTGACAGGATCCAAAGAGCACAATTCTCCAGGTGTCTTGTATTCAATATTTTTTATATTGGAATTTGCCTCTCGAAGAAATTCAAGTAAATCATCCCAAGCATACTCAGCACAGCTTAGTGTAACAAACCATGTAGGAGTTCCCAAGTTCTGTAGCATACATTTCAGTTCTCCATGTCGACGGTAGCAATATTCATTAGTCCAACGATGACATGCCATCAGATTAATCAACTGAGATTCTAAATGATCATCTCTCTGATGCACTTTATCCATAAAATCCTTTGCAGTTACATTTTGAAGATGCATTCCAGTTTTTAAAATGTGATTTACTGCATATGAAAGTCCAGACAAGTCACTTTCAAACAGAAGATGAAACATATAAGGGATACATTGTCGAAATCTTGGATCTTCTGCATATAATCTTGTTGTCCGATATTCAGATGCAGGAATCTGCACCGGACGTTCATCATATCGTCCACCTTTTCCTGTTGGAAACAACTGCGGGAAACAACGAGCTTCCAAGTTCTCTTCCCATACACTCATGGGACTTCCTGTTTCTTTTTTCATTTGAAACAACTCAATCGTATTCCCCATCACCTCTTTGGAATGAAGTGGATGTACACTGTAATGTTCATAGATCTCTTCACATCTGGACTTGTCCACTTTTTCAATTTGTCCACTTAATGTTTCACTATCTTCTGCTAAATCTATTTCCTCTTCTCCAACAAACACATTTCTATAGTACTCATTATTTTTTAACAGATACAATGATGCCTTTTGCACTTTTCTAACATACACTAACTCTTGCCAGATTTTGTTATTCTTAGTAGGAACACCATTAACTAGAATGACTAGTGGCTCATTTTCTGCATGATCTACACCAATAGTTTCAATATTTTTCCTTAAATCTAATGGTAAATACACAACTCTTCCTTTCAATCCTCATTGCAACTCTGATGGAGGTAATTTACTTGTTTTGGGCTCCATACGAAGAATAGCCTGAAACGGGTGAACACATTGTATCAGAATAGACTCATACGTAATTAAATCTTTCAGATCTGGAGGAATAGCAGCCAACTCTAGATTATTATGAACAGCTCTAGCAGGCATTTCATTCTCATCTAATTTGTTATAACAATATTTGCAAATACGCTGCTCACATCCCAAATCAAAACAATCCTCTACCAACAAATAAGTTGCAAATTCCATCCACTTATCATTATCTTCTATTTCACTTTTTAAATACAGATTGACACCCCTAGTCTGATTTTTATAGTGACTTCGCCGACAACAAATACAAGAAACATTTGGTCTTTCACATGAAATTACCTTAAACTTTGTGATTTCATCCTCAAATTTTTCTGTAATTACAGGTTCTACATTGTCTTCAACATTTTGTTCTACTAATGTGTCAGTTTCTTCACTCTCTTGCTGAGGCCCAAAGTAACAAAACTCAATATCCTCACAGACCTGCTTCACATCTGAAACTGACCCACGTAAAAGAGCACTGTTTAACTCACTTAACTTTAGTGCTGGACTTTTTGCATAATACAACCTTCTCACTAACTTCCGCATTTGAGTATGATGTACTGCCAGCATTCTGAAATGGTGAAAAACACTTTCACAAACTTTCCTAGAAAGACAAGCCAGAGAATGACCTTGCAAACCAGTATGTTTTCTCACTCTGCAAGGGTCTAGTCCTTGCAACAGATAATCTTTTGTTTTACACTTTTTTTAGTATAGGCACGTAAAAAACTACATAATTTTTCAATAGATTCCTGTCGTACACTACAAACACTACTGCAATCCCAAGTGAACACAGGGTTTTTAGCACGTCTCCCTAAAACTTCATCAGCTGGCACTTCTTCTGCATTTCTTTCAACCATTTTCTCTTTCTCCATTGGACAACCATCACTAACCTCATAACCTCTACCACTGGTGTCAACTGCATACAATAATTTTTCACTCAGTGAATAACTCTCTTCATTAAAAAAAAGGCTCTGAACTAGAACTGTGTTTCCATTCTCCCAAAAAAAATCACAATTTTTTTTTTATTAATAACTCTTTTCCTCCTACTTTTGGCCTTCATTACATATATTGGTTTATCTAGTGATCGAATTCTGTTTAACACTAAAATAAACAGTTTCCTTTTTACTTCAAAAGCCTTTTCCACAATGCATTCAATATGCTTCTTCTTTTTATAAAATAAAGCTCTCTTTTTATATTTCTTCACATCTTTCAGCAAATTATGCACTACTCTCTTGTAAAATATTTTTTGCGTAATTCCTTATACTGATTTTGTCTTCTTTTACCATACTTTATCTCCTTTGACTGAACATTTGCTTTTTTACTTTTCCTCTTCTTTTGATTTTTTTTCTTACTTAAAAAATTCTCTGAAGTTGCAGCATTATCTACATTCTGTTTGCTCCTACAAACATTTTTAATAAATTGCTTTGTGATCTTACCAGAAGATTTTTTCCTTTTAGCCACATTATCTTGTTCATTCAATACTTGTGGTTGATGTTTTTTCAAATAATCCTCCTGTCTCTGTTCTTTTCTTTTTCTTTTTTTTTCTGGCATAATTTCTCTATTTTAACGTTGAAAAACAGTATCTGCAAAAAAGAATCACAAATAAATGTATATTAATAACTTTCAAATTTACAGTATTCCATTACTGTACAAACACATTTTATATAAAAACTGACTAAGAAACTAGAGCTCTGAACCACAAGTGTGACGATGATTAAAACACTACATACATAGTGCATACTACTTTGAAGCAGTTCATGTCCTAAAGCCTACCTCACTAAAAGACTACATGCTAACTGACTGAATGATTACAGTACTAAAAGGAGACACACTGGGTGAGTAACAGGGTTTTTGCTAGAAGTGTATGAATACTAACTGGGGAATTAAAGGTGTGAAAGACAACTGTGTAGCTGATTAGAGGACTGAATGCATACTGGATAGGCATTTAAAGTAGTCCATGTGGTAAGGCCTGGCTCACTGCATGAGTACTTGGGTACTGACTGAATGATTAGACTACAGCAAGAAGAGTGCCTGGGTGAATTTATAAGAGGTAGGCTTTTGGCGCAGGGAATGGATTAGTACTTGGTACTAAATGGGTCACTAAAAGAGTGCAAAGGGAGTCACAGGATGTTAGCTGGACTATCAGGATACTGACTAGGGAATTGAAAGTGTAAAAGACAAGTGTCTAGGTGGTTAGAAGACTGCATGCATCGTGCATAGGGGTTTGAAGCAGTCCATGTGCTAAGGCCTGGCTCAGTGCATGAATACTTAGGCAGTGACTGAATCATTAGGGTACTGGAAAGAGAGTGTCTTGGTGCATTTATAAGTGTTTGGGTTTTGGCACAGTGAATGGATTAGTACATGGTGCTGAATGGGTCACTAGAGGACTGCAAAGGGAGTGACAGGGTGTTTCCTGGAAGTGTATGGATACTGACTAGGGAATTGAAGGTGTGAAAAACAACTGTGTAGGTGGTTAGAGAACTACATGCATACTGCATAGACATTTGAAGCAGTCTATTTGGTAATGAATGGTTCACAACATAAGTACTTAGAAACTGACTAAATCATCAGACTACTTCTAGGACAGTGCTTGGGTAAAACTTTTAAATTTTCAGTTCTGGGGCAGTGAAGACAATACTACATGGTATTGCACTTTAGTGTCAAAGCATGACTCATTTTATCAATGCATAAGCAAACACTGGCTTCTAATGCTACTAAAACTTGAGAACATGACAGGTTTTAAAACACTTATCTGCCACCAAATACACAATGTTACCAAATGCTTCTCTCACAGTGGTTCCCAAATACACACAAACTCACAGTGTGATTCTAGACAACAACCACTATCCCTAGGAGTTTACCAAAACTCATTCACTACAGTGGAAGTGGTAAGGGAACTGCACACAATCTACATATTTCACGACTACACTTTACTGTCAATACCTGACTCATTTAATGAAAGCATAAGCCATAACTGTCTTCTTATGCTACTAAAACTTGACAACATGACATGTTTTAAAACAGTTATCTGTCAGCAAATACACGATGTTACCAAATGCTTCTCTCACAGTGGTTCCCAAATGCACACACACTCACAGTGTGATTCTACACAAACACCACTATCCCTAGGAGTTTACCAAAACTCATTCACTACAGTGGAAGTGGTAAGGGAACTGCACACAGTCTACATATTTCACAACTACACTTTAGTGTCAATACCTGACTCATTTAATGAAAGCATAAGCCATAACTATCTTCTAATGCTACTAAAACTTGACAACATGACATGTTTTAAAACAGTTATCTGTCAGCAAATACACCATGTTACCAAACGCTTCTCTCACAGTGGTTCGCAAATGCACACAGACTCACAGTGTGATTCTAGACAAGCACCACTATCCCTAGGAGTTTACCAAAACTCATTCACTACAGTGGAAGTGGTAAGGGAACTGCACAGAATCTACATATTTCACGACTGCACTTTAGTGTCAATGCCTGACTCATTTAATCAACGCATAAGCAAAGACTGGCTTCTAATGCTACTAAAACTTAACAACATGACAGGTTTCAAAACAGTTATCTGTCAGCAAATACACGATGTTACCAAACGCTTCTCTCACAGTGGTTCCCAAATGCACACAGACTCACAGTGTGATTCTAGACAAGCACCACTATCCCTAGGAGTTTACCAAAACTCATTCACTACAGTGGAAGTGGTAAGGGAACTGCACAGAATCTACATATTTCACGACTGCACTTTAGTGTCAATTCCTGACTCATTTAATCAACGCATAAGCAATGACTGGCTTCTAATGCTACTAAAACTTGACAACATGACAGGTTTTAAAATAGTTATCTGTCAGCAAATACACGATGTTACCAAATGCTTCTCTCACATTGGTTCCCAAATTCACACAGACTCACAGTGTGATTCTAGACAACAACCACTATCCCTAGGAGTTTACCAAAACGTATTTACTACTATGAAAGTGGTGAGGGAACTGCACACAATGTGCATATTTCAAAAGTGCACTTTTGTGTCAAAGCCTGACTCATTTAATCAACGCATAAGCAAAGACTGGCTTCTAATGCTACTAAAACTTGACAACATGACAGGTTTTAAAATAGTTATCTGTCAGCAAATACACGATGTTACCAAATGCTTCTCTCACATTGGTTCCCAAATGCACACAGACTCACAGTGTGATTCTAGATAACAACCACTATCCCTAGGAGTTTACCAAAACTTATTTACTACTATGGAAGTGGTAAGGGAACGGCACACAATGTGCATATTTCAAAAGTGCACTTTTGTGTCAAAGCCTGACTCATTTAATCAACGCATAAGCAAAGACTGGCTTCTAATGCTACTAAAACTTGACAACATGACAGGTTTTAAAAGAGTTATCTGTCAGCAAATACAAGATGTTACTAAATGCTTCTCTCACAGTGGTTCCCAAATGCACACAGGCTCTCTATGTGATTCTAGACAAACAACACTATCCCTTGCACTATACCAAAGCACATTTCTTCATCTACAAGGAGTACTACATTTTACTGCAGAAACATAACTCATTTCACAAATTCATAAACAATGACTGGTTTCTAATTCTACCAAAATATAAAAACTGCATAGTTATCTGTCTACAAACACATGAAAAAACAAATCCTTATCACAAAATGGTTTCTACATGCACACACAGTCAATAAGATTGTAGAGAAAAAAAGTACTCCCTACACTTTAGCAGAAGAAATACATTAGTCTGATTAAAATTCAAATAGTCTACATACATCCCCTCACAATTAAATAACTCACCTTTCAAGATGTTTTGTAGATTAAGAAGTATATCAGTCACACACCAGATATCAGTCACACACCAGATTTTCTTATACAGAATCTCTGCACTGTGCACCTGTCAGCAGAACCAAAGAATGCCAAAGTTTTCCTCTCATTTTCCACACGTATACATGTAAACATCAAATCACATTCCTTCCCACATAAATTCAAAAGCAAACACACATTTCTATTGGTTAAACATTTCAACCCTTTCCAAATGACATAAACTTCAACCCTTCCCCCAATCTGCCTTCTGCCCGGTACCATAGAAACAGGTCATGGAACACTGTACTGAGCACACAGGTCACAAGTTCAGCACACACAATGTTGCTAATCAAGACAGCAAGTGTGCTTGACTTCTCAACATATCAGCTTATCATATATAATGTTCCTTACAATCAGTTTTTGTTAACCAATAAGAATCATGCATTTAAAAAACAGAAATATGCACCCTACCTTTCAGTGTAGAAGGATGTCAAACAACCAATGATTTCTTGTCTTTTTTCAAAATTGCATCTTAGCCACCATTTTAGAAACATCTTACTTTCCAAACTGCCATTTCATTTACAGAGACCATCTGAGTGCATCCAGACCTCCTTACAAGATGCTTACAGTGTGGATTGTGGGACACAGCTACATTTTTTGGAGCCAAAGGTATGCAGAAAACAAAGGCATTCACAAAGACCTAGGTTTGCCAAATGTAGACA
This sequence comes from Triturus cristatus, assembly GCF_964204655.1. Taxonomy (NCBI): domain Eukaryota; kingdom Metazoa; phylum Chordata; class Amphibia; order Caudata; family Salamandridae; genus Triturus; species Triturus cristatus. The sequence goes on from NC_140579.1 coordinate 1,271,116,562, forward strand.
TTAAATGGATTGGACAGAGAGGGTTAAAGTGGCACCAATTGATGCCATTGGTGAAATCCTTCATGCAAATCCAACACCCTGACCTCATAATAGTGCACTGTGGTGGCAATGACCTAGGCACTTTGACTGGGGTAGGTCTGGAAATGCTTATGAAGGACACCTTTGCAGAATTGATTTCACTTTTCCCTAAAACTGCCTTTGTGTATTCTAACATATGCCAAAGGCAGAAATGGAACTGGTCCGATCATTTTTGTCCACAGATTGAGAAAGCTAGGAAACATGTGAATACATCTGTTTCTGCTTTTCTCCGAGACTACAGAATGGGGTCCATTTACAATAACAATCTGCGCTTTCATATGCAAGAGATGTATAGGAGAGATGGAGTACACTTTACTGATGAAAGAAACAGAGTCTTCCTCAACAACTTTAGACTCTGTATAGGTACTTACTTATAAGTACCAAAAACTCTCAATGAACACAACGGCTCTTTTTAGAGCCACTCAAGAACAAAACACTTAAGCTTAATCTTTATCTCCCAACAACTTCATTTTTTTTCCCTTGGATCCGCGAACCCACCGCAAGAGAATCCGTGCATCCAATGCGATAGGAAGCGCGCACCGTGCACGCATTTCGCCATTTTTTTTTTTTTAAAAGGGGGGCCCCAGGGGGTCCTTCTGGGACCCCCTAAGCACCTCTAGAGGGTCAGAGTATTTCCACTCTGCCCCCTTTACATGTTTTACACACTTTTTCCCCTTGCTTCTTCAGCCTCGCTTCTACCGAGGCAGAAAATGGCCGCCAACAATGGCGATATATATATATACATATGAATAAAAAAGTTTTGAAAAATAATACAAAGAGAAATTAAATGGATTATGTGTATTCATACTGAATGTTTTGGCTCAACATATATGTATTGGAAAATATTGAGTTTTTGACTTTTGCATTCTATGAATTGGCTGGGTAAGCGGTTATTTTTTATCATTTCTATGTTTGAATCCCCTGGATCCCCCCAAATATATATTGTTCTGGGGCACTCTTTTTCTTCTCCTAAATGGATCATGCATACAGATCTACTATGCATTGGACAAGAAGCAGCCCCCTGAACACTTACAGGATCATTCCACCAGAGCTAAGGCTGCTCGCACTGTATTTGGCACGTGGAGTTTTGCACGTTTGCCTGACTACGTGGGCATCCGTCCACACATTCACAATGCACTACTGTCTGGGCAGATAGAAAGGACCATATCATCCGCTTGGTCCTCAGGACTTTTCGTGTGAGACGGTTCGCAGGCCCTCTTCCAAATAGATATTGCTTTGGTATCTATTCAAAAGGTGAGGAATCTGTGGTTAGAAGCCTCAGACAGAAGAACAAGTTACTTACATTTGGTAATGCTCTTTCTGGTAGACACTCCTTCTAACCCCAGGTTCCTCACCGATCTTCCCTGTTCTCAGAATCGGGCCTTACCTGTAAAAAGATCCCAAGTCTAGGAATTTACACACTGGTCGATTCCAATTAGATGTTGTGTCTCTCCATCTAGGGGTGCAGACTTCCTCAAAAGTAACTGATGTCAGCGTGTGGCGCCTATCTTGGAGCCACACTTCATTTCCAGAGTGGGAACAGCGATCTTTGCGGAGCTACGAGTCACCACCTACTGGTGGGCAGTGGTACTGCTCAAAAGTTTCCAGATCCAGTCTGATGTCCAGAGAAATATTCAAAAAGTGAGGAATTTGTAGTTTGATACGATTTCCTTAGCGTTACCGAAGTTAAGTTACTTGTTCTACAAATCAATAAGGTATTTGAGCATTCAGCACATTCTCTAGAGGACAATATAGGGCAATCAATGTGAAATGCATGGTGGCACATCCGGTTTGACTCGTCAGAAGTGGATGTCATTTCATTCATTATAGCTTGTCAAGGATTTTACAGTCTTTCCATGATTAGGTCGAACCTAGTGCAGTGCGCATGCGCTGCTCTAGAATAAGGCCTCATGGAATCACTTCAGACTTTCTGCAAACTTGTGCATGTGGTGTTCCATTTTCCACACATGCTATTGGCCTTTGCGTGTGGCTTTCAAAAATAAAAGCACACAATTGGCCAAAGGCGGGTGCATGTCCCACCTATTCTGAAAATGTTTACTCCCACAGCGTTTAGCTGTCGGGAGCGAGCAGCGGCGTGCAGCGTGCCATCTGTTGTGGATCATGTTTAATTTCAACACCTTGCAGACCCTCCACCCCGGCCAAGGGACAGACCCCACCGCCACAAGTGTGCGCGCTTCTTTTCCAGCACTCGGATCCATGACAATAAGATACTAAAAAGGGGCGTCCCCTCCACCCCGGCCAAGGGACAGACCCCACTGCCACAAAAGTGCGCGCTTCTTTTTCCAGCACTCACATTTCATCTATGTCAGCACTCTCTCCCTGCATCGTTATCAAGACATTTGCTGTACTCTGTAGTTGGCCTCTATAGTCGCCTCCTTTTCGGTACCATCTTAAAAATTGACCGCACCTTTTAACATTCGCGTTTTTCAGCCCCGTGGTGCTTGCTTCCTTTCACTCCTCTTCGCAGCTGTGGTGCGTGCTGCCTTTGACATCTCTGCACAGTACACCGCTGTGGTGCGTGGTTTCTTTTCCCCCATTGCACAGTACACAGCTTCAAAATGGACCGCACCTTTTAACATTTGCGTTTCATCACCGTGGTGCGCGCTTCCTTTCAAATCTCTGCGCAGCTGTGGTGCGTGCTACCTTTGACATCTCTGGACAATGCACAACTGTGGTGCGTGCTTCCTTTCCCCCATTGCACAGTAGTGGCTCGTGCTTCCTTTCACAACGCTGCACAGTGCAGTTATGTGGTGTGTGCCTCCTTTCACCCCAGTGCACAGCTGTGGTGCGTGCTTCCTTTCACCTTATTGCACATTGCACAGCTGTGGTACGTGCTTCCTTTCACCCTACTGCACAGTGCACAGCTGTGGTGCGTGTTTCCTTCACCCCACTGCACGTGCCCCCTCCATCACACCCATGTGGTTCTCTCGTTTTCTGTTTAATAACCAAATTTCACACACAGATGACCAGGTTTCTGATGTTAGCATTTGTGAACTCCCTGGACCTGACAGCTCTTCTTACAGCCCCCGCCGAGGGACAGACCCCCCCACCATAAGCTGGATTATAAAGCGAACCTGACAGGCGCGTCCTCTCCACCCCGGCCGAGGGATAAACTCCTCCACCACAAGCTGCTATGATAGTACGATAATATTATTAATTTTTATTATTCCTTGCAACTTTGGCATTGACATTATTGCCCTTTATTACACTATTTGTTAGTTTTTAAATCATCAGCAGCAACAATTGTACCCCTGTGCTGCCCATACAGGACGCACACCAGTACCGCCACTGTAACAGGAGGCAGACCCACCACCCCTCCCACACTTCCAACAGACGGCTCTACAGTAAACAGTCTGTGTATTGTTTTTTATCGCTGCAATTTATCTCCCTTCACTGGCCCCTCACCTGCCCCCTTCACTCTTCCACTCTCTCCCTCCCACTGACAGAAATAGTTATAACACTTAGTTTATTATAACTTATACATTTTCAACATGCTGCACAGGGGAACAGCCATTACAACGCGGTTTTTACCACGCGCAGCTTTTACATCGCATGCGTTACAACGCATGCGATGTTACAACGCAATGCCATTACAACGCAAGTCTTTACATCGACTTGCGCTAGATGGCATGCTAACATTACAAATAGTGTAGTTTACTATCCCAACACCTTCCCTACTGTTACGTGGACTGGAGTTGGAATAGTAAATTACACTTTTCTAATGTTAGCACGCCATCTAGTGCAAGTCGATGTAAAGACTTGCGTTGTAATGGCATAGCGTTGTAACATCGCATGCGTGGTAACGCATGCGATGTAACTGCACGCGTTGTAATGACACGCGTTGTAATGTCATACATCCTGCTGCACAACATTTACAATGCTCTACAATACATATTAAAAACGTTCACAAAGCCAATAGCTCTGTCTAAACACTTATAACGCCCCAAAGGCAAGACCTATTGGCTATGCCAATGCTTGTTTTGTATTTGCCATTCTAATTGAGGAGGCAATTTATTTTTGTTTATGGAAAATTAGTTCATTTTTTTGCTGTGAAGATGGTTGGCTTTTATATAATGGGTTTCATTATATAAGTAAGAGTCCTATAGCATAATACGCTTACAACTGTCCTTATATAGGATGAGCGGGCAAGATGGCAGAGTGAGTTAAACCCTTGTTGCTGACATTTGTTGTTACTTGCATGCTACAGGTTGCAATCCCTAAAAGGTTGCCTCGGGTCAATAAAATGCATACAGGTAAATTGGCTAATAATAACACCTGTTATTTACTGAATGTAGAAGATCTGCCATAAAAAAAATCAATAGGTTCTTGTTTTATCAGCTTTTAAACCCTGAGCTCTTGCTATGAAGACATATGCCAATAACAAGAAGAGGAAAATATCCCATAAGTACATCTACAATGCTAAAGTGTCCTATAGTTAAACTTGTGAAGGCACAAGATGAATAAATTGCACAACCAGGATTACCCCAGACATGCAGAAAACTTGGATGCGATACAACATTTTCAGGTTCTGTTTAGGATTTGCTAAAACGTTACAATTTAGTATTTATATGCACAACCTGCACCTCTGTAATTTCTACTTTCGTTTCAATAGGTAACAACTGGAAAATGCGAGTGGAGAAATGTACTTCTTTATTAAGAGGAATAGGGGGATCAGTTTAAGTCGGTGTGTGTAGATACACCATGGTTCACTGTTCTTCCTCATTTTAAGTTTGAAAACAACTTGTCATTTGAGAGGTAAACCATTACTCAGAAGTTACTGATGAATGCAGTATCAGTAATACTCGGGTGCAGGAATTCTGACCCAGTTGTCCAAACACTCCTAATGGAGCCTCTGAGTCTTGGCTACATAGGCACATGTGGGAATATCAATACAATTTCATCACCAAGGCTACTCACATTGGTATATATGGCTCTCTGTTTATTGTACTAGTTAAGTGTTGACTGAAACAAGTCTATGCAGGCAAAAGAAAATGTTATATGGCCAACACCATACATGTCTTAAAAGTAGGCCTTACAAAATAAAGCCTCCCAATAGGTTCTCATACCAAACTCCTGAAGATGGGCATAACCCACTTTTTTAGGATTCACCTACCAGACAGCATATCTTTTTGCGGAACGTATTTTCAGCTTACAGTGTGCTTTTAGCCTGATCACTGCTTATCATTGGTTTGGGTTTTTTCGGGGTGTGATGCCACGTAATAAGTAGAGAAGTCAATCTTCTTATCTCCCACCCTGTGTTGCTTCTCATCACCAGCACCTCTGTGTTGTTTCCCCCCACTGCCTGTGTTGTTTCCCCCTCCCTGTTGCTTCCCCCATCCTCCTTTTACTTACCCACCCCTGTCCTCCATGATTACAGCCTTGCACATTGCTTAACTCCACTAGGTTGCGCTACGTTTTTATATATTTTTTTCAGATCCAATTGTGATTGGTAAACAAAATGAAAACAAACACTGGGAAAGCTAATAAGTTTGGCTTTGACTGTGCAATTTGTATGACAATTTTGAATGCATTCTAAATTTACTAAAAGAATGAGAATGCATGAATGCCTTTCGGTTTCACATGTATGGTGCTTGCACTAGTATTGTTTGGCTTTTAATGGTTGTTTGCAGCATACTGGCAAACATATTATTGTTTTATGTTATAGTAATTTATGAAGCGCAGGAATACCAAAGGTGTCTTGGCGCTAGCAGTCCTGAGTAAATGAACCTTGCCCTAATTACAGAATAACCAAGTTTTAAGTTCCTTCCTGAAGGCCATTAGTAGGCAAGGCCCTAATATAGAACGGAAGGCTATTGCAAAGTTTGATTGATCCTGCTATAAAGCTTCTGCCACCCCAGTTGGCCTTTCGGATTCTGGGTAGAAGCAGAAGTTTTGCCCCTACCGAGCGAAGTGATCTATCGGTAGAGTGCCACAAAAACTGCGGGCCCATGTTATGCGGTGACTTGTAGGTGATGCATAAGGCCTTGAATTTGATGCAACTTCTTATCGGAAGCCAGGGTAAATTCTGAATGTGCTTAGCCACAGATTGAAACTTTGGAATACGTAGAACAAGCCTAGCTGCTGCTTTTTCCTGTGTGTTCAGGTAAAGGTCATTGCAATAGTCTACCTTAGATAAGACTAACGTGGTGATTATAGTCTTTCTGCTATGATGGGGATTATACGGCAAAATGTTTTAAAATGTTTTGAGTAAATAAAAACTTGAAGAGGTGACAACGTTGACCTGGTGGCCTAAGTTCAGTTTGTTGTCAATTATTACTTGCTAAATTTTTTGCCTTGGTCACTGGGATGGGTAAAGGACCTAGTTTGTCTGCCCACCAGGCTGGAGACCAACTAGGAAACAGATTTCCAAACAGAACTATTGCGGTCTTTCCTGAATTCAGCTTGAGGCAATGCGATCTCCTAGTGATTTACAAAAGAGCTCTTGGATATAGAACCGTACTTATTAATGTTTTGGGAGGTTATTTACATATGGTTCAATGATCAAAAGGAACAAAACCCCATAGTTTCTTAATGTGTGAAAAACAAACTCACATAAAAAATTTACAAAATTGGTTTGATCCGCACACATTAATGGCAAGAAATCAGTTCCTCCAAGTGAGATTATTCACACATTTCTTTATTTTTTAAGCTTTTTTCTTTTTCTTCACAGGTAGCCAACGCGTTTCGTCCTATCTCAGGTTAAGTAAGCTTTGAGGTGCTCCTTCTGTGCGTCTTTTATATTAAATCCTGGATAGGACTGGTACTATTTGGTATATTCCTTTAAGCGGTGTATTGGTCAATGTCGACCTCCGTAACATTCAAAATGTATTCAGGGCATATATCCCTCCTTCCGCGTCTTTACACCCCCAAAGCAATGCGAACTCCTCCAGAAACTGATGGCTAGCATGCAGTCATGGCATTGAGTTTTCAAAAGCCTGCACAACAATTAGGGTGTCATCGGCATAAGAAGTCGGAGACGGGGCGTGGCCAGGCTGCCGACTAAAATGGCCACGTAGCGCTGCAGCTCCGCCAGTCATCCCGGTAATTACTATGACATCCTTCCCACTGAGGCAACGGAGGAGGCCTTACTTGTTGAAGGAAGGTAGGTGCCTGCATTTGACCCCATCAGCGGACGATCCTTGGCCCCATATCCGGCCAGAAGCTCCTGAGCGCAGCTTTATGCTGGGCCGCCGGGCCTTTTGGGACGCGACTCTCGGAGGGGAGCTACGCAGCTACTCTACTGCTCCCGACTGGCCGGGCCAAGTGAAACAGAGGTGCTGGCGACAAATCAAAGGCGCCAGGGTGCTCCCGCACTGCAGGTAAGCCATCCCGCTTGCTTCTGGAGGCCCGCGGTGTCAGAGACCGCAGGTGAGCCTGGAAGTCGGCCGCCTGGCTGACAGGTTCGGCGCATGGGGATGAACGGGCACTAATCGCTGCACCCGTTCATCCCTTGCGTGGACTGGTGGGGCTGCAGGAGTTGAGGGATTTTTCGATGACTGCTGGGCCCCGCAGCCAGCTTTGCTGGTTGGCCTACTAGCAAGGTGCAGACCGGAGCCTCGGTGATCTTCCCTGCACTGCATACGTCCTCATCATTTGTAGACTGCCCACGGAGTAGGCTCGCCAAAACTGGAACAACATTTTTGCTGGCGCAATTACCCTTACCTCTGCCACCACATTGGGGCGACGGTGGCCTTCGCCATCTTGTGGGGCCACATTGTGTAGCCTGCCCACTGAGGGAGACTGTGCAATTACCCTGTTAAATACCCTGATCACGCAGGGCACAGAACACTTGTGACTACAGAGGAAGTATAGGATATGGTCCGCCAGGAACCTAAGCAACACCAGTTGTCGTTTAGCAGGGTGGGGAGCACTGGGCGCCTGCTGGAGCACCGATGCCCAAGGGAGGCAACCCCCTCTGACCCAGACATGTCTACTGCTGCCAGCGCAGACGTCCTTATGCTGGAACTTAGCGCAGGCTTCAAGGCCCTAGATGGCCGGTCAGGTGCCCTGGACAAACGCGTGGACAACATGGGGGCCCGGCTGGACACTCATGAAAAATGGTTGGACACTGCAGAGGGCAGGGTGTTGGACCTCTAAAATGGGGCTGCGCAGTCTACAAAACGACTAGATCAGATGGAAAAACTCCTCAAGGCCGTGGCCATGAAGAACGAAGACCTGGAGGCATGAAGTTGAATCAATAACATCCGTATTTTGGGCGTTCCAGACACAACCAACACTGGCGCATGGATTACTTTGTTTAGACACTTCTGTCTGATCTTTTTGGAAAAGAGTCCTTCACCACTGCATTCCTAGTGTAACGGGCCCATCGCAGTTTGGGGCCTTGCCCCAACCCGGACTGCTCCCCAGGCCGATAATTTCCTGGGTGTTGAACTACCGGGCTAGAGATACTGCACTGCAACTTGCGAGGGAGAAGGTCCCGTTGAGTTGGCAGTGCGCGTCGATATTGCTATTCCCTGACTTCTTGGCTATGGTGCAGAAGGCTAGACACAAATACGCTAGGGTCAAGGCTGCGCTGCAGAACTTGGGATGAAAATATGAAACGATCTACCCGGCCTGACTTAGGGTAGTGGTTGAGGGCAGGGTGCGTTTCTTTGACACCCCCACTGAGGCTCAGGAATTTTGCAGTGACCATTCGAAGAGCAGAGGCGGACACAAAAGTGGGGGCCCTGACGGCACTCGGACAAACAGCAGCTCCGGGATGAGTGTTGAACTATTCTCCTCTGAGTGACTGCTTCCCAGGCATGCAGGACCCAGAGAATTATCATGATAATGTCCGAACCAGATTGCAACACTAAGACACTGAAGAATCTCCAGAACTCCTTAATCTAGATTAAGGCATAAACAACTATCATATTACGATGTTTGATACATTATGCAAGATTGGGTAACTGGTGTGGCATTGCCGTCCACCCCCCCCACACTTTAGTGTGTATCACTTTTTTCTGACTAGTCACTCTTCTTTACTCTTCCTATTCTCTCGTTGGAAAGTTTTTCGCCAGCAGTACCCTTGCGCATCGGAAGGTGGCATTGGTCGACTCTGTGTTTGTCGTTGGCATTGTGGTTGCCAAGATGACGTTGCGGTAGCTACATAGACGCGGCCCTCGCGCGCTGACGTCAGTTCTTTTCTTTTCTGCGCCAGCAAGCGCAGATCGGTACCTCCAGTCACTTTTTTCTTGACTTTTGTCGACTTCGATTTTTGAGTCCATCGACTCCTGGTGCACAAGGGATGCCCGGCTTCAAGGCCTGCGGTCCCTGTAACCGACTGATGTCAGTGACGGATCCGCATCGCGTGTGCCTCTGCTGCCTGGAGCGCGACCACAACCCCAAGTCGTGCTCCAACTGCCGGACCATGGCCCTGAAGTCTTTGCAAGAGCGGTCCCGAAAGCTTCTCGAGGCCCGGCAGTCAGCTCCGCGTCGCTCGAGGTCCCAGTTGCGTAGGAGGTCGATAGATCGGTCGTGGAGCCCATACCATTCTTCATCCAAGTCTTCACACTCTGGGTCAGGTAAGTCAAAGCACAAGAAGAAGTCGAAGAAGCATTTTCGCTCTTCGACTTCTCCCTGTCCGTCGGCTGATGCGACGAGGGATGAGAGTGGTGTCCCTCCCGCGTGCGGAGCCCAAAGGGTCGGCTCCGGTTTTCCCCCCTTTCCCGGGACCGGGAGCGACCCCTATCCAGCTTCGTCATTTTTACGAAGCGATGCACGCCGTCTTTGGGCAGCCCGACTCCGCCGGCTTACCTTCGGGCCCAGCGGACTTGGCTGGGGTCCCGGAGCCTTTGACGCAGGCAGCTTCGACCTCTGCGCCGCAGGGTCCCCTTGGATCCAGGCCTTGTTATGCCTCCCCCGCCGCCGATTCCACCAGCACCACGTCTGCAGCCGGCGTTGGCTGTGTCCCCAGCTGACGTCGACCCCGGCCTCCACCTCGAGATAGACACAGAGCCGGACGGGTATCGACCGACGCTGGATCCAACACCGATGAGCACTTTTGTGCCCCTGTTCTACCCTGGCTCTTTGAGACCAGATTGGCAGCCAGAGGAGGGTGAGGAGGATTGGGAGGGTTCTGGGGACCCTTTAACCAACCAGTTAGGTTATGAACCGGACTGAAGAGAGGAACTGGGGGAAACCAGTGGTCTGGATACCTCCCCAGTCCTTGGACTAACCTCCTGACAGAGGTGCTTCAACTAGTAACGAGCTCTTCGGAGCCTCTGCTGCTGTTTAATGAAGCCCTCACAGACATCTTTTTGGGCAAATGGTCCAAGACCAACGCAGGGGCTCCTGCGGACATAATGATTGCGCAACGCCACCGCCCGGCCCCGGGCGACCCCACTTTCCTCTCCTAACACCCCACCGAGAGCTTGGTGGTCCGAGCCTCCACCTCCAAAGGCGCATTCCCTAACGCACCTCCTGATAGGGAATCCAAAAAGCTGGACCACCTTGGAAAGAAAATGTGTTCTTCCTCCAGCTTGGGACTGCGGTCGGTAAATACTGCATGTCTGTTGGGCCGTTACACCCACTCTGTGTGGGATACGGTAGCGCAGGTGCTGCCCCGGTGCCCAGAGGAGGCCCAGGCCGTGCTCTCCCGTGCAGTTGCTGAGGGGAGAGACGCAGCAAAGTTTACCATCCGCTGTGGGCTGGATACTGCCGACTCGCTAAGCAAGACGATTTCCATGTCAGTAGCCCTTCGACGCTGCGCCTGGTTGAGATCAACTGTTTTTTCCGGGGATGTCCAATACACTCCTATGGACATGCCCTTTGATGGGCGTCGCCTTTTTGGCGACAAGGCAGACAACGCGCTGGAGCGCTTTAAGGACTCTCGGGCTACTGCTCGGTCCTTGGGCCTCTCCACCACCCGCCCTGTGCAGTATGCCTTTCGCCCCTTTCCTGACTACGGAAGGGGTGCCCCGCCATGCCCCGCCAGAGCCACAGGCCGGCGCAAGATGTTCAGCCTCTGCGCGGCCAGGGACGTGGGAACCAACGCCGTGGTTCTGGGATCCAGCGGGTGGGTCAGTGCACCACAGCACCCTCTGCAGCAGCCTCCAAACCCTCCTAGTCCAATCTTTCAGGGCCACCAAATGCCAGTGGATGGCAGGATTTGCCATCACCTTCCTCACTGATGCACCATCAAGTCTGACAGGTGGGTTTTGCTGATAGTCCGAAGGGTCTACTCCCTCCTTTTTGAGACTACCCCTCCCTCCATGCCACCTCAGTACCATTGCATGTCAGAGGATCATCTGGCCCTTCTCCATCAGGAAGTTTCGGCACTCTTGGCCAAGGGAGCCATCTAGCGCGTTCCTGTCCCAGAAGTAGGTCGTGGTTGCTATTCTCACTATTTTCTGGTGCCCAAGAAGGACAAAGGCCAGCGTCCTATCTTGAATCTCAGGAACGTCAACCGCTTCCTCCAGAAGGATAAGTTCAAAGTGTGGATGCTTGCTCAGGTCTTGTCTGCCCTCGACCCTGGAGACTGGTTGGTAGCGTTCGACTTGCAGGACGCTTACTTTCACATCCCCGTCCTGTCGGCCCACTGGTGTTACCTGCAGATTACGGTAGGCCACGAGCACTTTCAGTTTACCGTGCTCTCCTTCGGCCTTACCAGTGCCCCTTGGGTGTTCACGAAAGTGATGGCGGTGGTCGCAGATCAGGGGTTCCAGTCTTCCCCTATCTCGACGACTGGCTGTTGAAGGCGGGCTCCCCCCAGGCTGTCGTCTCCCACCTCCAGACTACGGCTGACCTCCTGCATTCGCTGGGGTTCTCCATCAATGTGCCGAAGTCACACCTGACCCCCTCTCAGAAGCTCCTCTTCATTGGAGTGGTTCTGGACACGACACAGTTTCGGGTTTTTTCCTCCCGAACAGCGAGTCCAGGATCTTCGGACTATGATTCCGATCTTTCAGCCTCTATCCTGGGTTTTAGTCAGGATGACCCTCAGGCTGCTGGGTCTGATGGCCTCCTGCATCCTGCTGGTGGACCATGCCAGATGGCATATGCGGGCTATGCAGTGGGACCGGACGTTCCAGTGGGCATAACATCAGGGGAATCTGTCCGATTGCGTCCAGATCTCAGAGGGCACTGCACATCAATTGCACTGGTGGCTTATGAACCAGGATTGGGTCGACAGCAGATCTCTCTCCCTTCCTCAACCAGAGTTCACAGTGGTAACCAATGCATCACTTCTGGGATGGGGCGGCCACATGGGGGAGGCAGGGATCAGAGGCCTCTGGTCTCCGGCGGAGTCCGGGCTCCACATCAACTTTCTGGAGCTTGGGGCGATTCGTCTTGCACTCAAAGCATTCCTTCCCTCTACACGGGGAAGAGTGGTCCAGGTGTTCATGGACAACACCACCCCCATGTGGTACTGCAACAAACAAGGCGGGTGGGGTTGTGGACCCTATGTGAGGAGGCCCGCTGCCTTTGGACATGGCTGGAACATCAGGGCATATCCCTGGTGGTTCAACACCTGGCAGGTTCCCAGAACGCCAGGGCGGACTTATTCAGCCGCAGGTGCATGATGGATCACGAATGGCGTCTTCACTCGGAGGTGGTGCAAGGTCTCTTTCAGCAGTTAGGAGAGCCTTGGTTAAATCTATCGCCACCGAAGAGAACGCGCAATGTGTGCAGTTCTGGGCGTTGGAATTTCCAAGGCGGCACTCACTGGGTGACGTTTTTCATCGCGAGTTTAGTTGCGGTCTTCTATACACCTTTCTGCCTATACCACTTCGGCCCAGAGTGCTGAAGATCAAGCGCGACCGGGCCCAATTCAGTCTTGTGGCTCCCGATTGGGCACGATGAGTCTGGTATCCCGAGCTGCTCAACATGGCCATCGATCCTCCGATCGGACTGCCTCTTCAGGAAAATCTTCTGCAGCAGAAACAGGGGCTAGTCCTCCACCCGAACCTGTCCAGCCTCCACCTCCTTGCGTGGAGATTGAACAGCGGCAGTTGACATCATTTGACCTGCCTCCCGAAGTCTGCGATGTTATCTTGGCAGCCAGGTGTCCCTCCACTAAGAGGGCAGATGGAACAAATTTGTGGCATGGTGCACAGCAAAAGCTGTGGTTCCCTTTCCGCCCCTCTTTCTGAGGTTCTCTCATTCCTCCTTTCTTTGGCCCAGCAGGGCTCTGCTCTGGGCACTCTAAAAGGCTACCTCTCAGCCATTTCAGCCTTCCTAAGGCTGCCTGATCAGCCTTCTCTTTTCAAGTCCCCTGTTATACATAGATTCCTTAAGGGCATTACTCATTTTTTTCCTCCTGTTCCCTTTGTAATGCCCCAGTGGGACTTGAACTTGGTGCTTACCTATCTTATGAGCGCTCCCTTTGAGCCGCTACATAACTGTCCTCTCAGGCTTCTTACTTTGAAAACTGCCTTTCTGGTAGCCATCGCCTCTGCACGCAGGGTGCGTGACCTACAAGCTCTTTCTTCCAAGTCTCCCTTTCTGGCTGTCCATCCAGACAAGGTCGTCCTTGGAACTAGACCTTCCTTTCTTCCCAAGGTGGTTACTTCTTTCCACATAGGCCAAACCATCACTTTGCCCACCTTCTTTCCGCCTCCGCATCCTTCAAAAGAGAAAGAGAGTGTAAGACCTCGGGTCACCAAGCCCTAAGGGGGTAACGTGACTCAAGCGTTACCCCCTTAGGGGTAACGCTTGAGTGATAATGGCGAATTGAATCCTTGTGAGCAGAGCCTATAAACCTAGCGCTACTCGTAATAACTAAGCATTGAACACTTCAGAGCAGAGCCTGCGAACATAGCGCTACTCGTAATAATTGAGCATTGAACACTTCGGAGCAGAGCCTGCGAACAGCTTCTCTGTTGCTCTGGGGTCAAGGATGGGGAAAGGACTACACCTTCTACCGAGCCATCCTTCTCCTGTACCGCTAGAAGGTCAGGAAGAGCTTCACTCTCTTCCTCTTCGTTCCCATCCGTCACCATAAGGAGAGCAAGCTCTGATCGCTCATGGTGCGGCTTCAGGCGGTTGACGTGGAATACCCTCAGGGGCTGTCGGGGGGTCTTTAGATTCACAACGTATGTGGTCTGTCCTCATCGCTCCACAATGTCATACGGGCCAGTCCACTGGTCCTGGAGGGCACAAAGCTCCCCAGGTTCCATGACCCACACCTTCTGTCCAACGTCCAACTCGACCGTCCGAGCGTTGCGGTCGTACCACTCCTTCATAACGGTCTGGCTAGCCTCTAGGTTCTCTGAGGCCGCCTTCCACAGCTTGGCCATCTGGCTGTGGAACGCCAGCATGTAGCTGACAATGTCACGGGGAAGCTTCTGCGAAGTCTTCTCCCACCCCTCCTTCACTAAGCTGAGGGGACCCCTAACGGGATGGCCATAGAGCAACTCAAACGGGCTGAACCCGACTCCCTTCTGCGGTACCTCCCGGTAGGAGAACAACAAGCAGGGGAGGAGGACGTCCCATTTACGCCTCAAGCCCTCTGGCAGGCTCCGGATCATTCCCTTCAAGGTTTTGTTGAAGCGCTCTACGAGCCTGTTAGTCTGGGGGTGGTAAGGAGTGGAGAACCGGTAGGTCACTCCACACTCCTTCCACATGGCCTGCATATAGGCCGACATGAAATTCGTGCCCCTGTCCTACACCACGACCTTGGGGAATCCCACTCGGGTAAAAATCCCCAACAGTGCCCGCGCCACCACCGGTGCAGTGATGGTCCTCAGAGGAATAGCCTCTGGGTACCGAGTGGCGTGGTCCACCAATACCAGAATGAACCGGTGTCCCGCTGAGGTCGAAGGGTCCAATGGCCCAACAATATCTATACCGACCCTCTCAAAAGGGGTCCCGACCACCGGGAGCGGTTCCAAAGGGACCTTCAATTTAGTCCCAGTCTTGCCACTTGCCTGGCAAGACTTACAGGTCTTAGGCAATTCTCATCCTGGGCCAATAAAAATGTGGGACCAACCGCGCAAAGGTTTTGTCCTGGCCCAGATGTCCGGCTAAGGGTATCTCGTACGCTAACTCCAGCAGGAAGGCCCGGTAACATTGGGGGACCACTATGGCCCTCGAAGATCCATGCACCGGCACCTTAGGCTCACTGTACAGGAGGCCATCCTCCCAATACACATGATACCCGCCCGTCTCCTGACTGGCCACTTGGGCTCCGGCCTGTCGCCGCATGCCTTCAAGCGTGGGGCACGCCCTTTGTGCCTGACAAAATTCCTCCTGGGTAGGCCCTCCTTCCACATGCCAGTCGGCAAGGGTCGTCAAGTCCCCCACGGGAATGACATCCACCTCCGCGGGCTCCGGGGGCACCTCTGCGGCCTCCCCATCCACCTCACGGGGCGTGTCCTCTACCACCTTCTTCTCTCCACACTTGGCGTTGGGTTGGGCCATAATTCCAGCCTCCAAACCGGGGTGAGTTCCATGCCGGGCAGCCATGGACCGCGTGACTACGCAAGTCCACCCTGGTAATCCCAGCATCTCGGTATGAGCTCGAAACTCTACATCTCTCCATTTGGTGTGCTCCAGGTCGTTCCCTAGCAAGCACCCCACAGGCAAGGCAGGGCTCACCGCAAGTCTCAGTAGGCCTTTGACTCCTCCCCACTCAAATGGAACACGAGCCACTGGATAGTGACTCACACTGCCGTCAGCCAATACGGCCGGATGGAACTCCTCGGGGACTACTTAGTCTGGGGACACCAGCCGCCTCACTACGGTGGTCATGCTGGCACCTGTGTCCCTCAGAGCCTCCACCTCCTCCCCGTTAACTCTCACCCTCTGCTGATATTTAGCAGTGTTCGGGTCATGGACACTACGGGGACCACCTCTCTATCCCCGAGTGAAACCAGGGTCAGGCCTGTCCACTCCCCTTCCCCATCTAAGGGCAGCTCCACCCCAAGCGCTACACTACTTACCCCAGGGCTCTTCCTGCCCGGTGGGGCTGGGGGTCGCTTGCGACACTTGGGATCTCCTTTGTAGTGTCCAATCTCCCCACATTCGTAGCACCTCACAATCCTTGGCTGCTGACTCCTGTCAGGGTAAGTGGGTCTTGTGGAATTGGACGGGGGTGGGGTTCCTACTCCCTTCCCAAACTTATTTTGGGTGCCTTTCGAGAACTCCACCTTTTTATCTCCCCCCTCTTTCTTCTGGGGGAAACCCTGTCCGCCTTTCGAGCCATCTCCCCCGGGGACCTTGTGAGACACCCGGGTGCTCACCCAAATATCTGCCTCCTCCACAAGCTCACGGGGATCCGTTAACTTGCGGTCCACCAGATGTTGGCGCAGCTCCGGAAAGCACTTATCCAAGAGGTGCTCCCGTAAAAAAAGATTGTACACCCCTTGGTAGTCCTGCACCTCGCTGCCACGCACCCAACCATCTAGTGCCTTACGGGCATAGTCAAAAAAATCCACCCACGTCTGTGTGGACAGCTTATGGCTGCCACGGAACTTCTGCCTGTACCTCTCGGGGTTGAGACCAAATTTCTTGAGTAAGGCCTCTTTCATGGGGGCATACCTGACCTGATCCGCCTTGGCTAAGTATAACAGGGTGTCCCTGACATTGGGAGGTATATAGCGATACAGGCCCCCTCCCCAATTGCTCTCGGGAACCCCATGGGCTGTCAAGGCCACCTCGTATGCCTCCAACCACTTGGCAATATCGTCCCCCACGGTGTAGCTGGCAATGACTTCTTTGGGTAAATAACATTTTGACTCATGAGACTCTCTTGGTAGGCTGCCACCATTGTCCTTATTGGACGCATTTAACTGGAGGGCACGCAGCTCCAACTCCTTCAGCTGATGCTCGTGCACCAGCTTCTTTTCCTCCATTGCCCATCTCTTGTTTGCTCTTTCTCTCTCTCTCTCATGTTCCAATTTCGCTAGCTCCCACTTTAACTGCCTCTCCTCCCTCCTGTCCTCATACTCCTTTGGAGACGCGCTCCTACTAGACCCTGTCCTACTACTGGCCCCAGAACGTCTCCCTGGGGGCACATTTTCGGACATATCCACATTGAGTATGTCTAGTACTTCCTGGGCGCTCTCCTCCTGAGGTGCATCTGGCGCCTCCTGTCCCTCATCCTCTCTCCCTTCTGGGTGGGCCTCTACCCATGCCCTTAAGGCGGTAAGGAGTTCCGGTCCTTTGGCCCTCCGCACCCCAGGCACCCCCATCACCTGCCCGAATTCCCTGAGTTGCCTTACAGTGTACCCCTCGAGGTCAGCTAACCGGAATTCCATCGTGACAGGTGGGGACCTAGATACTAAGGAAGAAGAAACAAATTCCTAGGATCTGGGTGACAGTTTCAAGCTACTCAGGATTCTACACCCTCAGTCTGGACAGTGGAATCAATACATGCAGCAATAACAGTTGCAGAGCTTAAAACAATAGTCGTTTAATTGTGGCGCCCTTCTCTTCACGGGAGGGTGCTGTATGGTCACAGGTCCTAATCAATCCCATCGCTCGCCAACAATGTAAGACCTGGGGTCACCAAGCCCTAAGGGGGTAACGTGACTCGAGCGGTTGAGCACCCAAAGGCTTGAGTGTAAAGCGACCATACAACACACACATCCCCTGAAGCAGGAAACGCACACAATAATGGACGCCCCACCGTAAGTTCAGTGAAAATCAAACAAGTTTATCTAAGCAGTTAGATGTAAATGCAGTTCATTAGATGTAAATGCAGTTCATTAGATGTAAATGCGGTTCATTAGATGTAAATGCGGTTCATTAGAGGTAAATGCAGTTCATTAGAGGTCAATGGCCTTCTCCACATAGGTTACCATCTGTTTCACCAATATTGCATAACGGTGCAGTAGGCAGTACCTGATGACCTCAGCGCTATATTCACCAGCAATTCCCCCTGAGGCCCTAGGCCACACTCGTATACCTTAACATCCGTTGTAAGGACTGGGAATCATAGCGCCACACCTGGGGACTAGTAGGGACCCAGGGCAGACTTTGCGGGCTTACCGCCCCCCTGGTACCCTTAACGCCTCAGTGGGCGATTACCGCGCTACTCGCACCAGTCAGGCCTTGTACACCTTTGAACAGAGCTTAAGAACCCAGCGCTACTCGTGATAATGGCGAATTGAATCCTTGTGAGCAGAGCCTATAAACCTAGCGCTACTCGTAATAACTAAGCATTACACACTTCAGAGCAGAGCCTGCGAACATAGCGCTACTCGTAATAATTGAGCATTGAACACTTCGGAGCAGAGCCTGCGAACATAGCGCGACTCGTAATAATTGAGCATTGAGCACTTCCGAGCAGAGCCTACCAACACAGCGCCACTCGTAATAGGCAAGCATCCGGCACTTCTGTGCGGTTTGTGGGGCACGGCGCTACTCGTACTAAGCAAGCCTCAAGTACTTCTGTGCAGTTCGTGGGGCACAACGCTACTCGACAGTCTTGGGGAAAAGGGGCAATCCCTCGGAGGGGTGTCAAAGTCTTGGGTGAACGGGGGGAACTCCCACGGAGGGGAATCAGAGTCTCAGGGTGTGGTGCTGCTCCCGGTCTGTAGGGGGCGCACCGGGTCCGTCCCAAGCCTCCCAGCTTACCTTGATCTCGACGTCTGGAGGCGTCCGACCCAGCTACGGACTCCGCAGTAGATCCCTCCGTGACGGGGGCAGGCCACAGCCTCACACACCTCCGCCAGCAGCTGCAACGGCAGCGACCGGGCCCCGGGCTTCTCCGCGGGCCTCAACGCGATGAGGGGGCACACTTCAGGCTTCCGGGCCACGGCGGTGAGCGCGCTCTGGTCCCCGCACATAAGGGGGGGATCAAATTAAGCGGGAGAGCTCCGCGCTCAACGGGGATTGATGCCAGGGATCCCAGGCCAGGTCAGGGAGCGCAGGGGTCTCAGCGCTAGTACCTGGTTGATCCCCAGCCGTTCCGCAATCAGCTTTGGCATAAAGTTTCAGTGTTCAGGTTTGACATGAAGTCTCATCATTCAGGTTCAGCATGCAGTCGTGACATGAGGTCTCAGCATTCAGTTTCAGCATGCCGTCATGACATGAGGTTTCAGCATTCCGTTTCTGCATTCAGGGGTGACCTGAAGTCCTGATGGCGCAGATGTCTCTGGCGCCCTTGGGGGGTTCTGTTCTTGGGGGGTAGGGATTGAGTTGGCGACTAGGTCCTTCCTAGTCAGGCTGGGCAGAGGTTCCCTGGGTCCTGCTACTGCTGGGCAAGATCAGTGGGCTTTACAGGATCCCTCACTCACTTAAGAGGCAGCACCTAAATCCTGTCACTCTCAGAGGCATAAGTCCCTGGCTAGGCCCTACCGCCTAAAACTCCTGCGTGGATTCTCCAGCTCTGCTTTACCCCACTGGCCAACTAACTAGAAAAAGTTCCCTCCCTCACTTAAGTAGCCCTAGGTCAGGTGACCTCTAGCCAAGGCGGCAAAAGTAAAAACCACACCTCCCTTCTAGAAGGTTCCAGCACATTCCAGGAGCTTCCCCATTCTACCTATGTGACAAAAAGGCGGGCTGGTGTCGCAACATTGTTGTGGGGTTCCAGCCAGCTCCTGGCATCTAGGGTGCTACTAATGAAGACCACTCTGCAGTAGCAGGGGCCTGTGGCAGCCATCTTGGGAGAAGGGAGCACCTGCACCTTAACACTGATTGGCAATGAAAAGGCGCCCGGAGACCTAAGTCCAACATAAAAATGAGGGTGGAAAAAACGAGGCACGATCAAAAATAGAGGGGGAGACCACCCTAAGGCTGACAGGTCTAACAGAGAGGCTCCACCGTCTGGATCCAAAACGTGCGCTTTCCTTCTACCTGGATCGCGCAAAACAATTTGGGTGGATGACCAGTCTTTGTTGGTTACATGGGTGCTTAGAAATGTCGGGCCGTGCACAAACAGACCATCCCCAGGTGGGTCGTTCTGTGCCTCAAAGCTTGCTATTCTTTGGCAAAGAAGGAGCCCCCAGTGCAGGGCCAGACTGGGAACAGAAACCGGCCCTGGCAAACTGCTCAGCTGGCCCCCCTTGGGGTGAAGGGGAGTGCAGCCGAGCAGTTTGCGAGGGCCGGTTTCTGCCGATTTTGTTACAGGGGGCCAATATTGCAGAACCCCAGTAACAAAAACAGCCCCTAGGGGCCCAAAACCGGCCCCCTCCCTAGCGGCCTACCGGTGAAACACCCAATTCCCACAATCCCCAGTCCGGCCCTGCTCCAGTGGGACTGCGCACCCATTCCACCAGGGCAACGGCAGCCACCACTGCTTTGGGACGGGCAGTCCCCTCTTAATGACATCTGTCGGGCAGCTACGTGGACATCGCTGCACACATTCACCAAACACTACTGCCTGGACTGCCAAGTCCTGAGAGACGGCTTCTTTGACCTTTCTGTTCTCCAGGACTTTCTGGTGTGCACTTAGTTCGCAGACCCACCTCGGGGGTTGGTATTGCTGGGGTATCTATTCTAAGGTAAGGAATCTATAACTAACTGTTTCTTTCAGATGAACAAGTTACTTACCTTCGGTAACAATATATCTGTAAGAAACATAGGTTCGTTATGGATTCCTTACCGCCCCACCCATCCTCCATGTTCTGCGAACTGATTTCTAGGGTTAAGAACTTCCTTTCAGGGCCCCAGTTTTGTGCATTAGTGGTCTGTGTCTTGCATGGCTCTGCGCTTCTGGCGTGGAAAGTCGTGTACAGAACTGACCTCAGCGTGCGAGGGCGGCGTCTATGTAGCTACCACGACGTAATCCCAGCGACAAACGCGGAGTCGATCGACGCCACCTTCCGACGCGGAGGGGTACTACTGATGAAAAACTTTCCGGATCCAGTCTGATGCCTGGGGGTAATTCCAAGGTAAGGAATCTATAAATAACCTATGTTTCTTACAGATATATCGTTACCGAAGGGTTTGATTCCACATGGGGGATCCACCGATGCTTCTCAAACATCAGCACATATGCCAGGGGGACCGCTATCCTTATACATAAACGCTTGCCCTTCCAGCCCACGACAACCCTATTGGATACCGAGGGGCGCTACACCAGTGTTGTAGGTCATCTTATGCGTCATAACATTGCTTTTGTATGTGTATATGCTCCCAACACGGACAGTCCGGAATTATTTTACAACCTGCAGGCCCAAAACGAGCAAATTGAGGCAGACTATATTTGCATGGGGTGAAATTTCATCCTACTGCTTGACCCCAGGCGTGACGGTACTGCCATTGTCTCTGACCCCAAACCCAAGGCCCACCGGGCAATGTCAGAGCTATGTGAAGCACATGGCCTAATGGCCATATGGGGACACTATAACCCTTCTGTGTCCGCATACACTCACTACACTGCATCCCATAACACCTGGACACGGCTGGACTACTGCATGCTGTCACCCAATATGGCCCCATGGCATACCACTATACAACATTTTCCTAGAACGCTGTCAGACCATACCCCTGTTGTTCTTAAACTACAGGTACCTAGGGCCGGGGGTTGTGAGCAACATTGGAGGTTCCCAGGACTTGCACTGCGCAATGAGGTTTTCCAGGTCTGAACTACGGACTGCTATTGTGGACTTCTTTGACCTGAATAAGGGGTCAGTTGGATCTGCAGCCACGTTGTGGGAGGCCTTCAAGGCATACATGAGGGGGATCTGTATCTCCAAACACTCATGCATCCTAAAGGACCTCCGGCGAACGCTTTTTAAACTGGAGGAACAGCTATGCGCTCTAGATCATGAACAGGTACTACTGGCAGCCCCGGTGACATTGCATCGCTGGATGACCTTCCTAGCTGAATTCCGTGAGGCAGCAGAGAGGGAAACGCACTTTCTAAGTAAATACGCATCCGCTAGGAGATACGGGAAGGGGGAAAGACCAGGCGGCACCCTCGTACGGCTACTCCAACCCCCAAGACACCAATCTTATATAACTGGTCTTCGCAACAGTACCGGCCCATTAATTACTAATACGCCTGCAATACGTGATACACTCCTTGACTATTACACTAACCCTTACTCTACCCAAATTACTGACAACCCGACTGAGAGAACGCAATATTTGGAAGAGATTGCGTTGGTATGGCTCGAATCCGCGCATCAACAAGTTTTAGCGGAGCCATTCTCAGAAGAGGAAATTATTAACACCATAGCTGCCATGAACGGCATGAAAGCACCAGGCCTCGATGGTTATACTGGAATATTTTACAAGACATACAAACACTTGCTAGCCCCACATCTCCTTAAAGTCTGTCACAAAGAGAAATAAATTCTGCCTCCCACATTAAGCAAAGTGGTTATTATTCTCCTCCCAAAGCCCGGAAAGGACCCACTGGAATGTGGCTCATTTAGACCACTATCGCTACTCAATTTTGTTAATAAGATCTTAGCCAAAATTATTGCGATGCAGCTGTCCCTTCACCGTGAACAAATAATCTCGTTGTCTCAATCGGGGTTCGTACCACATAGGTAAATGGCCTTAAATCTGCGTACCCTGTAGGACGCCGAGAAGGTGTTTAACTCCCCTGGAGTGACCGTTTCTGCTGTCGATGCTGGGTAAGATGGGCAGGCCTAAAGGTTTCATGGCACTCATTACATTACTCTACACACAACCCACTGCTCGGATACGGGTAAATGGAACCCTCTTGTTATCTTTCACGCTGTCACGAGGCAGGGAAGTCCCACTCTCTCCCCTCCTCTTCATCATTGCGCTTGACCCATTAATTCGACACTTAGAGGAGTGGCATCTACATAGAGGATTACAGTTTAAAACAGGACCACTCTTGATCACTCTGTATGCGGACGACGTCATACTTTATGTACGTCACCCCCAAGAAAACTTGGCACCAAAAGTTAGGGAGGTCATAAGGTTCAGTGGGGTCTCTGGGTTGCGCATCAACTGGAATAAGTCCGAAGTGTTCCGTTTAACCAGAGCGACAATGAGGGTATGCTGCAAATGCCCCCTGGCATGGTGCGAAACATCGATAAAGCATTTTGGGATTCACCTTCATGGTGACATTGAGCAACTTATACGCTTGAATTATGGCCCGGCGTTAAGTAGGCTGGAATCGCAAGTTTAACGTTGGCTCAGACTCCCTTTATCGCTGGCGGGGCATGTAGCTATAAAAAAGATAGTGGTACTGCCCAAGTTCCTATACTTGTTTCACAACATTCCCATCCCTCTTACCAAAGCGTTCTTTCAAAAATTACGCTCCACCCTGATCAGATTGGTGTGGGGGGGAGACCCAGAATCAGCTCGGACACAATGACTCTAGCATACAAGCGGGGGGGTTTGGGGTCCCCAATTTTCAAATTTATTATTTAGTAGCCCAATGCAGTTTTGTACACCATTGGTACCACCCTGATGCCTGGATCCCATTCGCAAAAAAAAAAAGAGTTCTTTAGTGGAATTTTTACCACCCTCTATTAACTTAGAGTAGAAGTTGCGTTTTTCTTTGAGAATAAGGTCTTTGTATTTAGATAGAGAAATCTTATAAAGAGAAAGCTCCTTCTCATTAAAATGTGCTCTCCAGCGTCTTTCCTGCCTTCTACATTTTTGTTTTTCAGGTCTTGGTGCCTCTGAGAACCAAGGAGCAGACAGGGTTTTTCTAGAGTATTTTTTGTAAAGTGCTAGTTTATCGGCTGCCGCGTTTAGCCAAATATTAAAAAGAGGAGAGGCTTTTTCAGCAACATCAGGCAGATTGGAATGGGATTGCAACAAATGGTGACTGAGCAGATTATCTATTTTCTTCCAAGTACGAAAATGAGGGCAAGAACTATTATTTAGGTTAGAATGGTGATGTGGTGGGACATTAAGTTCAATAACAATAGCAGGGTGGTCTTTCCATGGTAAGGGTGAGACCTCTTTAATGGTGGTCAAGGTGCTATTGGTAAAGAGGCCATCTAAAGTGTGTCCAGCAATATCTTGACAATTTGTAGAAGTCATAACATGGTCATGGTGTCTAGCAGGGTTATGGTGTTATTATCTGAGGTTGCCTCTTGGTGAAAGTTAAAATCGCCTAAAATATGGAAGTCTTTTTCACAGGCGCAGGATTCTCGGAGAGGGCTGATTTTGCAAAGAAAACAGTGTTTAGGGCCAGGAGGGCGGTAGAGTAGCATGCCTTTAAAGGTGAAACGGTTGGTTATTTTTAGATTGTAAAGGAACACTTCACAATCCTGAGAAGGGATGGTTTTAAAGGCTGCCCTAAAGGTATCACAATTGATCAGCGCAAGTCCCCCTCCCTGTTTAAGAGGTCTGTCCTGTCAATGTACTAAAAAACCTGGTGGTGCCCCTATGCAGAAGTCTGGACTAGCTGCAAGGCGTGCCCAGGTTTCGGTCATAAAGGGCAGGTCTAATTTCTGAGAGATTTCAAATTTATGTTTGGGAAGAGAGCGAGCGTTATTTAGTGCACTGCGCATTAATGATAATGTGTTATTAAAGCCAGATTGTTTTGTAAGAGAACAGGTTAAATCCCAGAAGGGGGTATGGACCAAGAGGTTGAAGCCACAGTTCTGGCATATGGCAGGCTTCTCTGGCAGTAGAAAGACTAAGCTAAAACAAGAACATTTGCTTGACGTGGGTGTGGCATTACGTTTTTGTGGTTCCTTACTGTTATACCTCTGCGTCTTGGTCTGGCTGGGAAAATGCCCAGAATTCCTGGCGCTCTGCGCGATCCGGGTGCAGTTGGGCTTGCCTTTGGCGCACCTGTTGCGCGGACGTTCTCTCCACAGAGTTAAGCAGCCCTCCCTTAAAGGGGGTGTGGCCATAATGTGAACAAACAGTGGGCAAAGCAAACGGAACTTTAAACCAACAGAAAGCAACAGAAAAAGGTGAGAAATATTATACAAATAACTTAATAAAACCAGAAGGAGTACTCCCTCTTAAGATGGCGCCCGCTATCTGGGAACCAGGCACCTCCCAAAACGGCAAGAATGCCTACAAGGAAAGTAAAAGCGCGGATTTACTCAGTACATACTCAATATGTACTCCATATATACAGAAAAGTAGTTCAGGTCAATCTGCTTCCACTATTGGCTTGAGACATTGTTAAACATATGTTGGATCATCCCACAGTAGCATATTATTCTCATGTCTTTCAATCAGCTTAGATATGTCCTTTTGCTTTTTGTTGATTGTGTGAGGAACTATTTTTCACCTAAAAAGCAGATTCATCACACATTTCATTGTTTAGCTCATTCATGAATTGTATAGACCAAGCACATTTTTTGTTTTGCAATGCAACAGGAATGTCTGTATTTGTTTTTGACATTTGTGGACTAGTAGATATAAGTCTGCAGAACCAAAGATGTAAAAGGCTGTTCCTAATTAAATGCAAAACCATAATTGCACCTTACAAAACGAAGGCATGTGTACGTACTGACACCTGAAATCTTGTGAAAATGGATACAGCACTTCCCCTTGTCTAGATCCAGGTTTTCCACAACTTTAGACAACTGCTGGAAAGCTGAATTGTCATTATGCAGCCTACAGATGTCCTCACATGAGAGTACAATGGAGATGGAAAGCTGTACTGCAAACAGATGGTTTTAGAGGAGAATACAAGGGTGCTTGAAAGCAGAAGTTGCACTACACTACTAACAGAGATCCTCACAGAAGAGTGCAATGGATATGGAAAGCTACAGTTGTGTTACATAACCAACAGAGGTCCTTACAGAAGAGTCAAATGGCCTTTCAGTGCGTACAGTTGCACTTTGGAAGAGTGAGCTATGCAACGTTGACAGCTAGAAAAATTTCATACAGCACTACTGTGCCAATAGGTCTACATTTTCCTCAAATTGCTACAGTAAACAGCATATTAACTTCTTCAAGATCACATTTGCCATGTACTGATTTCCACCATATAACTTTTCCTTTCACAAATTAGGATGTACAAACCAATGGAGAATGTCAACTGCACACAATGAATACATGTAACTGCACCACCAGAGTATCCGCAAGAAATGTGCAAAGGCTGCAAAGCTGCTGCACTTCCTCACGTTGTTAGTAGAGGTTCCTCTCAAGTCGGATACAAATGCTTGAAATGTTAGTCACAAAGCGGGGGAGGTGTTGCATATACTCTCTTGCTGCTCTAATGCATTGTGCTTGTTTTCCTAAAGAATACAAAAACATACCAAAGCTGGTTGATGGTGACGAATCAACATTGCAACTTACAGCAAATATCTTGAGTGCTATGGAAATAGCTGGTGACACCCTGCTATACTTAGGGACTCATTGTCAGTATGAAGTAAAAGTGTTCAACAAGTTCTATTCTTGGCGAATATTTTTTAGATGTTTGTATACCTTTGCAAGGGCAAAATCCTGTCACTCAGAGTGAAGGCATCCAGTGGCTGAAATGTGCTAGTCCATTGACCTATACTGTGTGCTGAGGTGGGAGAAAGCATTATTTGAGTGAATTTGAGCAGGCCAATGATGAAAATGTTGATTGGGAGCCTCATATATGGATATATGTTTGTATGATATTTTTTGAAAACATCAGCCCAGCAAGACCGCTAAAGCAGTCTTAAAGCTAAACTTAAAAAAAAGAAGTATTTATGGCATTTTGTAGGTGCACGCCCACAAAACGACTCCTCTTTTTCCAGCCATGCTTCACTGCATGGCTCAAACCATTGCCAAAGCTAGTTGTCCCAAAAGGCAAGACCTATTGGCTTTGCCAATGCTTGTTTCAATAGGAAAGTACAAACGCAACAGAAAAAAGATTGACAACAGATCAGCAAGCTATTTACTTGCGAGGCTTCAGGCGAAGTCATTTTCTGGCCTCTGATTCAGTAAACATCCTCAAACCTACAGTTACTACTCATAGCAGGATTTTAGAACTAGTATCAAAATGAGTAATTTTTAGGTCTCATCTACCAGATATAGCAAGTTGTCTGCTGGCAAAAAGGCCTGTTGTTTGCTTACAGTTACGTTAGATCCCACTCATTGCCTACAAATGGTTTTCTTTGTCTCTCTCATTTGCTTGCTTTTTAATCATGAAATTGGTGGTGTTTACTACTTCTTCTTCTTGTGTTTGTCCCTCCCCTGGGGCATGGACTTGTGTCCTACCTTTTCTCACTTTTGAAACACTCCACAAGAATGCTTGTTATTCCAGCTGTCTACCGAGTGTACAGCTCTCCCCCTCTGCGTTCTGTGTTGCTTTCTTGTGTATCTTTCTCGTCCACCCCTTCGGTGTTGTGCTCACCCTTGTGTGCTTCTCTCTGCCCTTGATCCTTACTGTCCTTTATGCTCCCCCTAACAGCTCCACGTTCCTCTCCCTAACTTTTGTACTTTTCTTCCCTCCCTCACGCCTCCTTGCTTTAGCCCCAGTTGCTTGCCCTACCCAAGCCCTCTGTGTTGCTTTGACCACCCAGCCCTCTGTGTTGCTTCCCTCGCGATCCGCTCTGTTCGTTTCCTCCCCCATCACCCCTCAATGTTGGTATGCCTGCCCCACCTGTGCCCAAAAAAAATCACTTTTACTCTATTACTTATGTTTTTTAATTTACCTTACTCGGTAAATAAAAAGAAAACAAGCATTGGCAAAGCCAATAGGTCTCGCTTTTGGGACCTTATAAGTATTTAGTTATGCAGCACAATATCCTTGGTGCAACAACATTAACTGTTGCATGGCTAAACACTTATAAGGTCCCAAAGGCGAGACCTATTGGCTATGCCAATGCTTGTTTTAAAGAGGCTTCACTTCATCTTATAAACTACTATGTTTAGGAAACACATTTATTCTATATTCCAGGCAGAGGTTTAGCCGTGAGACAAACTTAGCTTATATGAACACACATCAGGTCTGCGCCATCAGGTACAGTATGAGTTAGTTGCGCCATTAAGTTGGGGGCCAAGTTTGTGAAGTCTGGAATAGCGCCAGGAGTTTTCTGCAAGCAGCTTCCATGGGCTTCTTGTCAGGGTACAGAGACATTGCAGTAACCACAAGGCTGAAAGCAAAATGCATCAAATCTGTGCATAGGTGCTTGTTTCACTACCAAGAACTATATGTTAATGTTAATGTTACTTGTATTTATAGAGCGCAAACTGATACCCAAAGGTGTCCTGGCGCTATGAGAAGACCTGCTGTGGGCTGGAGAACAGAGACATCCAGTTAGTTAGAGAAGAGCCATGTTTTTAACGCATTTCTAAAAGGCAAGAGGTTCGGTATATTTCTAATGGTTAAAGGTAGAGAGTTCCGTGACTTAGCCGCATTGATCGTGAAACTCCTACCACCCCAGTTAGCTTTTTTTACCCGAGGAATGATTAGAGTTTGGTCGGCTGACTGTAGTACTCTCTTAGGCATATACCGGGTAAAGCGACGTTGTAAAAATTCTGGTCCAATACCATGAAGAGCTTTAAATACTAGGCACAGGGACTTAAATTGAGTGTGTTTACCGACTGTAAGCCAGTGAAGTTGTTTTATTTTAGCTGGGATAGATTTATATTTTGGTGTAGCTGATATAAGTCTGGCTGCAGCATTTTGCAGCATCTGTAGCTTGTTCATTGACCCTTTATGGATCGTAAGATATAGACTATTACAATAATCCAGTCTGGACATTATAAGGGCCGAGACTACCGTTTGTTGTGCTTCCTTCGGCAAAAGGGGCATTATTTTTTTGCAGGATTTGAGGATGTACGAGGTAGTAGAGGCAACATGGTTAATTTGACCCTAAAACTCAATTTGTCATCTATCAAGATTCCTAGGTTCTTGACCTTTTTAATTGGCGTAGTTAAGGGTCCCATCTCATCTGGCCAGCAGCTAGGGGTCCAGAAAGTGGGGTTGTTTCCAAAAAGAACAACTTCCGTTTTACTGTAATTAAGCTTCAGACAGTTCTGGAACATCCAGTCTCCCACAGCTTTCATACATTTCTGCAGTCTTGTCGCGGTTTCCTGTATCTTCTCTGGTAGTAGTGTCACAACAAGTTGGGTGTCATCAGCGTAGGACGTTAGGGCAAACCCGAAGCTCTGAAAATACCTGAAAAGAGAAACAAACAGACACTCATAAACTCAATGCCAACTATATCCGCAGTATCGGTGCTTCCCATGTACCCTCAGCATCTCCTGGCGCCTGAAGCTGCCCTTGTGCCCTGGCACCAGGCCTTCTCTGCTGCCCCATACTACCTTAAATGCCCAGGTTGTTTTCACACTCGCCTTCTCTCTGACTGGAGGATCCACACAAAGTGTCTTCGACTTACTCTTATGATGGCCTCATTGCCCCAGCAGTGATGCACATTCCCAGACCCACCATCATCATGGAGACTGGTCTATGTGTATGAGGTACGCTAGGAACACCCCCGTGTTTGTCACTGAGTGACATCTCCAACCATAACAGACACACTTTAACTAATGCTTAGCTTCACAAGGGATACTGTTAGAGAATTATGAAGCTTGAAGGGTGACAAAAGCCATTCTGGCGGGGACCCTCATGGCGAGTGATACAAATAAGAAATGAGCACCCACTATAGGGCACATTAAAAATAAACATTCCAGTTGTGCCATTCGATCGAAGTAGTGGGCAAGCTTACTGCGGGCTGCCTGCCACTAGGAATGCCCGTCACTTCTTTGATAGAATTTTGCAGTTGTAAAAGGGCCAGGAATCAACCTAGGGAAGTCCTCTTGCAAAATTCTATCAAAAAAGTGACGGGCATTCCTCTTACATGTGTGACCACTTATAATGTTGCATCAAATGCCATTTCCAAATCTATCAAAAAACATTGGCGGATTCTCGAGAGCAACAACATAAAATGGGAGAAACCACTGTTTTCATATAAAAAGGCTAAAAGTATCAAAGATTCTTTGGTTCATACTAGACCTAGGAATGTCAAGAGTTCGGGTGAAACTTCCGTCCTCAATGCTTGGGGTCTCCCACCAGTCTCGGGACATTTTCCGTGGGGGTCATGTAGTGTCTGCCATCTGACTTCACCCACTAAGACATTAGCTTTAGAAAAGGGTAAAATCTGGACAGAACGGGGTCATACCAATTGTAACACCACTGATGTGGTGTATTTGATCACCTGTCCGTGTGATTTGAACTATGTAGGGATGACCACACGGAAGGCCAAACAGCGTATTGGCGAGCATCGTAGCAACATTCGTTGTAAAATAAACACAACTAAATTGACTGAGCATTTTTTGCGTCTTAATCACACTGTGGACGATCTACACTGGACTATTATTGAGCAAATTAAATCAGGGCTCAATTTACCCAATTTATTGTTCGAAAAAGAACAGCGATGGATTTATCGCATGTCGACACATCTGGTGGGGTTAAACGAAAATATCCCATGGGGAACAGTTATGAGGCGCAGCAACTAATGTTCCCTCTTTTTCTATAGGCTGCCCCTTTGAACCTATTTTTAACATCCCTGAAATGATGATAGACATGTTGGGTCTATTTGACAATAATGAGGAATGGTAATAAGTACCTTCTTTGTACGTATATACTACCCTTCCGGACAAATGCCCTACTATTGATTTGATTTGCCCCCCTCTCCCTTTTTTTTACACTGCTGAGATTTCCTGCCCTGTAATAACGCTATTGAGATACTTATAAGCTTGAGGTTCATGTTTATTTCAGTTAGCGGTTTATTTGGATTTCCCATGTGGATTTATCGCATGGTTGCGTTTGTTTTGAAAATAATTTTCCACCTGTATATGCGTGTGCAAGGCTCTGAATAAAGTTTGTTATACATCCGGTAGAGAGTAAAGGTTGACCTTCTAGCTCCTTTCCGATTCTGGGAGACAAGTCCTTTCTCTGTTTTGACGTTGGCGTTTCAACGCCGGTCACATGACCCGTGGAGCTGCTTTCCGGGGTCGATTGAGAGTTCCCGCCATTTGGTTGACTCTCTTTATTTAAACACGGAAGCTTCGGTTCGTACTGACTCCGGGCGCGGTGGGATTTTGTAGGTTGATTCACATGGCAGGGGACTTGGATGAAGTAAGTACCGCTTGATATTTTGATCTTTTTTATAGCGGTACGGGGTAGTAACTTAGTGTAATTTCCCAGTTTCTCTTCATATTACAGTTGTTCTGTAGTCCCGCCACCCACCTGTATGCCTAAGGAGCGTGTTCATTTTCAGTACACGTAAGCCCTGTTTGTTCTTAGTTTTATTCCATATTTGTTGTTCTCCTATGTGGTAGTACGTGCCACTTTGTTGATGGCGCTTTCTCTACACTGTTGGTTTTCCAGATTTTAGCATGATTACATACAGTTTCTGGTAATCTTTTTTGTCACTTGATATTTGATAAACGGTAGAATTGAGTGATTTACTCATCTCAAGTGACGGATTCAAAAGATCAGCATACAAATTTTGTTTTTCTTTCTTGATTTCGTCTAAAGACTGTGAGACATGGAACAATGTCACTGTTTATGCCAGCTTAATAATTTAATCATAATTTGAATTTGTGCCTATGACATCTCTTGCATTTTTGGAGGTGAATATACTAAGCAATGATCTGAAATTAACATATGCATGCACTATACATATATGCTTTTTTACAGATACCCTAAGGCTTTTGTGAAGTTTTCTAAGGCCTCTGCAAAACCGTGAGTTTATTCGGTTTTTTTCTGCACCTGAGGTGAGGGTAAGCCTTCGCGAGCTTATACCGCCAAGGTGATTTTTCCATTTTTTAAAGGTCCTGAAGAAAGCTTCGTGTAATGACGTCTAGAAGCTGAAACATGTCGACCAATATAGTATTCATTAAATAGGATATACCTGACCAATTAAAGTCAGTGTTAACTATCCTTTCTCACACTTGTTTTTAGACAGTGCCAGGCTTGTCGCCATTAAAATTGTTTGTGGACGAATCCTGTGTACTTTTTAATTAACACTATTATTTTGTGCACGCAACACATATTAAAATCCTTTCGGTCTGATATTTGCGCTCCGCTTTAAGGAAGCGGCGAAGCACACCAGAGGTGCAGTAGGCACCCCTGGTGGAACCCTATGATGAAGCATGTCACCAACCAGGTTGGTGAGTGAGGGTTCTATATACATATCAGATTGATTTGTCTAGGGCACATTAATACACTAAGAGCTTTTTGTATTGGAATACTTGTTTCTTCACACACACTCTTCTGTTGTTTAACTCATTATATAGGGGGATTAAGAGTGTGTCTCAACCCTCTCTCTCTTGTTGTTTACATTTATAGTAAATAAACCGTCCAGTATAAACTGGGTACTTACTGGCCACAAGGTCGGAGGGTAGGAGCTGGAGGCGGCTTGGCGTTGCGTCGCTATAACACAAGTGTGCAGGGCTGGGGAACAGGCGAACGACCTCAGGGAACCCAGGAGTTTGTGCCCGGCCGGCCGGTGCCTGTGAATGGACAGTTGGACTATGGCAGAGTTAGTTTATATGTTTGGTAGCATCTGATGCGTGACTGACTCTGCCCCAGACCCGCCAGTTCTTAGCTTGTTGAGAGTTCTTGAGAGCTGCTTAGAGGGACCACCCCAGTGTCAACATCACCTGTCAGTTCAGCAGAGAACAGAGCGGCCTGTAACTCACAGTCTTAGCTGAACTCACTGTTGCCTGGTCAAGCTGCCGCTTTAGCTCTGCTGGCCCGTAATGCTTCGGTCCTCTCTCCAACAAGGACGCGCGGGGGTGTAATTATCGAAGCCGTGACAAAAAAAGGAAAAAAATTATTTTCGCATCCATTAATTGATAATCTGAAATGCCTCATTAGAAGGGCCATTCCCGCTCTCTCTTAGAAACAAGTTCTGCCCAAGGAGAAAGCCGGACTGAGAGTCCTGTTGAATTAGCTGCCGCCTGTGAAGGCGGATAATCTCCCGGTCACTGTCTAATATTGTCATGAGCGCGGACAGCACAGCCAGACTTCCATTATCCCTTTTCCCCGCGCCGTAACTGAGTACTAAAAATTGATTGTTAAAGAAGTAATTGAATGAAGCAACTACAGCTTGGAAACCATCGAGCAAACACACATATGCTCCCCAAAGGCTCCATTTGGACAAAGTGAGTTGTATCAAGTTAAAAGGCACTTTACGATCTATCGCACCGTTCGGCTTCCGTCGTCCCCCAGACTAAAAATAAGCCCGGTTAAAAATCATTTGCTTAAATTTCAAGTTCATCTTGAATCAAATTGCTTGGTTATGTACAGCGAACACTAAGTGCTTCTGCTTTTAAGCGATTGATTGCTCGAATTGATGAAGAAATCTTTAGATGTGACCTTTAACTGTACGAACAGCAAGCGGCTTAGAGCGACAAAAGGGACGCGGCCACAAGAGCAGCAACAAAAGGCTGAAGTTCCACTCAGACTGATTTAAAAAAAAAAAAACACTCCAGAAAATTTTAATCCATGTCAGACGTTAATCGCAGATTGTTTAAAAATGGCTCGAGATTTGTTGCATGTCTTAATGGATCCAATGATTAGTCAAGATAATCCTTTTGATTTAGGAAAATTGCTCTACCATTAACTTACCTAAACAAGCATTAGCCGCGCGGCCGTGAAAGTGACACGGCCGCGAAAGTGAAAGTGATCGCAATCGCGCGTTGCCCGCGAGCGATATGCTTAATGAGCCATGAAGAGGAAAGCCAGATGGCGGTTGCGCGCGTTCCCATAACCGCAAGCTTTAGACCACAAGCAAAAGCTTGTGGTAGGATTTCTAAAGCCCACTCACTAAATGTCTTGCCAGACCAGCGCATGCGCTGGCTCAGCAGAGACCTAAAAAACACCCATGTCCCTTTGTAGATGCATACATGCCTTTTGTGTTCACCTATAAATTGAGGCGGGTGGACGCGACAACGTCTTTTTTTATTGTTTACTCCTGGCTGTGCTGCACATCATCGGGTTGCTGTACAGCATCTCTAAAAACATTGGCACCGCCAATATGTTGCAAAGGCTCAACCTTTTGGCTTTGCCAATGCTTGTTAACGAATCAGCCACTCTTGGCATTGAATTCTCCTTCCTGTTATCTGTTTGGTCAGTATTTCTAGCTTTTTCATCACCTGTGGTAGAGGATGTCATTCGAATTATTGTTTATAAATATATTAGATCCCACTGTGGGAAAAAAAATAATCAAACTCTAATCCTAGTTCTCCATCATGAGTGTGCTCCTTGAACCACAAACCACTCCCCTGCCTCCATGAGAAAAAGTGATACTATGGAATCACAATTCAAAAGGTCCAGACCCATCCTACCTAAGGTTACCATATGGCTCCATGGACGCAGTATTCCGGTCCTGGGCATTACTTATTCCAGCCATTGTGTGGTACAAGAATGTATTGGATTGTCCAATAAAGGCCCAGGATTGGAGCTTAGCGTCCTTGGTGGCAGTCATTGGGAATGGCCTACCAGCTTATCCTACGAAGAGAGCTGGTATCCAAAGGTCCTTCTGCTCTGTTTTCTGGGGCAGTAGAATTTCTCTTGGACTGCTCTGGAGCTGCTACCTGACTGCCCAGTAGCCCTTTTCCATGCTTCATGTACATTGTTAGACCTGTCAGCCCTAGGGTGGTCTTCCCATCTATTTTTGATCGTGCCTCATTTTTTCCACCCTCATTTTTATGTTGGACTTAGGTCTCCGGGCGCCTTTTCATTGCCAATCAGTGTTAAGGTGCAGGTCCTCCCTTCTCCCAAGATGGCTGCCACAGGCCCCTGCTACTGCGGAGTGGTCTTTACTAGTAGCACCCTAGCTGCCAGGAGCTGTCTGGAACCGCACAACAATGTTGCGACACCAGCCCGCCTTTTTTGTCCCATAGGTAGAATGGGGAAGCTCCTAGAAGGGAGGTGTGGTTTTACTTTTGCCGCCTTGGATAGAGGTCACCTGACCTAGGGCTACTTAAGTGAGGGAGGGAACTTTTTCTAGTCAGTTGGCCAGTGGGAGTAAAGCAGACCTGGGGAAAATCCACGCTTGCCTAGCCAGGGACTTATGCCTCTGAAAGTGACAGGACTTAGGTACTGCCTTTTAAGTGAGTGAGGGATCCTGTACAGCCCACTGATCTAGCCCAGTGATAGGCGAACCCAGGGGCCATCTGCCAAGCTTGACTAGGAAGGAACTAGTCACCAACTCAATCCCTAACCCCCAGGAACAGAACCCCCCAAGGGCGCCAGTGACATCTGCACCACAAAGAACTGAATGCTGAAACTTCATGCCAGAACTGAATGCTGAAACTTCGTGCCAGAACTGAATGCTGAAACTTCAAGTGACGACTGATTGCTGGACTGCTGGGGATCAACCAGGTACTAGCGCTGTGACCCCTGCGCTCCCTGACCTGGCCTGGGATCCCCTGCGTCAGTCCCACGTTGAGCGCTGAGCTCGTAGTCATCGCGCTTAATTTGTCAACCCCCCCCCCGGCGCGGGGACCAGAAGCGCGCTCACCGCCGCGGCCCAGAGGCCAGAGGTTGCCTTCAGCGAGTCGGGGCCCGCGGAGAAGCCCGGGCCCCGTTGCTGCCGTCGCCGCAGATGCCGGGTCGTAAGAGGCTGTGGACCGTCCCCCGTCGCGGAGCGCATTACCTGTGGGGCCCGAGGCGGCGAAGAACGCCTGCCGCAGTGAAGACTCCTAGGACGCCGAGTTCAAGGTAACCCCCGGGGGCTGGGAGGTAGCGTGGCCGTGCGGAGGCCTGGGACTCACACCCTGCTCCCTGGCAGACTTGGGAAGGACCCGGTGCACCCCCTGTCGATCGGGAGCGGCACCGCACTCGGAGACTCGGGATCCCCTCCGTGGGATTCCCTCCTTGCATCGGAGACTCGGATTCCCCTCCGAGGGATTGCCCCCCCCCTTCCTTGAGACTGCCGCGTATCAGGAGGCCGCCTGCTTGAGGCCTGTTAAGTACGGGTAGCGCTGAGGGTTCACGAACTGCTCAGAAGGGTGCAATGCCTGAATATTACGAGTAGTGCTATGTTCTTAGGCCCTGCTCAAAAGTGTTTAATGCTTGCTTATTACGAGTAGCACTGTGTTCTTAAGGTCTGCCCAGAAATGCTTAACGCCTGAATATTACGAGTAGTGCTATGTTCTTAAGCCCTGCTCAAAAGTGTTTAATGCTTGATTATTACGAGTAGTGCTGTGTTCGTCAGTTCTGCTCAGAAGCGCTTAACGCCTGATTAGTTCGAGTAGCGCTGCGACCTCCAGCTGAAGCGCTGGTGGTGTCATGAGTAGCGGTAAGCCTGCGAAGGGTGCCCTGAGTCACTACTAGTTCCCAGGTGTGGCGCTACGGTTCCCAGTCCTATTTCACCGCGCTGATCATTACCAGACGCTGCGCGAGGTGTCACCGCGGAGCGAAACTCTAGAGGTGGGAGGGGCGCAGCGCCAAGATTAACCGCTGTATTTACCGCTCCCCTCAGGTGCGCCAGGTATCACCATTGAAACTATGAATAAGAACTCACAAATCTGATGCTAAGGTATACAGGCGGGGCCATTGCCTCTTAGTGAATCGCTGGTGAATATAATGCTGATGTATTCAGGTACTGCCTATGGCACCATCATGAAATGCTGGAGAATCAAATGCTAATGTATTCAAGTAATGCCATTGCCATCTAATGAACTGCTTTTACATCTGACTGCTTAGATAAACTTGAGTCATTTGCATAAATCCTACTGTGTGGCGTCCCTTATTGTGTGCGTCTCCTGCCTCAGAGGATGTGTGTGTTGTATGGTCGCTTTACACATAAGCCTTTGGGTGCCCAGCCGCTCGAGTCACGTTACCCCCTTAGGGCTTGGTGACCCCAGGTCTTACATACATCTTAAGGCATAACTCCTAAAAGGCATAAATGCTGACATGAACATGTACCTCGAATACATCCACCTGCATATTAAAGGCAAACAATGTTGCTGTTTTAAGTGAAAGCGTGATACTAACTTGTTTGTGTTTTTGGCAGATGCAAACACTACTTCTGTGAGACTTGTGCCCTGCAGCACTACAAAAAATCCCAGCGCTGCTATGTGTGCGACCAGCAAACAAGTGGAGTGTTTAACCCTGCAAAAGGTAGGCTGTTTTTCGATTATGGAAAGTGTGAATGTCACGAACTACCAAAAAGATGACCACGCACATGAGCTCAAGGTGTTCTGTTCAATGCAGGTGTATCATTCCTTGGATGAAGAGTTTCTGATGCCACTCTGTCATCGCAGTTGTGGTTAAATATGTACAAGAGCACTTAAATATATATATACAGTCAGGTCTGGTGACTTAGTCGACTAATGTGTTCACTGTAGGGGCATGTGGTTGACCTCATAGTCACAAGTTCAAATCCCGGCAGGTCCACTTCGCCTTTCATCCTTCTAAGTTCGATAAAATGAGTACCATTGAGTTTGGTATCAATAAACATCAGTCATTCAGCGCCAAGATACCCATCCTGTGCGAACGTGCACCTCACAAATACATGTTATGTTTAATATGGCATGAACCTATATTCATTTTAGCTGTTATTTCATAACTTGTGTGCTTTCATTTCATGATCCGCATTACTAAGCCGTTTTGTGTCTGTTATCACTGCAGATGTCTGAAGCCTGAGCATGTAACACGGCTGTAACCTTTTTCTGTAAATCGAGTGGTAGCACTGGTGTATGCCCTACCTGCGAGATTTCCACAACTTCTCATTTTTAGGCCGTGCCTGTAGCCAAATAATATACCAAGAAAGGGTCAGGTCGGAAGAATGAAGTGTCGTGGAATGTAGATGTGAAGAAATATACCACATACGTTTTGAAAAATGATAGGCACTACAATAGGCATTTCCCTGTTTTTTTGAATGACCTATATTTAGTTCATTAGCCAATATTTAGAGAAATTGTGAAAATGCGTTGTTTCCCACAATTTTCCAACATTTCATTGGTGGAGGCGATGCTGATATGGCTCTCATGTTACACAATGATGATAATAGAATATTTCATCAGTGCCTCTTCAGAGCTATTGAATTTTTAGCTAGCTTATGTGAAACTGGTGCTCTAAAATGCACCATTTGGCCTTGATTTATTTTAACATGTTAAAAAAAAATACAATTTCAAGGTTCCCTTCTTTCTGGCTTCCTCACCCTGGGACACTCTTGAGGAAGAGGGGCGGTGAGAGTCTGGCTTACTTAGACATGTTACATTTCCTACTACTTACAAAGTTGGCCAGTTGCTACTTTGTAGACCAGAGCACAAGTGAAAACAAATCACTAAACCTGACAAACACAGCATTAAAAACCATTAAACACTACCCAACGTTTTGACCTAGTTGTATGCTGAGCACATACTGTTTTGTTGAAACATATGGGCCACCTTCCGAGCCTAGTATCACTGTCTCAGGACCGTCTTCATATTTATTTTTTCTGCCATTCGGTTTGGTTTCAAGTAGAACCTTGCAGGATTC
The DNA here is from genome assembly GCF_964204655.1 of Triturus cristatus. Lineage (NCBI taxonomy): Eukaryota > Metazoa > Chordata > Amphibia > Caudata > Salamandridae > Triturus > Triturus cristatus. The sequence continues at coordinate 1,271,154,873 of NC_140579.1, forward strand.
AATGATTTGGTTTGCATACAGAGATCAACACTAGAATCGGATTTTGTTTTCCATGCATTGTTGTTTCAGTTGTAATTGTCAGGGAATGTAAAAGACTCCAGACTTAGGTTTTACTCAGGTTGTAATGAAACACTCCCTGGATGAGTAAATGCTACTCTTGGCTTGTTATTCTGGTCTTGCTCAAGATGCAATGCCAGAATATTTCATCCCCTAAAATTAAGACGTTAAAAGGTGGTGACCAAAGACCCCCCTAAGAGGTGTCCTGAGCACCACTTCAATGAAAAAGCCAGGGCATTCATCAACCTAAAATAACACGTGTCATCAAAACATAGGAAGGAAAGGCTGATGCATGTAATTAAGAATTATATCCCTAAACCCACCAGTTGATGAAAGTGCCAAGAGAAGGGCCATCTAAGGTAAGAAACTAATCTTACTTTGAACTTCCAAACAGGAAGCGGTGCAGGTTTTGAAACCGACCTCAACCATAAATTATATGGGATATCTATAGCCCAGAATACTCCCATAGAATGGAAATGATTCTGGTGGTATCATTGCATATAAATAATCAGCATAATGTTAAAGTTAAAGCTGCATTAACAGTCACCATGCAGATGGAAGCCAAAGAGGGAGAAAACCTTTCTCCTCGTTGAGACATAATCCAACACTGTGACAGGTAATCAGAACATAGCTTTGTCTGCTCATTTAATGAAGTAGACCAAGAAATTCTTGACAATACCAGGATCAAGTCACCTCCTAAATCCAAAAATGTTTGAACAAAAGCCAGCCTCCACAACCCCCATCTTTGTTAGAAGCCGTGTCATACCCACAATGACAAGCAATCATTTACCAATGTAGCTCCAGCAGACCCGGTATCAGCGAACACAGGATATTGAAGGCTTGGGTTAGTCGAATTATGCCCACAGTAGCAAACATTGTAGCTCTCCTAGCAAACCATCACCGAAGCCAATGGTACAAAACAGATGCAGCCATACAGCACCTCCCAGAGCTTTATCATAAGATAGCATTCACTATTGAGCCATAAGATCAGTACTGCAATTAAAGCATGTTTATTCCATGAAGAGACTAGTGAACACACATGTAGTTATTAGAAGTCATTCCTGACTCAGAGTGTCAAGCTTACACCCTGAATTACACATAGATTTAAAACACACTCCAATAGATGCAGCATTTAAAAAAAACTAAAGAATGAGATGGCAAAGTCTGTGGGAGCTTTGTCAGTACACAACCTGTACCAGAGGAGAGCTTGTTCTCAAATGTCACCTCAGTCACAAATGCATGTTTTACTCTGCCTCAAGGCAAAGGCTGCCCGCAAACAGCGGCTGCACTGTGGAACTGTTCCAGCCTTAACTGGAGAAGAGACAAAATACCATTTAACAGGGGTTAAGGCAGTGTTGGACTTGGAAAGGGAACCATCAACAAAAAGTTATAACTAAAAGATAGCGATGTACAGATGTGACCTAAAAATAACCATAACCGTATACACCATGCAAGATAGACATTACCCTATCTTATGAAAAGATTTACCAGAAGGCACACCCACAGTGTCCTACATTGTAGAACAGGGTGAAACGGCCCGCACTAGGTCGGGGGGCTTAATATCACCTCCATGTGCGGTGGGTAGGGGGACGCGACAGGGGTGTCCTCTATCCCCCCTATTGTTTGCGTTGGCCATAGAGCCGCTGGCGGCCCAGGCTCGAACGGGGAGTTGGTTTAGGGGACTTTAGGTACATGACGAAACCCATTATATTGCTCTTTACGCGGATGATCTCCTCCTGTTCTTAGCCGATACTGAGCGGGAGTTGAGGGGAGCCAAACGCTTGCTCCAATGTGTCGAAGAATTGGCGGGACTGAAAGTGAATTGGACAAAATCAGGGCTTTTCCCCACTTCCAAGACAGTTGAGGGTCCCCAATGTACGGAGGGAGTGCGGTGGGACTACACCTGTATGACCTATCTGGGGACACGTATTTACCACGATCAAAAAGACCTGGTAGAGGGGAACATCGGTAGGGCGATACGAGGTCTCCAGGGCAGTATGGATTTCTGGAAGGCGTTGCCGTTGTCCCTGATGGGGAGAGTGGCGCTCCTCAAGATGGTGGCACTCCCAAGGTTGTTATATTATTTTCGGACACTTCCGGTGTGGGTCCCTGCGGCGACATTTAAGAGACTGCAGCAGATGATAATAGGGTTCCTGTGGATGGCTGGTAGACGTAGGGTAGCTTTACATACGTTGATGAGACTGCGGGGGGACGGAGGGTTAGCAGTTCCGGATTTGGAGACCTACTACTTAGCAGCTCAATTGCAGTGGTTGTCCCAGGCGGTGGCTAGAGAGTTTCGGGGGGTGGGGGAAAATCCGAGGGAGCGGATTTCCGCGTGTCTTCTGTCTAGGATTATCCTGCAGCAGCCGATGCGCCTTGGGGGTGTCCCTAGTGAAGTAAGGACCTTCAGGTTGTGTTGGAATAGGAGCCAACAGAGGGCGCGGATCACGCGTCCGTATGCGCCGGAGATCCCGTTGTTAATGTGTCAGAAGTTGCCCCATGTGGGCAACTGGTCGGCACTTGTGAGGTGGAATGATTCTGGATTGACGACTGTGGGAGATCTATATGAAGACAATGCGCTGCTGCCCTATGAGACACTCCGCGATCGGTTCGTTCTTCCTCGCGGGGATTATCTGCTGCATGCGGCGCTGGTGTCAGCTATTCAGCGTCGGTGGAGGGGCGGATTGTCTGAGCCTGGAACATCCATGGCATGCCAGTATGTGGTACTAGCGGCTGGCACCATTAAAGCTGTCACGTGTTTATACCGGCGGATGAACTGCGAGAAACTAGCCCCCCTTACTAGGTTGAAGCAGTATTGGGAGGAGGATTTAGAGGGCGAAATACCTGACAAGATATGGGCTGAGCTGTTGGAGAGGCTCTGGAAATGTTCCAGAAACGCTCGATTCCAGCAGATCCCGTCCTTTATATTGCACAGGGCTTACCTTACTCCTGTTAAAATTCAACGGTATTTCCACACGCTTACGGTGATCTGTCCTAGGTGTCATGTAGAGGGGGCTGATGTTCGTCACATGCTGTGGGGCTGCCCTCGGATCGGGGACTATTGGCAGGAAGTATGGTCCTTACTATGCGAAGTTACGGACAGGGAGATTGAATTTGGTATGGCTCCTTGCTTGCTACACTGGTTTCCCCACACCTCGAAGACTAAAATAACTAGTAAATTTATAGATCTGGGATTGGTACTGGCCAAGCGGGAGATTACATCTAACTGGAAGGCGCAACGTGGGCCGAGATTGCAGAAGTGGAGGGCGGAATTCGTTCGGTGGGCGGACTGTGAAACGGCTCTTAGGTTGCAGGCGGCCACTCAAGTTCATAGCGATAGGGCGCTGGACTCGGCCCGAGCCTGGAGAGCCTTAGCAGAACTTCTGAAATTCACAGACTCTGATATGGAAGTGGGGTCGGAGATTAGTGATACGCAAAACATGCCCTCCTCTGGGCCTGGTTAGAACGGTTACGGGAGAATAGATGGACCTTATTGCTAGCCTGTCAGTAGTCCTGAAATGGGAAAGTTTGATGTTCACCTTAGAATTGTAGAAGATGTAAATATGTGCACAGCTGAAGGCCTTGTTCTGTATCCACTCAACAAGCCATGCCAGGGGAGTTGTGGGAATGGGGGGTGGGGGGAGGAGGGGAGGTAGCATGGGATAGGTTTAAGGGTTTTATGTACTTGTCTTTATTACGATATGGAACTTCCGAGGGCACTCACTGTTATTCGCATTGTTGCGGTGCACCTTGATATGAAAAGATAGTGGAGGGGCTATTGGGTGGTATATCACAGGATGTTACAATGGGTATGAGCAACTCTGTCTGTAAATCATTGCACATGAACAGTATTGTTTGTACGAGGAGGATGGTGGATTAGGATCTTAGTAGGTGCGCGGAAGTTTTTGCTTGAAATGTTCCTGAAGTACTGTACAAGGTTACTTAATAAACATATTTTACAAAACAAAATTGTAGAACAGGGAGAAACATATTTATTTACCCAGGTTACCAGGAGCACAGGATGTCTGCGTAACCCGAGAGGGGGCTCACATTTACAGCAGAACGTGTCCTGGGAATAAAGCAACATGGCATACACTATTTCAGACTTGTTGCTTATATATACAGTGCCTACCGCTAAACTACAGGTGAATGCTGTACTCTCCCTAACCTTTTGGAGGCTTGCTAAAGAGGAGTGCCTCTTCTTTGCTACTCTTTGAACATGTGAGTCCTTCATGTGTTGGGTTAGATTCGACCTGCTGGTGCATGCCTTATAGTGTGGTTCCTAAACCAAGTGGTGTTCCTCCACACAACCAAATATCTTGCTTTACATAGCTGACTTTGGGGCACTGTCTCTAGAAAATTTCAGACTTGTGCAAATATGAATTATATGATAGGGTACTTGCTACCCAATAAAATCAAACCATAGGACATGGTGAATATCAAATATCTGTTGGTTCATCAAAGAATAAAAATAAATGTTCATTCGGTTCAGATATTTATCTACGGTTTGCCACCAAACATCTCTACAACAGACTGTTGCTGATAGCTCCCACCTGGGTGAAACAGACATGGTACTTGGAACTGGTGGTGATGTTCTTAAACATTTCTCTGCCAAGTACCAGAGGCCATAACACAAATAGGCAACCCAATCTACCCTCGTGGGCTTGGGTACTCAAATCCAAACAGATAACGGTGCCAACAAAGGCTAATATTATGAAATACTTTGTGATTTTTTTCACATTTAGTCATACCTGTCGAGTGCATCTGAATCTGATTCTTTATTAGAGAAATAAACATAACCTATTCAAAATAAAAAAGCCAAATTTTTAACACAGGTGTATCCATTGAATAGATAGTATTACGCATAGAATTCCGAAATCACATTTGATTCAACGTACGTAAAGACTTTCTTCAGGGGTTATCTAAAAAAAAGTTTCAAATACATTGATACTGTAAACTCTGTTACATAAGTTAGGTTGATGCCCACTTTCTCTGTATATCTTGAAGATGTATGCCTGATGGACATTACAAGCTAAATCTAATGCAGGAAACGGCGTTTACAATGCTGTCAATACTACGCAGGTAGGTAACAACGCGGTCGTTACAACGACCGCGTTGTTACCACGTGTGGCATTACATCGCAAGACATTTCAACGACTTGCGCTAGGTGGCGTGCAACAACACGCAATGTGTTGGATTTTAAATCCAACACCTTCCCTGCTGTTGCGCTAACTGGAGTAGGAATAGTAATTTATACTATTCTTAAGTCCAGCGCGCCACCTAGCGCAAGTCATTGATTACCTACTGCGTGGTAATAGCACGCTTTGTAACGTGCTACATTCATCTAATGAATGTTATTCAAAGAAAGATGGGAAATGTGACCACTTTTCAGTCTCAAAATGTTTTCATCCCTTAGTCATCCTCAGGACTCTGGGCATCATTCAACTGGATTAATCTCAAACAGGAGCCTGGATTGGTACCGGAGTCTGTTACACACGGATGTAAATCATTGCTTATTTGGAAGACTGTTACATTGCAGACAGTGTACTCGTAAATCTTTATAGGCGCTTCTTGTTTTCATATGAACGAAGCAGACCTGAAGATGTTCTCTGCGCTGAAAACATTTTTAGACCGAAACATCAACGCATTTCCCATCTTTCTTTGAATAACATTCATTACATTTTGGTTTTTAATGTTCATCAGGCATACATCCAAAAGATATATAGAGAAAGTGGGCATCCAGTACATCGATGTTTGTTGAAGAACATCAACCTAACTTATGTAATGGACTTTACAGTATCAATGTATTTGAAACTTTTTTATATAACTCCTGAAGAAAGTATTTATGTATGTTGAATCAAATGTTATTTTGGTATTTTATGCTCAATTTAATCTTTTAAATGGATACACGTGTATGGACAATTTGTCTTTTTGATTTTGAATAGGTTATGTTCATTTCAATAATATAGAATCGGCTTCAGATGCACTTGACAGGCATCATTAAATGTGAAAAAAATCACAAAGTATTTCAGATAATATCCCTTGTTGGCACAGTTACCTGTTCAGATTTAAGTACCAGAGGCCGGCAAACAATCAACTATGTTAGTATACGACTTAAAATGGAAGAAATGTGTTTTTATCAATGGAGCATGTTTAATTCCAAGATGGAAAAGTCAAATGGTATCCATGAGCAACTGTTACACCCAACGATTTATTTATTGCATGCTTTTTTCCCAGAGAAAGGGTACTTGATGCATCTAACCCCTTCCTACCTCCTTGAGTAGTGAAGCTTAAGCCCAACTGTGGTAAAATGTAAAAACTCATCAGTTCTTTTTTGAGGTCATGTAAAATGTGATGGAAAATTGTTTGAAAATAACCAAAAACACTGGCAGACAAGCTGGTCCGAACCCATTGTTTTTTGCCCACTGTTGCACTTTGGACAAAGGCCAACTTATGCAGTACCTACCTAGCTCCTCATGGGAACAGTCAATCATGAACAGTCAAACGAGGTCCCTTCAAAAACGGAAGACAAGCAAACATAGTCTAGTTTCTGTCGTTTAAGGCCTCATCAGTGAGGTTTAGCTTGGATTCTGTACCACAGCGAGCCAGATACTAATGCTTGGTTGTAATTTTGGCCACTTAGGGCATCACATCGAACACACAGAAGGTGATTGGAGGAATGCTTGCAAATAGTCTAAACTACTGGCCATCACTCTAGATGGCATTCCAACCTAGCTTTTTTTGTGTGCACATTATGCCATTGCAAACTGTGGCCTATATTGTGTAAATCAGTACCAACCTTGCTCCTCATTGGAATAGTCCATCCTGAACTGCTAAAAGGGAAAACAGTCAACAGTTTCACCCTTGTTGGCCCTGGTCAGTGAGGTATAATTTGGATCCTGCGGCACAGCGAACACAGGATTACCTCTGTGCATGCCCTTGACCACTTAGATACCTGTAGTAGCACTGTGCTCGAGGAACTAACTCACTTCTACCATTTAAGACAGCAGTTCATTCCTGGGACCAAAACATAGTTTTTCTATACTGATTATCCAATTGAGCCACATCTCAAGGCAGACAATATACATTTAACTTAGTTTTTTATTTATCAGCTGTATAGCCAGGGCCACTGGAATTATGTGGCAGGGGACGGCCAAATTATGCATCAGGGTGTAGTAAATTAGGTAGCAAGAAAATTCTAATTATGCAGCACATTTTGTGAAAGTATTTTTTTTTTCATTTTTAAACTTAACACTGCTTGGGCATTAGTTGTATCTGATTTGTACCAGTTTAACACCCAAATATAGCAGTAAGCTACAGAAAGGTGACCAGTCATCCTTTGCAATGGGCTTGCCATTGCATCGCAACACGTGTCGTGTCGCTTCGTTTTTCGTAACTTTTGAACCATTTGAACTAGAAACAAATTTTTTTGGTCAGAATCTACATATAATGTGCAAGATAATTTATTTTGTGGTAAATATGGCAAATCCTACTATTATGCGAAAATAGCAGCAACCGCACAAACCCTTAATTCCAGTAGCCCCGTGTATAGCTCTCTGTAACTGTTATTTCTTTACGGCGAGTCTGTGAACTCGAAGCTTTGGAGTAAGTAGTTGGAACCTCAGGGGCAGAAGAGTCTGTCTCCATCGGGGTGCCAGTATTCTAGATCACTTCTTGCTTTCAGTTAATGCACACAAAGATATTGCCCTTGACATCTCCATTATGCTTCTGCAAATTTTTTACATTTCTTTTCCAAAATCCATTTCTCCTGATTACGGTATTTAATTATTTTAGATTTGGGCTTGTTTCATTCATTACATTTGTTTTGTTTTCATCAACTTGGGTGGTTAATTTTAATCATTGGCTTATTTCTTTGATGTTGGTTTGGAGCTGTTTGAATCTTTTATTCACATTTCTCTTAGCAAAATCATGCTGCTTTGTATATTTGCTGCCAGGAGCAAGCCCATGTTTCTCTCATTTAATATTGTATTTACATAAACAGGCTCTAGATAAACACTTTGGTTGGGGGCCTCTCCACGTAAGTACTAATCCAATCTTCTACTCCTATCATAATGGTTTAGATTTCGTTTTTTATTATTATTTCAGAATTAATGTATTAAATGTGAATAGGAGACAAGATAAGTAATTGTCAGGTGTATTGAGGAGTGATAACAATTTTAGGGTTGAATTAAATTTGGAGTGGTAAATATTCAGTACATTAAGCATGGTCAGAAGAGCGAGACTGTACATAAACCCCAATTACAATAAATAGTATCTAAAAAAAAATATAAGGTCACAAACCAAGGGATAGAGAAGAGAAAGAGAGGACAAAAGTGAAGGAGTAGTGAGGGAAAGGAGAAAAAAGGTGGGGGGAGTGATGGAAAGGTAGTAGTGGGGGAGGGACATGTGGGGAAGGGATAGGGAATGGGCCTCTAAGATAATGGAGGGAGGGCACATGTGGGATGTGTTGTGCATGAAAACAGATGAAGGTGTGTGAGTTACCGTTATGTAGGCTCTTAGCAGTTCTAGGGAATGGGGAAACTTAATGGGGGACATGAGGTCACATGCATATGAGTCCACTTTTACCCACATTTTTTTATTTTCTCCCAGGGACCCTATAGACAAACTTGTTTAAGGAGTTGTCTGCACCAACCCCATGCCCACCATATATGGATTGATAGTTTGGATAGATATTTCCATTCGTTAGAACGGACTTGAGACCTTATCCTGACCAGGATATACAGGAGGAGGAGTTCATCTTTCTTTAGTGCCTTGGTGATTTCGGGGGTGGGGGGAGCCTGAGGCAATGGAGCAAAGTCCAGAGACCATTCAGTATGTAAGATCTTTGATATGGTTGTGCTAATCTCAGTCCAGAACTTATTCGAGAATGAGCAGTTGAGGAGCATGTGTTGGAGGGCACCTGGCTCCTTCTTGCAGCTCCAACAGATGTCAGAGTTAAAGAGTCCAAGTTTAAAGAGTTTGGAGGGGGTCCAGGGAGACATATAAGCAGTCCATAGCCTGCATTGTGCCATGTCAGGCGATTTTGTTGGTTTTTAGTTAAGTCCAGATGGAGGTAGTAGGATGGTGGGCGTAAGGGGGATTTAGAAGCATCTACCACTTCTGGATTGGTTTCAATAGATTGGAGGATTTGGGAGATAAAATGTTATAGATTTTAGATGCTATGTGTCCACTTGCAGCCATTTTATTGAGTAGGTATGGAAGGTTTTCTGTTTTGGGTGGTTTATGTCTAGCTAGGGATACCTTGAGTTTCCCTTCTTGTTTCATGCTATCATTATGCGATTGTGCAGCCAGGATGGAATTTTTCATTTTGTGTATAAGTTTATTGTCGATTTTACGGAGGGCCTCGGAGGTTCCAGCAAGGAAAGGGGTAGAATGTTCCACTACTATCTTCTTAGTAATTAGTATGGAGGTGAGGTAGAGTGGTGCAATGATGTTCTTCTCTTTTGCAAGCTAGGTTGGTGAGAGGTTGGGGGTTGGGTTAAGCCAGAAGTGTCCTTGTCTTGCAAGATATGCGGTTTGATATCTTCAATAGTCTGGGAGTTTTAGACCTCCTAGAAATTTGGGTAGTCTTAATTTCATGAAAGCGATTCTCGGTTTATTGGCTCTCCAGGGAAATTAGCTAATTAGGTGGCCAATTTTAGTGAAGAAGGAATCTGATAGGGGCATGGGAGACATGCTAATTAGAAAGTTGATAAGAGGTGAAATCACCATTTTGATGGTTTCGATTCGTCCCCACCAAGTAATGAATCTAATTGTCCATTGTTCTGAAAGGTCTTTAATGTTAAATAAGGTTACTTTTTCATTATTCATTCAGGCCTCTACTAAACCATATTCCTAAGTATTTTATTCTATTTTGTACCCATTTAAGGTCAGTGTTTCCTTTTTTGGAGCTGTTGCAGTGGATGTTGAGGGAAATAATTTTTGTTTTCTTTATTGAAAGGTGTAGCCAGATGCACTAGCATAATCTTTGATCATGGCTATTATATTGGGGATCGCAGAGTCTGCTTGGTGCGTGTAGATCAAAATATCTTCTGCCTAAGCAGTTCGTTTTTGTGGGCCAGAGATGAAGAGAATTCTGGGAATTATTCTCTCTAATGTTGATGAGCAGTGGTTTCAGGGAGAGCAGGAACAGTAGAGGGGAGAGAGGACCTCTGTCTTGTGCTTTGAAAAAGATGAAAACTATTTGATAAGTTCCCATTAATGTTAATTTTAGCTTTGGGATCTTTGTATAAGGCTAGACTCATATTGGTAAAGTTGGGACCAAGATTGAAGCCGTAAGCAATGCATGACGGAATGGTCAAGAGACCTTGTCAAAGGCCTGTTCTGTGTCCATGCTGGTTGTGTGGGAGTGTGTGCCTTTTCCATAGCATGACAAAAAAGCCTAATATTGTCTGTGTAAAAATCTACCTCTGACTAATCCTGTTTGGGAGGGATGAATAATTGTTTTGAAGACTGGCTCCAATCTCATGGCCGGGATTTTTGTGTAGATTTTGCAGTCTGTGTTTGTTGGAAAACGAGGCAGCATCTGTGAGGCCTGCACAAATAACATGACTACATTTGTCCTTCACTGGGAACCAAACACCCAATTGTAGCGCCTGACTCTCAGAGGGTAGCGTTGCAGAGCAGTCTGAGGCTTACTCAAGGGAGGTGGTGTAGGCTAGTGTTAGAAGGTGGTTCTGACACTATGGGCTGCCCGGATTTTTCGATTTTTGAGCACCTAATTGTTGAGCTTTTATTGTGGGGGAGCCTCATATGTTGGGACTCACCCACAGTGAACTCAGGATGTAAGAGACTGCATGGGGATTTTACTGGTGTTCCCCTGGCTTGACCAGGCCACTGCGCAGCAGCTGGAGTAAGGGACACCGGGCTGGTTACATGCCGACACGTGTGTACATGGAATAGGCTTTATAGGCTGGAAAGAAACATGCCAGGGAAAGTCAGTGTGTTTTACTGTGTTTTCACTTCACTATTCCCCCAAGGGAATGTGGGGCCCATGGCCAGATTAACTTCCGTTAGGCCTACAGATTCCAGACACGCACTTAAGTCCAATGTAGCGAATGTGAAATTAAGTATTCTGCAGAGTCCAAAGTCATATTTGTACTGCTTTTGGGTCATCCAGAACTGTCATATTTTTCTGAGCCAGCCATGACCAGACCCAGGCTGAGGGCTGACCTCAGTTGGATAGATTGATGACCTTTCTTCCACAAGCGAGGGCCTCCTCTCCACGAAGAGAAGATGGGTGGGGCTACAGGCCAATCCATCAACCGCTGTCGCTGGGTGCCAGGCACCAGGCTGCACCAAGAAGGGAAGGCAGCTTGGGGGGAAGGTGCTTCCGAGACATGTGGCAGAAACCCTGGACGACGCCATTTTGAACAAGCTCAGAGGCTGGACAAGAAGGAGGGAGCAGGGGCAGGGACGTGATGTGTCGCTGTTTGATAGGACCAACAGAGACTTCCTGCCAGCCCCCTACTCAACTTTTAAAAAGTGCTTGCACAGGAAGAGAAGGTCTCTCTGGGGTGTGGTCTGCTGAGGGTGAAGGTGCTGGAGCCTGGCGCAATGGGCAGTTGGAACACTCAATAATTGATTGTCCAGTCTGTACTTTGCTTTATAAAAGTAAGAGTACATTTATTAAACACACACACTACTCAATACTATGCACCAATTTACAAATATACATAAGCTGTTGGAATTACTTTGTGACATTGCATAACATCTCCACCCCTCCCGCAAGGGGGGGGGGGTGGGGTCTAGTACCACCACTCCCATGTATGCACATCAACTTGCTCCCAATGCAGATAGTTGAACATAACCTGGAGCGAGGGCCCTGCGCACTGGTACCATCCCAGTGGTGACCCACCCCATTACCTCAACAAGCATTAACAAGCATTTGCAATGCAACAGGTCTCGCATTTACGTGAGTTTGAGCTGTTGGCATTGTAAATGACAATGCCTTTTATTTATGTTTTGGTTTTGGAACATAAATAAAACACATTGTCATTTACAATGCCAACAGCTTAAACTTGCGTAAATGCGAGACCTATTGTATTGCAAAAGCTTGTGCATTGAGTGTCGTCGGGTAGTGCAAACTCGTGTTCTCACTGTAAGTGGAGTGAAAGTGGCCTTTGGTTGTTGAGATTTGAATGTTAAAAACATAGTTGTGTTGCTCCTCATCAGCCGGGCTAGAACACATAGCTGAGTTAGTTACAATGTTATTATTTCTTGTGTTTATGAACCTGGGGTTCAAATGGCAGAAAATGACCAGCAACTGGCAGGTAGGTATTCACCCTTTTAGCATACATTGCTTAGTATGTGCACAACGGAATCCATGAAGTCGTCTAGAGCTAATAATGTCACGAGAGGCCGGCGGTCACCGAGTTAACAGCGCCTTTAATGCAGGGGCGTCCTACGTAGTAAGTACGTGAGTGGCAGGTACATGTCTTATTTTCAGAATGTCTAGGTATGATTCATTTTCAAACAATTAATTTAAATGATGTCAGTTCCACTCAATAGTCAGACCATCTCATAGTATTGGATTTGTAAATGAATACCAGCACATAAAACAGTGCAGATTTTTGTTTCCATGTAACGTGTTCAGCAAAGTCAGGGCATTCCAAGCAACAGTCCAATCCCCTGCAAATAACTATAAGCAGGCAATAGCTGGTGACTCCAATAATTACTGTATTTAATGCATAGTGTTCAAAAAGCAGAGAAGCTTAATTTGGGTCAGCGGTTTCCGGTGCGCGGCACTGGCAGATAATTGTCAGCACTGGCTCTAGTGACAGCCCAGCACATGGTGAGGTTGTCTTTTTTAATTCTGAGGTGAGCACATCATCTGTGTCTATTATGTGAACATACACTGGGCATGAATAATACCAGCCTCTCATGCAGTTATTATAGCTTTGGAAAGCTGGAAATCTCTGAATTGTTAAACTTGTAGGATATTGCTGCTTAGGTGTTATGTTGGTACTGTCAATGGCAGTGCTGTCGGGTTTGCGTGTTCCGGGGTGCAGTAGCCTTCTAAGAAGAGCCCTGGCAGTTATTTTTTTTTTTACAAATCAAGCAAATAGAATGTTTCCAATATTAATTATTAAGGGGTACTGTGCTTCATTTCCTAGGTGGCACAATTCATCACTGGGGAATGGAGCCAGACAGGAGCTGTAACTGAAATGTAGAAGCCCTGGAATGTCCGTGTTATTGAACCCTCTCATTAACCTTCTCCGGGCCGTGACATATCCACAATTATGAATGCTGCTGCTTTCGAACTGTGATTTGTAGGCCAGTGGCACATTTTGGTTACAACCTACTTCCAAATAAATACATTTTTGCCTGCTTACACCAAATAACCCCTGGCTTTTATGCTCGCATGCCCCTGCATGTACACTGCGGGGTTTCTTAGCATGCGATTCTTTGGGGGCCAGTTCTCAGAGAATCTTCTTCAGCTAAAAGCCTCAGTACAAACTCCACATTCGACGTGGTAAGATCTCTCTAGATAATCCACGTAAAACAAGCCGAAAATATGCTCTTAAGATAAACGTGCCATGCGTGACTAGCTGAACATTTTCACAACCCCCATGTTTAATAGCATGCCTAAAGTGTGTTCACAAGATCTAAGTTTATGATCATGTTGAACATCTCCTTATAAATTGAACATGCACTCACATGCTATAAGTCCCTGAAAAAAAAACGCCGAAAATGTACGCTCTATTAATAACCAGCACTGAAAGTGCATGCTGAACATTAGGGTTTACAAGATCACCAAGTGTTATGGGAAAGCGCTAAAAGGTCAAATAATTGCTACAGTGGGGATACGTAGTAGAAGAACATACTATGATGAGACATATGTTCAAAGATTAACACGTAAGGGCATGTCGAAAAGCTGTTTAATTTACAGCAGACACATGCATCTGTTAACAACTTCCACATGCAATGACATGCTTGGAACAAGCAACAAGGTTGGGGTATTAGAGGAGGGGGGCGTTAATGAGCAGCAACACAAAGGAGACAGGGCGGGAGTTAAAAGCAGAGACGTGAGAGGAGGAAGGGAGGGACTGGACTCAGGTAAACAACCAGCGGAGGGTTGGAGGTGGTGCTAGATCGGACGGCCTGGGGAAAATGCGATCACATACATATAGTACATTGCCTATACCACTGCGAACCTCTAGCAGATGTGTCTGCGCGCACACAACCAAAGCTTTCAGCCAGGATTTAACAGCGCAGGCACTTCTGTAAAGTGCTCCTGTAAATAATAATTGAGCATTGAAGTTCACGCGCTCCCACAGCCGAGGCAGTGTTAATTCTTACACGAAGTTTACTTTGACAGCATTGTACTTTAAAGACCCAGCAGCAGTACAAGGAAAGAGGGGAAGGCACCTCCAAAACTGCTGGTAACATTTGGCGTTGATCTTTAAATGCACAGCAAATGTAAGGAGATAAGGCATGATTTACAAGCGTCGTAGGCACAACCTAAACAAGCGCGCACTGAAGCTGACGGAGTGGGAGGGGGAGTGGGGGCGGGCACGCAGGCTGCCAAATGGTGCGATGAATCACGGCTAAAGTGAAAGCAAACAAGTGGGTGGTTGCAGGACTCCAAATGGTGCGCGCGCCCGGACGGGTCACATGCACTGTAGTTGGAGGCCTGCAAAGCCACTGTTTGCACTTCCAAAACGCGCTTACTATAAGTCTCGCCAGAGCAGCGCTAAAGCGCTGGTCAGGCGAGACCTAAAAAGGGGTAAACCTGCCTTGGTGACACATGACCCTGACTGAGCATCTCCTACTGACCATAAAGTATGCACCTCTATATCTTAAGGGCTAGCAGTCTGGGGACTTCACCTAAGCGCATCAGCAAGAATCCATGTTTACGCACCGTTTAGAATGACAGTACTCATCACCTTGGTTGATCAGTTGAATGCATTGCAATTACAGCCCCTAAAGTCATCACAGATGAAATCACAGGATTGCGCATATACAGCCAGACACCCTAGCAGGACTGTCTGGCAACATAGCCCCACTTGGCTTATGACATCTCCTTACACATGTGACTTACAGTCCCTTCAAAAGAAGTACTCCTGGCAACTACCCTTCTCCTGCAGTGCGCCTCTTCACTTTAAAAGGAATCACAGGTAAAAGCATGGGATTACGTAAATACAGTCAGACCCCCTAGCAGGAAGGTTCAGCAACATAACTCCATTGAGCTTAACATCACCTTACACAGGTACTTCACTTTACACATGTGACTTTCAGTCCACCTAAAAAGAAATAACCAATAGTAAATGCATTTCGGTGCAATTACACCACCTCACCTCCAGGGGATGCCCTTCTCTAGACATCCCCATCTCAGCCCTTCACTCCATGATGCATTTCATAGTACACCCTCAGCTGTAGAACATAAGTTCCAGCCTAGAAGGTGTTAAAGGCTGGCTGAGCCCTTGAGGGATTTTTCTTTCAGATGCCCCGTGAAACTTATGGGTGGACTGTTCTTCTTTATGCTGGGGGAGGCTGCGGTCCTCCTGCAGCCCCCCTGCACCTCTTTTCACACATGAGGGTGACCCCCTCCTCTTGGGGCCACCAGGCACCAAAATGGCAGATTTCTTCGTGCTGGGGGGGGGAAGACTGCGCTTCTCCAGCAGCTCCCCCAGCACCTTTTCACAAGTGAGGGTGACCCCCCTCCTCTGGGGGCCACAAAGCACCAAACGGCAGATTTCCAAATGACTGGCGAGGCATTATGGGGTGCTTCATGCTCCTCTTTACCAGCCCCAGCCACTGGGAACACTCTCCTCCGCCCTCGGGGTCTCTGATTCAGCAGGCTGCTGTCTTCACTGGCTCCATGCGCCAGCCTTTCACCTGGCTCTCCTCCGTGGCCTCTCTTCTCCCTGCGCAGAGGCCACTGCTCCTGCGCACCGGTCCTGGGCTCTTCTTCTGGTGATGTTAGGGTCCTGGGGGCAGTCAGGGTGTCTCTCCTTCCGACTGCCCATTGCGCCAGGCTCCAGCACCTTCAGCCTCAGTAGACCACATCCCAGAGAGAGCTTCTCTTCCTGTGCAAGCACTTTTTAAAAATTGAGTAGGGGGCTGGCAGGAAGTCTCTGTTGGTCCTATCAAACTGCGACACATCACGTCCCTGCCCCTGCTCCCTCCTTCTTGTCCAGCCTCTGGGTTTGTTCAAAATGGCATCGTCCAGTGTCTCTGGCCACATGTCTCTGAAGCCTCATCCCCCACGCTGCCTTCCCTCCTTGGCGCCAGGCACCCAGTGACAGCTGCTAATGTATGAGCCTGTAGCCCCACCCATCTTCTCTTCATGGAGAGGAGGCCCTAGCTTGTGGAAGAAAGGTTATCAATCCATCCAGCTGAGGTCAGCCCTCAGCCTGGGTCTGGTCATGGCTGGCTCAGAGAAATATGACAGTTCTGGATGATCCAAAAGCAGTACAAATATGACTTTGGACTCTGCAGAATACTTTTTTTCACATTTGCTACATTGGACTTGTGTCTGGAATCTGTAGGCCAAATGGAAGTTTTTCTAGCCCCTGGCTCCACATTCCCATAGGGGAATAATGAAGTGAAAAAACAGTAAGACACACTGACTTTCCCGGGCATGTTTCTTTCCAGTGTATACAGCCTATTCCATGTCACCACCCAATACTGCATAAGTCCTGCCACACCATTCACTTTGTAGCTGCTCCTGGACTGCGAACGCTAGGAATCTCCCCTGCGCAGCCCGCACACATGTGCACACGCATGTACACATGTGTCTGCATGTAACCAGCCCGGTGTCCCTTACTCCAGCTGCTGAACAGTGGCCTGGCCAAGCCAGGGGAACGCCAGTAAAATCCCCATGCAGTCTCTTGCATCCTGAGTTCACTGTGAGTGAGTCCCAACTTATGAGGCTCCCCCACAGTAAAAGCTCAACAATTAGGCGCTCAAAAAGCGAAAAATCCGGGCGGCCCATAGTGTCAGAACCACCTTCTAACAGTGTTAATTAGTGAGATTGAGTCATGCAGGTCCAATGAAGGAGAATTGTATGGCGTGGTCTTTGAGGATCTTCCTCCTGGCAAAGAAGGACTTCTTTTCCTTACTGTCTCTCAGAGTAGTGTTGTGTGATGCCTAAAGACACACCTTGCCATGCAATTTTCTGTACTTTCTTCATGTGTGAGATGACTTGTTCTGTGTGTGGGTAGTGGAGAGGTCTGAGGATCAATACCCTAGGGTAGGATATGTTTTTAGGTTTATGCATGGGGATTCTATGGGCATGAGTTATTTCAAAATCCTTATCAGCTAAAGGTATCAATTTGTCCACAAATGCAGAGCAGGAGAGTGCATGGCCTTCAGTACCTTCTAGAATACCAAAAATGCAAAGATTTCCTCTTCTATGTGGGCCTTTCAGGTCAGTGATTCTCCTTTCCAGTTGTGCTATCTTTAGTGAGGTGGACGTTTGAGCGCTAGTTGAGATAAGTTTGTGGTCCTCGAAAATGCTTATCCATGATTCAGCTTCTGAAAGTATTCCATCCAGGGACTGAATGTCTTGTTTGATGCATGAGAGGCCATTTTGCATCATGGCTGTGCTGATTCTGGTGAATTGAGCCAAGACGTAAAGGGTTTAGAGTTTTTTTTTCAGGTTATTGTCTGCCATCTTGTTGGGTAGATTTGAGGGCTAGGTGGTTCAGCTGAGCGGATGGCGGTAATAGCAGGGGTTTGAGCCTGTTTGAGTGTGGTGGCGTATTGGAGCTACTGAGGAGTCGCTACTCGCCCTGCTGCAATAGGTAGCATATTTGAGACTAAAACTCCTGTGATATCTCGGTAATGGAGTGCTCGGGCCTAGTGTGGTTGATGATTGTTTGCAACCCTTCTCCATCTTGAGGTCAGACAAATAAGGTTTGAAGGGGTGAGTCATCCATATAATTGGAGGGGGTGAACGGTGCAAAAAGCATACCTCACAACTGATGGTCTAGTGGAGAAATTGGGTATGCTGCAAGTCGCTGTGTTAAAACAAGTTGCTGGGTGCGTTATTAATTATGAAGCCCCTGGATGTGTAGAGTTATCCCCACAGCGGCGGTATTGAGTCCGGCATCTCCGAGTGGAATGTGTGTGGATCAATAAATTCTGCTGTGTGGTGAATAGTTAGGAAGAGAAGTGGTTTGCAGGCAACGCTACTTGTTCCAACCTTGGAATCTTATTCCTGTATGCAGAATCCGCACCGGGGGTCATCAGGAGAACCCTTTGAAGCTGCTGGCATAGCGGAGCTTAGACGGCCATCTTCTCCGGCGGTAGTCACATCACAGTCTTTTTGAGGGTTCTAATTTGGTGTTGGGAGTATGCAATCTCTAAAAGATTTGTTTATGTAGTTGTAAGCACGGTCATGTATATCGGAAATCTGTTAGAATACCATTGCAGGCTCACAATGAGACGTCAGGAGTACGCAGTCATCGAAGGCTTCTCTATAACACTGAACAAACTCTTGATGTGCGTGTAACATCGATGACTGTTTTCCCATAGTTTTAAATTAGGTATTTGGTGTGCACATTATTCAAGAAAGCTCTCTTTTAGCTCTAAACGAGATCTAGGATGTGTTGCAGCCTGTTTGATTAGAAAGCCGATACCCGTGCACAAAATACTAATTACATTATATCATCTCAGATTTTAGTTTATTTAAGGCAGATAACACTGTTACAGTGTCTTCCATATTAGAGGTATGCATAACTGCAGCATAAACTTAAAGAATGCTTTTTCATCATGTGTTCGTGATTGTGTATTTGTTTGCTTGCAATTTTTTAGGCTGCTTTTGCAAAGTTTGACTAAGATTGTAAGGGTATGAAATCTCTCTGAATTCTTTCACGTTACTGTTAATGAGATATTTATTTTTAGAGCAAATTAATAAGTTAAGAAACCCTATATCAACACAGAACAACATTTGCCTCCCTTTTTCTTTTCCAGAACTGATGGCAAAGATAGAAAAGCACACGGTGGACAACCCTCATTCGGATGATCAGGAGGAGGAAGACGATTAGAAACATTAAAACAGTTAGACGGTTGTTTTTATAAAATAAATAAAACCTTAATAAAAATGAGCTTTTCTGCCCAACCCAGTATTTATCACCTAACCAATTAAGTTAACAGTAGGGCTGTATATATGAGGTGCTTGTCACAGTTGACATACAAAACAGTGGTTCTAAATAATCACCTTAAAGACAGCATGCAAGCATAAGACCTACTCTGCACAGGTAAATGACATTTGAAAAACAGCAACATTTTCACTTCTCTTAATAAGATGCAAGGAGCTGTAAACTACTCCACTTGACTATCAAAATGAGGGTGAAAAATGTGATATATGGGCTCCAATAGCACTCCCAATCGACTGTGTCTCTTCAATAATGGCTAGAAAAGCTCAATGGGCCACCCTTTGCTGTATCAATACATTGAATGCAGCAATGTTTTATTCATATACATACTTTTTTTATTAAATTCATTTTTTTCAAAGAGTAAAACATTTTCTAAATACACAGACATTTCTTTTTTTATCTTTTATATACAATATTTTTTGTATGTGATTCAACATTTCATATTAATGTGCATTATAGACATTATTTGTACAAAAACCCCAAACTATGATCAACCTCACACCCCAACTAACTCACATTGCATCACAGCCTTACATGCCACACTCACACATTCATACCTCACATACATACTACACCCAGCTTCAAAGGCATACACAGTTCAGATCATGGGAGGACCACTTCATTTAATGTCCATGGTTATGTTGCCAGCTGGGGGTCCAAGAGATTTGAACATGGTAAGTTAATAATGCTGCCTAAAGTCATACTTTTTTCAGGCTCTTCCTCCATGTCAAATGGTTGTGAATGTCAGCAAACAGGACCAGAAAAAAACTCCTTAAAATCATTTTTGTAAAATCACCTGCCATCCAACCTGTGCAAACCTTATAAAGTTGTCATGGTACTGGAGAGGAGCACTCTTGCTACAGCCAGTTTCAAACATGCTCCAATCTGAGTTTGAGTACGCTCCCTAACCGAAATTGCCCTTCGTTGTCGTATTTCTTAAGTACAGGAGTGAAGCGGGTATGATGTGGCTGTATCAGTTAATCCTACATTTTTTTAAATCACACCACTTACCAGTACCGGAAAATGTGACTGTTAGAGTCGGGGATCTCTGGTTGGCGCAAGGTTGCCCTTGTGTCAAGCAGGAACCCTCTCCTCCACGTCAGGGCGCAGGATAACCCCTCGCGAATGACCCTTGCTCACCCTCTAGGTGCGTGGCGTGAGCAGCCAAGGCGATTCCTCAGGCGTTGTTGGTTAAGCACTTCCAATCATACACACAGTAAATACATCAATCCCCCCAGAAACGGACACCAGACTTGGATATATATAAAAATACGCTTCTTTATGTAAAAATAGGTATATATATCTCAGCAGACTTATCACAAGACCAATAACGTTTTCGCTATGCCCCCAAGTTGTAAAGCAGGCAAATGTTCGTTGTTCGTAGCTTCAAATGGACACTTTGTAGTCTCTTGCAAATATTACTTGTGGTTCCAGTACTCACAGAGATCGGCTCCGGCGAACGGGGAAATAAGGCGTTGCGGGCCCCGAGCCCGATACTGGAACTTCTTTCGTGATGTGGAGAGTCGGCACAGGTCGGTGCGACTCTCAGCTTGGGAAGTGTTCTTGGGTCCTCAATCAGCAGGTGTGGGCACGTAGGCAGGCGCGGCCAGCGACCCTTTAGCACGGCGGTGCAGGAGGGTCTCCACAGCGGGGGCGGCGCGGCCTGAGATGTCCGGGGATAGCGAAGCGGGGTCACAGGGCACGGTCAGTGCAGCTGGATGACCCGGCGTAGATCACAGTCGTCGGACGGCTTCCGGCGGGAGGGGTGATAGCGCGGTCAGCGCGCTCCAGTAGCAGGCGGTGACAGGGATGCAGGCGGCCCGGCCCGGGGACAGAGAGCGGCTCTGGACGGAGCGGGGCTCTCACGGGTTTGAGGCAGGCAAGCTTCTGAGTGTCACGGCCCTAGGAGGGGCGATGAGGGGCGCAGTCTCTTTCCAGCGGGATGCACACACGGCTCGAATTGGAGGACGAGCAAAAGCACAGAGAACCCACTGTTCCTGGGGTTCAGTTCAGGGGGCAAGCTCAGATCAAGCCCTTGGAGAATGTTCAAGCACAAAGTAGCAAAGTCTTTTCAGTAGTCTCTTCCTCTCCTTTCTCAGCAAGGCAAGCAGCAGGCCAGCTCCTCCAGCGTCTTCTTCTCCTTCTAGTCGGGCAGAGGTTCTTTGTGGTAAACAGGATTCTGATTTCTTAGGAGCCAGGCTCCTACTTTTATACCATGATTCTTTTGTTCTTTAGCGCCAGGGGGCCTGGGCCTGGCTCAGTCCAGTTCTGGAGCACTTTGTTATGGTGACTCTGCTCTTTCCTTTCAGCAGCAGGGCAGAGACATCAGCCGCTCCACAGGGGGCGGCGCCGGCTTTGTGGTGGCAGAGCACAGGTCTATTCAAGAGTCAAGGTGTGCTCCTCCCACCCATCCTGGTGTCACCTCTCTACCCACCACCTGGCAGCCAACCTGTCTCTGGGGATCCCCCCACCCTGCTCCTTACTGTTGCCAGGCAGAACACACACACACAGCAGGGCGGACTGAGATGGTCAGGTCAGTAAATACTAACTTTCTAAAAGTAGTATTTACAAACCCAGGATATTAAAATAAACTTGACTACAAGAAGTATTTTATTATTCTGAGTTCAGGCATACTAAACTTGACACTCTACCATGCTCTCTGAGTCCACTGGGGTCACAGCGTTGGCGTGATCCCAGCAGCCCATCCTGGCCTATGGAGAGCAGGTAGCCTTCAATAGTGAAAAATGACAAGGGCTGTAATTCACTACTAAGACATGCCCCACACATCAGGGCATGTCCTACCTTATGCCTACAATGCACCCTGCCCTTGGGCCTACCAGAGGGGTGGCTAATATGTAGGTAAGGGAAGGTTTAGGGACTGGCAAGGGGGGGCCCTTGCGCAGTCAGCGCGACGGTCCCAGACTGCACGCAGGGTCTGCGGTGGCAGACCCTAGACACATTTTACAAAGCCGCTTTCTGTGGGTGGCGCAACCAGCGCTGCAAGCCCACCAGCAGCATTGGCCTTCACAAGCCCTGGCACCCCTGGTGCACTTTACTGGGGACTGACAGTGAATCCAATAAACCAATCATGAACATCAATTACAGGTACACTTTACCTAGGGAGCACTTGCACTGCGGCACGGATTAGCCGTGGCGCAGTGCCCTGAGCGGACAACACCAGCAAAACAATCGAGGCACACCATCAAAAAGTGGAAGGGAAACTCACGCCAAGGTGCCAGGTCTAACACGTGTCCCCTCCAGCTGAAATGTGGGGAGAACTACCCTTGCCCAGGGGGTTCCTTGTCACTAAGGCGGAAATACCTGGACAGACCGTCAGCATTGGCGTGATCTGTACCAGGACGGTGTTCCACCGTAAAGTCCATACCCTGTAGGGAGATGGACCACCTCAACAGCTTCGGGTTCTCACCCCTCATTTGCATCAACCATCTGAGGGGCCTGTGGTCCGTCTGAACCCGGAAGTGAGACCCAAACAAGTAGGGTCTTAGCTTCTTCAGCGCCCAGACCACAGCAAATGCTTCTCGCTCAATTGCACTCCACCTACTTTCCCGTGGAAGTAACCTCCTACTGATGAAGGCTACGGGTTGGTCCCAGCCCTCCTCAGTCATCTGTGAGAGAACAGCCCCTACACCATGCTCTGAAGCGTCTGTCTGTACTAGGAATTCCTTGGAGAAGTCAGGGGCCAAGAGCACGGGCGCCGTGCACCTGGCAGTCTTCAGGGTGTCGAAAGCTTTCTGACAGGTGTCAGTCCAAATCACGTTCCGGGGCTGCTTCTTGGAAGTCAGCTCTGTCAAGGGGGCCACAATCGTTCCATAGCCCTTGACAAACCTCCTGTAGTACCCAGTGAGCCCCAGGAAGGCCCTCACTGCGGTCTGCGTCTTGGGGGGTTCCCAAGCCAGGATGGTTTCAATTTTGGGTTGCAAGGGTGCCACCTTGCCACTCCCCACTTGGTGTCCCAAGTACACCACGGAACCTTGCCCGATCTGGCACTTGCTTGCCTTGATCGTGAGGCCTGCTCGGCGCAGAGCCATCAACACTTCCCAGAGGTGGCGCAGGTGTTCGGGCCAGGTGGCACTGAACACTGCGATGTCATCCAGGTAGGCGGCACTGAACGCATCCAGCCCAACCAGTACCTGGTTGACCAACCTCTGAAAGGTGGCAGGGGCATTCTTCATTCCAAATGGCATGACTCGGAACTGGAAGTGCCCATCTGGAGTAGAGAATGCTGACCTCTCTTTGGCCCCATCGGTCAAGGCGATCTGCCAGTACCCAGACGTTAAATCAAACGTGCTGAGGAACCGGGCAGCCCCCAGACGATCAATGAGCTCATCAGCTCTGGGGATGGGGTGCGCGTCAGTCTTCGTCACTGAATTGAGTCCTCTGTAGTCCACACAGAACCGGAGTTCAGGTGTGGCTCCCGGCGCAGCAGCCTTTGGGACCAAGACCACGGGGCTGGACCAAGGACTGCTGGAGGACTCAACCACCCCTAGCGCAAGCATTTTGGAGACCTCCTCCTTGATGCAAGCTCTGACCCTGTCAGTTACCCTGTAAGCCTTGTGCTTCACAGGTAAGCTGTCTCCTGTGTCCACATCATGGACGCACCAATCTGTGACACCAGGAACCAGGGAGAATCTATCGGGAAACTGCCCCAGCAAGTGGCGGCAATCTTCCTGTTGTTCGGGCGTCAGGGTGGGTGAGAGGTTAACTCCATCCACTGACCCATCTTTCTCAGAGGCCACTAAGAGGTCAGGAAGAGGCTCGGTCTCCTCTTCCATTCCATCATCAGTGGCCAGCAGCATGCCCACTTCGGTCCTCTCTAAGTGGGGCTTAAGGTGGTTAACATGTAGGACCCTCAAAGGGTTCCTGGGAGACTGCATGTCCACCAAGTAGGTGATAGGACTTTTGCGCTCCACAACCTCAAATGGACCTGTCCACTTATCCTGAAGTGCACAAGGCTCCACTGGGGCCAAGACCCACACCTTTTGTCCAGGTTGAAGCTCTACCAGAGTGGCATTCCGGTCGTACCACCGCTTCATCTCCTCCTGGCTGGCTTCCAGATTTGCCTCAGCAAGTTGCCTGAAACGCCGAGTCTGGTTTCGGAAGGCCAGCATGTAACTGTATACATTCTGGGGAGGTTTCCTGGGAGATTGCTCCCAGCCTTCCTTTACCAAACTCAGAGGTCCTCTTACCGGGTGGCCATACAGAAGCTCAAAGGGGCTGAATCCTAGAGACTTCTGTGGCACCTCTCGGTAAGCGAAGAGCAGGCATGGCAAGAGGACGTCCCACTTACGCCTCATTGGACCGTCCAGGCCCATGATCATGCCTTTGAGGGTTCGGTTGAATCTCTCAACCAACCCATTTCCTTGGGGGTGGTAAGGAGTGGTGAACTTGTAAGTTACCCCACACTCCTTCCACAGGGATTTCATATACGTGGATATGAAATTGGTCCCCCTGTCGCTCACCACCTCTAGAGGGAATCCCACTCGGGAGAAAATTCCCATCAGTGCTCGTCCCACCACGGGGGCCGTCACTGTCCTCAGAGGGATGGCTTCAGGGTACCGGGTGGCATGGTCCACCAAGACCAGGATGAACCTGTTGCCCAGGGCTGTCTTGGGGTCCAGAGGCCCCACAATATCAATACCCACTCGTTGGAATGGCGTACTGACCACAGGGAAAGGTTGCAGAGGAGCCTTGTGCTTCCCTCCGCTCTTACCACTTGCCTGGCAAGTCTGACAGGTTCTGCAGTAGGAATCTGAATTCTTGTGCATTTGGGGCCAGTAAAAGTGGGTGACAAGCCTGTCATAGGTCTTGTCCATCCCCAAATGTCCTGCTAAAGGCACATCATGAGCCAGCCCCAGTAGGAAGGTTCTGAACTTCTGGGGTACCACCAGCACACGGGCTGACCCAGGTTCAGCAGCCTTAGGCTCGGAATACAGGAGGTCACTCTCCCAGTACACGTAGTGTGTTTTGGCCTGAACACCATTGGCCTGGTCTGCAGCCTGCTGCCGCATACCCACGAGAGAAGGGCATTCTTTCTGCTCCCTGCAGTATTCCTCCCTGGAGGGACCTCCTTCTTGCTGCCAATGGGTCAGCTCAGGCAAGTCTCCCAGTTCGGCAATCTGTTCCCCGGTAGGCTCCAGAGCATCCCCCTCAGGGTCTACTTCCTCCTGGGCCGTGGAAACTTTGGGGGCCGGTTTCCCGCGCCTCCTGCGCCTTCTCCCTAAGGCCGGTTCCTGGACCTTTCCCTCAGGCTCCAGGACCCTCTCAACACCCCTACTGGCTGCCATGGACCGGGTGGTCACGCACGCCCAGTCGGGTAGACCCACCATCCTCAGATGCGTGGTCTTCTCCACCTTTTCCCAAGGGGAGCTCTCCAGGTCGTTCCCTAGCAGACAGTCTACAGGCATGTCAGTTCTCACAGCGACTTGTAGAGTACCAGAGACCTCCCCCCACTCAAAGGGAACTTGAGCCATTGGACAACGGCTCTCTATGTTGTCAGCATTGACAACCCTACAGTAGGCATTGGGTACAATCTGCTCTTGAGACACCAGGTGTTGCCTCACCGAGGTCACGCTGGCTCCTGTATCTCTAAGAGCCTCAACCTTCTTTCCATTGATGGTCACTACTTGCCCATATTTCTTAGTGTTAGAGGGCAGGTAGGTTACAGGGACCATCTCACTGTCTCCTAGCGAGACTAGGGTCATCTACCCGGGACCCCCACCCTCCTGGACTGCTACCTCCTCCCCAAAATTAACATTAGCTACTTGCCGGGGTGGAGCACCAGTGGGTGCGGTCTTACCAAACAGGCGACACTTAGGATCAGAGGCAATGTGACCCGGGTCACCACACCTATAACAATTGAAGGGCCCCTTTGGAACAGGTCTACCTGTCGGGGCCCCGTTCTGCTGCGGGGGTGGGGGAGGCTGAGAACCCTTCTGCTGGTTCCCTTGGGCATTACTTTGGGGGCCTTTTTGGAACCCCTTCTGTTTACCCCTGTCCCCCCCACTCTTCTGCTGGTGACCCTGCCCACCTTTGGCGGAGTCTCCCACTTGACCCTTGTGGACCCTGGTGCTGAGCCAGCGGTCCGCCTCCTCAGCAAGCTTCCTCGGGTTGGACAGCTTGCTATCAATCAGGTGCTGGCGTAGCTCAGGAAAACATTGACTGGACAAGTGCTCCCATGCAATTAAATCAAGCAGCCCTTGATAATCATTCACTTTGCTACCCTTCACCCAACCATCCAGCGCTCTGCAGAAAAAGGTCACATACTCCACATACGTACTCTCAGGGATCTTCTTAGTCTCCCTGAACCTCTGTCTATATAGCTCAGGAGTTAACCCATACCTTGTCATTAAAGCTTCCTTCATATGGGGGTATGAGGCTTGGAGATCTAAGGGCAAATCTAACAGTGTGTCACGCCCTTCAGCAAGGAACCTTCCCCACAACCCCGCTCCCCAGTCTTTCTCAGGGACCCGGTGTGAAGACATGGCCACCTCGTAGGCTCTAAACCACTGCCCTATGTCATCCTTTCTAAAATACTCCTTTACTACATCTTTGGGGATGTACACCTTGGACTCTACCTGCACCGGTGGAGTGCTGCCACCAGAAGGAGCGGTATCCAAACTTTTCGCCTTCAGCTCCAACTCCTTCAATCTTATATCATGATCCATTTGGCGTTGTTGTGCCTCTAGGGCCAACTTCTGCTTTTCCATTTCCATTTGTCCTGCCAACTTTGCCATCTCCATTGCATGCGCCCTGTCTGCTGCCCTGTCTGCCAGCTCCTCTGGCGACCGGACTCTGCTGGGCTCCTCAAGGTTGTCGGGTGGAACGATGTCCCCCGCATTCCGTGGGTCTCGTGACTCCTTCCAGGCTCTCAACGCCTTGGTGTACTGGGTCTTCCTCTTGAATCCAGCATGGGGGACTCGGAATTTTACACTGTAGCCTTTCAATGGCTCCATCGTGTAGCCTTCCAGTCCCTCCCAATCCACCTCATCTATTCCAGAAATCACAGAGAGTGCTCTCCCAGCGGAGAGTGAGCTAGGCATGGTTGCAGTAACGGCAGATGTCTCAACAAAGTTCAACAAATAAAAACCTGTGGCTGCGTTATATGGTCTGCTCTTACTATCTGGTGATTAATAATTCACTGTATGTAAATTACAAGTGCAAATCCGAAATCCCAGCGCTGCCACCAATGTTAGAGTCGGGGATCTCTGGTTGGCGCAAGGTTGCCCTTGTGTCAAGCAGGAACCCTCTCCTCCACGTCAGGGCGCAGGATAACCCCTCGTGAATGACCCTTGCTCACCCTCTAGGTGCGTGGCGTGAGCAGCCAAGGCGATTCCTCAGGCGTTGTTGGTTAAGCACTTCCAATCATACACACAGTAAATACATCAATCCCCCCAGAAACGGACACCAGACTTGGATATATATAAAAATACGCTTCTTTATGTAAAAATAGGTATATATATCTCAGCAGACTTATCACAAGACCAATAACGTTTTCGCTATGCCCCCAAGTTGTAAAGCAGGCAAATGTTCGTTGTTCGTAGCTTCAAATGGACACTTTGTAGTCTCTTGCAAATATTACTTGTGGTTCCAGTACTCACAGAGATCGGCTCCGGCGAACGGGGAAATAAGGCGTTGCGGGCCCCGAGCCCGATACTGGAACTTCTTTCGTGATGTGGAGAGTCGGCACAGGTCGGTGCGACTCTCAGCTTGGGAAGTGTTCTTGGGTCCTCAATCAGCAGGTGTGGGCACGTAGGCAGGCGCGGCCAGCGACCCTTTAGCACGGCGGTGCAGGAGGGTCTCCACAGCGGGGGCGGCGCGGCCTGAGATGTCCGGGGATAGCAAAGCGGGGTCACAGGGCACGGTCAGTGCAGCTGGATGACCCGGCGTAGATCACAGTCGTCGGACGGCTTCCGGCGATGGGGTGATAGCGCGGTCAGCGCGCTCCAGTAGCAGGCGGTGACAGGGATGCAGGCGGCCCGGCCCGGGGACAGAGAGCGGCTCTGGACGGAGCGGGGCTCTCACGGGTTTGAGGCAGGCAAGCTTCTGAGTGTCACGGCCCTAGGAGGGGCGATGAGGGGCGCAGTCTCTTTCCAGCGGGATGCACACACGGCTCGAATTGGAGGACGAGCAAAAGCACAGAGAACCCACTGTTCCTGGGGTTCAGTTCAGGGGGCAAGCTCAGATCAAGCCCTTGGAGAATGTTCAAGCACAAAGTAGCAAAGTCTTTTCAGTAGTCTCTTCCTCTCCTTTCTCAGCAAGGCAAGCAGCAGGCCAGCTCCTCCAGCGTCTTCTTCTCCTTCTAGTCGGGCAGAGGTTCTTTGTGGTAAACAGGATTCTGATTTCTTAGGAGCCAGGCTCCTACTTTTATACCATGATTCTTTTGTTCTTTAGCGCCAGGGGGCCTGGGCCTGGCTCAGTCCAGTTCTGGAGCACTTTGTTATGGTGACTCTGCTCTTTCCTTTCAGCAGCAGGGCAGAGACATCAGCCGCTCCACAGGGGGCGGCGCCGGCTTTGTGGTGGCAGAGCACAGGTCTATTCAAGAGTCAAGGTGTGCTCCTCCCACCCATCCTGGTGTCACCTCTCTACCCACCACCTGGCAGCCAACCTGTCTCTGGGGATCCCCCCACCCTGCTCCTTACTGTTGCCAGGCAGAACACACACACACAGCAGAGGCGGACTGAGATGGTCAGGTCCGTAAATACTAACTTTCTAAAAGTAGTATTTACAAACCCAGGATATTAAAATAAACTTGACTACAAGAAGTATTTTATTATTCTGAGTTCAGGCATACTAAACTTGACACTCTACCATGCTCTCTGAGTCCACTGGGGTCACAGCGTTGGCGTGATCCCAGCAGTCCATCCTGGCCTATGGAGAGCAGGTAGCCTTCAATAGTGAAAAATGACAAGGGCTGTAATTCACTACTAAGACATGCCCCACACATCAGGGCATGTCCTACCTTATGCCTACAATGCACCCTGCCCTTGGGCCTACCAGAGGGGTGGCTAATATGTAGGTAAGGGAAGGTTTAGGGACTGGCAAGGGGGGGCCCTTGCGCAGTCAGCGTGACGGTCCCAGACTGCACGCAGGGTCTGCGGTGGCAGACCCTAGACACATTTTACAAAGCCGCTTTCTGTGGGTGGCGCAACCAGCGCTGCAAGCCCACCAGCAGCATTGGCCTTCACAAGCCCTGGCACCCCTGGTGCACTTTACTGGGGACTGACAGTGAATCCAATAAACCAATCATGAACATCAATTACAGGTACACTTTACCTAGGGAGCACTTGCACTGCGGCACGGATTAGCCGTGGCGCAGTGCCCTGAGCGGACAACACCAGCAAAACAATCGAGGCACACCATCAAAAAGTGGAAGGGAAACTCACGCCAAGGTGCCAGGTCTAACAGTGACCATAAAGTGGGAGAGAAATGAGTACTCAAATGTCCAGTATAGGTTACTCTACAAGAGAAGTAGCACAAGACCAGGGACAGGAGAGTAAGAGATAAAAAAAAACTCAAAATGTTTTTGGGTCTTTTTCCTTACTAGTCCCAGAAGTTAGTTTTCAATCCATAGAACAAACTAGTTCTAAATTGATTTTTTTTGTGAATCTAAATCAAGACTAAAGTTCCTTCTCAACATTATCTATATCACCCAGATGGGTTGTTTGGTACTCCTAAAGGTTGCCGTTGTACATCATCAAGAATGTTCTGGTCTGGTCATCTAGCCTCTCCTGAGTATTATTGCACTCCTGTTCCACTGCGTCCTCAGCCTGTAGTTCTGGCAAATGTTCATGTCCCTAGATCTGTAGTCTTTAATATATACATCATTGTAAACACAAGCCATACTTTATCCTCTTTCCCATCATTATTTTAGTGAGGTTTTCTCACTTCATCAATGGAAGCGGAGGAGACAAAAGTTGCTCTAGCATAATATAGGCGCAAGAGGTATAGTTCTAAAATGTAAATAGTATGGATCTTTTCTTAATGTCTTAGTAAATCTAAAACAACTTGCTGGATCGAACACCCTAAACCACAGTACAATAACCTTTTGTATCAGAGGTGACTCCAATTAAAATATTTAAAGTAGATACAGGTTCTGATAAAGTGTCTGAAGTTGGAGATTTTCACAGCCTGATAAAAGATTCATACTGTAATGTTTGACATCATACAGGCGGTCTGTTTCGGTCCACCATCCAAGTCGCACTGCTTTTGGACTACTTTTTAAGCTTGCAGACCTATTTTGGCTGATGTAGCATCCTCTCCTTGCTGGGTACTCGCCAATAACCACATCACACGCAGTTTAGTATGACACGTCTATTCTGCGTGTAACTGCGATCTCAACATTCTAAACCTGCATTCACTTCACTAAGCTCTATCGCTTACGTCACAGTTTTGCAAAGTCCATCAGGAGCCACAAGGGTTCCATCATTGCAAATTCACAGGACACTACATCTCCCCCTTTGTTAAATAAAAATACAATTATATTTTTACAAATATATTCACAAACATAGCTCTTCAATGATTCTTCATGGCGCTTTGATCAGAAGTGTCCTTGGAGACTGGTGACAGGCAGCAGACCTGTCCATCACCTACGTTGGTGATGTAG
The DNA here is from genome assembly GCF_964204655.1 of Triturus cristatus. NCBI lineage: Eukaryota > Metazoa > Chordata > Amphibia > Caudata > Salamandridae > Triturus > Triturus cristatus. The sequence continues at coordinate 1,271,185,680 of NC_140579.1, forward strand.
GAACAAAAGCAATCATGGGTCTTCACTTGTCCTGTCAGACCCAGTCTCTATATTGACCTCAGTGCCTGACGAGCGATGAGCCACATGTAAGTAATGCTAGGAATCTCACTTAATGGACTTCCCAGGACGTTGGGCAGTCACCATGTGTCCTTGGCTGCTCCCAAGCAACCCTGAGCCCTCCTCTCACACCTGCCCATGCCCCTCAAGGGTTTGCTGGGTGAACCCTGAAACATTCACCTCCATTTTGTTGTCTGCAGTTTCCCTGTGCCCCAGATTGCAGTGACCCAGGAGGTGGTAAGAAGGCAGACTATTGCTGTCTCTTTCCTAAAATGTAATAAGCGATTTTCCCTACCCATGATTGCATCATCTTTAACTGTTTTGCTTGTGGTTGTTACAGTTTGAAAATTGAAGTTTTTAACCTGCCTGTGATTGCATCATTTCTCACCTGTTTTCTGTAGAAACTTGTGGTTTTTACTTGCCATGAGTGTTGCATTCAACTTGTTGAATTGTGGGATTTGCAGTCCAAAATCAGTTTTTTCCCCTCACATTCTCTGTGACTATTTGTTTTTCCGTCCTAATTTGTCCCTTGCTCTGTGCTCAGACCTGTATGTTAAGCAATCCACCCCAGCTCACATTTTGTGTTATCAAGTGAGTGAAACCAGTGCCCCCTCTACCCCTTTTCCCCCCTTTGAAACAGGGATATTCTACTTCAGAGAGTGAACAGAGGGTGCTCTGAGACAGCAGCAATCTACTGTGAGCTGTTTAAACAGTGTCTTGTAGGGATTGTGCATTCGTTTTTTGGCTAGGAGAGTGAGTAATCTAATATACAAACAGTATTGTTAGAGTAAAAAGTTTGTTAGGCCCTTACTTGCAGAAGTCCAAAGTAGGATTGACCTTTTCTGTCTCCTAGAAGATTCTGAATAGAGGAGCAGCTTCCCAGCCATCCTGGACAGCAGCCTAAGCTTGCTGATTGGCTCACCAGCTTCCAGGGAACCCTGAGCCCTCCTCTGACACCTGCCCAGGCCCCTTAAGGGTTTGATGGGTGAACTCCAAAACATTCACCTCCATTTTGTGAGCTGCAGTTTCCCTGTGCCTCAGATGATTGCAGTGAACCAAAGACCAGGAGGAGGTAAGGAGTCAGACTAGTGCTGTCTCTTTCCTAAAATTTAAAATGCGTTTTTCCCTACCCGTGATTGTATTATTTTTTACTGTTTTCCTTGTGGTTGTTACAGTTTAAAAATTGAAGTTTTTGACCTGCCTGTGACTGCATCATTTCTTACCAACAAAAGTCCAAAGTGTGAATTGAGCCTGTCTGTCTCCTAGGAGATTCTGAATAGAGGAGCAGCTTCCAACTCCCTGGCCAGCAAACCTTGACTGATATCGCAGGGACTTTATATAGTCTGCTATTGGTACATGTGTGCACCTGTTGTTTCTGTTGGACTAGTGTTCTCATTGGTTGGTTATTTGAGGGTTCTGATTGGTTCCTGGGTCAGGCTAGGGCTTAGGGTTAGTGATCTAATTGGTGGATAGGTTTAGGGTTTCAGATTGGTTCCTGGGGCTGGGCTTTCTATTGGACATAGGGCTTAGGGTTTCCTGTGTGATTGAAGCTGGGTACTAGGGCTAAGATTAGGCTTTCTATTGGATAAAGGGGTCAGGGTTTCCTGTGTGATTGTCTGCTGGGACTAGGGTTGGGACCAGGCCTAGTGTTAGGAATAGGGTTGGGATTTAGGCTTCCTATTGGACGTAGGATTTAGCGTTTTGTGCCTGATTCAGTGCTTGGACTAGGGCTATGGTTGGTTGTAAGGTCTTGGTTTGCTATTGGTCCTAGAGTTTAGGACCAGTGTTGTGATTGGTTAGGGCTGGGTTCCCTTTGGCTGAAGGGGTCACTTGATTACTAGGGCTATATAGGGCCAGGGCTTAGGGCGGCTTAGCCCTGGCACCTCAGCTAAGGGTGGAGAGGACAAGGGTGAGTGCCTATTTGAGCCAGTTCAAGACTGGTAGGACCAGAAATGCTCACATCAAATGTACTCCACACATTTACTACAAGGTAATCCTATGCATAATTCAATATCTTAGGACTCACTGCAAAACCACACAAACCACATCTATACACCCTTCTATCCCAGATACCACACATTTCCACCATCACCTACAAACGGTACACACCTCTATCCTATACCACTAGCCAATCCGCTCATGACTAACACAACGCAATTCCACACCACACTAAACTATACCCCAACCAGACACACACTCCCTGCTCTAATTTTACCCAACACTCTTTTTGTCACTAACAAACCTTTATTCAGCCTTCTATCACTTCTCCGACCAACTCTCTCCTCTTCTTTCAACCACAATAAAACACCCACACAACATCTACACCACACATATTACCTCTTAGAGTAAACAAGTCTAAGACAAACATTCACTACTCTAGTTCATCCTCTCCTACACTCAACATACACTCTATGTTTGTAAGAAAGTGGCTCTGTATATACTGTTCCCAAATAGGTACAGTGTGCACAGAGTCCACAGTCCCCAGAGGTCTGGCAAAGGTTAAAGTTAGATATAACCTTACTCTCCAAAGTGGTAGCTTGGTCGAGCAGTAAGGCAGTATCAGAGGACAGTGTAAAGCATTTGTTGTACACACTCAGTCAGCAAATGGTCTCACACACTCAAGAACTGAATTCTAGGCCAATGGTTTATATAAAAAATATATGGTTGTTTTATTTTAGAACCAACAATAGGTATCAAAATATACTTTCTCAGAATCAGATGCTTTAGATAAATACTTTCAATAGGCAATATACTTTTGAATGCAATAGATACAGTTGTTGCAATAGGCAACACAATTTCAAACATAATTATACATTGAGCTCAATGGGAATTTCTTGTTAAATGCAATTGATTACTTTTTAGATTAGTTTTCTTACTACAGGACTGGATCCTAGATTCAGTTCTGGGACATCTCCTGTAAACAGTTGAGTAAAAACGTTTTGGTTACTTTATGATTTTTAAAAGTTAACACTTAGAAACTTTTTCACAAAGAATCACCAATGTTATCCTATGGGAGGAAATTCACATTGCAGGTAAGTAGGGTTATTGTTACTTTTTCTAACTCAGTGTTGGATCCTGGATCCAGCACTGGTGCATCTCCTGTAAACAGTTGAAAGAATGCGTTTTTGTTATACAGGCGATTTTTAACGAATATTTGTAAGTTTGCAAAATCGACACTTAGAAGAATTTCTGGTGAAAACCAGGTAATGTTATCCTATGGAGGAAAATCAAGTTATAGGTAGGTACGGTTGTAATTACTTTGCAGGGTCAGTGCTGGGCACCAAGATCCAGCACTGGGATCTCTCCTGATAACAGGTGAGTAAATTTGTTTTCGTAATTCGGCTGATTTTCGGTGAATATTCTAAAGTTTCAAAACACGACACTTAGAAGAATTTCCAAGTGAAACCAGTCAATGTTACCCTATGGAAGAAAAGTGAGTTATCGGCTTTTGGGTAAGTACTCGACTGGCAGAGTTAAGGTTCTGGGCATAGACTCGGGGGTCTCCCAGGGGCAGGTAGGTACAGTTGTTACACCCACAGGGGCAGCCGGGTGCAGAGTGAGTTAGGCCCAATGTTATCCTATGGGAGGCAGGGGGCTCTTGGTTGGTGGCTGCTGGCTAGCAGGCCATGCGGCTGTGGGAGCTGGGCTCCTGGTCACTTACTCAGGGCAAGTGGGGAAGTAGATTAGAGTAGATGTTGCACTGCCAGGGGCACTCGGGCGGCTGGGTGCAGGGTGCTTTTGAGCCTTCGGGCGCTCAATGGATTTCAATGGAGAAGCTCAGTGACGAACAAAGGCTGCAAGCTCAGCTACGAAGATTCTTCAGGTGCGACCACCACTTTGAGAGGTAATTGGGTAGTTGGAGGATAGGTAGGCACCCAGGAGTTGGGCACAGGGTGCCGCAGGACGCCGGGTGCATGGGTGCCTTTTGGCATCGGGAAATCTTACCTTCTGCTGGTCGCGGTTGGAGGGGTCCCTGGTTCTGAGGCTGCAGGCGTCGTCAGGCGCGTCGAGGCGGGTCCTTGGGTGCTGGATTTGGGGTCACAGTCGCCGGGGGGACGTCGTTGTGGTCTTTGTCCACTCCGGCACAGGCCAGGCTTGGTGGGTGCAGAGTGTGCAGGAGTCGCGGTTCCTGGCTGATGCCAGGGGCTTGTTACTTGCTTTGAGCAGTACCACTGCTCGTGGGAGTCCCAGTTAGAGTCACAAGGCAGTCCGGTCCTCCGGGGTTTTTGAGGTTGCTGACCACTGGAGACGCCGGGGTTTAGCAGGAGCAGGTTCGAGGGTCGACAGGCCGGTAGGGCTGGGGCCAAATCAGTTGGTGTCTTCCTCTTGTTAGCGGATGTATGACATTACAACGCGTGTCATTACAACGCATGCAGTTACATCGCATGCGTTACAACGCATGCGATGTTACAACGCTATGCCATTACAACGCAAGTCTTTACATCGACTTGCACTAGATGGCGTGCTAACATTAGAAAAGTGTAATTTACTATTCCAACTCCAGTCCACGTAACAGTAGGGAAGGTGTTGGGATAGTAAACTACACTATTTCTAATGTTAGCACGCCATCTAGCGCAAGTCGATGTAAAGACTTGCGTTGTAATGGCATTGCGTTGTAACATCGCATGCGTTGTAACGCATGCGATGTAAAAGCTGCGCATGGTAAAAACCGCGTTGTAATGGCTGTTCCCCCTTGTTAGCAGCTGCACGGCAGGTCTTCTTGTTTCTTGATCTTCTTGCTTGTTTCGGAATCTGGATCTCAGGAAGGAAGGTTCAGGGTACCCCTAAATACTAAATTTAGGGGCGTTACAGATAGGTAAAGGGCAGGGACCAATGGGTCTCTTCCTTGGGGTGGGTACACCCCCTATCCTGCCACTCTCCTGTGGGAGAGGGGCAGTAGCATAATCCTGATTGGGCAGGGCTCCCCATCTACAAGATGGCGAAAGCCCGGGGATGTGCTTCACCTCGCCTTCCCCACCTGAGGGGTGGGGTTGGCAGAGGCTGGCACACCCCCTTTCCTCACTTAGCTTTTCCCGCTGATCTTCCCGCCAGAGAGGGGGTCAGAGCCGGTGGGGGCCAGTTGCTGAGAACAGCAAGTGGCCTGGAGAAGCTCACAAAGGTGGCATGCCTTTGAAGCTTCCCCAGCCCATCCTGGGGAGGAGACCTAGCACCTCGCCCAGGATGTGCATTGTTGCAGGCCCAGGAGAGTGGATGGCTCTCTACTCAGGGGTCCAGCAACATGTCTGCTGTGTGGCAGCCTAGGCAGCCCCTCAGACAAGACGTGGATTGTAGGTTAGGTTCGGGGGGCAACTCTAAGTTGCCCTCTGTCGTGCATCTTACAGTAAATCTCACACTGGCATCACTGTGGGTTTACTGTGCTGAGAAGTTTGATACCAAACTTCTCAGTCTTCAGTGTAGCCATCATGGTGCTGTGGAGTTCATGATGACGACCTCCCAGCACCATATACTCTTAATGGCAGCACTGCACTTACAGTGCCCAGGAATGGACCTGGGTACTGTAGGGGCACAGGGGTCATGCACCTGTGCCCACACCACTGGCATAGGGCACCCAGCTAGAGGGGTGACTGAGGTATGCCAGGGCAGTGTGTGTTGTGGGCATGGCACACAGGGATGTGTGCCATGTCGACTCTTTGTTTTGTTCTGCACCAAGACACTCAGCCTGCAAAGGCAGTGTGTGTATGTCAGGGTACAGGGCCTCTAAGGGTGGCACAATAAGTGCTGCTGCCCTTAGGGGCCTTCTCTGGTCACAAGGCCTTGGCTACCTAGGGTACCATTTACCAGGGGCTGTTATGTGACCAGAGATGCCAATTGGGTTTTGGCTGTTAGGTAGTTTTTAGGGAAGGAACACAGGCCCTGGGCACCTGATTGGCAGGAGCCCAGGGCACACCAAGGAAAAGTGCATCAGTTATCAGGCAAAAAGTGGGGGGGTTACTACAACAGAAACCCACTTCTTTACAATGTTGCAAAATATATATGAATATCCATATAAATTCATGTGTATGCACTTCAAAAGATGTAATGTGCAGATATATCACATTAACATGAGGCCTGGAGCTTCAAAATGCTTCCTATCTGACCTTGACTGGACAAGCTTCAACAAGCTATTCTGTACCCCCTTAGAGGTCACTTTGCCTGTCCTGACTCCATGATATTTCTTAATCTGGTTGTGCAAGTTGCGTACACAGTGCAGAGCCAGCCATTCTGGTCTTCCCATATCTGGCTGTTCATAATTTGCATGGTGCAGACATTGCACATCCATGTTAGCCATATTTGGCTTGGTGTCTTATTCTAGTTCCGCTGACATAGCATTACTAAACTATATAGCACCCAGAAACCTGTCACTCTGGGAAGAAGCAGTCTCAGAGCCCCTAAGGTGGCAGATCTGACTACTTCCTTGCTAATTAGCAATGATGCATGCTTTTGGTACCAATAAATACATTTCACTCTGTTTCTGAGCAAACCTGCTATGTCTGGTGAGTTTCATTCATTTGCTCCTGGGAGGGTGCCAGTATTTCCCTATCAGAATGGTGTCAGAAAGTGGGACATTGGAGGACTGTGATGTCACCAGTAGGTAAGTGAGATGTAAGCTAAATAACTAACTTGCCTTGCTGCAAGTGACCTTTCAGTCTTTCAAATGCATATTTAATACATAGTATTAATAAAAGGGGCATTGACTGGCATTTAAAATAGACAGGTGACTGTAGAGAATGTTTTTAAAATATTCTCTGTATCAATACACTAATTGATATGTGGCATACACTGCAGGAGAGCCTGGATTCTAGAATAATGTATGTGTACCTACACATATAAGAAGTAGTGAAACAGGTGACTGATAATTAACTAAGTTACTTTATGTCAATAAATATTGACAAATGGCTAGACCCTTCGGGGGTTTTATGAAAATCCATTGCAGGAGACGCTTTGCTAGGATGGGGTATTGATTTTACCCACAAAAAGGAACCCTCCCAGAATATAGTGAGTGGAGCTTCTGATTTGCGGGTTGCACCGGAACACAGGGAAATGATTTTGAAATATGCGTAGTTATGTCATGGATGAATGACTGCATTTGAATAGGGTATTGATCTTCAGTACTGGACCTCTGTTTCCTTGAAATGTTTCTTTGATTTCAATAAAAAATGGAGCGCATTAGTGCATTAGAAAAGCAAATGGGTTTTATGTGATGTCTCTGGCTGGTCCATAACTGTTGATATTTCTCTTTTTAACACATTTTATCCACTACCTTACAACTTTTCCTTTGTAGGAGACCTTTTGTATTTATCTTTCAGGGTAAGTGCACATTGTGAGTAAACAAAACACATTTCATGAGAGGGGATCTCAGAAGAAAATAATAGTAAGCCCACTAGAAAATTGTTTAAAAACTGGCAGGAGGAAAAAAGGTTCAAAACAAATCATCACCAGATAGCCCTGCAGATAAAGATAAGAATTACACTTTAAATTTCAAAGAATTCATTATATAAAATATGCTAATTTGCTGCGCGCTACTATGGAAAGTGAAGCAGTAACAAAGATAAAAAAATTAGAATTAAAACTTGAGGCAGAATTGCCTGGCATTCAATATTAAAAGAGAATGCACTTTGCATACATTGTCCCGTGTTTCATAGAAGATATTTTGTGTTCGTTTATGTACATAATTGATGTATTAAGGAAGGTTCATGTTTTATGTCCCTCTCATAGATGTTATCTCCCAACAAATGAAGCGCTCTGAGACCTTTGGGTATAGCTAGAGCTATTTAATGTTAAAACTAACTTTACCTAGAAAAAGGCACTCAAGAGGGAAAAATAGGCCTCACAGAGATAAACGAATTTGTGTGTTTTACACAACTAGGACAATTAGAAAGCTGAGCGAAATGTATCACTGATGTGGCATAGTTTTGACCCTCATTAGATACATGATATTAAATATTAAAAGGCATTCACATTATATGAGTAATTGGTGGCAGCTGTATGGGTAAAATGCTAAAATAAAACAATAGATTTTGACTGGCTTGGAATGCCTAGGTTTTAATAGAATGAACAGAGCTGACTCCCAGCACCAGCTGCTGCTTTCTCTCCTGAGAAGTTTAGAAGGTCACACCTGCTGGTCATAAAACAAGCTACAAGTAAAGGCAGTGGCAACTAGGTTTTAAATTAGTATCAAATAGGCATACAAGCCCATGCCTTAAAGACAAATAGTCTTGAAAGTTTTGAAATATAAGTTGATTATATTGGATAAAAGAAAAGGGATAAAAGTCAGGACTTCCTTTCCTGTTTTTCCTAAAAATTACATTTGTGGATCTCATAGTAAATAATTACTCATTTCTAAAGGGTGAAAGAAAATGTCTATGTTTCAGTACAGCTTCTGTGCTTAGTTTCCAAAGAAGTTCTGTAAGTGTTATAAATAAATGCATTTAAAATCAATATTTGCAAAGTATGTATTCAGATTTCAATGTGCACATTAAGATTTCTATCTCCAACTTGTTAAAATATGTTGTTGCACCACATTAAAAGGTTGAATATTAGTTTATCTAACAACACCAAAATTACCGTCTCTTAGTGACAAACTTAAAATGTAGCATGGCCCTAATGGCTGCAGTGTCAAATACAAAGGCTATTAAAAGTCATGCAAAGGGTAGCTTTGGAGACATGTGAATTACATTGCGTGCCTTAATGCACAATAGTTCTGGGCACATTATTGTATTCTGAAAGCTGAAATTTTGAGCAAGTTCTTTAGGGACTAGAAAAGCACAGTTCACAACAAATAAAAATAAAAAGCATCCTACCTTTGAAGAATATCAGCACGCAGGCACGGAGCAGGGATGCTCCTTCAGTCAATAGGAGAGTTACTTTGAGCTGTGATGCCCACATGAGAATAGCCTTGCTCAGACAGGGGACAACAGGTTTAAGGGTCAGAGGCCAAATTCTGTATTTAGAACTGACCACCACTACTGAAAGAAAAATGTCTACGCAGGGAGTTTTTGGAGCATTTGTTTATCTGAGGTTAGCTACTGTGACTGTGTGTGTGTGTGTGTAATGTTGAAGAGTAGTTTAACAACTGAATTCCTTTGTATTAATTGCATTTCCTGATTGTAGGATAAAACACTACAGGTAATTTACAAATAAGATCATAGCATTTAAAAAAAAATGCTCATTTATGAGAATGTTAAAATAAACTTAGCTCTGATGATGTCTCAGGCTATCATGTGCCTGGGAAAATTAGGGTCAAATTAATGCTCAATTCATGTAAATAATAATCAGGATATAATCATTAGTATTTTAACTACATTTAAGAAATGGAAGAATTTACATAGTTTCAACAAAATTATGGCCTTGATTAAGCCTTCCTGGAACTAGATTGGACACTACAGATCTGTTTTAGGTACCATTAGCTAAAGGAATTATTGCATATTAAGTTAGGAGCAGATGGAAATATCACTATTTTCTTGAGAAATAATACCTTTGTAGGAGATATGCATGTTGGGGGTTTATCTTAGTGAATAACATTATCAAGGGGCACAACATAGATACCAGAGAGTACATAAGAGTAGGGTATCAGTGTTATTGTTGCACAGTGTTTCAGGATGAAGTTATCAGACACACCCAAGGCGAATGTCATGTTTCCACTAAGGTGGGAGATGTTTCCACTAAGGTGGGAGATAAAGGGATACATTTCACAATTGTTATATAAATAAATATAATTTTTTGCAGCAGTATATATATATGTTTTTAATAAATGGAATTTACTCACAAATATCTAAGGATGGGTTAGAACAGGGCACTTACTGCTTGCAGCTTCAGTAAGGATTCTCTGTTGGACGCACCTCCTGTAGAGCACGTGTGGATGAGTTGAGAGATGATGAATGATGCTGTTAGACTGCAGTTTGTTAAATTTGAAAAGGAAATGGATGAATGTACACATAACTAACAATAAGGTTATAGATCTAGGGAACGGAGAGGTTTGGAAAAATGCCCTCATCATAAAGTGATATTTAAAATAAATAAAAAAAATAAAAAAATAGAGGGTGGTGAAAACATGCTGTCCCCATAAAGTGATTAACCTTATGAACTTGTGGTTCCCTTAGAGCCTGTTGTGCCTGACAACAGTACTATATTATTATTTATACCTGTAGAGGCAGAGTATTTTTCTCTCCTTAGTGGGTTTTAGCATTAAAGTCTATCTACAGAGCGAAAGCCTCTTTGCCGTCGTGCTGGGATACCCAGTACACTTTGTTCACTGTGAGTCCCAATGTCAATGCGCAGGCAGTAAAGTGAGACATGGGCCACCTCTGCCTGGAAGGTGGTAGCATCGTCTTGCAGTAGGCCGATGACCTCCTTGTGACATCTCCATCATTTGAGGCCTGTGAAAGCTTGTAAAAAAGACACTGTAGCTCTGCTGAACTACCTCCAGAAAAGAAGCCTCATTGTCAAAATTCCAGTGCTGCCAAAAAGAGGTAACTTACCTGGGTTTTGTGATATTCCAAGGTACACGCCGCATGCCACCTGACAGAATAACTTTGTTTCAGGGCATTCAGCTACCGCCCACCAAGAAAGGAATGATGTCCTTCTTGGGGATAATGAACTGCTGCCACCAATGGGTCCATGAATGCAGATGCTATGACTAATGAACTTGCAAACTGTTTCAAGAAATTGAAAGAGACATTGTGTACTGCACCATCATGGAGACTGCCTGACTACAAACTGCCTTTCGATCTCTGTTTCAGAGCAAAATAGCATTGCAAATGAAGTGGTGTGCTGACACAGCTGGAAAAGAAAGGCCTGTGGGACACAACTATGTGACTTTGCTTTCTGCAGTGATTAGGGATCAGCAGTGATGGTGGAGAGGAAGTCTCTCATTGTGTTGAACTATACTTGTATTGTCTAGGTGCCACATTTGGTACAGTTGTTGTTGCCTGGATCGACACAACATTTTTCTGCTGGCAGGCACACAGCTTATAATGGCACCATGTTGTCTAATTGTAATGTCATAATAAGAGGCCCACCTGTTAATTTGGCAACAGTATTACCTACAATAGGTTATTCTGATGAGATCCATTCTCTTAGAGACAAATGAGACCCCTAAGTAAGTTGGTGTTGAGATTGTAGAAAACGGCACCACGCCAAGATTAGACACTATTAGTAAAGACAGACTGAGTGGTAAACTGATGGTTTTGGTTTCTTCAGCAGACTGAAAGACACTAATTACAGAGCAGGGTATGCCATAGCAATAGCAGACAACAAAGGTGAAAGTGCAGCTCTGTCACTTGAAACATCTACCTAGTAAGATAAGCTGTATGCTGTAACAAAAGCATGAATACTGTAGGATGGTGGAATCTGACTATATGGTTGCCCCCACTTTTTTCCTGGTGTTTGAATGGTTTTTGACTAGTCTGGCTGGGATCCTGCTATCCAGGACCCCAGCCTATCTGCTTAATCCCTTAAATGATTGGTGTGCATATTAGATGCACTAGTGATTGGATACTGTGGTACCTTATGAGCCCCTAGTATATGGTACCTTAGGTACCTAGGGCACTGGTACTTCACAGGCCTACCAGGGGCTGCAGCATGTATTATGCCACCCCTGGGAAGCATTCACAATCTGACACCACAGGCCTGCTACTGCAGCCTGTGTGAGGTAGTGTTAGCACTCCTCACTGAGGTATAGGTTCCTATATCTCACCATACACACACATATAAACCTATCAGTCACCCCTATGGTAGGCCCTATCAATCCCAAGGGCAGGGTGCATGGTTTACTATGTGAGGGGGTGCTTCTGCCTGAGCAGGACCCCTCTGCAGCTGGCAGAGTCTATTCTCTGCTGCTGTTTGTGGATGCGGTTAAACCATATACTCTTAAGTGCATTATAACCTCGCGGTAAATGCTAACTTTGGAATGACTGCATCAAAACATGTCGTGTTTGGTGTCAAACAACTTGGAATCCTACCTCCACACCAGTAACTGGTGTGGGAGTAGGATCCCACCCTTCTAGAGGGGACGACATGTACACACTGTACTACACGGTAGAAATTTTTCAGAGCCCTGGCATCACAAAATGGATGCCACCAGCACAGACACCGGGCTGCCCTCCTGCTGCTGACCGAAACTCGCAGTGGAGGGAGCCCAACAAAGGGTTTCCTGTCACAGGGAGGTGTCACCACCTCCCAGACAGGATTTAGTGTATTGGAGCTGGGTGGGTGCACTCTTAGAGTGCTTTGAAGTCCTGCACTGGGGGAGCAGTAGGCTCCTCTGTGCATATGCCAGCTCAAACCGGTTCAGGGGCTACGTGCCCCTGCTCTGGTGCGAAACTGGACAAAGGGAAGTGGGTGTAACCACCCACTACCCTGACCCTCCTAGAGGAGTGGTCATAGAGCTAGTCCCTCCCATCTTTTCACTATAAGATACCACACATTGCCAATGCAATTTAGATTACACCTGGACGACGCTCTATGAAGAACAATCCTGGCCCTTCAACTTTCTACTATCTCTAGAAGACCGAAGGATCTCCCTTGGAGTCAAGGAGTGACTCCCCTGCTTGGCAGGCACCAAAACTACTGTACTACGGTTGCAAACTTTACCGCTCCCGCCGGAACCCGAAGTCCCTGCATCCCCTGAAGTGGATTTCCTGACCTCTCGATGGCCATTTTGAGTCCCCAGTGAAGCTGTGGCATCTGGACCCCACCAGTGATGAGGAACGGCAATACCAGGGAACCATGCACTGATTTCGAGTGCAAGCCCTAAACTACGTCCAACGAAGTTGTACTTTGGACCACTTGTTGTCCAAGTCCCGAGCAGGTCTAGTACCGAAGATCAGCAGCCTACCTCGTCCCGAGTGACCGTGGGCTGTTGGTAAACTTTTCCTGCAAAGGCGTCTTCGCGGTTGCTTGCCCGTTGGCTAGTAACTCTCCAGAAGACTTCCACATCACCTTCAAGGGCTTGCCTGGTTGCTCTGGGCCTACCCTCGCTGGGTAAGTCCATCAAACCTTGCTGGTCTGCTCCATCGACAATCTTCCATCCACACGAGAATTGCAGTTGCCAAGGCTTGTTGGCTCCAAACCGAGTGCCGACACCGTCAACAGCTGAAGACGTTGTGGGACCCTCCGAATCCAGCTGCTGGTCTTCATCGATCCCTCCTGGTCCTCGTGAGCGAAGAGACAAAATGACATCAGCGACCTGAAGAGACGCGACAGCTGTGGTCATCCATCTTGCTGGCCACCGGTCCCTGGCAAGTGACTTTGAACTCTGTCCCCTCAATTTCTAGGTCTTCTGCAACCCCAATCCATCTTCGGATTCCAGCGGACACTTCTCTCGACGACACAAGCAGCAAGTCTTCAGCGATCTCCATTGAAAACAGCATCGCGACCCGACACCAAAGGACACGTATGCACCCGGCTTCCCTGGGTGAGGTAACTCTTGCATTACGGTGCCCAAGTGTGCATTGGCTCTCGAAGTACTTACCCTGTAAGTTGTTTGCTTGTTGTCCACTCCGAAGTGCTCTAGAACTGTAAAATACAAACCGCGACATTTGCTATTGAAACGCATTGAAAACCCGCGTGTGTGTTTAGACACTGCACGCGTCTCCTGTGGGCTGATTACTTACCTGCTAACACTGCAGAAGTGAAGCCCCAGCGATTCCCAAGGCCCTAGGCCTCTTACTTTTGCAAGTCGAGTTTGTTAACCCATTATTTTAGTATATGGTCTGGTACGCCCCTAGGGCTATAGCCATATTTGTGCTTAATTTATTGAGAACTGTTGATCTTTTGAATGTTTACCTGCCTCTAATCTCATAAAGAGATTAGTAGAGTATATTTAGAAATAAATACATATATATTTGATATATATACCTGTGTGGTGTCTTTTCATTTGGTAATTCAAGAGATTATAAGATAAAACAAGCTGCTTTACATTCCTCAGAGACTTTGCCTGAAGGCTGCTCTCCACAGCTACCACTAGGATAGCTTTCTTCAAAAGGTTGTCTTTAAACCTATGTACCAAGAGTCGAATTGGACTGGTGCAAGGTGGCCACTATAACTAGTGACCAGCATATGCCAGGCCAACTTCTCACATTGGTGGGCAGCGTGTGGGATTCCAGCTTGCCATTGTTTTACCAGAAAATATCTATTTGAATTACTGACTGAAAACCACTTAAGGTACTCAAGGTACATATAAAGTCAAGCTAGTATCAATAAGTTCTACTGAACTTAGAGCTGTTTGTGAAGGGATAAGCACACCCTTGCTACAGCTCAAGCTAGGGTCAGTAGGCCTCAACTAGTGTAGGTAGTACAACACTGCACAACACTAGTATGCCTCACCAGGGTGGAGCCAGTGGGTCCACCCCATCTCAGTACAAAGATATAGCCTACACTGAACTGAAGGCCTTATGCTTTGAAAGACATCTGAGGGTGGGCAGGAGTCCCTCATCACAACACCTGATAGATCTGCTAGTAGCAGATGACCTGAAACAAGCTCTAGGAGCTACTGGGTCTGCATCAGGGAGTGGGTCACACATAGTCTCTGGGTCTGATGATGACAATCAAGATGACCTGGACTCTGTGGGTAAAGGGCCAGACCCAGAAGGGTCTGAAGAGAATAGAGGAAATCTCCCTAAGAGAGCTGACAGAGTGGAAGACAGGCCTAGGTCCCTCTCAAGGGACTCTGACAGGTCATATCACTCTGGAAGAGAATCTATTCCACAGAGGAACTCCAACTTTCCCAGGGAGACCTCCTCTGAAAGAAGGTTCAAGATGCTCTAGTATGAGGAAGCTAGGCTTGCCCTCAGAACCAAGCAATTGGCCTTAGATAGGGAAGCCTTCGAGCTCCAAAGAGCTTCTAAGAAGGAGGGGTTAGATACCCCTGGTGGCAGCAACAGTGTCCCTAGAGGCAGAGATTACATGTCAGATCATAGGAACCTGTCCAAGGTTGTTCCTCCCTACCAGAGTGGGGATGATATCCACAAATGGATAACTGCTATGGAGAGGGCCTGTAAAGTTCAACAGGTCCCCCAGAAACAGTGGGCAGCAATCTTGTGGCTCTCCTTTTCAGATAAAGGTAGAGACAAGCTCCTCACTGTTAGAGAAGAGGAAGCTAATGATTATGAATCCCTGAAGAGTGCATTAATAGATGGGTTTGGCTTAACCACTGAACAGTACAGGTTCAAGTTCAGAGACACCCAGAAAGCACAGACTCAGGATTGGGTGGACTTTGTAGATTGTGCTACCAAGGCTATGGAGGGTTGGATAGTTGGCAGTAGAGTCACTGACTTTAAAGGATTGTATAATTTGATTATGAGAGAGCAGATCCTTAATAATTGTCAAAACCAACTCTTACACCAGTACCTGGTGGACTCTGATCTGACCTCTCCCCAAGAATTGGGAAAGAAGGCAGACAAATGGGTCAGAACCAGGGTTAGGCCCAAGAACCAAGGTGGTGACCAGAAGAAAGATTCCACTAAGCCCAAAGAGAAAGGTGGGGATGATAAAACAGAAAAGTCCTCTGAAGGGCCCCAAAAACACAGTTCTGGGGGTGGGTCCCAAAATCCTTCCTCTTCCAATAAGAAACCATATTGCCATGTGTGCAAGCAACCTGGACACTGGAAAACTGACTCCAGCTGTCCAAAGAATGGCAATAAAGAAAATGTTCCTCCCTCTGCAGCTCCAACACCTCCTGTTACTACCAGTAGTAATCCCCCAGGTGGTGGGAGTGCACCCAAAAAATTAGTTGGGCTTTCTTGGGGAACTCAGGTGGACTCTGGCCTAACCTGGTCCCCTACACAAGCAACTCTAGTCTGTGATGGTGGCATGGGGTTTGCCAACTTTACCATGAGTCCCAATATCTTGGGCAGGTACAGACAAGAGCCCATGATCAATGGTCAGAAGGCTGTGGCCTACAGGGACACAGGGGCCAGTGTCACCATGGTGACAAAGAGACTAGTGCCCCTAGAACAGCTTTTATTTGAGTTTAGCTACCAGGTGACCAATATTGATGGAATTAGGACAGACCACCCCAAGGCAGTGGTAAATCTCAGCTGGGGAGGGGTCACTGGCCCAAAGAGAGTGGCAGTGCCCCCACCCTTGCCTGTGGATTGTCTACTGGGGAATGATCTGGAAATCTCAGCCTGGGCTGAGGTAGACCACAATGCCCATTTAAGAATGTTAGGCATCCCTGAGAGAGTGGATGAGACCCTGAGGGCCTCACCTCCACCCCAGGAGAAATTAAGGGGAGTAAAGCCTGAAACTATGGATCACTCCACACAAACAGAGAGCATAGGGGGTGAGGAACAGTCCTCCCCCCACCAGACTAAAGGTAAGGGTCAGCTTTCTAAGGGAACTGCCCCTGCCCCTTGTGAAGTAACTGCCCCAGAAGTGGTCAGGCCTGTCCTGGCCACAACTCTGATGGCAGGGAATCCTTCCAAGGAGGCACCCAGTCTGGAGCAGGTATCCTGCCCCTCTCTACCCTGCCTCAGTCAGCCCAGGGCTGCAGAGGTCAGGGAGGTCAGTGGACCCTTAATGGGCCCCTGTCCAGAGGAACCCCCTCATCAGCAGATTAGGGACACCCAGCAGAGTAGTTCTAGCCAGGTGAATATTCCTCTACAAACTGAGGGATCCCCCTTACCCCTAGGTACAGGTACCCCCCAGATGGACTTTGTTGGGCACAGGGAAACGTGGGGCATAGTTGCC
Source organism: Triturus cristatus (assembly GCF_964204655.1). Classification (NCBI taxonomy): domain Eukaryota; kingdom Metazoa; phylum Chordata; class Amphibia; order Caudata; family Salamandridae; genus Triturus; species Triturus cristatus. Next base: position 1,271,202,426 of record NC_140579.1, read on the forward strand.
CCAAACATTCCAATGCCCTCCACTACTCCAACCAGAGGGACCCAACCCCCAGCTGTAGGCAGCCAGAGGTTGACCCTTAGGGCCAGATATGACACAGTCATGGACAGAAAGGCTTCCATGGTGACCGGTGTGCTGAGGAAGTTGAGACAACCCCAAATAGGGCCTCACTTCCACACTCAGACACCCCACCAGCCTACTTCTGTACCAGAAAACAATACAGGTAATTTCCCTAGACTTTGGAGAAACTCCAAAACCCCTTGGGGTAGGATTTCCCAAGTGGACCATGAGACAGGGAGCAACCATGCTAGTGCAGGTTCTTTCTTATATGGCCACTCAGGAAATAAAGGCTTAACTGGGCAAGGTTAGCCTTATCTCCTTTCGTTTGGGGGGGGGGGTTATGTAGTTAGGTGCAATCTGACTATATGGTTGCCCCCACTTTTTTCCTGGTGTTTGAATGGTTTTTGACTAGTCTGGCTGGGATCCTGCTATCCAGGACCCCAGCCTATCTGCTTACTCCCTTAAATGATTGGTGTGCATATTAGATGCACTAGTGATTGGATACTGTGGTACCTTATGAGTTCCTAGTATATGGTACCTTAGGTACCTAGGGCATTGGTACTTCACAGGCCTACCAGGGGCTGCAGCATGTATTATGCCACCCCTGGGAAGCATTCACAATCTGACACCACGGGCCTGCTACTGCAGCCTGTGTGAGGTAGTGTTAGCACTCCTCACTGAGGTATAGGTTCCTATATCTCACCATACACACACATATACACCTATCAGTCACCCCTATGGTAGGCCCTATCAATCCCAAGGGCATGGTGCATGGTTTACTATGTGAGGGGGTGCTTCTGCCTGAGCAGGACCCTTCTGCAGCTGGCAGAGACTATTCTCTGCTGCTGTTTGTGGATGCGGTTAAACCATATACTCTTAAGTGCATTATACCCTCGCGGTAAATGCTAACTTTGGAATGACTGCATCAAAACATGTTGTGTTTGGTGTCAAACAACTTGGAATCCTACCCCCACACCAGTAACTGGTGTGGGAGTAGGATCCCACCCTTCTAGAGGGCACGACATGTACACACTGTACTACACGGTAGAAATTTTTCAGAGCCCTGGCATCACAAAATGGATGCCACCAGCACAGACACCGGGCTGCCCTCCTGCTGCTGACCGAAACTCGCAGTGGAGGGAGCCCAACAAAGGGTTTCCTGTCACAGGGAGGTGTCACCACCTCCCAGACAGGATTTAGTGTATTGGAGCTGGGTGGGTGCACTCTTAGAGTGCTTTGAAGTCCTGCACTGGGGGAGCAGTAGGCTCCTCTGTGCATATGCCAGCTCAAACCGGTTCAGGGGCTACCTGCCCCTGCTCTGGCGCGAAACTGGACAAAGGGAAGTGGGTGTAACCACCCACTACCCTGACCCTCCTAGAGGAGTGGTCATAGAGCTAGTCCCTCCCATCTTTTCACTATAAGATACCACACATTGCCAATGCAATTTAGATTACACCTGGACGACGCTCTACGAAGAAGAATCCTGGCCCTTCAACTTTCTACTATCTCTAGAAGACCGAAGGATCTCCCTTGGAGTCAAGGAGTGACTCCCCTGCTTGGCAGGCACCAAAACTACTGAACTACAGTTGCAAACTTTACCACTCCCGCCGGAGCCCCTGCATCCCCTGAAGCAGATTTCCTGACCTCTCGACGGCCATTTTGAGTCCCCAGCGAAGCTGTGGCATCTGGACCCCACGAGTGACGAGGAACGGCAATACCAGGGAACCGTGCACTAATTTTGAGTGCAAGCCCTAAACTACATCCAACGAAGTTGTACTTTGGACCACTTGTTGTCCAAGTCCCGAGCAGGTCTAGTACCGAAGATCAGTGGCCTACCTCGTCCCGAGTGACCATGGGCTGTTGGTAAACTTTTCCTGCAAAGGCGTCTTCGCGGTTGCTTGCCCGTTGGCTAGTAACTCTCCAGAAGACTTCCACATCACCTTCAAGGGCTCGCCAGGTTGCTCTGGGCCTGCCCTCTCTTACCCTTGCTGGGTAAGTCCATCAGACCTTGCTGGTCTGCTCCATCAACAATCTTCCATCCACACGAGCATTGCAGTTGCCAAGGCTTGTTGGCTCCAAACCGAGTGCCGACACCGTCAACAGCTGCAGACGTCATGGGACCCTCCGAATCCAGCTGCTGGTCTTCATCGATCCCTCCTGGTCCTCGTGAGCGAAGAGACAAAATGACATCAGCGACCTGAAGAGACGCGACAGCTGTGGTCATCCATCTTGCTGGCCACCGGTCCCTGGCAAGTGACTTTGAACTCTGTCCCCTCAATTTCTAGGTCTTCTGCAACCCCAATCCATCTTCGGATTCCAGCAGACACTTCTCTCGACGACACAAGCAGCAAGTCTTCAGCGATCTCCATTGAAAACAGCATCGTGACCCGACACCAAAGGACACGTATGCACCCGGCTTCCCTGGGTGAGGTAACTCTTGCATTATGGTGCCCAAGTGTGCATTGGCTCTCGAAGTACTTACCCTGTAAGTTGTTTGCTTGTTGTCCACTCCGAAGTGCTCTAGAACTGTAAAATACTAACCGCGACATTTGCCATTGAAACGCATTGAAAACCCGCGTGTGTGTTTAGACACTGCACGCGTCTCCTGTGGGCTGATTACTTACCTGCTAACACTGCAGAAGGGAAGCCCCAGCGATTCCCAAGGCCCTAGGCCTCTTACTTTTGCAAGTCGAGTTTATTAACCCATTATTTTAGTATATGGTCTGGTACGCCCCTAGGGCTACAGCCATATTTGTGCTTAATTTAATGAGAACTGTTGATCTTTTGAATGTTTACCTGGCTCTAATCTCATAAAGAGATTAGTAGAGTATATTTAGAAATAAATACATATATATTTGATATATATACCTGCGTGGTGTCTTTTCATTTGGTAATTCAAGAGATTATAAGGTAAAACAAGCTGCTTTACATTCCTCAGAGACTTAGCCTGAAGGCTGCTCTCCACAGCTACCACTAGGATAGCTTTCTTTAAAAGGTTTTCTTTAAACCTATCTACCAAGAGTCGAATTGGACTGGTGCAAGGTGGCCACTATAACTAGTGACCAGCATATGCCAGGCCAACTTCTCACAAATACTAGTCAAGGGTAAAACTGTTAACATTTAAACTGACTCACATTATGCTTTTCAGTTCTTATTTGTGGCCAGCTGTGGAAGTATTACGGATTCATAACAGAAGCAGGGCGCCTTATTAAAAATGGTCCTTTAGTAAGGATCTTGTTAAAAGCAATAATAATATACACCAGGATAGCGGTAATAAAATGTGAAGCTTACACAGGAGCTAATACTAAGTTAGCCATAGGTGATGCCATCGCTGACACATCATTAAATGAAAGCATGTTACAGCCAGTGCAGATGGGACTAATGAATAAAGCATTCCCAAAAATACAGCTCATTCAGAGACAATTGTTGCAAGCTAATGTAAAGGAAGCACAATGGTCTGCAACACCAGATGAACATAGAGGGTGGATTGATGATGGATGTGAGCCGGATAATGAAGAGTATGGGCCTACCAGGATGAGATGCCTGTGTCCCCACGCAGTATGTTTCTTTCCCTTACAAGACTGGAGCAGAAACCCTCCGATATTGCACAAGGGAGGATGAATGCGCAGATGCATGTTGCTTCCCAGTGAATGGATTTAAATATTTGCTGATGTGGGTGGATATGTTTTCAAAATGAATGGAGGTGTATCCAACAGGGAAGAATAATGCAGCAAATGGGTCGCAGTACTTCAGGAAAGATATCTCTCCAAGGCTAGGGACCCACCAGGGCATACATAGCGACAGAAGGACATCACCTAATGACTATATTTATGCTAAAGAGATTGTTTTGGGGAATAAAGTATAACATGCATACCCCATACCACCCTCCAACTTGAGGCCAGGAGGAGTAAATGAACTCAAAAATAAACAAAAAACAGATTATTAGTAAAGGCAACTGATGGAACAGGCCTGAAATGGCCTGATGCTCTGACTTTAGTACTGCCTGCAATGCGGCAAAGACTTCTAAAGCGATTATGGAGACATGGCCATGGTGAGAAAAATAAAAGCTGTTTCTTTTAGTTCTAGGTGGAATGGACCATAGACGGTGAACCAACGCCATGAGTGGATTGAGGAGACAAGATGCAGGGCAGCACCCCAACGCCTGAGAGCACGGTACAGGAAATTGATGACCATCTGTCACCAGAGGACCTGAGCAACACAGCAGTCAAGAAGAGGACAGACCAGACCATTTCTACGATCCATGGGGGCCCATCATAAAGTGTTAGAGGTACGCGACATCTACTGATGCTGTTGAGTGAAGTACACAACGCAGTCGTGAAGAAAGGTGATGGTCTGCACCTGCAGAAAAATAGACTGAAGAGGACAACGCAGAGTAGGTCCGTGAAACCGCCCCTGAACAAGATGACTGCGGACCAGGAGGCGAAGCAGATGACCGCTCACTGCGTGCCTTTGAATTACTGACACTTGCAGAAAGTGCCCGGAAACTGAGTGACTAAGTGACACTGTAGCCTACTGCATTGCATAGAGCAAACAATATTTGTTGGACACTTAATTATGAGTATGCTGCCGGTATCACAACAGCCTGCTGATATTTTAATGATCTCATCAGGATGTGTCAATGTGACAGTATATGAATTTTATGCAAACACTGTGTAATGCCATCCAAAGATATGTAACTAATGTTTCCTTCATATATACATATATATATTTTGGTTTTACACTAATGTTGGATAGGTCTATCCAAAAGGGAGGATTGTTGCAAAATATATATGAATATCCATATAAATTCATGTTTATGCACTTCAAAAGATATCATGCTTACATTAACATTAACATGAGGCCTGGAGCTCCAAAGGGCTTCCTATCTGATCTTGACTGGACAAGCTTCAACAAGCTATTCTGTACCCCCTTAGAGGTCACTTTGCCTGTCCTGACTACATGATATTTCTCAATCTGGTTGTGCAAGTTCCTTACACAGTGCCGAGCCAGCCTTTCTGATCAGCCCATATCTGGCTGTTTATAATTTGCATGGTGCAGACATTGCACATCCCTGTTAGCCATATTTAGCTTGGTGCCTTATTCTAGTTCCGCTGACATGGCATTACTAAACTATATAGCACCCAGAAACCTGTCACTCTGGGATGAAGCAATCTGAGAGCCCCTAAGGTGGCAGATCTGACTTCTCCCTTGCTAATTAGCAATGATGCATGCTTTTGGTGCCAATAAATACATTTCACTCTGTTTCTGAGCAAACCTGCTCTGTCTGGTGAGTTTCATTCATTTGCTCCTGGGAGGGTGCCAGTATTTCCCCATCACTCTACTCAAAAACACATCACCACCTCCATCTCCACCCCTGTTACCATACAACTTTCACTCCCAAACAATACTATACTAACACGTTCATCTCATAAAACAAATACATCAGCATCCCCTTTCACTACTCCTCAAAAACAAACCATATCACGCACACCAGCACAAAATCTCTCAAGCGCAACACCTCATTATACTTACTATCACAAAATACAAACCTAAACCCACCTTTCAAACTACTCAAAGGAACAAACTCCAATACCAGACTTTTGCTCTTCTACGACATCCAAAACAAATACAGCATCACAGCAACTCTTTTAATCGCCTCTCATTAATTGGACAATTTAGAACCTTACTACATGACCCACATGCTGCACCGCCACCCCTAAACTCATACACCTTTCGCCCTAAACAGACACAAACATAATAAGCAACGTGGCACACCTCACAACTTTGCTTCTCCATGTCTACTGCACAACAAGGTTACACTACAAAAACACAGCACACCAACTCACTCTCAAACACTGTCTCCAGGACCTACGCACGCAGACCCATCAAAATTCCTTCTTAGCCTGCTGGATGAAGAACACGATGCAGAAAAATTACACAAATGCTATCCTCATATACCTAACACTAAGGACACTCCAACTGCAAGCTCAAAAAATACTGCTTACTCCTCTACAAAACAGTCACACTATCTCCAAAGCACATTCTCTAAACTGTCTACTAATAAACGCTCGATCTCTCTCTAAGAACAAACATCACATCCACAACCTTCTCACTGACGCAAAACCAGACATATTCATTACTGAATCATGGTTGGGAAATGATATAGCTCCAGTCATGCATGAAGCCGTTCCTATAGGCTATCAAACGATTACCCAAAATTGTATAGGCAAAAAAGGAGGTGGTCTAGCTGCTGTGTTCAGGCAAACATTACATAGCACTAACGTTGACTGCATCTCAAAAAAATTGAGAGGCCCTTTTCACCAGATGCAATCCTACACCGTCTTCCTCCTGTAACTTCCTGCTCCTTTACAGACCTCCACCTAGCAAGGCAACTTTCCCCGACGCACTTCTAGACACGGTTTCAAACCTGATAACACTATACTCCAACGTATGTATTCTAGGTGACCTCAACATTTGGTTTGACAAACCAAATATGCCTCATTAGAAAACAATCATCGCTGGCCTGGAAGCACTGACCCTGCATCAGATCATCCACGAACCCACACACATCGCTGGAGACATCCTAGATGTCATTTATGCTAATACAGAACTAGTTACCTTTCAAACGATGACTCCGGTCACATGGTCAGACCACCATTTGCTTGCTTTCCAACATTAAACAACACTAAGCGACACACCTAAAACCAACTTACATGCATCCACTTCGGTCGTGGAACAAACTTAACTGTTAACACTTAGAAACACAACTAACATCCAGTAGAGATCTAGAAACAAATTCTATTAAACTGTGTGGCTACAAGTAGCTTTTGATATCCTGATACCTCTAAAAAACACACAACAGAGCAAAAGAAAACAAGCACCTTGGAGAAATAGAGATAAAACCACAAATTAGAAAGCTGCAACATGTATGGTTCAAAACAAATGCCAACCAAGGCAAACTTCGACTACAGAAAATTAACAGATTGTACATGTTAGCTATCACAAAAGCAAAGACAAAATACTATTCATACAGAATTCAAAATGCTAAATGTGCAAATAAAGAATTCAATAAAATTCTCAATGAATTTCTTAAACCAAATTGCCTAGAAGCAGCTCATCCCGTTATTCAAGAGTTCACAGACAAACTGGCAAATCATTACATGGACAAAACAGACACGTTAGACTCCTACTTAAAACAGAGACAACGCATCAGCACTGACCTTTTACAAACTACAATCCAAGAATACTCTAACCCCGCCTCTCCGTTCCTTCCAACACATTTCACACCATGAATTTATGTACCTGGTCAAAGCAACCAGGCCTGCTGGAGCCGTTCTGACCCATGTCCACCGCAAACCTTCAAGACAATTCGACTTACAACCTCTGCTGCCACTCTAGTAAGGAGAATCATCAACAACTCCTTAACTACAGGAATATTTCCAGAATTCAAAAGGTCATACATATGCCCATTACTAAAGACAATAAACTTGAAACAGCTGGACCCTGACAACTACAGACCGATTTCAAATGGACCTTTCCTGGGCAAACTGATAGAAAGAGCACCTTTTGCCCAAATGACACAATTCATTGAAAAGTGCCATACTTTCAGACTTCGGAACTGGATTTCGTCCAGGAAGAGGCACAGAATCTGCCCTCCTTGCCATCTGGAATGACCTGAAGAACACAGTTGACTGCAACGCTACTTCTCTTGGACCTCTCGGTTGATCATGACACTCCGATAAAAAACACTCCACGAAGCCGGCATAGAGGGGAATGCTCTAGACTGGATAGCGTCCTACCTTTGCAACAGAACTAATGTCGTCCATACCCCACCTTCCTTGTCCAAACCGTACTTCACAAAAGCAGGGGTCCCTCAAGGCTATTACCTCGCCCATGCTTCTCGACATCTACATAGTCATTATCGGCACTGATCAATCAATTTCAGCTCGCATGCTATAACTATGCAGATAATGCACAAATACTCTTTCAACTGCAATGCCCCAAAGACATTGGAAACTCGCCAATTTTCAGTTGTATCAGAGCTGTGGATCAATGAATGATGTGGAGCCATCTCAAAATGAATGCTTGAAAAATGGAAATACTCACATGTGGCAATTGGAAACATTATGACCCACTCGCCATGTGGCCTGATGATTTGAGAACACTGCCTAAAATATCCAAGGAATTAAATTTCGGAATGACCATGGACTCCAAGCTATCGATGAATGCCCAAGTGGACAAACTAGCAAGATCAAGCTTTGTTACTATAAAAACTCTGCATCAGATCTTCCCCCATTTGGGATTTCTACACAAGGTCCAGGCTACTATCTCCCTTGTTTTGTCCAAACTCGATTATGACAATAGCTTTTACCATAGATCACCTTTAACGATCATGAAAAGACTATAACAGATTCAGAACTCGGCTGCCAGACTACTCTTACATATAAAACCGCAATACCAATATCTTCACTGCCTTGAAAGCCCTGCATTGGCTACCGGTTGCCAGAAGATCCACGTTCAAGCTGCTTTGGATCACCCACAAAGCGATACACAAGAATAAAATCACCAAACACATTCAGCAAAGGAACCTGCGCCCTAGAGTGGCACCTCGCCTCAAAATCCCAAGATACAAGAAAAAAGCAATGGGGGCACATCATTCTTGTTCAAGCAGCCAAACTATGGAACTCTATACCCCCCAACATAAGTTCCACGGATAACCACCTTATGTTGAGAAAACTACTCAAGAATTGTTTCTTCCCCACATAACCACCATACACAAACAGATAGAAATATACAGCATATTTCTCTGTATATAAGCATTTATTTGTGCTACAGATATGTAACTAACTGTATATGTGTATTGCTCTGTATAAACGTGTAGAATACTTGTTAAAAAATATTATATACAGATATTCATTAGTTCTGCTCAACAAATGTACATATTACTGAATGATTATTCTATGTTTTTAATATGCATATAGGTGTCTGCATAAATAAGTATTTCTATCATAACTATCTACAGTTGCCTCACTATTGATCTTAAAGAATATATATATAAATAAAGCTAATTTAAAGTAAAACAACACTTGAAAGCCAGTTTATTTAATGCATGTTTAATTTACATATACTACTTCCTTTCTGCATCTACATACCTTCCATGTACTTATGAAGCTATACCTTTATTACTTTTTGATCTATATATTTATTACTTTTGCTTATTTGTTACTTTTCTTCTAATGCAGCATATCCAACGCACTACCCTATTTCTCACCTTATAACTCTATCAATATATCCATTACCTCCACTCTCTCAAGACTCTTCCCTACTCCGCTCCTCCTTGCATCATCTCATACCTCTTTTTACTATTCTGATACCCAAACCAAGCCTTTCTAAACCCTCCCTCTGACTCCTCCCCCTCCACCTCCCTTTTACTCATCCCCTCCACCTCCCTTTTACTTATCCACCTCCCTTTTACTCAGTCCAAGCCTTTTCTTACTGTTATGAGCTCCAAAACTAAAAAAAAAAAATCAAAATCTTTCCCTTCTATCCCACCACTATCCTTTTCAATCCAAATAACAGACTAACATGTCCACCACTCAGATTACTTTCATATTTTCACTATACTAATTCACGACTAATCCTTTATGGCTTCCGGAGTAGTGTGCTTCTCAACGAAAAAGTGCTTTGATGTCTCGTCAGGGGTTGTAAGCGCTATATAAATGCAATTTTAATAAAATACAATTAAATTGCTCCGTATCGAAAGGAGCTTCATACTTTGTTTTTTTCTGATGAACAAGCACGCGATCTCCTCTAGAGAAAGTAACGTCTTTTGCATGTCGATGCTTGTCTGCACAGGCCTTCATTTTCCTTTTATGATCCAAGTCTTTCATGCAGGTTTCTTCCTCAATATTTGATCTATTGTTGGTACATTGAGGTAGCTTGGTCGTCATGGCTGTCTGGAACTTCAAGGTTGCAGAGCTTTCCCCTGTGGTCGAGTGAGGTGTCAAACGGTAAACTCAGATTGAATTTAAGACAGTTTTAAGGTCGAGCTTTTCTAGTACAGCACGATGGGACAGCTTTCATAAGAGTACTCATGAAACCATACTAAGAAAAATTGTGGCACACTCAATATGCCAATAAACCTGTTAGTACATGAACCTCCAGAGTTATGGGAGAAAACCCACCAAGCCTTGTGAGCACCTCATTAATTATGGTCCCACGGGCTATATTCTCGAGTTCAATTGTCATTTTTTTAATTCAAATTTTAACAAGTATCTTTCTCAAGATAGTAAAGATGAATGCAACCAAAGTAATGTGTATCCAAATGGTTCCCAGCAAAACATGAGTTACCTCTGGACCGTGGTAAGTCCAATTGTATACTGTATAAAGTTTGGCGTGCTGCTGCAAAAAGACATCTGCTTTGTACAGGCAGCACAAAAATTTGAATTCGGAGCAATACAGTATTTCATTGTATTTCTCCTCGGGCATAATATTTGACGCACCAATATGGATAACGAAAGGTATTGAGCAACCTTTGACTTTTAGTGTGATATTAGGACAGTGCTTAAATGAATTTGGTGCTTTGTCGACTTTTCTTGAACTGGTATTTTTCATCACATGCGGCCAGTCCACTATGCGCTCATTTCTCTGAGGAAAACATCGGCATGGCACAACTTTGACTTGACATTGAAACTGAAGAACTGTTTGACGAAGATATGATGATCAGCTTCGTGCTGCTTCAGGTATGGATGGCTCTGCAAGCACAACCCCGGGTGCTTCCTCTGGGGTCACTCTACCCAGCTCTGTGGTATGATGATTCTGTTTACTCAGTTCTGGTTAGCAGTATTTGAATTGCGTTTCTTGTAAGCAGCTCTTTGTACTGCCTGACAACTGTTTGATCTTTGCCTAGCAACGTTTTCACTCCATATGATGTATGGCTATAGGTTGCCTAGTAGCACAGTACCTCTTTTTGCAGCCTTCCCAGCAGGTTTTCGTCCAACTATAAGGAGCTTCTTAGCGAAGCTTTAGTTATAGTCAAATGCTTCACACTGGCTGGAGTTTCACTTTGACTCCACACATGCCAAATGTCGATTCCACACTTTGACGGAGGCACATGTGGCATACACAAGCAGTTTGATGGACCACGGCAAACTCTCTGGTAGAGCACTGTCTATCTTTGGGTTACTGATCCCCTATCTGTTCGCCAGTCCTCCCCTGCCTGAGTGCTCGCCAACCACTACGCCACACATTATTTATAACACGTCATTATTTTTCTGCATGTAACCGCACACTCATCATTCTAAACCAGCATTTGTTACACTCTAATGTTTGTCACAGTTCTATGTAGTCCATCGTGAGCCATGATTCTGACACGGAGCCGGAGGGGCGTCATCGGATGCTGGTGTCACCTGAAGCCATGCCTTCCAGGCCGGAGCCTGAGCCATATTCCTATGGGTTTGGACTCGGGGAGGAATGGGAGGGGGTCGCTGGACCCTGAAGAATACCAGCCCCTAATATGGGCTGGTGTGAGGATTCTGCGAATACCAGTGGACTGGACACTTCTCCAGATACCGGCATGGTCTCTCCTCCTAATGTGGCTATGAAGAATGGAGGCTCATTTGCTAGGGAGGTGAGGAGGGCATCTGAGGTCCTGGACCTTAGCCTGCCCTCAGTGGGAGTCAAGACTAACATCTGAACGGAGGTGCCCCCTCAGAACTGCTTCTCCCATTTAATAAAGCCCTCACAGATGTCCTACTGGGGACTTGGTCCAAGCCTTGCACAGTTGCTCCTGTGAACAGGATGATTGCCCACTGCCCGACCCCAGGGGACTCAAATTTCCTCACCCAACACCCTACCCCAGGGAGCTTGGGGGTCATCCACCTCCCATGTAAATCCTGGCACATTCCCTACCACTCCACTCCACTAGATAGGGAATCCAAGAGGCTGGACACCATAGGAAAGAAAATGTTTTCTTCTACCAGCCTGACACTGTGGTCCGTGAACAACACAGGCCTTTTGGAATGTTACTCCATGCTCTGTGGGATTCGGTGGCGCAGGTGCTGGGCACGTCCCGAAGGGGAATGGGCCACACTTTCCCAAGCTATTGCTGATAAGAGAGATGCGGGCAAGTTCAAGATCCAATGTGGGCTGGATACGGCGGACTCGCTGGGCAGAGCAATTTCAACGTTGGCCTTGCATCGCCATGCCTGGCCTAGGACTACTGACTTTTCTGGGAATTTTGAATACCCAATTGGCATAAGATAACTTAGTTTCAAGTACCTGGTACATGGCACCAGGGGTACCCAGAGCCTGTAAGTTAGAATGTCCCCTTAGGGACTGCAGCATTTGTGTCACCCTGAGTGGGACAAGGTAAAACGTGTCACCTAGCCTGTCACCGCAGCCTGGTTGAGCAGTTTAAAACTGCTCATTCGACTTGGCAATGAAAAATAATAGCAGAGCCCACACTTCTGTTTTTATATATATATATATATATTCACTGAAAAAAAACATAGGTTTCAGGGGCGTTATAGTTAGCTGGACTTTTCACTTGTACAAAACCATTGAAATTCCCACCGTTATAGTTAGTTCAGCTAACTATAACTTGCGCGCCCGCAATGCACTGCTGATGTCACATACATCACTCATGACATGGTCAGTGACATCACTCATGACATCACTGATGACATCTCAAATGACATCACTGATGACATCACTGATGACATCACTGATGACATCATCCAGTGAATGTGTGTTTTTCTGAAAATTACATATGTTTTATATATGTATATCTCAATTTCGACGGAAGAATAAATGGGTATATAAGTGTCTAAATGGATGATTTGTTTTTGAAAAATTGATTGTATAACTGACTAATTAAGTGTATCTTAGTGAATATATGGCTTAGTGAGTAATGTTTAAATATGTAAATATCTGTATCAGTCTCTCACTTTGTGTATAAGTGGCTGCATGGGTTGGTGAATAGCTACATGAGTGTCTATATAGGTTATTAGCTGGTTTTTTGAGTATCAGTATGAGTGTCTGAGTGTCTGTATGGTTCGGTGGGGGGTATTATGTAGTGCATAGGTGCATGAATGAGTGACTCACTGTTTGTATGTGTTGAAGACAGCATTTGTGCAGGACTGTATGGGTGGATGAGTGTGTGCATGAGTGTGTTAGTGAGTGAATGACTGTCTCAATAGTGTCTTTATGAGTAACTACATATGTTTTAAACTAGTATATGTGACTATTGGTGTATATAAGTGAGTATATGTGAGAGTGAGAGATTGAAAGAGTTCCTGTATGAATAAGTATGTGTTTCTATAAGTGATTGTTTAAAAGACTAAGTATGTGTAAGTTTCTGTAGAAGTAAGTGTGGTGGTGTGTGTATAACTGTATATGCAAATAAATGGATGTTTGATTCTTTATTAGCATGAGTGACTATGTGTGTGAGTAACTCTATGGATGAGTGGCGTTGTGTAACAGGATGTATAGGTGTATGAGTACATATGATGAGTGAGTACATGTATGAGTGACTGTATAGGACTGTTGGTGAATGAGTGGATGTGGATGTGGATCTTACAATTACTGAATAGGTTGTTGTAACTGGTATTGGTATGTCCATTGTTTTGAAAATTTTAGTTTCTATTTTTGAATGTGTGTATCAAAGGTTATATTAGGGGGAGAGGAGGTCTGCCACTCTATCACAAGGATGATGTCATCAGTGATGTCATTTGAGATGTCTTCACTGACATAAACACTTGATAACAATGAGTCCCATATGTTGGGCTACGTCTTATATATCTACACAATGGTATCCTTATACTTGGGGTAGATGGGTTTCCATCTCACCTTATACATATATAATTAAGTATCCTTACTATTATTATATATACAATAGTCACCTGGTTCACTTTCATTTGAAGTATACTATCTGCCATCATACTCGCAGAATGAACATTGTCTCACCTACAATTTTTCCTCAAATGAGCTGAACTCCCCTATTACCATTTTCTAATACTTCAATTCAGCAGTACGTATGAATACGGATCCTTGTTCCATCACACAGTATGCAATCAACAACCACTCACGATTGCACAAGAATTAGACCTCTTTGATTATCTCTCTAGAAAATCTGGTTTAAGTTTTAATATTTAACCTTTACATGCGAGTGCTTATCATGATTAACGCCATGAGCACCCGAAACCTTTATGGACCCACGGAGAGTCCGTAGTACTGAACTACAATATATGTCTAATAAACTACAAGTCCCTTCAACGATTTCCGGCATTCGCCATGTACGTCATGACGCCTCACGTCATGTCCTCCAACTCGAGTGCGGTGTCTCAATTAGTCCGATATTTCACCGCGCTTCTACGATATTTAAGCGCCACACCAACGTTTCGAATATGCGAAAGCCGAGGACCAGAACCAAATAGGTAGCACGCAGGGTGACCGATCTTAATTAAGTAAGTACTCTTTGACAGCGCTATTATGGATAGTCATATGGTTCTATCTTGATACATCTGCGGGGCCCGTTCCCGCCACAATCGATCCTACCAACTCGGATCCCCCTTACACATAACAGCAGACCTATCGGTTCTGCATTTTGACCCACATTCTCTTCACAATTACCCCCAGGACCGCCCTCTTTGTCTTTTTGGTCCTGTGAGAAACAGTCAACCTCCCCGAATTGGGTAATGTATAACTATAGATTGAGTATGAGTGAGTGTCTTGTATGCCTGTTTTTGTATTTATCATTACTTCTTTTAAACTCTTAGTAAGGTTTTCTGAAATTAGAAGATCAATATGGTTACGCTACAGAGTGTAATAGAGACTGGATACACATGGTGCACGCTATTTTTAAGATCAGACATCACGCTGATACCGCTAGGATGCGAATAATATCGCCACTACCACAGAATGCCTGTCACATATACAATGATATGTTACAGTGAATTGGTTTTGAGTGGCACATCAAGAGGACACTCCTCTAAATAGAAGCATGCGCACGAATCCACGCATGTCCACCTGCGGATTTCACTACACCGCAAAGGGGAAGTTAACACGGCGGAAATTATACCGCTGATATATTTTATGTCGTGTTTGTCTCTATCTTCCTTTTCAGATGGAGCCTGGCAGTTGACACACACCCACCTTAAAGATATATCACGAGGAGCAGCTACTCTGCCCCCACCTTACTGACAGGATAGGGACTTCCCATCCCAGTAATTTCACTCACATAGGGGAGTTACATTTTTGCCCTGAAGAAAGTCCTGGACCTTTTTGGCCCTGTTATGGACTGAAACATGTCGGCACTAGGGTCCTAGGACCATAACACTCCTGTAAAGACCCAATTTTATCTATTTTAATGACCCAGACAGACCCAAGAATAAAGGGAAACTGGGGATCTGCCTGAGGTATTTTATTTAGTTAACCCCCTCTGTCTTTAACATATTAAAAGCACTCCCAACACTGTGGTCGAGCCCACCCAGACTTTTAGGGGTCTGGGTGACCCGATGATGAAGCATGACACCACTAGGGTGTGTGAGGGTAACTTAAAGAAATACTTTTCTCCCCCACGATCATGGTTGGGTTAGGTACAACCTTCATTTCAGAATCTTCCATTTTCCTCTTCCCCTCAGTTTATCGGACCCCTTCCCTTTTTCTGTAGGTCCATTAGAGTATTTTTTGTGAATATAATTACTTGTAGGGAGGATATACTCTACACATTACCACCTCTCATACCCTTTAGGTCACTGGAATTTTCCAGCGCCTTGTTGTGTTATAGATGTCATCAGTGATATCATGAGTGATGTCACTGGCCATGTCATGAGTGATGTAATATGTGACGTCATCAGCAGTGCATTGCGGGCGCGCGAGTTATAGTTAGCTGAACTAACTATAACGGGGGAATTTCAATGGTTTTGTATGAGTGAAAAGTCCAGCTAACTATAACGCCCCTGAAACCTATGGTTTTTTCAGTGAATTTCTGAGGTTTTTTAAATGCTAATTCCTAACTATAACGTGCCTGAAACCTATGGTTTTTTCTGTGAATTTCAAAGGTTTTTTAAATGCTAATTTCTAACTATGCCTACAGAGATAGGACATGTGAAGAAAGAAGAAAAAATGCACAGAAAGAAACAAAAGAAGTGCAGAAAGAAGAAACAGAAGTCCTCAAATACGAAGATAAGTGCAGGAAGAAGGATAACGTGCAGAAAGAACAAAAAGAAGAGCAGAAAGAAGCCTTGTTGCAAAATCATCCTGTACCCTCAACTTTTTCAGATGGATACTGGTGGTAACTGAGTCTGACTAACCAGTCCTAGAGCCAGTGCTATGTTAAAAGACACTTAGAATACAGTGAAAACACCTACATACACTAGGGAACATTATGCGTTGGGGTCCCCCTGTGATTGGCATGACCTCCTCTGTAAGCCCCTAGTATATAATAGGGCATGGGGATTAAAACTACCTCTTAAAACAGGCCACAGGGCGTTTTTACACACGTTAACTCAGGCCCCGTCCCCTCCCTTCACCACTGTGTAAACACGCCCTGTGTCCGTTTTTAGTTGGGAGATTAAGTTCATTTGAATACTGAGGGTCCCTAGGGTCCAACTAGCCCACTAGGTACCTCCAGTAAGTGCCACAGAGCTGCGTTGCAGAGAGGTGTAAAAAGTGGCACGGCCTGGACCACCTCTCTGCAATGCAGCTCAGTGGCGCTTACTGGAAGCACTTGGTGGGCTAGTTAGCCCCCAGGGGCCCTCAGTATTGAAGGGAAATTATATCCCCAATTTAAAACGTGCCATAGTGCGTGTTTGCACACGTCACCTCAGGCCCCGTCTCCTCCCTTCACCACTGTGTAAACGCGCCCTGTGGCTGTTCTAAGTTGAGAGATTAAGTCCCCTTGAATCCTAAGGGTCCCTAGGGTCAAACTAGACCACTAGGTACCTCCAGTAAGCGCCACAGAGCTGCGTTGCAGAGAGGTGTAAAAAGGGGCTTGGCCTCAGAACACCTGTCTGCAGCGCAGCTCCCTGGCGCATACTGGAGATGCCTGTTGGGGGCGCGTTTGCAGAGTGCTGCACGGAGGGGGCATGGCCTCCGGCACGATGCCAGTCTTTTATTTATTTACATTTTTTAAGAAGGGGGGCTGTGTGGTTCCCCTTCTTATTCTAATTTATTGGCCCTGATGACCCCATCCCCCAGGGCCTGTCTCCTAATTATATTGTTTTGACCCCAATCCCCAGGCCCGGCCACTGTTTTTTATTATTTTTAAAAAATATATATTTATAGACGCACCTAGGACATGCTGGACAAACCGTACGTACCTATCACCATGACGATTTGCGTGATATTCATTAAAAGGCGACTATGCATGCAATGAATCCACGTGGAATGTATTTACACCACTAGTGATGCTCTGACATGTCTGATGTCCTACCGTGCCTAATCCCGGTAGACACCCTTGTCGTTTATTTATACAAACATGGGTAGCTATTGACGGGCACATTTAATACACATGCACACCAAGCCATTCAAAGGGGATTCGACAAAAATTCGACCAAAACTATGCAAGAAACCCCCCTCACGGTTAATAAAACACACATCCACTGCCGGATGTGTAATACTTTTTATTTTACTCTCTGGAAAGGGGACGAACATCACTTGAGAGTCACAGCGCGCTCCTGACAGAGCCCAATGCTGTGTTACACCCACCATTGCCTGCCGAGTGCCACACACCTCTGTGTTGTATTCCACTAGCTAGTGCATATGCTATGACACTCTCTAACCCATGTGCACTGTAACACCACCCCGTGAATATGTCATGCCACACTTGTCTTCGCACGGGTTATATTGCCCCATTTAACGTGCCTTCCTCGATGCCTATGTTATAACGCACAGTGCTATGCCATACATATTACAATCTGGGATCCATATCTTTGTCACAGTGCATATGCAACGTTACACTCCCCAGCACATATTTTATATTACAACTTTAGAGACTAGTTAGGTTACACAACACTGCCCTGTGCATATTACACTCCAAGGCGCATATCGCATAGCACGCGCTAGTGCCTGTGCTATCTCGCGCTCTCCAATGAATCTGTCATTGCGCACAATGTATTGCATATTATATTTCACGCCCGGTTCATCTTATATCACACTTTTTGGTGCATAGTTTATATCATACACTATATCTAGTTTTCATTTTCAATCGTGCTCTCAGGACTATGTTCTATATAACACTGTGTTCACCTACCCTTTTCACGGGCATTACATTTTGCGATAGGGGGTGGAGGGTCAGGGGGTGTTTCTGCCAAGTGAGCCCGGAGTCACAGTCACAAACGTCCTCTTCTTCCTGAATAAAAGTGAGATTATGCTGCATACATGTTCATATTTTAAGTAGTTCGCACAGACACAATGTTTTAAAAACAATAAAGTTCCTAATACCCGCCTTCTCTGAACAGTTAGCTTGCTGCCCCATCCCCCTCCTCCCTATCCTCTGTTGTGTGAATCCATGGACTAGCCTCCTCCCTCCTGCCATGCATGGTCTGATGTGCTGCCACTGCCCTCAATTTAGTATGATGTACCAGTCCACTCCTCCTGCCCTCCATTGCCCAATTCTATGCCCCATCATTGACCTCCTGCTTAAACTCTGTGCTTAGCTTGCTGCCCCTATTCTCCTTCCCCCTGCCCTCCGATGTCTTTGTGCATGCCCCTGCTCCATCCTTTTTGCCCACCATGTCCCATGGACCTGCCACTCCTATCTACTCTGAGTGTTCTGTTGAGCTGCCACACCCCTCCCACCTGTCTAGCATTGTCAGATGACTGTAACCTGTCCCTGCCACCTCCACCCTGCCTGTCCACATGCCATGCCCCTATCCTCTACCTCCTGTCCAACATGGTCTATTGTACTGCCACACCCTTCTGCCCTCCCTGGTCTGTTGTGCTGCAACTGCTCCTCCTGCCTGCCCCGTGTGGTCTGTTGTGAGGCCCCTTCCCCTGAACTTTCTTGTCTGTGCACAGGTCCTGACCCTCCCTTCTATCCTCCATCGTCCCTTGTGCATGCCCCTGCGCCCTCCTTCTTGCCCATCATAGCCATTGTGCTGCCACTAACCCTCCTACTTGCCATGCATGGTCTTCTGTGCTGCCATGGCCCCTCCCACCTTCCCTGTGTGGTCAGTTAGCTGCCCCTGACCCCCTCCCACCTTCCCTCCATGGTCTGTGTGTATGCCATCACAGTCTCACTGTTGCTCTTCATGGTGTGTCTTGCTTCTAGTGCCCATCCTGCCTGACCTCCATGGCTATCTTGCTGCTCCTGCCCTGCCCCCTTGCCCCCAGCCCTCTGTTTACATGTGCAGACCCCTACTCCCTCCCTCCTGGCTTGTCTGTTCCATTGTAATGCCCCTGATCCGTCCCTCCTGCCCTTTATGGTCTGTTATGCTGCAGCTTTCTCTCCTGTCTGTCCATTATGGTCAGCTAGCTACCATTGCTTCTTGCCCCTCTGTTCTCTGTTGTCCATGTGCATGGTCCTGTCCCCTCCCTCTTGCTTTCTATGGATTGTTGTGCTGCACTCCCGTCCTGCATGCCCTGTGTGGTGTATTGTGCTGCTGCAAACCCTGATGCCTGCCCTGCAGGGTCAGTTTGGTGCACCTCTCCATGTCCCTCCTGTCCTCTGTTATCCAAGTCCATGTCCTATCCCATTTCCTTCCATGATCCAATGTACCATACTTGTGAACATTTTGAACTTGGTAAGAGGGAGATTTTGAAAAAAAACTGGGGTATTGATTTTCCCCTTTGAGTTACATTGAAAAAGAGGAGATTGTAGACAGGAGACAGATCAAATAAAGCCCATTTGAGCTTAAAAACATTGGACGTTTCCTGGCTGAATCGGGTATGTTGGCATGTATGGTTGTACTACCATTGCCTCTTCCTTCTGCCCACAATGGTCTATTACATTGCCACAGCCTCTCTTGCAAGTCCTGTATTGTTGGTTTGTTGCCCCTGCATCCCTTTCCACTGCCCTCCATAGTCTGTTGTGCTTCCACGGCCCTTCCTGCCTGCTCAGTGTGGTTAAATTGTTGCCTTTGCACCCTCCTACCTGCCTTCAATTTTCAGAGTCCGTGTCCCTGGCCTCTGCCTCTCAACAGTATCCTAATGAACAACTAGATTGCTAACATTCTATATTTATTACAAAAGTGTAGAACGCCTGACATCATCTTGATGTAATCAAAACTGTAATACCTAGAGCATTTCCTTTAGAAATTACATTATTGGCATCAAAATTATGGTTAGTAAATGTGCTCTAAAAGACTAAAATAAGGACATATTTTCTGAGTTTTCAAATAGCGACAAAGCACTTTTAAATTATTTGTTATCTTTATGTTTTTTTATCCAGTTGACCACTTGATTAAATGTTTCACTTAGGGGAGAGGATGTGGTGTTACTTCCAGAACTGCAGACTTTGCAACTGGGGAACCAGGTTGAAGTTTCTGCTTCAGCTTGACATTCTGTGATTCTGGTCAAATCACTTAGTCTCCCCATGTCTACAACCAAAATGAATATGTTCTTGTGTGATGTAACCAATGCTCATGTAAAGCACTCCAATACCTGACAAGTCTGCACTATATAACACTGCAAAAACACAAAATAATAAGTGTTTTGCACACTTCTGTCATTGGGCTATATTTGGGCTACATCTGGGTGATTTTGGGCTACATTTGGGCTCTTTTGTCTCCGGTGGCCATCTTGGGAGATTTTTTTGTTATGAAGTTTCCTAATTTCCTCATGTACTGCAGTCTCCTCAGTAGGAAATGCTTTCAGTTTTTTACTTTGATTCCATCATGAAGCTATTCAGATATGTCACACATTTGCCATAAATTCTGAATGTTAGCACTCTAGTTGCTCATTAGATCACTGTAGTAAAACTACTGTTCACCATGGAAGTCTGCTCCTGGTATTAAAAGTGCATGTTTCAGTCTGCATGTCAGAATATTTTAATGAAATAGAAGAGGATTTGAGAAGTCACTCAAAATGTGCCCTCATTTTCTTTCTTCAGCATTAATCATAATTTCTATGGCAAAATGAACCCTCTCATTGTGTTCCTTTTTAAATTAAATGTTGTAAGTGTTACCAGTTTATTCCAATCAAGATGGCTTCAGGTGTGCCATACTTTTGTCATAATGAAGACAGTAAGCGCTCTAGTTGTTTTTAAGAACACTCTGGGACATTCTGCCATTGGGCTATACTTGGGCTACATCTGGGTGATATTTGGGCTACATTTGGGCTCTTTTGTCTCTGGTGGCCATCTTGGCAGACTTATTTGTTATGAAGTTTCCTAATTTCCTCATTTACTGCAGTCTCCTCAGTAGGAAATACTTTCAGTTTTTTACTTTGATTCCATCAAGAAGGCATTCAGATGTGTCACACATTTGCCATAAATTCAGAATGTTAGCACTCTTTTTGCTCATTAGATCACTGTAGTAAAGCTACTGCTCACCAGGGAAAACTGCTGCTGGTATTGAAAGTGCATGTTTCAGTCTGCATGTCAGAATTTTTTAATGAAATAGAAGAGGATTTGAGAAGTCACTCAAAATGTGCCCTAATTTTTCTTTCTGCAGCACTAATCATACTTTTTATGGAAAAATGAACCCCCTCATTTTGTTCCTTTTTAAATTAAATGTTTTAAGAGTTACCACTTTAATCCAAGCAAGATGGCTTCAGGTGTGCCATACGTTTATCATAAGTAGGACTGTTAGCGCTCTAGTAGTTCTTTCGAACACTCTGGGAAGCTGCAGTAGAACACAAAGGAATCAACTGACAGTCTCTGCCCTTGTTGGATGTACATGTTTTACTGAGAATGTCAGACTTCATTCTCACATGACTGAGAAAGATAATGTGAATTTACAGAAAATAAGCTCTCAGTTTAGCTTATAGATCACCTTCCAAACCTCTGTGGTAAAAGCATGAGAAAATATTTTTCTCTCAATCATGATATCCCAGCAGAAGGCTTTTTCACATGGTGAAATCACCTTAGAACATACCACAATTCCTAAAATGAGTATGGTACCATCAACAAATGATTTATAATGTAACTAAAGTCTTAAAACCTTCTATTAACTGCAATGCTTTTTAATGAGGTGTTATCATGTATATTGGTCCCAAGATGGCTGCCAACACTTCTTGGCTGAAGTGCTGACAGCCAATCAGATCTCAGGATGAGATGTGTGGTTAGGCTCCGCCCACATATATATATGCTTTTAAATGCTATTGTCTCAGGAAATACTGAACAGATTTACACCAGACCTGAAAAAGGCACTTCCTTGACCTTATGGCTACCTCTCTGCCAAATTTCAAGTAATTCTGTTCAGCCGTTCGGGCTGTAGCTGTGTCTAAAGGTCCTACGGAAAAATGCATGGGGAAAACGCGTTTTGGGACCCCCCTTTTTTCTCGGCCCCTGCTTGACGAATCACCCCGAGACTTTCAGGGTAGGAGCTGAACGGAGCGCCCCATTAGTTTTGAAAATTTCGCGAGGATTCGTCAACCGGCGCCAAAGTTATTCAAAATAGAATTTTGAGATTTCCTATGGAAACTAGGTTGTAACTATAACTATCTACTGGCGACCTCCAGTAGATAATATATATATATATATATATATATTCACAGAAAAAAACCATAGGTTTCAGGGGTGTTATAGTTAGCTGGACTTTTCACTTGTACAAAACAATTGAAATTCCCCCGTTATAGTTAGTTCAGCTAACTATAACTCGCGCGCCCGCAATGCACTGCTGATGACGTCACATATTACATCACTCATGACATGGTCAGTGACATCACTCATGACATCACTGATGACATCTCAAATGACATCACTGATGACATCATCCAGTGAATGTGTGTTTTTCTGAAAATTAAATATGTTTTATATATGTATATCTCAAGGTCGATGGAAGAATAACTGGGTATATAAGTGTCTAAATGGATGATTTGTTTTTGAAAAATTGATTGCGTAACTGACTGATTAAGTGTATCATAGTGAATACATGGCTTAGTGAGTAATGTTTAAATATGTAAATATCTGTATCAGTCTCTCACTTTGTGTATAAGTGGCTGCATGGGTTGGTGAGTAGCTACATGGGTGTCTATATAGGTTATTAGCTGGTTTTTTGAGTATCAGTCTGAGTGTCTCCATGGTTCGGTGGGGGGTATTACGTAGTGCATAGGTGCATGAATGAGTGACTCACTCTTTGTATGTGTTGAAGACAGCATGTGTGCAGGACTGTATGGGTGGATGAGTGTGTGTATGGGTGTGTTAGTGAGTGAATGACTGTCTCAATAGTGTCTTTATGAGTAACTACATATGTTTTAAACTAGTATATGTGACTATTGGTGTATATAAGTGAGTATATGTGAGAGTGAGAGATTGAAAGAGTTCCTGTATGAATAAGTATGTGTTTCTATAAGTGATTGTTTAAAAGACTAAGTATGTGTAAGTTTCCGTAGAAGTAAGTGTGGTGGTGTGTGTATAACTGTATAGGCAAATAAATGTATGTTTGATTCTTTATTAGCATGAGTGACTATGTGTGTGAGTAACTCTATGGATGAGTGGCATTGTGTAACAGGATGTATAGGTGTATGAGTACATATGATGAGTGAATACATGTATGAGTGACTGTATAGGACTGTTGGTGAATGAGTGGATGTGTATGTGGATCTTAGAATTACTGAAGAGGTTGTTGTAACTGGTATTGGTATGTCCATTGTTTTGAAAAGTTTAGTCTCTATTTTTGAATGTGTGTATCAAAGGTTATATTAGGGTGAGAGGAGGTCTGCCACTCTATCACAAGGATGATGTCATCAGTGATGTCATCAGTGATGTCATTTGAGATGTCATCAGTGATGTCATGAGTGATGTCACTGACCATGTCATGAGTGATGTAATATGTGATGTCATCAGCAGTGCATTGCGGGCGCGCGAGTTATAGTTAGCTGAACTAACTATAACGGGGGAATTTCAATGGTTTTGTACAAGTGAAAAGTCCAGCTAACTATAACACCCCTGAAACCTATGGTTTTTTCAGTGAATTTCTGAGGTTTTTTAAATGCTAATTCCTAACTATAACGTGCCTGAAACCTATGGTTTTTTCTGTGAATTTCAAAGGTTTTTTAAATGCTAATTTCTAACTATGCCTGCAGAGATAGGACATGTGAAGAAAGAAGAAAAAATGCACAGAAAGAAAAAAAAGAAGTGCAGAAAGAAGCAACAGAAGTCCTCAAAGACGAAGAAAAGTGCAGGAAGAAGGATAACGTGCAGAAAGAACAAAAAGACGAGCAGAAAGAAGCCTTGTTGCAAATTCATCCTGTACCCTCAACTTTTTCAGACGGAGACTGGTGGTAACTGAGTCTGACTAACCAGTCCTAGAGCCAGTGCTATGTTAAAAGACACTTAGAATACAGTGAAAACACCTACATACACTAGGGAACATTATGCGTTGGGGTCCCCCTGTGATTAGCATGACCTCCTCCGTAAGCCCCTAGTAGATAATAGGGCAGGGGGATTAAAACTACCTCTTAAAACAGGCCACAGGGCGTTTTTGCACAAGTTAACTCAGGCCCCGTCACCTCCCTTCACCACTGTGTAAACACGCCCTGTGTCCGTTTTTAGTTGGGAGATTAAGTTCATTTGAATCCTGAGGGTCCCTAGGGTCCAACTAGCCCACTAGGTACCTCCAGTAAGTGCCACAGAGCTGTGTTGCAGAGAGGTGTAAAAAGTGGCACGGCCTGGACCACCTCTCTGCAATGCAGCTCAGTGGCGCTTACTGGAAGCACTTGGTGGGCTAGTTAGCCCCCAGGGGCCCTCAGTATTGAAGGAAAATTATATCCCCAATTTAAAACGTGCCATAGTGCGTGTTTGCACACGTCACCTCAGGCCCCGTCCCCTCCCTTCACCACTGTGTAAACGCGCCCTGTGGCTGTTCTAAGTTGAGAGATTAAGTCCCCTTGAATCCTAAGGGTCCCTAGGGTCAAACTAGACCACTAGGTACCTCCAGTAAGCACCACAGAGCTGCGTTGCAGAGAGGTGTAAAAAGGGGCTTAGCCTCAGAACACCTGTCTGCAGCGCAGCTCCCTGGTGCATACTGGAGATGCCTGTTGGGCTAGTTGGCCCTCAGGGACCCTCAGTATTGAAGAGGAATTAATTCCCCAACTTACAACTCGCCAGGGGGCGCGTTTGCAGAGTGCTGCAAGGAGGGGGCGTGGCCTCCGGCACGATGCCAGTCTTTTATTTATTTTAATTTTTTAAGAAGGGGGGCTGTGTGGTTCCCCTTCTTATTCTAATTTATTGGCCCTGATGACCCCATCCCCCAGGGCCTGTCTCCTAATTATATTTTTTTGACCCCAATCCCCAGGGCCGGCCACTGTTTTTTATTATTTTTAAAAAATATATATTTATAGACACACCTAGTACATGCTGGACAAACCGTACGTACCTATCACCATGACGATTTGCGTGATATTCATTAAAAGGCGACTATGCATACAATGAATCCACGTGGAATGTATTTACACCACTAGTGAAGCTCTGACATGTCTGATGGCCTACCGTGCCTAATTCCGGTAGACACCCTTGTCGTTTATTTATACAAACATGGGTAGCTATTGACGGGCACATTTAATACACATGCACACCAAGCCATTCAAAGGGGATTCGACAAAAATTCGACCAAAACTATGCAAGAAACCCCCCTCACGGTTAATAAAACACACATCCACTGCCGGATGTGTAATACTTTTTATTTTACTCTCTGGAAAGGGGACGAACATCACTTGAGAGTCACAGCGCGCTCCTGGCAGAGCCCAATGCTGTGTTACACCCACCATTGCCTGCTGAGTGCCACACACCTCTGTGTTGTATTCCACTAGCTAGTGCATATGCTATGACACTCTCTAGCCCATGTGCACTGTAACACCACCCCGTGAATATGTCATGCCACACTTGTCTTCGCACGGGTTATATTGCCCCATCTAACGTGCCTTCCTCGATGCCTATGTTATAACGCACAGTGCTATGCCATACATATTACAATCTGGGATCCATATCTTTGTCACAGTGCATATGCAACGTTACACTCCCCAGCACATATTTTATATTACAACTTTAGAGACTAGTTAGGTTACACAACACTGCCCTGTGCATATTACACTCCAAGGCGCATATCGCATAGCACGCGTTAGTGCCTGTGCTATCTCGCGCTCTCCAATGAATCTGTCATTGCGCACAATGTATTGCATATTATATTTCATGCCCGGTTCATCTTATATCACACTTTTTGGTGCATAGTTTATACCATACACTATATCTAGTTTTCATTTTCAATCGTGCTCTCAGGACTATGTTCTATATAACACTGTGTTCACCTACCCTTTTCACGGGCATTACATTTTGCGATAGGGGGTGGAAGGTCAGGGGGTGTTTCTGCCAAGTGAGCCCGGAGTCACAGTCACAAACGTCCTCTTCTTCCTGACTAAAAGTGAGATTATGCTGCATACTTGCTCATATTTTAAGTAGTTCGCACAGACACGTTTTAAAAACAATAAAGTTCCTAATACCCGCCTTCTCTGAACAGTTAGCTTGCTGCCCCATCCCCCTCCTCCCTATCCTCTGTTGTGTGAATCCATGGACTAGCCTCCTCCCTCCTGCCATGCATGGTCTGATGTGCTGCCACTGCCCTCAATTTAGTATGATGTACCAGTCCACTCCTCCTGCCCTCCATTGCCCAATTCTATGCCCCATCATTGACCTCCTGCTTAAACTCTGTGCTTAGCTTGCTGCCCCTATTCTCCTTCCCCCTGCCCTCCGATGTCTTTGTGTATGCCCCTGCTCCATCCTTTTTGCCCACCATGTTCCATGGACCTGCCACTCCTATCTACTCTGAGTGTTCTGTTGAGCTGCCACTCCCCTCCCACCTGCCTAGCATTGTCAGATGACTGTAACCTGTCCCTGCCACCTCCACCCTGCCTGTCCACATGCCATGCCCCTATCCTCTTCCTCCTGTCCTACATGGTCCATTGTACTGCCACACCCTTCTGCCCTCCCTGGTCTGTTGTGCTGCAACTGCTCCTTCTGCCTGCCCCGTGCGGTCTGTTGTGAGGCCCCTTCCCCTGAACTTTCTTGTCTGTGCACAGGTCCTGACCCTCCCTTCTATCCACCATCGTCCTTTGTGCATGCCCCTGCACCCTCCTTCTTGCCCATCATAGCCATTGTGCTACCACTAACCCTCCCACTTGCCATGCATGGTCTTCTGTGCTGCCATGGCCCCTCCCATCTTCCCTGTGTGGTCAGTTAGCTGCCCCTGAACCCCTCCCACCTTCCCTCCATGGTCTGTGTGTATGCCATCACAGTCTCACTGTTGCTCTTCATGGTGTGTCTTGCTTCTAGTGCCCATCCTGCCTGACCTCCATGGCTATCTTGCTGCTCCTGCCCTGCCCCCTTGCCCCCAGCCCTCTGTTTACATGTGCAGACCCCTGCTCCCTCCCTCCTGGCTTGTCTGTTCCATTGTAATGCCCCTGATCCATCCCTCCTGCCCTTTATGGTCTGTTATGCTGCAGCTTTCTCTCCTGTCTGTCCATTATGGTCCTGCCTCTTGCCCCTCTGTTCTCTGTTGTCCATGTGCATGGTCCTGTCCCCTCCCTCTTGCTTTCTATGGATTGTTGTGCTGCACTCCCGTCCCGCATGCCCTGTGTGGTGTATTGTGCTGCTGCAAACTCTGATGCCTGCCCTGCAGGGTCAGTTTGGTGCACCTCTCCATGTCCCTCCTGTCCTCTGTTATCCAAGTCCATGTCCCTACCCCATTTCCTTCCATGATCCAATGTACCATACTTGCGAACATTTTGAACTTGGTAAGAGGGAGATTTTGAAAAAAAACTGTGGTATTGATTTTCCCCTTTGAGTTATATTGAAAAAGAGGAGATTGTAGACAGGAGACAGATAAAATAAAGCCCATTTGAGCTTAAAAACATTGGACGTTTCCTGGCTGAATCGGGTCTGTTGGCATGTATGGTTGTACTACCATTGCCTCTTCCTTCTGCCCACAATGGTCTATTACATTGCCACAGCCTCTCTTGCAAGTCCTGTATTGTTAGTTTGTTGCCCCTGCCCCCCTTTCCACTGCCCTCCATAGTCTGTTGTGCTGCCACGGCCCTTCCTGCCTGCTCAGTGTGGTTAAATTGTTGCCTTTGCACCCTCCTACCTGCCTTCAATTTTCAGAGTCCGTGCCCCTGGCCTCTGCCTCTCAACAGTATCCTAATGAACAACTAGATTGCTAACATTCTATATTTATTACAAAAGTGGGGAACGCCTGACGTCATCTTGATGTAATCAAAACTGTAATACCTAGAGCATTTCCTTTAGAAATTACATATATGAGAGGGTCTTATTGGCATCAAAATTATGGTTAGTGCTCTAAAAGACTAAAATAAGGACATATTTTCTGAGTTTTCAAATAGCGAGAAAGCACTTTTAAATTATTTATTACCTTTATGTTTTTTTATCCAGTTGAACACTTGATTAAATGTTGCACTTAGGGGAGAGGATGTGGTGTTACTTCCAGAACTGCAGACTTTGCAACTGGGGAACCAGGTTGGAGTTTCTGCTTCAGCTCGACATTCTGTGATTCTGGTCAAATCACTTAGTCTCCCCATGTCTACAACCAAAATGAATTTGTTCTTGTGTGATGTAACCAATGCTCATGTAAAGCACTCCAATACCTGACAAGTCTGCACTATATAACACTGCAAAAACACAAAATAATAAGTGTTTTGCACACTTCTGTCATTGGGCTATATTTGGGCTACATCTGGGTGATTTTGGGCTACATTTGGGCTCTTTTGTCTCCGGTGGCCATCTTGGGAGATTTATTTGTTATGAAGTTTCCTAATTTCCTCATGTACTGCAGTCTCCTCAGTAGGAAATGCTTTCAGTTTTTTACTTTGATTCCATCATGAAGGTATTCAGATATGTCACACATTTGCCATAAATTCTGAATGTTAGCACTCTAGTTGCTCATTAGATCACTGTAGTAAAACTACTGTTCACCACGGAAGTCTGCTCCTGGTATTAAAAGTGCTGGTTTCAGTCTGCATGTCAGAATTTTTTAATGAAATAGAAGAGGATTTGAGAAGTCACTCAAAATGTGCCCTCATTTTCTTTCTTCAGCATTAATCATAATTTCTATGGCAAAATGAACCCCCTCATTGTGTTCCTTTTTAAATTAAATGTTTTAAGTGTTACCAGTTTATTCCAATCAAGATGGCTTCAGGTGTGCCATACTTTTGTCATAATGAAGACAGTAAGCGCTCTAGTTGTTTTTAAGAACACTCTGGGACATTCTGCCATTGGGCTATACTTGGGCTACATCTGGGTGATATTTGGGCTACATTTGGGCTCTTTTGTCTCTGGTGGCCATCTTGGCAGACTTATTTGTTATGAAGTTTCCTAATTTCCTCATTTACTGCAGTCTCCTCAGTAGGAAATACTTTCAGTTTTTTACTTTGATTCCAAAGGCATTCAGATGTGTCACACATTTGCCATAAATTCAGAATGTTAGCACTCTTTTTGCTCATTAGATCACTGTAGTAAAGCTACTGCTCACCAGGGAAAACTGCTGCTGGTATTGAAAGTGCATGTTTCAGTCTGCATGTCAGAATTTTTTAATGAAATAGAAGAGGATTTGAGAAGTCACTCAAAATGTGCCCTAATTTTTCTTTCTGCAGCACTAATCATACTTTTTATGGAAAAATGAACCCCCTCATTTTGTTCCTTTTTAAATTAAATGTTTTAAGAGTTACCACTTTAATCCAAGCAAGATGGCTTCAGGTGTGCCATACGTTTATCATAAGTAGGACTGTTAGCGCTCTAGTAATTCTTTGGAACACTCTGGGAAGTTGCAGTAGAACACAAAGGAATCAACTGACAGTCTCTGCCCTTGTTGGATGTACATGTTTTACTGAGAATGTCAGACTTCATTCTCACATGACTGAGAAAGATAATGTGAATTTACAGAAAATAAGCTCTCAGTTTAGCTTATAGATCACCTTCCAAACCTCTGTGGTAAAAGCATGAGAAAATATTTTTCTCTCAATCATGATATCCCAGCAGAAGGCTTTTTCACATGGTGAAATCACCTTAGAACATACCACAATTCCTAAAATGAGTATGGTACCATCAACAAATGATTTATAATGTAACTAAAGTCTTAAAACCTTCTATTAACTGCAATGCTTTTTAAAGAGGTGTTATCATGTATATTGGTCCCAAGATGGCTGCCAACACTTCTTGGCTGAAGTGCTGACAGCCAATCAGATCTCAGGATGAGATGTGTGGTTAGGCTCCGCCCACATATATATATGCTTTTAAATGCTATTGTCTCAGGAAATACTGAACAGATTTACACCAGACCTGCAAAAGGCACTTCCTTGACCTTATGGCTACCTCTCTGCCAAATTTCAAGTAATTCTGTTCAGCCGTTCGGGCTGTAGCTGTGTCTAAAGGTCCTACGGAAAAATGGATGGGGAAAACGCGTTTTGGGAACCCCCTTTTTTCTCGGCCCCTGCTTGACGAATCACCCCGAGCCTTTCAGGGTAGGAGCTGAACGGAGCGCCCCATTAGTTTTGACAATTTCGCGAGGATTCGTCAACCGGCGCCAAAGTTATTCAAAATAGAATTTTGAGATTTCCTATGGAAACTAGGTTGTAACTATAACTATCTACTGGCGACCGCCAGTAGGTAATATATATATATATATTTATATATTCACAGAAAAAACCATAGGTTTCAGGGGTGTTATAGTTAGCTGGACTTTTCACTTGTACAAAACAATTGAAATTCCCCCGTTATAGTTAGTTCAGCTAACTATAACTCGCGCGCCCGCAATGCACTGCTGATGACGTCACATAGTACATCACTCATGACATGGTCAGTGACATCACTCATGACATCACTGATGACATCTCAAATGACATCACTGATGACATCATCCAGTGAATGTGTGTTTTTCTGAAAATTAAATATGTTTTATATATGTATATCCCAAGGTCGATGGAAGAATAAATGGGTATATAAGTGTCTAAATGGATGATTTGTTTTTGAAAAATTGATTGCGTAACTGACTGATTAAGTGTATCATAGTGAATACATGGCTTAGTGAGTAATGTTTAAATATGTAAATATCTGTATCAGTCTCTCACTTTGTGTATAAGTGGCTGCATGGGTTGGTGAGTAGCTACATGGGTGTCTATATAGGTTATTAGCTGGTTTTTTGAGTATCAGTCTGAGTGTCTCCATGGTTCGGTGGGGGGTATTACGTAGTGCATAGGTGCATGAATGAGTGACTCACTCTTTGTATGTGTTGAAGACAGCATGTGTGCAGGACTGTATGGGTGGATGAGTGTGTGTATGGGTGTGTTAGTGAGTGAATGACTGTCTCAATAGTGTCTTTATGAGTAACTACATATGTTTTAAACTAGTATATGTGACTATTGGTGTATATAAGTGAGTATATGTGAGAGTGAGAGATTGAAAGAGTTCCTGTATGAATAAGTATGTGTTTCTATAAGTGATTGTTTAAAAGACTAAGTATGTGTAAGTTTCCGTAGAAGTAAGTGTGGTGGTGTGTGTATAACTGTATAGGCAAATAAATGTATGTTCGATTCTTTATTAGCATGAGTGACTATGTGTGTGAGTAACTCTATGGATGAGTGGCATTGTGTAACAGGATGTATAGGTGTATGAGTACATATGATGAGTGAATACATGTATGAGTGACTGTATAGGACTGTTGGTGAATGAGTGGATGTGTATGTGGATCTTAGAATTACTGAAGAGGTTGTTGTAACTGGTATTGGTATGTCCATTGTTTTGAAAAGTTTAGTCTCTATTTTTGAATGTGTGTATCAAAGGTTATATTAGGGTGAGAGGAGGTCTGCCACTCTATCACAAGGATGATGTCATCAGTGATGTCATCAGTGATGTCATTTGAGATGTCATCAGTGATGTCATGAGTGATGTCACTGACCATGTCATGAGTGATGTAATTTGTGGTGTCATCAGCAGTGCATTGCGGGCGCGCGAGTTATAGTTAGCTGAACTAACTATAACGGGGGAATTTCAATGGTTTTGTACAAGTGAAAAGTCCAGCTAACTATAACACCCCTGAAACCTATGGTTTTTTCAGTGAATTTCTGAGGTTTTTTAAATGCTAATTCCTAACTATAACGTGCCTGAAACCTATGGTTTTTTCTGTGAATTTCAAAGGTTTTTTAAATGCTAATTTCTAACTATGCCTGCAGAGATAGGACATGTGAAGAAAGAAGAAAAAATGCACAGAAAGAAAAAAAAGAAGTGCAGAAAGAAGCAACAGAAGTCCTCAAAGACGAAGAAAAGTGCAGGAAGAAGTATAACGTGCAGAAAGAACAAAAAGAAGAGCAGAAAGAAGCCTTGTTGCAAATTCATCCTGTACCCTCAACTTTTTCAGACGGAGACTGGTGGTAACTGAGTCTGACTAACCAGTCCTAGAGCCAGTGCTATGTTAAAAGACACTTAGAATACAGTGAAAACACCTACATACACTAGGGAACATTATGCGTTGGGGTCCCCCTGTGATTAGCATGACCTCCTCTGTAAGCCCCTAGTAGATAATAGGGCAGGGGGATTAAAACTACCTCTTAAAACAGGCCACAGGGCGTTTTTGCACAAGTTAACTCAGGCCCCGTCACCTCCCTTCACCACTGTGTAAACACGCCCTGTGTCCGTTTTTAGTTGGGAGATTAAGTTCATTTGAATCCTGAGGGTCCCTAGGGTCCAACTAGCCCACTAGGTACCTCCAGTAAGTGCCACAGAGCTGTGTTGCAGAGAGGTGTAAAAAGTGGCACGGCCTGGACCACCTCTCTGCAATGCAGCTCAGTGGCGCTTACTGGAAGCACTTGGTGGGCTAGTTAGCCCCCAGGGGCCCTCAGTATTGAAGGAAAATTATATCCCCAATTTAAAACGTGCCATAGTGCGTGTTTGCACACGTCACCTCAGGCCCCGTCCCCTCCCTTCACCACTGTGTAAACGCGCCCTGTGGCTGTTCTAAGTTGAGAGATTAAGTCCCCTTGAATCCTAAGGGTCCCTAGGGTCAAACTAGACCACTAGGTACCTCCAGTAAGCACCACAGAGCTGCGTTGCAGAGAGGTGTAAAAAGGGGCTTAGCCTCAGAACACCTGTCTGCAGCGCAGCTCCCTGGTGCATACTGGAGATGCCTGTTGGGCTAGTTGGCCCTCAGGGACCCTCAGTATTGAAGAGGAATTAATTCCCCAACTTACAACTCGCCAGGGGGCGCGTTTGCAGAGTGCTGCAAGGAGGGGGCGTGGCCTCCGGCACGATGCCAGTCTTTTATTTATTTTAATTTTTTAAGAAGGGGGGCTGTGTGGTTCCCCTTCTTATTCTAATTTATTGGCCCTGATGACCCCATCCCCCAGGGCCTGTCTCCTAATTATATTTTTTTGACCCCAATCCCCAGGGCCGGCCACTGTTTTTTATTATTTTTAAAAAATATATATTTATAGACACACCTAGTACATGCTGGACAAACCGTACGTACCTATCACCATGACGATTTGCGTGATATTCATTAAAAGGCGACTATGCAGACAATGAATCCACGTGGAATGTATTTACACCACTAGTGAAGCTCTGACATGTCTGATGGCCTACCGTGCCTAATTCCGGTAGACACCCTTGTCGTTTATTTATACAAACATGGGTAGCTATTGACGGGCACATTTAATACACATGCACACCAAGCCATTCAAAGGGGATTCGACAAAAATTCGACCAAAACTATGCAAGAAACCCCCCTCACGGTTAATAAAACACACATCCACTGCCGGATGTGTAATACTTTTTATTTTACTCTCTGGAAAGGGGACGAACATCACTTGAGAGTCACAGCGCGCTCCTGGCAGAGCCCAATGCTGTGTTACACCCACCATTGCCTGCTGAGTGCCACACACCTCTGTGTTGTATTCCACTAGCTAGTGCATATGCTATGACACTCTCTAGCCCATGTGCACTGTAACACCACCCCGTGAATATGTCATGCCACACTTGTCTTCGCACGGGTTATATTGCCCCATCTAACGTGCCTTCCTCGATGCCTATGTTATAACGCACAGTGCTATGCCATACATATTACAATCTGGGATCCATATCTTTGTCACAGTGCATATGCAACGTTACACTCCCCAGCACATATTTTATATTACAACTTTAGAGACTAGTTAGGTTACACAACACTGCCCTGTGCATATTACACTCCAAGGCGCATATCGCATAGCACGCGTTAGTGCCTGTGCTCTCTCGCGCTCTCCAATGAATCTGTCATTGCGCACAATGTATTGCATATTATATTTCATGCCCGGTTCATCTTATATCACACTTTTTGGTGCATAGTTTATACCATACACTATATCTAGTTTTCATTTTCAATCGTGCTCTCAGGACTATGTTCTATATAACACTGTGTTCACCTACCCTTTTCACGGGCATTACATTTTGCGATAGGGGGTGGAGGGTCAGGGGGTGTTTCTGCCAAGTGAGCCCGGAGTCACAGTCACAAACGTCCTCTTCTTCCTGACTAAAAGTGAGATTATGCTGCATACTTGCTCATATTTTAAGTAGTTCGCACAGACACGTTTTAAAAACAATAAAGTTCCTAATACCCGCCTTCTCTGAACAGTTAGCTTGCTGCCCCATCCCCCTCCTCCCTATCCTCTGTTGTGTGAATCCATGGACTAGCCTCCTCCCTCCTGCCATGCATGGTCTGATGTGCTGCCACTGCCCTCAATTTAGTATGATGTACCAGTCCACTCCTCCTGCCCTCCATTGCCCAATTCTATGCCCCATCATTGACCTCCTGCTTAAACTCTGTGCTTAGCTTGCTGCCCCTATTCTCCTGCCCCCTGCCCTCCGATGTCTTTGTGTATGCCCCTGCTCCATCCTTTTTGCCCACCATGTTCCATGGACCTGCCACTCCTATCTACTCTGAGTGTTCTGTTGAGCTGCCACTCCCCTCCCACCTGCCTAGCATTGTCAGATGACTGTAACCTGTCCCTGCCACCTCCACCCTGCCTGTCCACATGCCATGCCCCTATCCTCTTCCTCCTGTCCTACATGGTCCATTGTACTGCCACACCCTTCTGCCCTCCCTGGTCTGTTGTGCTGCAACTGCTCCTTCTGCCTGCCCCGTGCGGTCTGTTGTGAGGCCCCTTCCCCTGAACTTTCTTGTCTGTGCAGAGGTCCTGACCCTCCCTTCTATCCACCATCGTCCTTTGTGCATGCCCCTGCACCCTCCTTCTTGCCCATCATAGCCATTGTGCTACCACTAACCCTCCCACTTGCCATGCATGGTCTTCTGTGCTGCCATGGCCCCTCCCATCTTCCCTGTGTGGTCAGTTAGCTGCCCCTGAACCCCTCCCACCTTCCCTCCATGGTCTGTGTGTATGCCATCACAGTCTCACTGTTGCTCTTCATGGTGTGTCTTGCTTCTAGTGCCCATCCTGCCTGACCTCCATGGCTATCTTGCTGCTCCTGCCCTGCCCCCTTGCCCCCAGCCCTCTGTTTACATGTGCAGACCCCTGCTCCCTCCCTCCTGGCTTGTCTGTTCCATTGTAATGCCCCTGATCCATCCCTCCTGCCCTTTATGGTCTGTTATGCTGCAGCTTTCTCTCCTGTCTGTCCATTATGGTCCTGCCTCTTGCCCCCCTGTTCTCTGTTGTCCATGTGCATGGTCCTGTCCCCTCCCTCTTGCTTTCTATGGATTGTTGTGCTGCACTCCCGTCCCGCATGCCCTGTGTGGTGTATTGTGCTGCTGCAAACTCTGATGCCTGCCCTGCAGGGTCAGTTTGGTGCACCTCTCCATGTCCCTCCTGTCCTCTGTTATCCAAGTCCATGTCCCTACCCCATTTCCTTCCATGATCCAATGTACCATACTTGCGAACATTTTGAACTTGGTAAGAGGGAGATTTTGAAAAAAAACTGGGGTATTGATTTTCCCCTTTGAGTTATATTGAAAAAGAGGAGATTGTAGACAGGAGACAGATAAAATAAAGCCCATTTGAGCTTAAAAACATTGGACGTTTCCTGGCTGAATCGGGTCTGTTGGCATGTATGGTTGTACTACCATTGCCTCTTCCTTCTGCCCACAATGGTCTATTACATTGCCACAGCCTCTCTTGCAAGTCCTGTATTGTTGGTTTGTTGCCCCTGCCCCCCTTTCCACTGCCCTCCATAGTCTGTTGTGCTGCCACGGCCCTTCCTGCCTGCTCAGTGTGGTTAAATTGTTGCCTTTGCACCCTCCTACCTGCCTTCAATTTTCAGAGTCCGTGCCCCTGGCCTCTGCCTCTCAACAGTATCCTAATGAACAACTAGATTGCTAACATTCTATATTTATTACAAAAGTGGGGAACGCCTGACGTCATCTTGATGTAATCAAAACTGTAATACCTAGAGCATTTCCTTTAGAAATTACATATATGAGAGGGTCTTATTGGCATCAAAATTATGGTTAGTGCTCTAAAAGACTAAAATAAGGACATATTTTCTGAGTTTTCAAATAGCGAGAAAGCACTTTTAAATTATTTATTACCTTTATGTTTTTTTATCCAGTTGACCACTTGATTAAATGTTGCACTTAGGAGCGAGGATGTGGTGTTACTTCCAGAACTGCAGACTTTGCAACTGGGGAACCAGGTTGGAGTTTCTGCTTCAGCTCGACATTCTGTGATTCTGGTCAAATCACTTAGTCTCCCCATGTCTACAACCAAAATGAATTTGTTCTTGTGTGATGTAACCAATGCTCATGTAAAGCACTCCAATACCTGACAAGTCTGCACTATATAACACTGCAAAAACACAAAATAATAAGTGTTTTGCACACTTCTGTCATTGGGCTATATTTGGGCTACATCTGGGTGATTTTGGGCTACATTTGGGCTCTTTTGTCTCCGGTGGCCATCTTGGGAGATTTATTTGTTATGAAGTTTCCTAATTTCCTCATGTACTGCAGTCTCCTCAGTAGGAAATGCTTTCAGTTTTTTACTTTGATTCCATCATGAAGGTATTCAGATATGTCACACATTTGCCATAAATTCTGAATGTTAGCACTCTAGTTGCTCGTTAGATCACTGTAGTAAAACTACTGTTCACCACGGAAGTCTGCTCCTGGTATTAAAAGTGCATGTTTCAGTCTGCATGTCAGAATTTTTTAATGAAATAGAAGAGGATTTGAGAAGTCACTCAAAATGTGCCCTCATTTTCTTTCTTCAGCATTAATCATAATTTCTATGGCAAAATGAACCCCCTCATTGTGTTCCTTTTTAAATTAAATGTTTTAAGTGTTACCAGTTTATTCCAATCAAGATGGCTTCAGGTGTGCCATACTTTTGTCATAATGAAGACAGTAAGCGCTCTAGTTGTTTTTAAGAACACTCTGGGACATTCTGCCATTGGGCTATACTTGGGCTACATCTGGGTGATATTTGGGCTACATTTGGGCTCTTTTGTCTCTGGTGGCCATCTTGGCAGACTTATTTGTTATGAAGTTTCCTAATTTCCTCATTTACTGCAGTCTCCTCAGTAGGAAATACTTTCAGTTTTTTACTTTGATTCCAAAGGCATTCAGATGTGTCACACATTTGCCATAAATTCAGAATGTTAGCACTCTTTTTGCTCATTAGATCACTGTAGTAAAGCTACTGCTCACCAGGGAAAACTGCTGCTGGTATTGAAAGTGCATGTTTCAGTCTGCATGTCAGAATTTTTTAATGAATTAGAAGAGGATTTGAGAAGTCACTCAAAATGTGCCCTAATTTTTCTTTCTGCAGCACTAATCATACTTTTTATGGAAAAATGAACCCCCTCATTTTGTTCCTTTTTAAATTAAATGTTTTAAGAGTTACCACTTTAATCCAAGCAAGATGGCTTCAGGTGTGCCATACGTTTATCATAAGTAGGACTGTTAGCGCTCTAGTAGTTCTTTGGAACACTCTGGGAAGCTGCAGTAGAACACAAAGGAATCAACTGACAGTCTCTGCCCTTGTTGGATGTGTAGGAGAGTAGGGTCTGCTTTCTATGTTCACCCCCACTTTTTGCTTTTGCTTTTGCTTTACTGGTTTTCGACTTAGATGTGGCTGTGGGCCTGCTAATCAGACCCACAGCCCTGCTGTTCTCTCTCTAAATTAATACTATGTACTTTAGGTGCATAACCCATTTGGATAGGATCACCTTATTGGCCCCTGTACAGTGTACCCTAGGTACCCAGGGCATAGGTGTGCCCTAGGCCTACCAGGGGCTGCAGCATGTATTATGCCACCCCTGGCCTGGCCTTCCATTTTGACACAACTGGCTGATCACTCAGCTGGGGCAAGGTCGTGTAATCACCCCTTGCTTAGGTGTAGTATTCCTATACCTAACTTACATATAGACACATGTGTACCTATCAGTCACTCCTATGGCAGGCCTTAACAATCCTGGAGGCAGAGTGCTTGGTAACATGTGAGATGGTGCTCTAGCATGAGCTGAGCCTGTCTGCAGCTTTCGGAACCTTGTCCTTATAGCTGTTCTATGATATAGCCTACCATATACTCTTAAAGTGCCTTATAATCTTAGACGGTTATGGTAACTATGGTTTGGCTTTATCGAAACATGTCGTGTAAGGTGTCTAACACTGTGGAATAATACCCCCATGCCATTTCTGGACATGAGAATATTATTCCCCCCTTCTAGAGGGAAAGACATGTTAAAATCATACTTCAACTGTTAGCCTCTGACCAAAGCCTCAGCATCACAAAATGGATGCTGCTGCCACGACACAAGTCTGACCTCCTGCAGCTGGGAGTGATCCCAGCCAGGGAGGCCTGGACAATAGGTTTCCTGCTTGGGGAGGTGCTAGCACCTCCCCAGACAGCCTTTAGTGTATTGGGGCAGGGTGGGCTGAAAGGAATGAGACATGCCTGGGGCACACAAGGTGTTCCTTGCATAGTCCAGTTCAAACCGGCGCTGGGGCACTCCAGCCCCAGCTCTGGCGCGAAACTGGACAAAGGGAAGTGGGTGTAACCACCCCCTCCCAGGTCCCACCCATAAGGCGTGACCTAGCAGGTATCCCAGCCCCCCAGATTAGTATAAGAGTGGGAGTTGGGCCTCAAGACTTTAGATTATCCTGAACCTGCAAACTTGAACAGAAACTCTGGACCTTCGACATTCGACGAAAGAAGAAGACTGAAGAATCTCCCTTGTAGCCAAGGAGTGGCTACCCTGTGCAAACAGGCACCATCAAGAGACTACCCTTTGCTTTGCCCACGTTCTACGAGGAACCGACTGCAGAGCCCGACCAGAGCCTTGACTTCCAGACTTCTCCGACCCTGATCCACATCCACAGCAAAGCTGAGATCCGTGGAGGCGACGAGCGACGTGGGACCGGCTACCTGGGAAAAGTGGCTAGTAACTTAAAGCGCAGCTTCTGAGGTACCCTCGAAGTTGTGCCCCGGGGATTGAGAAGCCCCAACCCCAAGCACCATCTGCACCGAAGATCAGCCCCCCACACTCCACGAGTCCTGCGTGGGGCCCTTCTGCATTTTCCTGCTTGCCGCGTCTGTCCGGTTGCTTGCCCGCTGGCTGGTGGCCTTTGTGACGACGCTCCCTGAAATCTTCTGCGCTGGTTTGGCTCCTCCAGACTGGCTCCCGCTTCTCTGCAAAGAAGAAGCACCCCAGACCTTCCTGGTCTGCACCAGAAGCAAGTCCTCTGTTCTTTGTGGGTTCCGCTTGCCAAGGCTTGGTGAGTCCTAGTCCACCTTCGACGCCGCCGACAGCAAGAGCCTTCGTGGGACAGCTCGCCTCCTGGTCCTGGTCGTCCTCGACACTTCCTGGTCCTCCTGGCTGCAGCGACAAGCTTCACCTTCACCTGCAATCTTCACGACATCGCCTGGTTCCTTCCTGGTTCCACGTGGTCACTGGCTAGTGACCTTGACTCTGTCCCTTCTGCTTGCAGGTTTCCTCTCTTCTTGATCCCAGCCTTGGGATCCACCGGACACTCTTCACTGACTGCCTGTCAGCATCTTTCTTCAGGCATCCATAGGAGTCGACGACGAAAACGACGCATCTTCACCCCTATGCACCCGCAGCCTGTGGGCTAGGTAACTTGGGTACTCCGGTGCTCATCAGGATAGGATGTACATGTTTTACTGAGAATGTCAGACTTCATTCTCACATGACTGAGAAAGATAATGTGAATTTACAGAAAATAAGCTCTCAGTTTAGCTTATAGATCACCTTCCAAACCTCTGTGGTAAAAGCATGAGAAAATATTTTTCTCTCAATCATGATATCCCAGCAGAAGGCTTTTTCACATGGTGAAATCACCTTAGAACATACCACAATTCCTAAAATGAGTATGGTACCATCAACAAATGATTTATAATGTAACTAAAGTCTTAAAACCTTCTATTAACTGCAATGCTTTTTAATGAGGTGTTATCATGTATATTGGTGCCAAGATGGCTGCCAACACTTCTTGGCTGAAGTGCTGACAGCAAATCAGATCTCAGGATGAGATGTGTGGTTAGGCTCCGCCCACATATATATATGCTTTTAAATGCTATTGTCTCAGGAAATACTGAACAGATTTACACCAGACCTGCAAAAGGCACTTCCTTGACCTTATGGCTACCTCTCTGCCAAATTTCAAGTAATTCTGTTCAGCCGTTCGGGCTGTAGCTGTGTCTAAAGGTCCTACGGAAAAATGCATGGGGGAAACGCGTTTTGGGACCCCCCTTTTTTCTCGGCCCCTGCTTGACGAATCACCCCGAGACTTTCAGGGTAGGAGCTGAACGGAGCGCCCCATTAGTTTTGAAAATTTCGCGAGGATTCGTCAACCGGCACCAAAGTTATTCAAAATAGAATTTTGAGATTTCCTATGGAAACTAGGTTGTAACTATAACTATCTACTGGCGACCGCCAGTAGATAATATATATATATATATATATAGTCTCCGGTTTCTTCCCTTGTCTGAAATGCAAGGCATGTAGGAACAGTAAAAAGGTATCTTCATACAATGTCCCCGGTATGAAAAAACCGAGATCAATTAACAAATTGATGACTTGCAACACGCCATTTTGCGTTTACTGCCTTACATGTCCTTGCCCAAAGCAATATATTGGCAGCACGATCCACCCCACAAAAAAGCGCGTCCTAGAACATGCCAGAGCAATTGAAAAACAAGACACTTTATATCCTGTAGCGAGACATTTCGCACAATACCACAATAGTGACAGAAATCTATTGTCGTTCTTCTGCCTCGATCATGTCCCAGTCAGTGACCGAATGGGAAATCGGGAATTGAGGTTGAGGAGATTAGAATCTCGCTTCATTATTGACCTCCAAACCACAACACCTTATGGTTTGAATACAGAGGAGGAACTGTCATGTCACCTAGGTAAACGCTGAAATGGTATAATCTTTCGATACTTGGGGATTAAGACGGAGAAGTGTTTTTCTTGCCTCACTGTGATGAATATATCATTGTCTCCTTATGCCCATACAGGGCTCAATTGTGTTGAAATGAATTACATGTAAATATTCACTTCTGGTTAAATGCAGAATCCTGTATTAATTATTTTAGGCTGGCTTGACTCATTCAGAGTAATAATTCGCCTTAAATTAACCGCCTGTCTAATTATTTATTTTTTGGTTCCAAAATGCTGCTCTCACTTGTAATAATGAATTATTAATTATATACTGGTGATGTAAAAAAATATATAGTATTTCTTCAAGTGAGCGATGAGTTCGATCCAAACTGTATTTTCAGTCTTTTCACTATGTTTATGTTAAAGTGAACCGGAACTAGATCATGTGAACCGGATATAATACTGCTCACGTAACCTGCACATTGTAACTCAGTCGAAAAAGGCGTGAATGCCGAAACGCGTCCTGGTGTTACTGCTGCTTTGATTATTCTCGATACAATGAAATAAATAATCGCATCGAGAAAACTTGCTGAGTGCGGTCTCCTTCATTCTCTGAGTGAAGTTTCTGGAGCTTTATATATATATAT
Source organism: Triturus cristatus (assembly GCF_964204655.1). Classification (NCBI taxonomy): domain Eukaryota; kingdom Metazoa; phylum Chordata; class Amphibia; order Caudata; family Salamandridae; genus Triturus; species Triturus cristatus. The sequence continues at coordinate 1,271,244,618 of NC_140579.1, forward strand.
ATATATATATGTATTCACTGAAAAAACCATAGGTTTCAGGGGTGTTATAGTTAGCTGGACTTTTCACTTGTACAAAACAATTGAAATTCCCCCGTTATAGTTAGTTCAGCTAACTATAACTCGCGCGCCCGCAATGCACTGCTGATGACGTCACATATTACATCACTCATGACATGGTCAGTGACATCACTCATGACATCACTGATGACATCTCAAATACACATGCACACCAAGCCATTCGAAGGGGATTCGACAAAAATTCGACCAAAACTATGCAAGAAACCCCCCTCACGGTTAATAAAACACACATCCACTGCCGGATGTGTAATACTTTTTATTTTACTCTCTGGAAAGGGGACGAACATCCCACCATTGCCTGCTGAGTGCCACACACCTCTGTGTTGTATTCCACTAGCTAGTGCATATGCTATGACACTCTCTAGCCCATGTGCACTGTAACACCACCCCGTGAATATGTCATGCCACACTTGTCTTCGCACGGGTTATATTGCCCCATCTAACGTGCCTTCCTCGATGCCTATGTTATAACGCACAGTGCTATGCCATACATATTACAATCTGGGATCCATATCTTTGTCACAGTGCATATGCAACGTTACACTCCCCAGCACATATTTTATATTACAACTTTAGAGACTAGTTAGGTTACACAACACTGCCCTGTGCATATTACACTCCAAGACGCATATCGCATAGCACGCGTTAGTGCCTGTGCTATCTCGCGCTCTCCAATGAATCTGTCATTGCGCACAATGTATTGCATATTATATTTCATGCCCGGTTCATCTTATATCACACTTTTTGGTGCATAGTTTATACCATACACTATATCTAGTTTTCATTTTCAATCGTGCTCTCAGGACTATGTTCTATATAACACTGTGTTCACCTACCCTTTTCACGGGCATTACATTTTTCGATAGGGGGTGGAGGGTCAGGGGGTGTTTCTGCCAAGTGAGCCCGGAGTCACAGTCACAAACGTCCTCTTCTTCCTGACTAAAAGTGAGATTATGCTGCATACTTGCTCATATTTTAAGTAGTTCGCACAGACACGTTTTAAAAACAATAAAGTTCCTAATACCCGCCTTCTCTGAACAGTTAGCTTGCTGCCCCATCCCCCTCCTCCCTATCCTCTGTTGTGTAAATCCATGGACTAGCCTCCTCCCTCCTGCCATGCATGGTCTGATGTGCTGCCACTGCCCTCAATTTAGTATGATGTACCAGTCCACTCCTCCTGCCCTCCATTGCCCAATTCTATGCCCCATCATTGACCTCCTGCTTAAACTCTGTGCTTAGCTTGCTGCCCCTATTCTCCTTCCCCCTGCCCTCCGATGTCTTTGTGTATGCCCCTGCTCCATCCTTTTTGCCCACCATGTTCCATGGACCTGCCACTCCTATCTACTCTGAGTGTTCTGTTGAGCTGCCACTCCCCTCCCACCTGCCTAGCATTGTCAGATGACTGTAACCTGTCCCTGCCACCTCCACCCTGCCTGTCCACATGCCATGCCCCTATCCTCTTCCTCCTGTCCTACATGGTCCATTGTACTGCCACACCCTTCTGCCCTCCCTGGTCTGTTGTGCTGCAACTGCTCCTTCTGCCTGCCCCGTGCGGTCTGTTGTGAGGCCCCTTCCCCTGAACTTTCTTGTCTGTGCACAGGTCCTGACCCTCCCTTCTATCCTCCATCGTCCTTTGTGCATGCCCCTGCACCCTCCTTCTTGCCCATCATAGCCATTGTGCTACCACTAACCCTCCCACTTGCCATGCATGGTCTTCTGTGCTGCCATGGCCCCTCCCACCTTCCCTGTGTGGTCAGTTAGCTGCCCCTGAACCCCTCCCACCTTCCCTCCATGGTCTGTGTGTATGCCATCACAGTCTCACTGTTGCTCTTCATGGTGTGTCTTGCTTCTAGTGCCCATCCTGCCTGACCTCCATGGCTATCTTGCTGCTCCTGCCCTGCCCCCTTGCCCCCAGCCCTCTGTTTACATGTGCAGACCCCTACTCCCTCCCTCCTGGCTTGTCTGTTCCATTGTAATGCCCCTGATCCATCCCTCCTGCCCTTTATGGTCTGTTATGCTGCAGCTTTCTCTCCTGTCTGTCCATTATGGTCCTGCCTCTTGCCCCTCTGTTCTCTGTTGTCCATGTGCATGGTCCTGTCCCCTCCCTCTTGCTTTCTATGGATTGTTGTGCTGCACTCCCGTCCCGCATGCCCTGTGTGGTGTATTGTGCTGCTGCAAACTCTGATGCCTGCCCTGCAGGGTCAGTTTGGTGCACCTCTCCATGTCCCTCCTGTCCTCTGTTATCCAAGTCCATGTCCCTACCCCATTTCCTTCCATGATCCAATGTACCATACTTGCGAACATTTTGAACTTGGTAAGAGGGAGATTTTGAAAAAAAACTGGGGTATTGATTTCCCCCTTTGAGTTATATTGAAAAAGAGGAGATTGTAGACAGGAGACAGATAAAATAAAGCCCATTTGAGCTTAAAAACATTGGACGTTTCCTGGCTGAATCGGGTCTGTTGGCATGTATGGTTGTACTACCATTGCCTCTTTCTTCTGCCCACAATGGTCTATTACATTGCCACAGCCTCTCTTGCAAGTCCTGTATTGTTGGTTTGTTGCCCCTGCCCCCCTTTCCACTGCCCTCCATAGTCTGTTGTGCTGCCACGGCCCTTCCTGCCTGCTCAGTGTGGTTAAATTGTTGCCTTTGCACCCTCCTACCTGCCTTCAATTTTCAGAGTCCGTGCCCCTGGCCTCTGCCTCTCAACAGTATCCTAATGAACAACTAGATTGCTAACATTCTATATTTATTACAAAAGTGGGGAACGCCTGACGTCATCTTGATGTAATCAAAACTGTAATACCTAGAGCATTTCCTTTAGAAATTACATATATGAGAGGGTCTTATTGGCATCAAAATTATGGTTAGTGCTCTAAAAGACTAAAATAAGGACATATTTTCTGAGTTTTCAAATAGCGAGAAAGCACTTTTAAATTATTTATTACCTTTATGTTTTTTTATCCAGTTGACCACTTGATTAAATGTTGCACTTAGGGGAGAGGATGTGGTGTTACTTCCAGAACTGCAGACTTTGCAACTGGGGAACCAGGTTGGAGTTTCTGCTTCAGCTCGACATTCTGTGATTCTGGTCAAATCACTTAGTCTCCCCATGTCTACAACCAAAATGAATTTGTTCTTGTGTGATGTAACCAATGCTCATGTAAAGCACTCCAATACCTGACAAGTCTGCACTATATAACACTGCAAAAACACAAAATAATAAGTGTTTTGCACACTTGTATCATTGGGCTATATTTGGGCTACATCTGGGTGATTTTGGGCTACATTTGGGCTCTTTTGTCTCCGGTGGCCATCTTGGGAGATTTATTTGTTATGAAGTTTCCTAATTTCCTCATGTACTGCAGTCTCCTCAGTAGGAAATGCTTTCAGTTTTTTACTTTGATTCCATCATGAAGGTATTCAGATATGTCACACATTTGCCATAAATTCTGAATGTTAGCACTCTAGTTGCTCATTAGATCACTGTAGTAAAACTACTGTTCACCACGGAAGTCTGCTCCTGGTATTAAAAGTGCATGTTTCAGTCTGCATGTCAGAATTTTTTAATGAAATAGAAGAGGATTTGAGAAGTCACTCAAAATGTGCCCTCATTTTCTTTCTTCAGCATTAATCATAATTTCTATGGCAAAATGAACCCCCTCATTGTGTTCCTTTTTAAATTAAATGTTTTAAGTGTTACCAGTTTATTCCAATCAAGATGGCTTCAGGTGTGCCATACTTTTGTCATAATGAAGACAGTAAGCGCTCTAGTTGTTTTTAAGAGCACTCTGGGACATTCTGCCATTGGGCTATACTTGGGCTACATCTGGGTGATATTTGGGCTCTTTTGTCTCTGGTGGCCATCTTGGCAGACTTATTTGTTATGAAGTTTCCTAATTTCCTCATTTACTGCAGTCTCCTCAGTAGTAAATACTTTCAGTTTTTTACTTTGATTCCAAAGGCATTCAGATGTGTCACACATTTGCCATAAATTCAGAATGTTAGCACTCTTTTTGCTCATTAGATCACTGTAGTAAAGCTACTGCTCACCAGGGAAAACTGCTGCTGGTATTGAAAGTGCATGTTTCAGTCTGCATGTCAGAATTTTTTAATGAAATAGAAGAGGATTTGAGAAGTCACTCAAAATGTGCCCTAATTTTTCTTTCTGCAGCACTAATCATACTTTTTATGGAAAAATGAACCCCCTCATTTTGTTCCTTTTTAAATTAAATATTTTAAGAGTTACCACTTTAATCCAAGCAAGATGGCTTCAGGTGTGCCATACGTTTATCATAAGTAGGACTGTTAGCGCTCTAGTTGTTCTTTGGAACACTCTGGGAAGCTGCAGTAGAACACAAAGGAATCAACTGACAGTCTCTGCCCTTGTTGGATGTACATGTTTTACTGAGAATTTCAGACTTCATTCTCACATGACTGAGAAAGATAATGTGAATTTACAGAAAATAAGCTCTCAGTTTAGCTTATAGATCACCTTCCAAACCTCTGTGGTAAAAGCATGAGAAAATATTTTTCTCTCAATCATGATATCCCAGCAGAAGGCTTTTTCACATGGTGAAATCACCTTAGAACATACCACAATTCCTAAAATGAGTATGGTACCATCAACAAATGATTTATAATGTAACTAAAGCCTTAAAACCTTCTATTAACTGCAATGCGTTTTAATGAGGTGCTATCATGTATATTGGTCCCAAGATGGCTGCCAACACTTCTTGGATGAAGTGCTGACAGCCAATCAGATCTCAGGATGAGATGTGTGGTTAGGCTCCGCCCACATATATATATGATTTTACTTTTGATTTTCTCAGGAACTACTGAACAGATTGACACCAGACCTGCAAAAGGCACATCCCTGACCTGAGGACTACCTCTCTGCCAAATTTCAAGTAATTCTGTTCAGCCGTTCGGGCTGTACCTTGGACTAAAGGTCCCTATGGAAAATTGCATGGGGAAAACGCATTTTGGGACCCCCCTTTTTTCTCAGCCCCCGCTTGACGAATCACCCCGAGACTTTCAGGGTAGGAGCGGAGCGGAGCGCCCCACCTATTTTGAAAATTTCGCGAGGATTCGTCAACCGGCGCCAAAGTTATTCCAAATAGAATGTTGCGGATTTCCTATGGAAACACGGTCCTAACTATAACTATATATATATATATATATATATATATATATATATATATATATATATATATATATATATATATATATATATATATATATTACCTACTGGCGGTCGCCAGTAGGTAGTTATAGTTAGGACCGTGTTTCCATAGGAAATCTCAAAATTCTATTTTGAATAACTTTGGCGCCGGTTGACGAATCCTCGCGAAATTTTCAAAACTAATGGGGCGCTCCGCTCAGCTCCTACCCTGAAAGTTTTGGGGGGATTCGTCAAGCGGGGGCCAAGTAAAAGGGGGGGTCCCAAAACGCGTTTTCCCCATGCATTTTTCGATAGGGACTTTAGTCGCAGCTACAGCCCGAAAGGCTGAACAGAATTATGTGAAATTTGGCAGAGAGGTAGCCATAAGGTCCATGAAGTGCCTTTTGCAGGTTTGGTGTAAATCTGTTCAGTATTTCCTGAGAAATTAGCCTTTAAATCAATATATATATCTGTACGCGCGTACCGTGCGCGCACTGAGCAAGTACTGTGCGCGCACCTTGCCGTGCGCGAGCGCACTTCTGATTGGTTGTTAGATGTCAGTAAACATTCGAATCGGTGGAAATCAGGAAGCGGCGGCCGCCATTTTGTCTCTCGCATAAAGAGGGGGTGATAAACAAAGGGGGAGAACTTGAAAAGGGGGCAGAGTGGGGAGATATTGACCCACTAGGCATTGTAAGGGGGTCACAGTAGGACCTTGTAGGGCAAAAAAAAAGATTTATATTTTGAAAAAAAATATCGCCGAGTGCGCGCACCCAGCGCGCACCCAAAAAAAACTTTTTAAAAAAAATAATAAAAAATCGCATTTAAGTGTTTAGATATAAGGTGGCTCTAAAAAGAGCCCTTGTGTTTATTGTTTGTTTTTTGGTACCTACAAGTAAGTACCGATGCAGAGTCTAAAGTTCAAGAGGAAGACTCTGTTCCCTTCATCAGTGAAGTGTACACCATCTCCTCTATAAATGTCTTGCATGTTGTAACGCAAGTTGTTGTGGGATATAGATCCCATACCATAGTCTCTGAGGAAAGCAGAAATAGATTTGTTGACGTGCTTCCTTGCTTTGTCAATCTGCGGACAAAATTGGTTGGACCAGTTCCACTTTTGCCTTTGGCATATGTTAGAATATACAAAGGCAGTTTGTGGAAAAAGCGCCATCAATTGCACAAAGGTGTCCTTCATAAACATTTCCAGACCTACCCCAGTTAAAGTGCCTAGGTCATTACCACCACAGTGCACAATAATAAGGTTAGGCTGTGGGAGATGTACAAAGGTTTTCACCAAAGGCATTAATTGGTGCCACTTTAACCCTCTCTGACCAATCCATTTAATGTCTACATTTGGCAAAGCAAGGTCTCTCACCATACCTCTTTTTTCTGCAAATTTTTCACTCCAGAAGACATAGCTGTGACCTACAATCCACACTGTGAACATCTTCAAAGGAGATCTGGATGCACTCAGGAGGTGTCTTTCAGTAGAAAGGCAAAAAGAAATGAAAGACAGTTGAAAAATGGGGGCACACATACTTTTTTTATAAAAAGAACTCATTGGCTGTTTCAAACCATTCTACACTAAAAACTAGGCTGTATGTTTAAATTTTAAAAAGCATGTTTTGTATTGGTTCAGAAAAATGTGTGAGCAAAGAACATTAGTTTGGATTTGCTGTTAGGTTTGAAAAGTCAAGCACTCTTGCTCTTTGGAAATGAAACATTGTCTGCTGAACTTCTGACCTCTCTGCTCACACCTGTGTTCCATGACCTGTTGCTATGGTAGCAGGCAGAAGTCAAGTTGGGGGAAGGGTACATTTGGAAAGGGGTTGAAGTTTTCAACCAATAGAAATGTGTGATTTCGTTTGAAAAAAAGTGGGAAGCACTGAGATTTGTAATTAACATGTATATGTGTGAAAAAAGAGAGGGAAACTGTGCCATTAACTGGTTCTGCTGAGAGGAGAGAGGTGTTCAGCTCAGAGATTCTGGTCTGATAAACTGCTGTGTGACTGCCACATTTCTTTCCCAAATAACTAATTTTAAAGGTGAGTTATGAGTTTGAGAGGGGGTGTTTGTGGTTAATTTAGATATAAAAAAAAAATTGTGATTATTTGTTTAAAGTTGTGATTTACATTTTCTGTTTTGGGAGATATTTAACTGTCTTGAATATGTAAAATATTATGGAGTATGTTTGCACCATAAGTTAATGTGTACTGGTAACAATGAGGAATACTGTTTTGTGCCTACCATCAAACCATGAGTCTGTGTGCAGAGAAGAATTGTTGACAGAGATTTAATTTGTGTTGCTGTTGAAAAGTAAGACTTGCAGTTGAAAGAAAAGGACAGCTTCTTTTTAATTGTGATGGTTAGGATTTAGCAGAAATCACTTTGAAAGAAAAGAGAGGAAAATGGCAGCACATTTGAAAAAAGCATTAGTTCTGTAAGAATTGATGACCCAGGAAAGGGGCAGCCTGTGCTTTGTGCCTACCAACACAGCATGAGTCTGTGTGCATATAGGAATTGTGGCCAGAGATGTATTTTGTGTTGCAGTTGTTTTGTAAAACATGCACTTGCAGGCAAGGGACAGCTTGTTTTCTTCAAATGTGGTGGTTAGCACTCAGCAGAAATCAGGGTAGATTTCCCTTTCAAAATAGCAAAGGCACATGTAGATGCCATATGTTCAAAACTGAAAATAACCCTTAGCACACATGCACTGTTACACATATCTCTGCAGTCTTCATGCAGTTCTGGAAGTCTCTTTGCTCATCTGTCTTGCACCAGACAATACACAGTCTTCAGAAACACACTCTTGGCACACACGCAGCAGCTTCTCCAACACTCTCATGTGTAGTACTCAGCTCTGTGTGCTGTTTCAGATAGCAATGTGTAATGCAAACACATTCAACGTCACCAAGGTCTCATTTAAATTGATCTAGTCTAATCACTCACCCTGTAACACATGGTCATGGTGTTAAGGAGCTGTTAGGACATGTGCTGTTTTCTGCTTCTGTAAATGATATGGGAAATGTGTCAGGCAGTAACAGTAATTTGGTACTATTCAGGGACACTGTTTTCTTCCAAAAAACATAGCATGAGTCTGTGTGCGCACAGGAATTGTGGGCAGAGATTTAATTTGTGAAGATGTTGTTCAGTAAGAAGTGCAGTCCCAGGAAAGGGGCAGCCTGGGGCAGCCTGTGCTTTGTGCCTACCAACACAGCATGAGTCTGTGTGCATATAGGAATTGTGGCCAGAGATGTATTTTGTGATGCAGTTGTTTTGTAAAACATGCACTTGCAGGAAAGGGACAGCTTGTTTTCTTCAAATGTGGTGGTTAGCACTCAGAAGAAATCACTTAATCGCAAATTGGAGGTAAAAGCTAAAAAAGTTGAAACCAACAGGGTAGATTTCCCTTTCAAAATAGCAAAGGCACATGTAGATGCCATATGTTCAAAACTGAAAATAACCCTTAGCACACATGCACTGTTACATACATCCCTGCAGTCTTCATGCAGTTCTGGAAGTCTCTTTGCTCATCTGTCTTGCACCAGACAATACACAGTCTTCAGAAACACACTCTTGGCACACACGCAGCAGCTTCTCCAACACTCTCATGTGTAGTACTCAGCTCTGTGTGCTGTTTCAGATAGCAATGTGTAATGCAAACACATTCAACGTCACCAAGGCCTCATTTAAATTGATCTAGTCTAATCACTCACCCTGTAACAAATGGTCATGGTGTTAAGGAGCTGTTAGGACATGTGCTGTTTTCTGCTTCTGTAAATGATATGGGAAATGTGTCAGGCAGTAACAGTAATTTGGTACTATTTAGGGACACTGTTTTGTTCCAAAAAACATAGCATGAGTCTGTGTGCGCACAGGAATTGTGGGCAGAGATTAAATTTGTGAAGATGTTGTTCAGTAAGAAATGCAGTCCCAGGAAAGGGGCAGCCTGTGTTATGTGCCTAAAATGATGGCATGACTCTGTGTGCACACAGGAATTGTGGGCAGAGATTTAATTTATGAAGTTGTTCAGTAAGAAATGCAGTCCCAGGAAAGGGGCAGCCTGTGTTATGTGTGTAAAATGATGGCATGAGTCTGTGTGCGCACAGGAATTGTGGGCAGAGATTTAATTTGTGAAGATGTTGTTCAGTAAGAAATGCAGTCCCAGGAAAGGAGCAGCCTGTTGTGTTTACACAAATTATCCCTTAGCACACATGCACTGTTACATACATCCCTGCAGTCTTCATGCAGTTCTGGAAGTCTCTTTGCTCATCTGTCTTGCACCAGACAATACACAGTCTTCAGAAACACACTCTTGGCACACACGCAGCAGCTTCTCCAACAATGTGTAGTACTCAGCTCTGTGTGCTGTTTCAGATAGCAATGTGTAATGCAAACACATTCAACGTCACCAAGGCCTCATTTAAATTGATCTAGTCTAATCACTCACCCTGTAACACATGGTCATGGTGTTAAGGAGCTGTTAAGGCATGTGCTGTTTTCTGCTTCTGTAAATGATATGGGAAATGTGTCAGGCAGTAACAGTAATTTGGTACTATTCAGGGACACTGTTTTGTTCCAAAAAACATAGCATGAGTCTGTGTGCGCACAGGAATTGTGGGCAGAGATTTAATTTGTGAAGATGTTGTTCAGTAAGAAGTGCAGTCCCAGGAAAGGGGCAGCCTGGGGCAGCCTGTGCTTTGTGCCTACCAACACAGCATGAGTCTGTGTGCATATAGGAATTGTGGCCAGAGATGTATTTTGTGTTGCAGTTGTTTTGTAAAACATGCACTTGCAGGAAAGGGACAGCTTGTTTTCTTCAAATGTGGTGGTTAGCACTCAGCAGAAATCACTTAATCGCAAATTGGAGGTAAAAGCTAAAAAATTTGAAACCAACAGGGTAGATTTCCGTTTCAAAATAGCAAAGGCACATGTAGATGCCTTATGTTCAAAACTGAAAATAACCCTTAGCACACATGCACTGTTACATACACCTCTGCAGTCTTCATGCAGTTCTGGAAGTCTCTTTGCTCATCTGTCTTGCACCAGACAATACACAGTCTTCAGAAACACACTCTTGGCACACACGCAGCAGCTTCTCCAACACTCTCATGTGTAGTACTCAGCTCTGTGTGCTGTTTCAGATAGCACTGTGTAATGCAAACACATTCAACGTCACCAAGGCCTCATTTTCTTTGCTCTACTCTAAACACTCACCCAGGTTGCAGATACTTATGGTATGAAGTAGCTGTTAGGAAATGTGCTCTTTTCTGCCTCTGTGATCTACAAGGAAAATGTGTAAGGCTGTAACAGCAATTATCACTTGATCTACCAGAGTAGTAAATGTGCTTTGAATTTGCAAATCAAATTCTGTTTTCTGGTTAGAAGCACAACATGAGGCTGTGTGCGCACAGGAATTGTGGCCACAGATATAATTTGTGTTGCAGTTGTTCTGTAAAACATGCACTTGCAGGAAAGGGGCAGCTTGTTTTTTTTCAACTGTGGTGGTTAGCACTGTGCACTAATTAGTAAATCACAAATGAGAGGTAAATGGAAAAACATTTGAAATTAATGAAAAGTAAAAAAAAATATTTTAATGAATTATAATTACAAAAAGGATTTTTTTTAAAGTTCCTTGCAGGTATTGCTGAGCAACAGTGAAAAAAAAATGCCTTTAAGGACAAGAAAGAGGAAAGAAAAGCAACAACAAGTATATCTGGACGAAACTGGGAAAAAAAAATAGGAGGAGAAGCTGGTGATGGCAAAAAGAAAAAGTCTACTGGTAAGCAGAGCAGAGATTTCTTAAAAAAGATTTTCCAAAAACAAAAAAATGGCAAAAATAACTGTAAAACAAAGAGTGTTTTATGTACAAAGCAACAACACAGTCAACAGAAAAAAAAGCTAATGTACAATCAGAAGTATGTCAAACTGATTTAACACGAAAATTAGATTTTAAAAACATTCGTCAAAAAATGTTTCAGAGAAGAGTGATGTTAAATTTGCTAAAGGATGTGAAAAAATATAAGAAAAAAACAAAATTTATAAAGAAATTTTTTTTTATAGAAAATATTGTAAGTAAGGCTTTGGAAATAAAAAGCAAACTTTTTATTCTAATTTTGAATAGGATGCGTAGATTAGATAAATTACTGAATGCAATGAAGTCACAAAGCAAAAGGAAAAGAGAAGTGAAAAAAAGTAACTTTTGTAAAGTGTTCTTGGGAGAATGGAAACACAGTTCAAGTACTGAACCATTTTTTAATGAAGAGAGTTATCTTCAAAGTAATAGTTTGTTGCATGCAGTTGACACCAATGGTAGAGCATATGAAGTTAAGGATGGTTGTGTGATGGAAAAAGAGAAAATGGTCCCAAGAAATGAGGAAGAAGTAATGGCTGCTGAGCCTATGGGGAGACGTCCAAAAGCCCCAGTGTACACTTGGAACTGTAGTAGTATTTGTACTGTGCGTCAGGAATCTATTGATAAATTACGTGACTTTCTAAGAGAATATAGTAAAAAGAGTGTAAAACAGAAGATGAAGGTGCTTCAAACACTAGATCCATGCAGAGTGAGAGAAAATACTGGTTTGCAGGGACATTCTCTGGCTTGTCTATCTAGAAAAGTGTGTAAAAGTGTTTTTCATCATTTTAGGATGCTGGCTGTTCATCATACTGAAATGAGAAAGTTTGTGAGAACATTGTATTTTGCTAAAAGTCCAGCAGTAAAGTTGAATGAGTTGAATAATGCTCTGTTCCGTGGATCTGTATCAGATGTAGTGAAGGTTACTGATGAGATTCAGTTTTGTTACTTTGGTCCAGAACAAGAAAGTGCAGAAAAGGACACAGTAAATGAGGAAAATGAGGAACAGAATGTAGAACTCATTATTACTAAAAATTTTGAGGATGAAATGACAAAATTTACTATCACCTCTAATGAAAGACCAAATATTACTTGTATTTGTTGCCGCAGAAGTCATTATAAAATTCAAACAAGGAATGTTGATCTGTATAAAAAAAGTGAAAATGAAGATAATTATAAGTGGAAGGATTTTGCAACATATATATTTCTTGAAAATTGTTTTGAATTGGGTGAAGATCAGCGTATTTGTAAATACTGTTATAACAAGTTAGAAGAAAATAGAATGCCGACCAGAGCTGTACATAATAATTTAGAATTGGATGCTATTCCTGCTGAACTTTCTGATTTAAATACATATGAGTCTATACTCATTCAATGTGTTCATCCGTTCCAGACCATAGTACGTATGGAGCCCAAAACTGGTAAATTACCTCCTACAGATTTACTGAGAGGTTTAAAAGGAAGAGTGGTGTATTTGCCCTTGGATTTGAAAAAAAATATGGAAACTATTGATGCAGATACTTTGGAAACTGAACCATTAGTAATTCTGGTTAATGGTGTACCTACAAAGAATAAGAAGATTTGGCAGGAGCTGGTGGATGTACGAAAAGTACAAAGAACAAATTTGTATTTGTAAAAAAATAATAAATGGTATGAATCAATTTATATAGATGAAGAAGAAGAAGATTTACAAGAAGACACAGAAACACCAACTGGTCAAATTGAAAAAGTGGACAAGTCAAAGGAAGAAGAAATTTATGAACATTTTAGCATACATCCTCTTCATTCAAAAGAAGTTATGGGAGACACTATTGATCTGTTTCAGATGAAGAAAGCAAAAGGAACTCCCGTGAGTGTATGGGAGAAGAGCTTGGAAGCTCGATGTTTTCCTCAGCTGTTTCCTACAGGAAAAGGTGGCCGATACGATGAACGCCCAGAACAGATTCCTGCTTCTGAGTATCGGACTACAAGATTATATGCAAAAGATCCAAGATTTCGTCAAAGTATTCCTTATTTGTTCCATCTTTTATTTGAAAGTGACTTGTCTGCATTATCTTATGCAGTAAATCACATTTTAAAAAGTGGAGTACATTTACAAAATGTGTCTGCTAAGGATTTTATGGAGAAAGTGCAGCACCGAGATGATCATTTGGAAACACAACTGATCAATCTGATGGCTTGTCAGCGTGGGACAAATGAATATTGGTACCGACGCCATGGTGAATTAAAATGCATGTTACGGAATTTAGGAACTCCTACATGGTTTCTAACCCTAAGCTGTGCCGAGTACGCTTGGGATGATTTACTGGATTTTCTACGAGAAGCAAATTCAAACATTAAAAACATTGAATACAAGACAGCAGGAGAACTGTGCTCATTGGATCCAGTTAATGTTTGCAGATATTTCAATCATAGATTTGAGGCTATGATGTCCTTCATCTGCAATAAAAAAAATCCACCTCTTGGAGAAGTAGTGGATTTCTTTTGGAGAAAAGAGTACCAGGCAAGAGGTGCTCCTCATATTCATATGCTGTTGTGGATCAAGGATGCCCCAAAGTTTGGAACAGATACTGATGAAGCAGTGTTATCTTTCATTGAAGAATATGCAACATGTGCTATACCTAAAAGCACAGAAGAGAAAAAGTTAAAAGAACAAGTTTTACGTTTCCAAAGTCATCGGTGTGGAAAATACTGTCGACGGAAGTACAAGACCAAAGATAAATTCTACACAAAGTGTCGATTTGGATTTCCTAGACCTGTTCTTTCAAAAGGAAGAGTCAACAGTTTTATGTCAGCTGTGCGACATACTATAACCAGAAAATCTCCCAAAAATACCTACAACCTAAAAAGAAAAGAAGAGTCTAAATTTATAAATGACTTCAACCCAGTCATTTTATCCATGTGGAATGCTAACATGGATATTCAGTATGTGGCAGACAATTCTATTGCTGTTGCTCGGTATGTGACATCTTACATCACTAAATCTGAGAAAACAGAATTGAAGGAAATGTGGGAAGAGATTTCTCACGAGAAGACTGTCAGTAAGAAGCTGTACAGTTTCAGTTTAAAGATGTTATCGCATCGAGAAATTGGATCCTACGAATGCTCAGATAGGTTATCATCTGCAAGTCTTTACTTGAAATCCAGAAGAATAATTTGGGTAAGCTTAGGCCTTGCAGGAATGAGAAATCGGGTACTGAAATCTGTTGGAGAAATTGAATATTTGGCCGAGAATGACCCAGAAAGTACATATATTTTGAAATCAAACATGTTGGACACATATTACCCAAAGAGAAGTCATCATCTTGAGAACATGTGTCTCTATGAAGTGCTGTAGAACTACATTTTTTCACGGAAAGCCACAGAAGACATCAACAATGGAAAATATAAAGTCATTGGTGAGGAAGGATGTTTGGTGAAGCAAACAAAAGGAAGTTTGATAAATCACAGGAAGCTCAGTTGCGAAACTACTGAGAAAAAGGAATTTTACTACTTGGCTCTTTTACAGCTGTTTAAACCATGGCGTTCAGAGGACGAACTACTGGGAGAATTTCAAAGCTATGAAGATTCTTTTAATGCTAGCAAAGACAGCATAGAATGCAGTACTTTCACAACTTATGTCCAAATGTTAAATGAAGAAAATGAACAGGAAGCAAAAGTTGCAGCTGAAGTAGCTAGAGACACTTCTCAAGACAGCCAAAGTTCAGGAACACTTAGTCAAGATCCCCTAGGACAAACAATCATAGAAAATGAAGCTGCAGTAGCCATGACTGAAGTAGAAACGGCTATGAATCAAGCACAGGAAGATTCAATCGACTTACTAAATCTGGAACAACAACTGAATGAAGAACAAAAAGAAATTTATGAAGAAGTCACCAAAAAAATTGATCATGGATTACTACATGAAAAGAAAGAGTGCTCATGCACATCATTTGAACCAATCAGGATGTATGTGAGTGGACAAGCTGGAACTGGTAAAAGTTTCTTAATAAAAGTCATCAGAAGCTACCTACAGCAAAAAACAGCTTCAAATTTGTCTTGTGTGGTAACTGCTCCAACTGGGTTAGCAGCTTATAACATAAAAGGAATTACCTTACATCGCTTGCTAATGTTACCAGTGGAGCATGAGAACAAAATAGAATACCACAAGCTAACTGGAGAAGCATGCCTCGAAGTTTCAAGAGTGTTGAAGAAGATGCAAGTTCTCATTATTGATGAGGTGAGCATGGTTTCAAATTTAATGCTTGCCTTGTGCATTTAAGAATGCAACAAATTCTTAAGACAGACTATGACGTGTTATTTGGAGGAAAACACGTCATAGTTTTTGGAGATCTTTTACAGCTCACTCCAGTTAAAGGACAACCAGTGTTTAATACTGTGACACATGAAGACACGAAGAAGTCATTAGGAAGCATTGGTAATGCGAATATTTGGTCGTTCTTTGAGTACAAAGAACTCACTACCAATATGAGACAAGCAAACGACGAAGATTATGCAAATATTCTGAAAGATATCAGAATTGGACTACTCACAGAAGTTGGCAAAAAAGTATTACAGAGTCGGTTGCTACATAATTTATTTCCAAATGAAGAAATAGTTGCAGAGAAAATATACCAGAACATTGCAGAAAAAAATACTGTAATCTGCTTAATGCCAACACTACGTGAGTGCTCAATATTCAATGAGGAACTTTTGAAATTGGAAAAGGAAGAGATTAAGAAAATGGAAGCAGAGGACAAAATTCAGCATGAAAGAATTACTTTTACATTAACAGGCAAACTGAAAAATAAATTGGATTCACTAGAGAAGAACATTTCCAAAACAGCTGGATTAGAAAAAAATCTATATGTTTGCATGAATTGTCGAGTGATTTTAAGGAGAAATTTGGATGTTGAAAAAGGTTTAGTGAATGGAGCTATGGGAAGAGTTGTGGGTTTTATTAATTATCAGAAAAAAGAAGGAATTGAATGTTTAAAAATAAAATTTGATCAGATAGAAGAAGTTAAAGACATTTGTCGTTGTTCAGTTCGTTTCATGCTTGTGAAAGACTTATATGTGCGTAGGGAACAATTTCCGTTTTCTCTAGCATATGCTGTAACTATTCACAAGTCTCAAGGATTGACTGTAGATAGTGCTTTTGTAAACATTGGTTCTACTGTGTTCAAAGAAGGTATGGCATATGTTGCTTTGTCACGAGTGAAAACATTATCTGGTTTATTTATGATAGACTTTGATGACTCAAAAGTTAGTGCTGATACAAACTGTGTAAAGGAGTATAATAGATTAAGAAGAACCTATGCTCCTCATTTAGGTCAGTATCCTGTGATTGAAAAACATGTTGCTTGTCGGAAAAGGAGATTTGAGAATATCTGTAATGTGGATGAACAGAACAAAAAAAAAACAGGACAGTGATGTGATAGCAAGGAAAAAGAAAAATAACAGTGTTGAAGAGGTTGTTGGTTGCCATTTTGAAAATAGCTCTGGTGTCAACTGCTATGCAAATGTAGTGCTGAATGTTGTATTTTATCTTGAAAAGTTGCTAGAACAGATAATAGTAAATCATGGAAAAAGATTGTGTTCTCTGCTGAGTCTCCTTTTTGAGAAGCTGAGTACTGATAAAACTGAAATAGAAAGTGCTTCTGATGTTAGAAATCTTTTAGATGTATGTTCTGGATGTACACAGTTTACACAAAATGTCCAGCAAGATGCACAGGAATTCTTAATATATATTTTGAGTGTACTAGAAGATGAAGGAGTAGAAGTAGAAAACTTATTTGGTGTCTCTTACAAATGGGAACATTGCTGTGAAAACTGTATGAACACATGTAGTAGTAATGTTGATTCAGAAAGGTTCATATTTTTACCATTACCACAAAGTAAATCAGTGACTTTTAGTAAATTAGTTAAAGATGCCAATCACAACATGGAATGTTCTGAATGTAAATCAGACATGTTTTCCACATTATTTTTACAGAAATATGGTCAGTATGTAATTTTAATGATGCAACGTTGTAGAGCTGATGGTTCAAAATTGGAAACTTTAATAGAGAAGTTTACAGGACAGCAATTATCAATTTCTGGAAAAACTTTTGTTACAGTTGCAATAATTTTTCATGAAGGACCTACTGTAACTTCTGGGCATTACACAGTTTATCTTAAATGTGAAAAAGGCTGGACACTGTGTAATGATTCCCAATTGATTTTCAAGCAACGTTTGCCTTATGATTTACCCAATTCTTATTTAATTTTTCTGAAACCTAAATTTTGAAAACTAAGAACTGCATCTGAACAAAGCATTTTTTGTATTTTTAAAGGATTATAATTGAAGATATCACTTAAAAAGGATTTTAAAATTACTATTTGGCCTAAAGGAAAAGTAATAAAAACAATTGTGGACTCCTTTGACAGAAATTATTTTGGCATGTGTACTTTTGCGACAAGGTTTAAAGACAGTTTGTCTAGAAAAATTTTATTCATCTAGAAAATTACTTGTAATATATATGTAATATTTGTAACAAGGTATATTTTAGTGAGGAAAGTTTTAGGGCTTTTTTTAAACAATCTTTCAGATTGTTTTTTTTTTGCCCGCTGTTAAATGATGAATACAATTGTTTTCACTATTTTAAGTGAAAATTAAAAAATTCTGAAAACAGCAAAAAAAGGGCAAAAAATTGCTTTGTAAAATATGTTAAAACATGCAATGCTTTTTGTAATGTATGATTGAATATTAATACTTTTTTTCTTTTTTTGCAGAACTGGAAAGAAAAAAAAAAAAAAAATTCTGTTCCCTTGCAAAATACTTTACAAAACTTTTTACCAAAATTTTTTTTTTTTTTTTTTTAAATAAGTGAAAAATATTTGTATTTCTCAAATCTCCCATTTCATGCTTACATTTCTTCACCTCTTTTTGTACATTAATTTTTTTTTTTTTTTAAAAACAAAATTTTTTAAAAAAACCTTGGGTGCGCGCAGGGTGCGCGCACCCCAAAAAAAAAAAAAAAAAAAAAATACCCCCCAAAAAATTTTTGGGATTTAGTTTTTAAGTGGCTCTTAAAAGAGCCCTTGAGTTAATAGAGGGAAACAGGAAGAGAAAAACGAAAAAAGAGAAAAAACATCTATGGCCTATTGCACTCATGGGCATCAAATTTTCTCTGAATGAGATCAAGACTGGTCTCACACACAGAAATAAGTTTGCCACAATCAATGCAACGTGTGGACAACCTCGCAAAACAAGGTGGTCCAAAACGAGGTGAAGAAGAAGGCAAAGGCACCACTGCAGCTGAAGTGCTCGCCTGAGCTGCCGAAGATGTGCTCGGCTGAGCTGCTGCAGATGTCGTCGGTTGAGCAGGTGGAGGGTTTGCTCCAGATGCTCGACGAAAAGTCACTGGATGCATTTTGTCAACATGCCTCAACATAGTGTGAATGCTAAAAGAATACTTCTTGTTAGGATTCCCACGTGACAAGACTTTTTGACAAAGTACACATGTAACTTTAGGTGCATTTACCTTTTTTTGTCCCTCTGGAAAAGTGAAAAACTGCCATATAAAGCTGTCTTTCTGCTTCCTGCTCCTCTGCCTCTCAAGAGTGTCCTGGTCACTGTCTGAAGATGGTTGCTGTTCAGCCATTGTCTCTCAACAACAGAATAGCTCCTTCTCCAAAGGAATCAGAACTAATAATGAGGGGAGTAGGTGTGGTTTGGGAAGAATCTGGAACTGAAAGTACTTCAAACCAATCAAAAGTGATGAATCTTAATCACATGACTAGCCATGAGGGGATTGGGTGTGGTGTTGAAACACTCAGAAACTGAAAGTAATGATAACCAATAAGAAGTGTTGTTTTATTATGCATATAATCCGAGGTGCGCGCACTGAGCAAGCTCAGAGCGCGCACCTCGTGATTACGCATGCGCGAACGCGTAGGAGCGCATGTACATACGTCATATGCGCGCACGTAACGCGCATACGTTGAACACGCGTATACGCGAACGTTATTGCGCGTAATTTAAGCGTATGCGGAAGTGAACCGCGTGGAGCGCGTATGACGCACACACGCATGCGTACGTACGTACGCATACGTACTGGGTGCGCGCTCCCAGCGCGCACTAGAACGTATGTATGCGTACGTAAATTACGTACGACGGTATTCATAAAAAACTTACGAAAACGTACTAGGAGCGCGCTCAGAGCGCGCACCCAAAAAATTTATATAAAAAAAAAATGGAAAAAATAAATTGCAAAAATTAAATAAACTGTTCAACTTTATCCTAATTCAAATTATTATTTTTTTTAAAAAAAAAAGAATACAGATAATATATAAATCAATACATAGGATTTTTATTTATATTATAAAAAAAAAAAAATTATTTAATTTTTCAAAAATTAGCATTTAAAAAACCGTACAAATTCACTGAAAAACCCAAAGGTTTCACACACGTTATAGTTAGGAATTAGCATTTAAAAAACCTTGCAAATTCACTGAAAAAACCATAGGTTTCACACATGTTATAGTTAGCTGGACATTTCACTCGTGAAAAACCAATGAAATTCCCCCGTTATAGTTAGGAGGCGGAGTCAGCGATGAGGAACATGGGGGCAGGTTAAGCGCCGGCTGCAGCGGCTCTGGGAGAACGCCGAGGCTGAGAACGCTGATAACCGAAGCGGGACAGTATGCGGTTGTAGCTGGCACTTCAAGGCGGTAAGAGTTGGATGGAGTTGGTGCAGTAACGGAGAGGGTTCATTCTTTTAAATCTCGACCTCATTTCTCTGTTTCTCGAGATACGGCTGAGGGGGCGGCATTAGGACCTGCCAAGACCTGCTCTATTGGCCCCATGTGTGGGAAAGAAGTGCAAGCAGGGAACTCGGACGTATGCCGAAGAAGCTGGTGGTTTCGCTCTCGTCTGGTCCTCGTTCTGTTCCAGCTCCGTGTCATTTGAGATGTCATCAGTGATGTCATGAGTGATGTCACTGACCATGTCATGAGTGATGTAATATGTGACGTCATCAGCAGTGCATTGCGGGGGCGCGAGTTATAGTTAGCTGAACTAACTATAACGGGGGAATTTCATTGGTTTTTCACGAGTGAAATGTCCAGCTAACTATAACATGTGTGAAACCTATGGGTTTTTCAGTGAATATATATATATATATATATATATATATTCACAGAAAAAACCATAGGTTTCAGGCACGTTATAGTTAGGAATTAGCATTTAAAAAACCTCAGAAATTCACTGAAAAAACCATAGGTTTCAGGGGTGTTATAGTTAGCTGGACTTTTCACTTGTACAAAACAATTGAAATTCCCCCGTTATAGTTAGTTCAGCTAACTATAACTCGCGCGCCCGCAATGCACTGCTGATGACGTCACATATTACATCACTCATGACATGGTCAGTGACATCACTCATGACATCACTGATGACATCTCAAATGACATCACTGATGACATCATCCAGTGAATGTGTGTTTTTCTGAAAATTAAATATGTTTTATATATGTATATCTCAAGGTCGATGGAAGAATAAATGGGTATATAAGTGTCTAAATGGATGATTTGTTTTTGAAAAATTGATTGTGTAACTGACTGATTAAGTGTATCATAGTGAATACATGGCTTAGTGAGTAATGTTTAAATATGTAAATATCTGTATCAGTCTCTCACTTTGTGTATAAGTGGCTGCATGGGTTGGTGAGTAGCTACATGGGTGTCTATATAGGTTATTAGTTGGTTTTTTGAGTATCAGTGTGAGTGTCTCCATGGTTCGGTGGGGGGTATTACGTAGTGCATAGGTGCATGAATGAGTGACTCACTCTTTGTATGTGTTGAAGACAGCATGTGTGCAGGACTGTATGGGTGGATGAGTGTGTGTATGGGTGTGTTAGTGAGTGAATGACTGTCTCAATAGTGTCTTTATGAGTAACTACATATGTTTTAAACTAGTATATGTGACTATTGGTGTATATAAGTGAGTATATGTGAGAGTGAGAGATTGAAAGAGTTCCTGTATGAATAAGTATGTGTTTCTATAAGTGATTGTTTAAAAGACTAAGTATGTGTAAGTTTCCGTAGAAGTAAGTGTGGTGGTGTGTGTATAACTGTATAGGCAAATAAATGTATGTTTGATTCTTTATTAGCATGAGTGACTATGTGTGTGAGTAACTCTATGGATGAGTGGCATTGTGTAACAGGATGTATAGGTGTATGAGTACATATGATGAGTGAATACATGTATGAGTGACTGTATAGGACTGTTGGTGAATGAGTGGATGTGTATGTGGATCTTAGAATTACTGAAGAGGTTGTTGTAACTGGTATTGGTATGTCCATTGTTTTGAAAAGTTTAGTCTCTATTTTTGAATGTGTGTATCAAAGGTTATATTAGGGTGAGAGGAGGTCTGCCACTCTATCACAAGGATGATGTCATCAGTGATGTCATCAGTGATGTCATTTGAGATGTCATCAGTGATGTCATGAGTGATGTCACTGACCATGTCATGAGTGATGTAATATGTGACGTCATCAGCAGTGCATTGCGGGCGCGCGAGTTATAGTTAGCTGAACTAACTATAACGGGGGAATTTCAATGGTTTTGTACAAGTGAAAAGTCCAGCTAACTATAACACCCCTGAAACCTATGGTTTTTTCAGTGAATTTCTGAGGTTTTTTAAATGCTAATTCCTAACTATAACGTGCCTGAAACCTATGGTTTTTTCTGTGAATTTCAAAGGTTTTTTATATGCTAATTTCTAACTATGCCTACAGAGATAGGACATGTGAAGAAAGAAGAAAAAATGCACAGAAAGAAAAAAAAGAAGTGCAGAAAGAAGCAACAGAAGTCCTCAAAGACGAAGAAAAGTGCAGGAAGAAGGATAACGTGCAGAAAGAACAAAAAGACGAGCAGAAAGAAGCCTTGTTGCAAATTCATCCTGTACCCTCAACTTTTTCAGACGGAGACTGGTGGTAACTGAGTCTGACTAACCAGTCCTAGAGCCAGTGCTATGTTAAAAGACACTTAGAATACAGTGAAAACACCTACATACACTAGGGAACATTATGCGTTGGGGTCCCCCTGTGATTAGCATGACCTCCTCTGTAAGCCCCTAGTAGATAATAGGGCAGGGGGATTAAAACTACCTCTTAAAACAGGCCACAGGGCGTTTTTGCACAAGTTAACTCAGGCCCCGTCACCTCCCTTCACCACTGTGTAAACACGCCCTGTGTCCGTTTTTAGTTGGGAGATTAAGTTCATTTGAATCCTGAGGGTCCCTAGGGTCCAACTAGCCCACTAGGTACCTCCAGTAAGTGCCACAGAGCTGTGTTGCAGAGAGGTGTAAAAAGTGGCACGGCCTGGACCACCTCTCTGCAATGCAGCTCAGTGGCGCTTACTGGAAGCACTTGGTGGGCTAGTTAGCCCCCAGGGGCCCTCAGTATTGAAGGAAAATTATATCCCCAATTTAAAACGTGCCATAGTGCGTGTTTGCACACGTCACCTCAGGCCCCGTCCCCTCCCTTCACCACTGTGTAAACGCGCCCTGTGGCTGTTCTAAGTTGAGAGATTAAGTCCCCTTGAATCCTAAGGGTCCCTAGGGTCAAACTAGACCACTAGGTACCTCCAGTAAGCACCACAGAGCTGCGTTGCAGAGAGGTGTAAAAAGGGGCTTAGCCTCAGAACACCTGTCTGCAGCGCAGCTCCCTGGTGCATACTGGAGATGCCTGTTGGGCTAGTTGGCCCTCAGGAACCCTCAGTATTGAAGAGGAATTAATTCCCCAACTTACAACTCGCCAGGGGGCGCGTTTGCAGAGTGCTGCAAGGAGGGGGCGTGGCCTCCGGCACGATGCCAGTCTTTTATTTATTTTAATTTTTTAAGAAGGGGGGCTGTGTGGTTCCCCTTCTTATTCTAATTTATTGGCCCTGATGACCCCATCCCCCAGGGCCTGTCTCCTAATTATATTTTTTTACCCCAATCCCCAGGGCCGGCCACTGTTTTTTATTATTTTTAAAAAATATATATTTATAGACACACCTAGGACATGCTGGACAAACCGTACGTACCTATCACCATGACGATTTGCGTGATATTCATTAAAAGGCGACTATGCATACAATGAATACACGTGGAATGTATTTACACCACTAGTGAAGCTCTGACATGTCTGATGCCCTACCGTGCCTAATCCCGGTAGACACCCTTGTCGTTTATTTATACAAACATGGGTAGCTATTGACGGGCACATTTAATACACATGCACACCAAGCCATTCAAAGGGGATTCGACAAAAATTCGACCAAAACTATGCAAGAAACCCCCCTCACGGTTAATAAAACACACACCCACTGCCGGATGTGTAATACTTTTTATTTTACTCTCTGGAAAGGGGACGAACATCACTTGAGAGTCACAGCGCGCTCCTGGCAGAGCCCAATGCTGTGTTACACCCACCATTGCCTGCTGAGTGCCACACACCTCTGTATTGTATTCCACTAGCTAGTGCATATGCTATGACACTCTCTAGCCCATGTGCACTGTAACACCACCCCGTGAATATGTCATGCCACACTTGTCTTCGCACGGGTTATATTGCCCCATCTAACGTGCCTTCCTCGATGCCTATGTTATAACGCACAGTGCTATGCCATACATATTACAATCTGGGATCCATATCTTTGTCACAGTGCATATGCAACGTTACACTCCCCAGCACATATTTTATATTACAACTTTAGAGACTAGTTAGGTTACACAACACTGCCCTGTGCATATTACACTCCA
Organism: Triturus cristatus; assembly: GCF_964204655.1. Classification (NCBI taxonomy): domain Eukaryota; kingdom Metazoa; phylum Chordata; class Amphibia; order Caudata; family Salamandridae; genus Triturus; species Triturus cristatus. Next base: position 1,271,268,485 of record NC_140579.1, read on the forward strand.
AGGCGCATATCGCATAGCACGCGTTAGTGCCTGTGCTATCTCGCGCTCTCCAATGAATCTGTCATTGCGCACAATGTATTGCATATTATATTTCATGCCCGGTTCATCTTATATCACACTTTTTGGTGCATAGTTTATACCATACACTATATCTAGTTTTCATTTTCAATCGTGCTCTCAGGACTATGTTCTATATAACACTGTGTTCACCTACCCTTTTCACGGGCATTACATTTTGCGATAGGGGTTGGAGGGTCAGGGGGTGTTTCTGCCAAGTGAGCCCGGAGTCACAGTCACAAACGTCCTCTTCTTCCTGACTAAAAGTGAGATTATGCTGCATACTTGTTCATATTTTAAGTAGTTCGCACAGACACGTTTTAAAAACAATAAAGTTCCTAATACCCGCCTTCTCTGAACAGTTAGCTTGCTGCCCCATCCCCCTCCTCCCTATCCTCTGTTGTGTGAATCCATGGACTAGCCTCCTCCCTCCTGCCATGCATGGTCTGATGTGCTGCCACTGCCCTCAATTTAGTATGATGTACCAGTCCACTCCTCCTGCCCTCCATTGCCCAATTCTATGCCCCATCATTGACCTCCTGCTTAAACTCTGTGCTTAGCGTGCTGCCCCTATTCTCCTTCCCCCTGCCCTCCGATGTCTTTGTGTATGCCCCTGCTCCATCTTTTTTGCCCACCATGTTCCATGGACCTGCCACTCCTATCTACTCTGAGTGTTCTGTTGAGCTGCCACTCTCCTCCCACCTGCCTAGCATTGTCAGATGACTGTAACCTGTCCCTGCCACCTCCACCCTGCCTGTCCACATGCCATGCCCCTATCCTCTTCCTCCTGTCCTACATGGTCCATTGTACTGCCACACCCTTCTGCCCTCCCTGGTCTGTTGTGCTGCAACTGCTCCTTCTGCCTGCCCCGTGCGGTCTGTTGTGAGGCCCCTTCCCCTGAACTTTCTTGTCTGTGCACAGGTCCTGACCCTCCCTTCTATCCTCCATCGTCCTTTGTGCATGCCCCTGCACCCTCCTTCTTGCCCATCATAGCCATTGTGCTACCACTAACCCTCCCACTTGCCATGCATGGTCTTCTGTGCTGCCATGGCCCCTCCCACCTTCCCTGTGTGGTCAGTTAGCTGCCCCTGAACCCCTCCCACCTTCCCTCCATGGTCTGTGTGTATGCCATCACAGTCTCACTGTTGCTCTTCATGGTGTGTCTTGCTTCTAGTGCCCATCCTGCCTGACCTCCATGGCTATCTTGCTGCTCCTGCCCTGCCCTGCCCCCTTGCCCCCAGCCCTCTGTTTACATGTGCAGACTCCTACTCCCTCCCTCCTGGCTTGTCTGTTCCATTGTAATGCCCCTGATCCATCCCTCCTGCCCTTTATGGTCTGTTATGCTGCAGCTTTCTCTCCTGTCTGTCCATTATGGTCCTGCCTCTTGCCCCTCTGTTCTCTGTTGTCCATGTGCATGGTCCTGTCCCCTCCCTCTTGCTTTCTATGGATTGTTGTGCTGCACTCCCGTCCCGCATGCCCTGTGTGGTGTATTCTGCTGCTGCAAACTCTGATGCCTGCCCTGCAGGGTCAGTTTGGTGCACCTCTCCATGTCCCTCCTGTCCTCTGTTATCCAAGTCCATGTCCCTACCCCATTTCCTTCCATGATCCAATGTACCATACTTGCGAACATTTTGAACTTGGTAAGAGGGAGATTTTGAAAAAAAACTGTGGTATTGATTTTCCCCTTTGAGTTATATTGAAAAAGAGGAGATTGTAGACAGGAGACAGATAAAATAAAGCCCATTTGAGCTTAAAAACATTGGACGTTTCCTGGCTGAATCGGGTCTGTTGGCATGTATGGTTGTACTACCATTGCCTCTTCCTTCTGCCCACAATGGTCTATTACATTGCCACAGCCTCTCTTGCAAGTCCTGTATTGTTGGTTTGTTGCTCCTGCCCCCCTTTCCACTGCCCTCCATAGTCTGTTGTGCTGCCACAGCCCTTCCTGCCTGCTCAGTGTGGTTAAATTGTTGCCTTTGCACCCTCCTACCTGCCTTCAATTTTCAGAGTCCGTGCCCCTGGCCTCTGCCTCTCAACAGTATCCTAATGAACAACTAGATTGCTAACATTCTATATTTATTACAAAAGTGGGGAACGCCTGACGTCATCTTGATGTAATCAAAACTGTAATACCTAGAGCATTTCCTTTAGAAATTACATATATGAGAGGGTCTTATTGGCATCAAAATTATGGTTAGTGCTCTAAAAGACTAAAATAAGGACATATTTTCTGAGTTTTCAAATAGCGAGAAAGCACTTTTAAATTATTTATTACCTTTATGTTTTTTTATCCAGTTGACCACTTGATTAAATGTTGCACTTAGGGGAGAGGATGTGGTGTTACTTCCAGAACTGCAGACTTTGCAACTGGGGAACCAGGTTGGAGTTTCTGCTTCAGCTCGACATTCTGTGATTCTTGTCAAATCACTTAGTCTCCCCATGTCTACAACCAAAATGAATTTGTTCTTGTGTGATGTAACCAATGCTCATGTAAAGCACTCCAATACCTGACAAGTCTGCACTATATAACACTGCAAAAACACAAAATAATAAGTGTTTTGCACACTTCTGTCATTGGGCTATATTTGGGCTACATCTGGGTGATTTTGGGCTACATTTGGGCTCTTTTGTCTCCGGTGGCCATCTTGGGAGATTTATTTGTTATGAAGTTTCCTAATTTCCTCATGTACTGCAGTCTCCTCAGTAGGAAATTCTTTCAGTTTTTTACTTTGATTCCATCATGAAGGTATTCAGATATGTCACACATTTGCCATAAATTCTGAATGTTAGCACTCTAGTTGCTCATTAGATCACTGTAGTAAAACTACTGTTCACCATGGAAGTCTGCTCCTGGTATTAAAAGTGCATGTTTCAGTCTGCATGTCAGAATTTTTTAATGAAATAGAAGAGGATTTGAGAAGTCACTCATAATGTGGCCTCATTTTCTTTCTTCAGCATTAATCATAATTTCTATGGCAAAATGAACCCCCTCATTGTGTTCCTTTTTAAATTAAATGTTTTAAGTGTTACCAGTTTATTCCAATCAAGATGGCTTCAGGTGTGCCATACTTTTGTCATAATGAAGACAGTAAGAGCTCTAGTTGTTTTTAAGAACACTCTGGGACATTCTGCCATTGGGCTATACTTGGGCTACATCTGGGTGATATTTGGGCTCTTTTGTCTCTGGTGGCCATCTTGGCAGACTTATTTGTTATGAAGTTTCCTAATTTCCTCATTTACTGCAGTCTCCTCAGTAGGAAATACTTTCAGTTTTTTACTTTGATTCCAAAGGCATTCAGATGTGTCACACATTTGCCATAAATTCAGAATGTTAGCACTCTTTTTGCTCATTAGATCACTGTAGTAAAGCTACTGCTCACCAGGGAAAACTGCTGCTGGTATTGAAAGTGCATGTTTCAGTCTGCATGTCAGAATTTTTTAATGAAATAGAAGAGGATTTGAGAAGTCACTCAAAATGTGCCCTAATTTTTCTTTCTGCAGCACTAATCATACTTTTTATGGAAAAATGAACCCCCTCATTTTGTTCCTTTTTAAATTAAATGTTTTAAGAGTTACCACTTTAATCCAAGCAAGATGGCTTCAGGTGTGCCATACGTTTATCATAAGTAGGACTGTTAGCGCTCTAGTTGTTCTTTGGAACACTCTGGGAAGCTGCAGTAGAACACAAAGGAATCAACTGACAGTCTCTGCCCTTGTTGGATGTACATGTTTTACTGAGAATTTCAGACTTCATTCTCACATGACTGAGAAAGATAATGTGAATTTACAGAAAATAAGCTCTCAGTTTAGCTTATAGATCACCTTCCAAACCTCTGTGGGAAAAGCATGAGAAAATATTTTTCTCTCAATCATGATATCCCAGCAGAAGGCTTTTTCACATGGTGAAATCACCTTAGAACATACCACAATTCCTAAAATGAGTATGGTACCATCAACAAATGATTTATAATGTAACTAAAGCCTTAAAACCTTCTATTAACTGCAATGCTTTTTAATGAGGTGCTATCATGTATATTGGTCCCAAGATGGCTGCCAACACTTCTTGAATGAAGGGCTGACAGCCAATCAGATCTCAGGATGAGATGTGTGGTTAGGCTCCGCCCACATATATATATGATTTTACTTTTGATTTTCTCAGGAACTACTGAACAGATTGACACCAGACCTGCAAAAGGCACATCCCTGACCTGAGGACTACCTCTCTGCCAAATTTCAAGTAATTCTGTTCAGCCGTTCGGGCTGTACCTTGGACTAAAGGTCCCTACGGAAAATTGCATGGGGAAAACGCGTTTTGGGACCCCCCTTTTTTCTCAGCCCCCGCTTGACGAATCCCCCCGAGACTTTCAGGGTAGGAGCGGAGCGGAGCGCCCCACCTATTTTGAAAATTTCGCGAGGATTCGTCAACCGGCGCAAAAGTTATTCCAAATAGAATGTTGCGGATTTCCTATGGAAACACGGTCCTAACTATAACTATCTACTGGCGACCGCCAGTAGATAATATATATATATATATATGTCACTCCTTCAGCAGGCCCAATGACTTCTAAGGCAGGGTGCAGCATATTAAAAAGCAGAACATGTGTTTTACATGTTCTGACGGTAATAACGTACAATTGTCCTTTTTACTGAGAGAGAGTCTGTTAGCCCCATTGGCCCACAAAGTTACATGCTGACAACTCATTTGTGCTAACGTCTGAATGGGACTACCAAAGCTGGTACAGCAAGGTATAAAATAACTTGTTACATTAAGCTCAACGTCATGCCCCAGTCGAAGTTAATGTAACTTGTTGCCACATGCGACTTATAGAAAATTTCCCCTCTGCTGCCCAGTCTTGTAGTGTGGCCATTTACCAGGGGCTAGCCAGGAGACAGACTTCTGCCCACCTGGGGAGACGTATAAACGTCTCCCACGACAAGTAACAATCGAGACCTGCCGGTAGAAAAGGTATTACCTCCTCCTAGAAGGAAGCCACGTAGGGTGTTAGCCTAAAAGGAAAGCTTCAAACAGGAAATGGTGAACACACTCAAGAGAGGGTGCTTTTTGGTGTGGGTAGACAAGTTGGCATCGGGTAGGGAGAGGGGGAAAACACTGGCCAAACCCATCTAGGGTGGGCTGCCAAGCACCAAACACCACAAGAAGGGTTCAGCCCTGGGAGTGGGTAGAATAGAGTACTCTGAGATAGCTGGATGTCACAATCCATAGGAAGTTATCAAGCGGGTGGGAGTCAAGTCGTTTTTGGCTCGTGACTGTGACCTCCTCTAATGGCACTTTCTGGGAATGAAAGGGAAACCAACAACTCCGATCTTGCTTGGACTGAAGAAGAAATGCCCTGCTGACCCTGGATCCGGCAAAGAAGAGGCTGCACCGAAGTTAGACTGCACCTGCACTGTCCTGCTCATGGAGAAGACGTCCCTGGACTCAGCCAGTCAGTTGGCTGACTTCCTGTTTGATTCACAAGGCCACAAAAGCTGAGGAAGCCTGCCTGGTATGTTGGTTTCCCAGATCACAGGATCGTTGCTCCTCGCCCCTGTACAGCCTGGGAGATCTTACGCTCAAAAGTTGCACCTGAGTGTGCTGGACATCGGAGAATCATCTGAGTGTGGTTTGGTCTCCCAGAAGGAACGTTATCTCCAAATGAAGAGAACCGTGGGTTTTGTAGTGCGTGCTGACCAATAGTCCAGTGGCGGCTGGGCTTTTGCTGAACCAAATGAGTCTCTGAGGGACATCGACTCCCTTAGCCAAAGTTGCGTCACCTGGACTGAGGAGTATCCCCAGGAAGCCACAGTTGACCACACAGCATCTTCACCATCCTGTATTCCTTGCATCAGACTACTCCAGAGACATCAATGGCAAGGGATCTCTGACAGTGGAAAGGGGACTGGGACTGCTTTTCTTGCCAAGGTTACTGTTTCTTCGTATCTTGCTTGTGCCCTTGAGAGGCTCACCACCAGAGTTAGTCATCCAAAGTACTTCCAAGTAACATTGAGTCAAATTTGTTGAATTTTCCAGTGCTTCTTCACATTTTAGTGCAAAACCTTGATGTATTGTGTTAGAAGGCGACCTCAGAGGAGCCCGGAGGGGGCCCTGACTATCCTGAGACCAACCCTCGAGGTATCGTAGCCGGGCACTGGCGGGAGACTCCTCAGGGGAGGAATCTCGTATCTAGGATCGTACACTCGGAACCACACGACAAAGAGACACCACACCGGGAGTTCTTAAGAACAAATCTTTATCAGATCGGAGTTGTAGGATCTTTATGATCAGCAAGGCAAATATATACAAGTGGAGCGCGGGCTCACAGAGTCTTGGAGGGGGTAGGAGGTAGCGGGACAGTTTTTGGGGATATGGATCAAATGCAGGGGCGTACCCGGCGCACAGCTCACAATCCTCGAGCTGGGGGATACGCTTGTCGTCGTCGGGGTCCGGCGGGACCAAGGGAGCCGCGAGTCACTCAGCAGGGCTCAAGCACAAGTCGGAGGTCTTACGATCTTTTCGGGGAGCCGCGAGTCACTCAGCAGGGCTCAAGCACAGGTTCGGAGGTCTTACGATCTTCAGGGAGCCGCGAGTCACTCAGCAGGGCTCAAGCACAAGTTCGGAGGTCTTACGATCTTCAGGGAGCCGCGAGTCACTCAGCAGGGCTCAAGCACAAGTTCGGAGGTCTCACGATCTTCAGGGAGCCGCGAGTCACTCAGCAGGGCTCAGGTGTTTCCAAAGGCGAATCTGCCGGACAGTCCCAGAGCACCCCTTGTTATAGGACGACTCCTCTTTGATGTCCGGAGTCTGTGCAGGCAGGGGTCTTGTCACCTGGGGGTCGCTTGTCGGGGTTTCCTGCCATTGTCTTTTGATCCTTTCAGGGCCGGGTCGGGAGGAGTCCCAGACACCCAGCAGGCGTGGAGCCAGCCCTCGGGGAGGCCGGCGGGCCGATCGAAACCCACCTTCCCAGGGGAGCTCAGAGGTGCGATGGAAACTGCTCCTCCCTCTCTCATCCCAATGGGAGCGCGATGTCCCCCAGCCGGAGTGGCGCCTCTAGGCCAGGGTCGCGCTGGGGCCAGGCGGCCATCATGGTGCATGAAGTGGGCACGCGGGCCCGGTGTGGCCAAAAGGAGGAAGGCCACGGACGGGGAAGTCCGGGTCGGGTGTGTGTGTGTTCTGGTGGGAAGGATCGGCTAGGCCGTGGGCTCGGGGGCTGCGTGAGGTGCATGGGTCAGGTTATGTGGTGCGGGGACAAGGATGGCTATGCTACGAGGCCGGGTCTAACACGCGTCCCCCCCAGCTGAAAGCCGGAGAGAACTACCCATCCTCTTGGGGGTTCTCTTCGCTGAGGCGGAAGAACCGGGAGAGGCCATCGGCGTTGGCGTGGTCAGTACCAGGGCGATGTTCCACGGTGAAATCCATCCCCTGGAGGGAGATTGACCACCGCAGTAGCTTGGGGTTTTCTCTTCGCATCTTCATGAGCCATCGCAAGGGGCGATGGTCTGTTTGGACCTTGAAATGGGTGCCGAACAGATAAGGGCGTAACTTCTTGAGGGCCCAGACTACGGCGAACGCCACGCGCTCGATGGTGCTCCATCTCTGTTCTCTGGGCAACAGCCTTCGGCTGAGGAAGGCTACGGGCTGGTCTAGGCCTTGGTCATTCACCTGGGACAGGACGGCCCCAATTCCATGCTCGGAGGCGTCCGTTTGTACCACAAACTCCTTGGAGTAGTCGGGAGCCTGAAGGACGGGGGCTGTGCACATGGCCGTTTTTAGGGCATCGAACGCCTCTTGGCAGGCAGGGGTCCACTGCACTTTCTTGGGCTGTTTCTTGGACGTGAGTCCCGTGAGGGGACCGACTAGGCTGCCGTACCCCCGGATGAATCTCCGGTAGTAGCCCGTGAGGCCCAGAAAGGCTCGGACCTCCGTTTGGGTAGTGGGGGGTTCCCAGGCTAGGATGGCGTCGATTTTGGGCTGTAGAGGGGCGACCTGGCCGCTTCCGACCTGGTGCCCCAGGTAGGTTACCGAACCTTGCCCAATCTGGCACTTCCTGGCTTTCACGGTGAGGCCTGCCTGGCGCAGGGCGGTTAGCACCCTCCGGAGGTGCTGGAGGTGCTCACTCCATTCGGAACTGAAAACTGCGATATCGTCTAGATAGGCAGCGCTGAATTTTTCCAGCCCGGCCAGGACTCTATTTACCAGTCGCTGGAAGGTGGCCGGGGCATTTTTCATCCCGAAGGGCATCACGCGAAAGCGATAGTGCCCATCCGGGGTGGAGAAGGCGGACCGCTCCTTGGCTCCTTCTGTGAGCGCAATTTGCCAGTAGCCGCAGGTGAGGTTGAAGGTGCTGAGGAACCGAGCAGCCCCGAGTCGGTCAATGAGCTCGTCGGCTCGGGGAATGGGGTGGGCATCGGCTCGGGTGACTTCATTGAGTCCCCGGTAGTCCACGCAGAAGCGGAGTTCTAGGGCGACACTGGGGGCAGCTGCTTTCGGGACCAGGACCACGGGGCTGGCCCAGGGACTGTCTGAGGGTTCGATCACTCCTAAGGTCAACATCTTCGAGACCTCGGTTTGAATGCAGGACCGGACCCGATCAGGGACTCGGTAGGCTCGGTGTTTCGCCGGCGGGCTGTCTCCGGTATCCACGTCATGGACACACCAGTCGGTGACTTGGGGGACCAGGGAGAAGAGGTCGGAAAACTGCCCTAGGAGCTGGCGGCAATCCTCACGTTGCTGGGAAGTGAGGGATGGGGAGAGGTTCACTCCCTCTACGGAGCCGTCCTTCTCTTTGGTGCACAGGAGATCAGGGAGGGGATCCGACTCCTCCTCGGCCCCGGCATCAGTGGCCAGCAGGAGGCTCAGCTCCGTCCGCACAAAGTGGGGCTTGAGGCGGTTCACGTGGAGGACCCGGAGGGGGTCCCGTGGTGACTGGGCGTCCACCAAGTACGTGACCTGGCTCTTCCGCTCAATCACTTTGAAGGGCCCGGTCCATTTATCCTGGAGGGCGCAGGGTTTCACGGGGGCCATGACCCATACCTGCTGGCCCGGCTGGAACTCGACCAGAGTGGCATTCTGGTCGTACCAGCGCTTCATCTCTTCCTGGCTCGCCTCCAGGTTGGCCTCGGCCATCTCTTGGAACTTCCTAGTCTGGTTTCGGAAGGTCAGGACGTATCGGAACACATCTCGGGGGTGGCCTCGGTGCGCCGCCTCCCACCCTTCCTTGACCAGGCTGAGGGGCCCCCGGACGGGGTGCCCGTAAGTAACTCAAAGGGGCTGAACCCCAAGGATTTCTGGGGAACTTCTCAGTAGGCGAACAGGAGGCAGGGGAGCAGGACGTCCCACTTACGCCGGAGGGGCTCTTCCAGGCCCGCGATCATCCCTTTCAGAGTCCTGTTAAACCGCTCTACCAGGCCGTTTCCTTGGGGGTGGTACGGGGTGGTGAATTTATAGGACACTCCGCATTGTTGCCACAAGGACGTCATGTATCTGGAGATGAAGTTCGTACCGCGATCGCTCACGACCTCGCGGGGAAAACCCATACGGGAAAAGATTCCCATCAACGCCCGGCCCACCACGGGGGCTGTGACGGTGCGCAGGGGTATGGCTTCAGGGTGTCGGTGGCATGATCCACCAGGACGAGGATAAAGCGGTGCCCTTGGGAGGTTGGGGAGTCCAGAGGCCCCACGATGTCGATCCCGACCCGTTCAAAAGGGGTACTGACGACAGGGAAGGGTTGGAGGGGAGCCTTGCGCTTTCCTCCGCTCTTCCCACTGGCCTGGCACGTGGGACAGGACTTGCAGTGGGCTTCTACATATGCTTTCATTCTGGGCCAGTAGAAGTGAGTCACGAGGTGACTGTAGGTTTTGTCCTGGCCCAAGTGGCCTGCGAGGGGAACGTCGTGGGCCAAGCCCAGGAGGAGGTCTCGGAAGCGTAGGGGTACCACCAGCACCCGGGCGGATCCTAGCTCCACCGACTTCTGCTCGCTGTACAAAAGGTCATTCTCCCAATACACCCGGTGTGTTCCAGTTTGGTCGCCCGCGGCCTGGGCCTCTGCCTGTTGCCGGGGCCCGACCAGGGAAGGACAGGTAGCCTGCTCTCGGCAGAACTCCTCTCGGGAGGGGCCCCCCTCGTGGCGCCACTGGGCCAATTCGGGCAGATCGCCTAACTCGGTGACCTGTGCGGAGTCGGAAGGTGGGGGTTCGTCACTGGCGACCGACCCTCCTTGTGGGGGGATGTGGGGACCCTCGGCGGGGACCATCCTGTCTTCAGTGGTCGGGGCGTCATCGACTTCCCCAAGGGGGGTCAGTCGGGCTGCCATGGATCGGGTGGTGGCGCACACCCACTCAGGGAGACCCATCATCCTTAGGTGGGCCTTGCACTCGACTTGTTTCCAGGGGGAACTTTCCAGGTCGTTCCCCAGGAGACAGTCGACTGGCTGGGAGGTTCTTACTGCGACTTTCAGTTTACCGACCACCGCTCCCCATTCAAAAGGCACCAGGGCTACCTTACACAGACTTTCCGTATTGTCAGCGGAAATGACCGGGCAAAAGACATTGGGGAGGACCTGGTCTTCGTTGACCAAATGACTGAGGACACCGGTGATGCTGGCCCCGGTGTCACGAAGGGCTTCTACTTGGTGGCCATTGATCGTTACGAGCTGCCCATATTTCTTCGTGTTGGAGGGCAGGAGGCTTCCAGGGACCATTTCTCTATCTCCTAAGGATACTAGGGCCATGGCTGCGGGTTCCCACTCTGCGGTCTCCTCAACCTCCTCCCCCAGTGCTACATTGGCTATCTGTCTAGCGGGGGGTGCTGCCTGGGTGATGTGTGGGGCCATGGGGCATTCAGGGTCATTGGCGTAATGCCCGGGCTTCTGACAACTTAAACAAGTGATGGTCACCCGGTGCCCCTGTCTCAGGGGGGGGCGGATACAGCTGGTGGGGGTGCCGGGAAAGACGGAGGTTGGGTTTTCGGGGGACTGGACTGGGACTCTCTCTGTCCTCCCTGGTTCCCCCCCCCTCTCTGGCGGGGTGGTCCCTGACTGGCTCGGGGGTACTCTCCTACAGGGCCCCGGGAGACCCGGGTGTTGGTCCAGCGATCCGCCTCGACAGCCAGCTTTCTCGGATCCGTGAGCTTGCTGTCGAGCAGATGCTGGCGCAGTTCCACAAAGCAGTTCGCAGCCAGGTGTTCCCACAACATAAGGTCGGTTAGTTCTTCTAGGGTGGTTACCTTGCTGCCCTTGATCCACCCATCGAATGCGCGGCTGAAGAAGTTTACATACTCCACCCAGGTGGTGCCCGGGATCTTCCTGCAGTCCCAGAAACTCTGGCGGTACATCTCCGGGATGAGGCCGTACCTTCTGAGGAGGGCCTCTTTCATGTGGTCGTAGGAGGTCTGCATGGAGGTTGGTAGGTCGAGCAGGGTGTCTCTCCCCTCGCTCAGGAATCGTCCCCACAACCCGGCCCCCCAATCCTTCTGCGGGACCCGATGGGAGGTCATGGCGACCTCGTAGGCCCTGAACCACTGTTGAATGTCATCGTTTTTGTAATATTCTTTGACCACATCCTTGGGGATGTGGACCTTCTGCTCCGCCGGGGAGGCCGCCTCTCGGTTCCCCGGGGGCCGCGCTTCTTCGCTTTTTACTTTTAGCTCCATTTGTTTCAAGCTGCGTTCGTGCTCCAGTTGGAGTCTCCTTCCTTCGTGTTCCCGTTGGAGTTTCTTCTCTTCTAGTTCTCCTTGCACCCGCATCTGTTCCACTGCTAGCTTTTTCTCGGCTAATTTCAACTCGCAGTCGATTTTGAGTTTGGCTAATTCGAGTTCGTGATGGCGACTTCTTTCTCTGTCTGCGAGTTCCTCCGGGGATAGGCCCCCGTCTGGTACGAAGCTTCGCACCTGGTTGCTGCTGCGTTCTCCTTGGGAGGGTCCAGCTTTGTCGTGGGGCTCCACCGCTCCTTCTGGGTGGGGGGCTCCAGAATCCACCCAAGCTTTCAGTGCCTTCTGCATATCTTCGTTGGTGTTGAGACCAGTGGTAGCGATTTTGAGTTCTTTGCAGAATTGCTTCAGATCTTCCGCCTGGAACACGGTACTGGTGTTGTTTTCTGTGAGAACCAATTACGTTTCCTTCTGCCATCTTTGTCGGTAGTGCGTCAGCCGTTCACGGTACGATCTCTAGATTATGGGCCCGAATCCCGTCGCTTGCCACCAATGTTAGAAGGCGACCTCAGAGGAGCCCGGAGGGGGCCCTGACTATCCTGAGACCAACCCTCGAGGTATTGTAGCCGGGCACTGGCGGGAGACTCCTCAGGGGAGGAATCTCGTATCTAGGATCGTACACTCGGCACCACACGACAAAGAGACACCACACCGGGAGTTCTTAAGAACAAATCTTTATCAGATCGGAGTTGTAGGATCTTTATGATCAGCAAGGCAAATATATACAAGTGGAGTGCGGGCTCACAGAGTCTTGGAGGGGGTAGGAGGTAGCGGGACAGTTTTTGGGGATATGGATCAAATGCAGGGGCGTACCCGGCGCACAGCTCACAATCCTCGAGCTGGGGGATACGCTTGTCGTCGTCGGGGTCCGGCGGGACCAAGGGAGCCGCGAGTCACTCAGCAGGGCTCAAGCACAAGTCGGAGGTCTTACGATCTTTTCGGGGAGCCGCGAGTCACTCAGCAGGGCTCAAGCACAGGTTCGGAGGTCTTACGATCTTCAGGGAGCCGCGAGTCACTCAGCAGGGCTCAAGCACAAGTTCGGAGGTCTTACGATCTTCAGGGAGCCGCGAGTCACTCAGCAGGGCTCAAGCACAAGTTCAGAGGTCTTACAATCTTCAGGGTGCCGCGAGTCACTCAGCAGGGCTCAGGTGTTTCCAAAGGCGAATCTGCCGGACAGTCCCAGAGCACCCCTTGTTATAGGATGACTCCTCTTTGATGTCCGGAGTCTGTGCAGGCAGGGGTCTTGTCACCTGGGGGTCGCTTGTCGGGGTTTCCTGCCATTGTCTTTTGATCCTTTCAGGGCCGGGTCGGGAGGAGTCCCAGACACCCAGCAGGCGTGGAGCCAGCCCTCGGGGAGGCCGGCGGGCCGATCGCAACCCACCTTCCCAGGGGAGCTCAGAGGTGCGATGGAAACTGCTCCTCCCTCTCTCATCCCAATGGGAGCGCGATGTCCCCCAGCAGGAGTGGCGCCTCTAGGCCAGGGTCGCGCTGGGTCCGGGCGGCCATCATGGTGCATGAAGTGGGCACGCGGGCCCGGTGTGGCCAAAAGGAGGAAGGCCACGGACGGGGAAGTCCGGGTCGGGTGTGTGTGTGATCTGGTGGGAAGGATCGGCTAGGCCGTGGGCTCGTGGGCTGCGTGAGGTGCATGGGTCAGGTTATGTGGTGCGGGGACAGGGATGGCTATGCTACGAGGCCGGGTCTAACATATTGTGTCAGTAAAAATCTCTATCTCCGGACCGCTCTGGTGGATATTTTTCATTTTGGTGTTTGAGTTCATAAAAATATAAACTATTTTTTTATAAAATGGTTTCTGATTTCTTCAGAGTTGTGTTCTCTTCAATTGTTTTGGTGCCGTTTAAATGCTTTACACTTGCTCTTTTGTTGAAGCCTGACTGCTCGAAACCACAGCTACCCAGGGTTGAGCTAAGGTTTGACAAACGAAGCCTAACTAGCCCTAATAGGGGGAGGTAGTGTATTAAACGGTGAGGTCTCACAACCACACCATATAATACACTCTATTTCCTCACACTAGGGAACAATGTCCCCATCCAAAACAGCAGGTTTCAAACCATGCCACACCTGCAAAAAACATTTTGGTCTAGGACCTGCACAAGGTGTGTCTCTGGTGTCTGGGCCATGACTTGAATTTGTGCAATAAATGTACCCTCAGGAAACCTAAGGCAATCTGGTTCCAGGAGAGGAAGCTGTAGCCGAACACAAGAAGTCACCACCTTCACATAAATCCCACATCAGGTCATGGGCACGGTACCATCGCAGAGACCATTCCTGCGAGAGTTCTGCTTCGTGCTCCAAGTCCTTCGGTAAGTCAAAATCAAAGTCTAAGCACTCATCTAAAGTAGCAAAGCAGAACTTGATCCCATTCCACCACTCCGAACTTAAAGAGTAAGTGTGAGGGTATTGCAATGTCGGTTTTTCACTTGAGAGCTCTCTCATCGTGGAGCAGATTCCATAACTGATTCAGAGGCGCATAGTTCACCAGGCCATTGGCAACACCAAAGTAGATTGAAGCCGAGGTCATGCTGGGGTTTAGGTTCCTTCTGGCACCCCTTTGGACCCCAAGTAACAGCAGGGGCCCCCAGTCAGGTTACTGCTAGCAGATTAATTCTCAGCACAGAATGACCCCTGGGGACCCGTTATGGGCTCTGTACCAACACCAGTACAGACTTCTGTTCTGGCTCAGAAACTTGCACCGGGCCTTTCCACGTTTACACCAATCACAACACCACCGATGCTGTAGGATTATCGGTACTGTTAAAAATGTTGGACACCAAACCGATTTTGGTTCGATCTTGACTGATATCGCACTATGAAATCACAAAAGTACAACCGGTTGTGTCACACCCAGATTCTGACCCAAGGTACATGAAAGCAGAGGTTACATTATCTTTTTGACTGTGACTCAGAGCAAGGGACACCGCAGGATGAAGACGGGCTTTCTCCCCCTCACTATACAGATGATGCCTTTCAAAAAGCCAGTGGGCTTGACACCTCTCCTGATGTAGGGTTTGACTTGCCAATTAAACCACCAGTGAAAGAACGTGTCTCCTGTGCAGTGGAGGTTAAGAGGGGAGCTGAGGTTCTGGATTCACAGCTGCTTGCAGGTGAGACCCATATGCACGTCCTGACAGAAATGTTGCTGTGCCTACTTGTAAATAGATAATTTTTTCCACCAAAGATACTACTACAGAGAGCCTTGTGGCTGAGGCCTAAACCAGTAAAGTAAATCCCATCACATTCTGAGCCACCCCTTACAGATAGAGAGTACAAGAGAATTGAGGCTTTTCGGTTAGCATATGTTTTCTTCTGTCAGTCTAGCACTTCAGTCAGTAAATGCTGTTCCTGTAAGACACGGCCAATGAGATCTTGCTGGCAGTCTCAGAAGAACTTAGGGCCTTTTTGGCTCAGAGAGTTCACCGCAATCATGATCTGCAGTGTGGATAAATATGATATCCACATTGGTTTAGATGATACTGGTTGCCTGGGAAGGCCAGCGGCACTTCTGTTGTACTTCACCGACCTGCATGGCTGCGTTCCACAGGATTTTCCAGAGATATATAGACCTCCCTGTGAGCATGCCTTTTGATAGGTCATACCTTTTCAGTGAGAAGGCAGACTCTGTATTAGAGTGCTTTAAGGAAAGTAGAGCTATGGCATGTTCCTTAAATCTGTTGACCCCTGCCAAATAGATTCCACACCAGTTACTAAAAGTCAAAGGCTAGTGAGCTGGCATAGACAGACGAGGGGGGGGGGGGTTGGAGAAACAGGATCCATAATTTCCTCCTGGGTGACGATCAATCATGTTCGACAGCTGAGTCTTACAAATTGTTCAACGTGGCTAAGCCCAGTCTTTCCTTTTTGTCCGGCAAATATTCCCCCCCACTTCAGATCAAATGTCAGACAAGCACCTGTCCATTCTTCTGCTAGAGGTGTGGGTGTTGCTCGCCAAAGGTACCATTCAAAGGGTACTGTACTCGTAAAGAGGAGGGGGAAGTTACTCTTGCTGTTTCCTGGTTCTGAAGGATGGGCTTCATACCTATTTTGGACTATCGATCCCTGAATGGTTTCCTTCTGAAGGACAAATCCAAAATGCTCAAGCTGGGCCAGATCAGGTATGCCCTAAACCTAGGTGACTGGATAGTGGCCTTGGACTTACAGGACATGTATTTTCATATATGTGGTCTGCAGTCCTGCAGACAAAATAATCTGCAGTTTAAGGGGGGCTAGGAGCATTTTCAGTTTGAGGTGCTCCTCTTCATCATCAGTGCCTCTCGGTTGTTCAGGAAAGTGATGGCGGTAGTCAGTGCCCACCTTTGAAGGTTGTGGATACTTCCCACCTCAACAGCTGGCTATTGAAGGCAAGCTCACCAGAGTCAGTCATAGACTACCTCTAGACATCAACCTCCTGACACCATTGGTGTTCACTATCAGTGAGTCGAAGTAATGGGTAGCTCCTTCATGGAGGTTTCCATTAGAGAGGCTTTGCACATGTAACGGTTCTGGACCTTCCCTCCACCACAACTCTGGAGATCAGTCTCCATAAGAAGCCCAACTCCACATCAATTTGTTGAAGTAATGGCCATTCCTATAGCTCTGAAGGCCTTTGTGCCATCCATCTAGGAGAGGTTGGTGCAGGTTCTAACAGACCACTCCACCACCATGTGTTACTGCAACAAGCAGAGTGGAGTGGGCTTCTGGCTCCTGTTCTAGAAGGCTCAGTGGCTCTGGGGTTGGAGCACCAGGGCATTTCCCTGATCGCGAACCACCTGGCAGGTCTCTGAATGCCAGAGCAGACAACCTGAACGGGTGGCATCTGGCAGATCACGAGTGGCACCTACTTATAGAAAGGGCACAAGGCATTACCAACAGTGGAGAGAACTCTGGCTAGATATTTTCACCATGGTCAAGAACACACAATACTGAAAGTTTTGCGCACAGGAGTTTTTGCAAGAACACTCGTTAATGGGTGTCCTCCTCCTGGAATGGAACACAAGAATACTGAACGTCTTCCTGCTGCTGCCCAAAATTCTTTAAAATGACTGGGCCCAAGACATCCTAGTGGTCCTGGAGAGTGTGGTGCCAGGGACATGCATCTGTCTTCTCTGATGAAAACCCATTTTACTGTGACTAAAGGTACTACCATTGCATTAGCTTGTCATTGCATCTACCTTGACAGGTCCAGCAGAATGGGCACTCAGACCAAACAGTCCTGTAGGACCGAGCGGGCAGACTCCACTCCACAGACTCCACCTGGGGAAGTACTGGTTGCCACGGATTTCTCACTGCCCTCTGACCTCCCTGCTCTGTAGAGTGGCCTTTTTTTTTTTATATCTAAAAAGTCCCAAATTAGTATTCAATAAACTGGTACTTACAAGTGTGGGTGAGGTGTGGGAAATGGAAAAAACAAGACACCAATGTCAGCGCACAGGGGTTGCACTTATATGTAGAACCGTCACTCCCAAGGTGGTACTTTGACAAAGTGGAGCCACATGGTGCTATGTAGCACATGAGAGCTCTGATGGAAAAAAATAAATCCGGAGCCAGTCTGAAACCTGGGAGTATTTTAAGGTGAAGATTCTGCAGTTAGAGTATCCACCAGAAGAAGCATTACTGAAGGTAACATGTTGTTGGAGGCAGGTTTAGTATATGCTGCACACTTAAAGGAGCGATGCACCTTGCACTAATCCAGGCAACCCTTATGGTTATTTTAGTGGTCTTTGATAACCTTAAAGCTCTCGAAGGGGTAGCAGAGCAGCCTTCAGGCTTATCTTGAAGGAGTTTAAAGCAGCTTCTTTTGCCACATTTAATCAATAGTGTAGATTAGATAAGAAAGAACCACACAGTGTTTATATAGAGTTATGGATATTTATTACACAACACTATCATTTAGTATATCTCCTATCAGAATAACAAACATAAGAATAATTCAAGGGAATCAGGTAAGTAGCACATATATACACTCGTCTCCAGGGGGAGACCAAACCATACAGTAAATAAGTGGAATGCCAACTGCAAACGAGAATGGGACTTAGAAGAGCCTGGAGGACCAGGAACCATCCAATGTAAGTGCCCAGGAGGCTGTGTGCAGAGTGAAAACACAGCCATGTGTTCAATGGAGAAGTCACAGTTGCAATTTTGAAGAAAAAGAACCCTTCCCAGAGGACCCTGAAGAAACCCTTTGGAGGACGGAAGGTTGGAGAGCCATCCCACCCATGGAGCACTGGGAACCAGGTTACCTGCACCAGGGAAGACTGGTGCGTAGGGGTGAAGTGACGACAGAACCTCCAGTAGACGACAATAGGAGAGTCGAGAAGATATGCTTCTCCAGAAGTCTGTGAAGATGTTGGGTGGAATCCAAGGGTGGATTCTTAAAGAGGTGAACCAGCAAGCAGAGGGAACAGAGTCTATGCCACTCGGAGGTGACCTGGAGGCACAGAAGCACAATGCCCACCTTTACTGGGTTCAGAAGAGTACACTAGCTGTTCCACGTCGGATGTCTGTGTCCAGGTGGTTGGTGTCAGGCAGGAGCACCAACAAGCGTTGGTAGCCACAACTGGCGTGAAGACGAAAAGAAGCAATCGTTGGGACCAGCAAGGTCCAAGAGACTCACCATGTGCAGGAGAGTCAGAGCAGGCCCTGAGCAAGCAAGGGAGCTCACCAAAGCAAAAGAAGGCCATTGAAAGGACCCACAAGCCAAAAGGCACAGGTGTCGCAAAAGGAACTCTGGCAGCTCAACAAAGATGAAGGCCCCCAATGCAAGGGATGCAGGGAGGATGCTGTTCTTCGAGGGATGAGATGCTGGAGCTTCTTGTAACCCGAAGATCTCTGCAGTGCAGAGCCAACAAGCCTTTGTAATGGCAAGTTGACGCAGTGCACAGGGGTTTGGACCCAACGGCTCAGACAAGGGATACTGTCATCCAAATTGCAGGGAAGACAGGTCAGGCCTCAAGGGAACCACACATCCACCACCTGTGTTACTGAACCTCGGTAAGTCCTTAGGACGACAGGAGCAGCAGATCGGTCGGCTTCAATGTGGTGCCTGCAGATGTAGGGGAGTGACTTCTTTTTTCCAAGGGAGATTACTTCCAATGTCCTTGATGCCTATAGGTCTCTGGCGAACCTGAGTGAAGCACCGAGACAGATGAGGTATAATACTTGCAGAACAGCGAGGCCAGGAGCAGCAGGAGCCTTCCTTGATGCAGTCTCAATTTCAGGCGATGTTCGGCAAAGTCAAAGTGTCCAGACGGTTGAAGTGTGTCTTGGTTTCAGAGATGAGTCTTATTCCATGACGAATCTGAGGACCCATCCATGGGGGAACCCTTAAATACCCAAGGAAAGGGTTGGAACAACTCGGGGATCCCTCCCAGAGGAGGGGTTGGACAGAAGCGAGGATACTCCCTATCCTTTGTCCAGTTTCACACCAGAGCAGGAACCAAGGGTTCCTGAACTGGCTGAAACCGATGTATGCAAGGAGGGCGCCAAATGTGCCCTTCAATGCAGTCTGGTGGTGCTGGAAAGCACCCCCACCCCAGTCTAAGCACTAAATCCTATTTGGGAGGTGGCCACACCTCCCTGTGACAGGAAACCTATTGTTCTACCTTTACTGCTCGAGCTCAGCTCAGCAGCAGGAGAAGGAGGAGGCCAGAACAGTGTCTGTGGTCGGTAGCAGCACTAGCTTGAAGTCAGACCACGAAAGGCTAAAACGGGGAGTACAGGGGGCTCCTCTAAGTAGCCCCCCAGTACATGGGATCATACCTCCAACATTGGAATCTGTGTTGGGGTAGGATTCCAACATGTTTTATATCAAAATGACTGACCGCACTTACAAAGTCTGGAGAATCGAATCTGGTATTTTTAGGGGTGCCCTGCTCATGCAGGGACACACTCACACTTATAACCAAGCCCCCTGCCTACCATGGGGGTGACTTACTGGTTTTAAGTGTAGTGACCTCAGATATAAGGACACGTATATCTATTGTGAGCAGTGCAAGCACCAACTCACACAAGCCGCAATGGCAGGCCTGTAGTCAGAGTTTAAGTGGACTCTCATGGGTGGCACAATACATGCAGCCTTTTGAGACCCCTGGTCTACCTATGCCCTGGGCATCTCAGCAACATACTGTAGGGACTTTTACGGTACACAAGTAGCCAGTTGTTGAGGTACCAATGTACTTACCAAAGCCGTTTTGGGGAAGAGAGCACTGATGCTGGCGTCCTGGTTAGCGGATCCCAGCAAACTACAGTCAAAATATACTGACACCAGGCAAAAAGTGGGGGGTAACCATAAAAGAAAGATCTTACTTTCCTACACATGTTCATTTATGTAGGATGCAATAATATGGTTCTCTCAGCCTGATGCATAAGTTCTCCAGTGCTATCCTTGGCAGATGCTTGAAGAGCTAAGTCATGAATGGCACTTAGGAGCATATGTTTATGAATAGCCCTGCATTTGGAGTCATACTTGTGCTTTGTTTCCATGGAACTGATAGAGGCATCTAACGGCAGATTCCTTATCTTAGCATTTCCCATGGGTCAGGCTGGATCCGGAAGATTTTGCTCGAGCAATACCCCTGCGCGCTGATAGGTGGCATCGGTTGGCTCCACCTGACATCGCCTGCGCTGGAAGTGACATCTTAGTCACCTATATAGGTGCCACCCCGGCATGCTGACATCAGTTCGTTTCTGTACGTGCTGTCAAAAATCTTTTGGTGTTTAGGTTTTTCCAACATGTCAAAGAAGACTTCTGGATTCAAACTGTGAGCCACCTGCCACCATGTCATGTCGGTGACAGGCCCACACCTGATTGGTCTTTGGTGCCTGCGGCACAACTTTAAGCCGTGCTCCGACTGCCAGGCCATGACTCCAAAAGCTTTGATGGAGCAGTCCCTAAAGCAGCTTGGGGCCCGGTGCTCAGAACCCTGCTGTTCGCCCCGGAGGTCTCGATCTCCGTACCGGTCGTGAGGAAGATCTGGGCACTGCTCCAGGACTCCAGAGTCCTCGTCCTCCCACTCTAAGTCATCTGGTCGGTCAGGTAAGAGGCATAAAAAATTCAACTCGAAGTGTGGTTTGACTTCTCCCTGTCCGTCAACAGACATAACAGGGAAATCTCAGTGCTTTAGGCCTCGTTCTCTGGAATTTATGCCTAGTGAGGCTCTGTGCTATCCTGCCTTTCGAGGGGCGGATCAACCCCCACCCAGTTTAAAGAATTCTATGACACTATGTGCCTCATATTTGGGTGACTGGACCCTCGCTGTGTGCCAGTGGAAGCTCCATTGGGTTCCGTGCTGGCGGCTCCGGCACAAATGCCCCCAAATATATCTGGTGGTGGATCAGGACCAGTGCAGGTCAGGACATTGCGACCTGTGCTTGCCCCTTGAGCCAGGACTATTGAGACTGCCAGCGCCATTCTTAATCCCTGATGACACGGATCGGTGTCAACTGCACCTTTGGGTCCTAGGTTGGTTCCTCAGCCTTAATTGGAAGGGCTAGTAACGGAGGAAGATTGGAAGGAGTCACTGGACTATTCACAAGACCAGCCTGAGCACGAAATGTACTGGTTTGAGGAACTGGGTGAAGCCAGTGGACTGGATACCTCTCCAGATTCTGGCCTGCTTCCCTCCCCCATGCCGTGGCTACGGAAAAGGGTGCTTCATATGCTATAGTGGTGAGAAGGGCAGCTGAGGTCCTTGACCTTCAGCATTCTTCGGTCGAAGTCAAGACTAACATCTTGACAGAGGTCCTGCAGCCGGGTGTCTCCTCCTCAGAACCCCTCCTGCCCTTATTGAGGCTTTGACCAATGATCTTCTGGGAACCTGGTCCACGTCCAGCTCAGGGGTTCATGTGAATAGGACATTCACCTGCCACCATTGTCCTGCACTGGGTGACCCAAATTTTCTCACTAACCACCCTACCCTCGAGAACTTGGTGGTCCAAGCCTCTATCTCACAAAGAGCATTCCCTTTCACACCCCCGAACAGGGAATCCAAGATGCTGGATATTTAGGGCAAGAAAATATTTTCTTCCACCAGCCTTCCATTGCAGTCGGTGATCACTGCATGCCTACTTGTCCGTTACTCCCACTCCTTATGGGGAGTGGTTGCGCAAGTGCTGCCACAGCTCTGGAGGAGGCCTAGGCCCTTCTCTTCCAAGCAGTATCAGATGGGAGATATTTTGCAAAATTCACCATTCCTTGTGGGCTTGACACAACTGACACGCTAGGCAGAGTGATGTTATAGATGGTGGCTGTTTGACGCCACGCCTAGCTGAGAACTTCTGGCTTATCTGGGGATGTCCAGGCTTCTCTTATAGACTTGCCCTTTGATGGCACCTATCTCTTTGGAGACCAGGCAGACATGGCCATGGAGTGCTCTAATGACTCTTGGGCTGTGGCCAAGCCCTTGGGATTCTCAGGGCCCCGGTCTGCCTTTTGCCCATTTTGTGGCCATAGAAGGAGCTTCCAGCCATCTCCCAGCCACAAGACCTCTGCACCGTGTTGGGCGCAACTCCTTCTGACCGCCTTGGATCGGGTGGCAGAGGTTGGGTCAGTCTACTCCTCCCCCCTGCAGCCTCCAAACCTTCCTAGTCTGGCCCTTCAAGATCATGGGAGGCTAGTTGGTGGCAGGATCGGCCATCGCCTCGACCTCTGCCAAACCATCACATCAGACAGGTGGGTTTCTCTGGTAGTACAAAGGGGCTACTCCCTCCCCTTCGAAAATACCCCTAGCCCCATGCCTCCAACGTAGTACAAGGGAGCCAGAGAGAGGGTTCCGGCACCAAAAGTAGGCTGTGGTTGCTATTCCTGCTACTTCCTGGTCCCGAAAAAGGACAAGGACAGTCGTCCTATCCTAGGTCTGGGAACCCTCGACTGCTTCCTCAAAAAGGAAAGGTTCAAAATGCTCACTCTAGCTCAGGTGTTGTTTGCCTTGGACCCTATTTTCACATTCTCATGCTACCTGCCCATCGGCGCTACCTGCAATTTATGGTAGACCATGAGCACTTTCAGTTCATGATGCTCCCCTTTGGCCTTACCGGCACCCCTCGGCGATGGCTGCAGCTAATCTGCACAGAGCAGGGGTGCCAGTCTTCCCCTATCTCAACGATGAGTTGGCCTCAGGCTGTCGTTTCCCAGCTCCAGACTACAGCGAACTTTCTGGGAATCTCTATCAATGTGCCGAAGTTACACCTGACTCCCTCTCAGACCCTCCTTTTCAGCGAAGCTGTTCTGGACACAGTGCAGTTTGGGGCCTATTTTTCCACGATATAAAGGATACAATACCAATGTTTCATCTTCTGTCCTGGATTTCGGTGAGTATGACAGAGGCTGATGGGCCTCATGGCCTCCTGCATCCTGCTGTTGACACATGCCAGTTGGCATATGCGGGCTCTCAGTGGGACTTGAAGTTCTAGTGGGCACACCATCAGGGGAATCGCTCCAACATGGCCCAGAAGAATTGCACAGGACCTGCACTGGTGGCTAACAACCGTGATTGAGTCTGAGGCAGACCCTTCTCGCTTCCCCAACCATACCACACAGTAGTGACAGGTGCATCACTCCTAGGATGGGGCGCCCACTTGGGAGAGGTGAAGATCAGAGGACTCTGGTCTCCGTCAGAATCCTAGCTCCAAAACACCTTGCTGGAGCTCTGAGCGATTATTTTGGCATGGAAAGCCGTTCTTCCTTCAATAAAGGGACAGATGGTGTAGGAAAGTAGGATCTGCTTTCATGTTACCACCACTTTTTGCTTGGTGACAGTGTTTTTTTCACCCTAGTCTCACTGGGATCCTGCTAATCTAGACCCCAGTCACTGTGCTTTCTCCCCTAAACTGACCATGGTAAGTAATTTTATACCTCCACAGTTGGCTACTATTATACCCTTGTAAATCCCTAGATTAGGGTACTAAGGTACCCAGGGCATAGGTACACCAGGGATCTCCCATGTGTTGCAGAATGTATTGTGCCACCCATGGGAGCCACTTAAACTGGAACTACAAGCCTGCCATTGCAGCCTGTGTGAGTTGGGCCTTGCACCTCTGACGATATATATGTTTCCTTGCATCTGAGGTCACTGCACTTAGAACCAAGAAGTCATCCCTATGGCAGGCTCTTCAGTCCTGAGGGCAGGGTGCTTTGTTATAAGTGTGCGGGTGCCCCTGCATGAGCAGGACACCCCAACTATCCCTGGAGTCAATTCTCCAGGCTTTGTAAGTGCGGTCCGCCATTTTACTACATGTAGTGGACATAAGTCATTACGAAATGTCTAACTATATAGTGGCTGCACTGAACCGGTCATGTTTGATATCAAACATGTTGGAATCATACTCCAACACGGATTCCAGTGTTGGACGTATGATCCCATGTACAGCCTTTAAGGGTCTTCAAGCAAGCTAGTGTTGCTGCCGACCACAGACACAATTCTCCACTCCTTCTGCTGAGCCACACTCAAGCAGGGAAAGGTAGAACAATAGGTTTCCTGTCACAGGGAGGTGTGACCACCTCCCAGACAGGACTTAGTGTATTGGGCAGGGGTGGGGGGACTTTCCAGCGCCATCAGATTGCATTGAAGGGCACATTTCGTGCCCTCCTTGCATACTCTAGCTTGAACAAGTTCAGGGAGCCGTTGGCTCCCACTCTGGTGCAAAGGTGGACAAAGGATGTAGGAGTATCCTCCCCTTTGTACAGCCTCTCTCCCTCCAGTTGTTCCACTCCTTTCCTTAGGGTACTTAAGGGCTTACCTGTGGGTGGGTCATTTGATTCGTCATGAGAAAAGACTCCAGCCTGAAACTATGCTGCTTTTCCACCGTCTTGGACTTCAACTAGAATGAAGACTGCACCAAGGAAGACTCCTGCTGCTCTTAGTCTCACCGTTCTTCGTTCTTCTTCTCCATTGACTTCCATTGGGCTCACGGCTGTGTGCCCACTCTGCACAAGCCTCCGTGGGGTTCCTGAGTACTTACCCTGGGTGGGTCCTTGTGTCCCCAGCTCCTCTGAGTCTTCTGGTCCAAGTGCCATCTCCTTTACAGTTTACATTCCACTTTCTTAGTATATGGCTTGGTCTCCCCCTGGAGACCAATGTATATTCGTGCTACTTACCTGATTATTTTGAAGTATTCTTGGCTGTATTGTTGATATCTCCGGGTAGGCCTGCCTTTTGAATCCCTTCACTCTTGTCCATTGGAATTTCTCTCCTGGATGGTGGCATTTCTTGTTGTCCTCCCTTACCTCTGACGGGTTAGCGAAATTCACTCTCTCACTTTGGAGGAGCCTTTCTTTGAGGTACATCACGTTAGGGTATTCTCAGGACCAATCCAAGATTCTTCCCTAAGGTAGTCTCTAGTTTTCAAATTAACCTATCGAGTATCTAGTCTTTTTTGCACACCCAGAGACTTTGGTGGAGTGTGCTCTACATACTCTATACATCAAGAGAGCGTTCATATAATACAGTGATAGAACAAAATCCTTCCATAAAACACAACAGCTTTTGTTGGCATACTCCAAACCACACAAGGGGCCTGCCGTTTCCAAAGAGGGTGTTGCTCACTGGTTGGTCAAAAGCATACAGACATCTTATGCAAAAGCTAAACGATCCCTGCCTGTCCCACCCAGACCTCATTTTACTCATAAGAAAGGGGTTCTATTGCCTTCTTAGGTAATATGCCATTAGCTGACATCTGTAAGGCAGCTACTTGGTCCACCAATGATACATGCATTTCCCAAACACTACTATGTGGATGCCCTGGCCAGACAACAAGCTAGAGTTGGTGAGACGATAAGCTAGATCTAGCCAGACTTTTCTATGTACACTATTGCAACATCCTCAGGCTAAGCCACCAGTTTAGGAAGAGCTGCTTTACCGTCTGTGCACAGTATGTCTATCTACAGCTACACATGTACGAATGGAAAATGTTACTACCCTGTAAGCATCTGTTCATGGCATGTATGTAGTGGTGTAGATTCACATACCTCCCGAATAGCCTGTTATAGTTGCAGATATTTCCTTTCGTTTTCTTTATTACTTTGCATGGTCATCTTTACTGTGAGTCTGTGCTCAATCTTGCCCTCCGTTTGGGTGAAAAACAATTTAACAATGGAGCTGATGTATATGTGCATTAACAGTAGAGGGTGGGGTAACTAGGTCCGTGACTCAAAAAACTTATTATGGAGAAAAGCAAATTGTGCACATCCAAGCCCAACACTAGATGGTGGAAGTAGGCACAGCATGTGAATCTACTGCACTACATGCCGTGAACAGATGGTTATAGGGTAGCATATTCTATACCACTGTTATATAGTTTCTGGCAAGTTTCTTGGTACATAAATATTGATTATAGGTAGAGGGCTGACACTTGCGAGGTATCCTTAGAATTGTCTTTTTAAACTTCAGCGTTTCAATTCTGTTTCTCACTCATCCAATTAGAACTTTCTTTTGGGTCTGTTTCCACTGACAGAAACATGTCCGGTTGGCTCAAGACTTGAATGAATCCCCTGGCCCCCAACGTGTAATTTTCAATACCATGGTCCTGGTGTGTTGCTAACCACTCACTGGGCAGGAAAAGATTACAAATGAGCTTAGCTATCCATTGGATCGGATTGCCCAGTTAGTGGCTGGAGCAGCCTTCGATTCTTAGGAATTTCTGATTGATAATTACACGTGTATGAGAAAACAAAATAGTTAATTGGAGCGTACTTAAAATACAGATGTATATTGAGACCTTTAGGTATAAGACTGAACCGCAAAAATACAACATTTCTCCAATGTATATACATACATATATATTTATTACAGTCAAATACTATCTCCAATGACTTACATGACAAAATGCTCGACAAAATGCTCAACAAAATGTATAAAAATATCACAACAGCAGTTGAGAAACTCACCCCCATTCACTAGAAATTCAGTTACTAAATTGGTAAACAAATGGTTTAGCTCCTGGCCAAAACGAAACGAAGGGGATTCCATCTTGAACAGGCATGCAGAATATTAAATTCGGAAGCAAACAAAATCAAATGTAAACTGCACATAAGAGATTCTCACAAAGCTTTAGTAAGAGCGAAACATAAGTCTAGTGTTCAAGGCATACTTAGTTTCTCCAATCAGACAAGTTACATTTCAGATGTACAAAAATAAAATAGGCATTTCTTTTAACCTTCCAAATAAAGGTACTATGTCCCTGCTCTGCAATGAACTTAATGCGATTTTCCAAACCCTAAAATGAATGGAACAATAATTAAGACCAGGAATACCCGCCTCCAAAACCCTGAACATGCCTTCTCCGCAGTGCGGATTCCTGCCTACGAGCTTAACTTGAGTAATAGAATTAGCAGCAAAGATTAAACACCCCAAATATCCATGCGCAAAATGATGGGTCAAACAATTCTTCCTCTCACAGGCACCATTTGCTCTTGACCTGATTGATGCCTCCCTACAACATGGAATAGTTGAAACTATTGGTTATTACATTGCTGCTAAAGAAAGCCTCAGCTTACACTTCCTTTTAGCAAACTAAAGACCAGTTTCAACTCTCCTGTCCACCAGCAGGATAATGGAGATCATTAGACAACTGCAAGATTATCTGGAAAACAACAAATTATTTCATTGCCGTCAATCATGATTTAGACCAGGAAGTTGCTCGGAATCAATATGCCAAAACAAATTATATATAATTAATTTTAAGTTGCCTTGGAATATTGAATATATAATGCTAGTGCTCATGTAAAGGTCTTGTACTGTAGCAGAACTTTACATGAGCATCGGCAAGAGGGATTCGACAAACACAACCACTGATGACATAGTATCAACATGCCATCTTTCTTTCAGTTTCGTGTAAACAGCACATTTCCTGCACCTCAACCCTGTTTAGTGATAAGAACACTCTGCTTACTTTCAGATATATCATAATTTGAATTTTTCAATTTCCTTGATTTCTACCAGTAACAAACTGCCTACATATTTGTACGATATTGTATAATTTACCCACATCATGTGATGTACCCGTCACAAATGTGCAGCAAAAAGTGAACTGCAACTTAACCAAAAATAGACTAGAGTTCACCTGTAAGAGAGGAGGTATTTTTTGTGATCACTCAAAATACACTGTGTACATTTCTTGTGTAATCTGAATGAACAAGTTACTTACCTTCAGTAACACACTTTCAGGTGGATACTGTATCTAACTGCAGATTCTCAACATTATAATATTCCTAGGCGGAAGTGGAGATTTTCAAGCAGTAGGTCCCACTTGCCACGAGGTGATTCAGTGTAGCTCCACAGTGACCATGCACCGCACCGAAAGTCACAGAGAGGAGTAGTGTTACTTCATTTGCACCCTCAGACGCATAGCTACTCAAACTGCAGATGGCAGTGTGCAGAACACTAACTTGGGATCTTTTTCAGATGTCTCCTCCACAGAAGGGGGAGGTGGAAGGGCGGTGAAGAATCTGAAGTTAAGAGTATCCACCAGAAATCGCATTACATAAGGAAATTAACTTGCTATTCTGATGAACAATACTTCTAACCACAGATTCCTCACTTTTAGAATAGACACCCAAGCAATACATGAAGGCAGAGGGTCTGAGGTGTGGACTCTAACAAAAAAGTCCTGCAGAATTGAGCGGAAACATGAGCATCTCTGTGGGACTGGCTGTAAGCGTAGAAGTACCTGGTGAATGTGTGAAATGATAAACATGTCATAGCTTGATTGAAGTCCAAGACAGGAACTTCCATACCTAAACTTTTTGTAGCAGCCTGAGCTCTGAAATGGGCACTTAAGCTTTCAGGTGACTCCTTCTGGATAACAGATGTGTATACATAGGATGATCCAACTTGACAGAGTCCTTTTCTGTACCACCTTTCCGTTCTCTGCACTGCCAAACATTAACTCAATACTATTTCTACTCCTTTGTGCATTCAACATAAACGCTTATAGCTGGTCCAGTCGATGAAGTCTCCCCTCCTCTTTCAAGAGATGTGGTGATGAGAAAAATGTTGGTAGAATGATGGATTTCCCTACATGTTATGACAATACTACTGCCGTTAGGCAGCCCTGGACCTCAACACCAACTTACCAGGGATGTAGTGCATGCAGTTCACTCATGTTGTGTGCAGAAGTGATAGTCAAAACCATTTGGATAGTTAAGACCTGCAAGAAACAGCTCTACATAGGCTCGAATAGAGTGCAGATGAAAGACGTTAGAGCCAAGTTAAGATCCCAATGTGGCATGACAAACGTTTTTGGTGGAAAACGTGTTAGAATGTTCAGGTACCACATCACAACAGGTGATTTGAAGAAAGAAGACTGGTCTGGCAAACACAAAAAGGCAGACATTTTATCTGTGCCCACTGCAATTTGGCTTGCAGAGGAACAAGATGAAAATCCTTACACTACGCAACAAAGTTAGCTGAGCGCCCCAAATAGATGTATTTTGTTGATGAACAAATATGATGATTACATCCACTACCTTGGCTGGCAAATTAAAGGTGCTCAGTTATCACCAATCAGAGGGGTAGTTTGTGGGGACCTGGCTGCAGGACCTTCCTCGGTTGCTAAAATAGGAAGTCCTCCTGAAGAGGCAGCCAGATCAAAGGGCAAATGTTCAGATCGGAGTACTACACCTACCTGGCCGAATCGGGGGCTATCAGGAAGACTTGAGCTTGTGCGCCTGGACATGCTTTCAGACTAGAAGCGAAGCAGGAGGGGTAATGATGGGAATGCATGCAGGAAATTTGCTCTGTTGTACACTAAATACTTCTCCTAACTACATTCCTGGTGAAAACTTCAGGACATAATATTCTCAACATTATGCGTTCTCAGTGGCAGCAAAAAGATTCAGTCGCAGCACGCTTCACTAGTCAAAGAGATTTTCTGCCACCCTGCGATGGACACTCAATCAGTCCCCTCTGGCGTTCAGACACCATGCCAGTTGATTGATCACCCCAAAAATATCCCTGGCTGATACAGCCACCTACAAAGATGCACAGCCTTCTGGCACAGGACCACCACATCGCCCTGCTTGTTGGAGTACCAGGTGGCTGTTGTGTCATCCATGAGAATCTGCAACAGCCTCTCTTTGAAGGTTCCTAGGAAGGTTTTGAGAGCTAGCCAGATGGCCTACTGCTCCAAAGGTGGTCCAGAGGGAGTACTTCTCCAATAGATTGATGTGGATCGGGTGCGCTGATAGAGACAGATCTCTGATTTCTTTTTCTCCCAGGTGACCTCCCAAGCCCAGAAATGATGCATCTCTGTCCACTGTGAACTCCGGGTAAGGTAGGACCCCCTGCCACAAGTCTCACCAGATTTCAGGATGTCTCCTCAGAGATGTGGATGGTGTTGGACAGACTGCCTCAGTGGTGAGCCCACTGAAACCAGGAGTTCCGATATACCCACCCCCTCCCCCTTGTGTCACCTAACAAGGAAGAGGCATGAGCCTTTGAGCCCAAGAAACCTCAGAACCATCCTCACGAGATCCATAATTAGGTGTTGAAAAAGCCTCAGACAACACGGTGTCCTATTAAGAAAATCCTCTGCATAGGCAACAGGTGGGACTTCAGTTTGCTTATAGAAAGCCACAGCGCTATCAAGAGGGCGACCATCGTCCATAGATGTTCGCGCAACTCACTGTGGTGAGCCCGCTTTGAGCAGGCAGTTGTCGAGGTATGGGAATACATGCAATCCCGATCTCCAAGGATGAGCTGCAGACACAGATGTCCCTTTCTTGAATACCCAAGAGGCCAAGGGGAGGCAAAACGGAAGAACATCAAATTGGAAGGGTGCTCACCCCACTGTGAACTGAAGGTAGCGTTAGTGGGACTGCAAGACAGGTATATGAAAATGCATATCCTGCAAGTCTAAAGACACCATCCAGTCTTCAGGGTCGAATACAGAAAGAACTTGAACCAGAATGAGCATTTTGAATTGGTCCTTCCACATGAAGGCATTCAGAGGTCCAAGATAGACCAGAGGCCTCTATCTTTTTTGGGACAACAAAGTTGCAGGAATAACAACCGCTGCATTTTGCCTAGTTCAGCACCCTTTCTTTGGGAACAGATGAAACTAACAGGTTCACCCCTTGTAGCAAGAGTGTCAGATGCTCTTCTGAAACTTTTTCTGAGTAGGGGGGATATTGGGTGGGAAAGAGAGAAAAAAAATATGGCAAATTCTTTATAAACAAATCGCAAGACCTATCTGTCAAATGGGTTGGATCGCCAACCCAAGAGGATATTCTGGAACCTGCCACCCACTGAGTAGGTATGCACCTCTGAGAGTAATCTAAAGTGGTGTGTAGGCAGTTATAGCAGAGGAAGAGGAGATAGAGGACTTATGTCCCTGATGACCTGCTCTGTCTGGTTACGTGTCTGTAGCCCTGAATGGACTATGTTGCCTGCTGCATACCTTGGCTTGGAAGGGTGGGACAGTACGGAGTCAGCATTGAGCCGTACAACGCCATCTACCAATGCACTGGGTCACGGTTTCAAAACTCTTCAGATCTAGTCTGGTGCTTCAGGGATATTCTATGGTGAGGAATCTGTGGTTATATAGCGCATCTACCAGAAACAGCGTCACCAGAAGTAGCTTATTCATTGGGTGCTAAGTGTGAAAAGCATGGTCACCAATGGTCAGTTCATGCTACTTAGCTACTAGCTGAAAGGGCGGAGCATGGTTTTGTCAAAGTGGCCAGAAGAGTGTCCATAGTGCTTCACTGAAGGGCAGTACAGGTTCGGTGGAGGCTGGCACAGGCTGGAGGATTTCCGTGAGAAAATCCGACTTAGTTTCAGCACTGGCCATTTATAGGTCAGAGACTTCTGCTGCCCTGTGCACCACAACTGCAAAATAATCACTTTATTACATTGGTGGACCAGCTGGTAAGTGCAGCTCAATCTATGGAGAGGGGTCCAACCCACTTGCATTCCGTAGGTGTAAATAAAGCGCTTCTTCTGTATAAATATGGCAGAGTAAGTTGTCCACCTCCTCATTGTGTTCTGTGTCCTGGAGGACACGGTGCATGGAGTGAGCCCAGGACCGCATTCAAAGTGGAGTCGAACAAAGCCTCCAGTCTGATAGTGCTGGCAAAGTGGAAGAGGCTGAGGCTCAGGTTCAATTGTTACTAGCTGCCCCATGGTAATGTCACAGCCCAACAGTCCTTATGTGGGCTGCCATTGGAATGGGGTCCGACACACAGGCGCCACCACAGAAGGAATCTGTGTGGGACCGGAGTGAAGTCTGAACTGGCAACAGCACAAGGCCAATGGCTGATCTTACAGGGAGAGTTGGCACCGGAGCAGGACCCACCAGCACAATGCGACTGGAGGCTCCTGTGGCTCTGTGGAGCCCAGAGGCGCTCCAGAGCGAGCTGGCAGCATCTTAAAAATCTTCTCCATGGCTTCTTTGAAGGCCTCTATCTGCTGTGGGGGTGACTACGACACAGGAATTTGGGCTGCACTGGGATCAATTGAGGAATGGGTTCGGATTTGGTGGGCACTGGAGGAGATGCACCATTGTTGTGCTGATCTTGTGGCTTCTTGACCGAATTGGTGTAGAGAGGGGGTTGAATCCCAATTGGCCTTCCAACACTTGTGGCATGATTTGGATTTCAACTTACCTGATGACTCTGAGCAGGACTGAGGTTTTGCGTTTTATCAGCCTCACAGTCTTAAGCAAGATCAGCTCGTGACTTGAGGAAGAGGGACTGTTGCTTCGAGTGCAACCTCTCCCTATGTTTAGTGACGTATAATGTTGCATCACCTTGGCGTGCATTAGGGTGCATTGTTTACTCTACTTTAAATTGTGACCCAGGTAATTTGAATCTAGACCGTTGACCAACATCTGCTTCTATATTCGCGGCAAGGCCTAAATGCTGTCATTTTGGGGGAGAAGTTTCTTCCCTAGCACTCAGTCGGAGAAACCTTTTCAAGTAATTGGATGAAAACGTTGGGAGTGGATAGTTGAATCTGCATCATAGGACGTGGAAAAAAAAAAGAAACTGGCATCCGTACACGGGGTGGTGCCTATATGTGGCTCTACTCAGCCACTTGTGGAAATGCGGAGCAACATGGCTCCACCTAGTAGCGCGTGGGGCTACTGCTGAAAATCTCCAGATCCAGTCTGACGCCCAGGAATATTCTAAGGGTGAGGAATCTGCAGATCTATAATCCGTTAGAAGCATTAGTTTTGGCACCACAGAGGTGTGATCATATAATGAAGGGAGTAAAGTCTCCTTGCTAAACAGAATCCTTAAGGTCATGGTTATTAAAAGCATGAAACCCATGAAGGACATGTCACATAATGCACACACCGCTTACATTACAGAAATGAGAGAGAAGGAATAGAGATATCATAGGGGATGGTTTCATTTGGACTACATCACGAACATGACCACACTATA
Organism: Triturus cristatus; assembly: GCF_964204655.1. Lineage (NCBI taxonomy): Eukaryota > Metazoa > Chordata > Amphibia > Caudata > Salamandridae > Triturus > Triturus cristatus. Next base: position 1,271,301,646 of record NC_140579.1, read on the forward strand.
CATATTATAAGACGGATCAGTGAAATAAACAACAAACCCATGACGTTGTTATGAACTACTAAAAAAGTTTATTTTGGCAAAAAAGCATTAATCACTCCTTGTTTAAGTGTAGATGAAAGAACTCTGGATAATGCTTTTACAGGCATTTCACAAACAAATAGTTCATATTCGCTCCTTCGCCCTCATAGTAAAAAAATTACATCTCCACTTTTGGGGAATATCATCTCTAGGGATTCAACACTTTCAAAATAGGTACTGCCAAAATGGTTTTGTTAATAATGAGCAAAATTAAATATTCATACCAGACCCATTTGCATTATGAGTACGAAGGCTATGTTAACTGCAAACCACATAGTACTTGTGTGCTCAAGTTTAAATTTTCAAGGGAAAAACCAATCCCAGGTAGTGCTTTTTCAAAAGAAAAAACAACACATGCTTGGGAATGTGAGCCCAAATAATACCCCTTTGTTCAAGACAAAATTCGTGACCAACTATTAAAGTGAATAGACACCCCCTAAGACAGAAGTCTAAAACTATGTATACTCCAGACTGAGACTAGAGGAGACCCATGTTTCAGGTTTCAGACGATACAGGTAGAATCATAGCATGACCACATAGTATCACTGTGTGCAAGACACTGGATGAACTGACTCTGCAATGTCTGTCCCCAACGCCCTTGGTTAAAATGCGCACCCACACATAAAAGTGCAAATACAAAATATCAGCCATAGTTAATGGCAAATTAAGGACATTACTGTAGGAGAGTAGGGTCTGCAATCCTATGATCACCCCGATTTTTTGCTTTTGCTTCATTGGTTTACGACTTTCCCTGGCTGTGGGCCTGCCAATCAGACCCACAGCCTAGCTGTTCTCTCTCGAGATTAACACACATGTACATTAGGTGCATCCACTAATTGGAACTGGGCCGCTTTATCAGTCCCTGTATCAGCATACCACAGGTATCCAGGGCATCGGTGTACCCAGGGCCTACCAGGGGCTGCAGCATGTATTATGCCACCCCTGGATGGCCACCCAAATCTGACACAACTGGCTGCACGACAGCTGGGGCAAGGTGGTGTAATCACCCGTTGCTGTAGGTGTAGTATTCCTATACCTAACCCTAAAATGGACACATGGATTCCTATCAGTCACTCCTATGGCAGGCCTTATCAATCCTGAAGGCAGAGTGCTGGGAATCATGTGAGATGGTGCTCTGGCGCGAGCTGAGCCCGTCGACGGCTTGCGGAACCAAGTCCTAATAGCTGTTCCATGGTGACGCGTGCCATCTACCTTAAAGTGCATTATAATCCTCGCGGTTATTTGCTAACTTTGGCATCGCATCACCCAAACATGTCGAGTAAGGTGTCATACGAATTGGAATACGAACCCCTCGCCAATTCTGGCGACGGGGTTAGCATTCCACCCTTCTAGAGGGACACGACATGGAAGTAACCTTGAACCCCGGTTAAAGTTGACTCAAGCCTCAGCATCACAAAATGGATGCTGCCACCAGACACAAGTCTGACCTCCTGCTGCTGGGAGACCTTCCAGCGAGGGGAGCTTGGACAAAGGGTTCCTGTCGAGGGCGGTGTTAGCACCATCCCAGACAGGGTTTGTGTATCCCAGGTAGGCAGGGCTGAAAGGAAGGTGATTGCAAGTGGCACCCCGGTGCTCACTGTGCATAGCCCGGCTCAAACCAGTTTCGGGGGCACCCCAGCCCCTGAGCTGGGGCGAAGCCGGACAAAGGATAGGGGTGTAACCACCCCCCTCCTGGTCCCACCCATAGGCAGGACCTAGTCACGGGCCAGCCCCTTTTCCTAGAATAAAGGTAGGAGCGAGTCCCCTTCCCAAATTGGATAATTCTGAATCTTGAACTACTTTCCACGAAAGGAACTCTTGACTTTTTCTGAAGACTCTCCCTTGTGGCTAAGGAGTAGCCACCCTGCACCAGCAGGCACCACCTAAGCGCTTGCGGTTTGCTGTACGTCTCTCCTACGGATCAAGACTGCCCAGCTCGACGAGACCCGGATTCCCCGCCATCTCTGACATCTACCTACATCGTCAGCCCAGCTGAGATTCGTGGGTGTGACGAGACCTGCGGGACCGGCCATCTTCAGAACCTGCACGACGCTTATCTAGCACGACCACCGAGGGACCCTCGAGTGAGTGCACCTAGGGTTTGAGAAGCCCTAACCCTGAGCCGCTCCAGCACCGAAGTCTGCCTCCCCAGCATCCACGAGATCTGCGTGGGGGCCCTTCTGCTCCTTGCTGCTCACCGCGTTGTCCGGCCACTCGCCGTCGGCTAGTGGCCCTCTTCACGACGCACCACGACAGTTTTTCATCACTGGTCTGGTTGCTCCAGAATGGCCCTTGCTCCCCTTCAACAGAGGAGTACCCCGGACCCTCCTGGTCCACTCCAGACGCCATCTTGACTCCACCGCGTGGGCTTGCCTCTGCTAAGACCTGCTGCCCCACTCCTGGGCCCAGCATCATCGACAGCAGACACCTTCGTGGGACAGCTCGCCCTCCATCCTGGTCGCCGCCGCGCCTCCTGGTCCGAGGAACAGCCGAGTCCGACGTCACCCACTCACCTGGTCGAGGTGACTTCATCCGGTACCATCCTGGTGCCCACCCAATCACTGGCTAGCGGTTGAGAACTGAGTCCCCTCTGCTTTCAGGTTTCCTTCATCACCGATCCAGGCTTGGATCTCTCTGAACATCGACACTGGTCGCCTGCCAGCAACTTCTTCTTTCAGGCTCCCGAGACTACAACGAGGACTCCCGACATCTTGCTGAACCCCACGCAGCCGCAGCCTCTGGGCTAGGTAACTCGAGCATTTCGGTGCTCCATCGTAGGTTCACTCTACAAGTGTCCAGCTCCTTTTCCGTTTAGTCCAACTGATCGGATTCCTCCGGAATCAGTAACTTTAGACTCTCTAACATCTCCCATTCCACTTGCAGTGTAAATGGTTTCGTGCCCTTCGGGCATTTGGGTAAATTGTGCAACTAGAAGTATTTTCTCAAGAGTTTTGTATTGTGCTTAGCTCCCTGACTCATAAAGAGCCAGGGTAGTCTTGTTATAAATAAATATCCTTTATTTTCATAACAACTCGTGTGGTATCCTTTCACTTGGTGTTCAAGGGGTATATGTGATGGTAAACAGCTGGCTTAACACGCCCTCTAGAGTTTAGCCTGAAGACTGCTCTTGTCCACGCTACTAGGATAGCTGGTCTACAAGGTTGACTTACAACCAATCATCAATAAGGGTCGTTTGGAATGATACACAGTGATCACTAGAATAGTGAGCACTACATATCAGGCCAACTTCTCACATTGGTGAGCAGCGGTTGGGATTTCAGCTTGCTGTTGTTTTACCACACACGTATCCTAAGAATATCAAGTTGAAAGATCACATAAGTACCCAGGTACATATAACTTAACTTAGAATACTCGGAGTTCTACTGAACCAGCTGTTATAGTAAAACAGGGACTAGCACACCCTGACTATAACTCTTAGCAAGGGATCAGTAGGGAAACACATAGTGTAGGTAGGTGCATCACTTACACCTCACTAGAAAGCATGTCGGTCCGCGGAGAGTCTGCAGAGACTCCCTTAGTGGTCATTGACCCTCCACAGGTCATGTCACGATATGCAGCTCTTACCTTCACGGAGATGAGACAACTGTGTGCCTCCAGGAAGTTAAAACAGGGTTCTAACCCTACCGTCCCATTCCTGATAGGTCTCTTAGAGACTTATGATGCTAGAAGGGCTCTTAACGTAGGCCCCTCTAACCCAGATGGGAACATGCCCCCCTTAGAGGGAACCCTTGGTGACCCAGACCTCGGCCTCCATACAGAGGAGGAAGAGGAGGAGGAATTATCAGGAGACGAGGCAGACAAAGGTCCAGTAGTAGTCGGCAGGCTCACGAGGACCAACTTAAGCAGGCATGAGAATGGAACTGGGGGAGCCCCGGGCCCACGCTCAAGCAGGCTTAACCTTGGGAACGGACGAGCTAGGTCTCTCTCGAGAGGCTCTAACAGATCTGTTCGAACACATGTCTCTCAGGCATCTTCTCAGAGAGGAATGACGTCCCCTCAGAGAAGGGAGCACGAAGCGAAGATGAGGGAAGTCAATCTGAGGATCGAGCGGAAAGAACTTACCCTCGCCAAAGAAAGACTTGCCTTGGCCCGAGAGCAGAAATTGAGTGGGTTAGGCCCCACTGGTGGCAGCATTCTCATTAGAGAGAAAGACAGGGGTATAGACACTAGACACCTGAGTAAAATAGTACCCCCCTTTAAAAAAGGGGACGACATCCACAAGTGGATAACTGCTTTGGAGAGGGCCTGCACTGTCCAGTGCGTCCCCCCAAGTCAGTGGGCAGCTATACTGTGGCTCTCCTTTGAAGGTAAAGGACGAGACAAGCTCCTCACTACGAGAGCTGAGGATGCTAACAACTACCAAGTCCTGAAAAATACACTGATTGATGGGTTCGGCTTAACCACTGAGCAGTACAGGTTGCTGTTCAGAGACACCCAGAAAATTCAGTCTCAGGATTGGACTGACTTTGTCGATTGTGCCACTAAGGCTTTGGAAGGCTGGTTGCTGGGTAGCAAGGTTACTGATTACACAGGATTGTACAATCTTATCATGAGAGAACAGATTTTAAACAACTGTCAGAACCAATTGTTGCATCAGCACCTTGTCGACTCGGAGCTGACCTCTCCCCAAGAATTGGGAAAGAAGGCAGACAGATGGGTCAGAACAAGGGTCAAGCAGAACCAGACTCAGAACCAGGGTGGTCAGAAGAAAGCAGACCAAAAGGGTAGTAACAAGAACGAACAAAATGACCAGAAGTCTTCGACAGGTCCCCAACAAACCAAAGAGGGTGGGGGTCAGGCTTCACAGAAGAAGAAGACTCAGGAGGCCAGTCAAAAAGGTGGTGCCAATACTGTAAAAGTAAGACTCACTGGTTTAGTGAGTGCACCAAGAAAGGAGGGCAAACTCCTGCCACTGCAGCCCCTAAGGCACCTGCACCCCCTAGTACAGTCAGCAGTGGTAGTGCGCCTCCCAAGGCATTAGTTGGGTTAACCTTGGGAACTGAGGGGTGTGACGACTTAGTTGGCACGCTCACTCAGGCCGTCCTTGTCTGTACAGGGGATATGGATATGTCCCCTGATGCCAGTCCCAATACTTTGGGCAAATACAGGCAGACGCCTTTGATCAATGGAAAAGTGGCTCAGGCCTACATGGACACTTGTGCCAGTGTCACAATGGTGACACCTAACTTTGTGGACCCTGGACAGATCATGCTAGGTACCGATTACCTAGTGACCAATGCCAGCAATGTCACTACCAATCACAGTATGGCAGTTGTTGATTTCTCCTGGGGAGGGGTAAGTGGCCCAAAGAAAGTTGTGGTTAGTTCAGACCTCCCCGTAGAATGTCTGTTGGGCAATGATTTGGAAACGTCACAATGGTCAGAAGTGGAGCAGAGGACTCACATGGAAATGTTAGGCTTGCCAGCACATGTCCTTGCTGTGACCAGGTCACAGGCCAAAAGATGCCCCACTGAACAGGTGCTGGATCCTGGAAGAACGGACCAGACACCATCCAAGAAAAGGAGCAGTAAGGGTAAGGCCTCGCCTTCCCCCTTGCCCCAGGTCGTGGTTCAAGTCTCTGAGGAGGCTGACCTTAAAGAACTGAGGGAAACTGAGCCAAAAGAGCTTGAACCTGGTCAGGTTGAGTTTCTGGGCTCAGGGGGACCCTCTAGGGAAGACCTGGGGAAGGCACAGTTAGACTGCCCCTCACTTGAACCCCTCAGACAGCAGGCTGCTGCTGAGGCTGCAGGGAACACCACAGGTACCCACAAAGTGTACTGGGACGATGGACTCCTGTACTCCAAGGCAAGAGACCCCAAGCCTGGCGCGACCAGGAGGCTGGTCGTCCCCTTGTCTCTGAGAGGTTTCCTTCTTACCTTGGCCCACGAGATTCCCCTTGCAGGTCACTTAGGCCAGAATAAGACTTGGGACAGAATTGTTCCACACTTTCACTGGCCCCACATGTCCGAAGATACGAAGGAGTTTTGTCGCTCCTGTGTCACTTGCCAAGCCAGTGGTAAGTCAGGTGGCACGACAAAGGCCCCCCTTATACCACTGCCGGTGGTGGGGGTACCTTTTGGACGAGTGGGGATCGACATTGTCGGACCAATGGAACCCCAGACAGCATCAGGGCACAAGTTTATACTGGTGGTGGTGGACCACGCCACCAGGTATCCTGAAGCTATTCCCCTTAGGACCACTACAGCACCTGTTGTGGCACGAGCCCTAGTTGGAGTGTTCTCCAGAGTGGGCTTCCCTAAGGAGGTTGTCTCTGACAGAGGTGCAAACTTCATGTCGGGATATCTGACTGCCATGTGGAAGGAGTGTGGTGTCAACTACAAGTTCACCACACCCTATCACCCACAATGCAATGGGCTTGTTGAGAGATTCAACAGGACCCTGAAAGGGATGATTCATGGACTACCTGAAAAGCTTCGGCGGAGATGGGATGTCCTGATACCCTGCCTCTTGTTCGCCTACAGAGAGGTCCCGCAGAAGGGGGTTGGCTACAGCCCTTTTGAACTTCTGTTCGGACATCCTGTAAGGGGACCCCTTTGTTTGGTAAAGGAAGGATGGGAGAGACCTCTCAGAAAGCCGGCATCAAACATTGTGGACTATGTGCTCGGTCTCCGCTCGCGGATGGCTGAGTACATGGAAAAGGCATCTAAAAACCTTGAGGCGAGCCAAGAATTACAAAAAGCTTGGCACGACCAAAAGGCTGTCCTGACTGTGTATCAGCCTGGACAGAAGGTGTGGGTGCTGGAGCCAGTGGCCCCAGCAGCACTCAAAGACAAATGGTCTGGGCCCCACACGATCATTGAGCAAAAGGGAGAGGTCACCTACTTGGTAGACCTGGGAACTCCCCGGAGCCCCCACAGGGTGCTCCATGTAAACAGGCTCAAGGCATATGTCGACAGGGAGGGCATGGGCTTGCTCATGGCCACAGATGAGGGACAGGAGGAGGAGAGTGACCCTCTCCCGGACCTGCTCTCTCAGAACCCTGACGATGGGTCAGTAGATGGTGTTGTCTTTTGTGGCAGCCTCTCTGGACATCAACAAAAGGATTGTAAACAGGTTCTTCAATCCTTCCGACATATGTTCTCTCTGACACCCAGTCAGACCAATTGGTGTACCCATGAGGTCGACACTGGGGACAGTCTGCCCGTAAAGAGTCAAATCTATCGACAGCCTGATCATGTCAGAGACTGCATCAAGACGGAGGTGCAGAAAATGTTGGAGCTGGGAGTCATTGAGCCCTCGGACAGCCCCTGGGCTAGTCCAGTAGTTCTCGTGCCAAAACCTCACACCCAGGGCGGTAAGAAAGAAATTAGGTTTTGCGTAGACTACAGAGGCCTCAATGCAGTCACTAAGACTGACGCCCACCCAATACCAAGAGCAGATGAACTTATAGACCGGTTGGCTTCGGCCAACTACTTAAGTATATTAGACCTGACAGCTGGGTATTGGCAAATCAGGTTAGCTGAGGAGGCCAAGCCCAAAACCGCATTTTCTACCCCGGGTGGGCATTATCAGTTTGTGGTAATGCCCTTTGGTTTGAAAAATGCACCTGCCACCTTCCAAAGGCTGGTGAATCAAGTTCTCACTGGGTTGGACGACTTCTGTGCGGCATATCTGGACGATATCGCTGTCTTTAGCTCCACCTGGGAGGATCACCTGGTCCACCTGAGGAAAGTGTTAGAGGCTCTGCAAAAGGCAGGCCTCACTATCAAGGCCACTAAGTGCCAGATAGGGCAGACACAGGTTGTATACCTGGGCCACCTTGTAGGTGGAGGCCAGGTTCAGCCATTGGAGAGCAAGATACAGGCCATCCAGGACTGGGCTCCTCCAACCACCCAGACTCAGGTTCGAGCTTTCTTGGGCCTGACTGGTTATTACCGGAAATTTGTCAGAAATTATGGATCCATGGTGACCCCGCTAAACGATCTGACAAGTAAAAAGATGCCAAAAAAAGTTCAGTGGACAGCAAGCTGTCAAAAGGCATTCGATTACCTAAAGCAGGCCATGTGCACAGCACCTATCCTAAAGAGTCCAGACTACTCCAAAACATTCATTGTCCAAACAGACGCTTCGGAGTTGGGTGTGGGAGCTGTTCTATCTCAGCTGAATTTTGATGGTCATGACCAGCCCATAGCTTTTATTAGCAGGAGGCTGACCCCAGAGAGAAGAATTGGTCAGCTATTGAGAGGGAGGCCTTTGCTGTGGTTTGGGCCCTGAAGAAGTTGAGGCCATACTTGTTTGGCACTCACTTCAAGATTCAGACCAACCATAAGCCCCTCTTGTGGCTAAATCAAATGAAGGGTGAAAACCCCAAACTACTTAGGTGGTCCATTTCCCTACAGGGGATGGACTTCACAGTGGAGCATAGACCTGGCACTGATCATGGCAATGCAGATGGGCTCTCCAGGTATTTCCACTTAGAGCAAGAAGACTCACCTGGTCAAGGTTAGCTTATTGTCCCAAAGTTTGGGGGGGGGTCATGTAGGAGAGTAGGGTCTGCAATCCTATGATCACCCCGATTTTTTGCTTTTGCTTCATTGGTTTACGACTTTCCCTGGCTGTGGGCTTGCCAATCAGACCCACAGCCTAGCTGTTCTCTCTCGAGATTAACACACATGTACATTAGGTGCATCCACTAATTGGAACTGGGCCGCCTTATCAGTCCCTGTATCAGCATACCACAGGTATCCAGGGCATCGGTGTACCCAGGGCCTACCAGGGGCTGCAGCATGTATTATGCCACCCCTGAATGGCCACCCAAATCTGACACAACTGGCTGCACGACAGCTGGGGCAAGGTGGTGTAATCACCCGTTGCTGTAGGTGTAGTATTCCTATACCTAACCCTAAAATGGACACATGGATTCCTATCAGTCACTCCTATGGCAGGCCTTATCAATCCTGAAGGCAGAGTGCTGGGAATCATGTGAGATGGTGCTCTGGCGCGAGCTGAGCCCGTCGACGGCTTGCGGAACCAAGTCCTAATAGCTGTTCCATGGTGACGCGTGCCATCTACCTTAAAGTGCATTATAATCCTCGCGGTTATTTGCTAACTTTGGCATCGCATCACCCAAACATGTCGAGTAAGGTGTCATACGAATTGGAATACGAACCCCTCGCCAATTCTGGCGACGGGGTTAGCATTCCACCCTTCTAGAGGGACACGACATGGAAGTAACCTTGAACCCCGGTTAAAGTTGACTCAAGCCTCAGCATCACAAAATGGATGCTGCCACCAGACACAAGTCTGACCTCCTGCTGCTGGGAGACCTTCCAGCGAGGGGAGCTTGGACAAAGGGTTCCTGTCGAGGGCGGTGTTAGCACCATCCCAGACAGGATTTGTGTATCCCAGGTAGGCAGGGCTGAAAGGAAGGTGATTGCAAGTGGCACCCCGGTGCTCACTGTGCATAGCCCGGCTCAAACCAGTTTCGGGGGCACCCCAGCCCCTGAGCTGGGGCGAAGCCGTACAAAGGATAGGGGTGTAACCACCCCCCTCCTGGTCCCACCCATAGGCAGGACCTAGTCACGGGCCAGCCCCTTTTCCTAGAATAAAGGTAGGAGCGAGTTCCCTTCCCAAATTGGATAATTCTGAATCTTGAACTACTTTCCACGAAAGGAACTCTTGACTTTTTCTGAAGACTCTCCCTTGTGGCTAAGGAGTAGCCACCCTGCACCAGCAGGCACCACCTAAGCGCTTGCGGTTTGCTGTACGTCTCTCCTACGGATCAAGACTGCCCAGCTCGACGAGACCCGGATTCCCCGCCATCTCTGACCTCTACCTACATCGTCAGCCCAGCTGAGATTCGTGGGTGTGACGAGACCTGCGGGACCGGCCATCTTCAGAACCTGCACGACGCTTATCTAGCACGACCACCGAGGGACCCTCGAGTGAGTGCACCTAGGGTTTGAGAAGCCCTAACCCTGAGCCGCTCCAGCACCGAAGTCTGCCTCCCCAGCATCCACGAGATCTGCGTGGGGGCCCTTCTGCTCCTTGCTGCTCACCGCGTTGTCCGGCCACTCGCCGTCGGCTAGTGGCCCTCTTCACGACGCACCACGACAGTTTTTCATCGCTGGTCTGGTTGCTCCAGACTGGCCCTTGCTCCCCTTCAACAGAGGAGTACCCCGGACCCTCCTGGTCCACTCCAGACGCCATCTTGACTCCACCGCGTGGGCTTGCCTCTGCTAAGACCTGCTGCCCCACTCCTGGGCCCAGCATCATCGACAGCAGACACCTTCGTGGGACAGCTCACCCTCCATCCTGGTCGCCGCCGCACCTCCTGGTCCGAGGAACAGCCAAGTCCGACGTCACCCACTCACCTGGTCGAGGTGACTTCATCCGGTACCATCCTGGTGCCCACCCAATCACTGGCTAGCGGTTGAGAACTGAGTCCCCTCTGCTTTCAGGTTTCCTTCATCACCGATCCAGGCTTGGATCTCTCTGAACATCGACACTGGTCGCCTGCCAGCAACTTCTTCTTTCAGGCTCCCGAGACTACAACGAGGACTCCCGACATCTTGCTGAACCCCACGCAGCCGCAGCCTCTGTGCTAGGTAACTCGAGCATTTCGGTGCTCCATCGTAGGTTCACTCTACAAGTGTCCAGCTCCTTTTCCGTTTAGTCCAACTGATCGGATTCCTCCGGAATCAGTAACTTTAGACTCTCTAACATCTCCCATTCCACTTGCAGTGTAAATGGTTTTGTGCCCTTCGGGCATTTGGGTAAATTGTGCAACTAGAAGTATTTTCTCAAGAGTTTTGTATTGTGCTTAGCTCCCTGACTCATAAAGAGCCAGGGTAGTCTTGTTATAAATAAATATCCTTTATTTTCATAACAACTCGTGTGGTGTCCTTTCACTTGGTGTTCAAGGGGTATATGTGATGGTAAACAGCTGGCTTAACACGCCCTCTAGAGTTTAGCCTGAAGACTGCTCTTGTCCACGCTACTAGGATAGCTGGTCTACAAGGTTGACTTACAACCAATCATCAATAAGGGTCGTTTGGAATGATACACAGTGATCACTAGAATAGTGAGCACTACATATCAGGCCAACTTCTCACAATTACTAATGGTTGAAAGTATTTTGAGACTGCAGGTTTAAACTGACCACCTTCCCAGGGAACCCTCCGATTCAATCGGGCGATTGAAAGGAAATACTGACTAACTTAACCCCTTCGCTGCTAGGCCTTTTCCTCCCCTGTGCTAAGCCTTTTTTTGGCTATTTGGGGTAGTTCGCGCTTAGGCCCCTGGAACCCTTTGACCACATAAGGTATCCACGCCAAATTTTCGTCCCTTTTTCCAACATCATGGGGATTCTAAAGGAACCCGGGGTTTGTAGATTCCCCTGGAGGAGACCGAAAAATTAGCCAAAATACAGCTAATTTTTTGGGGGGAAAATGGGAAAAAAGGGCTACAGATGAAAGCATCTGTTTTTTCCCCTGCAAATGGTATCAAAAAGGGGTTGTGGTGCTGAAATCACCATCTTCCCAGCTTTCAGGGACAAGCAGGCTTTTGTCAGAAAACCAAACTTTTTTGCACAGTTTTTGCATTATTCTGGGACATGCTCTACTTTGGCTATTTTTTGTGCTCTCAACCTCCTTCCAGTTAATGGTAGAAATGGGTATGAAAGCAATAATGGATCCTGGAAAGCTATACATTTTAGAAAAGTAGACAAAATCCTGAATCCAGCAAGGGGTCATTTGTGTAGATCCTTCAAGGTTTCTTTATAGAAACTAACAGTTAAATATAGGAAAAATTGAAAATTAGCTGAAAAAAACAGCCATTTGTGCCAACGTTTTCACCTGTACCTTCTTCTAATTGTGACAGCTGTTTGAAAGCAATACACCGTTACATCTGCTAGACCTTTCTGGTTGAGGGGATATATAGGACTTATAGGTTCACCAAGAACCCGACGAACCCAGAGCCAATAACTGAGCAGGGTCTTGCAATGTTTTTTCATTATGTTCCGGGTATATAGCAATTAATTAGGGAAAACATATACATTGAAAAATCTGTATGAAAGACACCTATGTATTTCCGAAATTGGAACAAGATATAGAGTTTAGAAACAGTAGATATTTGCACATTTCCGAAATTGTGAGTACCCATACTAGCATGAGACTTATAGGTCATTTTTCAAAATGACTTCTTTTTTACACATTGTCTCATTTGGAAGGCAGAAATGCATCGAACATCAATAGGTAATTACAGTTGCTCTACAATTCTGTGTTACCCTAAGTCTCCCAATAAAAATGGTACCTCACTTGTGTGGGTAGGCCTAGTGCCTGCGATAGGAAACGGTCCAAAACGCAACGTGGACACACTATTGTTTACAGTGAAAACTGACCCTTTTTTTGCAAAGTGCCTAGCTGTATATTTTGAACCCTAGCTCTGCCAGCACCTATGGAAACCGAGCACACCTATACATTTTTGAAAACAAGACACCCAGGGGAATCCAGGATGGGGGACTTGTGTGGCTCTCACCAGGTTCTGTTACCCAGAATCCCTTGCACACCTCAAAATTTGTATAACCAAAAACACATTTTCCTCACATTTCTGTGGGGGAAAGTTCTGGAATCTACGTGGTGAAGTACTGGGTATTTTAGACCCAACGGTGCAGGGGCACACACCCTATGACTTCTGGGTTCACCCTGTTCCAGACCTACAGAAACACAGAGTCTTCTGGGTGAAGTCAAAGATTCATTTATTGGCTGCAGACCAATTACAGGTATCCTAGAAGTACAACAGCGTGTATGTTCTCAGGAGACTGCTGAAAATCATAGAAACGGACTTCATCTTAAATACACTTTTCCCTGCCTCAAGCATACATTCCTAGGTTTTATGATACGGCAATTACAAGTGTACATTACAAAGAAAAGGCAGAGTCATGATGACCATCCCACATTCCAGTTCGGCCAGCCCACAATGATTTACACAGTAAGGTTCAGATCCCACATCGGATGTCAATAGACCCCCCAATAAACACGAGCATCTCCTGTTTTGGGAAACAAGTCATAAAGCAGGAACAAGCAGGTGTGAAAGAGATTAGCCGGAGGATTGTGTAGAATGAAAGGGTTTTATGATGGGTCAAGCCCTGATGCTAATCACAGGTGGACGGAGGAAGGGGAGCTCGTGAGACCAGTTTGACCTGGGGCAGCAGAGCCAGCTGCCCAGGTCACAGAGAAGTCAGAGGAGCAGCCCATGTACTGTGAGGCCCGTATTTACTCCATTATAGCCTATGTGAGGGCAATGACAAGATGGCCACTGCTTCCAAAATGGAACCCGCGTAGTGAAGCAGAATAGCGTGTACACAGTGCATTCATAGCTAGAACGATATATAAAGCACTTGTACATACCGCATTTACCATTTGCGGTTTGCTAATACCAAGATAGACAGGGGTAGGGCCCTGTCCCCTACGCGGTCCCGAATATTAAAGTACGACAGACCCTCCTTTTGCCCTTACATAGGCAATCACTATACTCATCTTAATCCGAGTCCAGGTCGATGTTCACGAAGTCATGGAGATGTTGCTGTAGCATCATTCTATTACTTAGCTCGTCCCTCGATACAGGTTTCCTTACACATAAGGTAGCACAGAGGCCACATATCGTAGGAGCACACTGTATGCACAGACAGAACAGGAAAAGAATGGCTAAGATCATTCCAATGACCATCAGAACTTTCCAACCCCAGGCAGATATCAATTCCCAGAACCACCCCACCAGTGACCAGTCTCCCTTATCCACGTGTATGGATTCAGATATTTTATGGAGTTTGGAGATGGCTTGATACACTGTTGGAGCATTATCTGGTATGAAAATGCAGCAACTAGATTGGATGACCTTGCATACCCCACCGCGGTCTGCAAGAATAACGTCTAGAACCATGCGGTTCTGCAAAGTCATAAGGCGATCCGCTTGGAGCTCAGCCGTCAGATTACCAAGGGCACCAGCTGTTACATTGACAGTAGATTCAACCACACGAGTCAGCTGTCTCAGGTTCCTACTATTGACCATAGGTCCCCAAAACGGCAGGAAACCCAAGAAGAAGTCTCCCGCTTCCTGACCCGCAGTGTCCTCCTTACTAATCACGCCTCTCACAACTCTGGTCTTGTGATAATCAGAGGCAGCAGTAAATGTTGGCGGTAGCAAGTTCACAATATAACATGTGCCCGAGAAATCAGGGGGCAACCATGTATATGCTCGGTCATTACAGATGAAATATGTGCCCTTGGCAGCCAAAAACGCAGGGGAAAACTGTGACGGGAAGGTGTACGTTTCAGTACAGTCACTTCTTCCCAGTTGAGCTCTAGGATTCTGACCATTACCCTGTAAGCAGAACCGACCCATGTGGGGTACGACCCAGATTGGAGATGAGATTTTTCGCTGTCTTTCACCCAGACTAATACTATACCCCGTCGCGTTCCATCCTACATAAGGTCTCAACTCTTCTTTGGGAATGGATGAGTATGCATCGATATCCCTACTCATATCGGCAACTCCTTTTATCAAAGCCTTATTATTGGTGATAGGTCTGATGGAACGCGGTTGGCGAGGGGAGTATGTATCTAGAGCATAGAGAAACATGGTCTGGAATGCCCATGACGATCCATTGTAACTGTACGGCAGCACCAGGTAGGGAATACCCTTGTTAATGGTATGTGGCATTAACCCACACACCCAGCAATTGGTCGTGTTCATTACCAGTTGGTGCTGGTGCAAGAGCTGGATAAACGAGTTATTTACGAACTCTGATCGTCTGGTCTGTTCGTGCTCAGGCAAAGGGTGAAAAGAGTGAGAGGAGGCAGTAGAAAGAGGTATAGGCTGTTCAGTGGGTGTAATGGGCTTTTGAGCGGAGAAAAACACAAATCCTACGATGAACATCATTATGCTACACAGTGTAAAAAGGCACAAAAATACAAAACATTTACTTTTTACAATTCTACATATCCTTGCTTTAAAGTTCATTTCCTCAATCGGTCTCTCCATCTTAAAAAACTCCATCCTCTACTCGGGCCGCTCGCGGCGGATGAGTTTCTTCTGCTAAGGAGTACGCCTGTCAGTCCAGGGAAACGCCCTAGACCAACCAGAACCGTTGACCTAACGTCTTCGGCCTGTACCCCAAAGTCTTGGCACCGCGACCCTGCGGCAAAACCCGGATGGTGGTTCGAAAAACAAAAATCAAGAAAGTCCTTCAGATGGGAGAGCAAAAATGTCAAAAAGGAAATAGTAAGGAAATCTTTATTTGTCCATGGGCCTTGGTCTCAAATTATAGCGGAGACGGCCAGGTGCTGTTTGGTCTTGAAACAAAAGTTCAGGCTCAGTGGTGTCCAATCGATTTGACGGTGGCACAGCTTCCTGCAGAATATTGTCACTCTCTTGGTCTGAAACTGTGTCTCTTATGCGTGCGTCACTGAATGGTACAAAACGAGGTACAGTGTCTGTCTCAGAGTCGGCGATACCCTCCTTGACCCACTGGTCATATGGCAGAGGCAAGGGGACTACTTTGCAGTGGGTACCATGGATCCAGTGCTTCTTCCCTTTTACTCGCACCGCTGACCTTGTCGACAGAAGCACAAGGTGAGGGCCGATCCAGCGAGGCTCGTCGTTGCTCTTACGCTGGAAATTTCGGACCAGGACCCACGAGCCAGGGTTGATAGGGTGTCCAGGAGGTTCAGAAGCTTGGGGAAGAGTATCATGTACCTGTTGGTGCAAAACACGCAGTTTAACAGTCAAATCATACAGGTAATCGAGTAGTACTGGATGTTCAATCTCACTAAACTTCGTAGGCCTCGGTACACCCCATACGTTGGCCGGGCGGCCAAAAACGACCTCGTAAGGGCTAAGTCCCACTCGTGAGTGTATGGTCATTCTGGTGGACAGGAGTGCTAAAGGCAGAGCGTCAGGCCATTTAAGACCGGTGCTCGCCTGAATTTTGGCCAGCTTGAGCTTTAAGGCTCCATTGTAGCGTTCTACTAGTCCAGCTGATTGGGGGTGATTTGCAGCGTGGAACTTTTGCTTTATGCCTAAACCTTCACATACATTCTTCATCACTTTACCCACGAACTCACTTCCATTATCACACCACACCATTCTTGGCATTCCAAATCTAGGGAAAAATTCCTTCACAAGGGCTTTGGCTGTGGATAGGGCAGTGTTATCTTTCAGAGGATAAGCCTCTATCCATTTTGAGAAAGCACAAACAACCACCAGTACATATTTCAGGTTGTTGCACCTTTCCATGTGAATAAAGTCCAGCTGCAAAACTTCGAATGGACATGATGGGGGTGCAAAGTGACCAGCTGGAGTTGGGGTTCCCCTACCATGGTTGTACTTCAAGCATACCATGCAATTCTTGACCACATTCTCTGCACACTTGGGAATCCCAGCATTCTGCCATACTAGAGCCAACAACTTGCATATACCTTTCGTACTGATATGTGCCATTCCATGTGCCATAGTAACCACTGGAAGCACATATGCATCAGGCAACAACCATCGCTTATGTTCTGTCAGGTCAATCCAACAACCATTCTCATCCAACTTACCCATACTTTCTCTCCACTTGCTTAACTCTTCCTCTGTGGCTTCAGCTTGAAGCGACTTCACACTCTCTATTGTGTTCTCACACATTCCCACATCATTAACCCATCTTGCGGGGCCTGCAACATACATTCTAGTCTTCACATTCTGTGCTGTTTCTTTCGCGGTCTCATCAGCAAACGCATTCCCACGTCCAACATCATCTGTGACTTTCCTGTGCGCACTGCATTTCATGATCGCAACTTGCAACGGTAGGGTCAGTGACTCAAGGAGATCATTCACCAACTTGCCATTCTGAATTTTAGCTCCATGCGAAGTCAGGAACCCACGCTCTTTCCACAGTCGCCCAAAATTATGAGCCACGCCAAAGGCGTACTGGCTATCTGTGTATATATTTACTCTCATTCCTTCAGACAACACGCATGCTCTCGTGAGGGCGATTAATTCCGCTGCTTGGGCCGAATTATGTGGCACTCGTGCAGATTCCACGACCGTGTGTAAAGTTGTGATAGCATATGCAGCAGTCGTGTCACCATTAGGGAGTTTGAAACATGAACCATCCACCCATAAAGTGCCATCACACTCAGTCAGGGGAGTATCTTTCAGATCTACTCTCCCTTTCGTCTCTTCTTCTGTCCTGAACAGACAGTCATGTTGCTCAATCTCGTCTGAGTCTGCTGGGACTGGCAATAATGTAGCTGGATTCAGCGTATTGCATCTCTTTATGTGTATGTGATTTGCTAACAGTGTAAGCTCATAGCCTGATAATCGCGCACTAGTCAAGTGTTGTGTCTTGGTTCTATTTAATAATGTGTCTACTGCGTGTGGAACCATAACAATCAATGTATTGTCCATTACCAAACCAGCAGATTGTCGGATAGACATTGCTGCAGCAGCTGTCGCTCTCAGACAGCTTGGCAATGCCCTCGCTACAGGGTCCAAGGTTGATGAAAAATATGCGCATGGGCACGGTCTGTCGCCAAAAGGCTGTGTTAACACTGACAACGCACATCCATCTTTCTCGTGAACATACAATGTAAAAGGCTTACTGTAGTCAGGGGTACCAAACACAGGAGCCGAACACAATGCATTGCGCAATTCCACAAAACTTTTCTGGCACTCTTCAGACCATGGGATAGGATTCGGTGTGTCTTTGCATGTTAAGGCTACTAAAGGTTTTGCCAACAAAGAAAAACTAGGGATCCAATGCCTACAGTATGAAGTGATGCCCAAGAAAGCACGTACTTCTCTCTGTGTTCTTGGCACACTCAACTGTGCAATGGCTTGAATTCTTTCTGGGGTCAGTTTCCTTCCCTCCTTCGATAAGAGATGACCTAAGTAGGTCACTTCTTGTCGACAATATTGCAGCTTAGAGAGAGACACCTTGTGATGGAAGGCAGATAAATGGCGCAACAATGACAATGTAGCTTCTTTACAAATCTTTTCAGTATCCGCAGCGATTAGTAAATCGTCCACGTACTGAATCAGGATAGCGCCACTAGGTAAAACAAGTGCATCAAGCTGCGCTTTCAAAGCTTGGCTGTATATTGATGGACTTTCACAGTAGCCCTGGGGAGCGCGTTTGAAGCGGAACCTTCGGCCTCCCAGACTAAAACCAAAAATGTCTCTGCTCTCTTCTGCACTTGGGATACTAAAGAAAGCATTCTTTAAATCAATCACTGAAAACCATGCAGCAGAGGCTGGAATCATCGTTAACAAGGCAGTTATATCAGGGACAACCGGAAACTGTGGCACAACAATCTTATTAACCTCTCTGAGATCGATCACAAATCTGTAAACAGGTGGCTGTGAAGGGTCCGTTCGTTTTAAGACAGATAAAATCGGACTATTGCAAACGTTGCCTCTTGTCTCTTCAATCACACCCTTATTAATCAAGTCGCTGACAATGTCTAACAATGCTTTCTGCCCTTCATTAGAGATCTTGTACTGGGGAATACGTGGCAGTCTGACATTAGCTTTTAAAGTCACCACATATGGCGGTATCTCCAAGAGGCCCACATCATTGGGACCAGTAGCCCAAAGGACATCCGGAAGGGACGACAATTCAGGCGGCATTGTGTTTTTAGACAAGTACTTTGGGGAAATCACTTTCTTGCCTAATGTAAGTTGTACTCCTGAAGGAGAACAATACAGTGTAGCGTGCAATCTTTTCAACAAATCTAATCCCAGTAAATTCTCACCACAACCTGTTGTCAGAATCAGGGGTGCTTTCAGCTCGCAAGGTCCAACAGAAAGTGACATGGGACTAGAAATCGGGTTCCTAACCGGGGCGCCAGAAAAACCTACTGAAACATTTATATCGCCAGACAAAGGTGCGCCAGGGAGTTTTGAATGCATGATTGAACTCTTTGCAGCACCAGTGTCCAGCAGAAAAGGCTCTGTTACATTTGCTGTAGTTACCTCAACATACGGTCCACTTTGATCCACTGGCACTGAAACAACTCCCTCTCTCTGTCTATAGCTGTCCTAATAATCATTACTTTCTGCATCACCGTCCTCTGCATAATAATCATTATTATAATACTGGGCCGTATTACTAGTCGCGTTAGCTTGCTGATCAAAGCTATTAATGGCGCTTTGGGGCGGAAGAGGACGCGCGTTCTGGGGAACACTTCCACGCCCTCTGCCTCTAGGAGCTTGCTGACCACCCCTACCTCTTACGCCATACGCATTACCGTTCCGCTGCATTAATTTAGGGCAACTATATTTATAATGACCTTCCTCTTTGCAGTATGAACATTGGTTGGGACCTACAGGGACACGTGGTTGATAATACCCGTTCATTTGCTGATTGTTCTGAAACTGTTGGGGTTGGTGATAGACACCTTGGGGTTGTCTATAATTATTCTGACCTCCACGTGGCGGATAGGCCTGCTGTAAAAGGACCTTTGTCTTTAATTCCTTCGTTTTCTTCTCTGTTCTATCTTTCTCGTCTTTATCTCTATTTTCATAATACTGTGCAGTAGCCAGTATTTGAGCTGAAGAAGAAACAGCCCAAGAACTTTCTGAATCTTTTAACTTTTTACACAGGTCAGGAAGTAGATTCTGCACAAACTTATCCACAAACAACCGTTGGCCACCCTCAGTACTCATATCTTGCCCACTGTGATCAATAAACGTTTCTTCAAACCTAGTAAAGAAGTCTGACACTGTCTCATCTTTCTTCTGCTTACATGCAGATAGCTTGTCCCAATTTACGCGCATCGCAGGCATTATTGTCTTCATATACGTGATGATTCTACCAGGCAGTTCAGCTACTAAAGGTTCTGGTTTCGCGCCACCAGTTTGTCTAGCATCAGCAGCAATAATGTTAGCCCATGTATCCCCTAGTTCTGCATCGTGATCTACATTACGAATTGACCCCCATAGAGGCTGTGGAACAACATTACCAAACAACATGTCTATGTCGGCCAGATTCATAACGCATGACCCTGCCGTCTGTGACAACTCTTTATAATAACCTGCTGGGTTTTTACGGGGATCAGGTAAGGACTGCTTAAGTGCTAACACCTCAGAGCGCTTCCATGGAACATGCACCCAAACACGCTGGAAATGCGCTGGCACAGCGGCGATACCGGCGTTAGCATCAGCTGCAACTGCTTCCTTCCATACCGGGGGAACTTCTCTCATGGGGTATTGTCGCGCTTTTACCTTTTTCCCCACAAGGACATCTTGTTCAAACAATGACTGTTGACAATCATCATTCCTGAAGGACAATACAACCGCAACTGCTTTATCTACTTCACGGTCCACAATTATACCAGTTCCAAAATCAAACCTCACTCTACACAATTCCTGCGGGCTCGGATTTTTACCACTATCCTCCAATTCTTCACAGAGAATTTCGCACATTTTCTCAAACACATATCTCTGTTTTGGGGCATCCCATTGATGGAAAACGTTGACAACTGATTCCACATCATACAGTGAAGGGAAAACAATCCATCTACGCGCCATGTTATCTATTACCTTTTTCTCATCAGGGTTAGGCAATTGACTGCGCAGTTGCTTACGCTGTAAACCAGGAGTCGCACCAGATGACTCAAAGAGAGGCGACATTAATGTAGTAACCACATTAGCTAAGCGCTGTCGCGCTGAAGGAGAAGTTGAGGCGGAAACAGGGGGAAAAACAGAGGGAAGAAAAGAGGATGTAGAAACAGGTACTGGAGTGGTGCAAGGAAGAGTGTCAGAAGAGGCAGCTGCTGTATTAGGCAAAGTCGCAGGAAGTGCGGGGGCAGTCGGGAACACAGCTGGCAGCCCTTGAGAGGGCTGCGCTATAGGGATAGGAGCCGGCTGCAAAGCAACTGGCGGTATCGGCAAGGCTTGCAGTATATTGACTGGAGGTGGCATGTTCACAAGCTGGGGAGGTGCCGTGGCATTTTGAGCATACGGGGGTGGCGAACTCAACAAATGCGACATCAGGGGATCTTTCTCCTTTTCTTCTAACTCATTCTGCTTAGAATGTGGTAAAGCTGGGTAACATTTGTCAATCCCTAACTTGCGCTGCCTGTGCAATTGCTCACTCATCTGCTCCTCCTCATTGTCTTTAAATTGTACAGCTGCTTGCATTACTGTCATACCTTTCTCTCTCTTATTCTTTTTCGCTAGCTTAATTTCCTTTTGTTTGGCTTCCTTTCGCCATAAGCGGAAAGAGTCAAACATCGCCGGCCGGGATTTCTTCTTAAACAATTTAATTTCCAAATTATCTAAAATATCGGTATCGAAACTACCCTTTTGGGGCCATTTTAAAACACCGTCTTTCCTAGTGTAGTGGATCCATACTTCGTTATATGCAATAGGCCCTACGCCATGTTTTACATAGAGCTCATAAGATGGAGTTCCAACCGGAGGAACCGGACATGATTCCTCTAGCTGGAAATCTTTTCCACAACCCAAACAGAATAATCTACCAAATAGTCCAGAACCAGGCATCTTTGCTCACTAGTCTAGATCCAAACGTCAAAGGATTATCGATTACGATATTCTCGTGAATACACGAGTCCTCTGGCTTTGGCGTTTGCAAACTCCAAATTACCAAATTACCAAATCAAACGATTCCGAAGGATACCAAAAACAAATGGGAGACGCTCCACTTATACTTAACTGAATATTGCTGATCGATGGCGTCACCAGAAGACTCTCTCGATTGTTTCGCTCTCTCAAATTCATCAAGGGTCCAAAACAGGTCGATTAATCAGGGCAGCAGTCCTTCGTAGCCGTCGGGATGCGGAGAACCTCGCAGAAAAGACTTTCGGACCACGTCGACATGCAGGGGTCGATGAAGTGGCGGCCTTCCTCCAGAATTTGCACACGAAGCTCCTCACGAACCTCTGGCTTGGACTGGTACCGCTGAAATCGCCCCACGTTGGGCGCCAAACTGAAGTACTGGGTATTTTAGACCCAGCGGTGCAGGGGCACACACCCTATGACTTCTGGGTTCACCCTGTTCCAGACCTACAGAAACACAGAGTCTTCTGGGTGAAGTCAAAGATTCATTTATTGGCTGCAGACCAAATACAGGTATCCTAGAAGTACAACAGCGTGTATGTTCTCAGGAGACTGCTGAAAATCATAGAAACGGACTTCATCTTAAATACACTTTTCCCTGCCTCAAGCATACATTCCTAGGTTTTATGATACGGCAATTACAAGTGTACATTACAAAGAAAAGGCAGAGTCATGATGACCATCCCACATTCCAGTTCGGCCAGCCCACAATGATTTACACAGTAAGGTTCAGATCCCACATCGGATGTCAATAGACCCCCCAATAAACACGAGCATCTCCTGTTTTGGGAAACAAGTCATAAAGCAGGAACAAGCAGGTGTGAAAGAGATTAGCCGGAGGATTGTGTAGAATGAAAGGGTTTTATGATGGGTCAAGCCCTGATGCTAATCACAGGTGGACGGAGGAAGGGGAGCTCGTGAGACCAGTTTGACCTGGGGCAGCAGAGCCAGCTGCCCAGGTCACAGAGAAGTCAGAGGAGAAGCCCATGTACTGTGAGGCCCGTATTTACTCCATTATAGCCTATGTGAGGGCAATGACAAGATGGCCACTGCTTCCAAAATGGAACCCGCGTAGTGAAGCAGAATAGCGTGTACACAGTGCATTCATAGCTAGAACGATATATAAAGCACTTGTACATACCGCATTTACCATTTGCGGTTTGCTAATACCAAGATAGACAGGGGTAGGGCCCTGTCCCCTACGCGGTCCCGAATATTAAAGTACGACAGTGGATCCACAAATTTCCACTCACCCCACGTTCCCCAAAGTCTTCCGAGAAAAACGGTACCTCACTTGTGTGGGTAGGCCTAGTGCCCACAACAGAAAACGCCCCAAAACGCAACGTGGACACACCACATTTTCACAGTGAAAACTGACCCTTTTTTTGCAAAGTGCTTAGCTGTAGGTTTTTAACCCTAGCTCTGCCGGCACATAGGGAAACCTCGCAAACCTATACATTTTTACAAACTAGACACCCAGGGGAATCCAGGATGGGGTGACTTGACTGGTTCTCACCAGGTTCTTTTACCCAGAATCCCTTGCAAACCTCACAATTTAAAAAACAAAAAACAAATTTTCCTCACATTTCTGTGGTGGAAAGTTCTGGAATCTGCGTGGATCCACAAAATTCCACTGTGAGAAGTTGGCCTGGCATATGCTGTCTCCTAGTTATAGGGACACCTTGCACCAGTCCAATTCGACTCTTATTGATGATAGGTTTAAGACAACCTTTAAAGAAAGCTATCCTAGTGGTAGCTGTGGAGAGCAGCCTTCAGGCTAAGTCTTGAAGGAGTGTTAAGCTTATTGTTTTACCATAATAACCTCTTGAATAACCAAATGAAAGAGTAGCCCACACAGGTATATATATAAAATATATGTATTTATTCTAGACAGAATCCCACAGTCTCTTTATGAAGCTGTGGCAAAGTTACAATATCAAACAAGCATTGGTAGACACAATAAATAGCACTATTAACATTGGGCCCCAGGGGGGACCAAACCATATACTAAAAAAGTGGTATAAGAACCACGACAATTCTACAGGCAATGCCTAGGGCATTCAGGATCGCTGGCCCCTTAAGAATCCACCCCAGGTCATGAGGAAGGGGAACCACGGGAGGCGCGTGCAGTGCAAGTAGCTGCTATCGGGATCTCTATTACAGCCTATGGAGAATGTCGCGGTTGGAAATAAACAGTTTAAAAATACTTCTAGCAGGAGTACAAAGTTAAAACTTTAGACTTAAGCTTTTGAAGAGCCCACTACCACGAGAGTACCGAGGTACCACTGTTAGCTGCCCCAGGGAAGCCGGGTGCATAGGTCGTTTCTGCTGTCGGGTCGTGGGCTGATTTTCAATGGGAAAATAGTCAAAAGTTCTGCTAGCCAAAAGCGTTGATGATTCCGTGATGATCAAAGATGTGAAGATTGTAGAGAAGAACCTGAAAGCAAAGGGGACAGAGTCTGGGTCACGGCGAAGTGACCAGGAGGCTCAAAGCAAAGAGCCCTTCGATGTCGGGTGCTTCAGGTGGAAAGTGGTGTAGCTTGGATCTGCAGCCAGGGGCTCCGGGAGGCTTCAAGGAAGGCCAGCTTCAGGAGGGCGACTGTCCCACATCGCATGAAGGTCGCTACGGTGTTAGTGTCCGGCTTGGATCCACTAAGCCGTGGCAACCGCAGCCTACGAAGAATGAACAAATCGGTTACAGTGCAGACCCACGAGGTCTGGGAGAGGTCTCCTTCAAGGAGACTGTAGAGCAGGCCTGGAGCAACCAGGGGAACTCTTGGTCATTGAAATAGACCTCCACTAGGGCCCACAAGTCGAGAGACAAGGGACCGCGGGAGGCGGCAATTTGGAGTGCGTAAAAGGGCACCCACGGGCCACCGGAGGGGGCTAGGGTGCTGGTCTTTGGCACAATTGCTGTAGAGTGGTTGGCTCAAAAACGGGCCAAAGCACAACATCCCCACTGGTCAGGGTCGTGTGCTACGCAAGAGGTGGTTGGTGTCCTGGGGTATTGGGGATCTCGGCACCCACGCGGTCCACGGTGCCCAAACTCGTTGAGCACACTCACTGGCCTCTGGGATGCGCTGGAAACTCACCTCAAGGTTTCTGGAAGTCGTCGAAGTTCATGAGAGCAGTGAAGTTCCAACCAGGTTACTTGCAGTGTTTCAGGTGCCTGCCAAGCAGGGGGATAACTCCTTTATCCCAAGGGAGACTTCTTCCGTCAGCTGGGCAGTAGCAAGTCGAAGGTCAAGACTGTAAAGTTCAAGATTAATCTGAGGCTCTGGGGCCACGTTATTCACCTTTATCCCCAAGATTAGGGGAGTGTCCAGAGTAGTGCCCACCAATGGGAGGTGAGGCGGGAAAGGGTGGCTACACCCTCTCCCCTTTGTGTGTTTCCCACCTGGGCACGGGGCAGGATGCCCCTGAACCGGTTCCAAGCGGTGTATGCAGAATGAGGTCTCTGCAGCTGCCTACGTGCAACTCTGAAAGGACATTTGGTGCACCCACCCTGTTCCAATCCACATTATCCTGTCTGGGGAGATGCTAGCACCTCCCTGCCACAGGAGCCCTATTGTCCAGCTGGCGAGGCTGGGGTTTTCCCCAGCAACAGCCAGCCAGGGTCGTGTAGGTGGCGGGCAGTAGCCATTTTGTGTTACTTGTGCACTTTTAAATTGGTGTCCAAATTCTACCGCTTTTCCCATATCGCCCCTCTAGCAGGGGGGAATCGTACCCTCATGCCCATGGCTGGACTGGGGGTATGATTCCTACATGTTTGACACCAAACATGATATGGTTCTGTGTAGCCATTCTCAAGTTATCGCGTTATCGCGATAGACTTATAATGCGGTTAAGAGTATATGGTATGGCTACACTACAAACAACCCAGCAATGATTTTACGAAGGTTGCAGGGAGGTCCTACTCACGTAGGGGTCCCCCCTCACACATACCTCAGCACCCTGCCTTGTAGGATTACCAAGGCCTGCCATAGGGGTGACCAATGAGAGTATATGTGTTGTAATGGGGTGGGATATAGGGTACCTATATCCCTGTAAGGGGTGCTAGCACCACCTTACCCAGACTACAGTAGTGGTCTGGTGGTGTCAGTTTGTATGGCTGTCCCAGGGTGGCACAATAAGTGCTGCAGCCCTGGTAGGCCTACTGAGGGACCCATGCCCTGGGTACCTAGGGTACCATCTACAAGGGACTGTCAGGGCATCCTCAGCATCCAATTGGTTGGTACCTAGGGTACTCACATTAGTTTTAGGGAGAAAGCAGATAGGCTGGGGTCCTGGATAGCAGGATCCCAGCCAGACTAGTCAAAAACTACTCAAATACCAGGCAAAAAGTTGGGGGCAACCATTAGTCAGATTCCACCTTCCTACATCCACCCACCCCGCATTCCCCAAAGTCTTCAGAGAATATGGTACCTCACTTGTGTGGGTAGGCCTAATGCCCGCGAAAGGAAACAGCCCAAAACGCAAAGTGGACACACCACATTTTCACAGTGAAAACTGACCCTTTTTTTTTGCGAAGTGCCTAGCTATAGATTTTGAACCGTAGCTCTGCCAGCACCGAGGGAAATCTACCAAACCCACACATTTCTGAAAACTAGACACCCGGGGGATTCCAGGGAGGTATAGCTTGCGTGGATCCCCCAACATTTTCTTACCCAGAATCCCCTGATCGTCATTACACGAAACGGGAGGGGGGGGCCTCGGAAGCTGGGGAAGCTCTTCCCCAGCTCCTGAGGCTACAGGGGAGAAATAGAAATCTCTCTGGTACCTGCACCAGAGGGATTTCCGGTGCCATGTGCCATGACGGCCGGGAGCCATCGTGTGCACACGAGCACCGTTGCGCACGACGGCTCCCGGCCGTCATACACATGGGGGGGTTAAGAAGTCCTACTCTCTGCAAGCAGCCAGTGGTCCCAGAGAAT
Organism: Triturus cristatus; assembly: GCF_964204655.1. NCBI lineage: Eukaryota > Metazoa > Chordata > Amphibia > Caudata > Salamandridae > Triturus > Triturus cristatus. The sequence goes on from NC_140579.1 coordinate 1,271,328,264, forward strand.
GAGTGGATTGATTAAATGCATGGCACCGCTGCAAATCCTACTAATGGAAGTAGTAAAGGCAAACACTTTGTCAGATTGTGTAAAAGAGATGACGTGCCACTGTCTCTCATCCAGTGGCAAACCCCTATGGTTAACAAGCATTTGCAATGCAATAGGTCTCGCAGTTGCGAGAGTTTCAGCTATTGGCATTGTAAATGACAGTGCTTTTTATTTATGCGTTTGAAAACCTGCAAGCTGTGCGCAAACAAGCACTTTGTACTGATAGTCCTTGCTTACGAGAAGCAAGGCTGGCTGTCTCTTTTACTGCCAACCTTGCTTCTCGTAAGCGAAGACTATACGTACAAACTGCATGTTTATGCACCGCGTTCAGTTTTAAAAAAAAATATGAATAAATACGGTTCACCAGAGCATACATTTATTGGTCAAACGCTGCGTATGAAACACCCAGGCATGAAAATGTATTGACTGAGGTACAGAATACTCCCTCTTGCCAGAGATGGGCAGTGAACTAAGGGAAGAAAAGAGCGCGAAAGTTAAGAAAGGAAGAACGGAATATTGAGCAGAAATTGAAGAAATTATAGAGAAAGGGTATTGAAGAGGAGGGAGAACAGAAGTGGGATTGTGAAAGGTAGACCACAGAGTAAAGAAGCAGAAGGAGGCCAAAGAAAATGGCAATGCGATGTGGAAGAGGAGTGAAGAGCAAAAGGAGGTAGAGTTGGAAAGATGTGGAGAGCAGAAGATATTAGGGCAGAGAGGGACAGAGGGAAAGAGTATCATAGAGGACAGATGCAAAGGTCAGAATTGAAATGGACAGGGAGCCAGTAAGAAGCAAAAGGAAAAGACCATGAGCGAAAGAAGAGAGGATGTTAAACTAAGCAAGAGGAAGGAAATGGAGCGAGAAAGAAAGGGAGAACAGCAGGTGAGTGAGATAGCTGCGGCCCATATTTAGTACAAAAACAGTCTGGATGAAGTTTGTCCTCAGCACGGTTTAATGGACAGAGAATGTTTAGGCAGTAGTAGTGATTGTCTTGGTTCCTTGCTTCACCCTGTTTCCCCACCTGCCCCCTCCAATCTGCACTGATTGAGCTACACTGCCGCTCCCGCTCCTCTCCTGTACACTCACTCCTGCCAGCAGAGGAAACATGTGTTCCCTATTTCCGCAGGCCGTACCAGCTCTTGGGCACGAGCCTGTTTGCCAGATGAGAGTTTATCCTCTCTCTAAATACTTATAAGGTCCCAAAGGCAATGCCGATTACATTGTTGACGTCTGTAAAACATAGAGAGCGGGCGAAGGGGCTCATTCTAGGACAAGTGAGGCGGTGGAGGGACTGATTCACTGACAGGTTGCAAACTCTAACCCCTGCGTCGTATGAAGGAATCTGAAGCGGCTGTGATCATCGCCTCTCCAGCAGCCACTGCTCTGAAGAGTTTAATAACTTGTTCTAGCTCACGCCTGGCAAGGCGGGAGGGCGATTTGGAAAGGTGTCTGCACTTTAAACGGAGCCTTTGAAGAAAAGAGATGATGTTTCATAATGTATGTGTTTACTAATGTATGTGTTTACCAACATGTCAGCAGAAACAACACAACAATGAGAGGGGGGTTGGGCACAGAGGGGGAAAGTGAGATGGAGTATATGCCAGGGGGGCGGAGATAGGGAGGGGGTAGAGGAAGGCAAAGGGGTAAAGGGCGAGAAAGAGAGTCGGAGGGAGGGACAGAGATGGGGAGAAAGCGAGAAAAGAGACAGATGTGTGAGAGAGAGAAAGGGGCAGACAATGTATGTTTTTAAAAGACGGTATTGGTTCATATATGAATTGATATATGTTTAACTGTGGCAAATGTATTGCTCTGTGAGACTATACATTAATATCTGAATAAGCAATCTTCCCTTTCTGCTGGTGAGTGAGAGAGTGATAACATGTATAGCATGACCACACAATGTAACCATCACTTGATCATGTCAACAGTTTACTTTCAGAGCTGACACAGTACTCCAGACGAGGTCTCACCAATGATGGGCAGTACTGTCACGCACCTGTAGCACCTCGCAACTTTGTCAGATGAGTGGCTGCAGTAGAAGAAGAAAAAGAAGCAGGGGCAGTCCCATCACACCCCATAAAAATGGAAGACCACCATTGTTCCCCATTGTTTTCCATCGGAGAGAGCTCATGTCATGACGACTCTTTGTAAGTGTGCCCAGGCAACCTTGGATTTCTGAAAGCATTTGTCACAATTTTCCAAAGAAGACGAGTAAGCAAGTTAACTTATCCAGGTATGAGGACCTTTAATCACGCACGCATACGCCACAGAACGCTTATCTCACTCCTCTCTTAACGCTCACGTTGCAGTCATGGCCTAATGGCCGCCCTCAGCCACCGTCCTCCAGCGGCAGCGCTCCCTTCTGCCGGGCCACCGAGGCAGATCACTGTCAGTCCAGGTGGCAGCAGACTTATGACAGCCCTCTGCGGCCGCCCACCGAGCCGTGACCCTGAGCATCTGGCAGCAGCTCCCCTGCCACTCCCCGCAGTCTGCTCGCCCCGCGCCCTTCCCTCCTGCTCAGTAATGAAGCCCTCGACGTCAAGCCGAGTAGTGGAGGGAGAGCGGGGCTGTCCCTCTGCTAAGACTGCACAACTGCCAGCCTTTGACTGCATGCTTATGCGTATTTGTAAATGTAAATGTAGTTGAGCTTATATAGCGCACAGCTACCCGCAGTTTATCATCACACATCAATCACTCGCCTCCCCCATGGAGAAGCGGAGCCCAAAGCGACCCTACAAGCCCCTCTGTGTATCTGTGAGCCCGCTCCACTGGCAGAACAGGGAGTGAGTGCACGAGTGGCCGGGGGGGGGGAGAACTGGATCTTTATAGAACACGTAGGTTTACTGAATAGCTAAAGGTGGCTGAAGGGAGTATATATACCAGCTGGTGACTGGCAGACCTAAAAACGATGTGTCCGAGGCTGCTGTGTGGAGACAAGCAGAGTAATCGCGTGCTCACGTTGTGCTGAAACGCCGCGAGCAAAAGACACGCCATACGCGTGCACATCTCCTGACGCAAAAAAAAGTGAAAGTGCGCCAAGCGCGCGTTGTGCTGAAATGCCGCAAGCCGTATGCGTGCACATCGCCTGTCCGGGCAGGCACGGCGAGCAGGAGACAGGGAGGGAACAAAACATGCCTCCCTTCCAATGAAAAGCGCGCATTTTTGACCGCCAATCAGAAGCATGGGTGGAGCTTCCACCCCGCTTCCGAAGCAAAATCGACAATAGATCTTACAAGCGAGCAGAGCATGTGCTGCGTCGCTAGGCGAGACCTAACAAGCGAGCAGCGCATGCGCTGCATCACTAGGCGAGACCTAAAAAGGGCATGCTGTCTGACCAAGCTGGCGTATCATCGGATGGTGCCACATAGTCGCTCTTATTTTCAAGCTTACTTTCTTCCTTCAGGGGCCACTTTGACATCAATATGCTCTGTCGTAATTGCCTCTGAAAATGTACTTTGGTCACCAGATTTGGCGGCAGACCAGAAAGTACTGCTACCAAAGTTTCTCATGCCAGCAGGATTATCTACTTCTCACAAAATGTGGTTAGTCGCTATTGTGGACCCTTTTTCAAGCATTTGGTTTCTTTGGGTTCAAAATCTTAGCTCAGAAGTGAAATATAGCACAGCTCCATTGATGACTACCATGGTGATGTATGTACATCACCATGTTGTTATATTTTAAGCATTTATAGCAAGCTTGAATGTCAAAAGGAGACTTACGGCACCAACGATGGTCCAACGAATATTGTGAACACTGCCAAACTCTGACTACTGACTCGCATCTTGTGGTTGCTCTTATCAATTGCAGGCAAAATGCCGTGATCCATATGAAAGAGAAGTAACACCACTCCTCAATTTTAAACTGCAAAAGGCCCCTTCCTCTTTCAGAGTATGTATACGGAAGGGGTCTCAAGCAGAAGACTGCTAGAAACTTGTTGACCTTTGACCCAAAAAATGACATGCCTCAGTGTGCGCGCGCAACTCAAGTGAAACATACAGATTGATTTGAAAGAAATCTGCCTCATTACCTGTACTTAGTGCAGTGGTGCAATTATCTCGGCAGAAGAATGCCAACTTCTGAGTCATGGTTTTTATTTGAGAATGTACATCTAGTTAAGATTCTTCTCCAAATAGCTTTGGAGACGGGACCTGCATCAGACTGGAAAGAATGCATCTACTGAATACCGAAGCCTTTGTGTTCTTCAACTAGTGATGCAGCACAGTGCCTGGGCCCACAACTGCTTCCAAGGGGTAATCTTTGGACATAGGTCCTAAATGCGGTCACAAGACCCTGGAATAGTGGGAATTCCCTACTCCAATGCCAGATGGCAGAGACACAGAAACCGTGATTACACCGGTGTGCAAGGTCAGAGAGCACGCACTTGCCCTGGACAATTCAAGCGAAGGATCTACTGCAACAATGACAACTGGAGAACTGGTGCAGGTTTGGCAACCTGATGGAAACAGATCACTCAGAAAATGTTTTGTTTTTTTAATAGACGTGCTTTACGTGGTTCAAACAATTAATTGTTCCACTAACAAAAGGCTTCTGGAAAATTAACTATCAGAAATGGGCGACATTACTTGGTTAACATTTCATGGAATGGGTCTCAGGACGGTGCGATTTTTAATTTAAAAAAAAAAAAACATTCACACCAATTATCAATATCACGGCTTTAAGTCTGCAGTGGGGTGATCTTAAATTTCAGTACTGCATCTCTAATCAGTGCGCACTTTATTCACCCCACATCACCACCCGAAACAAGGAGAATACACTAAGGGATAAAATCTGATTTGTAGAAACAAACAGCCCAGGCATTGATAGTTAACTTTTTACGTGGGTCTCTCAAAGTACTGCTCCGCGTCAGGCAAGATATGTGAACACAACATAGATAAACTGCAGGATGTCCGAGGAGGTTCCACAAGTTCCCCCTGAGGCAGTAGGACTTCTCAAAGGGCTGCAATTGGGTCCCATTAGGAAGTTACTTTCATAGGGAATGATAAAGTCAAAGAAGTCTCTCAAATTGTAATGCCAAAGAGAAGGGTGCATCTCCATAAAAGCCAACAACATGCCAGGTAAGCTTTGCGAATGAAGTCTAAAAGTAAACCTCAAAAGCACACCAACGCCAGCTTCTCATTTGGAAAATGGGTAAGGAACCTTTCCACACACCATGAACGCACATCCCTTTATGAGGCAGCTAGAAAAGGATTCCATTAACCTGTCAAAATCCATCAGTACCGTACGAAATGTAAGCACTGATTCTTGGAAATCCCATTAGCTCTCGTCAGCTGGTGATGCCAAGACTTGCTCATGCTAAGCAAGAGCGGTGAATGGGTCAGGACTCAAAGAAGTGAGAATGAAAGATAAAATGAATCAAAACTAAACATCCAGGTGAATTCACACACAAAAACGCATGCTCAGTAACAATTGGCTCCAAATGTAACACTTATTTCAAATAAAACTTGTAAGGGTCTTTCTCGACTTATTTTCAAAGGGATATAGTCCCCGTTTGCACTACCGCAGTGCAAGTTTTAGTTTGAAGATCCCACAAGGGCTTCTTATCGACTTACCTAATTTTATTTTTGGTTAACACCCTACACTAAGAACTGCATGATGGTAAATCTATGTGGATCGTGTACATACAAATGCAAATTAGTGATCATTAGCAATGACCTCATTCCATTCTCTCACTTACGTGTCTACAAACTCAAATGTACACACGTGAGGCCTGGTCCTGTTTTTGTTTAAAAAGGCAGACATTCACTCCCAGAACATGGTACCAAACGAACTGTCCGCAGTCCAGGGGTTCCTCATGCTATGTCCAAATAAAACAGTCTTTTATTTGTCTTGTAAACATCATGTAACACTTATGACCCATGACCTGTAGTACTGGGGTTTTTAGGACCCCAGCGGTGCCAGGGGTATCACCCTATGACTTCGAGTTCTTCCTGTCTTGGACCACAGTGTAGTACTTGAAATTTTCATTCTCAGGGTAATATAACAAAGAACTTGGCAAAAGAAGCTGAAATAGCAAAAGACATCTTTATTAAACTCAAATGAGTGAGACTACGTCACACAGAAGCCTTAGCAACTGAACGAGGCAGTCTGCAGAACAAAAACCAGTCTTCTCTTTTATACAGAATAATACGCTTTGGGCAACACCGCCCCTGTTTTACAAGTGGTCATTCACATATTTTCGCTTCAAAGAAGGAAAAGAGTTATGATGACAATCCCACATTTCAGCTCGTTCAGCCCACTATCATTTAACCCAGCAAGGCTCAAAACCCTCATCAGATATCAGCAGACCCCAATAACACGGGCACCTCCTGCTCGTAAAACAAGCCATAAAGTAGGAAACAGAGTCAGGTGTGAAATAGCTTAGTCAGAGATCGTGTGGGAACAAGGGCTTTATGATGGGTCGAGCCCTGACGCTAATCACATTAGGCCGCGAGGAAAGGAACCGGCCGGACAGGATTGACCTCGGGCAGCGAAGTCAGTTTGCACAGGTCATAGAGAAGTCACAGAAGGTGTACGTGTCCTTTAGGCCTAGGCATGGCCTCAGAGCGCAGCCTATGTGAGGGCAACCACAAAATGGCTTCTATTGTAAAATGGAACCCACGGATACAATATGTAGTATCGTATACATGGTGAATTCATCAGTGAAACATGACGAAAACACTTGTACATACCGCTTTTGTCATTTGCGGTTCGTTGACACCAAAACAGGCATGGTGGGGCCATGCCTCCAATGTGGTTCCGAATTTTACAGTACCACAGACCAATTTTTTTTTTGATGAGTCTGAATGTAAAAGAAAACAAATGTTCTTTCAGCTGCTTTCCCGTTCTTCAGCGCCTCTGGTTTCAAGTTTAGAACTCCCAGTCGTCCACTTCTAGCTGCTCCAGACTAGTTACCAGTCTAAATATACCGCGAGGATCCCGTGCGCGGGCAGCCTCAAAATTTGTGATGGGTGAAACAGGGCGCAGTAATTCTGGAAGAGCTTCTGATGGCCGGCGCTTGAGCTGTAAGAAACGACAAAGGCATGTTAATGAGAGAAGACCTATGACACCTTGCTAACTGGTCTGGGACTGCCCGAGTCTCTCATGCAAGACTGGGATCTTCTTCGACTGTACGGCTTTACATGATTGCTTGGTGTTTCTGCTGAACCAGTGTCCCTCTGCGCTCAGGAGCCCAGCTCTAGCCAATTCATAACCAACCAGCACAAGTTGTGACAAGTTTCTTCTGACGTGGAAGGTTGCAGCAGGATATATGCTCTAAAAGGGTCGGTGGGGTATGGGTGGGTGTTTTGATGGAGGCAGAGCTTCATAATTACCATAGAGAGGAGTTCTTACTCTGTTGTCTTCCCTATTTGCAATTGCTTCGAATTAAACGGATTTCATCTTCTGAGGAAATATATAGCAAAAACAGCACAAAAATCTTACAGAAATTCAAACAAAGATCATATCCAGCACCCATTCTACAGGAAGCAGTTGATAGAGTTAAGCTGAAGGACAGGGCTCAGTTTCTAACACCAAAAATCACAAATGTTACAAAAGAGGAGACACTGTTTTTTGTGCCAAAATACTCTACTGAAAGCATTCAAATCAAATAAATAATTCGAAAATATTGGCTTTTGGTGCAAGCAGAACCAGACTTTAGAGGAATATTTCAACAATTCCCGATTTTTGCATACCAACGGACTAGGAATAAGAAAAGCAGTAAACATGAGCAGAACTACAGAGGTACAGTTCTATGTCACAATTGTGGAAGTTGCAACAACATTATAAAGGGTACTACCATCAGGCATCCTACAAAAGGTACCCCCGTCAAATTAAATGTTACAGCCACTTGCGACACTAACAACGTAGTGTATCTACTGAAGTGCCCTTGCGGATTACCATATGTAGGTAAGACTGAGCGCAAAATTAAGACCCGTCTTATGGAACACAAAATTAATATTCGGACTAAAAACCAAAAATCTACTGTGGCAGTACATTTCATGGAAATGATTCATAACATCAGTCAGCTAAGGTACATGGTGCTTGAACAGATACAAGAAAAAGAAGGGAGAGACAAACAACATCTCTGACAACGTGAACTTTATTGGATCAGCAAACTCAATTCCATACACCTAAAGGGGTTAAATGAACACTTAGAGTTTAGTTGCTTTTTGAAAATATTGAAGACTGAGCAGCATTTAAAAAATATGACTTGTGTAATTATCATGTTAACGATGTTTATTTGTTCGTTAGTTTTTTTTTTTATAGCTATTAGAACACAACTCTTAACACTCTGAGCACATCACGCACATAGCGGTATTTCTCACTTGGCTTTCACCTATTTAATTGGCGATTCTTCGTCATGTTTGTATTAATAAATCTTTCTTATCCCGAATTTTGTTACGTTAGGGTTGAACTCGGCGGATTTCACCTCATTTTTTAATAGTTACTTCAGCTATCTTTACGGAACGCTACTGATTAAGTCACTGGAATTATGAATTGACTAACATCATTACTTTGAGTTTCATTTTGAATTATAGTCGTTTGTTCTTTTCTAGTAGAAGAATCCTGGTTTCGTCTTTTCTATGACTACGAGTGTAGTCTGTTGTTCTTTTCCATAGCTATTTCCGGTGTAAGATAGTATTTACTTCCGGGTGACTAGTGGAATGGAGACGGATACTGTTGGAAATATGCAAGGCAGTGTCACCGCAACACAGCAGGTACGTGTGAGACAGCGAAGGAATGGTTGGTCACTCCGTGTTAATCTTTGTCATTTGGGAGCACGCACTACTTGAATGCATGCTCGTGTAAGAGTTTTGTTTTAACCGTCACGCGCACTTTTGAGGCAAGCTTTTATTGGTTTATAAGGTGAACTTCGCCTTCCGGCACACTCTGTGCGTTTTAATTACTTTGGCTTATCACAGGAGATATAACGACTGAGTTACGTTTTGGTACACATGTCCACGGGTACGAGTTTCAATTGAAACGTAGCGCGCACTTTTCACGTGAACACTTTTTTGTTTAAATTCGTGAACTTTACCACCTGGCGAGCGTAGTCATTCTAATCACTTTGAACAATACATACTAGCAACTGCTTATACATGGATTTCACACATCAGATTTCACTTTACACTGATTTTATATTACTTTTTTGTTCCATTTTTCCACACACTTTAGCACGTTAAGTACTATTGAATGCATTCGCTAGTTCTTGGTTTTTTGTAATTAATGTGTGTGTAACATTCCTTGTAGGAATTACCCCTGATGAAGGGCACATCCCAAAATGTATTGGGGTACCTATATAATCAGATGACCAGTATAATTGTTATACGCATATGAGAATAATCATATGAATCACGTAATTGATGAAACAATAAATGCAACATTCATGAAGAAATAACCAGACTGAACATTTATTCAAGTGGTTAAAAATTTGGAAAGCGACAATACATCGCCACGAGTGCTAATTGAGTTCGCTCTTTCACTGTTGGAGGGCGCTCTTTTTAATATTGTACTTCACATCTCACGGATCAGGAGGTGATACTCATCAGCACCTAAGAGGATAATAAAAGGAATAATTGATGAACATTTTTCGAAAATAGAGAGTGCGACCGCAACCTTTTCAATTCTGTCATTCCTTGGTGGCCCAGAACTTGTCATGTTATGTTATGTGTCTAGTGCACACTTCACCAGTGAGGGTATCCTGGCACTGACAGCCAAGCTCCCTTAAGAAATATGTACATGGATATACACCAAATTTGGCAGAATAAGGATCACAGAGGAAGCAAGAGGTAGTTCTGTGAGAGGAGCAGGAAGGCCAAAATGATCCTACAAGTCTACGCCAAAATCAAGGATTTCCACCTGAAGAGTACTCTCCATGAGGGAAAATGCATAAAAAAGTTCCTCTGGACGGTCCAATAAAAAAACATTCTACAAAATACCCATCTATAATGCAAAGCTTGGCCACAGAAGTTGTCTTGTGTTGTGAAAATGTTTACGGGTCAGAAGTCCCAATTTTTGGAAGTCTGTTAGTGTTTTATAATTAATCTTCCTATCCTGTGAAATGAAGGCATTTACCTCGGTAGCCTTCTTCTCTTCTAGAACGCGGCCATCGGGAGCCCGATGTTCAATGGAACATTCCAACAACAGAGATGAAAGATGGAAAAGTGATGCGACTAAGCCCCTCCTCGATTGCTGAAGCGAAACAGGGTATCAGTGCTGACAGTCAGAACCTGAATAACATTGCCCCTAGGTAACATAAGCAAGTATTTGAGGCCTATAAATATGTCCATAGACTTTCAGGAGTTGAAATGAAAGTTCTTACCTGAGTGGTTAAAAGCCCATGAGTGTGATAAATACACTGTGATGGAGTCGCGGTCAATGGGAATACAGGAAGCAGAAACTAAGATTCCGTAAGAGCTTAAAATTCAAAATAAACTGAAGTAAGGACGCAAAGCTCAGACTAGTTGTTTGCAATCCTCTGACTGGCTCCCAGTACCAATTATAAACCAAAGTAAAGTCTGCTGAAGAGTCCTCAACTGCAACTGCATCAAGGTCAGTATAAACTGAAGCCTCTGAGAAAAGAGCAGAAGGGAATTTCTTCAATTTATTGAGAATCTCAGATTGTGGGCAGTGAGGTATTTTTTGATTCCTGGAAGCTTTGCAGTCTGTACAGTGGTGCCCATGTAATTCCAGCCCAGTGGGGAAGGCAGGCGAGCAGGACAACTGAGTGATTTAGCGCTGCAGCATGACAGTACAGTAGGGGAGGAAAGTGTGAGCATGTATTTTAACAAGGATGGGCAGTGTCAGTGCGGACATGCTCCTAAGTGACTTCAAACTACAGATTTTAAATATAAGGCCACTGCCTCCCACAATTAATGATCGTGACCGTACCTGTTTGAAGAAGGAATGGTTCAGCAGGGAACTCGCACCAGGCCTGGCAAAGATGAAGGGAGCTTGAGCAACTTTAAAATATCAATTTCATTATCACACAGACTCTGGGCAATGTTGGGGTGAGAACAGCCAGAGTAAGATTTGCAGTTTATTTTCAAGTTCAATAACTTTACAGACTGTTACATACTTATATCCACCAATAATTAACCCAGCCTTTATGGCATTTATAATAAATGTTGCCTTGTAGAAAGGGGCATTTCCCTTACTCTTATTTCTGTGCAGGGCTCTTATTTGTGTTACCAAACTAAAAATACAATGCTAATAATGCAGGTCAGATCTTTGTTGCCATTACTTGGACCATATAATGACCAATCAACGTTGGATTGAATTTAACACGTTTGTAGCAGAGAAGACAAACAGGGAGCTGAGACAGAAAGTGCTTCCAAGAATGCAGTCATTACTGGCTGCAGAGAATGCTGGGTTAAGTCCAGAATAAGCTTCGCACACACAGACATGCCAAACCTAGCCACGTAATGTGTAATGGTCATTTGCAAGCACAAGCATACCTTTTTCTATCAAATAGCCTGACAACTGTTTGATCTTTGCCTAGCAACGTTTTCACTCCATATGATGTATGGCTATAGGTTGCCTAGTAGCACAGTACCTCTTTTTGCAGCCTTCCCAGCAGGTTTTCGTCCAACTATAAGGAGCTTCTTAGCGAAGCTTTAGTTATAGTCAAATGCTTCACACTGGCTGGAGTTTCACTTTGACTCCACACATGCCAAATGTCGATTCCACACTTTGACGGAGGCACATGTGGCATACACAAGCAGTTTGATGGACCACGGCAAACTCTCTGGTAGAGCACTGTCTATCTTTGGGTTACTGATCCCCTATCTGTTCGCCAGTCCTCCCCTGCCTGAGTGCTCGCCAACCACTACGCCACATTATTTATAACACGTCATTATTTTTCTGCATGTAACCGCACACTCATCATTCTAAACCAGCATTTGTTACACTCTAATGTTTGTCACAGTTCTATGTAGTCCATCGTGAGCCATGATTCTGACACGGAGCCGGAGGGGCGTCATCGGATGCTGGTGTCACCTGAAGCCATGCCTTCCAGGCCGGAGCCTGAGCCATATTCCTATGGGTTTGGACTCGGGGAGGAATGGGAGGGGGTCGCTGGACCCTGAAGAATACCAGCCCCTAATATGGGCTGGTGTGAGGATTCTGCGGATACCAGTGGACTGGACACTTCTCCAGATACCGGCATGGTCTCTCCTCCTAATGTGGCTATGAAGAATGGAGGCTCATTTGCTAGGGAGGTGAGGAGGGCATCTGAGGTCCTGGACCTTAGCCTGCCCTCAGTGGGAGTCAAGACTAACATCTGAATGGAGGTGCCCCCTCAGAACTGCTTCTCCCATTTAATAAAGCCCTCACAGATGTCCTACTGGGGACTTGGTCCAAGCCTTGCACAGTTGCTCCTGTGAACAGGATGATTGCCCACTGCCCGACCCCAGGGGACTCAAATTTCCTCACCCAACACCCTACCCCAGGGAGCTTGGGGGTCATCCACCTCCCATGTAAATCCTGGCACATTCCCTACCACTCCACTAGATAGGGAATCCAAGAGGCTGGACACCATAGGAAAGAAAATGTTTTCTTCTACCAGCCTGGCACTGTGGTCCGTGAACAACACAGGCCTTTTGGAATGTTACTCCATGCTCTGTGGGATTCGGTGGCGCAGGTGCTGGGCACGTCCCGAAGGGGAATGGGCCACACTTTCCCAAGCTATTGCTGATAAGAGAGATCCGGGCAAGTTCAAGATCCAATGTGGGCTGGATACGGCGGACTCGCTGGGCAGAGCAATTTCAACGTTGGCCTTGCATCGCCATGCCTGGCCTAGGACTACTGACTTTTCTGGGAATTTTGAATACCCAATTGGCATAAGATAACTTAGTTTCAAGTACCTGGTACATGGTACCAGGGGTACCCAGAGCCTGTAAGTTAGAATGTCCCCTTAGGGACTGCAGCATTTGTGTCACCCTGAGTGGGACAAGGTAAAACGTGTCACCTAGCCTGTCACCGCAGCCTGGTTGAGCAGTTTAAAACTGCTCATTCGACTTGGCAATGAAAAATAATAGCAGAGCCCACACTCCTGTTTTTATATATATATATATATTCACTGAAAAAAAACATAGGTTTCAGGGGCGTTATAGTTAGCTGGACTTTTCACTTGTACAAAACCATTGAAATTCCCACCGTTATAGTTAGTTCAGCTAACTATAACTTGCGCGCCCGCAATGCACTGCTGATGTCACATACATAACTCATGACATGGTCAGTGACATCACTCATGACATCACTGATGACATCTCAAATGACATCACTGATGACATCACTGATGACATCACTGATGACATCATCCAGTGAATGTGTGTTTTTCTGAAAATTACATATGTTTTATATATGTATATCTCAATTTCGATGGAAGAATAAATGGGTATATAAGTGTCTAAATGGATGATTTGTTTTTGAAAAATTGATTGTATAACTGACTGATTAAGTGTATCTTAGTGAATATATGGCTTAGTGAGTAATGTTTAAATATGTAAATATCTGTATCAGTCTCTCACTTTGTGTATAAGTGGCTGCATGGGTTGGTGAATAGCTACATGAGTGTCTATATAGGTTATTAGCTGTTTTTTTGAGTATCAGTATGAGTGTCTGAGTGTCTGTATGGTTCGGTGGGGGGTATTATGTAGTGCATAGGTGCATGAATGAGTGACTCACTGTTTGTATGTGTTGAAGACAGCATTTGTGCAGGACTGTATGGGTGGATGAGTGTGTGCATGAGTGTGTTAGTGAGTGAATGACTGTCTCAATAGTGTCTTTATGAGTAACTACATATGTTTTAAACTAGTATATGTGACTATTGGTGTATATAAGTGAGTATATGTGAGAGTGAGAGATTGAAAGAGTTCCTGTATGAATAAGTATGTGTTTCTATAAGTGATTGTTTAAAAGACTAAGTATGTGTAAGTTTCTGTAGAAGTAAGTGTGGTGGTGTGTGTATAACTGTATATGCAAATAAATGGATGTTTGATTCTTTATTAGCATGAGTGACTATGTGTGTGAGTAACTCTATGGATGAGTGGCGTTGTGTAACAGGATGAATAGGTGTATGAGTACATATGATGAGTGAGTACATGTATGAGTGACTGTATAGGACTGTTGGTGAATGAGTGGATGTGGATGTGGATCTTACAATTACTGAATAGGTTGTTGTAACTGGTATTGGTATGTCCATTGTTTTGAAAATTTTAGTTTCTATTTTTGAATGTGTGTATCAAAGGTTATATTAGGGGGAGAGGAGGTCTGCCACTCTATCACAAGGATGATGTCATCAGTGATGTCATTTGAGATGTCTTCACTGACATAAACACTTGATAACAATGAGTCCCATATGTTGGGCTACGTCTTATATATCTACACAATGGTATCCTTATACTTGGGGTAGATGGGTTTCCATCTCACCTTATACATATATAATTAAGTATCCTTACTATTATTATATATACAATAGTCACCTGAATCACTTTCATTTGAAGTATACTATCTGCCATCATACTCGCAGAATGAACATTGTCTCACCTACAATTTTTCCTCAAATGAGCTGAACTCCCCTATTACCATTTTCTAATACTTCAATTCAGCAGTACGTATGAATACGGATCCTTGTTCCATCACACAGTATGCAATCAACAACCACTCACGATTGCACAAGAATTAGACCTCTTTGATTATCTCTCTAGAAAATCTGGTTTAAGTTTTAATATTTAACCTTTACATGCGAGTGCTTATCATGATTAACGCCATGAGCACCCGAAACCTTTATGGACCCACGGAGAGTCCGTAGTACTGAACTACAATATATGTCTAATAAACTACAAGTCCCTTCAATGATTTCCGGCATTCGCCATGTACGTCATGACGCCTCACGTCATGTCCTCCAACTCGAGGGCGGTGTCTCAATTAGTCCGATATTTCACCGCGCTTCTACGATATTTAAGCGCCTGTTCTGCTCGATTTTCCCGGCCTTTTTGTGTTGTAGGGTGATTACTGTGACTTCAGTCTCTTACCATCCAAGTCTAAGGGTTAGAGTAGTGAATGGAGCCTATCTGCTGGGCACTTCGACATGATCCTGTGCTCTTCCCGTAGATCAGGGCTTGCACACATAACCTAGGGGATAGATTTGTTAGTATTAGGGATAACCTGTCCTGTAGTGAGGGTATTTCCTGGAGCCGTGCTGAATTCAGACCTGGCAGGCCTCAAACGGGAGAGACTCCATCTTTCTTTCTGCTCCGACAGCTTGGGAAGCTTCTAGGTCAAAGGGAGTGTTTTAGTTATGAGGTGTTATTCGCTTGGAGAGAACCGGTTCGGGCCGGCCCTTATTGAAGGATTGTATTTTTCTTCATGCCGAAGACACTACATCAGGCCGGCCGGCTGGGAAAGTGTCCTTGGTACGGGGAGGTACAAGAATTTGGTGGGCGGCAGGTTACGGGCCGGAATTTTCCATGAGGAAATGCATCTCTATATTAGTGAAAGTCCGAGGCAGTTGTGGGCACTTGTTTCAGTCCGTAGGCGGCGTCTGGCCGTTAGCAGTAGAGCTACTACTTATTCCAGGGAAGACAAACGCCATCTTGAAGGCGGAGAAGAAACCGAGAGACAGATACTCTCCTAGTAGAGTAGCCAGAGAGGAGAGAGTAGCCGATGAGGAAGAGGTCCCAGTGGCTCGGAGAAGGGTGAAGGGAACAGATCCGTGCGCGGAGGTGTGACTTCCAGACGAGCCGAGGCATAGACGAGAAGGGAACCTAGATGACCACGGAGTGCAGGCTACACACTATTAAGGTGATGTCGACCCTTTCGTATTAGATTGTACAACTTAATCTTTCACTTTTCTTTACAGGTTGTGAGTTATATTGTAAGGTTATGAAATAAGTAATAAAATACCCCAGTTTGTGGTGAACCAACATGTGCTGCGTGTTCTTGTGTGGGAGGGTAGCCTATTCCTCTAGTCAGCTGCGGCTATATGAACAGATGTCAACCCTGATCAGGTAAGTGGTAACTGAACAAGGGAGAAGAGGAGCCCCTCAAACCAGGGAACAGGTTGTGCTCGAACTAGTAATCTTTGTGTGATCCGATGAATAATGATGCCCCAGTTTGTAGTGGACCAACGTGTGCTGTATGTTCTTGTATGAGAGGGTAGCCTATTCCTCCAGTCAGCTGCGGCTATATGAACAGATGTTAACCCTGATCGGATGAGTGGTAACTGAATAAGGGGGAAGGGGAGCCCCTCGAACCAGAGAACAGGCAGTGCTCGAACTAACAGTCTTTGTGTGATGATGTTATGGTGATCATAGGATGAACTTGTGCTGATACTGCCGTCTGGGTAGAGAGTCCTGGGTTCGTATGGGACCGCGAGGCCGCCACTTGTGATACTGCCGTCTGGGTAGAGAGTCCTGGGTTCGTATGGGACCGCGAGGCCGCCACTTGTGATACTGCCGTCTGGGTAGAGAGTCCTGGGTTCGTATGGGACCGAGAGGCCGCCATTTGTGATACTGCCGTCTGGGTAGAGAGTTCTGGGTTCGTATGGGACCGCGAGGCCGCCACTTGTGATACTGCCGTCTGGGTAGAGAGTCCTGGGTTCGTATGGGACCGCGAGGCCGCCACTTGTGATACTGCCGTCTGGGTAGAGAGTTCTGGGTTCGTATGGGACCGCGAGGCCGCCACTTGTAATACTGCCGTCTGGGTAGAGAGTCCTGGGTTCGTATGGGACCGCAAGGCCGCCATTTGTGATACTGCCGTCTGGGTAGAGAGTTCTGGGTTCGTATGGGACCGCGAGGCCGCCATTTGTGATACTGCCGTCTGGGTAGATAGTTCTGGATCCGTATGGGATCGCGAGGCCGCCGATTGTAAAAGGTCTTGGTATGTGTATTAGGAATTCCCTGTCCTTAGGCGGTAGATATATGTGGTTACCTATTGTAAATAGGTCCTAGGGACGAAGGAACGTTCTGGCTGGGTTAGTGAGGCTCTGATGAGCGGGTTCTATCTGATCCGAAAACCCAAGCAGAACATTTGGCGTCACGAACCGTTTACGAAACCTGTGTGCGTTGTGGTTGTGTCGTGTTTGCTTTCGGCGCGTGCGTGGTTTTGTTTGTATATTATTTGTGGTATATTTCTGCGTATAGTTTTTTTTTTTTCTCTCTCTTCTTTCTTTTCTTTTTCTTCTTTTTCTTTTTTCTTTTCCGAGATGTTTTCTAGAAAGTCGAAATCTACTTTTCAGTTGCCCGTTGAGATTCCCGGTTGGGGTTCAACGCCTTATGAAGCCTTAGCCCGTGAGTGGGCTGATTCCACTGGTTTGAGTGAGAATTGGAATTCTTTTTTGGAGCTGGCGGAGCCGGCTAATGTGATTACTTGTTTACAGAAGGCACCCGTATCGAAGGGTGATGAGCTTCCCGTTTTGGGGCGCAGAGGTTGGATTGTTCTGTCTGCGTACAGGATTCTGCATGAGAGGTTGTTGAAGTTACAGAAAGTGCATAAGGATGTGGAAGCGAACTTTGTTGAGATTCAGAATGCTCATACTTTGTTGCGGTGTCAAAATAAGTTGCTTGCTGACAAACTTGAGACGTACCAAACTATTGCCGAGAGGGCGGCTGTGCGAATTGCTCGTTATAAATATAAGAACCGGCGTGGTCGGGTTTCGACGCGGAAGGTGCGTCTGGTCGTGGCGAAAGCCGGACTAGATTGGAATCCTGATGAATGGGATGGTAATATCTGGAACTCGAGTGACTCTTGTTCCTCGGGTGAGGAGTCTGCCAAGCGCGAGTCCTCTCGCTCCGGCCGTGATTGTGAGTCTGCTTCTCGCACCTCTGATGGTGCACCCCGTGATTGCGCTCGTCCCTCCAGTGGGGTCGCTGCTTCTTCCACTGATTGTTCCCCTGCGCGTACTGATCGGGCTCCTTGTGATGCTCGTCCCGCGGTCTCGGCACATCCAGTTTTTCGACGGAAATTGCAGCAGTCTCCCGCTGCTCCGAATGGTGTTTCTTTGGATTCTTTGGAGGATTTTACTCAACAAGAAATTAGTGATATTTTGCAGCGCTTTCGCCAGCGTGCTGGTGAGACCTTACTCACATGGATGGTTCGCCTTTATGAACTGGGCGCTGCTGGCATTATGTTGGATGCTGGCGATTGTTTGAAGTTTTGTTCCTTGAGTTCGGATTCTACTATACAGGATCATTTTCGTAACTTTAATGGTGGTGGTCAAATTTCTTTGCTTCAATTGGCGACTGAGGGTTGTAATCAAAAATGTCCTGCTGAGTCTGACTGGCCTGCGAATGATAAACCGTGGTATACTTTGCGCGATGCTGCTCAACGCCTCAAAGAGGAGGTGATGAAAACGGCAATTTTTCTAAATACTTCTGACAGGTTGCTTGATGGTTTCTTGACATCTTCTGTGCGGAATCGTATTATTCGTTCTTCCCCTGTTGCTTATAAGCAGGTCATGATGACTTTATTGATTAATCAGACTGGCAACATGTTATCTGTGGTGCTGGAGTCGATACGCCAACTCGGTGAGTTGGGTGAGTGGTTTAAACCTGAACGACAGTCCCGGCCTGACACTCGTACTCCTGGTGACAATAAACTTTCTAGACGTGATATGTTTTTTGGTCTTGTGGCTGATGGTGTGCGGAAGGAGGATATTGACGGTGAGACTACTGCTCGTTTGTGGGAAATGTTTCGCAAACGTGGCTTGGATCGAAAGGAGGGTGCCCGGCGTGTCCGGACGACTGAGTGTGATCGTGGTTTTTCTGACGGTAGCGGTGATGACGACCGCCGTGGGCGCTCTGTTCGTCGTGATGATCGACGTCCTGTACGTGGTTTGTCCCCCCGTCGTGACGGAGACAGAGAGAGAGAGGGGGAAAAAGAAAGGGGGAGAGATGATTATGTTAATAGCAGACGTAGAGATGATGGGGATCAATCCCCTGAGTTGAGAAGGAGAGAGGATCGGCACAGATTGGCTGATCGATACCCGCAGCACAGTACAGAGGACAGGAATCCATTTCGTAATGGAGATGGATATGAACAGGAGGTATCGATACCTAAGAAACGTGAGAGTCTCTATCCTGATTTATCCTGGTACACAGAATGCAGTAAAAATGACTAGGAGATAGGTCAAGCTCCAGTACACAGATGGGCTCACAGAGATAATAGACCCTATGTAGATATTGATATTTATTGGAGACATCGTAATATCCAAAGGGCCCGAGCATTGGTAGATACAGGAGCGGAGGCCACTCTTATTCATGGAAAATCAAAGAAGTTTAAAGGTCAGTCTTTTACAATTACCGGATTAGGAGGAAAGGAAACTCCCGCAGTTCAAACGTTACTTGAAATGAGAATAAGTAGAATTCCTAGAAAAGAATACTCTGTATTAGTGGTGCCACTCTTAGAATTCATAATTGGAATTGATATTTTGAAAGGAATGACTTTGCACTTAGATGACGGATGTTACCAATTTGGAACTAAAAATTATATATCGTCCAGGCCTGTACGGGTTGGTCGTTTAAGAATGCCCCCCATAACAGTTCCCCAGGCGACAAAAGTGGTTTGTCAGAAGCAGTATCGTATTCCAGGTGGTCATGAAGAGATTAGTACCACTATTCAGGAGTTGGTGGATGTAGGAGTTATAACCCCAATTACTTCTGCTTGGAATAATCCTGTTTGGCCTGTACGTAAGAGTGATAATTCTTGGCGTATGACTGTTGATTATCGAGAATTAAATAAACACACACCCTCTTTGACTGTTGCAGTACCGGATGTTATTACCCTAATTGAAAGAATTCAAAAACATCCAGGTACATGGTATGCGTCCATTGATATTGCTAATGCTTTCTTTTCGATTCCGATTGCCCCTGAGTGTCAGGAACAATTCAGTTTTACGTGGAACGGGCGTCAGATGACGTTTAGAAGTCTTCCCCAGGGCTATGTACATAGTCCTACGATATGTCACCGGCTGGTGGCAGAGCATTTGGCTGAGGTACCGGTTCATCCACAAATTCAGATATGTCACTATATTGATGATATTTTGATCCAAGGCGAGACACAAGAGGAAGTTCAGACCCAATTGGACAGAGTCATTGAGTGCCTGCGTGAGAAAGGTTGGGAAATCAACCCGGATAAATTACAAGGTCCGTCCCAGGCTGTGAAATTTTTGGGTATTAATTGGCATGAGGGGCACCGAGAAGTGATCCCTCAGGTTAAACAGAAGATCCTTGATTTTGCAGTTCCGAGGAGTAGGAAAGAAGCCCAAAGCTTCATTGGTTTGTTTGGTTTTTGGCGACAGCATATTCCTCATTTGAGTCAAATATTGGCCCCTTTGTACCGTGTCACTCGTAAAAAGAATGCATTTGAATGGGATAAACCACAGCAAGATGCGTTCAGTCTGGCAAAAGAAGCGATTCAGCATGCTCTGGATTTATGGCCTGTACGTGATGGTGATGTGGATTTGAATGTGTCGGTACAAGGTCTTTATGCGAATTGGAGTTTGTGGCAGAAACAAGGCAAGAGTAGAGTACCGTTAGGTTTCTGGACCAAAAAGTTACCTGATGCTGGTGAGCGTTATACACCTTTTGAGAAACAGCTACTTGCATGTTATTGGGCTCTGGTGGATACCGAGCAATTGACTTTGGGACATGATATAGTTTTGCGACCTGAAATTCCTATCATGCAGTGGGTTATGAGTTCGCCTAAAACTCACCGAATTGGACATGCTCAAGAGGCGAGTGTGATTAAATGGAAGTGGTATATACAAGACAGGGCGCGTGTGGGACAAAAAGGAGTTGCATCTTTGCATGAGCAGGTGGCGCGAGCGCCATCGACTGAGACTGAGAATGAATGTTCCGTACCTTTAGTACAGGAGTCTCCTGTTAAGTGGGGCAGACCTTTTGATGATTTGTCCGCTGAGGACAGAAATCATGTCTGGTTTACGGATGGTTCAGCAAGGTTCATAGGGACGAAGCGGCATTGGAAGGCGGTGTCCTATAATCCGATCACACAAAAATTGCTGAGCACAACTGGTGAGGGTAAGAGCAGCCAATTTGCTGAACTCTATGCTGATTATCAAGCTTTGAAACAAGAGTTACCTGGTACATGTCATATTTTCACCGACTCCTGGTCTACTGCCAATGGACTGGCAGTTTGGTTGCCGACTTGGCATTCCCATGGTTGGGAATTACATTCCAAAGAACTATGGGGAAAAGAATTATGGCAGGAGATTTGGGAAATGCTCCCACAGAGTACTGTTACAATCTTCCATGTGGATGCTCATACCCCGATAGACTCTCTTGACAAATTTTTTCATAACATTGCAGATGAGAAATCCAAAATTGCTGAGGCAGTGGTGGACAGGCAAGATTCTGATATTGCGGGATTGGCGAAATGGGCCCACCAGAAAGCAGGACACTTTGGAGAGAAAGCCACTAGCAGGTGGGCTGCTGATCGAGGAATTTATATTCCCCTAGACTTAATTAAAAATGTTCATCGCGGGAAATTGCCCGCTCAAATTTGGCAGATTGATTACATCGGCCCACTTCCTATGAGTAGGAATTGTCAATATGTTTGCACTATTGTTGACACATACAGTGGCCTATTGGTGGCCCTTCCCTGTAAGCAAGCTACTCAATTGAATACCATTAAAACATTGGAATTGATTATGATGTATTATGGTGTGCCATTCCAAATTCAATCTGATAATGCATCCCATTTTCGTGGAAGATTGGTACAGGAATTCTGTGTGGAAAACAATATTGAATGGATTTTTCATGTCCCATACTATCCACAGGCCTCGGGTCTTGTGGAGAGATTGAATGGTCTGCTGAAGGGGCAGCTGCGTAAATTAACAGATGACAAATATAAGAATTGGCGAGACTTTTTGTCCCAAGCGCTATTAATTTTGAATAATCGTCCTTTTCTAAATGCTGAATCTCCACTTATGCGTTTGTTCCCTCCGAATGTTAATGCTCAGCCAAATGAAATCAGAGAGACTGTGATGTACTGGGAAATTACTCCCGGAGCTTTGGCTCCATGTAGAGCGACCCCAGGGTCGGCAGGTTTAGACTTGCATGCCATGGATGACACCGTTTTAAAAAGTAAAGATCGGGTCATCATTGCAACCGGTGTTGGTGTTCATATACCAACTGGGAATTTCGGATTAATCGCCCCTAGATCGGGGCTGGCTGTGAAAGGCGTTCAGGTGCTTGGAGGAATAATTGACAGTGATTATCAGGGAGAGATTAAGGTGCTCCTGCTAAATAGCAGTGAGGTTGACTTACTGTTACATCAAACTGACCGAGTGGCTCAATTGTTAATAATGCCTGTTTTCAGTGGGGAGGTTATAAAAGGCACTGCCCCAACGTTGCTAACTGTACGAGGCCAGAAAGGCTTTGGCTCCACGGATAATCCTGGGGCCAGAGTTTGGGTGCAGTCGCCTAAGAATCCCCCTGAACAAGCAGAGGTCATTGCAACCGGTCATGATAATACCATTTTAGTTATGAGACCAGGGAAAGATAGCTGGGAAGCAGTCCCGGCTGACAAATGTTACTTACGAGAATGAATAATGCCTGTATTTGATTTTCTTTCAGATCATTCTTTGGACTGTTGCTGCAGGATGTGTCGGAAGTGGACTGTTTTCGGGCTGGTACGACGAGAGAGGAGGGATCCCTTCAACCCGGGATGAGCCAAGAATCCGAGTGTCGCGTTCATTCACTGCGTGGGATTCGTCGTCGAACTTTTGGACTGCACTAGCGAAGCGGGTGACTAGCGCCCCTCATTTCTGCTTGACACCGATGAGATCAGTGAACGATATTTTAGCAACTTGTCTGGTTGCTGTCCCTGCGTCACTGGAGACTTTAACTCGTGTTTTTAATATATCCGAGGCTCGCCCCAATGTTCTTCTGGGAGACTTTGCCACCCATGAATATTGCCCCTCGTGTACTGAACTGTCAGATCCGATACCTCCCATCCAGTCTCAAATAACTACCTATAATATCACACAAGGTGATCTATGTTTTTTCCTCACGTGTAATCCTAGTGCGATCTCTGAATGTGTGCGCTTAAAACTAAAAGGTGCCACGTTATTTACCGCTCATGAACGAACTTTGTGCCTTCAAAGGACACCGAAAACATGTACTCCTGTTCTAAATAATATGACTTGCAAGAGCTTGGTAGTTACCCCCAGCCATTATCACACGATGTTACTACCCGCCGGATGGCTTTTCTCATGTGGTAATACTTCCTGACCATATGTCCCCGCAAATATCTCTGGAGGCCCTTGTGCTATTACTAGACTGAGTTTACTCATGTTCGCTTCACATCCAAATGCCAACTCTCGCGTGATTCGAGATACAGTGAAGTTACATGAGGATTGTGACTCATCTTTACATTTATATTCCAAGTCTGAATGCCTTAGCCTGGCTATTTCAATTATTGGTGTTCCTGCTTTGGCAGTTTATAATGCCAAATCTATTGGGAAAATGGCTTGCTGGATGGTGAAATCCATTAATCATACGTCTACAGTCCTGTCTGACATGCTATTAGACGCCCAGGGTGAACGCAGGGCTATCCTGCAAAACAGAGCGGCCATTGATTATCTTTTGCTTAAACATGGACATGATTGTTCTGACTTTGAGGGTCTTTGTTGTTTTAACTTGTCTGATCATACACAATCCATTCAAACCCATATCAATAAGTTACATGACTTGACAGAAGAAGTTAGAAAACACATTGACCAGGGCTGGTTTGACTGGATCTTTAATTGGTTACCCAATGTCCATATGTTACGTCAAGTATTAGGAGGTATTCTGATTGCTATCGCCATTTTAATATCTATCTGTTGCTTTATTCAGTGTATTCCTTCACTACTTCAATTTTGTACACCTGGTACTAGACATAGATCAGTTAGTTTTGTTTCATATTATTCTTCCACAGATGTTAGTTCCGTTTAATGGATGTATAATAGACTGAAGTCAAGGGTGAAATGTTCTGCTCGATTTTCCCGGCCTTTTTGTGTTGTAGGGTGATTACTGTGACTTCAGTCTCTTACTATCCAAGTCTAAGGGTTAGAGTAGTGAATGGAGCCTATCTGCTGGGCACTTCGACATGATCCTGTGCTCTTCCCGTAGATCAGGGCTTGCACACATAACCTAGGGGATAGATGTGTTAGTATTAGGGATAACCTGTCCTGTTGTGAGGGTATTTCCTGGAGCCGTGCTGAATTCAGACCTGGTAGGCCTCAAACGGGAGAGACTCCATCTTTCTTTCTGCTCCGACAGCTTGGGAAGCTTCTAGGTCAAAGGGAGTGTTTTAGTTATGAGGTGTTATTCGCTTGGAGAGAACCGGTTCGGGCCGGCCCTTATCGAAGGATTGTATTTTTCTTCATGCCGAAGACACTACATCAGGCCGGCCGGCTGGGAAAGTGTCCTTGGTACGGGGAGGTACAAGAATTTGGTGGGCGGCAGGTTACGGGCCGGAATTTTCCATGAGGAAATGCATCTCTATATTAGTGAAAGTCCGAGGCAGTTGTGGGCACTTGTTTCAGTCCGTAGGCGGCGTCTGGCCGTTAGCAGTAGAGCTACTACTTATTCCAGGGAAGACAAACGCCATCTTGAAGGCGGAGAAGAAACCGAGAGACAGATACTCTCCTAGTAGAGTAGCCAGAGAGGAGAGAGTAGCCGATGAGGAAGAGGTCCCAGTGGCTCGGAGAAGGGTGAAGGGAACAGATCCGTGCGCGGAGGTGTGACTTCCAGACGAGCCGAGGCATAGACGAGAAGGGAACCTAGATGACCACGGAGTGCAGGCTACACACTATTAAGGTGATGTCGACCCTTTCGTATTAGATTGTACAACTTAATCTTTCACTTTTCTTTACAGGTTGTGAGTTATATTGTAAGGTTATGAAATAAGTAATAAAATACCCCAGTTTGTGGTGAACCAACATGTGCTGCGTGTTCTTGTGTGGGAGGGTAGCCTATTCCTCTAGTCAGCTGCGGCTATATGAACAGATGTCAACCCTGATCAGGTAAGTGGTAACTGAACAAGGGAGAAGAGGAGCCCCTCAAACCAGGGAACAGGTTGTGCTCGAACTAGTAATCTTTGTGTGATCCGATGAATAATGATGCCCCAGTTTGTAGTGGACCAACGTGTGCTGTATGTTCTTGTATGAGAGGGTAGCCTATTCCTCCAGTCAGCTGCGGCTATATGAACAGATGTTAACCCTGATCGGATGAGTGGTAACTGAATAAGGGGGAAGGGGAGCCCCTCGAACCAGAGAACAGGCAGTGCTCGAACTAACAGTCTTTGTGTGATGATGTTATGGTGATCATAGGATGAACTTGTGCTGATACTGCCGTCTGGGTAGAGAGTCCTGGGTTCGTATGGGACCGCGAGGCCGCCACTTGTGATACTGCCGTCTGGGTAGAGAGTCCTGGGTTCGTATGGGACCGCGAGGCCGCCACTTGTGATACTGCCGTCTGGGTAGAGAGTCCTGGGTTCGTATGGGACCGCGAGGCCGCCATTTGTGATACTGCCGTCTGGGTAGAGAGTTCTGGGTTCGTATGGGACCGCGAGGCCGCCACTTGTGATACTGCCGTCTGGGTAGAGAGTCCTGGGTTCGTATGGGACCGCGAGGCCGCCACTTGTGATACTGCCGTCTGGGTAGAGAGTTCTGGGTTCGTATGGGACCGCGAGGCCGCCACTTGTAATACTGCCGTCTGGGTAGAGAGTCCTGGGTTCGTATGGGACCGCGAGGCCGCCATTTGTGATACTGCCGTCTGGGTAGAGAGTTCTGGGTTCGTATGGGACCGCGAGGCCGCCATTTGTGATACTGCCGTCTGGGTAGAGAGTTCTGGATCCGTATGGGATCGCGAGGCCGCCGATTGTAAAAGGTCTTGGTATGTGTATTAGGAATTCCCTGTCCTTAGGCGGTAGATATATGTGGTTACCTATTGTAAATAGGTCCTAGGGACGAAGGAACGTTCTGGCTGGGTTAGTGAGGCTCTGATGAGCGGGTTCTATCTGATCCGAAAACCCAAGCAGAACAGCGCCACACCAACGTTTCGAATATGCGAAAGCCGAGGACCAGAACCAAATAGGTAGCACGCAGGGTGACCGATCTTAATTAAGTAAGTACTCTTTGACAGCGCTATTATGGATAGTCATATGGTTCTATCTTGATACATCTCTGGGGCCCGTTCCCGCCACAATCGATCCTACCAACTCGGATCCCCCTTACACATAACAGCAGACCTATCGGTTCTGCATTTTGACCCACATTCTCTTCACAATTACCCCCAGGACCGCCCTCTTTGTCTTTTTGGTCCTGTGAGAAACAGTCAACCTCCCCGAATTGGGTAATGTATAACTATAGATTGAGTATGAGTGAGTGTCTTGTATGCCTGTTTTTGTATTTATCATTACTTCTTTTAAACTCTTAGTAAGGTTTTCTGAAATTAGAAGATCAATATGGTTACGCTACAGAGTGCAATAGAGACTGGATACACATGGTGCACGCTATTTTTAAGATCAGACATCACGCTGATACCGCTAGGATGCGAATAATATCGCCACTACCACAGAATGCCTGTCACATATACAATGATATGTTACAGTGAATTGGTTTTGAGTGGCACATCAAGAGGACACTCCTCTAAATAGAAGCATGCGCACGAATCCACGCATGTCCACCTGCGGATTTCACTACACCGCAAAGGGGAAGTGAACACGGCGGAAATTATACCGCTGATATATTTTATGTCGTGTTTGTCTCTATCTTCCTTTTCAGATGGAGCCTGGCAGTTGACACACGCCCACCTTAAAGATATATCACGAGGAGCAGCTACTCTGCCCCCACCTTACTGACAGGATAGGGACTTCCCATCCCAGTAATTTCACTCACATAGGGGAGTTACATTTTTGCCCTGAAGAAAGTCCTGGACCTTTTTGGCCCTGTTATGGACTGAAACATGTCGGCACTAGGGTCCTAGGACCATAACACTCCTGTAAAGACCCAATTTTATCTATTTTAATGACCCAGACAGACCCAAGAATAAAGGGAAACTGGGGATCTGCCTGAGGTATTTTATTTAGTTAACCCCCTCTGTCTTTAACATATTAAAAGCACTCCCAACACTGTGGTCGAGCCCACCCAGACTTTTAGGGGTCTGGGTGACCCGATGATGAAGCATGACACCACTAGGGTGTGTGAGGGTAACTTAAAGAAATACTTTTCTCCCCCACGATCATGGTTGGGTTAGGTACAACCTTCATTTCAGAATCTTCCATTTTCCTCTTCCCCTCAGTTTATCGGACCCCTTCCCTTTTTCTGTAGGTCCATTAGAGTATTTTTTGTGAATATAATTACTTGTAGGGAGGATATACTCTACACATTACCACCTCTCATACCCTTTAGGTCACTGGAATTTTCCAGCGCCTTGTTGTGTTATAGATGTCATCAGTGATATCATGAGTGATGTCACTGACCATGTCATGAGTGATGTAATATGTGACGTCATCAGCAGTGCATTGCGGGCGCGCGAGTTATAGTTAGCTGAACTAACTATAACGGGGGAATTTCAATGGTTTTGTACGAGTGAAAAGTCCAGCTAACTATAACGCCCCTGAAACCTATGGTTTTTTCAGTGAATTTCTGAGGTTTTTTAAATGCTAATTCCTAACTATAACGTGCCTGAAACCTATGGTTTTTTCTGTGAATTTCAAAGGTTTTTTAAATGCTAATTTCTAACTATGCCTACAGAGATAGGACATGTGAAGAAAGAAGAAAAAATGCACAGAAAGAAACAAAAGAAGTGCAGAAAGAAGAAACAGAAGTCCTCAAATACGAAGATAAGTGCAGGAAGAAGGATAACGTGCAGAAAGAACAAAAAGAAGAGCAGAAAGAAGCCTTGTTGCAAAATCATCCTGTACCCTCAACTTTTTCAGATGGATACTGGTGGTAACTGAGTCTGACTAACCAGTCCTAGAGCCAGTGCTATGTTAAAAGACACTTAGAATACAGTGAAAACACCTACATACACTAGGGAACATTATGCGTTGGGGTCCCCCTGTGATTCGCATGACCTCCTCTGTAAGCCCCTAGTATATAATAGGGCATGGGGATTAAATTTACCTCTTAAAACAGGCCACAGGGCGTTTTTGCACACGTTAACTCAGGCCCCGTCCCCTCTCTTCACCACTGTGTAAACACGCCCTGTGTCCGTTTTTAGTTGGGAGATTAAGTTCATTTGAA
The DNA here is from genome assembly GCF_964204655.1 of Triturus cristatus. Taxonomy (NCBI): domain Eukaryota; kingdom Metazoa; phylum Chordata; class Amphibia; order Caudata; family Salamandridae; genus Triturus; species Triturus cristatus. The sequence continues at coordinate 1,271,356,556 of NC_140579.1, forward strand.
TCCTGAGGGTCCCTAGGGTCCAACTAGCCCACTAGGTACCTCCAGTAAGTGCCACAGAGCTGCGTTGCAGAGAGGTGTAAAAAGTGGCACGGCCTGGACCACCTCTCTGCAATGCAGCTCAGTGGCGCTTACTGGAAGCACTTGGTGGGCTAGTTAGCCCCCAGGGGCCCTCAGTATTGAAGGGAAATGATATCCCCAATTTAAAACGTGCCATAGTGCGTGTTTGCACACGTCACCTCAGGCCCCGTCTCCTCCCTTCACCACTGTGTAAACGTGCCCTGTGGCTGTTCTAAGTTGAGAGATTAAGTCCCCTTGAATCCTAAGGGTCCCTAGGGTCAAACTAGACCACTAGGTACCTCCAGTAAGCGCCACAGAGCTGCGTTGCAGAGAGGTGTAAAAAGGGGCTTGGCCTCAGAACACCTGTATGCAGCGCAGCTCCCTGGCGCATACTGGAGATGCCTGTTGGGGGCGCGTTTGCAGAGTGCTGCACGGAGGGGGCATGGCCTCCGGCACGATGCCAGTCTTTTATTTATTTAAATTTTTTAAGAAGGGGGGCTGTGTGGTTCCCCTTCTTATTCTAATTTATTGGCCCTGATGACCCCATCCCCCAGGGCCTGTCTCCTAATTATATTTTTTTGACCCCAATCCCCAGGGCCGGCCACTGTTTTTTATTATTTTTAAAAAATATATATTTATAGACACACCTAGGACATGCTGGACAAACCGTACGTACCTATCACCATGACGATTTGCGTGATATTCATTAAAAGGCGACTATGCATGCAATGAATCCACGTGGAATGTATTTACACCACTAGTGAAGCTCTGACATGTCTGATGTCCTACCGTGCCTAATACCGGTAGACACCCTTGTCGTTTATTTATACAAACATGGGTAGCTATTGACGGGCACATTTAATACACATGCACACCAAGCCATTCAAAGGGGATTCGACAAAAATTCGACCAAAACTATGCAAGAAACCCCCCTCACGGTTAATAAAACACACATCCACTGCCGGATGTGTAATACTTTTTATTTTACTCTCTGGAAAGGGGACGAACATCACTTGAGAGTCACAGCGCGCTCCTGACAGAGCCCAATGCTGTGTTACACCCACCATTGCCTGCCGAGTGCCACACACCTCTGTGTTGTATTCCACTAGCTAGTGCATATGCTATGACACTCTCTAGCCCATGTGCACTGTAACTCCACCCCGTGAATATGTCATGCCACACTTGTCTTCGCACGGGTTATATTGCCCCATTTAACGTGCCTTCCTCGATGCCTATGTTATAACGCACAGTGCTATGTCATACATATTACAATCTGGGATCCATATCTTTGTCACAGTGCATATGCAACGTTACACTCCCCAGCACATATTTTATATTACAACTTTAGAGACTAGTTAGGTTACACAACACTGCCCTGTACATATTACACTCCAAGGTGCATATCGCATAGCACGCGCTAGTGCCTGTGCTATCTCGCGCTCTCCAATGAATCTGTCATTGCGCACAATGTATTGCATGTTATATTTCACGCCCGGTTCATCTTATATCACACTTTTTGCTGCATAATTTATATCATACACTATATCTAGTTTTCATTTTCAATCGTGCTCTCAGGACTATGTTCTATATAACACTGTGTTCACCTACCCTTTTCACGGGCATTACATTTTGCGATAGGGGGTGGAGGGTCAGGGGGTGTTTCTGCCAAGTGAGCCCGGAGTCACCGTCACAAACGTCCTCTTCTTCCTGAATAAAAGTGAGATTATGCTGCATACATGTTCATATTTTAAGTAGTTCGCACAGACACAATGTTTTAAAAACAATAAAGTTCCTAATACCCGCCTTCTCTGAACAGTTAGCTTGCTGCCCCATCCCCCTCCTCCCTATCCTCTGTTGTGTGAATCCATGGACTAGCCTCCTCCCTCCTGCCATGCATGGTCTGATGTGCTGCCACTGCCCTCAATTTAGTATGATGTACCAGGGGCGGTGGGTGAGATTTTAAAGTGGTGGGGCGCAAACGAATTAGCATACAGCACCATAGCGAGCGAGCGTAGCGAGCGAGCCCGAACCCCAAAAGGGTGGTTTGGGGGGGTTACCCCCCCCAAGAAAATTTTGAAAAAAAAGAAGAAAAATCGTGCATTTTCAAGCAAATTTGAGAAAGCAGGAAGGTTAATAAAGCAATTGTGAAAGTGCAGTTATTACATTAATAGATGGCATAACATAGGTAGCTGCTTATTCAGTATTACCACAGAGCTTCATACATTCTGTCCTATTATGCTCAGGTGCTGAATTCAGACTATAAGACTCATGGAAATCTCAGCTCTAAGAGTAGAAGAAGTTGCACAGCAGTGTAATGGTTGCCAGGCTCGTTCCGCAGGAGCGTCAGGAACTTGAAGAAAAGTCCACAGTCTTCCCCTACGGCCTTCCGACTCTATTAGACTCTAGAGTAACGAATGGCACGCAAGGGGAAAACAGGGAAACAAAACAAGGAAAGGCGGGGGAAGAAAAACAGTCTGACAACATACTGAATATTAGACTCTAGAGTAACGAATGGCAAGCAAGGGGAAAACAGGGAAACAAAACAAGGAAAGGCGGGGGAAGAAAAACAGTCTTACAATATACTGAATATAAAAGAGGCAGCGCAATGCGCTGTTACCGTGATTCTGGTTGAGCTGAACTTTGTACACACACTTCACATAGGTCCACGCAAGTACCCCAAATATAAATGGTATAAAGCAGTGTTTCCCAAACTGTGGTCCGCGGACCCCCAGGGGTCCGTGACACTTTCCCAGGGGGTCCTCAGGCAGTAATTTTAAAAGCACAAAAAAGTTCCTTGTAGAATCAGCAGTTTTCCAGCAACAATAAAAGTGTCAAGATTACGTCGGTGATTAATGTACCTGCTGGAGAGAGATGAGAGTTGTGTCAAGTGGCAGCTTTGACTTATCTAATGTAGCACAGAGGGTTAATATGCCTACTGCAAAGAACGTGTACCATGCATTTTGAAAAACATTTTTTATGTGCCTAGGTTAGTGGGTTACTGCTTTAGTCACAGATTCTTTTGTTACTGTGCAGTTCATAAGTGACAATAGTAATCTAGCACAGTGACCTATAAACTGTCATCAAAGAGCTGCTTGCAAGCTGCATGATACAAGTTAGAAACATATGTTTGTTTCAAGTCTTTCATTATCCTAATCCTGCTAAAAAGGTTTATTTGGGTGGCAATACATTTTTATTGTTAAAGTCAATGCTAACCACTGTTATGTTCTGAATCCTGAGTTTGTGCTTCTCCAGACCAAGCACTCTTTAAAAATGCCTACCAGTATGAATAACATGTGAATCCTACACCCTGTAGTCGCATTTGCCTTATGTAACATTTTCTATACACTGATTTACACGTATGAATCATTGTCTCCATGGGGCAGATTTGCAAGGAAATTGACTGTGTGTGTCGCAAGCCATTTGGCTGCGCCGCACTGAGTCACTTTCGAAGCACAGGGATGCGACATATTTACAACAATATGTTGCATCTCTGTGCTTCCCCCTGTGCTGGCGCACAAACTGCTGCCATGCGCCTGCACAGGCACATTTGCACCATGGTGCAAGGATGCCTTTGTCGTGGGGAGATTGTTTACATGCAGGAAGGGTTACTTCCTGCACATAAACAATCAGAAATGGCGTTTTTCAACTTCTAAGTGTGCTGCATTAGCACACATAGAACTTGCAAAACGTCATTGTTTTACTTATTGTTTATGTGCAGGAAGGGACACCTTCCTGTACATAAACAATCACCAGAGGTAATATCCTGTTTCTATGCGTGCTGCAGAATGCAACATGCATAGAAAGAGGAGAAATTAATACATTTCTCCAAGTTGCCCCTCCCTACGCCTCCCCTGGGGTGGCGTAGCATTCAGACACATTTCCAGATTTACGATTCCTCGCAAATCTGGAAATGTGTCTGGTTCCATGGGTTATGTGAGGGAACACCCACAGCAACACTCATGGAACGTCCCTTTCACGTAGTGCTGTGTGCAATTGGGCCATATTTACAAGACCATGAAAAGTCACGCAGGGTTGCTTTTCCTGCCTTGGAAATATGGGGCACTAAAATGCGTCACCGGTGCATCACTTTTTGTGACGCACCTGTGGCGCAAGGGGCTTGTAAATCTGCCCCTATACGTGTGTGATTTAAGGTGCTCTGACATCCTTCAATGGTATGAGAGATGTTATAAAACAAATTAAATACATGTGACAGAGGGGCTATGGAGAGATGAGAGGCACTGTTGGAGGAGGATAATATGGGAATCATTGAATAACCCCAACAAAGATTGTCATATCCTGGTGCATAGTAAGGTCATCATTTACTACTCTTTAAAAGCTGATACAATTCAATATATAATGATAAATTTGTTGTAGACTGCACCATTGTTTCCTAAATTGTCTTGGGGGGAGAGCCTCCCAAAGCCCCCTTTGTAGTGGTCAGGCGCACTCACTGCACTAGGTGTGCACTGTATGGGGACTGGTCTGAAAACATTTGCCAGGGCTGCTTTGGGTTTCCAGTCTGGCCCTGGCAGGAGTCTCATACTGCGAAATAAAACCAACCATTTAAAAGTTAGTCATGGAGATGCAGCGCTAACCCTCCTGTTTTTTGCAAATTCTTTCAATATAAAATACTAAAATCCTTAGGAATTCGAGTATCCGTTTTGTGTGCACACGTGTGTTTATTGTTTTCGAATTACTGTTTTAATGTTTGAAATTTAAGTCATACAAATTGCTTGGGGGTCCCCGGCTTCCAGTGGTGACTCAATTGGGGTCCTCAGGAGTAAACAGTTTGGGAACCACTGGTATAAAGGTTTTCGCAATTTGCCAAGGGGAAAGGTTTGATAGGCAACACAAGCAACGAATCGTTCACCCTGCGGGAGACAGGTCCGGCCAGTGAACAAAGGTGAGCAAATCTGTGTAGTCTCCAAATAGAACAAACACTACAAAACTTTTAAAAACAGAGATAACAATGCATTTCTTACCTCAATCAGAATTTTTTGTATTCAAACAAGTAGCAGCATTCACTTTTTGTAGATGAAATCCGCACGTCTCTCTTTCAGTGTAGCAAACTTGTCAATTACTTTCATGTTGAAGTCCGGTATCTTTTGGACTAGCTTGCTCTCTACAGATAGCATCGCCAAAGCATTTAGTCTTTCCTCTAGCATGGTGTTCCTGAGGAATGTCTTTATGCGCTTTAAGGCTGAAAAACATCGTTCAGCTTCTACTGTTGTCATTGGAGTCGTAATCACAATTTTTAGTAAAGTCACTGTCTCTGTAAGTGAGTTTTCCATATGCAGTTTATGAATTAAACTCAGCAAAGTCAAGGCGCTTGTGGCCTTCCGGTACACAGGCATTCCGTAGAGTACAGTTAACTCAGTTCTCAGCTGCTCTTTTTTGAGCATAGGATATGCTTCCACAGCCTGATTCAGAGCACGCTCAGGGAAGGATTCATCATATTGTGCAAACTCTTTACTTTGCAATAAAGTCGCACTCACCAAATGTTTTGTGAACGAAAAACGTTCTTTCGCCTGCACAATTACAATGTCACATATCTCCTTTCCAATTCGAACCAGAGAGGTGATGTTTTGTCTGCGGTTTGCAAAAACAGAATGCTCCGGCAGTTTGCTCTCTAAATCTTCAACCCCATCTCTCACTTTCATAATCTGTTGTACAAATGCAGATGTATTGGCTTTCACAGAGACAGTATCTAGGTCTTTTCTTTGCAACTGATCGTATAACACATCAACAGGAATCATTATGTCATGAAATAAAAACAGTAAGAACTGAAACTCTTTGTCTTGTAGTGTTCTAATAAAGCCATGGGCTTCATTCTGACTTGTGTGATCAAAGTCTGCTCTGGATGCTATGGCGACAAAACATTTCTCAAGGCCCTCCCTCTGTTCAAAGATTAAGTTGACTGTACGAATGTGAAAGTTCCAACGAGTTGAGGATCCCCTTGGTACGCTTTTGTCCACAATCTCATGAAGGGCTTCTGTTCTTTTGGGGGAACGTGTGAAGAATGCTGCTATGCCTCCGATATCCTGAAAGAAAACTCGTGTCTCTCTGATCTTTGATACCGCCTGTTGCATAATAAGATTGAGTTGGTGGGCGTAACAGTGCACAAAATGAGCATTAGGGTACACATCTCGAATTCTCTTCTGAACTCCACTAAGGATCCCACTCATTACGGATGCACCGTCATAGCTTTGTGCGATAAGTTTTTGTTTTTGAGGCAGGTCCGGGAAAATTAAGTCCAGTTGACACAGTATTGCTTCAGTGATGGTTGCTGCACTAGAGTCACTTAAATGCGTGAAGCCATAAAATCTTTCCACAATGTTTCTGTCACTGTCAAGGTACCGAAACACTAACACGGACTGAGTGGACACATCAGTGGTGTCATCAGCCTGAATAGCCACAAAGTCTGTGTTTCGCAACTCTTGCACAATATGGCTTCTTATAATTTCGAGCATACAGTCAAGGAGTTCATTTTGTATTGTATTAGAGGTGCCCTTAAAGACTGTAGCATGTGCTAAATGTCTTTCCAAATCCTGGTCTATGGTTGACATTAAATCCACTAGGCCTCGGAAGATCCCAGGTTTTGAGGAAGTTTCCGATTCATCATGGCCTCGCAATGCCAGTTCGAAAGCACCACAGAAACGAATGCAATCAATGATCTTGGATAGATTTTGTCTGTTCTTATCCACAGCTTCATTGTGTTTTTGAATGGATTTGCGATACGCATCATTTATCTGCTGCTCAATTGGTGCGTCTTCCCCCAACATTCCCAGTCTTGTCAGGTTTTCCAGATGATTTCTTGTGAGCGCATGCTTCTTTATTTTTTCAGCGATGTGCTTCAGGTCGACCATTCCTTGCCGTGTCCAAGAAAAGTCACCGCCAAACAGCAAGCAGGGGAAGCAGAACAGAGAATTGCGTATAGGGCAGCCTGTAAGCCAATCAGCTTTTGTGTACCAGGCATTTGAGAATGTACGTTTTGACATTTTTCCTCTGTCCTGGGTAGTTTGCTGTAGGTTTATTTCAGGCTGATGAGGTCCCAATTCTTTTAACTTCAGTTTTTGTTCAAGTGGCCGTGACTGGAATGACTTTGTAATCAGCTCTTGTACTGTATTCATGATGGGGTGTCGGGTGTTGCTGGCCTTACCAATATATAGATATATATATATATATTAAAGAAACCTGTCAATAATCAAAGTACAACGTATAAGGTGCAGTGCAATAATATCAAATTTCAGTATAAATACATTATACATATATATTGTGCATTATCCTAATACATCTCAAATGACTGCTAAAAATAGAGCCGTACTGCCTCCTGCCTCTCTGTGCCATAGTGTTGCTGGAGGCACTGAAAGACACTGCTTGAGGGCCTTGAGAGTGACCACATGACATACATGCTCTAACTACGATGTAAAAAAATATATAGCATCAGTTGCCTTACCTTTAACACTGGTGTTTGCTGGGTTGTAGCCGGGGTCGGGTGAGAGAGCAGCAAAGGAGGTTGGGGTCCTCTTGTTGTTTGCTGGAAAATTGCCCCAAAATGCGGTAATGTTTCAGGTTGTCAGGTGCTGAAAATGAAAAGATAACAATTTATTTTTGAAACAGTAGGGTAATGAAACAAAGACTGTGGGGAAAAAACATAACGCTCCAATTTTTTCCTAGACATCAGATGAATCTATTGGAGGCTTTGAAAATAAGGAGAAAGTGACTGCCAGGGAAAGAGGTCCCATCACTGCCCTAGAAACAGTTACCAGATTAGAAGGAATGAATTGAGTGCAAAAACCTGCATCCTCTGAGGTCCAGACATCATTCTCATTGTAAGGTCCCTGAAGAGGCAAGTCTGAGTCTGACCCCTAGGTACCAAATATTTAACCTTTGCAGCGGGTGTCATAACTCTGCAGGACGGTCTGTTCTGTGACCTCATCACTACTCTAGAAAAGTGGCTAGGGATAATGGTGGGGAGATACCCAATCTAGTTAGTAGAGCAAACAAACACACAGAGGAAACAGACAGGGCAACCCTAGTCTTTGTGCTTCTGAAAAGCTGTGTTCTCAGTGTCAATGGGAAATAGGCACATTTTGATTGGTGTCTTGTTTTTTACACCACTTTTTCCCATACATCAAAAGTGTTCCACCAGAATCAGCAACAAAGCAGGCAATTGGACACTGAAAGAGAATGCAGATCCAGGGAGGCTCCAACACAGAAGGGTGTAGAGTCTGGGACATCTAACGTAGTGCAGTTGAAGTGAGTGATGTGTGTTCTGACAGCAGTGAGTGATGTGGACAGTGAGCCTGATGTCTGGGATGTGCCTTCCGTGACTGATATGAGCACCGTGAGCGATGTCAATGGAGTGCGGGATGTGATGATGTCATTGATGCATGTGAGGGGTGTGAATGTTGTGAGTACTGTGAGTGATGTGAAATAAGTGAGCGTTGTGAATTATGTGTGTAATTTGAGTGATATAACTTATGAGACTAATGATACTGGAGTGATGTAAACTTCGAAAGCCAACCCACTACAGCTGACCCCATCAACTGGTTCACACCCACGAACTCAAATGCCGAACGCCGCTCACCCACTGGGAATCTCTCACCACTCTATATGCTATTGCCATCATGAACTACGTGTACTCTGGGGCACCCACCGACGCATGCCCCCATCACGTCTTCAACAACACCAGCATGACAATAGTTGACGAGTTCAGGAAGGTCCTGAACACATCCATCACTGTGGCCTTGTTCCCTGAGGAATAGAAACCTGCTGATTTAAGGCCCCTCCTGAAGAAACCATCAGCAGACCCGACATGTTTTAAGTGCACTAACTCAATCACTCAACAAAAGACATTATCGCAAACTTCATACAACAGTGTCATATTTTTAATGTACTACAAATAATCATATTTGATGCCACATGTAACACCTGATATCAACTTGATTGGTGTGGGATATAAATACAGTCGAAGACTGCATAGTTTGTTAAAGCACTTTTAGTATCCCATATTTTATATTTACTTGCATTTGAGGAAAGCATATGCTTATTATTTCATAACATACAAATGAGTTAATGCTTATAAACGCACTCAGAACACAGATAATCGTTCCCTGGGTTAAACCTATACACACATCTACATAGTTCTGGTAATTCTTCATAATTAGGTGTAATAGTAGATCAATTGATGCACCTCAGGGTACTGTAGATATATTGATTTACTGAATTTTTCAAATCTCATAATACAGTATATAATGCAAAGTAGTGCAGACAGCACAGTGTGACAGAATTGCTTGATGTGTAAATAATATTGTCATATGTACATGAAACTCAGGGTGTCATGTCGATATAGACCGTACTGGTTCTATATGCAGTATTTAAAACATAGTTTGATATAAATTCGTGTAACAATAAGTTATTTAACCCTACGGGCATGTCGATGTTTCAACTCCATGGAATAAAGCAGCAGGTGTCTTCTAGATAATGGCGTCTACCTCAGCAATAAGCATTAATATTAACAATTCCCATTACAATTCACAAAACAATAAAGGCAGGCTCGCAACGCACTGGGAAATTCACAGATTTCATCTGAATCAGATTAAATATTCACCAGTGTACATTCAAAAGTTAAAACTTTTATTTAGCTATCCGCATGTTTTTGGAGTGGGATGGATTGGAGTGGGGTATATTGTTTTGGATTGGAGTGGGGCAGATAGGAGTGGGGTGGATTGGAGTAGGCAGATTGTTTTGGATTGGAGTGGGGCTGACATTTTTGGATTGGAGTGCGGCAGATTGTTTTAGATTGGTGTGGGGCATATTGTAATGGATTGGAGTAGGGTAGATTGGAGTGGGACAGAATGTTTTGGATTGGACAGGGGGCAAATAGTTTTGCATTGGAGAGGGTCAGATTGTTTTGGATAAGAGGGGCAGATTGGAGTGCAGAAGATTGGAGTAGAGCACATTGTTTGCATTGGAGAGGGGCATATTGTTTCAATTGGAGTGTGGCGAATTGCAGTGGGGCAGATTGGGGTGGAGTAGGAGTATTCAAGTGAATTGGGGGAGTGGTTTGGATTGGAGTGGGGTGGATTAGATTGGTCTAGTGTGGTTTGGACTGAGTTTGGTGGATTGGTGTGGGGTGTGGTGGGGTGATTTGGAGTGGGGTGTATTGAGATGAACTGCATGATTATGTGTTAAAGCATAATTTCAATAATTATACATAAGAAAGAAACAATGTTGCTTTAACATAATCCTCAACTTTTGTGGACAAAACAAAAGAAAACATGAGTGCAAAGTGAGGAAAGAGGACTTGGCAGAAAAATAGAAAGTTAACTATAGAAAATAAATCCTTGCAATATTGTTTGTCCTTCTTGGCACATTTGTGCCAGTCACACGCCTTCTGTTTGCAGGGCACTAAAAGTTAAAAAGAACAAAATAGTACTTCAGCCATGTTGGGAGCAACGGGCAGGTACTGATTAGGTTGAATCAATCTGTGCTTGGTCCCTGCTCCACAGAGAGGAATGGAAATTGTGTTAGGCCTGCCTTGATGAATTATGAGGTTGTAAGGAAGAGTGCCACGCAAGCCAAAAATTGGTAAGCAATGTGCGGGCTCCAAATGCTATGCTATGCTATGCTATAAGCCCTTTTCTGTATACAAGAGTGTCTCACAAGCGAGACGCATGGGCTAGCGCATGCTCTCGCAGGCTCGATCCTAAAAACTTTCTTTCTCTTTTATCTGTGACGGACAAACGTCCGCTCCACTATCGTGGTGAATTTTAATTAGGACATAGATTATTCAAACATTTTTTTCATACCAATTGTTCATAAACATGGTCTCAATTAGGGAACTTTGACCTTCCCTGTGGGTAAAATAAAAACATTTCTGCAATTTAAAGACTTTGGTTTTGTACCTTCCTCAAACAATGGATGATGCACCAACATTGTGATCCATGAAATGTCCTTTCACAATGATCTCTTGCATGAGCTGAATTCCCTCTCTTTTAGCTCCCAACGCCTCATAGTGGAATTGAAAGCACTTCAGCTTTTTCTGTCGTTCTTATGGTAAAACTGACTTGACATTTCTTAAACCTTAGCTTTGGTAATCTGAATTTTACACTCTTTAAAATTTGAGAGGAGCCCATCTGACCAGTAGAAAGTCTGGCCACATTAGAGTTTTATACCACTGCCGGCTTTGCAAAGTCATTGCTACAGTGAACATCAGTTGAATGATAATGTTTGAATCTGTCTAGGCTTGGGTGTTTACAGAAGCACAGGGTAGGTAGGTTCATCAATATGATACAATTAAAAAACCTTAAAAGTATACATTCTTCTAACAAGTTTTTTGATCAACTGGCTTTGATGTCTATAAGCTTTTTTTCTTGATTTTTTTTAAATCACGCTGTTGCGTCAGCTTAGTTTTCACTACACACAACAGAAACATCACAATTGGTATTTGTATTGGCAGCGCCAGCAAAGAGGCCTCTGAATGAATGACTAAATATCTGGCCCAGCATACGAATTTTGCACTATCAGAAGCAGTAGTGATGCACCAGTTCCTGGACTGTTTTCTTGAATGTGAATGAAGAAAAACAGTACTAGTTGCATGGAGCACAGGGATATTTTTAAGATGGATCCTGTCCTCCCTTCTGGGCTGGGGATGACAAGGCACAGAGATCCTGTCCTGCTATTGAAGATGAGAGATGGTGATGTCAAGATACATTGACTAGTATGAGAGACCTGTGGTCCTCACCACAAATTAGATCAGTCAGTCCAGCAAGCATAATGTAAATACACATTTTATATTTTAAAAATCCCTGCTCTGATTTGGGTGGTTTTATTTAATTTTCAAGTTTTTTTTCTGCAACTGGGTTCTCTATGTTCAGCCCTCCTTTCAAACATTTCCAAGCCTACCCTTAGTTGTGTTCTATTTCCAAGGGATACTAGGCCTGATGTACAAAGCCCTTCAAGGGTTACATCCACAGAAGGGCTTTTTTATATGTACTAAACCCATTTGGGTTTTGTGATCCATTTCGACTCGTAATTAGGAGGGGTCGTAAAAGGGGTAACCCTGCCTAATTACAAATAGCAAAGGCATTAATAATTTGCTATCATAATTGCGGTCGCAAACCATTGGCCAGTTACCAATACCACAAAGGAAGGGTTAACTGATTCACAAAGAGGAAGGCTCATTTGCGAACTGTGTCCACAGCCTGGGAGGGATTTGAGTAGGTGGTTTAAGGCACTTGGCCAGGGCATAGGTCGCATCACAAAAGAAAAGTAAAGACAGGTCGTAAAATGTAGGTGCACTTTTTCTGCCCATCCTTTTGATACATCTAGGACAAAATGGCTTTTCAAATTACCAGGTGGATTTAAAAAGAGTCCCATGTCGTTTCGCACTTTACGGCTGGGTTGTTATTTGTTCTGTTAATGGCGGTAGAATAAAGTTGAAATCCATGGAGATTGTCTCGAAGTATGCGACAGGCCCCCCCCCTCCCTCTTCTCCCCCCCCCACCCCCGCATAGCAAGCAGCGCCTTCATAAATGCTAGCCCGCGCGCCAGAGTCCCTTTATGAGCACCAGACGCCTACAGTGCAGCGAAGCGCGCAATCCTTAATGCCACCTGCATTGATATTTTATGGCACAAAAGCGACATAACTGTCGGGAATCCCTTTGTTAAATGGCCGCATTAAGCAAGCAGTCTCATGAAATGTCTAATCCCCAGTAACCCTCAATCATGTCTGAATGCGGGGACTCCAAATGTCTTCTAGGCAGCAACAATCTACTCAGTTTCACAAGTTAGTTGATGAAACGTCACTCCACTGTTCATCTAAATAAAAGAGTCACTGAACGACAACTCCAAACCAAACTCACAGAAAAGGTGATCTTGTACGAGTAAGACAGCAGCACACACCGTCCCTCACGACCACGAGGCTGGGCTCAGGCGACGCGCACGAGTCGAGACAGAGTGAAGTGAACCCGACCGTTACCTTACGTCACGCGCTCGGCATCCAATATGGATTGCCCGCCCCTGCGGTGACCGGCCAATCCTGGCGCAGTGGCGCTGCATGCAGCACCAGGATTGGCTTGGAGGGCACAGTGACTGCTCGCCCTGTCGCCCTTTTGCTGCCAGCGCTGCCGCCAGCAGGTCCTGCACCCCCCCCTACTAGCTAATGGGGCCGGCCTGGGTGCGCATGCTCGGGCAAGTTGCTGGCCGAAGCATACATGCGGGGAAAAAAACGTTTTTTTAAAGACCTGTCAATCAATCCACACCAGCCAGCCCGGCCCGCCCCCCCCCCCCCCCCCCCGCACACTCCCGATAAAGTCGGGCGCCGTGTAAATGTGGTAAGTAAATGGTAATTATTTCGTAAAAGTTTCCTTTATTTTAATTCTTTAACGCGGGTCCAGGGCTGGTGGGGCTACGCCCCTACGCCCCAATGGACGCACCGCGGCTGTGATGTACCAGTCCACTCCTCCTGCCCTCCATTGCCCAATTCTATGCCCCATCATTGACCTCCTGCTTAAACTCTGTGCTTAGCTTGCTGCCCCTATTCTCCTTCCCCCTGCCCTCCGATGTCTTTGTGCATGCCCCTGCTCCATCCTTTTTGCCCACCATGTCCCATGGACCTTCCACTCCTATCTACTCTGAGTGTTCTGTTGAGCTGCCACTCCCCTCCCACCTGCCTAGCATTGTCAGATGACTGTAACCTGTCCCTGCCACCTCCACCCTGCCTGTCCACATGCCATGCCCCTATCCTCTTCCTCCTGTCCTACATGATCCATTGTACTGCCACACCCTTCTGCCCTCCCTGGTCTGTTGTGCTGCAACTGCTCCTCCTGCCTGCCCCGTGTGGTCTGTTGTGAGGCCCCTTCCCCTGAACTTTCTTGTCTGTGCACAGGTCCTGACCCTCCCTTCTATCCTCCATCGTCCTTTGTGCATGCCCCTGCGCCCTCCTTCTTGCCCATCATAGCCATTGTGCTGCCACTAACCCTCCTACTTGCCATGCATGGTCTTCTGTGCTGCCATGGCCCCTCCCACCTTCCCTGTGTGGTCAGTTAGCTGCCCCTGACCCCCTCCCACCTTCCCTCCATGGTCTGTGTGTATGCCATCACAGTCTCACTGTTGCTCTTCATGGTGTGTCTTGCTTCTAGTGCCCATCCTGCCTGACCTCCATGGCTATCTTGCTGCTCCTGCCCTGCCCCCTTGCCCCCAGCCCTCTGTTTACATGTGCAGACCCCTACTCCCTCCCTCCTGGCTTGTCTGTTCCATTGTAATGCCCCTGATCCGTCCCTCCTGCCCTTTATGGTCTGTTATGCTGCAGCTTTCTCTCCTGTCTGTCCATTATGGTCAGCTAGCTACCATTGCTTCTTGCCCCTCTGTTCTCTGTTGTCCATGTGCATGGTCCTGTCCTCTCCCTCTTGCTTTCTATGGATTGTTGTGCTGCACTCCCGTCCTGCATGCCCTGTGTGGTGTATTGTGCTGCTGCAAACCCTGATGCCTGCCCTGCAGGGTCAGTTTGGTGCACCTCTCCATGTCCCTCCTGTCCTCTGTTATCCAAGTCCATGTCCTATCCCATTTCCTTCCATGATCCAATGTACCATACTTGTGAACATTTTGAACTTGGTAAGAGGGAGATTTTGAAAAAAAACTGGGGTATTGATTTTCCCCTTTGAGTTACATTGAAAAAGAGGAGATTGTAGACAGGAGACAGATCAAATAAAGCCCATTTGAGCTTAAAAACATTGGACGTTTCCTGGCTGAATCGGGTATGTTGGCATGTATGGTTGTACTACCATTGCCTCTTCCTTCTGCCCACAATGGTCTATTACATTGCCACAGCCTCTCTTGCAAGTCCTGTATTGTTGGTTTGTTGCCCCTGCATCCCTTTCCACTGCCCTCCACAGTCTGTTGTGCTTCCACGGCCCTTCCTGCCTGCTCAGTGTGGTTAAATTGTTACCTTTGCACCCTCCTACCTGCCTTCAATTTTCAGAGTCCGTGCCCCTGGCCTCTGCCTCTCAACAGTATCCTAATGAACAACTAGATTGCTAACATTCTATATTTATTACAAAAGTGTGGAACGCCTGACATCATCTTGATGTAATCAAAACTGTAATACCTAGAGCATTTCCTTTAGAAATTACATTATTGGCATCAAAATTATGGTTAGTAAATGTGCTCTAAAAGACTAAAATAAGGACATATTTTCTGAGTTTTCAAATAGCGACAAAGCACTTTTAAATTATTTGTTATCTTTATGTTTTTTTATCCAGTTGACCACTTGATTAAATGTTTCACTTAGGGGAGAGGATGTGGTGTTACTTCCAGAACTGCAGACTTTGCAACTGGGGAACCAGGTTGAAGTTTGTGCTTCAGCTTGACATTCTGTGATTCTGGTCAAATCACTTAGTCTCCCCATGTCTACAACCAAAATGAATATGTTCTTGTGTGATGTAACCAATGCTCATGTAAAGCACTCCAATACCTGACAAGTCTGCACTATATAACACTGCAAAAACACAAAATAATAAGTGTTTTGCACACTTCTGTCATTGGGCTATATTTGGGCTACATCTGGGTGATTTTGGGCTACATTTGGGCTCTTTTGTCTCCGGTGGCCATCTTGGGAGATTTATTTGTTATGAAGTTTCCTAATTTCCTCATGTACTGCAGTCTCCTCAGTAGGAAATGCTTTCAGTTTTTTACTTTGATTCCATCATGAAGCTATTCAGATATGTCACACATTTGCCATAAATTCTGAATGTTAGCACTCTAGTTGCTCATTAGATCACTGTAGTAAAACTACTGTTCACCATGGAAGTCTGCTCCTGGTATTAAAAGTGCATGTTTCAGTCTGCATGTCAGAATATTTTAATGAAATAGAAGAGGATTTGAGAAGTCACTCAAAATGTGCCCTCATTTTCTTTCTTCAGCATTAATCATAATTTCTATGGCAAAATGAACCCTCTCATTGTGTTCCTTTTTAAATTAAATGTTGTAAGTGTTACCGGTTTATTCCAATCAAGATGGCTTCAGGTGTGCCATACTTTTGTCATAATGAAGACAGTAAGCGCTCTAGTTGTTTTTAAGAACATTCTGGGACATTCTGTCATTGGGCTATACTTGGGCTACATCTGGGTGATATTTGGGCTACATTTGGGCTCTTTTGTCTCTGGTGGCAATCTTGGGAGACTTATTTGTTATGAAGTTTCCTAATTTCCTCATTTACTGCAGTCTCCTCAGTAGGAAATACTTTCAGTTTTTTACTTTGATTCCATCAAGAAGGCATTCAGATGTGTCACACATTTGCCATAAATTCAGAATGTTAGCACTCTTTTTGCTCATTAGATCACTGTAGTAAAGCTACTGCTCACCAGGGAAAACTGCTGCTGGTATTGAAAGTGCATGTTTCAGTCTGCATGTCAGAATTTTTTAATGAAATAGAAGAGGATTTGAGAAGTCACTCAAAATGTGCCCTAATTTTTCTTTCTGCAGCACTAATCATACTTTTTATGGAAAAATGAACCCCCTCATTTTGTTCCTTTTTAAATTAAATGTTTTAAGAGTTACCACTTTAATCCAAGCAAGATGGCTTCAGGTGTGCCATACGTTTATCATAAGTAGGACTGTTAGCGCTCTAGTAGTTCTTTCGAACACTCTGGGAAGCTGCAGTAGAACACAAAGGAATCAACTGACAGTCTCTGCCCTTGTTGGATGTACATGTTTTACTGAGAATGTCAGACTTCATTCTCACATGACTGAGAAAGATAATGTGAATTTACAGAAAATAAGCTCTCAGTTTAGCTTATAGATCACCTTCCAAACCTCTGTGGTAAAAGCATGAGAAAATATTTTTCTCTCAATCATGATATCCCAGCAGAAGGCTTTTTCACATGGTGAAATCACCTTAGAACATACCACAATTCCTAAAATGAGTATGGTACCATCAACAAATGATTTATAATGTAACTAAAGTCTTAAAACCTTCTATTAACTGCAATGCTTTTTAATGAGGTGTTATCATGTATATTGGTCCCAAGATGGCTGCCAACACTTCTTGGCTGAAGTGCTGACAGCCAATCAGATCTCAGGATGAGATGTGTGGTTAGGCTCCGCCCACATATATATATGCTTTTAAATGCTATTGTCTCAGGAAATACTGAACAGATTTACACCAGACCTGCAAAAGGCACTTCCTTGACCTTATGGCTACCTCTCTGCCAAATTTCAAGTAATTCTGTTCAGCCGTTCGGGCTGTAGCTGTGTCTAAAGGTCCTACGGAAAAATGCATGGGGAAAACGCGTTTTGGGACCCCCCTTTTTTCTCGGCCCCTGCTTGACGAATCACCCCGAGACTTTCAGGGTAGGAGCTGAACGGAGCGCCCCATTAGTTTTGAAAATTTCGCGAGGATTCGTCAACCGGCGCCAAAGTTATTCAAAATAGAATTTTGAGATTTCCTATGGAAACTAGGTTGTAACTATAACTATCTACTGGCGACCGCCAGTAGATAATATATATATATATATATATATATATATTCACAGAAAAAACCATAGGTTTCAGGGGTGTTATAGTTAGCTGGACTTTTCACTTGTACAAAACAATTGAAATTCCCCCGTTATAGTTAGTTCAGCTAACTATAACTCGCGCGCCCGCAATGCACTGCTGATGACGTCACATATTACATCACTCATGACATGGTCAGTGACATCACTCATGACATCACTGATGACATCTCAAATGACATCACTGATGACATCATCCAGTGAATGTGTGTTTTTCTGAAAATTAAATATGTTTTATATATGTATATCTCAAGGTCGATGGAAGAATAAATGGGTATATAAGTGTCTAAATGGATGATTTGTTTTTGAAAAATTGATTGTGTAACTGACTCATTAAGTGTATCATAGTGAATACATGGCTTAGTGAGTAATGTTTAAATATGTAAATATCTGTATCAGTCTCTCACTTTGTGTATAAGTGGCTGCATGGGTTGGTGAGTAGCTACATGGGTGTCTATATAGGTTATTAGTTAGTTTTTTGAGTATCAGTCTGAGTGTCTCCATGGTTCGGTGGGGGGTATTACGTAGTGCATAGGTGCATGAATGAGTGACTCACTCTTTGTATGTGTTGAAGACAGCATGTGTGCAGGACTGTATGGGTGGATGAGTGTGTGTATGGGTGTGTTAGTGAGTGAATGACTGTCTCAATAGTGTCTTTATGAGTAACTACATATGTTTTAAACTAGTATATGTGACTATTGGTGTATATAAGTGAGTATATATGAGTGAGAGATTGAAAGAGTTCCTGTATGAATAAGTATGTGTTTCTATAAGTGATTGTTTAAAAGACTAAGTATGTGTAAGTTTCCGTAGAAGTAAGTGTGGTGGTGTGTGTATAACTGTATAGGCAAATAAATGTATGTTTGATTCTTTATTAGCATGAGTGACTATGTGTGTGAGTAACTCTATGGATGAGTGGCATTGTGTAACAGGATGTATAGGTGTATGAGTACATATGATGAGTGAATACATGTATGAGTGACTGTATAGGACTGTTGGTGAATGAGTGGATGTGTATGTGGATCTTAGAATTACTGAAGAGGTTGTTGTAACTGGTATTGGTATGTCCATTGTTTTGAAAAGTTTAGTCTCTATTTTTGAATGTGTGTATCAAAGGTTATATTAGGGTGAGAGGAGGTCTGCCACTCTATCACAAGGATGATGTCATCAGTGATGTCATCAGTGATGTCATTTGAGATGTCATCAGTGATGTCATGAGTGATGTCACTGACCATGTCATGAGTGATGTAATATGTGACGTCATCAGCAGTGCATTGCGGGCGCGCGAGTTATAGTTAGCTGAACTAACTATAACGGGGGAATTTCAATGGTTTTGTACAAGTGAAAAGTCCAGCTAACTATAACACCCCTGAAACCTATGGTTTTTTCAGTGAATTTCTGAGGTTTTTTAAATGCTAATTCCTAACTATAACGTGCCTGAAACCTATGGTTTTTTCTGTGAATTTCAAAGGTTTTTTAAATGCTAATTTCTAACTATGCCTACAGAGATAGGACATGTGAAGAAAGAAGAAAAAATGCACAGAAAGAAAAAAAAAGAAGTGCAGAAAGAAGCAACAGAAGTCCTCAAAGACGAAGAAAAGTGCAGGAAGAAGGATAACGTGCAGAAAGAACAAAAAGACGAGCAGAAAGAAGCCTTGTTGCAAAATCATCCTGTACCCTCAACTTTTTCAGACGGAGACTGGTGGTAACTGAGTCTGACTAACCAGTCCTAGAGCCAGTGCTATGTTAAAAGACACTTAGAATACAGTGAAAACACCTACATATACTAGGGAACATTATGCGTTGGGGTCCCCCTGTGATTAGCATGACCTCCTCTGTAAGCCCCTAGTAGATAATAGGGCAGGGGGATTAAAACTACCTCTTAAAACAGGCCACAGGGCGTTTTTGCACAAGTTAACTCAGGCCCCGTCACCTCCCTTCACCACTGTGTAAACACGCCCTGTGTCCGTTTTTAGTTGGGAGATTAAGTTCATTTGAATCCTGAGGGTCCCTAGGGTCCAACTAGCCCACTAGGTACCTCCAGTAAGTGCCACAGAGCTGTGTTGCAGAGAGGTGTAAAAAGTGGCACGGCCTGGACCCCCTCTCTGCAATGCAGCTCAGTGGCGCTTACTGGAAGCACTTGGTGGGCTAGTTAGCCCCCAGGGGCCCACAGTATTGAAGGAAAATTATATCCCCAATTTAAAACGTGCCATAGTGCGTGTTTGCACACGTCACCTCAGGCCCCGTCCCCTCCCTTCACCACTGTGTAAACGCGCCCTGTGGCTGTTCTAAGTTGAGAGATTAAGTCCCCTTGAATCCTAAGGGTCCCTAGGGTCAAACTAGACCACTAGGTACCTTCAGTAAGCACCACAGAGCTGCGTTGCAGAGAGGTGTAAAAAGGGGCTTAGCCTCAGAACACCTGTCTGCAGCGCAGCTCCCTGGTGCATACTGGAGATGCCTGTTGGGCTAGTTGGCCCTCAGGGACCCTCATTATTGAAGAGGAATTAATTTCCCAACTTACAACTCGCCAGGGGGCGCGTTTGCAGAGTGCTGCAAGGAGGGGGCGTGGCCTCCGGCACGATGCCAGTCTTTTATTTATTTTAATTTTTTAAGAAGGGGGGCTGTGTGGTTCCCCTTCTTATTCTAATTTATTGGCCCTGATGACCCCATCCCCCAGGGCCTGTCTCCTAATTATATTTTTTTGACCCCAATCCCCAGGGCCGGCCACTGTTTTTTATTATTTTTAAAAAATATATATTTATAGACACACCTAGGACATGCTGGACAAACCGTACGTACCTATCACCATGACGATTTGCGTGATATTCATTAAAAGGCGACTATGCATACAATGAATCCACGTGGAATGTATTTACACCACTAGTGAAGCTCTGACATGTCTGATGGCCTACCGTGCCTAATTCCGGTAGACACCCTTGTCGTTTATTTATACAAACATGGGTAGCTATTGACGGGCACATTTAAAACACATGCACACCAAGCCATTCAAAGGGGATTCGACAAAAATTCGACCAAAACTATGCAAGAAACCCCCCTCACGGTTAATAAAACACACATCCACTGCCGGATGTGTAATACTTTTTATTTTTCTCTCTGGAAAGGGGACGAACATCACTTGAGAGTCACAGCGCGCTCCTGGCAGAGCCCAATGCTGTGCTACACCCACCATTGCCTGCTGAGTGCCACACACCTCTGTGTTGTATTCCACTAGCTAGTGCATATGCTATGACACTCTCTAGCCCATGTGCACTGTAACACCACCCCGTGAATATGTCATGCCACACTTGTCTTCGCACGGGTTATATTGCCCCATCTAACGTGCCTTCCTCGATGCCTATGTTATAACGCACAGTGCTATGCCATACATATTACAATCTGGGATCCATATCTTTGTCACAGTGCATATGCAACGTTACACTCCCCAGCACATATTTTATATTACAACTTTAGAGACTAGTTAGGTTACACAACACTGCCCTGTGCATATTACACTCCAAGGCGCATATCGCATAGCACGCGTTAGTGCCTGTGCTATCTCGCGCTCTCCAATGAATCTGTCATTGCGCACAATGTATTGCATATTATATTTCATGCCCGGTTCATCTTATATCACACTTTTTGGTGCATAGTTTATACCATACACTATATCTAGTTTTCATTTTCAATCGTGCTCTCAGGACTATGTTCTATATAACACTGTGTTCACCTACCCTTTTCATGG
This sequence comes from Triturus cristatus, assembly GCF_964204655.1. NCBI lineage: Eukaryota > Metazoa > Chordata > Amphibia > Caudata > Salamandridae > Triturus > Triturus cristatus. Next base: position 1,271,377,913 of record NC_140579.1, read on the forward strand.
GCATTACATTTTGCGATAGGGGGTGGAGGGTCAGGGGGTGTTTCTGCCAAGTGAGCCCGGAGTCACAGTCACAAACGTCCTCTTCTTCCTGACTAAAAGTGAGATTATGCTGCATACTTGCTCATATTTTAAGTAGTTCGCACAGACACGTTTTAAAAACAATAAAGTTCCTAATACCCGCCTTCTCTGAACAGTTAGCTTGCTGCCCCATCCCCCTCCTCCCTATCCTCTGTTGTGTGAATCCATGGACTAGCCTCCTCCCTCCTGCCATGCATGGTCTGATGTGCTGCCACTGCCCTCAATTTAGTATGATGTACCAGTCCACTCCTCCTGCCCTCCATTTCCCAATTCTATGCCCCATCATTGACCTCCTGCTTAAACTCTGTGCTTAGCTTGCTGCCCCTATTCTCCTTCCCCCTGCCCTCCGATGACTTTGTGTATGCCCCTGCTCCATCCTTTTTGCCCACCATGTTCCATGGACCTGCCACTCCTGTCTACTCTGAGTGTTCTGTTGAGCTGCCACTCCCCTCCCACCTGCCTAGCATTGTCAGATGACTGTAACCTGTCCCTGCCACCTCCACCCTGCCTGTCCACATGCCATGCCCCTATCCTCTTCCTCCTGTCCTACATGGTCCATTGTACTGCCACACCCTTCTGCCCTCCCTGGTCTGTTGTGCTGCAACTGCTCCTTCTGCCTGCCCCATGCGGTCTGTTGTGAGGCCCCTTCCCCTGAACTTTCTTGTCTGTGCACAGGTCCTGACCCTCCCTTCTATCCTCCATCGTCCTTTGTGTATGCCCCTGCACCCTCCTTCTTGCCCATCATAGCCATTGTGCTACCACTAACCCTGCCACTTGCCATGCATGGTCTTCTGTGCTGCCATGGCCCCTCCCACCTTCCCTGTGTGGTCAGTTAGCTGCCCCTGAACCCCTCCCACCTTCCCTCCATGGTCTGTGTGTATGCCATCACAGTCTCACTGTTGCTCTTCATGGTGTGTCTTGCTTCTAGTGCCCATCCTGCCTGACCTCCATGGCTATATTGCTGCTCCTGCCCTGCCCCCTTGCCCCCAGCCCTCTGTTTACATGTGCAGACCCCTACTCCCTCCCTCCTGGCTTGTCTGTTCCATTGTAATGCCCCTGATCCATCCCTCCTGCCCTTTATGGTCTGTTATGCTGCAGCTTTCTCTCCTGTCTGTCCATTATGGTCCTGCCTCTTGCCCCTCTGTTCTCTGTTGTCCATGTGCATGGTCCTGTCCCCTCCCTCTTGCTTTCTATGGATTGTTGTGCTGCACTCCCGTCCCGCATGCCCTGTGTGGTGTATTGTGCTGCTGCAAACTCTGATGCCTGCCCTGCAGGGTCAGTTTGGTGCACCTCTCCATGTCCCTCCTGTCCTCTGTTATCCAAGTCCATGTCCCTACCCCATTTCCTTCCATGATCCAATGTACCATACTTGCGAACATTTTGAACTTGGTAAGAGGGAGATTTTGAAAAAAAACTGTGGTATTGATTTTCCCCTTTGAGTTATATTGAAAAAGAGGAGATTGTAGACAGGAGACAGATAAAATAAAGCCCATTTGAGCTTAAAAACATTGGACGTTTCCTGGCTGAATCGGGTCTGTTGGCATGTATGGTTGTACTACCATTGCCTCTTCCTTCTGCCCACAATGGTCTATTACATTGCCACAGCCTCTCTTGCAAGTCCTGTATTGTTGGTTTGTTGCCCCTGCCCCCCTTTCCACTGCCCTCCATAGTCTGTTGTGCTGCCATGGCCCTTCCTGCCTGCTCAGTGTGGTTAAATTGTTGCCTTTGCACCCTCCTACCTGCCTTCAATTTTCAGAGTCCGTGCGCCTGGCCTCTGCCTCTCAACAGTATCCTAATGAACAACTAGATTGCTAACCTTCTATATTTATTACAAAAGTGGGGAACGCCTGACGTCATCTTGATGTAATCAAAACTGTAATACCTAGAGCATTTCCTTTAGAAATTACATATATGAGAGGGTCTTATTGGCATCAAAATTATGGTTAGTGCTCTAAAAGACTAAAATAAGGACATATTTTCTGAGTTTTCAAATAGCGAGAAAGCACTTTTAAATTATTTATTACCTTTATGTTTTTTTATCCAGTTGACCACTTGATTAAATGTTGCACTTAGGGGAGAGGATGTGGTGTTACTTCCAGAACTGCAGACTTTGCAACTGGGGAACCAGGTTGGAGTTTCTGCTTCAGCTCGACATTCTGTGATTCTGGTCAAATCACTTAGTCTCCCCATGTCTACAACCAAAATGAATTTGTTCTTGTGTGATGTAACCAATGCTCATGTAAAGCACTCCAATACCTGACAAGTCTGCACTATATAACACTGCAAAAACACAAAATAATAAGTGTTTTGCACACTTCTGTCATTGGGCTATATTTGGGCTACATCTGGGTGATTTTGGGCTACATTTGGGCTCTTTTGTCTCCGGTGGCCATCTTGGGAGATTTATTTGTTATGAAGTTTCCTAATTTCCTCATGTACTGCAGTCTCCTCAGTAGGAAATGCTTTCAGTTTTTTACTTTGATTCCATCATGAAGGTATTCAGATATGTCACACATTTGCCATAAATTCTGAATGTTAGCACTCTAGTTGCTCATTAGATCACTGTAGTAAAACTACTGTTCACCACGGAAGTCTGCTCCTGGTATTAAAAGTGCATGTTTCAGTCTGCATGTCAGAATGTTTTAATGAAATAGAAGAGGATTTGAGAAGTCACTCAAAGTGTGCCCTCATTTTCTTTCTTCAGCATTAATCATAATTTCTATGGCAAAATGAACCCCCTCATTGTGTTCCTTTTTAAATTAAATGTTTTAAGTGTTACCAGTTTATTCCAATCAAGATGGCTTCAGGTGTGCCATACTTTTGTCATAATGAAGACAGTAAGCGCTCTAGTTGTTTTTAAGAACACTCTGGGACATTCTGCCATTGGGCTATACTTGGGCTACATCTGGGTGATATTTGGGCTACATTTGGGCTCTTTTGTCTCTGGTGGCCATCTTGGCAGACTTATTTGTTATGAAGTTTCCTAATTTCCTCATTTACTGCAGTCTCCTCAGTAGGAAATACTTTCAGTTTTTTACTTTGATTCCAAAGGCATTCAGATGTGTCACACATTTGCCATAAATTCAGAATGTTAGCACTCTTTTTGCTCACTAGATCACTGTAGTAAAGCTACTGCTCACCAGGGAAAACTGCTGCTGGTGTTGAAAGTGCATGTTTCAGTCTGCATGTCAGAATTGTTTAATGAAATAGAAGAGGATTTGAGAAGTCACTCAAAATGTGCCCTAATTTTTCTTTCTGCAGCACTAATCATACTTTTTATGGAAAAATGAACCCCCTCATTTTGTTCTTTTTTAAATTAAATGTTTTAAGAGTTACCACTTTAATCCAAGCAAGATGGCTTCAGGTGTGCCATACGTTTATCATAAGTAGGACTGTTAGCGCTCTAGTAGTTCTTTGGAACACTCTGGGAAGCTGCAGTAGAACACAAAGGAATCAACTGACAGTCTCTGCCCTTGTTGGATGTACATGTTTTACTGAGAATGTCAGACTTCATTCTCACATGACTGAGAAAGATAATGTGAATTTACAGAAAATAAGCTCTCAGTTTAGCTTATAGATCACCTTCCAAACCTCTGTGGTAAAAGCATGAGAAAATATTTTTCTCTCAATCATGATATCCCAGCAGAAGGCTTTTTCACATGGTGAAATCACCTTAGAACATACCACAATTCCTAAAATGAGTATGGTACCATCAACAAATGATTTATAATGTAACTAAAGTCTTAAAACCTTCTATTAACTGCAATGCTTTTTAATGAGGTGTTATCATGTATATTGGTCCCAAGATGGCTGCCAACACTTCTTGGCTGAAGTGCTGACAGCCAATCAGATCTCAGGATGAGATGTGTGGTTAGGCTCCGCCCACATATATATATGCTTTTAAATGCTATTGTCTCAGGAAATACTGAACAGATTTACACCAGACCTGCAAAAGGCACTTCCTTGACCTTATGGCTACCTCTCTGCCAAATTTCAAGTAATTCTGTTCAGCCGTTCGGGCTGTAGTTGTGTCTAAAGGTCCTACGGAAAAATAGATGGGGAAAACGCGTTTTGGGAACCCCCTTTTTTCTCGGCCCCTGCTTGACGAATCACCCCGAGACTTTCAGGGTAGGAGCTGAACGGAGCGCCCCATTAGTTTTGAAAATTTTGCGAGGATTCGTCAACCGGCGCCAAAGTTATTCAAAATAGAATTTTGAGATTTCCTATGGAAACTAGGTTGTAACTATAACTATCTACTGGCGACCGCCAGTAGATAATATATATATATATATATATATATATATTCACAGAAAAAACCATAGGTTTCAGGGGTGTTATAGTTAGCTGGACTTTTCACTTGTACAAAACAATTGAAATTCCCCCGTTATAGTTAGTTCAGCTAACTATAACTCGCGCGCCCGCAATGCACTGCTGATGACGTCACATATTACATCACTCATGACATGGTCAGTGACATCACTCATGACATCACTGATGACATCTCAAATGACATCACTGATGACATCATCCAGTGAATGTGTGTTTTTCTGAAAATTAAATATGTTTTATATATGTATATCTCAAGGTCGATGGAAGAATAAATGGGTATATAAGTGTCTAAATGGATGATTTGTTTTTGAAAAATTGATTGTGTAACTGACTGATTAAGTGTATCATAGTGAATACATGGCTTAGTGAGTAATGTTTAAATATGTAAATATCTGTATCAGTCTCTCACTTTGTGTATAAGTGGCTGCATGGGTTGGTGAGTAGCTACATGGGTGTCTATATAGGTTATTAGTTAGTTTTTTGAGTATCAGTCTGAGTGTCTCCATGGTTCGGTGGGGGGTATTACGTAGTGCATAGGTGCATGAATGAGTGACTCACTGTTTGTATGTGTTGAAGACAGCATGTGTGCAGGACTGTATGGGTGGATGAGTGTGTGTATGGGTGTGTTAGTGAGTGAATGACTGTCTCAATAGTGTCTTTATGAGTAACTACATATGTTTTAAACTAGTATATGTGACTATTGGTGTATATAAGTGAGTATATGTGAGAGTGAGAGATTGAAAGAGTTCCTGTATGAATAAGTATGTGTTTCTATAAGTGATTGTTTAAAAGACTAAGTATGTGTAAGTTTCCGTAGAAGTAAGTGTGGTGGTGTGTGTATAACTGTATAGGCAAATAAATGTATGTTTGATTCTTTATTAGCATGAGTGACTATGTGTGTGAGTAACTCTATGGATGAGTGGCATTGTGTAACAGGATGTATAGGTGTATGAGTACATATGATGAGTGAATACATGTATGAGTGACTGTATAGGACTGTTGGTGAATGAGTGGATGTGTATGTGGATCTTAGAATTACTGAAGAGGTTGTTGTAACTGGTATTGGTATGTCCATTGTTTTGAAAAGTTTAGTCTCTATTTTTGAATGTGTGTATCAAAGGTTATATTAGGGTGAGAGGAGGTCTGCCACTCTATCACAAGGATGATGTCATCAGTGATGTCATCAGTGATGTCATTTGAGATGTCATCAGTGATGTCATGAGTGATGTCACTGACCATGTCATGAGTGATGTAATATGTGACGTCATCAGCAGTGCATTGCGGGCGCGCGAGTTATAGTTAGCTGAACTAACTATAACGGGGGAATTTCAATGGTTTTGTACAAGTGAAAAGTCCAGCTAACTATAACACCCCTGAAACCTATGGTTTTTTCAGTGAATTTCTGAGGTTTTTTAAATGCTAATTCCTAACTATAACGTGCCTGAAACCTATGGTTTTTTCTGTGAATTTCAAAGGTTTTTTAAATGCTAATTTCTAACTATGCCTACAGAGATAGGACATGTGAAGAAAGAAGAAAAAATGCACAGAAAGAAAAAAAAGAAGTGCAGAAAGAAGCAACAGAAGTCCTCAAAGACGAAGAAAAGTGCAGGAAGAAGGATAACGTGCAGAAAGAACAAAAAGACGAGCAGAAAGAAGCCTTGTTGCAAATTCATCCTGTACCCTCAACTTTTTCAGACGGAGACTGGTGGTAACTGAGTCTGACTAACCAGTCCTAGAGCCAGTGCTATGTTAAAAGACACTTAGAATACAGTGAAAACACCTACATACACTAGGGAACATTATGCGTTGGGGTCCCCCTGTGATTAGCATGACCTCTTCTGTAAGCCCCTAGTAGATAATAGGGCAGGGGGATTAAAACTACCTCTTAAAACAGGCCACAGGGCGTTTTTGCACAAGTTAACTCAGGCCCCGTCACCTCCCTTCACCACTGTGTAAACACGCCCTGTGTCCGTTTTTAGTTGGGAGATTAAGTTCATTTGAATCCTGAGGGTCCCTAGGGTCCAACTAGCCCACTAGGTACCTCCAGTAAGTGCCACAGAGCTGTGTTGCAGAGAGGTGTAAAAAGTGGCACGGCCTGGACCACCTCTCTGCAATGCAGCTCAGTGGCGCTTACTGGAAGCACTTGGTGGGCTAGTTAGCCCCCAGGGGCCCTCAGTATTGAAGGAAAATTATATCCCCAATTTAAAACGTGCCATAGTGCGTGTTTGCACACGTCACCTCAGGCCCCGTCCCCTCCCTTCACCACTGTGTAAACGCGCCCTGTGGCTGTTCTAAGTTGAGAGATTAAGTCCCCTTGAATCCTAAGGGTCCCTAGGGTCAAACTAGACCACTAGGTACCTCCAGTAAGCACCACAGAGCTGCGTTGCAGAGAGGTGTAAAAAGGGGCTTAGCCTCAGAACACCTGTCTGCAGCGCAGCTCCCTGGTGCATACTGGAGATGCCTGTTGGGCTAGTTGGCCCTCAGGGACCCTCATTATTGAAGAGGAATTAATTTCCCAACTTACAACTCGCCAGGGGGCGCGTTTGCAGAGTGCTGCAAGGAGGGGGCGTGGCCTCCGGCACGATGCCAGTCTTTTATTTATTTTAATTTTTTAAGAAGGGGGGCTGTGTGGTTCCCCTTCTTATTCTAATTTATTGGACCTGATGACCCCATCCCCCAGGGCCTGTCTCCTAATTATATTTTTTTGACCCCAATCCCCAGGGCCGGCCACTGTTTTTTATTATTTTAAAAAAATATATATTTATAGACACACCTAGGACATGCTGGACAAACCGTACGTACCTATCACCATGACGATTTGCGTGATATTCATTAAAAGGCGACTATGCATACAATGAATCCACGTGGAATGTATTTACACCACTAGTGAAGCTCTGACATGTCTGATGGCCTACCGTGCCTAATTCCGGTAGACACCCTTGTCGTTTATTTATACAAACATGGGTAGCTATTGACGGGCACATTTAAAACACATGCACACCAAGCCATTCAAAGGGGATTCGACAAAAATTCGACCAAAACTATGCAAGAAACCCCCCTCACGGTTAATAAAACACACATCCACTGCCGGATGTGTAATACTTTTTATTTTTCTCTCTGGAAAGGGGACGAACATCACTTCAGAGTCACAGCGCACTCCTGGCAGAGCCCAATGCTGTGTTACACCCACCATTGCCTGCTGAGTGCCACACACCTCTGTGTTGTATTCCACTAGCTAGTGCATATGCTATGACACTCTCTAGCCCATGTGCACTGTAACACCACCCCGTGAATATGTCATGCCACACTTGTCTTCGCACGGGTTATATTGCCCCATCTAACGTGCCTTCCTCGATGCCTATGTTATAACGCACAGTGCTATGCCATACATATTACAATCTGGGATCCATATCTTTGTCACAGTGCATATGCAACGTTACACTCCCCAGCACATATTTTATATTACAACTTTAGAGACTAGTTAGGTTACACAACACTGCCCTGTGCATATTACACTCCAAGGCGCATATCGCATAGCACGCGTTAGTGCCTGTGCTATCTCGCGCTCTCCAATGAATCTGTCATTGCGCACAATGTATTGCATATTATATTTCATGCCCGGTTCATCTTATATCACACTTTTTGGTGCATAGTTTATACCATACACTATATCTAGTTTTCATTTTCAATCGTGCTCTCAGGACTATGTTCTATATAACACTGTGTTCACCTACCCTTTTCACGGGCATTACATTTTGCGATAGGGGGTGGAGAGTCAGGGGGTGTTTCTGCCAAGTGAGCCCGGAGTCACAGTCACAAACGTCCTCTTCTTCCTGACTAAAAGTGAGATTATGCTGCATACTTGCTCATATTTTAAGTAGTTCGCACAGACACGTTTTAAAAACAATAAAGTTCCTAATACCCGCCTTCTCTGAACAGTTAGCTTGCTGCCCCATCCCCCTCCTCCCTATCCTCTGTTGTGTGAATCCATGGACTAGCCTCCTCCCTCCTGCCATGCATGGTCTGATGTGCTGCCACTGCCCTCAATTTAGTATGATGTACCAGTCCACTCCTCCTGCCCTCCATTGCCCAATTCTATGCCCCATCATTGACCTCCTGCTTAAAATCTGTGCTTAGCTTGCTGCCCCTATTCTCCTTCCCCCTGCCCTCCGATGACTTTGTGTATGCCCCTGCTCCATCCTTTTTGCCCACCATGTTCCATGGACCTGCCACTCCTATCTACTCTGAGTGTTCTGTTGAGCTGCCACTCCCCTCCCACCTGCCTAGCATTGTCAGATGACTGTAACCTGTCCCTGCCACCTCCACCCTGCCTGTCCACATGCCATGCCCCTATCCTCTTCCTCCTGTCCTACATGGTCCATTGTACTGCCACACCCTTCTGCCCTCCCTGGTCTGTTGTGCTGCAACTGCTCCTTCTGCCTGCCCCATGCGGTCTGTTGTGAGGCCCCTTCCCCTGAACTTTCTTGTCTGTGCACAGGTCCTGACCCTCCCTTCTATCCTCCATCGTCCTTTGTGCATGCCCCTGCACCCTCCTTCTTGCCCATCATAGCCATTGTGCTACCACTAACCCTGCCACTTGCCATGCATGGTCTTCTGTGCTGCCATGGCCCCTCCCACCTTCCCTGTGTGGTCAGTTAGCTGCCCCTGAACCCCTCCCACCTTCCCTCCATGGTCTGTGTGTATGCCATCACAGTCTCACTGTTGCTCTTCATGGTGTGTCTTGCTTCTAGTGCCCATCCTGCCTGACCTCCATGGCTATCTTGCTGCTCCTGCCCTGCCCCCTTGCCCCCAGCCCTCTGTTTACATGTGCAGACCCCTACTCCCTCCATCCTGGCTTGTCTGTCCCATTGTAATACCCCTGATCCATCCCTCCTGCCCTTTATGGTCTGTTGTGCTGCAGCTTTCTCTCCTGTCTGTCCATTATGGTCCTGCCTCTTGCCCCTCTGTTCTCTGTTGTCCATGTGCATGGTCCTGTCCCCTCCCTCTTGCTTTCTATGGATTGTTGTGCTGCACTCCCGTCCCGCATGCCCTGTGTGGTGTATTGTGCTGCTGCAAACTCTGATGCCTGCCCTGCAGGGTCAGTTTGGTGCACCTCTCCATGTCCCTCCTGTCCTCTGTTATCCAAGTCCATGTCCCTACCCCATTTCCTTCCATGATCCAATGTACCATACTTGCGAACATTTTGAACTTGGTAAGAGGGAGATTTTGAAAAAAAACTGTGGTATTGATTTTCCCCTTTGAGTTATATTGAAAAAGAGGAGATTGTAGACAGGAGACAGATAAAATAAAGCCCATTTGAGCTTAAAAACATTGGACGTTTCCTGGCTGAATCGGGTCTGTTGGCATGTATGGTTGTACTACCATTGCCTCTTCCTTCTGCCCACAATGGTCTATTACATTGCCACAGCCTCTCTTGCAAGTCCTGTATTGTTGGTTTGTTGCCCCTGCCCCCCTTTCCACTGCCCTCCATAGTCTGTTGTGCTGCCACGGCCCTTCCTGCCTGCTCAGTGTGGTTAAATTGTTGCCTTTGCACCCTCCTACCTGCCTTCAATTTTCAGAGTCCGTGCCCCTGGCCTCTGCCTCTCAACAGTATCCTAATGAACAACTAGATTGCTAACATTCTATATTTATTACAAAAGTGGGGAACGCCTGACGTCATCTTGATGTAATCAAAACTGTAATACCTAGAGCATTTCCTTTAGAAATTACATATATGAGAGGGTCTTATTGGCATCAAAATTATGGTTAGTGCTCTAAAAGACTAAAATAAGGACATATTTTCTGAGTTTTCAAATAGCGAGAAAGCACTTTTAAATTATTTATTACCTTTATGTTTTTTTATCCAGTTGACCACTTGATTAAATGTTGCACTTAGGGGAGAGGATGTGGTGTTACTTCCAGAACTGCAGACTTTGCAACTGGGGAACCAGGTTGGAGTTTCTGCTTCAGCTCGACATTCTGTGATTCTGGTCAAATCACTTAGTCTCCCCATGTCTACATCCAAAATGAATTTGTTCTTGTGTGATGTAACCAATGCTCATGTAAAGCACTCCAATACCTGACAAGTCTGCACTATATAACACTGCAAAAACACAAAATAATAAGTGTTTTGCACACTTCTGTCATTGGGCTATATTTGGGCTACATCTGGGTGATTTTGGGCTACATTTGGGCTCTTTTGTCTCCGGTGGCCATCTTGGGAGATTTATTTGTTATGAAGTTTCCTAATTTCCTCATGTACTGCAGTCTCCTCAGTAGGAAATGCTTTCAGTTTTTTACTTTGATTCCATCATGAAGGTATTCAGATATGTCACACATTTGCCATAAATTCTGAATGTAAGCACTCTAGTTGCTCATTAGATCACTGTAGTAAAACTACTGTTCACCACGGAAGTCTGCTCCTGGTATTAAAAGTGCATGTTTCAGTCTGCATGTCAGAATTTTTTAATGAAATAGAAGAGGATTTGAGAAGTCACTCAAAATGTGCCCTCATTTTCTTTCTTCAGCATTAATCATAATTTCTATGGCAAAATGAACCCCCTCATTGTGTTCCTTTTTAAATTAAATGTTTTAAGTGTTACCAGTTTATTCCAATCAAGATGGCTTCAGGTGTGCCATACTTTTGTCATAATGAAGACAGTAAGCGCTCTAGTTGTTTTTAAGAACACTCTGGGACATTCTGCCATTGGGCTATACTTGGGCTACATCTGGGTGATATTTGGGCTACATTTGGGCTCTTTTGTCTCTGGTGGCCATCTTGGCAGACTTATTTGTTATGAAGTTTCCTAATTTCCTCATTTACTGCAGTCTCCTCAGTAGGAAATACTTTCAGTTTTTTACTTTGATTCCAAAGGCATTCAGATGTGTCACACATTTGCCATAAATTCAGAATGTTAGCACTCTTTTTGCTCACTAGATCACTGTAGTAAAGCTACTGCTCACCAGGGAAAACTGCTGCTGGTATTGAAAGTGCATGTTTCAGTCTGCATGTCAGAATTTTTTAATGAAATAGAAGAGGATTTGAGAAGTCACTCAAAATGTGCCCTAATTTTTCTTTCTGCAGCACTAATCATACTTTTTATGGAAAAATGAACCCCCTCATTTTGTTCCTTTTTAAATTAAATGTTTTAAGAGTTACCACTTTAATCCAAGCAAGATGGCTTCAGGTGTGCCATACGTTTATCATAAGTAGGACTGTTAGCGCTCTAGTAGTTCTTTGGAACACTCTGGGAAGCTGCAGTAGAACACAAAGGAATCAACTGACAGTCTCTGCCCTTGTTGGATGTACATGTTTTACTGAGAATGTCAGACTTCATTCTCACATGACTGAGAAAGATAATGTGAATTTACAGAAAATAAGCTCTCAGTTTAGCTTATAGATCACCTTCCAAACCTCTGTGGTAAAAGCATGAGAAAATATTTTTCTCTCAATCATGATATCCCAGCAGAAGGCTTTTTCACATGGTGAAATCACCTTAGAACATACCACAATTCCTAAAATGAGTATGGTACCATCAACAAATGATTTATAATGTAACTAAAGTCTTAAAACCTTCTATTAACTGCAATGCTTTTTAATGAGGTGTTATCATGTATATTGGTCCCAAGATGGCTGCCAACACTTCTTGGCTGAAGTGCTGACAGCCAATCAGATCTCAGGATGAGATGTGTGGTTAGGCTCCGCCCACATATATATATGCTTTTAAATGCTATTGTCTCAGGAAATACTGAACAGATTTACACCAGACCTGCAAAAGGCACTTCCTTGACCTTATGGCTACCTCTCTGCCAAATTTCAAGTAATTCTGTTCAGCCGTTCGGGCTGTAGCTGTGTCTAAAGGTCCTACGGAAAAATGGATGGGGAAAACGCGTTTTGGGAACCCCCTTTTTTCTCGGCCCCTGCTTGACGAATCACCCCGAGACTTTCAGGGTAGGAGCTGAACGGAGCGCCCCATTAGTTTTGAAAATTTTGCGAGGATTCGTCAACCGGCGCCAAAGTTATTCAAAATAGAATTTTGAGATTTCCTATGGAAACTAGGTTGTAACTATAACTATCTACTGGCGACCGCCAGTAGATAATATATATATATATATTCACAGAAAAAACCATAGGTTTCAGGGGTGTTATAGTTAGCTGGACTTTTCACTTGTACAAAACAATTGAAATTCCCCCGTTATAGTTAGTTCAGCTAACTATAACTCGCGCGCCCGCAATGCACTGCTGATGACGTCACATATTACATCACTCATGACATGGTCAGTGACATCACTCATGACATCACTGATGACATCTCAAATGACATCACTGATGACATCATCCAGTGAATGTGTGTTTTTCTGAAAATTAAATATGTTTTATATATGTATATCTCAAGGTCGATGGAAGAATAAATGGGTATATAAGTGTCTAAATGGATGATTTGTTTTTGAAAAATTGATTGTGTAACTGACTGATTAAGTGTATCATAGTGAATACATGGCTTAGTGAGTAATGTTTAAATATGTAAATATCTGTATCAGTCTCTCACTTTGTGTATAAGTGGCTGCATGGGTTGGTGAGTAGCTACATGGGTGTCTATATAGGTTATTAGTTGGTTTTTTGAGTATCAGTCTGAGTGTCTCCATGGTTCGGTGGGGGGTATTACGTAGTGCATAGGTGCATGAATGAGTGACTCACTCTTTGTATGTGTTGAAGACAGCATGTGTGCAGGACTGTATGGGTGGATGAGTGTGTGTATGGGTGTGTTAGTGAGTGAATGACTGTCTCAATAGTGTCTTTATGAGTAACTACATATGTTTTAAACTAGTATATGTGACTATTGGTGTATATAAGTGAGTATATGTGAGAGTGAGAGATTGAAAGAGTTCCTGTATGAATAAGTATGTGTTTCTATAAGTGATTGTTTAAAAGACTAAGTATGTGTAAGTTTCCATAGAAGTAAGTGTGGTGGTGTGTGTATAACTGTATAGGCAAATAAATGTATGTTTGATTCTTTATTAGCATGAGTGACTATGTGTGTGAGTAACTCTATGGATGAGTGGCATTGTGTAACAGGATGTATAGGTGTATGAGTACATATGATGAGTGAATACATGTATGAGTGACTGTATAGGACTGTTGGTGAATGAGTGGATGTGTATGTGGATCTTAGAATTACTGAAGAGGTTGTTGTAACTGGTATTGGTATGTCCATTGTTTTGAAAAGTTTAGTCTCTATTTTTGAATGTGTGTATCAAAGGTTATATTAGGGTGAGAGGAGGTCTGCCACTCTATCACAAGGATGATGTCATCAGTGATGTCATCAGTGATGTCATTTGAGATGTCATCAGTGATGTCATGAGTGATGTCACTGACCATGTCATGAGTGATGTAATATGTGACGTCATCAGCAGTGCATTGCGGGCGCGCGAGTTATAGTTAGCTGAACTAACTATAACGGGGGAATTTCAATGGTTTTGTACAAGTGAAAAGTCCAGCTAACTATAACACCCCTGAAACCTATGGTTTTTTCAGTGAATTTCTGAGGTTTTTTAAATGCTAATTCCTAACTATAACGTGCCTGAAACCTATGGTTTTTTCTGTGAATTTCAAAGGTTTTTTAAATGCTAATTTCTAACTATGCCTACAGAGATAGGACATGTGAAGAAAGAAGAAAAAATGCACAGAAAGAAAAAAAAGAAGTGCAGAAAGAAGCAACAGAAGTCCTCAAAGACGAAGAAAAGTGCAGGAAGAAGGATAACGTGCAGAAAGAACAAAAAGACGAGCAGAAAGAAGCCTTGTTGCAAATTCATCCTGTACCCTCAACTTTTTCAGACGGAGACTGGTGGTAACTGAGTCTGACTAACCAGTCCTAGAGCCAGTGCTATGTTAAAAGACACTTAGAATACAGTGAAAACACCTACATACACTAGGGAACATAATGCGTTGGGGTCCCCCTGTGATTAGCATGACCTCCTCTGTAAGCCCCTAGTAGATAATAGGGCAGGGGGATTAAAACTACCTCTTAAAACAGGCCACAGGGCGTTTTTGCACAAGTTAACTCAGGCCCCGTCACCTCCCTTCACCACTGTGTAAACACGCCCTGTGTCCGTTTTTAGTTGGGAGATTAAGTTCATTTGAATCCTGAGGGTCCCTAGGGTCCAACTAGCCCACTAGGTACCTCCAGTAAGTGCCACAGAGCTGTGTTGCAGAGAGGTGTAAAAAGTGGCACGGCCTGGACCACCTCTCTGCAATGCAGCTCAGTGGCGCTTACTGGAAGCACTTGGTGGGCTAGTTAGCCCCCAGGGGCCCTCAGTATTGAAGGAAAATTATATCCCCAATTTAAAACGTGCCATAGTGCGTGTTTGCACACGTCACCTCAGGCCCCGTCCCCTTCCTTCACCACTGTGTAAACGCGCCCTGTGGCTGTTCTAAGTTGAGAGATTAAGTCCCCTTGAATCCTAAGGGTCCCTAGGGTCAAACTAGACCACTAGGTACCTCCAGTAAGCACCACAGAGCTGCGTTGCAGAGAGGTGTAAAAAAGGGCTTAGCCTCAGAACACCTGTCTGCAGCGCAGCTCCCTGGTGCATACTGGAGATGCCTGTTGGGCTAGTTGGCCCTCAGGGACCCTCAGTATTGAAGAGGAATTAATTCCCCAACTTACAACTCGCCAGGGGGCGCGTTTGCAGAGTGCTGCAAGGAGGGGGCATGGCCTCCGGCACGATGCCAGTCTTTTATTTATTTTAATTTTTTAAGAAGGGGGGCTGTGTGGTTCCCCTTCTTATTCTAATTTATTGGCCCTGATGACCCCATCCCCCAGGGCCTGTCTCCTAATTATATTTTTTTGACCCCAATCCCCAGGGCCGGCCACTGTTTTTTATTATTTTTAAAAAATATATATTTATAGACACACCTAGGACATGCTGGACAAACCGTACGTACCTATCACCATGACGATTTGCGTGATATTCATTAAAAGGCGACTATGCATACAATGAATCCACGTGGAATGTATTTACACCACTAGTGAAGCTCTGACATGTCTGATGGCCTACCGTGCCTAATTCCGGTAGACACCCTTGTCGTTTATTTATACAAACATGGGTAGCTATTGACGGGCACATTTAATACACATGCACACCAAGCCATTCAAAGGGGATTCGACAAAAATTCGACCAAAACTATGCAAGAAACCCCCCTCACGGTTAATAAAACACACATCCACTGCCGGATGTGTAATACTTTTTATTTTACTCACTGGAAAGGGGACGAACATCACTTGAGAGTCACAGCGCGCTCCTGGCAGAGCCCAATGCTGTGTTACACCCACCATTGCCTGCTGAGTGCCACACACCTCTGTGTTGTATTCCACTAGCTAGTGCATATGCTATGACACTCTCTAGCCCATGTGCACTGTAACACCACCCCGTGAATATGTCATGCCACACTTGTCTTCGCACGGGTTATATTGCCCCATCTAACGTGCCTTCCTCGATGGCTATGTTATAACGCACAGTGCTATGCCATACATATTACAATCTGGGATCCATATCTTTGTCACAGTGCATATGCAACGTTACACTCCCCAGCACATATTTTATATTACAACTTTAGAGACTAGTTAGGTTACACAACACTGCCCTGTGCATATTACACTCCAAGGCGCATATCGCATAGCACGCGTTAGTGCCTGTGCTATCTCGCGCTCTCCAATGAATCTGTCATTGCGCACAATGTATTGCATATTATATTTCATGCCCGGTTCATCTTATATCACACTTTTTGGTGCATAGTTTATACCATACACTATATCTAGTTTTCATTTTCAATCGTGCTCTCAGGACTATGTTCTATATAACACTGTGTTCACCTACCCTTTTCACGGGCATTACATTTTGCGATAGGGGGTGGAGGGTCAGGGGGTGTTTCTGCCAAGTGAGCCCGGAGTCACAGTCACAAACGTCCTCTTCTTCCTGACTAAAAGTGAGATTATGCTGCATACTTGCTCATATTTTAAGTAGTTCGCACAGACACGTTTTAAAAACAATAAAGTTCCTAACACCCGCCTTCTCTGAACAGTTAGCTTGCTGCCCCATCCCCCTCCTCCCTATCCTCTGTTGTGTGAATCCATGGACTAGCCTCCTCCCTCCTGCCATGCATGGTCTGATGTGCTGCCACTGCCCTCAATTTAGTATGATGTACCAGTCCACTCCTCCTGCCCTCCATTGCCCAATTCTATGCCCCATCATTGACCTCCTGCTTAAACTCTGTGCTTAGCTTGCTGCCCCTATTCTCCTTCCCCCTGCCCTCCGATGTCTTTGTGTATGCCCCTGCTCCATCCTTTTTGC
Source organism: Triturus cristatus (assembly GCF_964204655.1). Taxonomy (NCBI): domain Eukaryota; kingdom Metazoa; phylum Chordata; class Amphibia; order Caudata; family Salamandridae; genus Triturus; species Triturus cristatus. The sequence goes on from NC_140579.1 coordinate 1,271,394,668, forward strand.
CCACCATGTTCCATGGACCTGCCACTCGTATCTACTCTGAGTGTTCTGTTGAGCTGCCACTCCCCTCCCACCTGCCTAGCATTGTCACATGACTGTAACCTGTCCCTGCCACCTCCACCCTGCCTGTCCACATGCCATGCCCCTATCCTCTTCCTCCTGTCCTACATGGTCCATTGTACTGCCACACCCTTCTGCCCTCCCTGGTCTGTTGTGCTGCAACTGCTCCTTCTGCCTGCCCCGTGCGGTCTGTTGTGAGGCCCCTTCCCCTGAACTTTCTTGTCTGTGCACAGGTCCTGACCCTCCCTTCTATCCTCCATCGTCCTTTGTGCATGCCCCTGCACCCTCCTTCTTGCCCATCATAGCCATTGTGCTACCACTAACCCTCCCACTTGCCATGCATGGTCTTCAGTGCTGCCATTGCCCCTCCCACCTTCCCTGTGTGGTCAGTTAGCTGCCCCTGAACCTTTCCCACCTTCCCTCCATGGTCTGTGTGTATGCCATCACAGTCTCACTGTTGCTCTTCATGGTGTGTCTTGCTTCTAGTGCCCATCCTGCCTGACCTCCATGGCTATCTTGCTGCTCCTGCCCTGCCCCCTTGCCCCCAGCCCTCTGTTTACATGTGCAGACCCCTACTCCCTCCCTCCTGGCTTGTCTGTTCCATTGTAATGCCCCTGATCCATCCCTCCTGCCCTTTATGGTCTGTTATGCTGCAGCTTTCTCTCCTGTCTGTCCATTATGGTCCTGCCTCTTGCCCCTCTGTTCTCTGTTGTCCATGTGCACGGTCCTGTCCCCTCCCTCTTGCTTTCTATGGATTGTTGTGCTGCACTCCCGTCCCGCATGCCCTGTGTGGTGTATTGTGCTGCTGCAAACTCTGATGCCTGCCCTGCAGGGTCAGTTTGGTGCACCTCTCCATGTCCCTCCTGTCCTCTGTTATCCAAGTCCATGTCCCTACCCCATTTCCTTCCATGATCCAATGTACCATACTTGCGAACATTTTGAACTTGGTAAGAGGGAGATTTTGAAAAAAAACTGGGGTATTGATTTTCCCCTTTGAGTTATATTGAAAAAGAGGAGATTGTAGACAGGAGACAGATAAAATAAAGCCCATTTGAGCTTAAAAACATTGGACGTTTCCTGGCTGAATCGGGTCTGTTGGCATGTATGGTTGTACTACCATTGCCTCTTCCTTCTGCCCACAATGGTCTATTACATTGCCACAGCCTCTCTTGCAAGTCCTGTATTGTTGGTCTGTTGCTCCTGCCCCCCTTTCCACTGCCCTCCATAGTCTGTTGTGCTGCCACGGCCCTTCCTGCCTGCTCAGTGTGGTTAAATTGTTGCCTTTGCACCCTCCTACCTGCCTTCAATTTTCAGAGTCTGTGCCCCTGGCCTCTGCCTCTCAACAGTATCCTAATGAACAACTAGATTGCTAACATTCTATATTTATTACAAAAGTGGGGAACGCCTGACGTCATCTTGATGTAATCAAAACTGTAATACCTAGAGCATTTCCTTTAGAAATTACATATATGAGAGGGTCTTATTGGCATCAAAATTATGGTTAGTGCTCTAAAAGACTAAAATAAGGACATATTTTCTGAGTTTTCAAATAGCGAGAAAGCACTTTTAAATTATTTATTACCTTTATGTTTTTTTATCCAGTTGACCACTTGATTAAATTTTGCACTTAGGGGAGAGGATGTGGTGTTACTTCCAGAACTGCAGACTTTGCAACTGGGGAACCAGGTTGGAGTTTCTGCTTCAGCTCGACATTCTGTGATTCTTGTCAAATCACTTAGTCTCCCCATGTCTACAACCAAAATGAATTTGTTCTTGTGTGATGTAACCAATGCTCATGTAAAGCACTCCAATACCTGACAAGTCTGCACTATATAACACTGCAAAAACACAAAATAATAAGTGTTTTGCACACTTCTGTCATTGGGCTATATTTGGGCTACATTTGGGTGATTTTGGGCTACATTTGGGCTCTTTTGTCTCCGGTGGCCATCTTGGGAGATTTATTTGTTATGAAGTTTCCTAATTTCCTCATGTACTGCAGTCTCCTCAGTAGGAAATGCTTTCAGTTTTTTACTTTGATTCCATCATGAAGGTATTCAGATATGTCACACATTTGCCATAAATTCTGAATGTTAGCACTCTAGTTGCTCATTAGATCACTGTAGTAAAACTACTGTTCACCATGGAGGTCTGCTCCTGGTATTAAAAGTGCATGTTTCAGTCTGCATGTCAGAATTTTTTAATGAAATAGAAGAGGATTTGAGAAGTCACTCAAAATGTGGCCTCATTTTCTTTCTTCAGCATTAATCATAATTTCTATGGCAAAATGAACCCCCTCATTGTGTTCCTTTTTAAATTAAATGTTTTAAGTGTTACCAGTTTATTCCAATCAAGATGGCTTCAGGTGTGCCATACTTTTGTCATAATGAAGACAGTAAGCGCTCTAGTTGTTTTTAAGAACACTCTGGGACATTCTGCCATTGGGCTATACTTGGGCTACATCTGGGTGATATTTGGGCTCTTTTGTCTCTGGTGGCCATCTTGGCAGACTTATTTGTTATGAAGTTTCCTAATTTCCTCATTTACTGCAGTCTCCTCAGTAGGAAATACTTTCAGTTTTTTACTTTGATTCCAAAGGCATTCAGATGTGTCACACATTTGCCATAAATTCAGAATGTTAGCACTCTTTTTGCTCATTAGATCACTGTAGTAAAGCTACTGCTCACCAGGGAAAACTGCTGCTGGTATTGAAAGTGCATGTTTCAGTCTGCATGTCAGAATTTTTTAATGAAATAGAAGAGGATTTGAGAAGTCACTCAAAATGTGCCCTAATTTTTCTTTCTGCAGCACTAATCATACTTTTTATGGAAAAATGAACCCCCTCATTTTGTTCCTTTTTAAATTAAATATTTTAAGAGTTACCACTTTAATCCAAGCAAGATGGCTTCAGGTGTGCCATACGTTTATCATAAGTAGGACTGTTAGCGCTCTAGTTGTTCTTTGGAACACTCTGGGAAGCTGCAGTAGAACACAAAGGAATCAACTGACAGTCTCTGCCCTTGTTGGATGTACATGTTTTACTGAGAATTTCAGACTTCATTCTCACATGACTGAGAAAGATAATGTGAATTTACAGAAAATAAGCTCTCAGTTTAGCTTATAGATCACCTTCCAAACCTCTGTGGGAAAAGCATGAGAAAATATTTTTCTCTCAATCATGATATCCCAGCAGAAGGCTTTTTCACATGGTGAAATCACCTTAGAACATACCACAATTCCTAAAATGAGTATGGTACCATCAACAAATGATTTATAATGTAACTAAAGCCTTAAAACCTTCTATTAACTGCAATGCTTTTTAATGAGGTGCTATCATGTATATTGGTCCCAAGATGGCTGCCAACACTTCTTGGATGAAGTGCTGACAGCCAATCAGATCTCAGGATGAGATGTGCGGTTAGGCTCCGCCCACATATATATATGATTTTACTTTTGATTTTCTCAGGAACTACTGAACAGATTGACACCAGACCTGCAAAAGGCACATCCCTGACCTGAGGACTACCTCTCTGCCAAATCTCAAGTAATTCTGTTCAGCCGTTCGGGCTGTACCTTGGACTAAAGGTCCCTATGGAAAATTGCATGGGGAAAACGCATTTTGGGACCCCCCTTTTTTCTCAGCCCCCGCTTGACGAATCCCCCCGAGACTTTCAGGGTAGGAGCGGAGCGGAGCGCCCCACCTATTTTAAAAAATTTCGCGAGGATTCGTCAACCGGCGCCAAAGTTATTCCAAATAGAATGTTGCGGATTTCCTATGGAAACACGGTCCTAACTATAACTATCTACTGGCGACCGCCAGTAGATAATATATATATATATATATATATATATATATATATATATATATATATATTACCTACTGGCGGTCGCCAGTAGGTAGTTATAGTTAGGACCACGTTTCCATAGGAAATCCGCAACATTCTATTTTGAATAACTTTGGCGCCGGTCGACGAATCCTCGTGAATTTTTCAAAATAGGTGGGGCGCTACGCTCCGCTCCTACCCTGAAAGTCTCGGGGGGATTCGTCAAGCGGGGGCTGAGATAAAAGGGGGGTCCCAAAATGCGTTTTTCCCATGCATTTTTCCATAGGACCTTTAGACACAGCTACAGCCCGAACGGCTGAACAGAATTACTAGAAATTTGGCAGAGAGGTAGTCCTCAGGTCAAGGAAGTGCCTTTTGTAGGTTTGGTGTAAATCTGTTCAGTAGATTCTGAGAAAATAGCCTTTAAATCAATATATATATCTGAGCAAGCTTACGGTGCGCTTACGGTACGCTTACCGTACGCGTACGGTGGCGTGCGCGAGCGCGATTCTGATTGGCTCTTAGATCTTAGTAAACATTCGAATCGGCCGAAACCAGGAAGCGGCGGCCGCCATTTTCTCTCTCGCACTGAGAGTGTGGATTAAAATACAAAGCACAAAAACATGTAAAGGGGCTGTTTGGACAGCTCCAAAACACCTAGCCATGTTGAGGGAGTCCCCAAAGATCCCCCAAGGCCAAAAACGGAATTTTAATTTTTTCGCTAATTTCGCCGATTACGCTTACCGTACGCGTACGGAAAAAAAATATTAAAAAAAAAAAATTATCCACACTCTCCCCACCCCGTGTGCAAATGGTGCCCGAAGGGCACCATTTGTGCTTGGCTTATAACATTTGCGAAAAATTAAAATATTACCTTTCAAAACGAAGTGCATCATATGTCCTCCATGTGCGCACGGTGCGCGAAGCGCATCGTGCGTACATGGCCCATCTAGCGTAACGTGGGCACGCGGTGCGCGTAGCGCACCGCGTGCCCACCGTGCGTGCACGGCACTAACTGCGTAAAGTGGGCGCGTGGTGCGCGAAGCGCACCGCGTGCTCACTGTGCGTGCACGGTGCGCGAAGCGCACCGTGCACGCACGGAACGAACTGCGTTAAGTGGGCGCGCACGCCACGAATGGCGTAAAGTAACTTAGCATTTAAAAAACCTTGCAAATTCACTGAAAAAACCATAGGTTTCACACATGTTATAGTTAGCGGAAATTTTACTGATAAAAAACCAATGAAATTCCCCCGTTATAGTTAGTGCAGGCAACTATAACTCACGCGACCGCAATCTTCTGCTGATGACATATGTGTCTTTATGAAAAAAAAATATTTGTAATATATGTATAGCTAAAAATTTATGGAAGAAGACATGGGCAAATAAGTGTCTAAATACAGTATTAGCATCAGCAGAGGATTGCGGTCGCGTGAGTTATAGTTGCCTGCACTAACTATAACGGGGGAATTTCATTGGTTTTTTATCAGTAAAATTTCCGCTAACTATAACATGTGTGAAACCTATGGTTTTTTCAGTGAATATATATATATATATTACCTACTGGCAGTCGCCAGTAGGTAGTTATAGTTAGGACCGTGTTTCCATAGGAAATCTCAAAATTCTATTTTGAATAACTTTGGCGCCGGTTGACGAATCCTCGCGAAATTTTCAAAACTAATGGGGCGCTCCGCTCAGCTCCTACCCTGAAAGTTTCGGGGGGATTCGTCAAGCGGGGGCCAAGAAAAAGGGGGGGTCCCAAAACGCGTTTTCCCCATGCATTTTTCGATAGGGACTTTAGTCGCAGCTACAGCCCGAACGGCTGAACAGAATTATGTGAAATTTGGCAGAGAGGTAGCCATAAGGTCCATGAAGTGCCTTTTGCAGGTTTGGTGTAAATCTGTTCAGTATTTCCTGAGAAATTAGCATTTAAATCAATATATATATCTGTACGCGCGTACCGTGCGCGCACTGAGCAAGTACTGTGCGCGCACCTTGCCGTGCGCGAGCGCACTTCTGATTGGTTGTTAGATGTCAGTAAACATTCGAATCGGTGGAAATCAGGAAGCGGCGGCCGCCATTTTGTCTCTCGCATAAAGAGGGGGTGATAAACAAAGGGGGAGAACTTGAAAAGGGGGCAGAGTGGGGAGATATTGACCCACTAGGCATTGTAAGGGGGTCACAGTAGGACCTTGTAGGGCAAAAAAAAAGATTTATATTTTGAAAAAAATATCGCCGAGTGCGCGCACCCAGCGCGCACCCAAAAAAAAACTTTTTTAAAAAAATAATAAAAAATCGCATTTAAGTGTTTAGATATAAAGTGGCTCTAAAAAGAGCCCTTGTGTTTATTGTTTGTTTTTTGGTACCTACAAGTAAGTACCGATGCAGAGTCTAAAGTTCAAGAGGAAGACTCTGTTCCCTTCATCAGTGAAGTGTACACCATCTCCTCTATAAATGTCTTGCATGTTGTAACGCAAGTTGTTGTGGTATATAGATCCCATACCATAGTCTCTGAGGAAAGCAGAAATAGATTTGTTGACGTGCTTCCTTGCTTTGTCAATCTGCGGACAAAATTGGTTGGACCAGTTCCACTTTTGCCTTTGGCATATGTTAGAATATACAAAGGCAGTTTGTGGAAAAAGCGCCATCAATTGCACAAAGGTGTCCTTCATAAACATTTCCAGACCTACCCCAGTTAAAGTGCCTAGGTCATTACCACCACAGTGCACAATAATAAGGTTAGGCTGTGGGAGATGTACAAAGGTTTTCACCAAAGGCATTAATTGGTGCCACTTTAACCCTCTCTGACCAATCCATTTAATGTCTACATTTGGCAAAGCAAGGTCTCTCACCATACCTCTTTTTTCTGCAAATTTTTCACTCCAGAAGACATAGCTGTGACCTACAATCCACACTGTGAACATCTTCAAAGGAGATCTGGATGCACTCAGGAGGTGTCTTTCAGTAGAAAGGCAAAAAGAAATGAAAGACAGTTGAAAAATGGGGGCACACATACTTTTTTTATAAAAAGAACTCATTGGCTGTTTCAAACCATTCTACACTAAAAACTAGGCTGTATGTTTAAATTTTAAAAAGCATGTTTTGTATTGGTTCAGAAAAATGTGTGAGCAAAGAACATTAGTTTGGATTTGCTGTTAGGTTTGAAAAGTCAAGCACTCTTGCTCTTTGGAAATGAAACATTGTCTGCTGAACTTCTGACCTCTCTGCTCACAGCTGTGTTCCATGACCCGTTGCTATGGTAGCAGGCAGAAGTCAAGTTGGGGGAAGGGTACATTTGGAAAGGGGTTGAAGTTTTCAACCAATAGAAATGTGTGATTTCGTTTGAAAAAAAGTGGGAAGCACTGAGATTTGTAATTAACATGTATATGTGTGAAAAAAGAGAGGGAAACTGTGCCATTAACTGGTTCTGCTGAGAGGAGAGAGGTGTTCAGCTCAGAGATTCTGGTCTGATAAACTGCTGTGTGACTGGCACATTTCTTTCCCAAATAACTAATTTTAAAGGTGAGTTATGAGTTTGAGAGGGGGTGTTTGTGGTTAATTTAGATATAAAAAAAAATTGTGATTATTTGTTTAAAGTTGTGATTTACATTTTCTGTTTTGGGAGATATTTAACTGTCTTGAATATGTAAAATATTATGGAGTATGTTTTCACCATAAGTTAATGTGTACTGGTAACAATGAGGAATACTGTTTTGTGCCTACCATCAAACCATGAGTCTGTGTGCAGAGAAGAATTGTTGACAGAGATTTAATTTGTGTTGCTGTTGAAAAGTAAGACTTGCAGTTGAAAGAAAAGGACAGCTTCTTTTTAATTGTGATGGTTAGGATTTAGCAGAAATCACTTTGAAAGAAAAGAGAGGAAAATGGCAGCACATTTGAAAAAAGCATTAGTTCTGTAAGAATTGATGACCCAGGAAAGGGGCAGCCTGTGCTTTGTGCCTACCAACACAGCATGAGTCTGTGTGCATATAGGAATTGTGGCCAGAGATGTATTTTGTGTTGCAGTTGTTTTGTAAAACATGCACTTGCAGGCAAGGGACAGCTTGTTTTCTTCAAATGTGGTGGTTAGCACTCAGCAGAAATCAGGGTAGATTTCCCTTTCAAAATAGCAAAGGCACATGTAGATGCCATATGTTCAAAACTGAAAATAACCCTTAGCACACATGCACTGTTACATATATCTCTGCAGTCTTCATGCAGTTCTGGAAGTCTCTTTGCTCATCTGTCTTGCACCAGACAATACACAGTCTTCAGAAACACACTCTTGGCACACACGCAGCAGCTTCTCCAACACTCTCATGTGTAGTACTCAGCTCTGTGTGCTGTTTCAGATAGCAATGTGTAATGCAAACACATTCAACGTCACCAAGGCCTCATTTAAATTGATCTAGTCTAATCACTCACCCTGTAACACATGGTCATGGTGTTAAGGAGCTGTTAGGACATGTGCTGTTTTCTGCTTCTGTAAATGATATGGGAAATGTGTCAGGCAGTAACAGTAATTTGGTACTATTCAGGGACATTGTTTTGTTCCAAAAAACATAGCATGAGTCTGTGTGCGCACAGGAATTGTGGGCAGAGATTTAGTTTGTGAAGTTGTTGTTCAGTAAGAAATGCAGTCCCAGCAAAGGGGCAGCCTGTGTTATGTGCCTAAAATGATGGCATGACTCTGTGTGCACACAGGAATTGTGGGCAGAGATTTAATTTGTGAAGATGTTGTTCAGTAAGAAATGCAGTCCCAGGAAAGGGGCAGCCTGTGTTATGTGCGTAAAATGATGGCATGAGTCTGTGTGCGCACGGGAATTGTGGGCAGAGATTTAATTTGTGAAGATGTTGTTCAGTAAGAAATGCAGTCCCAGGAAAGGGGCAGCCTGTTGTGTTTACACAAATTATCCCTTAGCACACATGCACTGTTACATACATCCCTGCAGTCTTCATGCAGTTCTGGAAGTCTCTTTGCTCATCTGTCTTGCACCAGACAATACACAGTCTTCAGAAACACACTCTTGGCACACACGCAGCAGCTTCTCCAACACTCTCATGTGTAGTACTCAGCTCTGTGTGCTGTTTCAGATAGCAATGTGTAATGCAAACACATTCAACGTCACCAAGGTCTCATTTAAATTGATCTAGTCTAATCACTCACCCTGTAACACATGGTCATGGTGTTAAGGAGCTGTTAGGACATGTGCTGTTTTCTGCTTCTGTAAATGATATGGGAAATGTGTCAGGCAGTAACAGTAATTTGGTACTATTCAGGGACACTGTTTTCTTCCAAAAAACATAGCATGAGTCTGTGTGCGCACAGGAATTGTGGGCAGAGATTTAATTTGTGAAGATGTTGTTCAGTAAGAAGTGCAGTCCCAGGAAAGGGGCAGCCTGGGGCAGCCTGTGCTTTGTGCCTACCAACACAGCATGAGTCCGTGTGCATATAGGAATTGTGGCCAGAGATGTATTTTGTGTTGCAGTTGTTTTGTAAAACATGCACTTGCAGGAAAGGGACAGCTTGTTTTCTTCAAATGTGGTGGTTAGCACTCAGAAGAAATCACTTAATCGCAAATTGGAGGTAAAAGCTAAAAAATGTAAAACCAACAGGGTAGATTTCCCTTTCAAAATAGCAAAGGCACATGTAGATGCCATATGTTCAAAACTGAAAATAACCCTTAGCACACATGCACTGTTACATACATCCCTGCAGTCTTCATGCAGTTCTGGAAGTCTCTTTGCTCATCTGTCTTGCACCAGACAATACACAGTCTTCAGAAACACACTCTTGGCACACACGCAGCAGCTTCTCCAACACTCTCATGTGTAGTACTCAGCTCTGTGTGCTGTTTCAGATAGCAATGTGTAATGCAAACACATTCAACGTCACCAAGGCCTCATTTAAATTGATCTAGTCTAATCACTCACCCTGTAACAAATGGTCATGGTGCTAAGGAGCTGTTAGGACATGTGCTGTTTTCTGCTTCTGTAAATGATATGGGAAATGTGTCAGGCAGTAACAGTAATTTGGTACTATTTAGGGACACTGTTTTGTTCCAAAAAACATAGCATGAGTCTGTGTGCGCACAGGAATTGTGGGCAGAGATTAAATTTGTGAAGATGTTGTTCAGTAAGAAATACAGTCCCAGGAAAGGGGCAGCCTGTGTTATGTGCCTAAAATGATGGCATGACTCTGTGTGCACACAGGAATTGTGGGCAGAGATTTAATTTATGAAGTTGTTCAGTAAGAATTGCGGTCCCAGGAAAGGGGCAGCCTGTGCTATGTGACTAAAATTATGGCATGAGTCTGTGTGCGCACAGGAATTGTGGGCAGAGATTTAATTTATGAAGTTGTTGTTCAGTAAGAAATGCAGTCCCAGGAAAGGGGCAGCCTGTGTTATGTGTGTAAAATGATGGCATGAGTCTGTGTGCGCACAGGAATTGTGGGCAGAGATTTAATTTGTGAAGATGTTGTTCAGTAAGAAATGCAGTCCCAGGAAAGGAGCAGCCTGTTGTGTTTACACAAATTATCCCTTAGCACACATGCACTGTTACATACATCCCTGCAGTCTTCATGCAGTTCTGGAAGTCTCTTTGCTCATCTGTCTTGCACCAGACAATACACAGTCTTCAGAAACACACTCTTGGCACACACGCAGCAGCTTCTCCAACACTCTCATGTGTAGTACTCAGCTCTGTGTGCTGTTTCAGATAGCAATGTGTAATGCAAACACATTCAACGTCACCAAGGCCTCATTTAAATTGATCTAGTCTAATCACTCACCCTGTAACACATGGTCATGGTGTTAAGGAGCTGTTAGGACATGTGCTGTTTTCTGCTTCTGTAAATGATATGGGAAATGTGTCAGGCAGTAACAGTAATTTGGTACTATTCAGGGACACTGTTTTCTTCCAAAAAACATAGCATGAGTCTGTGTGCGCACAGGAATTGTGGGCAGAGATTTAATTTGTGAAGATGTTGTTCAGTAAGAAGTGCAGTCCCAGGAAAGGGGCAGCCTGGGGCAGCCTGTGCTTTGTGCCTACCAACACAGCATGAGTCTGTGTGCATATAGGAATTGTGGCCAGAGATGTATTTTGTGTTGCAGTTGTTTTGTAAAACATGCACTTGCAGGAAAGGGACAGCTTGTTTTCTTCAAATGTGGTGGTTAGCACTCAGCAGAAATCACTTAATCGCAAATTGGAGGTAAAAGCTAAAAAATTTGAAACCAACAGGGTAGATTTCCCTTTCAAAATAGCAAAGGCACATGTAGATGCCTTATGTTCAAAACTGATAATAACCCTTAGCACACATGCACTGTTACATACACCCCTGCAGTCTTCATGCAGTTCTGGAAGTCTCTTTGCTCATCTGTCTTGCACCAGACAATACACAGTCTTCAGAAACACACTCTTGGCACACACGCAGCAGCTTCTCCAACACTCTCATGTGTAGTACTCAGCTCTGTGTGCTGTTTCAGATAGCACTGTGTAATGCAAACACATTCAACGTCACCAAGGCCTCATTTTCTTTGCTCTACTCTAAACACTCACCCAGGTTGCAGATACTTATGGTATGAAGTAGCTGTTAGGAAATGTGCTCTTTTCTGCCTCTGTGATCTACAAGGAAAATGTGTAAGGCTGTAACAGCAATTATCACTTGATCTACCAGAGTAGTAAATGTGCTTTGAATTTACAAATCAAATTCTGTTTTCTGGTTAGAAGCACAACATGAGGCTGTGTGCGCACAGGAATTGTGGCCACAGATATAATTTGTGTTGCAGTTGTTCTGTAAAACATGCACTTGCAGGAAAGGGGCAGCTTGTTTTTTTTCAACTGTGGTGGTTAGCACTGTGCACTAATTAGTAAATCACAAATGAGAGGTAAATGGAAAAACATTTGAAATTAATGAAAAGTAAAAAAAAATATTTTAATGAATTATAATTACAAAAAGGATTTTTTTTAAAGTTCCTTGCAGGTATTGCTGAGCAACAGTGAAAAAAAAATGCCTTTAAGGACAAGAAAGAGGAAAGAAAAGCAACAACAAGTATATCTGGACAAAACTGGGAAAAAAAAATAGGAGGAGAAGCTGGTGATGGCAAAAAGAAAAAGTCTACTGGTAAGCAGAGCAGAGATTTCTTAAAAAAGATTTTCCAAAAACAAAAAAATGGCAAAAATAACTGTAAAACAAAGAGTGTTTTATGTACAAAGCAACAACACAGTCGACAGAAAAAAAAAAAGCTAATGTACAATCAGAAGTATGTCAAACTGATTTAACACGAAAATTAGATTTTAAAAACATTCGTCAAAAAATGTTTCAGAAAAGAGTGATGTTAAATTTGCTAAAGGATGTGAAAAAATATAAGAAAAAAACAAAATTTATAAAGAAAATTTTTTTTATAGAAAATATTGTAAGTAAGGCTTTGGAAATAAAAAGAAAACTTTTTATTCTAATTTTGAATAGGATGCGTAGATTAGATAAATTACTGAATGCAATGAAGTCACAAAGCAAAAGGAAAAGAGAAGTGAAAAAAAGTAACTTTTGTAAAGTGTTCTTGGGAGAATGGAAACACAGTTCAAGTACTGAACCATTTTTTAATGAAGAGAGTTATCTTCAAAGTAATAGTTTGTTGCATGCAGTTGACACCAATGGTAGAGCATATGAAGTTAAGGATGGTTGTGTGATGGAAAAAGAGAAAATGGTCCCAAGAAATGAGGAAGAAGTAATGGCTGCTGAGCCTATGGGGAGACGTCCAAAAGCCCCAGTGTACACTTGGAACTGTAGTAGTATTTGTACTGTGCGTCAGGAATCTATTGATAAATTACGTGACTTTCTAAGAGAATATAGTAAAAAGAGTGTAAAACAGAAGATGAAGGTGCTTCAAACACTAGATCCATGCAGAGTGAGAGAAAATACTGGTTTGCAGGGACATTCTCTGGCTTGTCTATCTAGAAAAGTGTGTAAAAGTGTTTTTCATCATTTTAGGATGCTGGCTGTTCATCATACTGAAATGAGAAAGTTTGTGAGAACATTGTATTTTGCTAAAAGTCCAGCAGTAAAGTTGAATGAGTTGAATAATGCTCTGTTCCGTGGATCTGTATCAGATGTAGTGAAGGTTACTGATGAGATTCAGTTTTGTTACTTTGGTCCAGAACAAGAAAGTGCAGAAAAGGACACAGTAAATGAGGAAAATGAGGAACAGAATGTAGAACTCATTATTACTAAAAATTTTGAGGATGAAATGACAAAATTTACTATCACCTCTAATGAAAGACCAAATATTACTTGTATTTGTTGCCGCAGAAGTCATTATAAAATTCAAACAAGGAATGTTGATCTGTATAAAAAAAGTGAAAATGAAGATAATTATAAGTGGAAGGATTTTGCAACATATATATTTCTTGAAAATTGTTTTGAATTGGGTGAAGATCAGCGTATTTGTAAATACTGTTATAACAAGTTAGAAGAAAATAGAATGCCGACCAGAGCTGTACATAATAATTTAGAATTGGATGCTATTCCTGCTGAACTTTCTGATTTAAATACATATGAGTCTATACTCATTCAATGTGTTCATCCGTTCCAGACCATAGTACGTATGGAGCCCAAAACTGGTAAATTACCTCCTTCAGATTTACTGAGAGGTTTAAAAGGAAGAGTGGTGTATTTGCCCTTGGATTTGAAAAAAAATATGGAAACTATTGATGCAGATACTTTGGAAACTGAACCATTAGTAATTCTGGTTAATGGTGTACCTACAAAGAATAAGAAGATTTGGCAGGAGCTGGTGGATGTACGAAAAGTACAAAGAGCAAATTTGTATTTGTAAAAAAATAATAAATGGTATGAATCAATTTATATAGATGAAGAAGAAGAAGATTTACAAGAAGACACAGAAACACCAACTGGTCAAATTGAAAAAGTGGACAAGTCAAAGGAAGAAGAAATTTATGAACATTTTAGCATACATCCTCTTCATTCAAAAGAAGTTATGGGAGACACTATTGATCTGTTTCAGATGAAGAAAGCAAAAGGAACTCCCGTGAGTGTATGGGAGAAGAGCTTGGAAGCTCGATGTTTTCCTCAGCTGTTTCCTACAGGAAAAGGTGAACGATACGATGAACGCCCAGAACAGATTCCTGCTTCTGAGTATCGGACTACAAGATTATATGCAAAAGATCCAAGATTTCGTCAAAGTATTCCTTATTTGTTCCATCTTTTATTTGAAAGTGACTTGTCTGCATTATCTTATGCAGTAAATCACATTTTAAAAAGTGGAGTACATTTACAAAATGTGTCTGCTAAGGATTTTATGGAGAAAGTGCAGCACCGAGATGATCATTTGGAAACACAACTGATCAATCTGATGGCTTGTCAGCGTGGGACAAATGAATATTGGTACCGACGCCATGGTGAATTAAAATGCATGTTACGGAATTTAGGAACTCCTACATGGTTTCTAACCCTAAGCTGTGCCGAGTACGCTTGGGATGATTTACTGGATTTTCTACGAGAAGCAAATTCAAACATTAAAAACATTGAATACAAGACAGCAGGAGAACTGTGCTCATTGGATCCAGTTAATGTTTGCAGATATTTCAATCATAGATTTGAGGCTATGATGTCCTTCATCTGCAATAAAAAAAATCCACCTCTTGGAGAAGTAGTGGATTTCTTTTGGAGAAAAGAGTACCAGGCAAGAGGTGCTCCTCATATTCATATGCTGTTGTGGATCAAGGATGCCCCAAAGTTTGGAACAGATACTGATGAAGCAGTGTTATCTTTCATTGAAGAATATGCAACATGTGCTATACCTAAAAGCACAGAAGAGAAAAAGTTAAAAGAACAAGTTTTACGTTTCCAAAGTCATCGGTGTGGAAAATACTGTCGACGGAAGTACAAGACCAAAGATAAATTCTACACAAAGTGTCGATTTGGATTTCCTAGACCTGTTCTTTCAAAAGGAAGAGTCAACAGTTTTATGTCAGCTGTGCGACATACTATAACCAGAAAATCTCCCAAAAATACCTACAACCTAAAAAGAAAAGAAGAGTCTAAATTTATAAATGACTTCAACCCAGTCATTTTATCCATGTGGAATGCTAACATGGATATTCAGTATGTGGCAGACAATTCTATTGCTGTTGCTCGGTATGTGACATCTTACATCACTAAATCTGAGAAAACAGAATTGAAGGAAATGTGGGAAGAGATTTCTCACGAGAAGACTGTCAGTAAGAAGCTGTACAGTTTCAGTTTAAAGATGTTATCGCATCGAGAAATTGGATCCTACGAATGCTCAGATAGGTTATCATCTGCAAGTCTTTACTTGAAATCCAGAAGAATAATTTGGGTAAGCTTAGGCCTTGCAGGAATGAGAAATCGGGTACTGAAATCTGTTGGAGAAATTGAATATTTGGCCGAGAATGACCCAGAAAGTACAGATATTTTGAAATCAAACATGTTGGACACATATTACCCAAAGAGAAGTCATCATCTTGAGAACATGTGTCTCTATGAAGTGCTGTAGAACTACATTTTTTCACGGAAAGCCACAGAAGACATCAACAATGGAAAATATAAAGTCATTGGTGAGGAAGGATGTTTGGTGAAGCAAACAAAAGGAAGTTTGATAAATCACAGGAAGCTCAGTTGCGAAACTACTGAGAAAAAGGAATTTTACTACTTGGCTCTTTTACAGCTGTTTAAACCATGGCGTTCAGAGGACGAACTACTGGGAGAATTTCAAAGCTATGAAGATTCTTTTAATGCTAGCAAAGACAGCATAGAATGCAGTACTTTCACAACTTATGTCCAAATGTTAAATGAAGAAAATGAACAGGAAGCAAAAGTTGCAGCTGAAGTAGCTAGAGACACTTCTCAAGACAGCCAAAGTTCAGGAACACTTAGTCAAGATCCCCTAGGACAAACAATCATAGAAAATGAAGCTGCAGTAGCCATGACTGAAGTAGAAACGGCTATGAATCAAGCACAGGAAGATTCAATCGACTTACTAAATCTGGAACAACAACTGAATGAAGAACAAAAAGAAATTTATGAAGAAGTCACCAAAAAAATTGATCATGGATTACTACATGAAAAGAAAGAGTGCTCATGCACATCATTTGAACCAATCAGGATGTATGTGAGTGGACAAGCTGGAACTGGTAAAAGTTTCTTAATAAAAGTCATCAGAAGCTACCTACAGCAAAAAACAGCTTCAAATTTGTCTTGTGTGGTAACTGCTCCAACTGGGTTAGCAGCTTATAACATAAAAGGAATTACCTTACATCGCTTGCTAATGTTACCAGTGGAGCATGAGAACAAAATAGAATACCACAAGCTAACTGGAGAAGCATGCCTCGAAGTTTCAAGAGTGTTGAAGAAGATGCAAGTTCTCATTATTGATGAGGTGAGCATGGTTTCAAATTTAATGCTTGCCTTTGTGCATTTAAGAATGCAACAAATTCTTAAGACAGACTATGACGTGTTATTTGGAGGAAAACACGTCATAGTTTTTGGAGATCTTTTACAGCTCACTCCAGTTAAAGGACAACCAGTGTTTAATACTGTGACACATGAAGACACGAAGAAGTCATTAGGAAGCATTGGTAATGCGAATATTTGGTCGTTCTTTGAGTACAAAGAACTCACTACCAATATGAGACAAGCAAACGACGAAGATTATGCAAATATTCTGAAAGATATCAGAATTGGACTACTCACAGAAGTTGGCAAAAAAGCATTACAGAGTCGGTTGCTACATAATTTATTTCCAAATGAAGAAATAGTTGCAGAGAAAATATACCAGAACATTGCAGAAAAAAATACTGTAATCTGCTTAATGCCAACACTACGTGAGTGCTCAATATTCAATGAGGAACTTTTGAAATTGGAAAAGGAAGAGATTAAGAAAATGGCAGCAGAGGACAAAATTCAGCATGAAAGAATTACTTTTACATTAACAGGCAAACTGAAAAATAAATTGGATTCACTAGAGAAGAACATTTCCAAAACAGCTGGATTAGAAAAAAATCTATATGTTTGCATGAATTGTCGAGTGATTTTAAGGAGAAATTTGGATGTTGAAAAAGGTTTAGTGAATGGAGCTATGGGAAGAGTTGTGGGTTTTATTAATTATCAGAAAAAAGAAGGAATTGAATGTTTAAAAATAAAATTTGATCAGATAGAAGAAGTTAAAGACATTTGTCGTTGTTCAGTTCGTTTCATGCTTGTGAAAGACTTATATGTGCGTAGGGAACAATTTCCGTTTTCTCTAGCATATGCTGTAACTATTCACAAGTCTCAAGGACTTGTAAACATTGGTTCTACTGTGTTCAAAGAAGGTATGGCATATGTTGCTTTGTCACGAGTGAAAACATTATCTGGTTTATTTATGATAGACTTTGATGACTCAAAAGTTAGTGCTGATACAAACTGTGTAAAGGAGTATAATAGATTAAGAAGAACCTATGCTCCTCATTTAGGTCAGTATCCTGTAATTGAAAAACATGTTGTTTGTCGGAAAAGGAGATTTGAGAATATCTGTAATGTGGATGAACAGAACAAAAAAAAACAGGACAGTGATGTGATAGCAAGGAAAAAGAAAAATAACAGTGTTGAAGAGGTTGTTGGTTGCCATTTTGAAAATAGCTCTGGTGTCAACTGCTATGCAAATGTAGTGCTGAATGTTGTATTTTATCTTGAAAAGTTGCTAGAACAGATAATAGTAAATCATGGAAAAAGATTGTGTTCTCTGCTGAGTCTCCTTTTTGAGAAGCTGAGTACTGATAAAACTGAAATAGAAAGTGCTTCTGATGTTAGAAATCTTTTAGATGTATGTTCTGGATGTACACAGTTTACACAAAATGTCCAGCAAGATGCACAGGAATTCTTAATATATATTTTGAGTGTACTAGAAGATGAAGGAGTAGAAGTAGAAAACTTATTTGGTGTCTCTTACAAATGGGAACATTGCTGTGAAAACTGTATGAACACATGTAGTAGTAATGTTGATTCAGAAAGGTTCATATTTTTACCATTACCACAAAGTAAATCAGTGACTTTTAGTAAATTAGTTAAAGATGCCAATCACAACATGGAATGTTCTGAATGTAAATCAGACATGTTTTCCACATTATTTTTACAGAAATATGGTCAGTATGTAATTTTAATGATGCAACGTTGTAGAGCTGATGGTTCAAAATTGGAAACTTTAATAGAGAAGTTTACAGGACAGCAATTATCAATTTCTGGAAAAACTTTTGTTACAGTTGCAATAATTTTTCATGAAGGACCTACTGTAACTTCTGGGCATTACACAGTTTATCTTAAATGTGAAAAAGGCTGGACACTGTGTAATGATTCCCAATTGATTTTCAAGCAACGTTTGCCTTATGATTTACCCAATTCTTATTTAATTTTTCTGAAACCTAAATTTTGAAAACTAAGAACTGCATCTGAACAAAGCATTTTTTGTATTTTTAAAGGATTATAATTGAAGATATCACTTAAAAAGGATTTTAAAATTACTATTTGGCCTAAAGGAAAAGTAATAAAAACAATTGTGGACTCCTTTGACAGAAATTATTTTGGCATGTGTACTTTTGCGACAAGGTTTAAAGACGGTTTGTCTAGAAAAATTTTATTCATCTAGAAAATTACTTGTAATATATATGTAATATTAATAACAAGGTATATTTTAGTGAGGAAAGTTTTAGGGCTTTTTTTAAACAATCTTTCAGATTGTTTTTTTTTTTGCCCGCTGTTAAATGATGAATACAATTGTTTTCACTATTTTAAGTGAAAATTAAAAAATTCTGAAAACAGCAAAAAAAGGGCAAAAAATTGCTTTGTAAAATATGTTAAAACATGCAATGCTTTTTGTAATGTATGATTGAATATTAATACTTTTTTTCTTTTTTTGCAGAACTGGAAAGAAAAAAATAAAAAAAAAATTCTGTTCCCTTGCAAAATACTTTTAAAAACTTTTTACCAAAAAATATATATATTTTTTTTTAAAATAAGTGAAAAATATTTGTATTTCTCAAATCTCCCATTTCATGCTTACATTTCTTCACCTCTTTTTGTACATTAAATTTTTTTTTTTTTTAAAAACAAAATTTTTAAAAAAAACCTTGGGTGCGCGCAGGGTGCGCGCACCCCAAAAAATAAAAAAAATAAAATAGTTTTTAAGTGGCTCTTAAAAGAGCCCTTGAGTTAATGGAGGGAAACAGGAAGAGAAAAACGAAAAAAAAGAAAAAACATCTATGGCCTATTGCACTCATGGGCATCAAATTTTCTCTGAATGAGATCAAGACTGGTCTCACACACAGAAATAAGTTTGCCACAATCAATGCAACGTGTGGACAACCTCGCAAAACAAGGTGGTCCAAAACGAGGTGAAGAAGAAGGCAAAGGCACCACTGCAGCTGAAGTGCTCGCCTGAGCTGCCGAAGATGTGCTCGGCTGAGCTGCTGCAGATGTCGTCGGTTGAGCAGGTGGAGGGTTTGCTCCAGATGCTCGACGAAAAGTCACTGGATGCATTTTGTCAACATGCCTCAACATAGTGTGAATGCTAAAAGAATACTTCTTGTTAGGATTCCCACGTGACAAGACTTTTTGACAAAGTACACATGTAACTTTAGGTGCATTTACCTTTTTTTGTCCCTCTGGAAAAGTGAAAAACTGCCATATAAAGCTGTCTTTCTGCTTCCTGCTCCTCTGCCTCTCAAGAGTGTCCTGGTCACTGTCTGAAGATGGTTGCTGTTCAGCCATTGTCTCTCAACAACAGAATAGCTCCTTCTCCAAAGGAATCAGAACTAATAATGAGGGGAGTAGGTGTGGTTTGGGAAGAATCTGGAACTGAAAGTACTTCAAACCAATCAAAAGTGATGAATCTTAATCACATGACTAGCCATGAGGGGATTGGGTGTGGTGTTGAAACAATCAGAAACTGAAAGTAATGATAACCAATAAGAAGTGTTGTTTTATTATGCATATAATCCGAGGTGCGCGCACTGAGCAAGCTCAGAGCGCGCACCTCGTGATTACGCATGCGCGAACGCGTAGGAGCGCATGTACATACGTCATATGCGCGCACGTAACGCGCATACGTTGAACACGCGTATACGCGGACGTTATTGCGCGTAATTTAAGCGTATGCGGAAGTGAACCGCGTGGAGCGCGTATGACGCACACACGCATGCGTACGTACGTACGCATACGTCCTGGGTGCGCGCTCCCAGCGCGCACTAGAACGTATGTATGCGTACGTAAATTACGTACGACGGTATTCATAAAAAACTTACGAAAACGTACTAGGAGCGCGCTCAGAGCGCGCACCCAAAAAATTTATATAAAAAAAAAATGGAAAAAATAAATTGCAAAAATTAAATAAACTGTTCAACTTTATCCTAATTCAAATTATTATTTTTTTTTTTTAAAAAAAGAATACAGATAATATATAAATCAATACATAGGATTTTTATTTATATTATAAAAAAAAAATATTTTATTTAATTTTTCAAAAATTAGCATTTAAAAACCCTACAAATTCACTGAAAAAACCAAAGGTTTCACACACGTTATAGTTAGGAATTAGCATTTAAAAAACCTTGCAAATTCACTGAAAAAACCATAGGTTTCACACATGTTATAGTTAGCTGGACATTTCACTCGTGAAAAACCAATGAAATTCCCCCGTTATAGTTAGGAGGCGGAGTCAGCGATGAGGAACATGGCGGCAGGTTAAGCGCCGGCTGCAGCGGCTCTGGGAGAACGCCGAGGCTGAGAACGCTGATAACCGAAGCGGGACAGTATGCGGTTGTAGCTGGCACTTCAAGGCGGTAAGAGTTGGATGGAGTTGGTGCAGTAACGGAGAGGGTTCATTCTTTTAAATCTCGACCTCATTTCTCTGTTTCTCGAGATACGGCTGAGGGGGCGGCATTAGGACCTGCCAAGACCTGCTCTATTGGCCCCATGTGTGGGAAAGAAGTGCAAGCAGGGAACTCGGACGTATGCCGAAGAAGCTGGTGGTTTCGCTCTCGTCTGGTCCTCGTTCTGTTCCAGCTCCGTGTCATTTGAGATGTCATCAGTGATGTCATGAGTGATGTCACTGACCATGTCATGAGTGATGTAATATGTGACGTCATCAGCAGTGCATTGCGGGGGCGCGAGTTATAGTTAGCTGAACTAACTATAACGGGGGAATTTCATTGGTTTTTCACGAGTGAAATGTCCAGCTAACTATAACATGTGTGAAACCTATGGTTTTTTCAGTGAATATATATATATATATATATATATATATATATATTCACAGAAAAAACCATAGGTTTCAGGCACGTTATAGTTAGGAATTAGCATTTAAAAAACCTCAGAAATTCACTGAAAAAACCATAGGTTTCAGGGGTGTTATAGTTAGCTGGACTTTTCACTTGTACAAAACAATTGAAATTCCCCCGTTATAGTTAGTTCAGCTAACTATAACTCGCGCGCCCGCAATGCACTGCTGATGACGTCACATATTACATCACTCATGACATGGTCAGTGACATCCCTCATGACATCACTGATGACATCTCAAATGACATCACTGATGACATCATCCAGTGAATGTGTGTTTTTCTGAAAATTAAATATGTTTTATATATGTATATCTCAAGGTCGATGGAAGAATAAATGGGTATATAAGTGTCTAAATGGATGATTTGTTTTTGAAAAATTGATTGTGTAACTGACTGATTAAGTGTATCATAGTGAATACATGGCTTAGTGAGTAATGTTTAAATATGTAAATATCTGTATCAGTCTCTCACTTTGTGTATAAGTGGCTGCATGGGTTGGTGAGTAGCTACATGGGTGTCTATATAGGTTATTAGTTGGTTTTTTGAGTATCAGTCTGAGTGTCTGCATGGGTCGGTGGGGGGTATTACGTAGTGCATAGGTGCATGAATGAGTGACTCACTCTTTGTATGTGTTGAAGACAGCATGTGTGCAGGACTGTATGGGTGGATGAGTGTGTGTATGGGTGTGTTAGTGAGTGAATGACTGTCTCAATAGTGTCTTTATGAGTAACTACATATGTTTTAAACTAGTATATGTGACTATTGGTGTATATAAGTGGGTATATGTGAGAGTGAGAGATTGAAAGAGTTCCTGTATGAATAAGTATGTGTTTATATAAGTGATTGTTTAAAAGACTAAGTATGTAAGTTTCCGTAGAAGTAAGTGTGGTGGTGTGTGTATAACTGTATATGCAAATAAATGTATGTTTGATTCTTTATTAGCATGAGTGACTATGTGTGTGAGTAACTCTATGGATGAGTGGCATTGTGTAACAGGATGTATAGGTGTATGAGTACATATGATGAGTGAATACATGTATGAGTGACTGTATAGGACTGTTGGTGAATGAGTGGATGTGTATGTGGATCTTAGAATTACTGAAGAGGTTGTTGTAACTGGTATTGGTATGTCCATTGTTTTGAAAAGTTTAGTCTCTATTTTTGAATGTGTGTATCAAAGGTTATATT
Organism: Triturus cristatus; assembly: GCF_964204655.1. Lineage (NCBI taxonomy): Eukaryota > Metazoa > Chordata > Amphibia > Caudata > Salamandridae > Triturus > Triturus cristatus. Next base: position 1,271,417,087 of record NC_140579.1, read on the forward strand.
AGGGTGAGAGGAGGTCTGCCACTCTATCACAAGGATGATGTCATTAGTGATGTCATCAGTGATGTCATTTGAGATGTCATCAGTGATGTCATGAGTGATGTCACTGACCATGTCATGAGTGATGTAATATGTGACGTCATCAGCAGTGCATTGCGGGCGCGCGAGTTATAGTTAGCTGAACTAACTATAACGGGGGAATTTCAATGGTTTTGTACAAGTGAAAAGTCCAGCTAACTATAACACCCCTGAAACCTATGGTTTTTTCGGTGAATTTCTGAGGTTTTTTAAATGCTAATTCCTAACTATAACGTGCCTGAAACCTATGGTTTTTTCTGTGAATTTCAAAGGTTTTTTAAATGCTAATTTTTAACTATGCCTACAGAGATAGGACATGTGAAGAAAGAAGAAAAAATGCACAGAAAGAAAAAAAAGAAGTGCAGAAAGAAGCAACAGAAGTCCTCAAAGACGAAGAAAAGTGCAGGAAGAAGGATAACGTGCAGAAAGAACAAAAAGACGAGCAGAAAGAAGCCTTGTTGCAAAATCATCCTGTACCCTCAACTTTTTCAGACGGAGACTGGTGGTAACTGAGTCTGACTAACCAGTCCTAGAGCCAGTGCTATGTTAAAAGACACTTAGAATACAGTGAAAACACCTACATACACTAGGGAACATTATGCGTTGGGGTCCCCCTGTGATTAGCATGACCTCCTCTGTAAGCCCCTAGTAGATAATAGGGCAGGGGGATTAAAACTACCTCTTAAAACAGGCCACAGGGCGTTTTTGCACAAGTTAACTCAGGCCCGTCACCTCCCTTCACCACTGTGTAAACACGCCCTGTGTCCGTTTTTAGTTGGGAGATTAAGTTCATTTGAATCCTGAGGGTCCCTAGGGTCCAACTAGCCCACTAGGTACCTCCAGTAAGTGCCACAGAGCTGTGTTGAAGAGAGGTGTAAAAAGTGGCACGGCCTGGACCACCTCTCTGCAATGCAGCTCAGTGGCGCTTACTGGAAGCACTTGGTGGGCTAGTTAGCCCCCAGGGGCCCTCAGTATTGAAGGAAAATTATATCCCCAATTTAAAACGTGCCATAGTGCGTGTTTGCACACGTCACCTCAGGCCCCGTCCCCTCCCTTCACCACTGTGTAAACGCGCCTTGTGGCTGTTCTAAGTTGAGAGATTAAGTCCCCTTGAATCCTAAGGGTCCCTAGGGTCACACTAGACCACTAGGTACCTCCAGTAAGCACCACAGAGCTGCGTTGCAGAGAGGTGTAAAAAGGGGCCTAGCCTCAGAACACCTGTCTGCAGCGCAGCTCCCTGGTGCATACTGGAGATGCCTGTTGGGCTAGTTGGCCCTCAGGGACCCTCAGTATTGAAGAGGAATTAATTCCCCAACTTACAACTCGCCAGGGGGCGCGTTTGCAGAGTGCTGCAAGGAGGGGGCGTGGCCTCCGGCACGATGCCAGTCTTTAATTTATTTTAATTTTTTAAGAAGGGGGGCTGTGTGGTTCCCCTTCTTATTCTAATTTATTGGCCCTGATGACCCCATCCCCCAGGGCCTGTCTCCTAATTATATTTTTTTACCCCAATCCCCAGGGCCGGCCACTGTTTTTTATTATTTTTAAAAAATATATATTTATAGACACACCTAGGACATGCTGGACAAACCGTACGTACCTATCACCATGACGATTTGCGTGATATTCATTAAAAGGTGACTATGCATACAATGAATCCACGTGGAATGTATTTACACCACTAGTGAAGCTCTGACATGTCTGATGCCCTACCGTGCCTAATCCCGGTAGACACCCTTGTCGTTTATTTATACAAACATGGGTAGCTATTGACGGGCACATTTAATACACATGCACACCAAGCCATTCAAAGGGGATTCGACAAAAATTCGACCAAAACTATGCAAGAAACCCCCCTCACGGTTAATAAAACACACATCCACTGCCGGATGTGTAATACTTTTTATTTTACTCTCTGGAAAGGGGACGAACATCACTTGAGAGTCACAGCGCGCTCCTGGCAGAGCCCAATGCTGTGTTACACCCACCATTGCCTGCTGAGTGCCACACACCTCTGTGTTGTATTCCACTAGCTAGTGCATATGCTATGACACTCTCTAGCCCATGTGCACTTTAACACCACCCCGTGAATATGTCATGCCACACTTGTCTTCGCACGGGTTATATTGCCCCATCTAACGTGCCTTCCTCGATGCCTATGTTATAACGCACAGTGCTATGCCATACATATTACAATCTGGGATCCATATCTTTGTCACATTGCATATGCAACGTTACACTCCCCAGCACATATTTTATATTACAACTTTAGAGACTAGTTAGGTTACACAACACTGCCCTGTGCATATTACACTCCAAGGCGCATATCGCATAGCACGCGTTAGTGCCTGTGCTATCTCGCGCTCTCCAATGAATCTGTCATTGCGCACAATGTATTGCATATTATATTTCATGCCCGGTTCATCTTATATCACACTTTTTGGTGCATAGTTTATACCATACACTATATCTAGTTTTCATTTTCAATCGTGCTCTCAGGACTATGTTCTATATAACACTGTGTTCACCTACCCTTTTCACGGGCATTACATTTTGCGATAGGGGGTGGAGGGTCAGGGGGTGTTTCTGCCAAGTGAGCCCGGAGTCACAGTCACAAACGTCCTCTTCTTCCTGACTAAAAGTGAGATTATGCTGCATACTTGTTCATATTTTAAGTAGTTCGCACAGACACGTTTTAAAAACAATAAAGTTCCTAATACCCGCCTTCTCTGAACAGTTAGCTTGCTGCCCCATCCCCCTCCTCCCTATCCTCTGTTGTGTGAATCCATGGACTAGCCTCCTCCCTCCTGCCATGCATGGTCTGATGTGCTGCCACTGCCCTCAATTTAGTATGATGTACCAGTCCACTCCTCCTGCCCTCCATTGCCCAATTCTATGCCCCATCATTGACCTCCTGCTTAAACTCTGTGCTTAGCGTGCTGCCCCTATTCTCCTTCTCCCTGCCCTCCGATGTCTTTGTGTATGCCCCTGCTCCATCTTTTTTGCCCACCATGTTCCATGGACCTGCCACTCCTATCTACTCTGAGTGTTCTTTTGAGCTGCCACTCCCCTCCCACCTGCCTAGCATTGTCAGATGACTGTAACCTGTCCCTGCCACCTCCACCCTGCCTGTCCACATGCCATGCCCCTATCCTCTTCCTCCTGTCCTACATGGTCCATTGTACTGCCACACCCTTCTGCCCTCCCTGGTCTGTTGTGCTGCAACTGCTCCTTCTGCCTGCCCCGTGCGGTCTGTTGTGAGGCCCCTTCCCCTGAACTTTCTTGTCTGTGCACAGGTCCTGACCCTCCCTTCTATCCTCCATCGTCCTTTGTGCATGCCCCTGCACCCTCCTTCTTGCCCATCATAGCCATTGTGCTACCACTAACCCTCCCACTTGCCATGCATGGTCTTCTGTGCTGCCATGGCCCCTCCCACCTTCCCTGTGTGGTCAGTTAGCTGCCCCTGAACCCCTCCCACCTTCCCTCCATGGTCTGTGTGTATGCCATCACAGTCTCACTGTTGCTCTTCATGGTGTGTCTTGCTTCTAGTGCCCATCCTGCCTGACCTCCATGGCTATCTTGCTGCTCCTGCCCTGCCCCCTTGCCCCCAGCCCTCTGTTTACATGTGCAGACTCCTACTCCCTCCCTCCTAGCTTGTCTGTTCCATTGTAATGCCCCTGATCCATCCCTCCTGCCCTTTATGGTCTGTTATGCTGCAGCTTTCTCTCCTGTCTGTCCATTATGGTCCTGCCTCTTGCCCCTCTGTTCTCTGTTGTCCATGTGCACGGTCCTGTCCCCTCCCTCTTGCTTTCTATGGATTGTTGTGCTGCACTCCCGTCCCGCATGCCCTGTGTGGTGTATTGTGCTGCTGCAAACTCTGATGCCTGCCCTGCAGGGTCAGTTTGGTGCACCTCTCCATGTCCCTCCTGTCCTCTGTTATCCAAGTCCATGTCCCTACCCCATTTCCTTCCATGATCCAATGTACCATACTTGCGAACATTTTGAACTTGGTAAGAGGGAGATTTTGAAAAAAAACTGGGGTATTGATTTTCCCCTTTGAGTTATATTGAAAAAGAGGAGATTGTAGACAGGAGACAGATAAAATAAAGCCCATTTGAGCTTAAAAACATTGGACGTTTCCTGGCTGAATCGGGTCTGTTGGCATGTATGGTTGTACTACCATTGCCTCTTCCTTCTGCCCACAATGGTCTATTACATTGCCACAGCCTCTCTTGCAAGTCCTGTATTGTTGGTCTGTTGCTCCTGCCCCCCTTTCCACTGCCCTCCATAGTCTGTTGTGCTGCCACAGCCCTTCCTGCCTGCTCAGTGTGGTTAAATTGTTGCCTTTGCACCCTCCTACCTGCCTTCAATTTTCAGAGTCTGTGCCCCTGGCCTCTGCCTCTCAACAGTATCCTAATGAACAACTAGATTGCTAACATTCTATATTTATTACAAAAGTGGGGAACGCCTGACGTCATCTTGATGTAATCAAAACTGTAATACCTAGAGCATTTCCTTTAGAAATTACATATATGAGAGGGTCTTATTGGCATCAAAATTATGGTTAGTGCTCTAAAAGACTAAAATAAGGACATATTTTCTGAGTTTTCAAATAGCGAGAAAGCACTTTTAAATTATTTATTACCTTTATGTTTTTTTATCCAGTTGACCACTTGATTAAATTTTGCACTTAGGGGAGAGGATGTGGTGTTACTTCCAGAACTGCAGACTTTGCAACTGGGGAACCAGGTTGGAGTTTCTGCTTCAGCTCGACATTCTGTGATTCTTGTCAAATCACTTAGTCTCCCCATGTCTACAACCAAAATGAATTTGTTCTTGTGTGATGTAACCAATGCTCATGTAAAGCACTCCAATACCTGACAAGTCTGCACTATATAACACTGCAAAAACACAAAATAATAAGTGTTTTGCACACTTCTGTCATTGGGCTATATTTGGGCTACATTTGGGTGATTTTGGGCTACATTTGGGCTCTTTTGTCTCCGGTGGCCATCTTGGGAGATTTATTTGTTATGAAGTTTCCTAATTTCCTCATGTACTGCAGTCTCCTCAGTAGGAAATGCTTTCAGTTTTTTACTTTGATTCCATCATGAAGGTATTCAGATATGTCACACATTTGCCATAAATTCTGAATGTTAGCACTCTAGTTGCTCATTAGATCACTGTAGTAAAACTACTGTTCACCATGGAAGTCTGCTCCTGGTATTAAAAGTGCATGTTTCAGTCTGCATGTCAGAATTTTTTAATGAAATAGAAGAGGATTTGAGAAGTCACTCAAAATGTGGCCTCATTTTCTTTCTTCAGCATTAATCATAATTTCTATGGCAAAATGAACCCCCTCATTGTGTTCCTTTTTAAATTAAATGTTTTAAGTGTTACCAGTTTATTCCAATCAAGATGGCTTCAGGTGTGCCATACTTTTGTCATAATGAAGACAGTAAGCGCTCTAGTTGTTTTTAAGAACACTCTGGGACATTCTGCCATTGGGCTATACTTGGGCTACATCTGGGTGATATTTGGGCTCTTTTGTCTCTGGTGGCCATCTTGGCAGACTTATTTGTTATGAAGTTTCCTAATTTCCTCATTTACTGCAGTCTCCTCAGTAGGAAATACTTTCAGTTTTTTACTTTGATTCCAAAGGCATTCAGATGTGTCACACATTTGCCATAAATTCAGAATGTTAGCACTCTTTTTGCTCATTAGATCACTGTAGTAAAGCTACTGCTCACCAGGGAAAACTGCTGCTGGTATTGAAAGTGCATGTTTCAGTCTGCATGTCAGAATTTTTTAATGAAATAGAAGAGGATTTGAGAAGTCACTCAAAATGTGCCCTAATTTTTCTTTCTGCAGCACTAATCATACTTTTTATGGAAAAATGAACCCCCTCATTTTGTTCCTTTTTAAATTAAATGTTTTAAGAGTTACCACTTTAATCCAAGCAAGATGGCTTCAGGTGTGCCATACGTTTATCATAAGTAGGACTGTTAGCGCTCTAGTAGTTCTTTGGAACACTCTGGGAAGCTGCAGTAGAACACAAAGGAATCAACTGACAGTCTCTGCCCTTGTTGGATGTACATGTTTCACTGAGAATTTCAGACTTCATTCTCACATGACTGAGAAAGATAATGTGAATTTACAGAAAATAAGCTCTCAGTTTAGCTTATAGATCACCTTCCAAACCTCTGTGGGAAAAGCATGAGAAAATATTTTTCTCTCAATCATGATATCCCAGCAGAAGGCTTTTTCACATGGTGAAATCACCTTAGAACATACCACAATTCCTAAAATGAGTATGGTACCATCAACAAATGATTTATAATGTAACTAAAGCCTTAAAACCTTCTATTAACTGCAATGCTTTTTAATGAGGTGCTATCATGTATATTGGTCCCAAGATGGCTGCCAACACTTCTTGAATGAAGGGCTGACAGCCAATCAGATCTCAGGATGAGATGTGTGGTTAGGCTCCGCCCACATATATATATGATTTTACTTTTGATTTTCTCAGGAACTACTGAACAGATTGACACCAGACCTGCAAAAGGCACATCCCTGACCTGAGGACTACCTCTCTGCCAAATTTCAAGTAATTCTGTTCAGCCGTTCGAGCTGTACCTTGGACTAAAGGTCCCTACGGAAAATTGCATGGGGAAAACGCGTTTTGGGACCCCCCTTTTTTCTCAGCCCCCTCTTGACGAATCCCCCCGAGACTTTCAGGGTAGGAGCGGAGCGGAGCGCCCCACCTATTTTGAAAATTTCGCGAGGATTCGTCATCCGGCGCCAAAGTTATTCCAAATAGAATGTTGCGGATTTCCTATGGAAACACGGTCCTAACTATAACTATCTACTGGCGACCGCCAGTAGATAATATATATATATATATATATGTCACTCCTTCAGCAGGCCCAATGAGTTCTAAGGCAGGGTGCAGCATATTAAAAAGCAGAACATGTGTTTTACATGTTCTGACGGTAAAAACGTACAATTGTCCTTTTTACTGAGAGAGAGTCTGTTAGCCCCATTGGCCCACAAAGTTACATGCTGACAACTCATTTGTGCTAACGTCTGAATGGGACTACCAAAGCTGGTACAGCAAGGTATAAAATAACTTGTTACATTAAGCTCAACGTCATGCCCCAGTCGAAGTTAATGTAACTTGTTGCCACATGCGACTTATAGAAAATTTCCCCTCTGCTGCCCAGTTTTGTAGTGTGGCCATTTACCAGGGGCTAGCCAGGAGACAGACTTCTGCCCACCTGGGGAGACGTTTAAACGTCTCCCACGACAAGTAACAATCGAGACCTGCCGCTAGAAAAGGTATTACCTCCTCCTAGAAGGAAGCCACGTAGGGTGTTAGCCTAAAAGGAAAGCTTCAAACAGGAAATGGTGAACACACTCAAGAGAGGGTGCTTTTTGGTGTGGGTAGACAAGTTGGCATCGGGTAGGGAGAGGGGGAAAACACTGGCCAAACCCATCTAGGGTGGGCTGCCAAGCACCAAACACCACAAGAAGGGTTCAGCCCTGGGAGTGGGTAGAATAGAGTACTCTGAGATAGCTGGATGTCACAATCCATAGGAAGTTATCAAGCGGGTGGGAGTCAAGTCGTTTTTGGCTCGTGACTGTGACCTCCTCTAATGGCACTTTCTGGGAATGAAAGGGAAACCAACAACTCCGATCTTGCTTGGACTGAAGAAGAAATGCCCTGCTGACCCTGGATCCGGCAAAGAAGAGGCTGCACCGAAGTTAGACTGCACCTGCACTGTCCTGCTCATGGAGAAGACGTCCCTGGACTCAGCCAGTCAGTTGGCTGACTTCCTGTTTGATTCACAAGGCCACAAAAGCTGAAGAAGCCTGCCTGGTATGTTGGTTTCCCAGATCACTGGATCGTTGCTCCTCGCCCCTGTACAGCCTGGGAGATCTTACGCTCAAAAGTTGCACCTGAGTGTGCTGGACATCGGAGAATCATCTGAGTGTGGTTTGGTCTCCCAGAAGGAACGTTATCTCCAAATGAAGAGAACCGTGGGTTTTGTAGTGCGTGCTGACCAATAGTCCAGTGGCGGCTGGGCTTTTGCTGAACCAAATGAGTTTCTGAGGGACATCGACTCCCTTAGCCAAAGTTGCGTCACCTGGACTGAGGAGTATCCCCAGGAAGCCACAGTTGACCACACAGCATCTTCACCATCCTGTATTCCTTGCATCAGACTACTCCAGAGACATCAATGGCAAGGGATCTCTGACAGTGGAAAGGGGACTGGGACTGCTTTTCTTGCCAAGGTTACTGTTTCTTCGTATCTTGCTTGTGCCCTTGAGAGGCTCACCACCAGAGTTAGTCATCCAAAGTACTTCCAAGTAACATTGTGTCAAATTTGTTGAATTTTCCAGTGCTTCTTCACATTTTAGTGCAAAACCTTGATGTATTGTGTTAGAAGGCGACCTCAGAGGAGCCCGGAGGGGGCCCTGACTATCCTGAGACCAACCCTCGAGGTATCGTAGCCGGGCACTGGCGGGAGACTCCTCAGGGGAGGAATCTCGTATCTAGGATCGTACACTCGGCACCACACGACAAAGAGACACCACACCGGGAGTTCTTAAGAACAAATCTTTATCAGATCGGAGTTGTAGGATCTTTATGATCAGCAAGGCAAATATATACAAGTGGAGCGCGGGCTCACAGAGTCTTGGAGGGGGTAGGAGGTAGCGGGACAGTTTTTGGGGATATGGATCAAATGCAGGGGCGTACCCGGCGCACAGCTCACAATCCTCGAGCTGGGGGATACGCTTGTCGTCGTCGGGGTCCGGCGGGACCAAGGGAGCCGCGAGTCACTCAGCAGGGCTCAAGCACAAATCGGAGGTCTTACGATCTTTTCGGGGAGCCGCGAGTCACTCAGCAGGGCTCAAGCACAGGTTCGGAGGTCTTACGATCTTCAGGGAGCCGCGAGTCACTCAGCAGGGCTCAAGCACAAGTTCGGAGGTCTTACGATCTTCAGGGAGCCGCGAGTCACTCAGCAGGGCTCAAGCACAAGTTCGGAGGTCTCACGATCTTCAGGGAGCCGCGAGTCACTCAGCAGGGCTCAGGTGTTTCCAAAGGCGAATCTGCCGGACAGTCCCAGAGCACCCCTTGTTATAGGACGACTCCTCTTTGATGTCCGGAGTCTGTGCAGGCAGGGGTCTTGTCACCTGGGGGTCGCTTGTCGGGGTTTCCTGCCATTGTCTTTTGATCCTTTCAGGGCCGGGTCGGGAGGAGTCCCAGACACCCAGCAGGCGTGGAGCCAGCCCTCGGGGAGGCCGGCGGGCCGATCGAAACCCACCTTCCCAGGGGAGCTCAGAGGTACGATGGAAACTGCTCCTCCCTCTCTCATCCCAATGGGAGCGCGATGTCCCCCAGCCGGAGTGGCGCCTCTAGGCCAGGGTCGCGCTGGGGCCAGGCGGCCATCATGGTGCATGAAGTGGGCACGCGGGCCCGGTGTGGCCAAAAGGAGGAAGGCCACGGACGGGGAAGTCCGGGTCGGGTGTGTGTGTGTTCTGGTGGGAAGGATCGGCTAGGCCGTGGGCTCGGGGGCTGCGTGAGGTGCATGGGTCAGGTTATGTGGTGCGGGGACAAGGATGGCTATGCTACGAGGCCGGGTCTAACACGCGTCCCCCCCAGCTGAAAGCCGGAGAGAACTACCCATCCTCTTGGGGGTTCTCTTCGCTGAGGCGGAAGAACCGGGAGAGGCCATCGGCGTTGGCGTGGTCAGTACCAGGGCGATGTTCCACGGTGAAATCCATCCCCTGGAGGGAGATTGACCACCGCAGTAGCTTGGGGTTTTCTCCTCGCATCTGCATGAGCCATCGCAAGGGGCGATGGTCTGTTTGGACCTTGAAATGGGTGCCGAACAGATAAGGGCGTAACTTCTTGAGGGCCCAGACTACGGCGAACGCCACGCGCTCGATGGTGCTCCATCTCTGTTCTCTGGGCAACAGCCTTCGGCTGAGGAAGGCTACGGGCTGGTCTAGGCCTTGGTCATTCACCTGGGACAGGACGGCCCCAATTCCATGCTCGGAGGCGTCCGTTTGTACCACAAACTCCTTGGAGTAGTCGGGAGCCTGAAGGACGGGGGCTGTGCACATGGCCGTTTTTAGGGCATCGAACGCCTCTTGGCAGGCAGGGGTCCACTGCACTTTCTTGGGCTGTTTTTTGGACGTGAGTCCCGTGAGGGGACCGACTAGGCTGCCGTACCCCCGGATGAATCTCCGGTAGTAGCCCGTGAGGCCCAGAAAGGCTCGGACCTCCGTTTGGGTAGTGGGGGGTTCCCAGGCTAGGATGGCGTCGATTTTGGGCTGTAGAGGGGCGACCTGGCCGCTTCCGACCTGGTGCCCCAGGTAGGTTACCGAACCTTGCCCAATCTGGCACTTCCTGGCTTTCACGGTGAGGCCTGCCTGGCGCAGGGCGGTTAGCACCCTCCGGAGGTGCTGGAGGTGCTCACTCCATTCGGAACTGAAAACTGCGATATCGTCTAGATAGGCAGCGCTGAATTTTTCCAGCCCGGCCAGGACTCTATTTACCAGTCGCTGGAAGGTGGCCGGGGCATTTTTCATCCCGAAGGGCATCACGCGAAAGCGATAGTGCCCATCCGGGGTGGAGAAGGCGGACCGCTCCTTGGCTCCTTCTGTGAGCGCAATTTGCCAGTAGCCGCAGGTGAGGTCGAAGGTGCTGAGGAACCGAGCAGCCCCGAGTCGGTCAATGAGCTCGTCGGCTCGGGGAATGGGGTGGGCATCGGCTCGGGTGACTTCATTGAGTCCCCGGTAGTCCACGCAGAAGCGGAGTTCTGGGGCGACACTGGGGGCAGCTGCTTTCGGGACCAGGACCACGGGGCTGGCCCAGGGACTGTCTGAGGGTTGGATCACTCCTAAGGTCAACATCTTCGAGACCTCGGTTTGAATGCAGGACCGGACCCGATCAGGGACTCGGTAGGCTCGGTGTTTCGCCGGCGGGCTGTCTCCGGTATCCACGTCATGGACACACCAGTCGGTGACTTGGGGGACCAGGGAGAAGAGGTCGGAAAACTGCCCTAGGAGCTGGCGGCAATCCTCACGTTGCTGGGAAGTGAGGGATGGGGAGAGGTTCACTCCCTCTACGGAGCCGTCCTTCTCTTTGGTGCACAGGAGATCAGGGAGGGGATCCGACTCCTCCTCGGCCCCGGCATCAGTGGCCAGCAGGAGGCTCAGCTCCGTCCGCACAAAGTGGGGCTTGAGGCGGTTCACGTGGAGGACCCGGAGGGGGTCCCGTGGTGACTGGGCGTCCACCAAGTACGTGACCTGGCTCTTCCGCTCAATCACTTTGAAGGGCCCGGTCCATTTATCCTGGAAGGCGCAGGGTTTCACGGGGGCGATGACCCATACCTGCTGGCCCGGCTGGAACTCGACCAGAGTGGCATTCTGGTCGTACCAGCGCTTCATCTCTTCCTGGCTCGCCTCCAGGTTGGCCTCGGCCATCTCTCGGAACTTCATAGTCTGGTTTCGGAGGGTCAGGACGTATCGGAACACATCTCGGGGGTGGCCTCGGTGCGCCGCCTCCCACCCTTACTTGACCAGGCTGAGGGGCCCCCGGACGGGGTGCCCGTAGAGTAACTCAAAGGGGCTGAACCCCAAGGATTTCTGGGGAACTTCTCAGTAGGCGAACAGGAGGCAGGGGAGCAGGACGTCCCACTTACGCCGGAGGGGCTCTTCCAGGCCCGCGATCATCCCTTTCAGAGTCCTGTTAAACCGCTCTACCAGGCCGTTTCCTTGGGGGTGGTACGGGGTGGTGAATTTATAGGACACTCCGCATTGTTGCCACAAGGACGTCATGTATCTGGAGATGAAGTTCGTACCGCGATCGCTCAGGACCTCGCGGGGAAAACCCATACGGGAAAAGATTCCCATCAACGCCCGGCCCACCACGGGGGCTGTGACGGTGCGCAGGGGTATGGCTTCAGGGTGTCGGGTGGCATGATCCACCAGGACGAGGATAAAGCGGTGCCCTTGGGAGGTTGGGGGGTCCAGAGGCCCCACGATGTCGATCCCGACCCGTTCAAAAGGGGTACTGACGACAGGGAAGGGTTGGAGGGGAGCCTTGCGCTTTCCTCCGCTCTTCCCACTGGCCTGGCACGTGGGACAGGACTTGCAGTGGGCTTCTACGTATGCTTTCATTCTGGGCCAGTAGAAGTGAGTCACGAGGCGACTGTAGGTTTTGTCCTGGCCCAAGTGGCCTGCGAGGGGAACGTCGTGGGCCAAGCCCAGGAGGAGGTCTCGGAAGCGTAGGGGTACCACCAGCACCCGGGCGGATCCTAGCTCCACCGACTTCTGCTCGCTGTACAAAAGGTCATTCTCCCAATACACCCGGTGTGTTCCAGTTTGGTCGCCCGCGTCCTGGGCCTCTGCCTGTTGCCGGGGCCCGACCAGGGAAGGACAGGTAGCCTGCTCTCGGCAGAACTCCTCTCGGGAGGGGCCCCCCTCGTGGCGCCACTGGGCCAATTCGGGCAGATCGCCTAACTCGGTGACCTGTGCGGAGTCGGAAGGTGGGGGTTCGTCACTGGCGACCGGCCCTCCTTGTGGGGGGATGTGGGGACCCTCGGCGGGGACCATCCTGTCTTCAGTGGTCGGGGCGTCGTCGACTTCCCCAAGGGGGGTCAGTCGGGCTGCCATGGATCGGGTGGTGGCGCACACCCACTCAGGGAGACCCATCATCCCTAGGTGGGCCTTGCACTCGACTTGTTTCCAGGGGGAACTTTCCAGGTTGTTCCCCAGGAGACAGTCAACTGGCTGGGAGGTTCTTACTGCGACTTTCAGTTTACCAACCACCGCTCCCCATTCAAAAGGCACCAGGGCTACCTTACACAGACTTTCCGTATTGTCAGCGGAAATGACCGGGCAAAAGACATTGGGGAGGACCTGGTCTTCGTTGACCAAATGACTGAGGACACCGGTGATGCTGGCCCCGGTGTCACGAAGGGCTTCTACTTGGTGGCCATTGATCGTTACGAGCTGCCCATATTTCTTCGTGTTGGAGGGCAGGAGGCTTCCAGGGACCATTTTTCTATCTCCTAAGGATACTAGGGCCATGGCTGCGGGTTCCCACTCTACGGTCTCCTCAACCTCCTCCCCCAGTGCTACATTGGCTATCTGTCTAGCGGGGGGTGCTGCCTGGGTGATGTGTGGGGCCATGGGGCATTCAGGGTCATTGGCGTAATGCCCGGGCTTCTGACAACTTAAACAAGTGATGGTCACCCGGTGCCCCCGTCTCAGGGGGGGGCGGATACAGCTGGTGGGGGTGCCGGGAAAGACGGAGGTTGGGTTTTCGGGGGACTGGACTGGGACTCTCTCTGTCCTCCCTGGTTCCCCCCCCCCTCTCTGGCGGGGTGGTCCCTGACTGGCTCGGGGGTACTCTCCTACAGGGCCCCGGGAGACCCGGGTGTTGGTCCAGCGATCCGCCTCGACAGCCAGCTTTCTCGGATCCGTGAGCTTGCTGTCGAGCAGATGCTGGCGCAGTTCCACAAAGCAGTTCGCAGCCAGGTGTTCCCACAACATAAGGTCGGTTAGTTCTTCTAGGGTGGTTACCTTGCTGCCCTTGATCCACCCATCGAATGCGCGGCTGAAGAAGTTTACATACTCCACCCAGGTGGTGCCCGGGATCTTCCTGCAGTCCCAGAAACTCTGGCGGTACATCTCCGGGGTGAGGCCGTACCTTGTGAGGAGGGCCTCTTTCATGTGGTCGTAGGAGGTCTGCATGGAGGTTGGTAGGTCGAGCAGGGTGTCTCTCCCCTCGCTCAGGAATCGTCCCCACAACCCGGCCCCCCAATCCTTCTGCGGAACCCGATGGGAGGTCATGGCGACCTCGTAGGCCCTGAACCACTGTTGAATGTCATCGTTTTTGTAATATTCTTTGACCACATCCTTGGGGATGTGGACCTTCTGCTCCGCCGGGGAGGCCGCCTCTCGGTTCCCCGGGGGCCGCGCTTCTTCGCTTTTTACTTTTAGCTCCATTTGTTTCAAGCTGCGTTCGTGCTCCAGTTGGAGTCTCCTTCCTTCGTGTTCCCGTTGGAGTTTCTTCTCTTCTAGTTCTCCTTGCACCCGCATCTGTTCCACTGCTAGCTTTTTCTCGGCTAATTTAAACTCGCACTCGATTTTGAGTTTGGCTAATTCGAGTTCGTGATGGCGACTTCTTTCTCTGTCTGCGAGTTCCTCCGGGGATAGGCCCCCGTCTGGTACGAAGCTTCGCACCTGGTTGCTGCTGCGTTCTCCTTGGGAGGGTCCAGCTTTGTCGTGGGGCTCCACCGCTCCTTCTGGGTGGGGGGCTCCAGAATCCACCCAAGCTTTCAGTGCCTTCTGCATATCTTCTTTGGTGTTGAGACCAGTGGTAGCGATTTTGAGTTCTTTGCAGAATTGCTTCAGATCTTCCGCCTGGAACACGGTACTGGTGTTGTTTTCTGTGAGAACCAATTACGTTTCCTTCTGCCATCTTTGTCGGTAGTGCGTCAGCCGTTCACGGTACGATCTCTAGATTATGGGCCCGAATCCCGTCGCTTGTCACCAATGTTAGAAGGCGACCTCAGAGGAGCCCGGAGGGGGCCCTGACTATCCTGAGACCAACCCTCGAGGTATTGTAGCCGGGCACTGGCGGGAGACTCCTCAGGGGAGGAATCTCGTATCTAGGATCGTACACTCGGCACCACACGACAAAGAGACACCACACCGGGAGTTCTAAAGAACAAATCTTTATCAGATCGGAGTTGTAGGATCTTTATGATCAGCAAGGCAAATATATACAAGTGGAGCGCGGGCTCACAGAGTCTTGGAGGGGGTAGGAGGTAGCGGGACAGTTTTTGGGGATATGGATCAAATGCAGGGGCGTACCCGGCGCACAGCTCACAATCCTCGAGCTGGGGGATACGCTTGTCGTCGTCGGGGTCCGGCGGGACCAAGGGAGCCGCGAGTCACTCAGCAGGGCTCAAGCACAAGTCGGAGGTCTTACGATCTTTTCGGGGAGCCGCGAGTCACTCAGCAGGGCTCAAGCACAGGTTCGGAGGTCTTACGATCTTCAGGGAGCCGCGAGTCACTCAGCAGGGCTCAAGCACAAGTTCGGAGGTCTTACGATCTTCAGGGAGCCGCGAGTCACTCAGCAGGGCTCAAGCACAAGTTCGGAGGTCTTACAATCTTCAGGGAGCCGCGAGTCACTCAGCAGGGCTCAGGTGTTTCCAAAGGCGAATCTGCCGGACAGTCCCAGAGCACCCCTTGTTATAGGATGACTCCTCTTTGATGTCCGGAGTCTGTGCAGGCAGGGGTCTTGTCACCTGGGGGTCGCTTGTCGGGGTTTCCTGCCATTGTCTTTTGATCCTTTCAGGGCCGGGTCGGGAGGAGTCCCAGACACCCAGCAGGCGTGGAGCCAGCCCTCGGGGAGGCCGGCGGGCCGATCGAAACCCACCTTCCCAGGGGAGCTCAGAGGTGCGATGGAAACTGCTCCTCCCTCTCTCATCCCAATGGGAGCGCGATGTCCCCCAGCCGGAGTGGCGCCTCTAGGCCAGGGTCGCGCTGGGGCCGGGCGGCCATCATGGTGCATGAAGTGGGCACGCGGGCCCGGTGTGGCCAAAAGGAGGAAGGCCACGGACGGGGAAGTCCGGGTCGGGTGTGTGCGTGTTCTGGTGGGAAGGATCGGCTAGGCCGTGGGCTCGTGGGCTGCGTGAGGTGCATGGGTCAGGTTATGTGGTGCGGGGACAGGGATGGCTATGCTACGAGGCCGGGTCTAACATATTGTGTCAGTAAAAATCTCTATCTCCGGACCGCTCTGGTGGATATTTTTCATTTTGGTGTTTGAGTTCATAAAAATATAAACTATTTTTTTATAAAATGGTTTCTGATTTCTTCAGAGTTGTGTTCTCTTCAATTGTTTTGGTGCCGTTTAAATGCTTTACACTTGCTCTTTTGTTGAAGCCTGACTGCTCGAAACCACAGCTACCCAGGGTTGAGCTAAGGTTTGACAAACGAAGCCTAACTAGCCCTAATAGGGGGAGGTAGTGTATTAAACGGTGAGGTCTCACAACCACACCATATAATACACTCTATTTCCTCACACTAGGGAACAATGACCCCATCCAAAAAAGCAGGTTTCAAACCATGCCACACCTGCAAAAAACATTTTGGTCTAGGACCTGCACAAGGTGTGTCTCTGGTGTCTGGGCCATGACTTGAATTTGTGCAATAAATGTACCCTCAGGAAACCTAAGGCAATCTGGTTCCAGGAGAGGAAGCTGTAGCCGAACACAAGAAGTCACCACCTTCACATAAATCCCACATCAGGTCATGGGCACGGTACCATCGCAGAGACCATTCCTGCGAGAGTTCTGCTTCGTGCTCCAAGTCCTTCAGTAAGTCAAAATCAAAGTCTAAGCACTCATCTAAAGTAGCAAAGCAGAACTTGATCCCATTCCACCACTCCGAACTTAAAGAGTAAGTGTGAGGGTATTGCAATGTCGGTTTTTCACTTGAGAGCTCTCTCATCGTGGAGCAGATTCCATAACTGATTCAGAGGCGCATAGTTCACCAGGCCATTGGCAACACCAAAGTAGATTGAAGCCGAGGTCATGCTGGGGTTTAGGTTCCTTCTGGCACCCCTTTGGACCCCAAGTAACAGCAGGGGCCCCCAGTCAGGTTACTGCTAGCAGATTAATTCTCAGCACAGAATGACCCCTGGGGACCCGTTATGGGCTCTGTACCAACACCAGTACAGACTTCTGTTCTGGCTCCAAAACTTGCACCGGGCCTTTCCACGTTTACACCAATCACAACACCACCGATGCTGTAGGATTATCGGTACTGTTAAAAATGTTGGACACCAAACCGATTTTGGTTCGATCTTGACTGATATCGCACTATGAAATCACAAAAGTACAACCGGTTGTGTCACACCCAGATTCTGACCCAAGGTACATGAAAGCAGAGGTTACATTATCTTTTTGACTCTGACTCAGAGCAAGGGACACCGCAGGATGAAGACGGGCTTTCTCCCCCTCACTATACAGATGATGCCTTTCAAAAAGCCAGTGGGCTTGACACCTCTCCTGATGTAGGGTTTGACTTGCCAATTAAACCACCAGTGAAAGAACGTGTCTCCTGTGCAGTGGAGGTTAAGAGGGGAGCTGAGGTTCTGGATTCACAGCTGCTTGCAGGTGAGACCCATATGCACGTCCTGACAGAAATGTTGCTGTGCCTACTTATAAATAGATAATTTTTTCCACCAAAGATACTACTACAGAGAGCCTTGTGGCTGAGGCCTAAACCAGTAAAGTAAATCCCATCACATTCTGAGCCACCCCTTACAGATAGAGAGTACAAGAGAATTGAGGCTTTTCGGTTAGCATATGTTTTCTTCTGTCAGTCTAGCACTTCAGTCAGTAAATGCTGTTCCTGTAAGACACGGCCAATGAGATCTTGCTGGCAGTCTCAGAAGAACTTAGGGCCTTTTTGGCTCAGAAAGTTCACCGCAATCATGATCTGCAGTGTGGATAAATATGATATCCACATTGGTTTAGATGATACTGGTTGCCTGGGAAGGCCAGCGGCACTTCTGTTGTACTTCACCGACCTGCATGGCTGCGTTCCACAGGATTTTCCAGAGATATATAGACCTCCCTGTGAGCATGCCTTTTGATAGGTCATACCTTTTCAGTGAGAAGGCAGACTCTGTATTAGAGTGCTTTAAGGAAAGTAGAGCTATGGCATGTTCCTTAAATCTGTTGACCCCTGCCAAATAGATTCCACACCAGTTACTAAAAGTCAAAGGCTAGTGAGCTGGCATAGACAGACGAGGGGGGGGGGGTTGGAGAAACAGGATCCATAATTCCCTCCTGGGTGACGATCAATCATGTTCGACAGCTGAGTCTTACAAATTGTTCAACGTGGCTAAGCCCAGTCTTTCCTTTTTGTCCGGCAAATATTCCCCCCCACTTCAGATCAAATGTCAGACAAGCACCTGTCCATTCTTCTGCTAGAGGTGTGGGTGTTGCTCGCCAAAGGTACCATTCAAAGGGTACTGTACTCGTAAAGAGGAGGGGGAAGTTACTCTTGCTGTTTCCTGGTTCTGAAGGATGGGCTTCATACCTATTTTGGACTATCGATCCCTGAATGGTTTCCTTCTGAAGGACAAATCCAAAATGCTCAAGCTGGGCCAGATCAGGTATGCCCTAAACCTAGGTGACTGGATAGTGGCCTTGGACTTACAGGACATGTATTTTCATATATGTGGTCTGCAGTCCTGCAGACAAAATAATCTGCAGTTTAAGGGGGGCTAGGAGCATTTTCAGTTTGAGGTGCTCCTCTTCATCATCAGTGCCTCTCGGTTGTTCAGGAAAGTGATGGCGGTAGTCAGTGCCCACCTTTGAAGGTTGTGGATACTTCCCACCTCAACAGCTGGCTATTGAAGGCAGGCTCACCAGAGTCAGTCATAGACTACCTCTAGACATCAACCTCCTGACACCATTGGTGTTCACTATCAGTGAGTCGAAGTAATGGGTAGCTCCTTCATGGAGGTTTCCATTAGAGAGGCTTTGCACATGTATCGGTTCTGGACCTTCCCTCCACCACAACTCTGGAGATCAGTCTCCATAAGAAGCCCAACTCCACATCAATTTGTTGAAGTAATGGCCATTCCTATAGCTCTGAAGGCCTTTGTGCCATCCATCTAGGAGAGGTTGGTGCAGGTTCTAACAGACCACTCCACCACCATGTGTTACTGCAACAAGCAGAGTGGAGTGGGCTTCTGGCTCCTGTTCTAGAAGGCTCTGTGGCTCTGGGGTTGGAGCACCAGGGCATTTCCCTGATCGCGAACCACCTGGCAGGTCTCTGAATGCCAGAGCAGACAACCTGAACGGGTGGCATCTGGCAGATCACGAGTGGCACCTACTTATAGAAAGGGCACAAGGCATTACCAACAGTGGAGAGAACTCTGGCTAGATATTTTCACCATGGTCAAGAACACACAATACTGAAAGTTTTGCGCACAGGAGTTTTTGCAAGAACACTCGTTAATGGGTGTCCTCCTCCTGGAATGGAACACAAGAATACTGAACGTCTTCCTGCTGCTGCCCAAAATTCTTTAAAATGACTGGGCCCAAGACATCCTAGTGGTCCTGGAGAGTGTGGTGCCAGGGACATGCATCTGTCTTCTCTGATGAAAACCCATTTTACTGTGACTAAAGGTACTACCATTGCATTAGCTTGTCATTGCATCTACCTTGACAGGTCCAGCAGAATGGGCACTCAGACCAAACAGTCCTGTAGGACCGAGCGGGCAGACTCCACTCCACAGACTCCACCTGGGGAAGTACTGGTTGCCACAGATTTCTCACTGCCCTCTGACCTCCCTGCTCTGTAGAGTGGCCTTTTTTTTTTATATCTAAAAAGTCCCAAATTAGTATTCAATAAACTGGTACTTACAAGTGTGGGTGAGGTGTGGGAAATGGAAAAAACAAGACACCAATGTCAGCGCACAGGGGTTGCACTTATATGTAGAACCGTCACTCCCAAGGTGGTACTTTGACAAAGTGGAGCCACATGGTGCTATGTAGCACATGAGAGCTCTGATGGAAAAAAATAAATCCGGAGCCAGTCTGAAACCTGGGAGTATTTTAAGGTGAAGATTCTGCAGTTGGAGTATCCACCAGAAGAAGCATTACTGAAGGTAACATGTTGTTGGAGGCAGGTTTAGTATATGCTGCACACTTAAAGGAGCGATGCACCTTGCACTAATCCAGGCAACCCTTATGGTTATTTTAGTGGTCTTTGATAACCTTAAAGCTCTCGAAGGGGTAGCAGAGCAGCCTTCAGGCTTATCTTGAAGGAGTTTAAAGCAGCTTCTTTTGCCACATTTAATCAATAGTGTAGATTAGATAAGAAAGAACCACACAGTGTTTATATAGAGTTATGGATATTTATTACACAACACTATCATTTAGTATATCTCCTATCAGAATAACAAACATAAGAATAATTCAAGGGAATCAGGTAAGTAGCACATATATACACTCGTCTCCAGGGGGAGACCAAACCATACAGTAAATAAGTGGAATGCCAACTGCAAACGAGAATGGGACTTAGAAGAGCCTGGAGGACCAGGAACCATCCAATGTAAGTGCCCAGGAGGCTGTGTGCAGAGTGAAAACACAGCCATGTGTTCAATGGAGAAGTCACGGTTGCAATTTTGAAGAAAAAGAACCCTTCCCAGAGGACCCTGAAGAAACCCTTTGGAGGACGGAAGGTTGGAGAGCCATCCCACCCATGGAGCACTGGGAACCAGGTTACCTGCACCAGGGAAGACTGGTGCGTAGGGGTGAAGTGACGACAGAACCTCCAGTAGACGACAATAGGAGAGTCGAGAAGATATGCTTCTCCAGAAGTCTGTGAAGATGTTGGGTGGAATCCAAGGGTGGATTCTTAAAGAGGTGAACCAGCAAGCAGAGGGAACAGAGTCTATGCCACTCGGAGGTGACCTGGAGGCACAGAAGCACAATGCCCACCTTTACTGGGTTCAGAAGAGTACACTAGCTGTTCCACGTCGGATGTCTGTGTCCAGGTGGTTGGTGTCAGGCAGGAGCACCAACAAGCGTTGGTAGCCACAACTGGCGTGAAGACGAAAAGAAGCAATCGTTGGGACCAGCAAGGTCCAAGAGACTCACCATGTGCAGGAGAGTCAGAGCAGGCCCTGAGCAAGCAAGGGAGCTCACCAAAGCAAAAGAAGGCCATTGAAAGGACCCACAAGCCAAAAGGCACAGGTGTCGCAAAAGGAACTCTGGCAGCTCAACAAAGATGAAGGCCCCCAATGCAAGGGATGCAGGGAGGATGCTGTTCTTCGAGGGATGAGATGCTGGAGCTTCTTGTAACCCGAAGATCTCTGCAGTGCAGAGCCAACAAGCCTTTGTAATGGCAAGTTGACGCAGTGCACAGGGGTTTGGACCCAACGACTCAGACAAGGGATACTGTCATCCAAATTGCAGGGAAGACAGGTCAGGCCTCAAGGGAACCACACATCCACCACCTGTGTTACTGAACCTCGGTAAGTCCTTAGGACGACAGGAGCAGCAGATCGGTCGGCTTCAATGTGGTGCCTGCAGATGTAGGGGAGTGACTTCTTTTTTCCAAGGGAGATTACTTCCAATGTCCTTGATGCCTATAGGTCTCTGGCGAACCTGAGTGAAGCACCGAGACAGATGAGGTATAATACTTGCAGAACAGCGAGGCCAGGAGCAGCAGGAGCCTTCCTTGATGCAGTCTCAATTTCAGGCGATGTTCGGCAAAGTCAAAGTGTCCAGACGGTTGAAGTGTGTCTTGGTTTCAGAGATGAGTCTTATTCCATGACGAATCTGAGGACCCATCCATGGGGGAACCCTTAAATACCCAAGGAAAGGGTTGGAACAACTCGGGGATCCCTCCCAGAGGAGGGGTTGGACAGAAGCGAGGATACTCCCTATCCTTTGTCCAGTTTCACACCAGAGCAGGAACCAAGGGTTCCTGAACTGGCTCAAACCGATGTATGAAAGGAGGGCGCCAAATGTGCCCTTCAATGCAGTCTGGTGGTGCTGGAAAGCACCCCCACCCCAGTCTAAGCACTAAACCCTATTTGGGAGGTGGCCACACCTCCCTGTGACAGGAAACCTATTGTTCTACCTTTACTGCTCGAGCTCAGCTCAGCAGCAGGAGAAGGAGGAGGCCAGAACAGTGTCTGTGGTCGGTAGCAGCACTAGCTTGAAGTCAGACCACGAAAGGCTAAAACGGGGAGTACAGGGGGCTCCTCTAAGTAGCCCCCCAGTACATGGGATCATACCTCCAACATTGGAATCTGTGTTGGGGTAGGATTCCAACATGTTTGATATCAAAATGACTGACCGCACTTACAAAGTCTGGAGAATCGAATCTGGTATTTTTAGGGGTGCCCTGCTCATGCAGGGACACACTCACACTTATAACCAAGCCCCCTGCCTACCATGGGGGTGACTTACTGGTTTTAAGTGTAGTGACCTCAGATATAAGGACACGTATATCTATTGTGAGCAGTGCAAGCACCAACTCACACAAGCTGCAATGGCAGGCCTGTAGTCAGAGTTTAAGTGGACTCTCATGGGTGGCACAATACATGCAGCCTTTTGAGACCCCTGGTCTACCTATGCCCTGGGCATCTCAGCAACATACAGTAGGGACTTTTAGGGTACACAAGTAGCCAGTTGTTGAGGTACCAATGTACTTACCAAAGCCGTTTTGGGGAAGAGAGCACTGATGCTGGCGTCCTGGTTAGCGGATCCCAGCAAACTACAGTCAAAATATACTGACACCAGGCAAAAAGTGGGGGGTAACCATAAAAGAAAGATCTTACTTTCCTACACATGTTCATTTATGTAGGATGCAATAATATGGTTCTCTCAGCCTGATGCATAAGTTCTCCAGTGCTATCCTTGGCAGATGCTTGAAGAGCTAAGTCATGAATGGCACTTAGGAGCATATGTTTTTGAATAGCCCTGCATTTGGAGTCATACTTGTGCTTTGTTTCCATGGAACTGATAGAGGCATCTAACGGCAGATTCCTTATCTTAGCATTTCCCATGGGTCAGGCTGGATCCGGAAGATTTTGCTCGAGCAATACCCCTGCGTGCTGATAGGTGGCATCGGTTGGCTCCACCTGACATCGCCTGCGCTGGAAGTGACATCTTAGTCACCTATATAGGTGCCACCCCGGCATGCTGACATCAGTTCGTTTCTGTACGCGCTGTCAAAAATCTTTTGGTGTTTAGGTTTTTCCAACATGTCAAAGAAGACTTCTGGATTCAAACTGTGAGCCACCTGCCACCATGTCATGTCGGTGACAGGCCCACACCTGATTGGTCTTTGGTGCCTGCAGCACAACTTTAAGCCGTGCTCCGACTGCCAGGCCATGACTCCAAAAGCTTTGATGGAGCGGTCCCTAAAGCAGCTTGGGGCCCGGTGCTCAGAACCCTGCTGTTTGCCCCGGAGGTCTCGATCTCCGTACCGGTCGTGAGGAAGATCTGGGCACTGCTCCAGGACTCCAGAGTCCTCGTCCTCCCACTCTAAGTCATCTGGTCGGTCAGGTAAGAGGCAGAAAAAATACAACTCGAAGTGTGGTTTGACTTCTCCCTGTCCGTCAACAGACATAACGGGGAAATCTCAGTGCTTTAGGCCTCGTTCTCTGGAATTTATGCCTAGTGCGGCTCTGTGCTATCCTGCCTTTCGAGGGGCGGATCAACCCCCACCCAGTTTAAAGAATTCTATGACACTATGTGCCTCATATTTGGGTGACTGGACCCTCGCTGTGTGCCAGTGGAAGCTCCATTGGGTTCCGTGCTGGCGGCTCCGGCACAAATGCCCCCAAATATATCTGGTGGTGGATCAGGACCAGTGCAGGTCAGGACATTGCGACCTGTGCTTGCCCCTTGAGCCAGGACTATTGAGACTGCCAGTGCCATTCTTAATCCCTGATGACACGGATCGGTGTCAACTACACCTTTGGGTCCTAGGTTGGTTCCTCAGCCTTAATTGGAAGGGCTAGTAACGGAGGAAGATTGGAAGGAGTCACTGGACTATTCACAAGACCAGCCTGAGCACGAAATGTACTGGTTTGAGGAACTGGGTGAAGCCAGTGGACTGGATACCTCTCCAGATTCTGGCCTGCTTCCCTCCCCCATGCCGTGGCTACGGAAAAGGGTGCTTCATATGCTATAGTGGTGAGAAGGGCAGCTGAGGTCCTTGACCTTCAGCATCCTTCGGTCGAAGTCAAGACTAACATCTTGACAGAGGTCCTGCAGCCGGGTGTCTCCTCCTCAGAACCCCTCCTGCCCTTATTGAGGCTTTGACCAATGATCTTCTGGGAACCTGGTCCACGTCCAGCTCAGGGGTTCATGTGAATAGGACATTCACCTGCCACCATTGTCCTGCACTGGGTGACCCAAATTTTCTCACTAACCACCCTACCCTCGAGAACTTGGTGGTCCAAGCCTCTATCTCACAAAGAGCATTCCCTTTCACACCCCCGAACAGGGAATCCAAGATGCTGGATATTTAGGGCAAGAAAATATTTTCTTCCACCAGCCTTCCATTGCAGTCGGTGATCACTGCATGCCTACTTGTCCGTTACTCCCACTCCTTATGGGGAGTGGTTGCGCAAGTGCTGCCACAGCTCTGGAGGAGGCCTAGGCCCTTCTCTTCCAAGCAGTATCAGATGGGAGATATTTTGCAAAATTCACCATTCCTTGTGGGCTTGACACAACTGACACGCTAGGCAGAGTGATGTTATAGATGGTGGCTGTTTGACGCCACGCCTAGCTGAGAACTTCTGGCTTATCTGGGGATGTCCAGGCTTCTCTTATAGACTTGCCCTTTGATGGCACCTATCTCTTTGGAGACCAGGCAGACATGGCCATGGAGTGCTCTAATGACTCTTGGGCTGTGGCCAAGCCCTTGGGATTCTCAGGGCCCCGGTCTGCCTTTTGCCCATTTTGTGGCCATAGAAGGAGCTTCCAGCCATCTCCCAGCCACAAGACCTCTGCACCGTGTTGGGCGCAACTCCTTCTGACCGCCTTGGATCGGGTGGCAGAGGTTGGGTCAGTCTACTCCTCCCCCCTGCAGCCTCCAAACCTTCCTAGTCTGGCCCTTCAAGATCATGGGAGGCTAGTTGGTGGCAGGATCGGCCATCGCCTCGACCTCTGGCAAACCATCACATCAGACAGGTGGGTTTCTCTGGTAGTACAAAGGGGCTACTCCCTCCCCTTCGAAAATACCCCTAGCCCCATGCCTCCAACGTAGTACAAGGGAGCCAGAGAGAGGGTTCCGGCACCAAAAGTAGGCTGTGGTTGCTATTCCTGCTACTTCCTGGTCCCGAAAAAGGACAAGGACAGTCGTCCTATCCTAGGTCTGGGAACCCTCGACTGCTTCCTCAAAAAGGAAAGGTTCAAAATGCTCACTCTAGCTCAGGTGTTGTTTGCCTTGGACCCTATTTTCACATTCTCATGCTACCTGCCCATCGGCGCTACCTGCAATTTATGGTAGACCATGAGCACTTTCAGTTCATGATGCTCCCCTTTGGCCTTACCGGCACCCCTCGGCGATGGCTGCAGCTAATCTGCACAGAGCAGGGGTGCCAGTCTTCCCCTATCTCAACGATGAGTTGGCCTCAGGCTGTCGTTTCCCAGCTCCAGACTACAGCGAACTTTCTGGGAATCTCTATCAATGTGCCGAAGTTACACCTGACTCCCTCTCAGACCCTCCTTTTCAGCGAAGCTGTTCTGGACACAGTGCAGTTTGGGGCCTATTTTTCCACGATATAAAGGATACAATACCAATGTTTCATCTTCTTTCCTGGATTTCGGTGAGTATGACAGAGGCTGATGGGCCTCATGGCCTCCTGCATCCTGCTGTTGACACATGCCAGTTGGCATATGCGGGCTCTCAGTGGGACTTGAAGTTCTAGTGGGCACACCATCAGGGGAATCGCTCCAACATGGCCCAGAAGAATTGCACAGGACCTGCACTGGTGGCTAACAACCGTGATTGAGTCTGAGGCAGACCCTTCTCGCTTCCTCAACCATACCACACAGTAGTGACAGGTGCATCACTCCTAGGATGGGGCGCCCACTTGGGAGAGGTGAAGATCAGAGGACTCTGGTCTCCGTCAGAATCCTAGCTCCAAAACACCTTGCTGGAGCTCTGAGCGATTCTTTTGGCATGGAAAGCCGTTCTTCCTTCAATAAAGGGACAGATGGTGTAGGAAAGTAGGATCTGCTTTCATGTTACCACCACTTTTTGCTTGGTGACAGTGTTTTTTTCACCCTAGTCTCACTGGGATCCTGCTAATCTAGACCCCAGTCACTGTGCTTTCTCCCCTAAACTGACCATGGTAAGTAATTTTATACCTCCACAGTTGGCTACTATTATACCCTTGTAAATCCCTAGATTAGGGTACTAAGGTACCCAGGGCATAGGTACACCAGGGATCTCCCATGTGTTGCAGAATGTATTGTGCCACCCATGGGAGCCACTTAAACTGGAACTACAAGCCTGCCATTGCAGCCTGTGTGAGTTGGGCCTTGCACCTCTGACGATATATATGTTTCCTTGAATCTGAGGTCACTGCACTTAGAACCAAGAAGTCATCCCTATGGCAGGCTCTTCAGTCCTGAGGGCAGGGTGCTTTGTTATAAGTGTGCGGGTGCCCCTGCATGAGCAGGACACCCCAACTATCCCTGGAGTCAATTCTCCAGGCTTTGTAAGTGCGGTCCGCCATTTTACTACATGTAGTGGACATAAGTCATTACGAAATGTCTAACTATATAGTGGCTGCACTGAACCGGTCATGTTTGATATCAAACATGTTGGAATCATACTCCAACACGGATTCCAGTGTTGGACGTATGATCCCATGTATAGCCTTTAAGGGTCTTCAAGCAAGCTAGTGTTGCTGCCGACCACAGACACAATTCTCCACTCCTTCTGCTGAGCCACACTCAAGCAGGGAAAGGTAGAACAATAGGTTTCCTGTCACAGGGAGGTGTGACCACCTCCCAGACAGGACTTAGTGTATTGGGCAGGGGTGGGGGGACTTTCCAGCGCCATCAGATTGCATTGAAGGGCACATTTCGTGCCCTCCTTGCATACTCTAGCTTGAACAAGTTCAGGGAGCCGTTGGCTCCCACTCTGGTGCAAAGGTGGACAAAGGATGTAGGAGTATCCTCCCCTTTGTACAGCCTCTCTCCCTCCAGTTGTTCCACTCCTTTCCTTAGGGTACTTAAGGGCTTACCTGTGGGTGGGTCATTTGATTCGTCATGAGAAAAGACTCCAGCCTGAAACTATGCTGCTTTTCCACCGTCTTGGACTTCAACTAGAATGAAGACTGCACCAAGGAAGACTCCTGCTGCTCTTAGTCTCACCGTTCTTCGTTCTTCTTCTCCATTGACTTCCATTGGGCTCACGGCTGTGTGCCCACTCTGCACAAGCCTCCGTGGGGTTCCTGAGTACTTACCCTGGGTGGGTCCTTGTGTCCCCAGCTCCTCTGAGTCTTCTGGTCCAAGTGCCATCTCCTTTACAGTTTACATTCCACTTTCTTAGTATATGGCTTGGTCTCCCCCTGGAGACCAATGTATATTCGTGCTACTTACCTGATTATTTTGAAGTATTCTTGGCTGTATTGTTGATATCTCCGGGTAGGCCTGCCTTTTGAATCCCTTCACTCTTGTCCATTGGAATTTCTCTCCTGGATGGTGGCATTTCTTGTTGTCCTCCCTTACCTCTGACGGGTTAGCGAAATTCACTCTCTCACTTTGGAGGAGCCTTTCTTTGAGGTACATCACGATAGGGTATTCTCAGGACCAATCCAACATTCTTCCCTAAGGTAGTCTCTAGTTTTCAAATTAACCTATCGAGTATCTAGTCTTTTTTGCACACCCAGAGACTTTGGTGGAGTGTGCTCTACATACTCTATACATCAAGAGAGCGTTCATAGAATACAGTGATAGAACAAAATCCTTCCATAAAACACAACAGCTTTTGTTGGCATACTCCAAACCACACAAGGGGCCTGCCGTTTCCAAAGAGGGTGTTGCTCACTGGTTGGTCAAAAGCATACAGACATCTTATGCAAAAGCTAAACGATCCCTGCCTGTCCCACCCAGACCTCATTTTACTCATAAGAAAGGGGTTCTATTGCCTTCTTAGGTAATATGCCATTAGCTGACATCTGTAAGGCAGCTACTTGGTCCACCAATGATACATGCATTTCCCAAACACTACTATGTGGATGCCCTGGCCAGACAACAAGCTAGAGTTGGTGAGACGATAAGCTAGATCTAGCCAGACTTTCCTATGTACACTATTGCAACATCCTCAGGCTAAGCCACCAGTTTAGGAAGAGCTGCTTTACCGTCTGTGCACAGTATGTCTATCTACAGCTACACATGTACGAATGGAAAATGTTACTACCCTGTAAGCATCTGTTCATGGCATGTATGTAGTGGTGTAGATTCACATACCTCCCGAATAGCCTGTTATAGTTGCAGATATTTCCTTTCGTTTTCTTTATTACTTTGCATGGTCATCTTTACTGTGAGTCTGTGCTCAATCTTGCCCTCCGTTTGGGTGAAAAACAATTTAACAATGGAGCTGATGTATATGTGCATTAACAGTAGAGGGTGGGGTAACTAGGTCCGTGACTCAAAAAACTTATTATGAAGAAAAGCAAATTGTGCACATCCAAGCCCAACACTAGATGGTGGAAGTAGGCACAGCATGTGAATCTACTGCACTACATGCCGTGAACAGATGGTTATAGGGTAGCATATTCTATACCACTGTTATATAGTTTCTGGCAAGTTTCTTGGTACATAAATATTGATTATAGGTAGAGGGCTGACACTTGCGAGGTATCCTTAGAATTGTCTTTTTAAACTTCAGCGTTTCAATTCTGTTTCTCACTCATCCAATTAGAACTTTCTTTTGGGTCTGTTTCCACTGACAGAAACATGTCCGGTTGGCTCAAGACTTGAATGAATCCCCTGGCCCCCAACGTGTAATTTTCAATACCATGGTCCTGGTGTGTTGCTAACCACTCACTGGGCAGGAAAAGATTACAAATGAGCTTAGCTATCCATTGGATCGGATTGCCCAGTTAGTGGCTGGAGCAGCCTTCGATTCTTAGGAATTTCTGATTGATAATTACACGTGTATGAGAAAACAAAATAGTTAATTGGAGCGTACTTAAAATACAGATGTATATTGAGACCTTTAGGTATAAGACTGAACCGCAAAAATACAACATTTCTCCAATGTATATACATACATATATATTTATTACAGTCAAATACTATCTCCAATGACTTACATGACAAAATGCTCGACAAAATGCTCAACAAAATGTATAAAAATATCACAACAGCAGTTGAGAAACTCACCCCCATTCACTAGAAATTCAGTTACTAAATTGGTAAACAAATGGTTTAGCTCCTGGCCAAAACGAAACGAAGGGGATTCCATCTTGAACAGGCATGCAGAATATTAAATTCGGAAGCAAACAAAATCAAATGTAAACTGCACATAAGAGATTCTCACAAAGCTTTAGTAAGAGCGAAACATAAGTCTAGTGTTCAAGGCATACTTAGTTTCTCCAATCAGACAAGTTACATTTCAGATGTACAAAAATAAAATAGGCATTTCTTTTAACCTTCCAAATAAAGGTACTATGTCCCTGCTCTGCAATGAACTTAATGCGATTTTCCAAACCCTAAAATGAATGGAACAATAATTAAGACCAGGAATACCCGCCTCCAAAACCCTGAACATGCCTTCTCCGCAGTGCGGATTCCTGCCTACGAGCTTAACTTGAGTAATAGAATTAGCAGCAAAGATTAAACACCCCAAATATCCATGCGCAAAATGATGGGTCAAACAATTCTTCCTCTCACAGGCACCATTTGCTCTTGACCTGATTGATGCCTCCCTACAACATGGAATAGTTGAAACTATTGGTTATTACATTGCTGCTAAAGAAAGCCTCAGCTTACACTTCCTTTTAGCAAACTAAAGACCAGTTTCAACTCTCCTGTCCACCAGCAGGATAATGGAGATCATTAGACAACTGCAAGATTATCTGGAAAACAACAAATTATTTCATTGCCGTCAATCATGATTTAGACCAGGAAGTTGCTCGGAATCAATATGCCAAAACAAATTATATATAATTAATTTTAAGTTGCCTTGGAATATTGAATATATAATGCTAGTGCTCATGTAAAGGTCTTGTACTGTAGCAGAACTTTACATGAGCATCGGCAAGAGGGATTCGACAAACACAACCACTGATGACATAGTATCAACATGCCATCTTTCTTTCAGTTTCGTGTAAACAGCACATTTCCTGCACCTCAACCCTGTTTAGTGATAAGAACACTCTGCTTACTTTCAGATATATCATAATTTGAATTTTTCAATTTCCTTGATTTCTACCAGTAACAAACTGCCTACAGATTTGTACGATATTGTATAATTTACCCACATCATGTGATGTACCCGTCACAAATGTGCAGCAAAAAGTGAACTGCAACTTAACCAAAAATAGACTAGAGTTCACCTGTAAGAGAGGAGGTATTTTTTGTGATCACTCAAAATACAGTGTGTACATTTCTTGTGTAATCTGAATGAACAAGTTACTTACCTTCAGTAACACACTTTCAGGTGGATACTGTATCTAACTGCAGATTCTCAACATTATAATATTCCTAGGCGGAAGTGGAGATTTTCAAGCAGTAGGTCCCACTTGCCACGAGGTGATTCAGTGTAGCTCCACAGTGACCATGCACCGCACCGAAAGTCACAGAGAGGAGTAGTGTTACTTCATTTGCACCCTCAGACGCATAGCTACTCAAACTGCAGATGGCAGTGTGCAGAACACTAACTTGGGATCTTTTTCAGATGTCTCCTCCACAGAAGGGGGAGGTGGAAGGGCGGTGAAGAATCTGAAGTTAAGAGTATCCACCAGAAATCGCATTACATAAGGAAATTAACTTGCTCTTCTGATGAACAATACTTCTAACCACAGATTCCTCACTTTTAGAATAGACACCCAAGCAATACATGAAGGCAGAGGGTCTGAGGTGTGGACTCTAACAAAAAAGTCCTGCAGAATTGAGCGGAAACATGAGCATCTCTGTGGGACTGGCTGTAAGCGTAGAAGTACCTGGTGAATGTGTGAAATGATAAACATGTCATAGCTTGATTGAAGTCCAAGACAGGAACTTCCATACCTAAACTTTTTGTAGCAGCCTGAGCTCTGAAATGGGCACTTAAGCTTTCAGGTGACTCCTTCTGGATAACAGATGTGTATACATAGGATGATCCAACTTGACAGAGTCCTTTTCTGTACCACCTTTCCGTTCTCTGCACTGCCAAACATTAACTCAATACTATTTCTACTCCTTTGTGCATTCAACATAAACGCTTATAGCTGGTCCAGTCGATGAAGTCTCCCCTCCTCTTTCAAGAGATGTGGTGATGAGAAAAATGTTGGTAGAATGATGGATTTCCCTACATGTTATGACAATACTACTGCCGTTAGGCAGCCCTGGACCTCAACACCAACTTACCAGGGATGTAGTGCATGCAGTTCACTCATGTTGTGTGCAGAAGTGATAGTCAAAACCATTTGGATAGTTAAGACCTGCAAGAAACAGCTCTACATAGGCTCGAATAGAGTGCAGATGAAAGACGTTAGAGCCAAGTTAAGACCTCAATGTGGCATGACAAACGTTTTTGGTGGAAAACGTGTTAGAATGTTCAGGTACCACATCACAACAGGTGATTTGAAGAAAGAAGACTGGTCTGGCAAACACAAAAAGGCAGACATTTTATCTGTGCCCACTGCAATTTGGCTTGCAGAGGAACAAGATGAAAATCCTTACACTACGCAACAGAGTTAGCTGAGCGCCCCAAATAGATGTATTTTGTTGATGAACAAATATGATGATTACATCCACTACCTTGGCTGGCAAATTAAAGGTGCTCAGTTATCACCAATCAGTGGGGTAGTTTGTGGGGACCTGGCTGCAGGACCTTCCTCGGTTGCTAAAATAGGAAGTCCTCCTGAAGAGGCAGCCAGATCAAAGGGCAAATGTTCAGATCGGAGTACTACACCTACCTGGCCGAATCGGGGGCTATCAGGAAGACTTGAGCTTGTGCGCCTGGACATGCTTTCAGACTAGAAGCGAAGCAGGAGGGGTAATGATGGGAATGCATGCAGGAAATTTGCTCTGTTGTACACTAAATACTTCTCCTAACTACATTCCTGGTGAAAACTTCAGGACATAATACTCTCAACATTATGCGTTCTCAGTGGCAGCAAAAAGATTCAGTCGCAGCACGCTTCACTAGTCAAAGAGATTTTCTGCCACCCTGCGATGGACACTCAATCAGTCCCCTCTGGCCTTCAGACACCATGCCAGTTGATTGATCACCCCAAAAATATCCCTGGCTGATACAGCCACCTACAAAGATGCACAGCCTTCTGGCAAAGGACCACCACATCGCCCTGCTTGTTGGAGTACCAGGTGGCTGTTGTGTCATCCATGAGAATCTGCAACAGCCTCTCTTTGAAGGTTCCTAGGAAGGTTTTGAGAGCTAGCCAGATGGCCTACTGCTCCAAAGGTGGTCCAGAGGGAGTACTTCTCCAATAGATTGATGTGGATCGGGTGCGCTGATAGAGACAGATCTCTGATTTCTTTTTCTCCCAGGTGACCTCCCAAGCCCAGAAATGATGCATCTCTGTCCACTGTGAACTCCGGGTAAGGTAGGACCCCCTGCCACAAGTCTCACCAGATTTCAGGATGTCTCCTCAGAGATGTGGATGGTGTTGGACAGACTGCCTCAGTGGTGAGCCCACTGAAACCAGGAGTTCCGATATACCCACCCCCTCCCCCTTGTGTCACCTAACAAGGAAGAGGCATGAGCCTTTGAGCCCAAGAAACCTCAGAACCATCCTCACGAGATCCATAATTAGGTGTTGAAAAAGCCTCAGACAACACGGTGTCCTATTA
The DNA here is from genome assembly GCF_964204655.1 of Triturus cristatus. NCBI lineage: Eukaryota > Metazoa > Chordata > Amphibia > Caudata > Salamandridae > Triturus > Triturus cristatus. Next base: position 1,271,449,768 of record NC_140579.1, read on the forward strand.
AGAAAATCCTCTGCATAGGCAACAGGTGGGACTTCAGTTTGCTTATAGAAAGCCACAGCGCTATCAAGAGGGCGACCATCGTCCATAGATGTTCGCGCAACTCACTGTGGTGAGCCCGCTTTGAGCAGGCAGTTGTCGAGGTATGGGAATACATGCAATCCCGATCTCCAAGGATGAGCTGCAGACACAGATGTCCCTTTCTTGAATACCCAAGAGGCCAAGGGGAGGCAAAACGGAAGAACATCAAATTGGAAGGGTGCTCACCCCACTGTGAACTGAAGGTAGCGTTAGTGGGACTGCAAGACAGGTATATGAAAATGCATATCCTGCAAGTCTAAAGACACCATCCAGTCTTCAGGGTCGAATACAGAAAGAACTTGAACCAGAATGAGCATTTTGAATTGGTCCTTCCACATGAAGGCATTCAGAGGTCCAAGATAGACCAGAGGCCTCTATCTTTTTTGGGACAACAAAGTTGCAGGAATAACAACCGCTGCATTTTGCCTAGTTCAGCACCCTTTCTTTGGGAACAGATGAAACTAACAGGTTCACCCCTTGTAGCAAGAGTGTCAGATGCTCTTCTGAAACTTTTTCTGAGTAGGGGGGATATTGGGTGGGAAAGAGAGAGAAAAAATATGGCAAATTCTTTATAAACAAATCGCAAGACCTATCTGTCAAATGGGTTGGATCGCCAACCCAAGAGGATATTCTGGAACCTGCCACCCACTGAGTAGGTATGCACCTCTGAGGGTAATCTAAAGTGGTGTGTAGGCAGTTATAGCAGAGGAAGAGGAGATAGAGGACTGATGTCCCTGATGACCTGCTCTGTCTGGTTACGTGTCTGTAGCCCTGAATGGACTATGTTGCCTGCTGCATACCTTGGCTTGGAAGGGTGGGACAGTACGGAGTCAGCATTGAGCCGTACAACGCCATCTACCAATGCACTGGGTCACGGTTTCAAAATTCTTCAGATCTAGTCTGGTGCTTCAGGGATATTCTATGGTGAGGAATCTGTGGTTATATAGCGCATCTACCAGAAACAGCGTCACCAGAAGTAGCTTATTCATTGGGTGCTAAGTGTGAAAAGCATGGTCACCAATGGTCAGTTCATGCTACTTAGCTACTAGCTGAAAGGGCGGAGCATGGTTTTGTCAAAGTGGCCAGAAGAGTGTCCATAGTGCTTCACTGAAGGGCAGTACAGGTTCGGTGGAGGCTGGCACAGGCTGGAGGATTTCCGTGAGAAAATCCGACTTAGTTTCAGCACTGGCCATTTATAGGTCAGAGACTTCTGCTGCCCTGTGCACCACAACTGCAAAATAATCACTTTATTACATTGGTGGACCAGCTGGTAAGTGCAGCTCAATCTATGGAGAGGGGTCCAACCCACTTGCATTCCGTAGGTGTAAATAAAGCGCTCCTTCTGTATAAATATGGCAGAGTAAGTTGTCCACCTCCTCATTGTGTTCTGTGTCCTGGAGGACACGGTGCATGGAGTGAGCCCAGGACCGCATTCAAAGTGGAGTCGAACAAAGCCTCCAGTCTGATAGTGCTGGCAAAGTGGAAGAGCCTGAGGCTCAGGTTCAATTGTTACTAGCTGCCCCATGGTAATGTCAAAGCCCAACAGTCCTTATGTGGGCTGCCATTGGAATGGGGTCCGACACACAGGCGCCACCACAGAAGGAATCTGTGTGGGACCGGAGTGAAGTCTGAACTGGCAACAGCACAAGGCCAATGGCTGATCTTACAGGGAGAGTTGGCACCGGAGCAGGACCCACCAGCACAATGCGACTGGAGGCTCCTGTGGCTCTGTGGAGCCCAGAGGCGCTCCAGAGCGAGCTGGCAGCATCTTAAAAATCTTCTCCATGGCTTCTTTGAAGGCCTCTATCTGCTGTGGGGGTGACTACGACACAGGAATTTGGGCTGCACTGGGATCAATTGAGGAATGGGTTCGGATTTGGTGGGCACTGGAGGAGATGCACCATTGTTGTGCTGATCTTGTGGCTTCTTGACCGAATTAGTGTAGAGAGGGGGTTGAATCCCAATTGGCCTTCCAACACTTGTGGCATGATTTGGATTTCAACTTACCTGATGACTCTGAGCAGGACTGAGGTTTTGCGTTTTATCAGCCTCACAGTCTTAAGCAAGATCAGCTCGTGACTTGAGGAAGAGGGACTGTTGCTTCGAGTGCAACCTCTCCCTATGTTTAGTGACGTATAATGTTGCATCACCTTGGCGTGCATTAGGGTGCATTGTTTACTCTACTTTAAATTGTGACCCAGGTAATTTGAATCTAGACCGTTGACCAACATCTGCTTCTATATTCGCGGCAAGGCCTAAATGCTGTCATTTTGGGGGAGAAGTTTCTTCCCTAGCACTCAGTCAGAGAAACCTTTTCAAGTAATTGGATGAAAACGTTGGGAGTGGATAGTTGAATCTGCATCATAGGACGTGGAAAAAAAAAAGAAACTGGCATCCGTACACGGGGTGGTGCCTATATGTGGCTCTACTCAGCCACTTGTGGAAATGCGGAGCAACATGGCTCCACCTAGTAGCGCGTGGGGCTACTGCTGAAAATCTCCAGATCCAGTCTGACGCCCAGGAATATTCTAAGGGTGAGGAATCTGCAGATCTATAATCCGTTAGAAGCATTAGTTTTGGCACCACAGAGGTGTGATCATATAATGAAGGGAGTAAAGTCTCCTTGCTAAACAGAATCCTTAAGGTCATGGTTATTAAAAGCATGAAACCCATGAAGGACATGTCACATAATGCACACACCGCTTACATTACAGAAATGAGAGAGAAGGAATAGAGATATCATAGGGGATGGTTTCATTTGGACTACATCACGAACATGACCACACTATACATATTATAAGACGGATCAGTGAAATAAACAACAAACCCATGACGTCGTTATGAAATACTAAAAAAGTTTATTTTGGCAAAAAAGCATTAATCACTCCTTGTTTAAGTGTAGATGAAAGAACTCTGGATAATGCTTTTACAGGCATTTCACAAACAAATAGTTCATATTCGCTCCTTCGCCCTCATAGTAAACAAATTACATCTCCACTTTTGGGGAATATCATCTCTAGGGATTCAACACTTTCAAAATAGGTACTGCCAAAATGGTTTTGTTAATAATGAGCAAAATTAAATATTCATACCAGACCCATTTGCATTATGAGTACGAAGGCTATGTTAACTGCAAACCACATAGTACTTGTGTGCTCAAGTTTAAACTTTCAAGGGAAAAACCAATCCCAGGTAGTGCTTTTTCAAAAGAAAAAACAACACATGCTTGGGAATGTGAGCCCAAATAATACCCCTTTGTTCAAGACAAAACTCGTGACCAACTATTAAAGTGAATAGACACCCCCTAAGACAGAAGTCTAAAACTATGTATACTCCAGACTGAGACTAGAGGAGACCCATGTTTCAGGTTTCAGACGATACAGGTAGAATCATAGCATGACCACATAGTATCACTGTGTGCAAGACACTGGATGAACTGACTCTGCAATGTCTGTCCCCAACGCCCTTGGTTAAAATGCGCACCCACACATAAAAGTGCAAATACAAAATATCAGCCATAGTTAATGGCAAATTAAGGACATTACTGTAGGAGAGTAGGGTCTGCAATCCTATGATCACCCCGAATTTTTGCTTTTGCTTCATTGGTTTACGACTTTCCCTGGCTGTGGGCCTGCCAATCAGACCCACAGCCTAGCTGTTCTCTCTCGAGATTAACACACATGTACATTAGGTGCATCCACTAATTGGAACTGGGCCACTTTATCAGTCCCTGTATCAGCATACCACAGGTATCCAGGGCATCGGTGTACCCAGGGCCTACCAGGGGCTGCAGCATGTATTATGCCACCCCTGGGTGGCCACCCAAATCTGACACAACTGGCTGCACGACAGCTGGGGCAAGGTGGTGTAATCACCCGTTGCTGTAGGTGTAGTATTCCTATACCTAACCCTAAAATGGACACATGGATTCCTATCAGTCACTCCTATGGCAGGCCTTATCAATCCTGAAGGCAGAGTGCTGGGAATCATGTGAGATGGTGCTCTGGCGCGAGCTGAGTCCGTCGACGGCTTGCGGAACCAAGTCCTAATAGCTGTTCCATGGTGACGCGTGTCATCTACCTTAAAGTGCATTATAATCCTCGCGGTTATTTGCTAACTTTGGCATCGCATCACCCAAACATGTCGAGTAAGGTGTCATACGAATTGGAATACGAACCCCTCGCCAATTCTGGCGACGGGGTTAGCATTCCACCCTTCTAGAGGGACACGACATGGAAGTAACCTTGAACCCCGGTTAAAGTTGACTCAAGCCTCAGCATCACAAAATGGATGCTGCCACCAGACACAAGTCTGACCTCCTGCTGCTGGGAGACCTTCCAGCGAGGGGAGCTTGGACAAAGGGTTCCTGTCGAGGGCGGTGTTAGCACCATCCCAGACAGGGTTTGTGTATCCCAGGTAGGCAGGGCTGAAAGGAAGGTGATTGCAAGTGGCACCCCGGTGCTCACTGTGCATAGCCCGGCTCAAACCAGTTTCGGGGGCACCCCAGCCCCTGAGCTGGGGCGAAGCCGGACAAAGGATAGGGGTGTAACCACCCCCCTCCTGGTCCCACCCATAGGCAGGACCTAGTCACGGGCCAGCCCCTTTTCCTAGAATAAAGGTAGGAGCGAGTCCCCTTCCCAAATTGGATAATTCTGAATCTTGAACTACTTTCCACGAAAGGAACTCTTGACTTTTTCTGAAGACTCTCCCTTGTGGCTAAGGAGTAGCCACCCTGCACCAGCAGGCACCACCTAAGCGCTTGCGGTTTGCTGTACGTCTCTCCTACGGATCAAGACTGCCCAGCTCGACGAGACCCGGATTCCCCGCCATCTCTGACCTCTACCTACATCGTCAGCCCAGCTGAGATTCGTGGGTGTGACGAGACCTGCGGGACCGGCCATCTTCAGAACTTGAACGACGCTTATCTAGCACGACCACCGAGGGACCCTCGAGTGAGTGCACCTAGGGTTTGAGAAGCCCTAACCCTGAGCCACTACCAGCACCGAAGTCTGCCTCCCCAGCATCCACGAGATCTGCGTGGGGGCCCTTCTGCTCCTTGCTGCTCACCGCGTTGTCCGGCCACTCGCCGTCGGCTAGTGGCCCTCTTCACGACGCACCACGACAGTTTTTCATCGCTGGTCTGGTTGCTCCAGAATGGCCCTTGCTCCCCTTCAACAGAGGAGTACCCCGGACCCTCCTGGTCCACTCCAGACGCCATCTTGACTCCACCGCGTGGGCTTGCCTCTGCTAAGACCTGCTGCCCCACTCCTGGGCCCAGCATCATCGACAGCAGACACCTTCGTGGGACAGCTCGCCCTCCATCCTGGTCGCCGCTGCGCCTCCTGGTCCGAGGAACAGCCGAGTCCGACGTCACCCACTCACCTGGTCGAGGTGACTTCATCCGGTACCATCCTGGTGCCCACCCAATCACTGGCTAGCAGTTGAGAACTGAGTCCCCTCTGCTTTCAGGTTTCCTTCATCACCGATCCAGGCTTGGATCTCTCTGAACATCGACACTGGTCGCCTGCCAGCAACTTCTTCTTTCAGGCTCCCGAGACTACAACGAGGACTCCCGACATCTTGCTGAACCCCACGCAGCCGCAGCCTCTGGGCTAGGTAACTCGAGCATTTCGGTGCTCCATCGTAGGTTCACTCTACAAGTGTCCAGCTCCTTTTCCGTTTAGTCCAACTGATCGGATTCCTCCGGAATCAGTAACTTTAGACTCTCTAACATCTCCCATTCCACTTGCAGTGTAAATGGTTTCGTGCCCTTCGGGCATTTGGGTAAATTGTGCAACTAGAAGTATTTTCTCAAGAGTTTTGTATTGTGCTTAGCTCCCTGACTCATAAAGAGCCAGGGTAGTCTTGTTATAAATAAATATCCTTTATTTTCATAACAACTCGTGTGGTGTCCTTTCACTTGGTGTTCAAGGGGTATATGTGATGGTAAACAGCTGGCTTAACACGCCCTCTAGAGTTTAGCCTGAAGACTGCTCTTGTCCACGCTACTAGGATAGCTGGTCTACAAGGTTGACTTACAATCAATCATCAATAAGGGTCGTTTGGAATGATACACAGTGATCACTAGAATAGTGAGCACTACATATCAGGCCAACTTCTCACATTGGTGAGCAGCGGTTGGGATTTGAGCTTGCTGTTGATTTACCACACACGTATCCTAAGAATATCAAGTCGAAAGATCACATAAGTACCCAGGTACATATAACTTAACTTAGAATACTCGGAGTTCTACTGAACCAGCTGTTATAGTAAAACAGGGACTAGCACACCCTGACTATAACTCTTAGCAAGGGATCAGTAGGGAAACACATAGTGTAGGTAGGTGCATCACTTACACCTCACTAGAAAGCATGTCGGTCCGCGGAGAGTCTGCAGAGACTCCCTTAGTGGTCATTGACCCTCCACAGGTCATGTCACGATATGCAGCTCTTAGCTTCACGGAGATGAGACAACTGTGTGCCTCCAGGAAGTTAAAACAGGGTTCTAACCCTACCGTCCCATTCCTGATAGGTCTCTTAGAGACTTATGATGCTAGAAGGGCTCTTAACGTAGGCCCCTCTAACCCAGATGGGAACATGCCCCCCTTAGAGGGAACCCTTGGTGACCCAGACCTCGGCCTCCATACAGAGGAGGAAGAGGAGGAGGAATTATCAGGAGACGAGGCAGACAAAGGTCCAGTAGTAGTCGGCAGGCTCACGAGGACCAACTTAAGCAGGCATGAGAATGGAACTGGGGGAGCCCCGGGCCCACGCTCAAGCAGGCTTAACCTTGGGAACGGACGAGCTAGGTCTCTCTCGAGAGGCTCTAACAGATCTGTTCGAACACATGTCTCTCAGGCATCTTCTCAGAGAGGAATGACGTCCCCTCAGAGAAGGGAGCACGAAGCGAAGATGAGGGAAGTCAATCTGAGGATCGAGCGGGAAGAACTTACCCTCGCCAAAGAAAGACTTGCCTTGGCCCGAGAGCAGAAATTGAGTGGGTTAGACCCCACTGGTGGCAGCATTCTCATTAGAGAGAAAGACAGGGGTATAGACACTAGACACCTGAGTAAAATAGTACCCCCCTTTAAAAAAGGGGACGACATCCACAAGTGGATAACTGCTTTGGAGAGGGCCTGCACTGTCCAGTGCGTCCCCCCAAGTCAGTGGGCAGCTATACTGTGGCTCTCCTTTGAAGGTAAAGGACGAGACAAGCTCCTCACTACGAGAGCTGAGGATGCTAACAACTACCAAGTCCTGAAAAATACACTGATTGATGGGTTCGGCTTAACCACTGAGCAGTACAGGTTGCTGTTCAGAGACACCCAGAAAATTCAGTCTCAGGATTGGACTGACTTTGTCGATTGTGCCACTAAGGCTTTGGAAGGCTGGTTGCTGGGTAGCAAGGTTACTGATTACACAGGATTGTACAATCTTATCATGAGAGAACAGATTTTAAACAACTGTCAGAACCAATTGTTGCATCAGCACCTTGTCGACTCGGAGCTGACCTCTCCCCAAGAATTGGGAAAGAAGGCAGACAGATGGGTCAGAACAAGGGTCAAGCAGAACCAGACTCAGAACCAGGGTGGTCAGAAGAAAGCAGACCAAAAGGGTAGTAACAAGAACGAACAAAATGACCAGAAGTCTTCGACAGGTCCCCAACAAACCAAAGAGGGTGGGGGTCAGGCTTCACAGAAGAAGAAGACTCAGGAGGCCAGTCAAAAAGGTGGTGCCAATACTGTAAAAGTAAGACTCACTGGTTTAGTGAGTGCACCAAGAAAGGAGGGCAAACTCCTGCCACTGCAGCCCCTAAGGCACCTGCACCCCCTAGTACAGTCAGCAGTGGTAGTGCGCCTCCCAAGGCATTAGTTGGGTTAACCTTGGGAACTGAGGGGTGTGACGACTTAGTTGGCACGCTCACTCAGGCCGTCCTTGTCTGTACAGGGGATATGGATATGTCCCCTGATGCCAGTCCCAATACTTTGGGCAAATACAGGCAGACGCCTTTGATCAATGGAAAAGTGGCTCAGGCCTACATGGACACTTGTGCCAGTGTCACAATGGTGACACCTAACTTTGTGGACCCTGGACAGATCATGCTAGGTACCGATTACCTAGTGACCAATGCCAGCAATGTCACTACCAATCACAGTATGGCAGTTGTTGATTTCTCCTGGGGAGGGGTAAGTGGCCCAAAGAAAGTTGTGGTTAGTTCAGACCTCCCCGTAGAATGTCTGTTGGGCAATGATTTGGAAACGTCACAATGGTCAGAAGTGGAGCAGAGGACTCACATGGAAATGTTAGGCTTGCCAGCACATGTCCTTGCTGTGACCAGGTCACAGGCCAAAAGATGCCCCACTGAACAGGTGCTGGATCCTGGAAGAACGGACCAGACACCATCCAAGAAAAGGAGCAGTAAGGGTAAGGCCTCGCCTTCCCCCTTGCCCCAGGTCGTGGATCAAGTCTCTGAGGAGGCTGACCTTAAAGAACTGAGGGAAACTGAGCCAAAAGAGCTTGAACCTGGTCAGGTTGAGTTTCTGGGCTCAGGGGGACCCTCTAGGGAAGACCTGGGGAAGGCACAGTTAGACTGCCCCTCACTTGAACCCCTCAGACAGCAGGCTGCTGCTGAGGCTGCAGGGAACGCCACAGGTACCCACAAAGTGTACTGGAACGATGGACTCCTGTACTCCAAGGCAAGAGACCCCAAGCCTGGCGCGACCAGGAGGCTGGCCGTCCCCTTGTCTCTGAGAGGTTTCCTTCTTACCTTGGCCCAAGAGATTCCCCTTGCAGGTCACTTAGGCCAGAATAAGACTTGGGACAGAATTGTTCCACACTTTCACTGGCCCCACATGTCCGAAGATACGAAGGAGTTTTGTCGCTCCTGTGTCACTTGCCAAGCCAGTGGTAAGTCAGGTGGCACGACAAAGGCCCCCCTCATACCACTGCCGGTGGTGGGGGTACCTTTTGGACGAGTGGGGATCGACATTGTCGGACCAATGGAACCCCAGACAGCATCAGGGCACAAGTTTATACTGGTGGTGGTGGACCACGCCACCAGGTATCCTGAAGCTATTCCCCTTAGGACCACTACAGCACCTGTTGTGGCACGAGCCCTAGTTGGAGTGTTCTCCAGAGTGGGCTTCCCTAAGGAGGTTGTCTCTGACAGAGGTGCAAACTTCATGTCGGGATATCTGACTGCCATGTGGAAGGAGTGTGGTGTCAACTACAAGTTCACCACACCCTATCACCCACAATGCAATGGGCTTGTTGAGAGATTCAACAGGACCCTGAAAGGGATGATTCATGGACTACCTGAAAAGCTTCGGCGGAGATGGGATGTCCTGATACCCTGCCTCTTGTTCGCCTACAGAGAGGTCCCGCAGAAGGGGGTTGGCTACAGCCCTTTTGAACTTCTGTTCGGACATCCTGTAAGGGGACCCCTTTGTTTGGTAAAGGAAGGATGGGAGAGACCTCTCAGAAAGCCGGCATCAAACATTGTGGACTATGTGCTCGGTCTCCGCTCGCGGATGGCTGAGTACATGGAAAAGGCATCTAAAAACCTTGAGGCGAGCCAAGAATTACAAAAAGCTTGGCACGACCAAAAGGCTGTCCTGACTGTGTATCAGCCTGGACAGAAGGTGTGGGTGCTGGAGCCAGTGGCCCCAGCAGCACTCAAAGACAAATGGTCTGGGCCCCACACGATCATTGAGCAAAAGGGAGCGGTCACCTACTTGGTAGACCTGGGAACTCCCCGGAGCCCCCACAGGGTGCTCCATGTAAACAGGCTCAAGGCATATGTCGACAGGGAGGGCATGGGCTTGCTCATGGCCACAGATGAGGGACAGGAGGAGGAGAGTGACCCTCTCCCGAACCTGCTCTCTCAGAACCCTGACGATGGGTCAGTAGATGGTGTTGTCTTTTGTGGCAGCCTCTCTGGACATCAACAAAAGGATTGTAAACAGGTTCTTCAATCCTTCCGACATATGTTCTCTCTGACACCCAGTCAGACCAATTGGTGTACCCATGAGGTCGACACTGGGGACAGTCTGCCCGTAAAGAGTAAAATCTATGGACAGCCTGATCATGTCAGAGACTGCATCAAGACGGAGGTGCAGAAAATGTTGGAGCTGGGAGTCATTGAGCCCTCGGACAGCCCCTGGGCTAGTCCAGTAGTTCTCGTGCCAAACCCTCACACCCAGGGCGGTAAGAAAGAAATTAGGTTTTGCGTAGACTACAGAGGCCTCAATGCAGTCACTAAGACTGACGCCCACCCAATACCAAGAGCAGATGAACTTATAGACCGGTTGGCTTCGGCCAACTACTTAAGTACATTTGACCTGACAGCTGGGTATTGGCAAATCAGGTTAGCTGAGGAGGCCAAGCCCAAAACCGCATTTTCTACCCCGGGTGGGCATTATCAGTTCGTGGTAATGCCCTTTGGTTTGAAAAATGCACCTGCCACCTTCCAAAGGCTGGTGAATCAAGTTCTCACTGGGTTGGACGACTTCTGTGCGGCATATCTGGACGATATCGCTGTCTTTAGCTCCACCTGGGAGGATCACCTGGTCCACCTGAGGAAAGTGTTAGAGGCTCTGCAAAAGGCAGGCCTCACTATCAAGGCCACTAAGTGCCAGATAGGGCAGACACAGGTTGTATACCTGGGCCACCTTGTAGGTGGAGGCCAGGTTCAGCCATTGGAGAGCAAGATACAGGCCATCCAGGACTGGGCTCCTCCAACCACCCAGACTCAGGTTCGAGCTTTCTTGGGCCTGACTGGTTATTACCGGAAATTTGTCAGAAATTATGGATCCATGGTGACCCCGCTAAACGATCTGACAAGTAAAAAGATGCCAAAAAAAGTTCAGTGGACAGCAAGCTGTCAAAAGGCATTCGATGACCTAAAGCAGGCCATGTGCACAGCACCTATCCTAAAGAGTCCAGACTACTCCAAAACATTCATTGTCCAAACAGACGCTTCGGAGTTGGGTGTGGGAGCTGTTCTATCTCAGCTGAATTTTGATGGTCATGACCAGCCCATAGCTTTTATTAGCAGGAGGCTGACCCCCAGAGAGAAGAATTGGTCAGCTATTGAGAGGGAGGCCTTTGCTGTGGTTTGGGCCCTGAAGAAGTTGAGGCCATACTTGTTTGGCACTCACTTCAAGATTCAGACCAACCATAAGCCCCTCTTGTGGCTAAATCAAATGAAGGGTGAAAACCCCAAACTACTTAGGTGGTCCATTTCCCTACAGGGGATGGACTTCACAGTGGAGCATAGACCTGGCACTGATCATGGCAATGCAGATGGGCTCTCCAGGTATTTCCACTTAGAGCAAGAAGACTCACCTGGTCAAGGTTAGCTTATTGTCCCAAAGTTTTGGGGGGGGGTCATGTAGGAGAGTAGGGTCTGCAATCCTATGATCACCCCGATTTTTTGCTTTTGCTTCATTGGTTTACGACTTTCCCTGGCTGTGGGCCTGCCAATCAGACCCACAGCCTAGCTGTTCTCTCTCGAGATTAACACACATGTACATTAGGTGCATCCACTAATTGGAACTGGGCCGCCTTATCAGTCCCTGTCTCAGCATACCACAGGTATCCAGGGCATCGGTGTACCCAGGGCCTACCAGGGGCTGCAGCATGTATTATGCCACCTCTGAATGGCCACTCAAATCTGACACAACTGGCTGCACGACAGCTGGGGCAAGGTGGTGTAATCACCCGTTGCTGTAGGTGTAGTATTCCTATACCTAACCCTAAAATGGACACATGGATTCCTATCAGTCACTCCTATGGCAGGCCTTATCAATCCTGAAGGCAGAGTGCTGGGAATCATGTGAGATGGTGCTCTGGCGCGAGCTGAGCCCGTCGACGGCTTGAGGAACCAAGTCCTAATAGCTGTTCCATGGTGACGCGTGCCATCTACCTTAAAGTGCATTATAATCCTCGCGGTTATTTGCTAACTTTGGCATCGCATCACCCAAACATGTCGAGTAAGGTGTCATACGAATTGGAATATGAACCCCTCGCCAATTCTGGCGACGGGGTTAGCATTCCACCCTTCTAGAGGGACACGACATGGAAGTAACCTTGAACCCCGGTTAAAGTTGACTCAAGCCTCAGCATCACAAAATGGATGCTGCCACCAGACACAAGTCTGACCTCCTGCTGCTGGGAGACCTTCCAGCGAGGGGAGCTTGGACAAAGGGTTCCTGTCGAGGGCGGTGTTAGCACCATCCCAGACAGGGTTTGTGTATCCCAGGTAGGCAGGGCTGAAAGGAAGGTGATTGCAAGTGGCACCCCGGTGCTCACTGTGCATAGCCCGGCTCAAACCAGTTTCGGGGGCACCCCAGCCCCTGAGCTGGGGCGAAGCCGTACAAAGGATAGGGGTGTAACCACCCCCCTCCTGGTCCCACCCATAGGCAGGACCTAGTCACGGGCCAGCCCCTTTTCCTAGAATAAAGGTAGGAGCGAGTCCCCTTCCCAAATTGGATAATTCTGAATCTTGAACTACTTTCCACGAAAGGAACTCTTGACTTTTTCTGAAGACTCTCCCTTGTGGCTAAGGAGTAGCCACCCTGCACCAGCAGGCACCACCTAAGCGCTTGCGGTTTGCTGTACGTCTCTCCTACGGATCAAGACTGCCCAGCTCGACGAGACCCGGATTCCCCGCCATCTCTGACCTCTACCTACATCGTCAGCCCAGCTGAGATTCGTGGGTGTGACGAGACCTGCGGGACCGGCCATCTTCAGAACCTGCACGACGCTTATCTAGCACGACCACCGAGGGACCCTCGAGTGAGTGCACCTAGGGTTTGAGAAGCCCTAACCCTGAGCCGCTCCAGCACCGAAGTCTGCCTCCCCAGCATCCACGAGATCTGCGTGGGGGCCCTTCTGCTCCTTGCTGCTCACCGCGTTGTCCGGCCACTCGCCGTCGGCTAGTGGCCCTCTTCACGACGCACCACGACAGTTTTTCATCGCTGGTCTGGTTGCTCCAGACTGGCCCTTGCTCCCCTTCAACAGAGGAGTACCCCGGACCCTCCTGGTCCACTCCAGACGCCATCTTGACTCCACCGCATGGGCTTGCCTCTGCTAAGACCTGCTGCCCCACTCCTGGGCCCAGCATCATCGACAGCAGACACCTTCGTGGGACAGCTCGCCCTCCATCCTGGTCGCCGCCGCGCCTCCTGGTCCGAGGAACAGCCGAGTCCGACGTCACCCACTCACCTGGTCGAGGTGACTTCATCCGGTACCATCCTGGTGCCCACCCAATCACTGGCTAGCGGTTGAGAACTGAGTCCCCTCTGCTTTCAGGTTTCCTTCATCACCGATCCAGGCTTGGATCTCTTTGAACATCGACACTGGTCGCCTGCCAGCAACTTCTTCTTTCAGGCTCCCGAGACTACAACGAGGACTCCCGACATCTTGCTGAACCCCACGCAGCCGCAGCCTCTGTGCTAGGTAACTCGAGCATTTCGGTGCTCCATCGTAGGTTCACTCTACAAGTGTCCAGCTCCTTTTCCGTTTAGTCCAACTGATCGGATTCCTCCGGAATCAGTAACTTTAGACTCTCTAACATCTCCCATTCCACTTGCAGTGTAAATGGTTTTGTGCCCTTCGGGCATTTGGGTAAATTGTGCAACTAGAAGTATTTTCTCAAGAGTTTTGTATTGTGCTTAGCTCCCTGACTCATAAAGAGCCAGGGTAGTCTTGTTATAAATAAATATCCTTTATTTTCATAACAACTCGTGTGGTGTCCTTTCACTTGGTGTTCAAGGGGTATATGTGATGGTAAACAGCTGGCTTAACACGCCCTCTAGAGTTTAGCCTGAAGACTGCTCTTGTCCACGCTACTAGGATAGCTGGTCTACAAGGTTGACTTACAACCAATCATCAATAAGGGTCGTTTGGAATGATACACAGTGATCACTAGAATAGTGAGCACTACATATCAGGCCAACTTCTCACAATTACTAATGGTTGAAAGTATTTTGAGACTGCAGGTTTAAACTCACCACCTTCCCAGGGAACCCTCCGATTCAATCGGGCGATTGAAAGGAAATACTGACTAACTTAACCCCTTCGCTGCTAGGCCTTTTCCTCCCCTGTGCTAAGCCTTTTTTTGGCTATTTGGGGTAGTTCGCGCTTAGGCCCCTGGAACCCTTTGACCACATAAGGTATCCACGCCAAATTTTCGTCCCTTTTTCCAACATCATGGGGATTCTAAAGGAACCCGGGGTTTGTAGATTCCCCTGGAGGAGACCGAAAAATTAGCCAAAATACAGCTAATTTTTGGGGGGGAAAATGGGAAAAAAGGGCTACAGATGAAAGCATCTGTTTTTTCCCCTGCAAATGGTATCAAAAAGGGGTTGTGGTGCTGAAATCACCATCTTCCCAGCTTTCAGGGACAAGCAGGCTTTTGTCAGAAAACCAAACTTTTTTGCACAGTTTTTGCATTATTCTGGGACATGCTCTACTTTGGCTATTTTTTGTGCTCTCAACCTCCTTCCAGTTAATGGTAGAAATGGGTATGAAAGCAATAATGGATCCTGGAAAGCTATACATTTTAGAAAAGTAGACAGAATCCTGAATCCAGCAAGGGGTCATTTGTGTAGATCCTTCAAGGTTTCTTTATAGAAACTAACAGTTAAATATAGGAAAAATTGAAAATTAGCTGAAAAAAACAGCCATTTGTGCCAACGTTTTCACCTGTACCTTCTTCTAATTGTGACAGCTGTTTGAAAGCAATACACCGTTACATCCGCTAGACCTTTCTGGTTGAGGGGATATATAGGACTTATAGGTTCACCAAGAACCCGACGAACCCAGAGCCAATAACTGAGCAGGGTCTTGCAATGTTTTTTCATTATGTTCCGGGTATATAGCAATTAATTAGGGAAAACATATACATTGAAAAATCTGTATGAAAGACACCTATGTATTTCCGAAATTGGAACAAGATATAGAGTTTAGAAACAGTAGATATTTGCACATTTCCAAAATTGTGAGTACCCATACTAGCATGAGACTTATAGGTCATTTTTCAAAATGACTTCTTTTTTACACATTGTCTCATTTGGAAGGCAGAAATGCATCGAACATCAATAGGTAATTACAGTTACTCTACAATTCTGTGTTACCCTAAGTCTCCCAATAAAAATGGTACCTCACTTGTGTGGGTAGGCCTAGTGCCTGCGATAGGAAACGGTCCAAAACGCAACGTGGACACACTATTGTTTACAGTGAAAACTGACCCTTTTTTTGCAAAGTGCCTAGCTGTATATTTTGAACCCTAGCTCTGCCAGCACCTATGGAAACCGAGCACACCTATACATTTTTGAAAACAAGACATCCAGGGGAATCCAGGATGGGGGACTTGTGTGGCTCTCACCAGGTTCTGTTACCCAGAATCCCTTGCACACCTCAAAATTTGTATAACCAAAAACACATTTTCCTCACATTTCTGTGGGGGAAAGTTCTGGAATCTACGTGGATCCACAAATTTCCACTCACCCCACGTTCCCCAAAGTCTTCCGAGAAAAACGGTACCTCACTTGTGTGGGTAGGCCTAGTGCCCACAACAGGAAACGCCCCAAAACGCAACGTGGACACACCACATTTTCACAGTGAAAACTGACCCTTTTTTTGCAAAGTGCTTAGCTGTAGGTTTTTAACCCTAGCTCTGCCGGCACATAGGGAAACCTAGCAAACCTATACATTTTTACAAACTAGACACCCAGGGGAATCCAGGATGGGGTGACTTGACTGGTTCTCACCAGGTTCTTTTACCCAGAATCCCTTGCAAACCTCACAATTTAAAAAACAAAAAACAAATTTTCCTCACATTTCTGTGGTGGAAAGTTCTGGAATCTGCGTGGATCCACAAAATTCCACTGTGAGAAGTTGGCCTGGCATATGCTGTCTCCTAGTTATAGGGACACCTTGCACCAGTCCAATTCGACTCTTATTGATGATAGGTTTAAGACAACCTTTAAAGAAAGCTATCCTAGTGGTAGCTGTGGAGAGCAGCCTTCAGGCTAAGTCTTGAAGGAGTGTTAAGCTTATTGTTTTACCATAATAACCTCTTGAATAACCAAATGAAAGAGTAGCCCACACAGGTATATATATAAAATATATGTATTTATTCTAGACAGAATCCCACAGTCTCTTTATGAAGCTGTGGCAAAGTTACAATATCAAACAAGCATTGATAGACACAATAAATAGCACTATTAACATTGGGCCCCAGGGGGGACCAAACCATATACTAAAAAAGTGGTATAAGAACCACGACAATTCTACAGGCAATGCCTAGGGCATTCAGGATCGCTGGCCCCTTAAGAATCCACCCCAGGTCATGAGGAAGGGGAACCACGGGAGGCGCGTGCAGTGCAAGTAGCTGCTATCGGGATCTCTATTACAGCCTATGGAGAATGTCGCGGTTGGAAATAAACAGTTTAAAAATACTTCTAGCAGGAGTACAAAGTTAAAACTTTAGACTTAAGCTTTTGAAGAGCCCACTACCACGAGAGTACCGAGGTACCACTGTTAGCTGCCCCAGGGAAGCCGGGTGCATAGGTCGTTTCTGCTGTCGGGTCGTGGGCTGATTTTCAATGGGAAAATAGTCAAAAGTTCTGCTAGCCAAAAGCGTTGATGATTCCGTGATGATCAAAGATGTGAAGATTGTAGAGAAGAACCTGAAAGCAAAGGGGACAGAGTCTGGGTCACGGCGAAGTGACCAGGAGGCTCAAAGCAAAGAGCCCTTCGATGTCGGGTGCTTCAGGTGGAAAGTGGTGTAGCTTGGATCTGCAGCCAGGGGCTCCGGGAGGCTTCAAGGAAGGCCAGCTTCAGGAGGGCGACTGTCCCACGTCGCATGAAGGTCGCTACGGTGTTAGTGTCCGGCTTGGATCCACTAAGCCTTGGCAACCGCAGCCTACGAAGAATGAACAAATCGGTTACAGTGCAGACCCACGAGGTCTGGGAGAGGTCTCCTTCAAGGAGACTGTAGAGCAGGCCTCGAGCAACCAGGGGAACTCTTGGTCGTTGAAATAGACCTCCACTAGGGCCCACAAGTCGAGAGACAAGGGACCGCGGGAGGCGGCAATTTGGAGTGCGTAAAAGGGCACCCACGGGCCACCGGAGGGGGCTAGGGTGCTGGTCTTTGGCACAATTGCTGTAGAGTGGTTGGCTCAAAAACGGGCCAAAGCACAACATCCCCACTGGTCAGGGTCGTGTGCTACGCAAGAGGTGGTTGGTGTCCTGGGGTATTGGGGATCTCGGCACCCACGTGGTCCACGGTGCCCAAACTCGTTGAGCACACTCACTGGCCTCTGGGATGCGCTGGAAACTCACCTCAAGGTTTCTGGAAGTCGTCGAAGTTCATGAGAGCAGTGAAGTTCCAACCAGGTCACTTGCAGTGTTTCAGGTGCCTGCCAAGCAGGGGGATAACTCCTTTATCCCAAGGGAGACTTCTTCCGTCAGCTGGGCAGTAGCAAGTCGAAGGTCAAGACTGTAAAGTTCAAGATTAATCTGAGGCTCTGGGGCCACGTTATTCACCTTTATCCCCAAGATTAGGGGAGTGTCCAGAGTAGTGCCCACCAATGGGAGGTGAGGCGGGAAAGGGTGGCTACACCCTCTCCCCTTTGTGTGTTTCCCACCTGGGCGCGGGGCAGGATGCCCCTGAACCGGTTCCAAGCGGTGTATGCAGAATGAGGTCTCTGCAGCTGCCTACGTGCAACTCTGAAAGGACATTTGGTGCACCCACCCTGTTCCAATCCACATTATCCTGTCTGGGGAGATGCTAGCACCTCCCTGCCACAGGAGCCCTATTGTCCAGCTGGCGAGGCTGGGGTTTTCCCCAGCAACAGCCAGCCAGGGTCGTGTAGGTGGCGGGCAGTAGCCATTTTGTGTTACTTGTGCACTTTTAAATTGGTGTCCAAATTCTACCGCTTTTCCCATATCGCCCCTCTAGCAAGGGGGAATCGTACCCTCATGCCCATGGCTGGACTGGGGGTATGATTCCTACATGTTTGACACCAAACATGATATGGTTCTGTGTAGCCATTCTCAAGTTATCGCGTTATCGCAATAGACTTATAATGCGGTTAAGAGTATATGGTATGGCTACACTACAAACAACCCAGCAATGATTTTACGAAGGTTGCAGGGAGGTCCTACTCACGTAGGGGTCCCCCCTCACACATACCTCAGCACCCTGCCTTGTAGGATTACCAAGGCCTGCCATAGGGGTGACCAATGAGAGTATATGTGTTGTAATGGGGTGGGATATAGGGTACCTATATCCCTGTAAGGGGTGCTAGCACCACCTTACCCAGACTACAGTAGTGGTCTGGTGGTGTCAGTTTGTATGGCTGTCCCAGGGTGGCACAATAAGTGCTGCAGCCCTGGTAGGCCTACTGAGGGACCCATGCCCTGGGTACCTAGGGTACCATCTACAAGGGACTGTCAGGGCATCCTCAGCATCCAATTGGTTGGTACCTAGGGTACTCACATTAGTTTTAGGGAGAAAGCAGATAGGCTGGGGTCCTGGATAGCAGGATCCCAGACAGACTAGTCAAAAACTACTCAAATACCAGGCAAAAAGTTGGGGGCAACCATTAGTCAGATTCCACCTTCCTACATCCACCCACCCCGCATTCCCCAAAGTCTTCAGAGAATATGGTACCTCACTTGTGTGGGTAGGCCTAATGCCCGCGAAAGGAAACAGCCCAAAACGCAAAGTGGACACACCACATTTTCACAGTGAAAACTGACCCTTTTTTTGCGAAGTGCCTAGCTATAGATTTTGAACCGTAGCTCTGCCAGCACCGAGGGAAATCTACCAAACCCACACATTTCTGAAAACTAGACACCCGGGGGATTCCAGGGAGGTATAGCTTGCGTGGATCCCCCAACGTTTTCTTACCCAGAATCCCCTGATCGTCATTACACGAAACGGGAGGGGGGGGCCTCGGAAGCTGGGGAAGCTCTTCCCCAGCTCCTGAGGCTACAGGGGAGAAATAGAAATCTCTCTGGTACCTGCACCAGAGGGATTTCCGGTGCCATGTGCCATGACGGCCGGGAGCCGTCGTGTGCACACGAGCACCGTTGCGCACGACGGCTCCCGGCCGTCATACACATGGGGGGGTTAAGAAGTCCTACTCTCTGCAAGCAGCCAGTGGTCCCAGAGAATGAGTGGATTGATTAAATGCATGGCACCGCTGCAAATCCTACTAATGGAAGTAGTAAAGGCAAACACTTTGTCAGATTGTGTAAAAGAGATGACGTGCCACTGTCTCTCATCCAGTGGCAAACCCCTATGGTTAACAAGCATTTGCAATGCAATAGGTCTCGCAGTTGCGAGAGTTTCAGCTATTGGCATTGTAAATGACAGTGCTTTTTATTTATGCGTTTGAAAACCTGCAAGCTGTGCGCAAACAAGCACTTTGTACTGATAGTCCTTGCTTACGAGAAGCAAGGCTGGCTGTCTCTTTTACTGCCAACCTTGCTTCTCGTAAGCGAAGACTATACGTACAAAGTGCATGTTTATGCACCGCTTTCAGTTTTAAAAAAAAATATGAATAAATACGGTTCACCAGAGCATACATTTATTGGTCAAACGCTGCGTATGAAACACCCAGGCATGAAAATGTATTGACTGAGGTACAGAATACTCCCTCTTGCCAGAGATGGGCAGTGAACTAAGGGAAGAAAAGAGCGCGAAAGTTAAGAAAGGAAGAACGGAATATTGAGCAGAAATTGAAGAAATTATAGAGAAAGGGTATTGAAGAGGAGGGAGAACAGAAGTGGGATTGTGAAAGGTAGACCACAGAGTAAAGAAGCAGAAGGAGGCCAAAGAAAATGGCAATGCGATGTGGAAGAGGAGTGAAGAGCAAAAGGAGGTAGAGTTGGAAAGATGTGGAGAGCAGAAGATATTAGGGCAGAGAGGGACAGAGGGAAAGAGTATCATAGAGGACAGATGCAAAGGTCAGAATTGAAATGGACAGGGAGCCAGTAAGAAGCAAAAGGAAAAGACCATGAGCGAAAGAAGAGAGGATGTTAAACTAAGCAAGAGGAAGGAAATGGAGCGAGAAAGAAAGGGAGAACAGCAGGTGAGTGAGATAGCTGCGGCCCATATTTAGTACAAAAACAGTCTGGATGAAGTTTGTCCTCAGCACGGTTTAATGGACAGAGAATGTTTAGGCAGTAGTAGTGATTGTCTTGGTTCCCTGCTTCACCCTGTTTCCCCACCTGCCCCCTCCAATCTGCACTGATTGAGCTACACTGCCGCTCCCGCTCCTCTCCTGTACACTCACTCCTGCCAGCAGAGGAAACATGTGTTCCCTATTTCCGCAGGCCGTACCAGCTCTTGGGCACGAGCCTGTTTGCCAGATGAGAGTTTATCCTCTCTCTAAATACTTATAAGGTCCCAAAGGCAATGCCGATTGCATTGTTGACGTCTGTAAAACATAGAGAGCGGGCGAAGGGGCTCATTCTAGGACAAGTGAGGCGGTGGAGGGACTGATTCACTGACAGGTTGCAAACTCTAACCCCTGCGTCGTATGAAGGAATCTGAAGTGGCTGTGATCATCGCCTCTCCAGCAGCCACTGCTCTGAAGAGTTTAATAACTTGTTCTAGCTCACGCCTGGCAAGGCGGGAGGGCGATTTGGAAAGGTGTCTGCACTTTAAACGGAGCCTTTGAAGAAAAGAGATGATGTTTCATAATGTATGTGTTTACTAATGTATGTGTTTACCAACATGTCAGCAGAAACAACACAACAATGAGAGGGGGGTTGGGCACAGAGGGGGAAAGTGAGATGGAGTATATGCCAGGGGGGCGGAGATAGGGAGGGGGTAGAGAAAGGCAAAGGGGTAAAGGGCGAGAAAGAGAGTCGGAGGGAGGGACAGAGATGGGGAGAAAGCGAGAAAAGAGACAGATGTGTGAAAGAGAGAAAGGGGCAGACAATGTATGTTTTTAAAAGACGGTATTGGTTCATATATGAATTGATATATGTTTAACTGTGGCAAATGTATTGCTCTGTGAGACTATACATTAATATCTGAATAAGCAATCTTCCCTTTCTGCTGGTGAGTGAGAGAGTGATAACATGTATAGCATGACCACACAATGTAACCATCACTTGATCATGTCAACAGTTTACTTTCAGAGCTGACACAGTACTCCAGACGAGGTCTCACCAATGATGGGCAGTACTGTCACGCACCTGTAGCACCTCGCAACTTTGTCAGATGAGTGGCTGCAGTAGAAGAAGAAAAAGAAGCAGGGGCAGTCCCATCACACCCCATAAAAATGGAAGACCACCATTGTTCCCCATTGTTTTCCATCGGAGAGAGCTCATGTCATGACGACTCTTTGTAAGTGTGCCCAGGCAACCTTGGATTTCTGAAAGCATTTGTCACAATTTTCCAAAGAAGACGAGTAAGCAAGTTAACTTATCCAGGTATGAGGACCTTTAATCACGCACGCATACGCCACAGAACGCTTATCTCACTCCTCTCTTAACGCTCACGTTGCAGTCATGGCCTAATGGCCGCCCTCAGCCACCGTCCTCCAGCGGCAGCGCTCCCTTCTGCCGGGCCACCGAGGCAGATCACTGTCAGTCCAGGTGGCAGCAGACTTATGACAGCCCTCTGCGGCCGCCCACCGAGCCGTGACCCTGAGCATCTGGCAGCAGCTCCCCTGCCACTCCCCGCAGTCTGCTCGCCCCGCGCCCTTCCCTCCTGCTCAGTAATGAAGCCCTCGACGTCAAGCCGAGTAGTGGAGGGAGAGCGGGGCTGTCCCTCTGCTAAGACTGCACAACTGCCAGCCTTTGACTGCATGCTTATGCGTATTTGTAAATGTAAATGTAGTTGAGCTTATATAGCGCACAGCTACCCGCAGTTTATCATCACACATCAATCACTCGCCTCCCCCATGGAGAAGCGGAGCCCAAAGCGACCCTACAAGCCCCTCTGTGTATCTGTGAGCCCGCTCCACTGGCAGAACAGGGAGTGAGTGCACGAGTGGCCGGGGGGGGGGAGAACTGGATCTTTATAGAACACGTAGGTTTACTGAATAGCTAAAGGTGGCTGAAGGGAGTATATATACCAGCTGGTGACTGGCAGACCTAAAAACGATGTGTCCGAGGCTGCTGTGTGGAGACAAGCAGAGTAATCGCGTGCTCACGTTGTGCTGAAACGCCGCGAGCAAAAGACACGCCATACGCGTGCACATCTCCTGACACACAAAAAAGTGAAAGTGCGCCAAGCGCGCGTTGTGCTGAAATGCCGCAAGCTGTATGCGTGCACATCGCCTGTCCGGGCAGGCACGGCGAGCAGGAGACAGGGAGGGAACAAAACATGCCTCCCTTCCAATGAAAAGCGCGCATTTTTGACCGCCAATCAGAAGCATGGGTGGAGCTTCCACCCCGCTTCCGAAGCAAAATCGACAATAGATCTTACAAGCGAGCAGAGCATGTGCTGCGTCGCTAGGCGAGACCTAACAAGCGAGCAGCGCATGCGCTGCATCACTAGGCGAGACCTAAAAAGGGCATGCTGTCTGACCAAGCTGGCGTATCATCGGATGGTGCCACATAGTCGCTCTTATTTTCAAGCTTACTTTCTTCCTTCAGGGGCCACTTTGACATCAATATGCTCTGTCGTAATTGCCTCTGAAAATGTACTTTGGTCACCAGATTTGGCGGCAGACCAGAAAGTACTGCTACCAAAGTTTCTCATGCCAGCAGGATTATCTACTTCTCACAAAATGTGGTTAGTCGCTATTGTGGACCCTTTTTCAAGCATTTGGTTTCTTTGGGTTCAAAATCTTAGCTCAGAAGTGAAATATAGCACAGCTCCATTGATGACTACCATGGTGATGTATGTACATCACCATGTTGTTATATTTTAAGCATTTATAGCAAGCTTGAATGTCAAAAGGAGACTTACGGCACCAACGATGGTCCAACGAATATTGTGAACACTGCCAAACTCTGACTACTGACTCGCATCTTGTGGTTGCTCTTATCAATTGCAGGCAAAATGCCGTGATCCATATGAAAGAGAAGTAACACCACTCCTCAATTTTAAACTGCAAAAGGCCCCTTCCTCTTTCAGAGTATGTATACGGAAGGGGTCTCAAGCAGAAGACTGCTAGAAACTTGCTGACCTTTGACCCAAAAAATGACATGCCTCAGTGTGCGCGCGCAACTCAAGTGAAACATACAGATTGATTTGAAAGAAATCTGCCTCATTACCTGTACTTAGTGCAGTGGTGCAATTATCTCGGCAGAAGAATGCCAACTTCTGAGTCATGGTTTTTATTTGAGAATGTACATCTAGTTAAGATTCTTCTCCAAATAGCTTTGGAGACGGGACCTGCATCAGACTGGAAAGAATGCATCTACTGAATACCGAAGCCTTTGTGTTCTTCAACTAGTGATGCAGCACAGT
This sequence comes from Triturus cristatus, assembly GCF_964204655.1. Taxonomy (NCBI): domain Eukaryota; kingdom Metazoa; phylum Chordata; class Amphibia; order Caudata; family Salamandridae; genus Triturus; species Triturus cristatus. Next base: position 1,271,473,297 of record NC_140579.1, read on the forward strand.
GCCTGGGCCCACAACTGCTTCCAAGGGGTAATCTTTGGACATAGGTCCTAAATGCGGTCACAAGACCCTGGAATAGTGGGAATTCCCTACTCCAATGCCAGATGGCAGAGACACAGAAACCGTGATTACACCGGTGTGCAAGGTCAGAGAGCACGCACTTGCCCTGGACAATTCAAGCGAAGGATCTACTGCAACAATGACAACTGGAGAACTGGTGCAGGTTTGGCAACCTGATGGAAACAGATCACTCAGAAAATGTTTTTTTTTTTTAATAGACGTGCTTTACGTGGTTCAAACAATTAATTGTTCCACTAACAAAAGGCTTCTGGAAAATTAACTATCAGAAATGGGCGACATTACTTGGTTAACATTTCATGGAATGGGTCTCAGGACGGTGCGATTTTTAATTTAAAAAAAAAAAAACATTCACACCAATTATCAATATCACGGCTTTAAGTCTGCAGTGGGGTGATCTTAAATTTCAGTACTGCATCTCTAATCAGTGCGCACTTTATTCACCCCACATCACCACCCGAAACAAGGAGAATACACTAAGGGATAAAATCTGATTTGTAGAAACAAACAGCCCAGGCATTGATAGTTAACTTTTTACGTGGGTCTCTCAAAGTACTGCTCCGCGTCAGGCAAGATATGTGAACACAACATAGATAAACTGCAGGATGTCCGAGGAGGTTCCACAAGTTCCCCCTGAGGCAGTAGGACTTCTCAAAGGGCTGCAATTGGGTCCCATTAGGAAGTTACTTTCATAGGGAATGATAAAGTCAAAGAAGTCTCTCAAATTGTAATGCCAAAGAGAAGGGTGCATCTCCATAAAAGCCAACAACATGCCAGGTAAGCTTTGCGAATGAAGTCTAAAAGTAAACCTCAAAAGCACACCAACGCCAGCTTCTCATTTGGAAAATGGGTAAGGAACCTTTCCACACACCATGAACGCACATCCCTTTATGAGGCAGCTAGAAAAGGATTCCATTAACCTGTCAAAATCCATCAGTACCGTACGAAATGTAAGCACTGATTCTTGGAAATCCCATTAGCTCTCGTCAGCTGGTGATGCCAAGACTTGCTCATGCTAAGCAAGAGCGGTGAATGGGTCAGGACTCAAAGAAGTGAGAATGAAAGATAAAATGAATCCAAACTAAACATCCAGGTGAATTCACACACAAAAACGCATGCTCAGTAACAATTGGCTCCAAATGTAACACTTATTTCAAATAAAACTTGTAAGGGTCTTTCTCGACTTATTTTCAAAGGGATATAGTCCCCGTTTGCACTACCGCAGTGCAAGTTTTAGTTTGAAGATCCCACAAGGGCTTCTTATCGACTTACCTAATTTTATTTTTGGTTAACACCCTACACTAAGAACTGCATGATGGTAAATCTATGTGGATCGTGTACATACAAATGCAAATTAGTGATCATTAGCAATGACCTCATTCCATTCTCTCACTTACGTGTCTACAAACTCAAATGTACACACGTGAGGCCTGGTCCTGTTTTTGTTTAAAAAGGCAGACATTCACTCCCAGAACATGGTACCAAACGAACTGTCCGCAGTCCAGGGGTTCCTCATGCTATGTCCAAATAAAACAGTCTTTTATTTGTCTTGTAAACATCATGTAACACTTATGACCCATGACCTGTAGTACTGGGGTTTTTAGGACCCCAGCGGTGCCAGGGGTATCACCCTATGACTTCGAGTTCTTCCTGTCTTGGACCACAGTGTAGTACTTGAAATTTTCATTCTCAGGGTAATATAACAAAGAACTTGGCAAAAGAAGCTGAAATAGCAAAAGACATCTTTATTAAACTCAAATGAGTGAGACTACGTCACACAGAAGCCTTAGCAACTGAACGAGGCAGTCTGCAGAACAAAAACCAGTCTTCTCTTTTATACAGAATAATACGCTTTGGGCAACACCGCCCCTGTTTTACAAGTGGTCATTCACATATTTTCGCTTCAAAGAAGGAAAAGAGTTATGATGACAATCCCACATTTCAGCTCGTTCAGCCCACTATCATTTAACCCAGCAAGGCTCAAAACCCTCATCAGATATCAGCAGACCCCAATAACACGGGCACCTCCTGCTCGTAAAACAAGCCATAAAGTAGGAAACAGAGTCAGGTGTGAAATAGCTTAGTCAGAGATCGTGTGGGAACAAGGGCTTTATGATGGGTCGAGCCCTGACGCTAATCACATTAGGCCGCGAGGAAAGGAACCGGCCGGACAGGATTGACCTCGGGCAGCGAAGTCAGTTTGCACAGGTCATAGAGAAGTCACAGAAGGTGTACGTGTCCTTTAGGCCTAGGCATGGCCTCAGAGCGCAGCCTATGTGAGGGCAACCACAAAATGGCTTCTATTGTAAAATGGAACCCACGGATACAATATGTAGTATCGTATACATGGTGAATTCATCAGTGAAACATGACGAAAACACTTGTACATACCGCTTTTGTCATTTGCGGTTTGTTGACACCAAAACAGGCATGGTGGGGCCATGCCTCCAATGTGGTTCCGAATTTTACAGTACCACAGACCAATTTTTTTTTTGATGAGTCTGAATGTAAAAGAAAACAAATGTTCTTTCAGCTGCTTTCCCGTTCTTCAGCGCCTCTGGTTTCAAGTTTAGAACTCCCAGTCGTCCACTTCTAGCTGCTCCAGACTAGTTACCAGTCTAAATATACCGCGAGGATCCCGTGCGCGGGCAGCCTCAAAATTTGTGATGGGTGAAACAGGGCGCAGTAATTCTGGAAGAGCTTCTGATGGCCGGCGCTTGAGCTGTAAGAAACGACAAAGGCATGTTAATGAGAGAAGACCTATGACACCTTGCTAACTGGTCTGGGACTGCCCGAGTCTCTCATGCAAGACTGGGATCTTCTTCGACTGTACGGCTTTACATGATTGCTTGGTGTTTCTGCTGAACCAGTGTCCCTCTGCGCTCAGGAGCCCAGCTCTAGCCAATTCATAACCAACCAGCACAAGTTGTGACAAGTTTCTTCTGACGTGGAAGGTTGCAGCAGGATATATGCTCTAAAAGGGTCGGTGGGGTATGGGTGGGTGTTTTGATGGAGGCAGAGCTTCATAATTACCATAGAGAGGAGTTCTTACTCTGTTGTCTTCCCTATTTGCAATTGCTTCGAATTAAACGGATTTCATCTTCTGAGAAAATATATAGCAAAAACAGCACAAAAATCTTACAGAAATTCAAACAAAGATCATATCCAGCACCCATTCTACAGGAAGCAGTTGATAGAGTTAAGCTGAAGGACAGGGCTCAGTTTCTAACACCAAAAATCACAAATGTTACAAAAGAGGAGACACTGTTTTTTGTGTCAAAATACTCTACTGAAAGCATTCAAATCAAATAAATAATTCGAAAATATTGGCTTTTGGTGCAAGCAGAACCAGACTTTAGAGGAATATTTCAACAATTCCCGATTTTTGCATACCAACGGACTAGGAATAAGAAAAGCAGTAAACATGAGCAGAACTACAGAGGTACAGTTCTATGTCACAATTGTGGAAGTTGCAACAACATTATAAAGGGTACTACCATCAGGCATCCTACAAAAGGTACCCCCGTCAAATTAAATGTTACAGCCACTTGCGACACTAACAACGTAGTGTATCTACTGAAGTGCCCTTGCGGATTACCATATGTAGGTAAGACTGAGCGCAAAATTAAGACCCGTCTTATGGAACACAAAATTAATATTCGGACTAAAAACCAAAAATCTACTGTGGCAGTACATTTCATGGAAATGATTCATAACATCAGTCAGCTAAGGTACATGGTGCTTGAACAGATACAAGAAAAAGAAGGGAGAGACAAACAACATCTCTGACAACGTGAACTTTATTGGATCAGCAAACTCAATTCCATACACCTAAAGGGGTTAAATGAACACTTAGAGTTTAGTTGCTTTTTGAAAATATTGAAGACTGAGCAGCATTTAAAAAATATGACTTGTGTAATTATCATGTTAACGATGTTTATTTGTTCGTTAGTTTTTTTTTTTATAGCTATTAGAACACAACTCTTAACACTCTGAGCACATCACGCACATAGCGGTATTTCTCACTTGGCTTTCACCTATTTAATTGGCGATTCTTCGTCATGTTTGTATTAATAAATCTTTCTTATCCCGAATTTTGTTACGTTAGGGTTGAACTCGGCGGATTTCACCTCATTTTTTAATAGTTACTTCAGCTATCTTTACGGAACGCTACTGATTAAGTCACTGGAATTATGAATTGACTAACATCATTACTTTGAGTTTCATTTTGAATTATAGTCGTTTGTTCTTTTCTAGTAGAAGAATCCTGGTTTCGTCTTTTCTATGACTACGAGTGTAGTCTGTTGTTCTTTTCCATAGCTATTTCCGGTGTAAGATAGTATTTACTTCCGGGTGACTAGTGGAATGGAGACGGATACTGTTGGAAATATGCAAGGCAGTGTCACCGCAACACAGCAGGTACGTGTGAGACAGCGAAGGAATGGTTGGTCACTCCGTGTTAATCTTTGTCATTTGGGAGCACGCACTACTTGAATGCATGCTCGTGTAAGAGTTTTGTTTTAACCGTCACGCGCACTTTTGAGGCAAGCTTTTATTGGTTTATAAGGTGAACTTCGCCTTCTGGCACACTCTGTGCGTTTTAATTACTTTGGCTTATCACAGGAGATATAACGACTGAGTTACGTTATGGTACACATGTCCACGGATACGAGTTTCAATTTAAACGTAGCGCGCACTTTTCACGTGAACACTTTTTTGTTTAAATTCGTGAACTTTACCACCTGGCGAGCGTAGTCATTCTAATCACTTTGAACAATACATACTAGCAACTGCTTATACATGGATTTCACACATCAGATTTCACTTTACACTGATTTTATATTACTTTTTTGGTCCATTTTTCCACACACTTTAGCACGTTAAGTACTATTGAATGCATTCGCTAGTTCTTGGTTTTTTGTAATTAATGTGTGTGTAACATTCCTTGTAGGAATTACCCCCTGATGAAGGGCACAGCCCAAAATGTATTGGGGTACCTATATAATCAGATGACCAGTATAATTGTTATACGCATATGAGAATAATCATATGAATCACGTAATTGATGAAACAATAAATGCAACATTCATGAAGAAATAACCAGACTGAACATTTATTCAAGTGGTTACAAATTTGGAAAGCGACAATACATCGCCACGAGTGCTAATTGAGTTCGCTCTTTCACTGTTGGAGGGCGCTCTTTTTAATATTGTACTTCACATCTCACGGATCAGGAGGTGATACTCATCAGCACCTAAGAGGATAATAAAAGGAATAATTGATGAACATTTTTCGAAAATAGAGAGTGCGACCGCAACCTTTTCAATTCTGTCATTCCTTGGTGGCCCAGAACTTGTCATGTTATGTTATGTGTCTAGTGCACACTTCACCAGTGAGGGTATCCTGGCACTGACAGCCAAGCTCCCTTAAGAAATATGTACATGGATATACACCAAATTTGGCAGAATAAGGATCACAGAGGAAGCAAGAGGTAGTTCTGTGAGAGGAGCAGGAAGGCCAAAATGATCCTACAAGTCTACGCCAAAATCAAGGATTTCCACCTGAAGAGTACTCTCCATGAGGGAAAATGCATAAAAAAGTTCCTCTGGACGGTCCAATAAAAAAACATTCTACAAAATACCCATCTATAATGCAAAGCTTGGCCACAGAAGTTGTCTTGTGTTGTGAAAATGTTTACGGGTCAGAAGTCCCAATTTTTGGAAGTCTGTTAGTGTTTTATAATTAATCTTCCTATCCTGTGAAATGAAGGCATTTACCTCGGTAGCCTTCTTCTCTTCTAGAACGCGGCCATCGGGAGCCCGATGTTCAATGGAACATTCCAACAACAGAGATGAAAGATGGAAAAGTGATGCGACTAAGCCCCTCCTCGATTGCTGAAGCGAAACAGGGTATCAGTGCTGACAGTCAGAACCTGAATAACATTGCCCCTAGGTAACATAAGCAAGTATTTGAGGCCTATAAATATGTCCATAGACTTTCAGGAGTTGAAATGAAAGTTCTTACCTGAGTGGTTAAAAGCCCATGAGTGTGATAAATACACTGTGATGGAGTCGCGGTCAATGGGAATACAGGAAGCAGAAACTAAGATTCCGTAAGAGCTTAAAATTCAAAATAAACTGAAGTAGGGACGCAAAGCTCAGACTAGTTGTTTGCAATCCTCTGACTGGCTCCCAGTACCAATTATAAACCAAAGTAAAGTCTGCTGAAGAGTCCTCAACTGCAACTGCATCAAGGTCAGTATAAACTGAAGCCTCTGAGAAAAGAGCAGAAGGGAATTTCTTCAATTTATTGAGAATCTCAGATTGTGGGCAGTGAGGTATTTTTTGATTCCTGGAAGCTTTGCAGTCTGTACAGTGGTGCCCATGGAATTCCAGCCCAGTGGGGAAGGCAGGCGAGCAGGACAACTGAGTGATTTAGCGCTGCAGCATGACAGTACAGTAGGGGAGGAAAGTGTGAGCATGTATTTTAACAAGGATGGGCAGTGTCAGTGCGGACATGCTCCTAAGTGACTTCAAACTACAGATTTTAAATATAAGGCCACTGCCTCCCACAATTAATGATCGTGACCGTACCTGTTTGAAGAAGGAATGGTTCAGCAGGGAACTCGCACCAGGCCTGGCAAAGATGAAGGGAGCTTGAGCAACTTTAAAATATCAATTTCATTATCACACAGACTCTGGGCAATGTTGGGGTGAGAACAGCCAGAGTAAGATTTGCAGTTTATTTTCAAGTTCAATAACTTTACAGACTGTTACATACTTATATCCACCAATAATTAACCCAGCCTTTATGGCATTTATAATAAACGTTGCCTTGTAGAAAGGGGCATTTCCCTTACTCTTATTTCTGTGCAGGGCTCTTATTTGTGTTACCAAACTAAAAATACAATGCTAATAATGCAGGTCAGATCTTTGTTGCCATTACTTGGACCATATAATGACCAATCAACGTTGGATTGAATTTAACACGTTTGTAGCAGAGAAGACAAACAGGGAGCTGAGACAGAAAGTGCTTCCAAGAATGCAGTCATTACTGGCTGCAGAGAATGCTGGGTTGAGTCCAGAATAAGCTTCGCACACACAGACATGCCAAACCTAGCCACGTAATGTGTAATGGTCATTTGCAAGCACAAGCATACCTTTTTCTATCAAATAGCATGGTTAAACGTTTGACTCCCAAAACAATATTTCAATGTAATACAAAACAAAATTGATTAATTTTATGGTGTGCATGATAGGTAACTTGAGAGTTACTTACCTATAGCTATAGATCTCAAGTGTTGGCATCTTTCATAGATTCACATGCTTAAATTACTCACTGTTGTCAGTATGGGAATCCCTGGCAGTCAAAAGCAGCAATAAACACTGTTAAAAAGGCCACGGGCCCAAGAACAGTTTGTTTAACAGCACATTCACCTCATTGAAAAGCACCTACTTTAACCAATCTAGTGAATGCACCAAACACTCACTCCCCCAGATGTTTGCTTCGATTTTCAAAGCATATGGGTAAAAGTGAGGGAGATTCGCATGGGAACCTATGAAAAACACCAACGCTCGAGAACTATAAAATAATTGTAAGGAATTACTTTAAGTCTCAAATGCTTAAATCAGATAATCAGCAGTATACAGAACAAGAGGCTGTGCAGAACTGCATATCTCACTAAACAATCTGCTGATGGATACAAATCCAAGCAGCAGTGGTATTCCATGTCGCTGTAAGATAGATGTCATGGTGCAGCTGACATCAGAAAACTGAATGCCACGACAGATCCTGCATAGAAAGGGAAAGGCCGCTCCATGACGTCTAAACGCCATGAAGAGCTGGTAGGTGCTTCTTAGTGCCACACACAAAAAAAGCTCGGTGGGGTGGTAGAAGTTTTGTTCACTGTGGGGCAAATGCCTGGAACGAATTGCCGCGGATCTTTTAACTTTTAGTAAAGGCTTAAAAACCTCTTTGCCCAATAAAACGTTTTCTTCTGTTTCTAACCTAATGGAGATGTAACTAGTGCCAGGACACTCCCGGGTAACCGCTGCCAAGTCTTTAGGTTCAAGGACTTCAGATGGTGATGAAGAATGTGTCCCTTCTGTGTACTTTGAAAGCAAACAGTGGAGTATTCAAATTGCATATTTTGGCACACTAGTACTTATTGAGACACAAGGAGCAATTAATATCAATTTGCACGGTTCTTTATTCGCTTTGGTGAGGACCTTTGGAGAAAGTGTATGTAAAGATGAAGAACCAGCTCATGTAATCCCTTCCTCGTGAGTCCCCTGGTAATAATACATGCCAGCAAAGAGAAGCTATTTCGTGTTGTCACAAATAGATCTATCTGAGAACAACCACCATTGCTGGAAAGGTTGTTGGGCTTGAGTCTGATGTAGCAAAAGCTAGTGACATTTAACAAGGGCTTGACTGAAGACATCTACATGATAGCTGTGTTGCAAGGGCATGTGTTCTGCCGTGTTTAAAAATGTAATGCATACATGTAGTGTTGCCTGTCCAAATCAGGCCTAAAGGAAAAAAGCTTACAGGCTGAGTTCCAAGGCACTGACATGAATACTCTTCTCGACTTACTACCACCTGCCGCTCACTGTTAAGTCCTGCAAGTGGGTCCCTCCAACCATCCATTCACCGACACATCTGTTGACATTATCTCCTGATGCAGAGGCCACTGAAATGGAAGGCCTTTTGAAATATTTTGTAACATTCTCCACCACAACAATGCCTATTTCAGCCAGTAACAACCACTTCATCCTCAGCTTGCCACCCAATGAAGATGCATCTCCAGCTAGCATTTTCCGTTCGAGGCATAAGAGCTGTAGATCATATGCTTAAGCATAGACTACATAGCAGTTAACTCCCAAAGCGGTGGCTAACCTGTAGCTGTTGCAGATGTCTGAAATAGTGTACGTAAAACTGCCTAGCCCACACTAGCTTGCTGTCTTGCCAACACATCTACACAATAGTGTTTTGTGAATGTGTGAGGTGTAGACCATGTTGCAGCTTTGCAGATATCATCTATGGGTATATCTTTGGGTATATTCCCTAAGAATGTCATAGAAGCCCATAGTTTGCAGGTAGTGTGCCCCCCAGGGGGAATTGGCAGTGTTCGTTTTGCTTTTGCATAGCATGTCTGAATGCAATTGACTATCCACCTTGCAATGCCTGATTTTGATATAGGATTGCCTTTATGTGGTGGCGCAAAAGCGACAAACAGTTGTTTTTCTTTCGGAAAGGTTTCACCCTTTCTATGTAGTAAAGTAGTGCTCTTTTGAAATCTTAAGTGTGCAGAGCACGTTCTGCCACAGAATCTGGTTGAGGGAAGAACACAAGCAACTCAACAGATTGGTGGATATCAAAGGCAGAAACGACCTTTGGTAGGAATTTAGAGTTGGTCCTAAGAACTGCTTCGTTTTGATGTATTTGTAAACATGGTTCTTGTATGGTTAGTGCCTGAAGCTCACCTACTCTCCTCAGTGATGTGATAGCTATGCGGAAAGCTACCTTCCAAGTGTGAAATTGCAGTTCACATCTATGCAAAGGCTCAAAGGGTGGACCCATCAGTCTGGTAAGGACAATGTTGAGATTCCACACTGGAGCAGGTGGAAGTCTTGGAGGAATGATTCTTTTAAGTCCCTTCATAAATGCTTTAATAACAGGCACTCTAAAGAGAGAGACAGATGTTGTCTGTTCTGTAGGCATGCAGCTATTGCAGCAAGATGTAAGCGTATGAAGAGTACGCTAAAGTGGAACGCTGCAGATGTAGTAAATAGCAAATGATGTGTTGAACTGAAGCGTCCAATGGATTGATTTGATTGTTATTGCAGTATATCACAAATCTCTTCCACTTTGCTGCATAGCATGCTCTTGTGGTGGGACGTCTAGCCTCTTTGATGATGTTCATGCAGTCTAGCGGTAGAGTAAGGTAGCCAAACTCTAAGATTTCAGGAACCAGAACGTAAGATTGAGATGACTGGGATCTGGATGTCTTATCTCTCCATGGCTCTGAGTGAAAAGATTGGGAGTGAGATGTAGTTTTTGGTGAGGAACCACTGAGAGCTCCAACAGTGTTGTGAACCAGGGTTACGGGCGCATGTGGGAGCAACTAGGATCAATGTTAGGGACGCCTGTCTGAGCTTCCGAACCACGAATGGAATGAGTGGGAAAAGCGTAGGCAAATATCCATGACCAATTCATCCACAGTGCGTTGCCTTTGGGCAATGGGTGTGGTGCCTGGATACAAAGATTGGGCATTTTGCGTTTGTTTGTGGCAAACAGATCTATGTCCGGAAAGCCCCACATTTGAAAGAATGCGAGGGCAACTTGAGGGTGGAGTTCCTATTCGTGAATCTGTTGTCTTTGACGACTGAACAGATCTGCAATCTGATTGTTTACTCCTGGGAGGTGTTCTGCAAGGAGATACATTTTGTGACGTATAGCCCATCTCCAGATGGTTTGTGCTAGTTGTGACAGCTGGAGAGAGCCCCCCCCCCCCCAGTTGTGTATATATTGCAGTCATTTTGTCTGTGCGAATCAGGACAGCTTTGCTTACTAGATGTACCTGAAACGCTTTGAGCGCTAGAAAAATCGCTAACAGCTCTAGATGATTTATGTGAAGCTGCTTTTGCTGCAGGCTCCACATGCCCTGAATTGTATGTGTTGTCTGGAGATGAGCTCCCCAACCAGTGAGCGTTGCGTCTGCTGTTAACACTATCTGTGGAACCGGGTCGATGAAGAGCCGCCCTTTTGAAAGGTTTTGTGTGTTCCACCACTGCAGAGAGCAATAGGTGCGGCCGTCCACCAACACTAGATCTGATAAGAAACCCAGCGCCCGGTTCCACTGAAGTGCTAAGCACTCTTGAAGGGGACGCATCTGGAGACTTGCATAAGAGACTATTAAAATGCAAGACACCATCATCCCTAGTAACTGCATGAACACTGACGCTGTTAGTGAGTGTTGAGGCTGAAACTGAGAGAGTAAAGTTTGTATGTTGCAGATTCTGGCCGGATTGGGGTGGGCCAAAGTCTTTTGTGCATCTATTGTGGCTCCCAGATACACCTATGTGTTGGATGGTGTGAGAAAGTGCCATCTTTCTTGCATGGTATGCCCCCACTTTTTGCTGAATTGCTGACTGTACTTTGACTGAGTGTGCCCTGGGCTCCTGCCAATCAGGTGCCCAGGGCTTATGTTCCTTCCCTAAAACCTAAAACCCAAATTGGCAAACCCTGGCCACATGTCAGCCCCTGGTAAAGGGTACCCTAGGTACCCAGGGCCTGGTGACCAGGGAAGGCCTCTAAGGGCTGCAGCACTTATTGTGCCACCCTTAGAGGCCCTGTACCCTGGCACAAACACACTGCCCTTGCAGGCTGAGTGTCTGGGTACAAGACAAAACAAAGAGTCGACATGGCACACATCCCTGTGTGCCATGCCCACAACCTACAATGCCATGGTATACATCAGCCACCCCTCTAGCTGGATGCCCTATGCCAACAGTGTGGGCACAGGAGCATGAGCCCTGTGCCCCTACATGACCCAGGTCCATTCCTGGGCACTGTAAGTGCAGTGCTGCCTTTGTTAGAGTATTTGGTGCTGGGAACTCGTCAAACACGAACTCCACAGCACCATAATGGCAACACTGACAACTGGGAAGTTTGGTATCAAACTTCTCGGCACATTAAACCCGCACTGATGCCAGTGTGGGATTTAATGTACAAAGCACTACAGAGGGCATCTTAGAGATGCCCCCTGAAACCGAACCTACAATCCACGTCTGTTCTGAGAGGCTGCCTAGGCTGCCACACAGCAGACATGTTGCTGGACCCCTGGGTGGAGAGCCCCCGCTCTCCTGGGCCTGCAACAATGCACATCCTGGGCGAGGTGCTAGGTCTCCTCCCCCAGGATGGGCAGGGGAAAGCTTCAAAGGCATGCCGCCTTTGTGAGCTTCTCCAGGCCATTTGCTGTACCCAGCAACTTGCCCCCACCGGTTCTAACCCCCACTCTGGCGGGAAGACTGGCCGGAAACCCCAAGTAAGGACAGGGGATGTTCCAGCCTCTGCCAACCCCACCCCTCTTGACGATGGGAAGCCCTGCCCAATCAGGACTAGGCTACTGCCCCCCTCCCACAGGAAAGTGACAGGATAGGGGGTGTAACCACCCCAGGGCAGAGACCCATTGGTCCCTGCCCTTTACCTACCTGTAACGCCCCTAAATCTAGTATTTAGGGGCACCCTGAACCTTCCCTCCTCAGATTCCAGATTACAAAAAAGCAAAGAAGAACAAGAAGAAAGAAGACCTGCCGTGCAGCTACTAAGAAGAGGAAGACACCAACTGCTTTGGCCCCAGCCCTATCGGCCTGTCGACCCTCGAACCTGCTCCTGCTAAATCCCGGCACCTCCTGCGGCCAGCAACCTCACAAACCCCGGAGGACCTGGATACCTTGTGACTCTGAGCATCTGGGACTCCCATGAGCAGTGGCTCTGCTCAAAGCAAGATTATAACCCCTGGCATCAGCCCGGAACCGCGAACCCTGCACACTCTGCACCCACCAAGCTTGGCCTGTGCCGGAGTGGACAAAGACCCCAAGGACGTCCCCCCAGCGACTGTGATCCCGAATCCGTCACCCAAGGACACACCTCGACGCTCCTGACGACGCCTGCAGCCTCAGAACCAGGGACCCCCCCAACCGCGATCAACAGAGGGTAAGATTTCCCGACATCAAAAGGCACCCCTGCACCCGGCGCCCTGCGGCCCCCGTGCCCGACTCCTGGGTACCTACCTATCCTCCAACTACCCAACTTACCTCTTGAAGTGGTGGTGGCACCTGAAGAATCTTCGTCCCAGAGCTTGCAGCCTTTGTTCGTCCTTGAGCTTTCCCACTGAAATCCACTGAGCACCCGAAGGCTCAAAAGCACCCAGCCGCCAGAGAGTCCCTGGCAGTGCAACTTCTACTCCTACATACTTCCCCATTTGCCCTGAGCAAGTGACCAGGAGCTCAGCTCCCACAGCTGCGTGGCCTGCTAGTCAGCAGCCACCAACCAAGGCCCCCCTGCTTCCCATAGGATAACATTGAGCCTAACTCTCTCTCTGCACCTGGCTGCCCCTGTGCCGCTGAGGGTGTACCAACTGTACTTACCTGATCCTGGGAGACCCCTGAGTCTATGCCCAGAACCTTAACTCTGCCAGTCGAGTACTTACACAAAAGCCGATAACTCACTTTTCTTCCATAGGGTAACATTGACTGGCTTCTTCTGAAATTTCTTCTAAGTGTGGAGTTTCTAAACTTTAAAATATTCACCTAAAATCAACCGAGTAACGAAAATGGAAATACTCACCTGCTATTAGGAGAGATCCCAGTGCTGGATCTTGGTGCCCAGCACTGACCCTGAAAAGTACTTACAACCGTACTTACCACTAACTCAATTTTCTCCCATAGGAAACCATTGACTGTTTTTCTGTGAAATTTCTTCTGTCGATTTTTGCAAACTACAAATATTCTTTAAAAATCGTAGCAACTGTGAAAACATAATTACTTACCTGTTTTAGATAGATGCCCCAGTGCTGAGCCTAGGAGCCCAGCAATGGATTACAAAAGTAACGAGAACATACTTTACCGGTAACTTGAATTTTTTCCCATAGGAAACCATTGACTGTTTTTCTCTGAAATTTCTGTGTCTATTTTGCAAACTTATAAATATTCTTTAAAAATCCCCTGTATAACGTAAACGCAGTTTCTCAACTGCTTACAGGTGGTACACTAGTGCTGGATCCAGGATCCAACATTGACCTAGAAAAAGTACCCATAACCCCACTTACCTGCTAAGTGAATTTCCTTCCATAGGATAACATTGGTAATTTGATCAGAAAAAGTTTCTAAGTGTCAACTTTTAAAATAGCAAAATATTGTTTAAAAATCAAAACAGTAACTTAATCGAATTTACTCACTTGTTTCCAAGATCTGTCCCAGGACTGAATCCAGGATCCAGTCCTGGAGTTAGAAAAGTAATCCTGAAAGTAATCAAGTGCACATAACTTAAAATTCCCATTGAGCTCAATGTATTATTGTGTTTGAAATTGTGTTGCCTATTGCAACAACCTGTAACTATTACCTACAAAAGTCAATTGCATATGGCAAAAGTATTTAACTAAAGCATCTCATTCTGAGAAAGTATATTTTGATACCTATTGTTGGTTCTAAAATAAAACAACCATATATTTTTTATATAAACCATTGGCCTAGAGTTCAGTTATTCAGTGTGTGAAACCATTTGCTGACTGAGTGTGTACATCAAAATGCTTTACACTGTCCAATGATACTGTCTTACTGCTCGACCAAGCTACCACTTTAGAGAGTAAGGTTATATCTAACTTTAACCTCTGCCAAACCTCTGGGGACTGTGGACTCTGTACACACTGTAGCTATTTGGGAACAGTGTATAAAGAGCCACTTTCTCACAGATGGTTGTAGATGGGATTTGAACAGATTAACTGTGAATCCAAGATCGTGGAGCAACCGCACTGTTTTGCGAGTGTGACGTAGACAGCTCTTTTGCTAGTTGGCTTTTATGAGCCAGTCGTCCAAATATGGGAAGACGTGAATGTGTTGTCTTCGTAGATGAGCTGCAACTACTGCCAGGCACTTGGTGAAAACTCTGGGTGCGGTAGTTACTCCAAATGTGAGCACTTTGAACTGCTAGTGCTGGCCTGCTACTACGAACCTGAGGTACTTGCGGTGAGCAGGGTGTATTGGGATATGAAAATAGGTGTCCTTTAAGCCCAGAGTAGACAGAAAATCGCCTTGTTGAAGGAGCGGGAGAACTTACTAGAGTGTGACCATGTGAAAGTGGTCCGACCAACTGAATGCATAGATTTAGTTCTCTGAGGTCTAGTATAGGCCTGAGAGAGCCGTCCTTCTAGGAAATTAAGAAGTACAGAGTGCTGAGGATTTTCTCTAAGAAAAAGACTAAGTCAGAAGGTAAACTTTGCAATGGACCAAACCTGGTCCCTGTATCCAACATGCACACCATCTCGTCCAACCTTAACTTTAGATTTTGACCCGTTCTAGCGCAACCAGATATCCGCAATTGACGCTTTGTGCTTTTTGGTGCTAGAAACATTTAATCGTTTGAAAAATTATATCCGATTTTTAGCATTTTGATGTCTATTTATTAGAATTTTCTCTATTTTTATAAACTGGAGTGAGAATTTTATTGTGTTGTGTTTACTACCTTTTAACTGTTTTGGTACTGACATGCTTTACAAATTGCTTCTAAGTTTAGCTTGTCTGTTCTGTGCCACAGCTACCAAGGGTTGAGCTCAGATTTTAATTCTTGAGACCTAACTGAACCAAGTAAGGAATAGGTTCACTATTACTTGGAGGACTACCATCCACTTCAACCAATAATTCCCTTTCTCAAAGTATTCATTAGGATAATTTAAAATTTTACAGGATAATCTTTAGGTTATATAGGAGCTTGGAACATTTTAATTGAGGAGTGTTTTCAACCATTAGAGCAGATGTAGAAAGCCAGCTTGTGCCAAGTTCATAGCCTAGGTTTCAATCACACTTGGTGGTTCCAAACTCTTCTATGGACACTTCGCAGCTTTGATGAACCAACAGTGCATGGGTTTTAGAATGAGTTGCTGCCTACCTTATATATTAACACAACAGAAAATAGGACTATTTCTTTTGATACGTTTTGTGTGTTGATTACGAACAGGTGCTATACAAACTGAACGATATCCCAGAGTAGGAAGAAGACTGACTAGATGGCACTTCCATTGCTGTGTGTGGCAGAACAGTGGTTGCCTAGCCAGAGAGCCAGACTGAAGTTAGACTTTGCTCAATTACAGCTTCAGTCAATAATATTAATAATAAATAGACAAAACAGTGCTGAGCAGAAATGACTTAAGGTAGATTGTGCACTAGAAATGTGCAAATCTGGGGGGGTGTGGCCTGAGGTGCTAAGACGGCGGACGCACTCTAAGAGTGCTCTGGGACCCCCATCCATCATCCGCCTCGCATCCACCGTCTATGGCCATCACTTACCCCTCCTGGTTGCCTGCGGTGCCTCCGGAGGTCACGGGCTCGGCTCCGGAAAGGTGTCCCAGCGGCCTGGGGAGGCTCTTCTCCACCCGGCAGCCTCGGCGACACAAGATGGCAGACCCGCGGCAGCTCTGATCTCGGGCCTGCGGATACCCCTGGGCGGCCCGGCCCTCCGGCTGCAGCGAGACAAGGGCGGTGCACGGGGCTCCTTCACTCACCCCCAACGTTGACAGAGGTCCGGAGGTGAGCCTCGGCGCGGAAGCCCCGCAGCCGGTGACGCCGCCGGGGTGGGGGGTCCTCTGTGAGTCGGAACTCGGCCGAACAGTGTACTTGGTCTGCAGGCCCCCGGGTGGTGACGGATCTCCTTGGACCTCAGCCGCTGTGGTCGGACGGCAGCGCAGGGGCCGTGGCTGTTCTCAGGCTCCCCCAAGTGTGTCTCCTCCCCAACCCCCCCTTTTGGGACTGTGCCTCCTGTGTACCGGTGGCGGACGCCCCCTGGACGTGGCGGGGGCGCTGCATCTGGGCCCTTGTGGAGCAGCCTAGGGAGTGGTGGGCCCCGCGACCCCTCGGTGGGTCCTCTGCAGCTATTCTGGGCGCAGGAGCCGGCCTGGAAGTCCTGGGACCGGCCATCTTGTCGGGTGGCAGGCGGCCTAGTGCCCGCCCTCCCCCCCGACCTTCACCACTCTCCTGCCTGGGCCTGTTTCCCCGAGACCACCCTCACTGTCGGCGGCGGGCCTGGACGTCTGGGCCCGGGCCCTCCCCACTGGCTCATGCTGACGTGGGAGCGGTGGCAACCGCCTCGGGGACCATTGAAACTGCCGGTTGGAGTGGCGGCGCTGTACCGGTGAGGGGGGCCTGAGATGGGGGGCCGGCCATCTTGTCTGGTGGCAGGGCGGGAGGGCGGACTGGCTGTCCCTGCCACCCGACGTTCATTGTTCTCCTGACTTTCACCCACAGTTCTGGGCCTGCTACTCTGGACCATCCCCCACTGTCGGCCACGGACCTCCCGGTGGCGGACTGCTTTGGATGCGACCCGTCCCTCCACCTAGCCTCCGAGGATACAACAGCTTCCCTGTTGCTGACAAGGGATGAGCGGAAACCCCCTGTCGCCCTGCCGCCAGTCCACCGCTGGGTGGGGTGGGGAGTGGGGATCGGCCATCAAGTCGGTTGATGGCGCGGGGGGCTATAGTCGGTGCCTCCGCCTCCCCCCTCGTCCTTCGCTGCCTACTCTTCCCGATTCCTACGCCTTCTCCCTCATTGGGGGGTCCCTCCCTGGGGGCAGTTGGGGGCGGCGGCGGACCCACCACAGAACTGGGCCCCTCTTTTACCCCTATCCGCTTCAAGCTACCCAACGGGGTGGGAGGACATCTCTGTAGGATGGGGGGTCCGAGTGGCGGACCTGTTGCTGTGGATACTGACTGCCTGGCCCTGAGGCCTTCCACTGGGGTGCTCCGCACGGACCCGACACTGGCCCTGAGACGTTCAATCTATCTTCCTCTCCACGACGGGCCCGATGGGGTGGACCTGGGCGCCCGGACCCGAGTATTGACGGCCTGGGTGACCGGGGACCCCCTCCCCTCTGCAGGACCGCTGTTCTCTACCCCTGCCCGAGCAGAGGCCGAATCTTCCCTTGGTGGCGATGGGAAGGAATCGCACCCTGCAGAACCCTGCTCCTAAAGCCCAAACCACAATGGACCGATTCACCACGACAGATCGGGATCCTGGAGGTGGGGCTTCCAAGGCCCCTGTCCCCACCGGGGATGATCTCTCCACCATCCTTCAGGCGATCAGCGCCTCGGAGGCCTCCGTCGAGACCAAGATTGGCGAGGTGAGGGTGGATGTGGCTCTTATCCGCCAAGACCTGCACAATGCTGCGGCACTAATCACGGAGGCTGAATCCCGTATCTCCACGGCGGAGGACGACATTGGCCAGTTTAAAACGCAGGTGGCTCATCTCCAGACCCAGACCTCGGAACTCCACCGGCGGGCGGAAGACGCCGAAAACAGGTCGCGAAGGAACATTCTGCACCTCATAGGCTTTCCCAAAGGAACGGAGAAGGGTCATGCGGACACGTTCGTGGAGGACTGGGTGCGTTCATGGATGCCCAAGGAGTCCCTTTCACCCTGGTTCACCGTTGAGCGGGCACATCGCTCCCTGGCGCCCAGGCCTCCTCCTGGGGCTCCTGCCAGACCCATCATCCTGAGGGTTCTCAATTTCCGGAATCGAGACGCCATTCTCAGGGCGGCTAAGGCCCAGACTACACCAGGGAGGTTCAGGCACAGCGTCGAACCTATGACGAGGTCAAGCAGAAGCTCCGCAACCTGGCCTTCTCTTCCCGGCCCGGCTCAGGGTGGTCTTTCAGGACAAGACATTCTTCTTTGATACCCCACAGGCGGCATGGACATGGCTCATGGAAGACCAGCCCCCCCTGAATCGGCCGACCCCCTCCCCAACCCGGCGGGCCCCCCCGCAGCCCCACCTAACGCTACCCAAACCCCAGAGACGGCAGACTAGGGCACGTAAGAAGAGCGACCGCCGGGGGAGGCAATCCGCTCTCCGGGTGCGCCGTCTCTGTGTCCTCCCTCACATGCTTCGGCTCAGAGGTCCGCCACTCCCAGCCCTACTAACTCTCTGATTAATCTGAGTCTCATCCCGGACCCCTCCAAGGCCTTGCGCCACTCCCTCTCTGACTCAGACCTCTCTAGGAGCCCTGCGCTTCTTAAATCCGGAGATGATGGGGGAGCTTGAACTGCGGCATAAGCACGACCTTTCTACCTAGTTCCCAATATGGCACCTGCACTTAAGAATGTTTGCCATCCTAGATCATAGGTGCATTCCATCTTCACTGTACCCATGGCTTGGTGAACTGTTTCCTCTTCCAACTCCCGAATTTTAAATGTACTTCTTGATGCATATTAGTTTAAATGTAATTGCAGCTGTTGACGTATCTCTTATCCGGCTCTATGGATGGGGGTCCTTCTCTGCCATGTTCTCATTGGGCTAACCGTTTTAGTTTAGCAATAAGACTCACTAGTGGGTTGTTGTTTTGAATGTTTTCTTTTTCAGGGCGACAGATGCTTAGTTTCCAGAAGTGTAGGGTGGGGGGAGTTGGGGGGCGAGGGAGGGTGGGTAGACCGCTGTCTCCCGATTGTTTGTTGTTTTTAGCCGCCTACGGGCCGCTGTTTTTTGTTTTTCTTGGTAGCAACTCAGGCATGTATGCCACGAACGACGACATGAGAGTCACCAAAATGCACAACCTTTACCCAAAGACACAAGTCAGGAAGCGTTACTTTCCTTGGGACCCGGGCTGATCTACG
The DNA here is from genome assembly GCF_964204655.1 of Triturus cristatus. Lineage (NCBI taxonomy): Eukaryota > Metazoa > Chordata > Amphibia > Caudata > Salamandridae > Triturus > Triturus cristatus. The sequence goes on from NC_140579.1 coordinate 1,271,492,754, forward strand.
CCTGCATTACCTCCTCCGTGCTCCTCCCACTCCAATGACGCCCACTCTGCATAGACCTCTCCACATCCTCTTGTGGAACGTCAATGGCCTCTTAGACCGTAAAAAGCGCACTGCTGTTCTCAGTAGCACCTAGCGCCAGATGTCTTGTTCCTACAAGAAACGCACCTTATGGGCACCCAATGCAATTTCCTCGCCCGGTATGGGTTCGACAGGGTATGGCACTCAGGTTTTACACAGGGTTCTCGGGGGGTTGCTATACTGCTCCGGAGGGACCTTCCCTTTACCCTGGCGCAGGCCGAGACGGACACGCTTGGCCGGTACGTGGCCCCAACGGGTAGGATCGAGGGACATCCAGTTAACCTCATGTGCACTTACATTCCCCCGCCACCATGGCCTCTGCCCTTCGCCGTTTCACACTCGTGGTCTCCTCCTTTACTCACGGTCTGACGATCATTGTGGGGGGGGGGACTTCAACGCCGTTCTGCAACCCTTGTACGACACTACAGGCGCTCCTTCAGCAGCCCGCCTTGCCTCTGCTAAGCGCCTGTCTGACTGGTCCTCTGCTATGGGTCTTTGTGACGCTTGGAGGGTCTGGAACGCCCGCAAAAAACAATATACTCATACATCGGCAGCCCACCATTCCCACTCTCACATTGATCTGTTTCTATTACCTGCCCCAGACTGTCAACTGATGTCCGGGGCCTCTATCTTGCCCAGGGGCATCTCGGATCATTCCCCCTTCTGCCTCCGTCTTGGGAACCCCCCTAATGGTACCCGTACGACATGACGGATGAACACCTGGTTCTTGCAGGACGCGGAACTTGTTGAATCCCTCGGGCAGGAACTGAGGCATTATTTTTCGACAAACACGGGCTCGGTCTCCTCGCCGGGGACGTTATGGGAGGCAGGCAAGGCCACCATGCGTGGGATGGCTAGAGGTTTGATTCACGTGAAACGAGCGGAGCAGACCGCTCAACTCATACAGCTGGAGGCCCAGGCGGCACAGTTGGAGGGGGCCCTGGCGGGTACGAGCAGCGATGGTTCCGAGCGTCAGCTTAAACTGATCCGAGAAGAGATCTGCCAGATCTCAATGGAGGCCGCTAAAATGCTTTGGCGTTCCTCTGTGGCACGCGTGTATGGCTGGGGCAACAAAAACAGTAAATTACTTCACAACTTAGTGTCTTACCCCAAAGCCAACCGCATTATCCCGGAGATCTGTGATGAGACCGGGGCTCACCACGTCACCTCCCATGCTATCGCCCGATCTTTCGCGGACTATTACGTGGCCCTTTATGCGGCTCGATCTCCGCGGACCACCCTGGCTGACTTGCTAGCTGAAACCGGGACTCATTTGCCCTGCCTCTCCCAAACGGTCTCGGAGACGCTAGATCTTCCCCTCACCCAGGAGGAGATACACGGGACCATTACACTGTTGCGCTCCGGCAAAACACCCGGGCCTGACGGCTACCCCCAAGACTACTACACGACTTATCGTGACACACTGGTCCCGCATTTAACAGAGCTGTTCAAACAGGTAGCAGACACGGGGTCCTTCCCACCCGAGACCAACGTGGCCACGATTGTGGTCCTTCCAAAGACACAGCCGCTTTCCCTTGCCTGTGCGGATTACTGCCCCATCTCCATCACAAACACCGAGGTAAAAAATTTCGCCACTGCCGTGGCACAGCAACTCCACCCGCTCTTACAGGATTTGGTTCACCCGGATCAGTGTGGCTTTATGCCTGCCCGGGGCACCCGGCACTGCATCCGTCGCCTCCACCTTGCCTTGGGGCATCGTCATCACCTCACCCCGTATCTCGCTCTGCTTCTCGTTAATTTCGAAAAAGCATTCGATACGGTGGACTGGAACTACCTTGGGGAGGTGTTGGAGAGGATGGGTTTCGGCTCCCCGTTCCGGCGCCTCATCCAGGTCCTATACTCCAACCCCATGGCAAGGGTCCTCATTAACGGCGTGCTTTCGGAGAAGTTTCCCATTCGGAGAGGCACTCGTCAGGGCTGTCCGCTCTCGCCGCTTTTATTTGCCTTAGAAATGGAGCCTCTGTCCTCACATGTCCGTCAAGATCCCCTCATACGAGGCTGGGCTTGGGACCCATATCAGATCGATAAGATCGCCTTGTATGCCGACGACGTCCTCCTCTTCCTGGCGGACCCGGAGAGCTCAGGTCCGAGGTGCTTGGACGCCCTACAGCCTTCGAGCGGGTCTCTGGCCTCCAGCTCAACCCGGCTAAGTCTACATTGGTTCCCTTGCATCCCTCCCGGGCGTGCTTCGACTGGCAGACGAACATCCCCCTGCACAGGCAATCGTTTAAGTACTTGGGGGTGTGGGTCGCCCTCCTTCCAGACCTCGAATGGGCCCTGAACATCACGCCCCTGGTCACCAAGGCCAAGGCGGATTTCAGGAAATGGCAATCCCTCCCCCTCAATCCCCTTGGCAGGAGCACTCTTTTTAAAATGATGGTCCTACCCCGTTTTTTATACATTTTACAAAATATTACCATTCATTTCCTGGGGGGTTGGTTCCGGGAAGTAGACAGTGCCCTTACTCGGTTCCTGTGGGGTGGCAGGAGGTCAAGATTGTCCTAGGCACATTGCCGCATACCGCCCTATGATGGGGGCATGGGGGTAACCAATCTCCACCTATACTACCTGGCCACAAAACTCATTGTGATCCATGACTGGTTCGCGGGCGGCTGGTCCGACCCCGCGTACCGGGTGGAACTCCGGTCAATGGATTTCACACAGCTCCAAGCCTTCCTTTATGGGACCCCCGTGCCACAGGCCCTCCCCTCCATCACTCGAACGGTACTTATGGCCTGGCGCTCAGTCTTGCGCCACACGAACTGGGATCAGAAACTCACCAGACAGACGCCTCTGTGGAGTGGTGTTTGGCTGAAGGAGGTCTCGTCACTCGAGAACTTCCGGCGATGGGACCTCATCGGGATTTCGTTGTTGGGGGACGTATGGGTAGGGGACCACTTTCGATCCTTTGCGGATTTACAGCAGCGTCACTCCCGCCACTCCTCTCAATTTTACAAGTACTTACAGCTACGACATGCCCTCCGAAGACACATTCCATCTCCCACATCCCTCCCCGAATTCAGCCCTATTGATGCCCAAGTGATGATGGGGAACTTGGGCAGAGGGGGGGGTGTCGCGGATTTACCGCTCCCTGGTGAACAATGGCCCGCTTCCCTGGCCCTGCTGCGAGCCCGCTGGGAGGGGTGGCTGGGTCCCATGTAGGACGCGGATTGGATGGATGCCCTTATGGCTCCCAAGACCCTGACGACCTCCTCCAAGCTGCACCTAGTCCAACTTTACTACCTCCACACAGCATACCTCACCCCTGCACACCTCTACAGCGCCCGTATGCAGCCGTCCCCGTACTGCACGCGCTTTAACCACGCTCCTGCAGACTTCTACCACATGACATGGCAATGCCCCACTCTTGCACCATTCTGGGTTGGGGTGGAGCTGGAGCTCACGCAGGCCCTGGGTTGGGAGGTTCCCCACGGCCCGTTACGCCTGATCCTGGGAGTGTTCGACGGCCTTGATGGTTCCCGGGCCGATAAGCGCTTCCTCGGAACGGCTGTGGCGGTGGCGAAACGCGACATAGCGGCACTATGGTCTCAGCCCAAGCCACCTACTATGCGGAAATGGAGGCGGGGGTGGATTGGTGCGGGACTCAGGAGGAACCCCTCTTCGAGGCCCGGGGCCGTCCCGAGCTTTTTGGTAAAATATGGGGCAAGTGGTTCAACTTGGTGCCCTAAGGGGCACGGCCAGGTCCTGTGAAAGAATGGTTGCCTGCAGGTGCTATACTCATTTCCAAAGTGTTGTACGAGTCTTAGTCGTCCTTCTCTCAAATGTAATTCACCTCTTTACCATGTCTGACTGTGCTGCCATTATTTTTTCTGTGTTTTGTTCTCAAAATACCAATAAACTTGATTATCAAAAAAAAGAAATGTGCAAATCTGATGTTCTTTGTGAAATACAATATGGGCGGTTTCTAAATTTTGCATTTACATCCACTTTTACTGAGTGCACAAGAGATCTGCTGTTATATGTTCCACACATTACCTCATGTCAGGTGTCCGCTGCAGGCACTGCTCAACAAAGTTGTGGAAATGTGAAGAAAAGTTGCGGTTGTATGGATGTTGTGAGGGCTCCCCATTGGCCGCACGGCTGTTGCTGGCTGCGGTAACTTCACCTATTCCAGAATCAGCACCGGAACAAGAGGTTTTCATGGTTAGCTCTTTAGCAGGGATTGTGGTGGTGTCCAGTAGGCATGGGACAGTCCCATTCAACTTCTCTAATAACATCTGAAAATGGAAAGGTCCCGGTGTCAATGCTGGCGTCTTCACAAATAAAACATCTGTATCTTTCTAAATACAGTGAAGGGAAAAGGAAAGTGCACAACCACTAGAGGTACCATGGTTTAACACATTAAGACCATTAAGACATACCTGGCCTTCATCTAGTCCTCACCAAATCCCAAGAGCAGATACATCCAACTTTGTGACAAATTAAACATACATTCTACTTTGCCATCCATTACTGGACACAAGATGAAAATCAACAAATGCTCAGTAACCTTAAATGTTTGCAAATGGCTTTGTAACCCTTCCCAGACTGATGAACAGCAACAATTGTTTTTCTGAGAAAGTCGCATGTATCCTTTGACATAGGCATGATGTGTTAGCAAAAGCCTGAATGCTCCAAATCAAACTGCCAAAATGTCTGACTATATGAAGGTGGTAGCCCTTCCTAATGATAAAGGGAACACAAGGCCGAGCCTTCTCCTCACTTCTTGAAACCCGCAAGAAGCTGAAGACCTGGCTTTTTGGGTAGTCACATGAGGTTCGACAGAACTAAAGGTAGAACTGGGTGAAGACTAAATGAATACAAGATTTGTAAATATTATTAAGTAACATAACAGAATCTGGAGGTTGTACTTTCTTTCTCACTTTCCTGTAAAGGTAAAAGGAGTATGGCACATTCCCCATTAATATCATCTATGCCACCACATTTTGTAATATATTTCAACACATAATAATTTGCCTTCCTGAGGCTCTAGAAGGTCCACTGCTATACCTACCTGGAAAACCATCTCATCAGAGCAGCTTTAAGGTAAGCAGAGAATTCACTCTCTACTACTCAAATCCTCCTTCATGAATTCCAAAAGGATTTAGTTTATCAGGACAAGACTAGACAAAAGCCTGGGCAGGAAACTAGGTGTTAGCAGGTTCTGTGACTGACATCCCATTGAACCTCAATATTACTTAAAATAGAAGCCATGATGGTAGTGATTCATAAAGCAGGAAAGCCGGCGGATCAGTGTGCTTCGTACCGACCGATATCTCTACTGAATGTGGAGGCTAGGGTGCTCGCCAAGGTCCTGGCAGATCGGATGCTGTTGGTTATTACGGAATTGGTGCATGTAGACCAATCTGGGTTTATGCCCTGCAGAAGCACCCGTCAATCTACGGCGCCTCTATGGGGTGCTATACATGACGGAGGACGTTGGGGACACTCAAACGATATTGATGGCGCTGGACGCCTCAATGGCCTTTGACAGTATCGAATGGCCTTATTTGTTCATGATACTTCAGAGGTTGGGTTTCGGTCGAATCTTCTGTAGTTGGGTGCGGCTCCTTTACGAACAGCCGACGGCCCGGGTGCGGGTCAATGGGGCAGTATCAAGGGCTTTCTCCCTGCGGAGAGGAACCAGGCAGGGATGCCCCCTGTCTCCTCTCCTATTCGCGCTTGCATTAGAACCACTGGCCCACTGGATCAGGAGGGACCCTGCGATTTGAGGCCTGGCGGCGACAGATGGGTGGGAAGAGCGTATATCCCTATACACTGATGACATCATACTATATCTGGGGAGTCCATACCACTCGATAGCCCAGGTGCTACACCTCTTCAAGCTGTTCAGCAGGTATTCTGGCTATACCATCAATTGGTCGAAATCTATGATTTTTCCATTGTCAGGTTCTCCTCCTCGGATCCCCTCTCGCTGTTCGGCTCCGGTGGTTATCGAGGGGTTTAAATACTTAGGAGTCTGTCACGCGAGACAAGAAGGAATTTTTTTAAAGAAATCTCGAGCCCCAGCTGGCTCGCCTGAGCGCTGATGTCGGTCACTGGCGTACCCTCCCACTCTCTCTCATGAGTAGAGCAGCACTGTTCAAGATGCTTACGTTGCCGAGATTCCTATACATTCTACAGAATACACCCTACCCTGTCCCCCCAAGCGTGTTTAAACAAATCTCGCAGGCGGTACGGACCTTACTGTGGGATGGTGGGTCCCCATGGATTGCATTACACAAGCTGCACAGGAGTGTTTACGATGGAGGATTGGCGCGCCCTGATGTAAAACTATATTACTGGGCCTCGCAGCTGCAGTTGATAAATGACTGGGTGTACACGGACAGTAGCGAACCTGCCTACAGGGTGGATAGGTTGGCTATGCCGAGGGGCAATTGTGAACCTCTTCTTTATGCTCGGAGATAGCAAACGACGTGGCCTGAAAATACTAAGGTAGTGCTACAGTGTTGGAGAGAGGCAAATAAATTCTTAGATTGGGCAGGCACATTGACTGGGAGAACACCACTGTGGCAGGGTGAGCAATTGCAAGAGGTGACCGCTTTAACAGGATTTAAGGGGTGGCAGCTGATCGGCATCGACTATCTAGGGGGTGTCTGGAAAGGGGATTCCCCCCGCTCCTTTGAGTACCTCCAAAGGGAATACGACTTGCATTCCTCACAGAGATACCATCACATTCGACTCCTACACGCCCTTCGATCCCACATACCGTGTGGCACATCCATACTGGAATATTCCCCAATGGAAGACAGGTTGTTGCTTGACCCCATAACGGAGAAACCCACATCAACAATTTACCGTAAATTAATAAATAATATGCCTGACCCCTTGGTCAAACTTCGAACAGCTTGGGCCACGGATCTTGGGAGTTTAGACGAGGAAGACTGGCAGGGTGCATTGCAGGGTCCTAGAGTTATAGCAATCCATTCAAGGTTCAGGCTGGTGCAGTTTAAAATCCTTCACCGTACTTACTACCCTCGTATGCACCTGTATGCATGGGGAAAGTGCCCGTTGGTGTCCTGCGTAAGGGGTTGTCAACAGGAGGGCACCTTTTTCCATATAATGTGGGAGCTTCCGGAGATCATTCCCTTCGGGACGAAGGTCACTGACACCATGTCTAGGGTAGTGGGGAAGACGGTTCCGATGGAACCGAAGTGGCTCTTGTTGATGATAAAAGGGGACACTGATTGCTCAAGATATGTGGAAATATGGTTGGCCCTGGCTGCGGGTGTAGCAAAACGAAATATTGCAAGGGGGTGGGGGGCGCAGACACCCCAGCGGTGGGAGGACCGGAGGCGGGACCTTGATTGGTGCCAGAGGGCAGAAGAGACTGTATATAAAAGTAGGGGGTGCACTAAAAAATGGAAGAAGGTGTTGGCGCTCTGGCGGAAATACAGAGAAACTGGAGCACTTATGGAGGGGTAGTTGTGTTGAGGGTTGGTGATTGTCCCTGTGGTTTCCCTAACAAGCATTGTCTTATCAACACTTGTATTCTCTCCCATGTGGTATGTAAACACTGTTTTTGTACTGTATGGTCTCATGAGCATTGTTAATAAAAAAAGATTACCAACAAAAAAAAATATTACTTAAAATACTGCAATATCTGCGGCCAATGCTATTCTAAGGGGCAGTGTTTCAATGCTTTTGGTAGCCTTGACACTTGTCTGGTTTGATACAATTTTTGTGAACTGAGTGTCAAAAATGAGACACAAATGTATTACATTTGGATATGCTATGCCTGGCCATCTACTTCAATATATCTGTTCTGTGTGCTAATAGTACAGCTTCATAGCAATGAGACCAGTGGCTGAGTGTAAAGTAAAATGGTGCAGCCAATGGCCTTCTGTTGAACTTCATCTGAGGTCACTCCCTATCCACGCCATGAACACTCTAAAATAGCCTCACTTTTTACTCTGGAAGCCTACGAAAAAGATAGTACACACTCTAGAAGATGAACTCCTCTAAGGTTTGCATACATGCTTGAATTCTGGAGAAGACTACAAAATGGTAGCCTCCCACTTGTGACCACAAAGCGGGATAAAATCTTGGACCTCAGAAACCAGACTAACTAGAGATGTCTCTTGAGGTCACACACAGGAGGCCTTCATTCAGTAAGACATTATTAAGATATCTGTCAACAAAGCCAGCTGATTTCAGCTCACCATTCTCTCGTCATACACATTAGCTATGTGCTCATCTCCACTCTCAAGTGAGGAAAGCCCCCAAACAAAGGACCCATCCCTGACAAACGTCTTTCACAACACTGGTGGGAATATTCTCCTTTAAGTCCAGACAAAGTGAGTATTACTGGCTTGGGGCAGAAGTAATGCTTCCCTGGTGAAATCAATCCTGAATGGCATTTAGTGGTTTCTACTTGACAAACTCTCTGAGAAGGAATCACAAGGCATACTAGTCCATCCTGGTTAAGGTCTGGATGTATATGCAAACCAGACTATTACAGCAAGAGAACAAGGTGACAGCCAGAAACAAAGGAAAGGAGGGGCGTGTTTGCAGAGCTACACTCACAATAGAATTGATTGGGTATCTCTACCTGTGCATTTGACCTCTAGATTTGAAGAGATTGTCTGAAAAACAGATCACTCAAACAAGCGGTCACATCTAAAGGACAAAAGACAGCCAGTATACAGACCTACCATCTTGTTCAGCCATGAACAAGATACCCCAAAAACTTCCAATACCAGTTACAGAGGAATCATCTGGTCTTTTCAAGATGGGGCCTCCCCACCGCGGAGACAGGTAAAAAGTCCTCTACATCTTGAAATGTACTACTTTTTGCTGAATTGCTGATGTTCTTTGACTGAGTGTGCCCTGGGATCCTGCTAATCAGGTACCCAGGGCCTATGTTCCTTCCCTAAAAATTGCATTGAAGCCTAAACCCAATTGGCATCCCTGGCCACAGGTAGGCCCTTGGTAAATGGCAGCACAGGTACCCAGGGCACTGTGACCAGGGAAGGCCCCTAAGGGCCGTAGCACTTATTGTGCAACCCTTAGAGGCCCTGCACCTTTTCACTCACACACTGCCTGTGCAGGCTGCGTGTCTTGGTGCAGAACAAAAGTGAAGAGTTGGCATGGCACACACCCCTGTGTGCCATGCCTACGACTCACTGCCCTGGCCTAGATCAGCCACCCCTCCAGCTGGGTGCACTATGTCAGTGGGGAGGGTACAGGTGCATGAGCCCTGTACCCCTACAGTGCCCAAGTCTATTCTTGGGCATTGTAAGTGCAGTGCTGCCATTAAGAGTATATGGTGCTGGGAGTTTGTCATTACGAACTCCACAACACCATATTGGCTGCACTGAAAACTGGGAAGTTTGGTATCAAACTTCTCAGCACATTAAACCCACACTGATGCCAGTGTTGGATTTAATGTAAAATGAACAACAGAGGGCATCTTAGAGATGCCCCCTGAAACTCGACCAACTTCTAGTGTCCCGACTGAGTGGCTGCTTAGGCTGCCATCAACAGACCCGTTTCTGGACCCCTGGGTCGAGTGCCTGCTGCTCTTGGGCCTGAAACAATGCACATCCTGGGACGAGGTGCTAAGACTCCTCCCCCAGGATTGACAGGGTTCACGAAGGGGAAGCTTCAAAGGCTTTGTGAGCTTCCCCAGACCCCTTGCTGCTTTCAGCAAACGGTCCCCACTGGTTCTGCCCCCCACTTTGGGTGGGAGAACCAGCGGGAAAAACAAGTGAGGGAGAGAGGTGTGCCCACCTCTGCCAACTCCACCCCTTAGGTGGGGGAGGCGAGGTGAAGCACAACTCCGAGTCCCCACCAACTTGAGGATGGGGGGACCCAACCAACCAGGGACAGGCTCATGCCTCCCTCCCACTGGAGGGTGGCACAAAAGGGGGTGTACCCACCCCAGGGAAGGGACCCATTGGTCCCTGCCCCCTACCTACCTGTAACACCCCTAAATCTAGTATTTAGAGGGCATCCTGAACCTTGCTTCCTCAGATCCAGACAAGAAACAAGAAGAAAAGAAGAAGGACCGATCAGCCGTTCAGCAGCTACCGCCCGGTCTCTCCCTCGAACCTGCTCCTGCGAAATCCCGGTGTCTCCTGCAGCCAGCAACTTCAAAACCCCAGAGAACCTGCCTGCCTTCACTTCCAAAGACTGCTTCTCCCATGAACACTGATTTGCTCAACTGCAACTGCTGGCAGCAGCCAGAGACCGCGAATCCGCCCCACTCTGCGCCCGCTGTCCACTGCCCGAGCTCGAGTGGGCAAACACCACGAGGAGGTCACCCCGGCGATCCTAAACAGAGATCCAGTGATCCCTGACCTGCCTCAAGCCTCGCCAACGCCTGCAGCCTAAATCCAGAAGGCCCCCCCTAACCGCAACCCGGAGCTGGTAAGAAGATCCGACACAAAAAAGGCACTCCTGCACCCGACGCCCCACAGCCTTGTGTGCCCAAACCAACTGTGTCTAACGAACCCCTAACTTACCAACTTACCTCTCGAAGTGGTGGTCGCACCCAGAAGTCCTTAGTCTCCCTGCCTGCAGTGCTTTTGCAAACCGGAGGTTCTCAAATGGAAACAACAGGGCATCTGACCTCAAAACAGCACCCTGCACCTAGCCGCCCTAGTGCCGCTGAGGGTGCACCTTTGGTGCTAATTTGTTTCCCCATTTGCCCTGAGCTAAATTCCAGGAGCTTTGCTCCCACAACCCAGTGGCCTGCTTGCCAGAAGCCACCAACCGGAGACCCCCTATCCTCCATAGGATAACATTGGGCCTCAACACTCTGCACCCGGCCACCCTAGTGCCGCTGAGGGTGTAACAAGAGTGCATCACTGACCCTGGGGGACCCCTGAGTCTTACCCCAGAACCTTAACTCCCACAGTCGATAACTTACCTTTGAACTGATAAACTGTTTTTCCTCCATAGGATAACAAAGAAACTTTTTGGGAGAAAAATTGTCAAAGTGTGGAGTTTTGAAATCTTGAAATATTCTTTAAAAATCGCACTAATAACCAAAACGCATTTACTTACCTTTTTGCAGGAAATGTCCCAGTGCTGAATTTAGGTATCCAGCACTGAGTTGGAAAAGCAACGTAAAAAGTAACTTACTTGTAATTTACTGAAAAAGCCAATTCATTTCAATGTACTATATTTGCTAAGTATTGCAACCTACTGCATCCCCTGTAAATCAAACAAAGTACAATGCCTATTGCATTTTTAAACTGTTCTACATTCAGCAACCTATTACTGTAAAGTATTTAATGCTTACCTGTACCAGGCTTGCTTGGTTCTAAAAATAAAACAACAGTATATTTTTTATACAAAAACAATTGGCCTAGAGTTCAGTTCTTGAGTGTGTGAATTCATTTTCAGACTGAGGGTGTACATCAAATGCTTAACACTGTCCTCTGATACTGCCTTACTGCTCGACCACTGTCCCAAAAATAGAGAGTAAGGTTCTTTCTAACTTAAACCTCTGCCTACCTCTGCGGTCACCTGGAACCTATACACACTATACCTCATTTTGGTGTAGTATATATAGAGCCAGTTTCCTGCAAATGCCATCACTGACAGTCACCTCAGTCTGTAGAGTTGGCAGTAGCCGCCCTTTCTGTGGAGGTATCACACTTTGTACTCCGATTTAGCACAGCCAGGCTCTATTGTTTAATGCCTCAAACACAAAAAGGCAGGGAAGAAAAGAATGGCAGGCATAGAATACAACTTTGCAAGAAATGTGGAGGGCTTCTGTCCAAAACCTCCACAAGATCCTTGAGGGACCAGATGTGCCCCTCCATTAAAATGGGTTGGAGCTTAAGACAATATCTCTAGTACAGCTTTTCTTAAAGTGGAAGTACACACACGGACAACCTCAACCCATTTCTTTGGTTCAACATTGCGGACACTCATTGCTCGGTCAGCTGTAAGCAGAGCTGGGGAAGTGGACGATATGGCACATTTCTATATGTGTCCCACATTGAAGGGGTTGGCAAAGCCAGGGCAGATAGCATGAGCAGGAATTTCCACTTATCAATAATTCACCAGAAAGTCCTGACTCTGGCATGAAGGTCAGGGGACACCAAACCATTGATTCATTTTATTACTCCTAGGTCCAAGTCTGCTGTCACCAATGACTATCACTCACATGATATGCTTCTTGGCTCTATACCTACTTAAAACGTTGGTACCCTTATTGAGGGTTTGTCATTTTTACTATATTATTCTAATTCGGTTTGAGATTTTTATTCTTTTGCATTTTGTCTTTTTAACTGCTTTGGTACTGCATAAATACTTTACACATTGCACTAAGTCTACTCTATCTGTCTAATCTATGCTATAGCTACCGGGGGTAAGCTCAGGTAGTCCCTTGAGGTAGGTAGTGACCCACCCCAAATAATAATGCAATTTCTTACAATCAGCAGATTTGTACTTATCTGAATGCGTTAACATTGAACATTTTGCTCATATTTGAATAATAATCACACAAGGAACTATAACTTCGGTAACAAAAGCTTAATATTTAACAGTGTGTATGTTTCAAAAGCATCAAAATGCCTAAATACATATACAGTTTGCCTCCTCTTTTGGCGTGCTTGCATAAGAAAAGTTAAATATTGCCTAGTAGCAACATATAATATTACACTCCTATTTACAGAATATGATCAGTTATTTCCTGTCAGTGGGTAGGTGGCTCTTGTTCCATTAAGTTTACATCTTGTAAGTTCACACCCACTATTAAAACCTGATCAACTTGATGTAATTTTCTGACAATACTTCCCAATATGATTAAAAGAAGAAGTTCAAGGGTCTACAAGCCATCACCAAGGCCACACCCTAGTCAGTTTCAACATTCCCATCCTACACCACCGCAGACCTTTCACCACTGGATCTGGCCAGCTTTGCTAGGAAAACAAATCACAGAAGAGGACTGGATGTTAGTGCTCTCAGCGCAACGGCCCAAGCACATCAGCAGCTTGCTGAAAATCACTAAGAACTTCAACAGCTAGATCACTACATACACCAACACCTTGTAACCCCTCAAACACAACACAATGGCGAGAGCACGACCACATGCCGTACGGTACACAAAAACACAGGCTGCCGAAACGTTGTTAAAAGCAACTGGAGCGCAATCAAAGGACAAGCCAAGACAACGTCGACAAAACATCTTCATCCGGCATAAGGCGCTACCACCAGCAGATCCGGAACACACAGCGCACAGTCCTCGCAGTCCAAATCAACGCCTGCAAGATCAGCAGCAAAGAAATCTCCGACATCGTTAAATATTTCACAGCACCTACACCATCACTCCCCCCTCATTAGATCTGAGAAAAGCTCTCAGAATTATTCTGGAATAAAATCACCTTCATATACATCAATTTTGACCCTCAACTTGACCCATTCGACCTCACAATTCAACTTCCTATCTTGGCCAAAGCACGAATCCTGACCTTGTGGCCTACTTTTACCACTGACAAAACTACCACCACTCGGAGACCACACCTGACACCTCTGCCACCACCACGCCTTCAAAAAAGGACTCCTAATGATAAGGGAAGCACTGAAATCCAGCCTGTGCCTCTATGCCTCCATCACCTCCGCCACGTTACCGGACACCTGGAGGCATGCCGCCAATCCCTTCCACGGTTGACAGCTACAGACCAATCTCCCTTCTGCCATGCCCGGGCAAGGTCATAGAGAAGCTGATCAACTGATGCCTCACAAACCACCTCAGCAACCACCAGCTACTTGAGACAGTTGTTCCAAAAGCAGAGAAGAGAAAAGCTTGCACAATTCCCTTCTTAACCCCAGTTCTGATTTACAGCAGAAGTAGATGATGAATGCACCCAAGGCTACTGTATGATTTCAAGTTTTAAAGGATCCATAATCTACAATAAGACCAAATACATGATACTTGGGGAACCTTGTGGCCCACAAAACATATCACAGTCTAGGTTACATGTAGTGCCCAAGTCTGAGATTCATAGATTATCAGGGATGCAGATCATGGCCGGAGGGCTCTTTGATCATTCCCAGTAGAACTTCAGAGGAGGGTAGGTTTAGATGGTGATAAACATCTGGACACCTGGTTGCTGACTAACCTGATTATAAGTAACATTGTGGAGGAGATTCAGCCCTTCTTTGACATGAACATAGAGTCAGTGGAATTCCCCAGAATGCTTCGGGAAGCATTTAAGGCCACTATGGGGTGAGCCATAATTAGATACCCGATTGGAGTCAAATGAAAACAGGAACAAGTGGCTATAGACCTCAAGACCCAGATTTTGGAGTTGGAGTCCCAACATATGATCTCTGCTACACCGACTTTATTTTAGAATTTATTACACACCCAAGAGTCATTGAAACAGGCACAACTGCAAGTAACAAAGAGGACATGGTTAGCAAGCCAAAGCAGACTATATCAGTGGGGTAACAAGGATAGTACAACTTTACATTGGTTGTGCACTAACGCCATTCAACGCAAACCAATAGTCTCTCTTACAACTAATGAAGGATGTATGATTAAAGGTGATTAGAATGTAGCCCGTGGATCTGCATCTTACTATGAAAGCCTATGTTCCTTGAATGCTTCATCATACCCATTGCACCTGGCAGATTTTGTGAGGGACCTTCCACTTAAGGGCCCGGATGATGGGGAGAGGGGCTTACTGGAACTGGTTGCAATCATGCACAACCCCAGGGCCCAACAGTCTGCTAGCTGAAATCTTTAAACTATCTATGTCTAAGCTTGCAAAGTGCTGGTGAATATAGCATATAGCTAAGATTGTGGTGATGCACAAGTTGGGTCACCCTCCCGAATGCTGTTCATCATATTGCCCAGTTTCCCTTTTAAATGTGGAAACCAAAATTATGGTCATGGTCCTCACAAATCAACATTATTTTTTTTTTATAAACATTTTTTATTCAGTTTGCAGAAGAAGTGCACCAGCCAATCCGCACCGTATTTCAATAATCGAGGAATACAATCACAAATTCTCATTACCCAATGTACAGACATCAATAAAGCAAAAATGAGATGGAAACAGTCAAACCCCCCATGATTAGAACCCCCCCAACCACTTCCCCCAAATTCTGCGGTATTTCTTGGGACATCCACATGCCGCACACATAACTTTCTCCTGTGTGGCGCACCAGTCCACCCCATTCCGCCAACGCCCCACAGTTGGAGGTTCAGGGCATTTCCAGGAGGCCGCAATGTCTCTTTTAGCCACCACCATAGCTGTAGTGAAGAACAGTTTTTCGTTGCGTGACCCGTCCAACCCATCAGTGATGCCCAGGATCGCGTGCTTAGGGTCGTGTGGAACCCCCCACCCTAGAACCTCAGAGAGTTCTTCTTCGATGCCCTTCCAAAATTCCGCCAGGAGGGGACAGGCCCAAACCATGTGGTGGAAGTCAGCGCGGTCATGGCCACACCTGGTACAGGCTGAGGACGACTAACCCCCACGCGGTGAAGGCGTACAGGGGTGAGATATGCAGCATGTAGATAGTAGAGCTGCACCAAGCGCAGCCTAGCGGAGGTGGTGACCGTTCTAGGGGTCTCGCCAGTCCTCTTCTTCCAAGGGGCCCACCCAGTCCTCCCATTGCGTCCGCAGTCGGTCCAAGGAAGTCGGGGTGTTGTTAATCAGTGTGCGGTAAATGTGGGAAATACCACCCCTCCCCAGGTCCCCAAACATAATCTGGGCTTCAGGTGGGCTATGGTCTGGCAACCGCGTACCTGTTGCGCGGTGTAAGCGTAGGGCGTGCCGCAGCTGGAGGTAGTGAAAGAATTGCGAGTGGTGCAGCGAGTACCTGGTTTGGAGATCTTCGAAGGAGCGCATATGATCCCCCACCCAAACGTCCCCCAGCTGCGTGATGCCTATGAGGTCCCAAGCTTCAAAGCCCTGAAGCCCGGTCACTTCCCTGAGCCAGGTCCCGTGCCACAGGGATGTACATTGGGTTAGTGTGTGTGTCCAGTTGGTGATCCGCAGCGCTGCCCGCCAGGCCAGTAACACAGAGCGCGTCACCTCCGGAAGACAGGAAGGAATCAGGGTCCCATATAGAAAGGATTGGATTCTGGCAAGGCCCAGCTCCCCAAGTTTGAGCCTGTAGGCCGGATCAGACCACCCCCGTTAAACCAGTCATGTATGGAGAGAAGTCGCATGGCTAAATAGTATAAATAAAGGTGAGTCGTCCCCAAGCCCCCGCCGAACGAGGGGATCCTGCAAGTACTGAGCGCTAACCTGGACCTACCCTTCCCCGATAAGAACTTGCTGGCTAAGCCGTCAAGTTCATGGAACCAGGCCCTGGGAAAGCACATGGGGGTGTTCTTGAAGCATGTAAAGGAAGCAGGGGAGCACCATCATTTTGAAAAGGGCCACCCTCCCCAAGGGGTTGA
The DNA here is from genome assembly GCF_964204655.1 of Triturus cristatus. Classification (NCBI taxonomy): domain Eukaryota; kingdom Metazoa; phylum Chordata; class Amphibia; order Caudata; family Salamandridae; genus Triturus; species Triturus cristatus. Next base: position 1,271,509,246 of record NC_140579.1, read on the forward strand.
GGGGCAACGACTGCCACCGCTGGAGATCCGCCTTGGTTCGTTTCACCAGTGGAGTGACATTGAGGGCCCAGCTGAGCTCAGGCAGCAAGGTCACCCAGATCCCCAGGTATTTGAATGATTGACGACGTAGAGGTATTTCGTACTGCCAGTCAAAGCATTCCTGGGAGAGGTGAAGGGGAACCAGGACCGATTTGTTGGGATTCAAACGGAGGCCTGAGGCCCATTCGAAGGACTGCAAGATACAAAGACAATGGGGGCCAGACCAGGCAGGATCTGCCAAGTAGATGAGAACGTCGCCGCGTAGAGTGCGATTTTATCCGGTTCAGCGCTGGGCCATTCCCATCCCCGCATCCTATCGCAAGACTGAATCAAGGACGCTAAGGGCTCCATCACTAAGGCAAAAAGCAGAGGAGAAAGGGGACAACCCTGCCTCGTCCCTCTACAGACCAAGAAGGGCTCCGACAGGACCCCGTTGACTAGAACGCGGGCCCTCGGGAGGGCGTACAGAACCTTGACCATGGCCCGAAAGCGGGGACCAAGTCCCATCATGTCAAGAACATCTTGAAGGAAGCCCCAGTCCACCGAGTCGAATGCCTTCTCAAAGTCTACCAGGAGAAGCGCAAGGTATGGGGTGAGGAGGTGGCGATGGGCCAAGGCGGAGTGCAGTCTGCGAAGACAGTGTCGAGTACCGCGAGAGGGCATAAACCCACATTGATCGGGGTGGACCAACGTAGACAGATGAGGCTTGAGTCGCTGAGCAAGGAAGGTGGCGAACAGTTTGACCTCAGTGTTGATGAGGGAGATGGGGCGGTAATCTGCGCACTGCGGCGAGGGGGGCTGGGATTTCGGAAGGACCACAATGGTGGCTATGTCCGTTTCCTGAGGGAAGGAGCCATTCTCCACAGCTTTGCGAAATAGTGCGTCTAGGTGGGGGATGAGAACATCCCGGTAGTGGGCATAGTATTCTTGAGGAAGGCCATCTGGGCCCGGTGTCTTGCCAGATGAAACAAGAGCGATTGCGTCTCCAATTTCCTCACGGGAAATGGGACGGTACAGATCAGCTTGAGCGGCGGCATCTACACACGGAAGGCGGCCACCCTCCACGTCAATCAGGTCCGTAAGGGACAGGGTTGGGGCTCGGGCCTCGTATAGCATACGGTAGTAGGCGGCAAAGGCCTGCGCCATTTCCATTGGGGCACGGCACAGTGACCCGTCTGGTGCCGCTATTTCAGGGATTATACGTTCGCCCCTGGGTACGTAGCCAGGCGGTGAAGGAGCGAGCCATTCTTGTCGCCCCATCCATATACCCTGGCCACGGAGGAGCACCAAAGGAGTTAGGCCGCGTCCAGCGACAGCTGCTTGATCTCCGACCGGAGCCGGGTCAGAAGTCTCGTGTCGGAAGCGTCTGGGGATCGGGCCGCTGCACGTTCGAGGCGCAGGGCCTGCGCCTCTCGCAAGGTAATCTGTTCCAGTTGGGTTTGTCGCTGGAGCTTGAGTTGGCCCTTGGGGACCCCCCGAATCGTGGCCTTGCCTGCCTCCCATAGGGTGCCTGGGGAGGACACAGAGCCCTCATTGGAGAGAAAGGAATATGCCACTTACCAGTATGCATCTGTTCTTGGCATGTAGAGCTGCAGATACACACACTGTGCATAGATCGCCATCTGGTGTTGGGCCCGGATGTTGCAGTTATTTTTCTCTTGGAAAGTCTTTGAAAGTCACGAGGTATGTGACTCCTCATTTGGATCATATAGCGCATGGGCTTCGGCTCCATCATCAGATTGTTTTTCGCCAGCGGGGAAATGATGGAGCTTTGTAAGAAACAGGAAAGATGCCCATGTGTGCTGCATCTAAATAAGATAAAACTGGAACAGATAAAGGTAGCCGGGGAGGCGGGTGGGCGTGTGTAGATCTGTAGCGATACATGCCAAGAACAGATGCATACTGGTAAGGAGCATATTCCGTTCGAGGCATATGAGCTGCAGATTACACATTGTGCATAGATTGTGTAGCAGTACCCACTTCTAGCGGCGGCCACCAGTATCTGTTGCAGTTGTTTGAAACAGTGTTTTGAGTACAGCTTGGCCCACACTAGCCTGTTTAGTTTGCACATCTACACAATAGTGTTTATTGAAAGTGTGCGGTGTAGACCATGTAGCTGCTTTGCAGATATCATCTAAGGGGATGTTCCCTAAAAATGCCACGGAAGCCCCTATCTTATGTGTAGAGTGGGCTTTAGGGGGAACAGATAGCGTTTGTTTTGCTTTGTGGTAGCAAATCTGTATGCATTTAACAATCCACCTAGCTATCCCAGATTTGGAGATGGGGTTGCCTTTGTTTGGTGGTGAGAAAGACACGAATAGTTGTTTGGTCTTGCGAAAAGGTTGTGTTCTCTCGATGTAGTAGAGTAAAGCTCTTTTGACATCTATGGTGTGTAGAGCTCTTTCTGCAATGGTTTGTGGCTGCGAGAAGAATACGGGCAGTTCCACGGATTGATTGAGGTGAAAGGGAGAAATGACTTTAGGAAGGAATTTTGGATTAGTGCGGAGAACAACCTTATTATGATGCATTTGCAGGAAAGGTTCTTGAATGGTGAGTGCTTTAATCTCACTGACCCTTCTGAGGGAAGTAATGGCTACAAGGAAAGCTGTTTTCCATGTTAAAAATGGAAGCTCGCATTTATGTAGAGGTTCGAATGGAGGCCCCATTAGTCTTGTGAGAACGATGTTTAGGTTCCACACCGGTGAGGGTGGCACTCTAGGGGGAATTATTCTTTTGAGGCCTTCCATGAAGGCTTTTATGGCAGGTACTCTAAAGAGGGATAGATGCTGTCTATTTTGTAGATAGGCTGCTATGGCAGCAAGGTGTAGTCTAATAGACGTGTAGGCTAGGTTGCATCTTTGTAGGTGTAGTAAGTAGCTTATGATGTGTTGGATAGACACATCTAAGGGATTGACATTATTGGTGTGACAATAAATCACGAAACGTTTCCACTTGGCTGCGTAGCAAGCTCTAGTGGTAGGTCGTCTAGTTTCTTTAATGACGTTCATACAGTCAGGGGGAAGATTATGGTAACCAAATTCTAGGATTTCAGGAGCCAGATCGCAAGGTTGAGCTGAGCTGGATCCGGCTGTCTGATCTCTCCATGGTTCTGGGTTAAGAGGCATGGAGAGAGGTGTAATTTTTGGTGCGGAACTACGGAGAGTTCCAGCAATGTGGTGTACCACGGTTGTCTGGCCCAAGTTGAAGCAACTAGGATGAGAATCAGGGAATGTTGCTGTAGTTTGCACACCACTAATGGAATGAGTGGCGGAAAAGCGTACGCAAATCTGCCTGACCAGTTCATCCATATCGCATTGCCTTTGGATAATGGGTGTGGATATCTGGCGGCGAAGCTTGGGCATTTGGTGTTTTCGTGGGTGGCGAAGAGGTCTATTTGTGGTTGCCCCCACGTTTGAAAGAATGGTTGAAGAACTTGTGGATGAAGTTCTCACTCGTGGATTTGCTGAGTTTGACGGCTCAACAGATCTGCAATGGTGTTTTGGACTCCTGGGACATGTTGCGCTAGGAGAAAAATGTTTTGAGGTCTGGCCCACCTCCATATGGTCTGTGCTAGCTGAGAGAGCTGCAGAGAGTGTGTGCCGCCCTGTTTTTGGATGTAGTACATTGCTGTCATGTTGTCTGTGCGGACAAAGACAGCCTTGCCTGAGACGTGTGTTTGAAAGGCTTTCAGGGCTAGAAATATGGCCAGTAACTCCAGATGGTTGATTTGGAATAACTTTTGTTGAGGTGTCCACCTGCCCTGCATGGTGTGATGTAGTAGATGAGCTTCCCAGCCGGAGAGCGATGCGTCCGCTGTTAGAACTGTTTGAGGGACCGGCTCTAGGAACGGTCGCCCTTTGGAAAGGTTTTTGGTGGTCCACCACTGCAGAGAGCGATGGGCACGACCGTCTACCAACACCAGATCTGTTAGCTGACCTTGAGCCTGGTTCCATTGGCGTGCTAGGCACTCTTTGAGAAGATGCATCTGGAGTCTTGCATGAGGTACCATGAATATGCAAGAGGCCATCATCCCTATAAGTTGCATAAACACTCGGGCTGGAAGAGAGTGTTGAGGTTGAAATTTGGCGCAAAGAGCTTGCATGCTTGCTATCCTGGCAGTGCTGGGGTAGGCCAACACTTTTGAGGTGTTTATGGTGGCACCGAGGTATTGTTGTACGTGGGAGGGATGCAGATGGGACTTGGTGTAGTTTACTGTGAAGCCCAGGTTGTGAAGTAGTTGGATAGTAGTGGCGTGAGTGTGTTGTACACACTGGTTGTATGAGCTGGCTTTTATAAGCCAGTCGTCTAGATATAGGAAGACGTGGATGTGTTGTCTTCTCAGGTGTGCTGCCACTACTGCTAGGCACTTGGTAAACACTTGTGGCGCTGTGGTGACTCTGAAGGGGAGTACTTCGAATTGGTAGTGGTGACCGTCCACTACGAATCTGAGAAACTTCCTGTGAGCGGTGTGAACGGGAATGTGGAAATAGGCGTACTTGAGGTCTATGGTGGTTAGGAAGTCGTTTTGGGAGAGCAGAGGAAGCACCTGCTGGAGTGTGACCATGTAAAAATGGGCTGATTGTATGTATTGGTTTAGGGGTCTGAGGTCCAGAATGGGCCTGAGAGATCCGTCCTTCTTTGGTATGAGAAAATATAGGGAGTAAACTCCCTTGTTTTGTTGGTGGGCAGGAACTAGTTCTATTGCATTTTTTTGTAGGAGGGAGATTACCTCCTGCTTTAGAAGTGACAAATGTTCCTGTGACATTGGGCGCTGTTTGGGTGGAATGGTTGGAGGGGTAGATGTTAGCTCTAGACAGTAGCCTGATTCGATTATTTGTTGTACCCATCTGTCTGAGGTGATGGTAGCCCAGACAGGAAGGAAATTGTGGAGTCTGCCCCCGACTGGAGTGGAATAGTCGGGGGGAAGTGGAGGGAAGTCACTGGGTGGGGTTGGAGGCAGAGCAGGAGGTGTTAGTTTTGCCTCTGCCTTTGTTGTTGTTACCTCTGTAACTGCCTCTTTGATAACCCCTAGTGAAGGTGGATTGGGTAGGGGTTTTGAAGGAAGTGGAGGCGTTGTCGGAGGAGTAGCCTCTGGTGTTGCTTCTAAAGGAGGAACGGCAAAAGGAGCGTCTGGGAGCTTGCGACTGCAAGGCTCTACCGTGTCTGTGTTAGCGATACGCCAGATGTTGGCCACCTGGGACGCCGTCCGTTTGCCAGAGGCGTCTAGGAGTTTAGACTCCTTATCTGGTGGTGGAGCCTCACCTGATGCCTGGGAATTGGCATGTTTCCTCGCATTGGAGACTACCAGGGAGTCTAGTGGTGCGGGTCCTTTAATATAGGGTGGGTCTGTTGGGGCGGCTTTATATTTTTTCTCAATGCGTGGGTTAATGACCCTGGCCCTAACTGGGTCTTTAAAAACCTCTGGTGCGTGCTTAATAACCCCCTTAAGCATCGGCAGGATTGAGGTGGACCTGTGTGCAGTGTCGAATGTATCTAAGAGGAAGTCCTCCTCTACGGGGTCTGTGTGGAGATCAACCCCGTGGTAGCGGGCAGCTCTATGGAGTAGCTGGTTAAAGCCCATGGTGTCCTCTGGGGGGGAGGGGTCTAGAAGGGTAAAGATCGTCCTGCGGGACGTTAGGGACGTCTGAGATGTTGTAGTCATCCCATGGGTCCGGGGAGCCTGTAGGAGTTGGGTCCCCTGTTGGTTGGTTGTCTGCCCCGTCCCCTGTGTCGTAAATAATGTCATCATCCTCATCTGGAGATGGTGTGGGAGAATGATGGGGTGGGGGAGGAGGAGGTGAAGGAATCCTCAAAGGGGAGGTGGCAAAGTCTCTCCTTTTTGGTGGTGGATCTGGTGCAGGCTTGTCCAGTGATCTTTTTCTGGTGCTAAGCGACAAATGCCCAGTCTTTGGATCCTTTACGAGGGTTTTTTGGTAAGGAATGGGTCGAAACAGTTCATCTGTAAGGGGTAGATCCTTCGGTGCCGATGGTATCGGATCCATGGGTTTTTTAGGCATCGATTTGGCACTGTTCTTGGTTTCGAACCGTGGGGTTTAGCAGTGTCTTTTTACTTTCTCGGTTCCGAGGTGGTTTTCGGCTTCGAGGTTTGGGAGTCGAGGCTTTTTGGCTTCTTGCTCGGCTCCGAGGGTGTTATCGGTGCCGAGGAGCCGGTGCCAGTCTTCGGCGCCGAGAGCTTCGGTGTCAAGCTCGGCGCGGACGAGGAAAAGGGCGTTTTCTTTTTCAGTGTCGATGAGGTTTTTTCGGCACCGAGGGTAGGCTAGCTCGAGCCCAAGCTGCCTGAAGGCTTGATTAACCGGGCCCGGAAGCGAGGTATGGGAAGGAGTCTTTTGGTGCATACCTAGGCCCGAAGGCGAAGGCGTGACCGAAGCCTTTTTCAATGGCGTGGAGGGGGGTTTAGGGTCGGGGTCGACGTCTGTACTCACACTCCTCTGTGCCGGAGTGATGTCCTCGACGTCGGAGTCGTCAGCTTCGGAGGCGCTGACGAGGCCTTCTTCGGTGTGCTGTTGTTCCGGGACATCAAGGCCTTCTTCAAAGATGTCGTCGGGGATCGAAGTCGATGAGTGAGCCATTGTTCTCCTTGCTCGTCGGTCCCGGGTCGTCTTCTTCGATCGGAAGGAGGCGCAAGCTGGACAGTCCCTTGCCTCGTGTTCTGGGGAGAGGCAGAGGTTGCACACCTCATGGAGATCGGTGTGGGGAAACTTCGACCCACATCGAGGACACTTCTTAAATGGAGTCCTTTCCATCAGCCAGGACCGGAGCCCAGGTAAGTCCGAAGGCCTTCGTCGACGACCGGAACCGAAGACTTAGATTGTTGAGAGTCACGTCAATGTTGGAGAACGCGATCGAGACAATACCATCGAAGGGGGGAGGATTGTGTGCCGAACAGGAAAAATGGAACGGTTCCAAACTGGAGCGCGAAGAACACATCCGAGCCCGATGGCGGAAAAAAACAATCTGAGGATGGAGCCGAAGCCCATGCGCAATATGATCCAAAGGAGGAGTCACATACCTCGTGACTTCCAAAGACTTTCCAAGAGAAAAACAACTGCAACATCCGGGCCCAACACTAGATGGCGATCGATGCACAGTGTGTAATCTGCAGCTCATATGCCTTGAACGTACAGTTTTAGCTCCCGCTTCACCACCTTCCTGAAATCCCTGTCCTGAAGAAACCAGGCATTTAACCTCCATGTTTGCCAGGCAGAGGCGGGGGGAGGGGGGACCTGTACGGATCATCACTGGCGAGTGGTCAGAGATACCTCTCGGAAGAAGCGAGACGTCCTGAATTGGAACACAGTCTGTCGAAGGAACGAAAATGGCGTCAATGTGTGCCTGTGTATGGTGTGCCGCTGAGGTGTATGTAAATTGTTTAGAGTGAGGGTGCCATAGTCACCAGGTGTCGCATAAACCTAGTGATGCGGACCAAGACCTCAGCTGCTTGGCTTGTGCAATTCTACCTGGGGATGGCAGGCCTGTCGTGTCGAGGTCAGGTGATGAGACTGCGTTAAAGTCGCCCCCAAGGAATGTGGGACCAGGGGGCAGAGACGCCAGAAGATCAATGGACTTAGCTAGAATCGTCGTCAGCATCGAGGGGGGAGAATAAAGGGACACCAGGTTAAGCGGGTTGCCATCGAGTGTGCCGCTGAGGGCCACGAAAGTGCCCTGGGCATCAAGAGTCGTTTGGACAGTCACCAGAGGAAGGGAGCGTCTCAACAGGATCGCCACCCCTCGGGAACCCCTGTAAATCCTGAGTGCCACACTCTATCATAGCCGTACCGCGTTAAGAAGGGGCAGTGATTACCCAGCAGGTGGGTTTCCTGTAAGAGTAAGATGTCCGCCCCTAAGCGCTGCGCATATCTGAGGACAGCTATGCGTTTAAAGCGGTCCAGGAGGCCATTAACGTTCCAGGACATGATGCGCAGTGGGGCGTTTATTAATGGTGTGTCGGACATGGTGCTTGGGTTGGCAGTGGGACTACGAGTCTGAAGGGGGAGGTCCGTCTGTCTGTCTTATCGGGTGTACGTAAGGGTGCTTCATGAATGCTGGTATGGTAGAACTAAAAAACAAAAAGCACAAAACTGAGGAAAAAACTCGAGACAACGGTGACACCCCCCCACCCTACACTTCAGGAACAGAAGCATCTGTCGCCCTAACAACAAACCAGAGAGTGAACAACCAAACTAAAACACATGGGAATGGGAAAGCGTGGAGGACCCCTCCTCATTTCAGGATCCGCTTAAACGAGTACCTCGGAGCCAGGCCAGGCCCGGCAGGCAGAGGTGAGTTCAAGCAGGGTCTTTCAAGAGCATTGGGCTGCATGAGAGGTCTGTGTCCAGGAGAACATGTAAGGAGGGTCGGGGCGAAGCGCCCCCATGAGCCAAATGGTCGGATGATCCAGAGCGTCTCCCAGTTGAGGGTTCATCAGAGAGCAGTATCGGTTGAAGGGGCGGCCCGGTGGGGAGTCTGAGCGGGTCCGCCTCTGTCCACGGCCCCTGCGGGAGCGGTTACGTTGGGGCGAGCAGGTCCGCCCCCGGCCCCCCCGGTGCAGGGCTAGGTCATCAGTGTGCAACGGGCGTTCCTCCGATGCCCAGGTCCAGGCCTCTATTGGGCTGTCGAAGAACAAGGTCTTGTTGGCGAATACCACTCGCAGGCGTGCCGGGAAGAAGAGCCGGTATTGGATATTGCGCGCCCTCAGCTTTTGTTTAACGTCGTCGAAGGAGCGGCGCTTGCTCTGGACCTCGCGGGTGTAGTCCGGGAAAATCATGATAGCGCGATTTTTGTGCAGGAGCCGCTGCTGTTTGCGGTCTTCTGACAGGATGGCGTCCCGGTCTTTGAAGTTAAGGACCCGCATTGGTCGGGGGCCGCACCCGGAGAAGGTTTAGGGGCCAGGGACCGATAGGTCCGCACAATCGCAAACCAGGGAGAGAGAGAGCCCTCAGGGACACATGATCTGAGCCATTTCTCCAGAAAGTCCGCCGTGCGACCCTGCTCCGCCCCCTCCGGGAAACCCACCAGGCAAAGATTATTGCGTTGGGACCTGTTCTCTACATCCTCTGCCCGGCGGTGCAGCTCCTGAGTGTGAGATTGAAGGCGGGCCACCTGCCCCTTGAGTTGCTGTACATCGTCTTCTACGGTGGAAATACAGGTTTCAGTTTCCTTGATCCGGGCATTTGCGTTTCGGAGATCTAGCCGGATAAGAGTCATGTCCACGTGCACCTCCACGATCTTGACCTCCACCGAGGTTTGCGAAGCGTGGATGGCTTGCAGGATAGTAGACAACTCCGCTGAGGGCGGTAGCTCCTGTTCCGTGGTTCCCCCAGGTGCGTCTGCCTCCAAGGTGGTGAAATGATCCATTTTGGTTTGGGTGGCAGGAGCCTTTGCCGACCTGTCCGTCCTGCCCATGGTGGCACCCCAAGGGGCTGCAGCGCCCAGGTACCCTGTAGGTGGATCCTGCAGTGGGGGTAACCTGCGAGCCCTTGTGGGTGGCCCGAACTCAAGCAGGTGGAACAACCAACACCGAGGCACAATTGGGACCAGATCGCCGCTGCCTGATGTGTGTGGCAGACTCTGCTGTCCCAGACAGAGAGGGTCCTCGGGGCAGAGGGGGATGGTGAGGTGACTAGAGGCCAGGCCCCAGCGCCGCAGGCAAGGCCCCACTGGTCGAGGCCGCAGTCCTTACAACTCAGCCAACAAGTCGTCCCGCTTCCAGAGCCAATATTCCTTGGTGTGACGGCATGGGGGAGGTGGCCGCCACCCAAGGCCACTGCCCCGTGCCACAAATGTGGACCAACGAGCCCTCCCAAACAGCCAAACAGGTGCCGCTCGGTGCGTGTGGCCGAAAGCCCCAACAGCAGGTCCTCAATTGTTAATGCGGCTGGGGGAGGGGGGGTTGTGGGGGGGAGGGGAGGGATGTAGCAGTAGGGTAGGGAGGGCTCTCCATCATGCTCCAACGCAGTCTTCCGGACGAGGACAGCCCATCTGTGTCCCCCAAGGCGGTAGAGGATCCGCCGTGTGTTCTCCGCTGCTCGGTTCTGCGGGCGATATGGAGTACCGGGCATACCTCAACCCAGGGGCCGCCGCACGGCCCAAAGCGCGGTATCAGGGCCCTATCAGCTCGGAACAACGTACCCTCCCTAGAGAAAGGGGGGGGGAGAACCAGTCTGGCCGGGCAATGAGGGGGACCGCTCAGGGCCAGCCCCCCCAAAAGAGGCTGCCTGCACGCGCGGGGGGCCCCACTCAACTGTCCCTGGTCCCCACCGCTGCCAGGACTCACCCGCTTCAGTGCACGTCTCTCCACAGGTCCGCAGATGCCGGCGGCCCCTCACCTCGCCTGAGGCCCACAGCTATACTCCACGGCTCCTGCCGCCCGATATGGCGGCCGCTCTCCTGATCACGCCGCCAGAGGGGCCAAGTCACGGGCGGGCTCGATAGCCTCAGGTGTCACTCACAGCGCCACTTGTCGCAGCGCGGCTCTGGGCCTCCAAGGATCACGCTGGTGTGCATAGGGGGGTGACAGCAACCGTCACCTTTTTCCCTGGCTGCCCGACACCGCATGCAGTGATGCGGCCGCGCCGCCGGAGGGCCGGGCGCCAGCAGCCGCGTATAAGAGTCAGTGAGGGGAGCAAGAAGCAAAATCCAGCAACAAGCCGGGCCGTCGGCCACAGCGGACCCGGGGGTCAGTGTCGGAGAGCCCCTCAGCACCTGGGGCCGGGCGCCACTTCTCGTGGAGGATGGCAAAAATCGGCCAGCGCTGCAATCACGGACCAGGAGCCGCCATTTTGTCCGTGGCCCTCGGCAGGCCGGTCCACTGCTGCAGGGGGTCACGGTGCGAAGATCTACACCCCCGGACATTCTGCCAGAGCACCATGCCAGGTAAGGAGGGAGATACGGGTCCTGGTGGCTCGTTGTAGGCTAGGATTACGGACGGATGGTGGAGGGGTCCCGGAGCACTCTTGGAGAGCGTCCACCATCTTGGCTCGGCAAGCCATGCCCCACAAATCAACTTTTTATGGTGACTGGCTCACTGGTACAGAAAGATCAATCTAGCGTCATGCCCAAACAGACGATAAGAAACAACATCAGATGAGTTTATAATTCACTTGTGTAGGAAGGTGGAATCTGACTGCATGGTTACCCCCACTTTTTACCTGGTGTTTTGCTGGTTTTCGACATAGTTTGACTGGGATCCTGCTAATCAGTACCCCCGTCTATCTGCTTTCTCTCTAAAATTGGTTGTGCATGTACTTTAGGTACACTCCAGATTGGATTCTGGGGTACCCTAGTATATGGTATACTATGTACCTAGGGCATAGGTACCCCAGAGGCCTCTCAGGGGCTGCAGCATGTATAATGCCACCCCTGGGAGACCATTCAAAATGACACAACAGGTCTGCTACAGCAGCCTGTGTAAGGTGGTGCATGCACCCCTTACTTAGATATAGGTTCACTATATCTATCCTATATCACTGCACACATAAACCTATCAGTCACCCCTATGGCAGGCCTTATCAATCCTGAAGGCAGGGTGCTGAGTTTTATGTGAGAGGGTGCACCTGCATAAGCAGAGCCCCTCTGCAGCCTTCGGAACCTTTATTCCGGGGTTGTGATGCAGCCAACCATATACTCTTAAGTGCATTATAACCTCGCGGTAAATGCTGACTTTAAAACGGCTGCATGGAAACATGTCGTGTTTGGTGTCAAACACCTTAGAATCATACCTCCACACCAGTAACTGGTGTGGTAGGTACGATTCCACACTACTAGAGGGAGAAATATGACAACACTGGTACACCCCGTACCAGCTTCACAGAACCCTGGCATCACAAAATGGATGCTGCTAGACACAGACCCAAGTATGCCCTCCTGCTGCTGGATGAAACTCCGGCAGGGGAGGCTGGACAATAGGGTTCCTGTCACAGGGAGGTGTGACCACTTCCCAGACAGGCTTTAGTGTATTGGGGCTAGGGTGGGTGCACTCTGAGAGTGCTTTGATGTGTGCACTGGGGGCACATTTGGTGTCCCTGTGCATAGTCCTGCTCAAACCGGTTGCAGGAGCCATTTGCTCCTGCTCTGGCGCGAAACTGGACAAAGAAGATGAGTGTAGCCATCCCTCTGTCCTGACCCTCCCATAGGTGGGTCCCCAGAGTTTGTCTCACCCCTTCCTTGGGTATAAAGTAGGAACCCCTGGATACAGGACTTTGGATTTACCTGGACGAAACTCTGCTACAGAAACCAAGTACTTCGACTATCTACACTACGCTGGATGACTGAAGAATTTCCCTTGGAGTAAAGGAGTTACTCCCCTGCAAGGCAGGCACCTGAAACGCATCTGGCCGGTTTGCATCTACACAGCTCCTGAAAGACTCTGAAGATTTTTGCAACACAGGAGGGGGGTTCCCGTGGTTTCGGAGGTTGATCCGTGCTCTCAGCAATTCTAAGATCCACATCCCTCGTGGGGACCGTGCAACCCGAACCCCTGGGCACCGTGTACATTTGCAACAGCATATGCTTTTTGGCGACCCCTGAGGCTGTGCTTTGGGCTACTTGTAGTTCAGACCCGAGCAATATTTCCACTGAATACTTCCGGCCTACACTCCACGAGTATTCCGTGGGCTGGTATTTTGTGATTCAGCTCGAGGTCCCTTCGCGATCCCTGGTCCGTCGACCTGTGGGCCCCTGTGAAGGTAACTTTAACTTTCAGTGGGCTTTTTAGGTTGCTCCAGACGTGCCCTGACTCTCCATCGCTTGGGGAGTCCCCAGGACCTTGATGGTCCCCACCGAAGCATCTTTTCTCTGACAGCGTGGATTGCAGTTGCCAAGGCTTGTTGGTCTCCAATCCGGACACTGACCCCCAGCACTCGACATCCTTCGTGGGACAGCTCACCTCCGGACTTTGGTTGTCGTCGTCTCCTGGTCCCCGTGGCTGGCAGAGTCAAGCTTCACCTCTTCTCACCTGAAACACCCGACATCGGTGGGCATTAGTCTATTGTGCCCCTGGTCACTGTGAAGTGACCCAGACTCTGTCCCCTCTGCTTTCAGGTTCTTCTGAGCTTCGATCCAGGCTAGGATCACACCGGACACTTCTCATCTTCCCGGCAACAGCACTTCTTTGCATCACGCAATTGAAATCAATGAACGTTTCCAACACCACTTGACCCCTATGCACCCGGCAACCTCCTAGGATAGGTAACACGGGTACCTCGGTACTCTCAAGGGTGCTGGCCTTAGAGTAGAACCTTCTATGTTCCAAAGGGTTTGCTTGAAGTCCTCTCCTAAGTGTCCTTAAACTTTAACATTTCAACCGCGACTTTCCTATAGGATCTTACAGAGCTCGTGGCTGTGTTCTCACACTGCACGCGTCCCCCGTGGGTCCCCTGTGTCACTATCTTGGGTAGTTCCTTGGGGTCCCAGCGATTCTACGTGCTCTAGGCACTGTGTCTAGTCAAGTTGTGGTTGTTATACCACTTTCTTAGTATATGGTTTGGTCTCCCCCTGGAGCCCACTGTGTATTGTGCTATTTACTGTCGTTCTAGTACTTTAATATTGTGTATCTTGTTCTCTAATCTCATAAAGAGGTTAGTAGAGAGTGTTTAGTAATAAATACATATATTTTATATATACCATGTGTGGTTCTCCTTTCATTTGGTCATTCAGGAGGTTATAATCTGGCAAACCAAGCTGCTTTACATTCCTTAGAACCTTAGCCTGAAGGCTGCTCTCCATAGCTACCACTAGGATAGCTTTCAATAAAGGTTGTCTTTAACCTAATCATCAATAAGGGTCGTTTGGACTGGTGCAAGGTGCCCACTATAACTAGTGGACAGCATATACCAGGCCAACTTCTCACATTGGTGTGTCCGGGGATTGGGATTCAAGCTTGCTATTGCTTTACCAGGTAATCTCATTGAATGACTAACTGAAAACCACGAAAGGTACTTTGGTACATATAAATCAAGACTAGAATAAAGTAAGTTCTGCTGAACTTAAGAGTTGGGTAAGTCAAGGGTCTAGCACACCCTTTCTCCAACTCAAGAGAGTTTAGTAGTTCACACTAGGTTAGGTAGGTGCCACACCACATAACACTAGTATGTCTTCTAGGCCAGAAGCTAGTGGGCCTCTGCTAACTAAGTATGACCATATCCCATTCCAAGAATTGAGGACTATGTGTAAAGCTAGGAAACTGAAGACAGGGAAAAACCCAAACACTCAACGCCTCATAGAGGCTTTGCTTTTAGATGACCTCAGAAAGACCCCAGGGTCTGATGAGGCAAGCAAGTTGGGTGGGACATCAGAAGGGGAAAGGCCAGGAGGTGAAAATCTCTATGACCTGGACTCTGATGCTGGCCAGGAGGATCAAGATGATTCGAACCTGGACAATCCAATTCTTCCTGAAGGTGAGGGAGAAGGCCTCAGTGGCCCTCTCTTTACCCAACCTGGAAGGGTTAACAGAATACCAAGAAGTCCAGATCTCCTTCTCAGGAATCTAATAATTCTAGTATAATAATAATAACTTTATTGCATGATTTAAAAAAACCTTTGCAAAGTACAAAAGATAAAAATATGACACTTATTGAATTTAATAAATAGAACCGAGGTTCCTGTACTAAAAAGCTCCCAGCCCCTCGCATGTCAGAGTTCTCTTGTAGGTGCACTGCCCACAAATTCCTTTGTTGATGATCCCAAGGTTGTAATTTCAGTCCCAGAATTAAACAGCCTGTACACCAATCCCCTTTTGTTAGGGGTTTTGTTTTGATGTTTCCAACTGTTTTTCATATGTCTGGATGCCCTCAAGGAAAGTTGTCCAGCTATTGTGGAGGTCCAGGAGTCTGCGCCTCTGGCTGAGGTAGCGGTCGGCATATTCCCCCCCCTAATTTTGTTGCTGCAAGGTCCATGAACCTCACCAGTGCGCAGTTTAAATTTGTATTCCGTGGATCAAAACAGGCCAATACTGCGACGGCTCTACACGACTGACCTCCTTGTTGTTCCAGCCCCTCCGCAGAAGAGTCCTTCTTTCCTTCAAGAGACTTGGGCACAGGCACAGAACGTGGATTATGTCTTCCCTATGGTTGCCACAAAACCAACATGGTTTCGGGGCATGATCTCTTTTCCATTTGGGAAGATGGCAGGACAAGTTGATCACCCCCATTCCTAGTTTTAGAAAGCAGAGTTTGGTGCATGCGCTGAATGGAAGAGTTAAGTAGCTCTGAGGTGTCAGCTGATCGTATGATATGAGGGTCATCCAACCGTGGCTTCTTCTTGCAAGACATGCCTTGTCTTCCATTGAGGAGAGCTTTTTTGAACTTATTTTTGCTAGCCTTTTGAACTCGTTTTGACTAACGTGTAGGTCCCAAACTTCGCTCAGGCCTAGGGTTCATTCTAGTACTTCTGTAGGGACCTCTGTTTCTCACAGGACTTCTGCTTCTCATAAAAGGGAGTCCTCTTATGAGAAGAAGTGCCAACTGCTTGAGTTTGAGGAGCTAAGCTCAGAATCAAGAGAGAGCAATTGGCCTTAGATAGGGAATCCCTGGAGCTTCAGAAAGCTTCTAAAAAGTTGGGGCTAGAGCCCCATGGTGGCAGCAAGAGTGTCCCTAGAGGTAGAGAACATACTCATGACCATAGGAACGTGAACAAGATTGTCCCCCCCCTATCAGAGTGGGGATGACATCCACAAATGGATAACTGCACTGGAGAGGGCCTGAAAAGTACAGAAGGTCCCTCAGGAGCAGTGGACAGCAATCTTGTGGCTCTCCTTTGCAGACAAAGGTAGAGACAAGCTCCTCACTGTTAAGAGAAGAGGATGCTGATAATTACAAAGTCTTGAAGAGTGCTCTGATTGATGGGTTTGGCTTAACCACTGAACAATACACGATTAAGTTCAGAGATACCCAAAAGGCACAGACTCCAGACAGGGTTGACTTTGTAGATTGTGCTACTAAGGCTCTGGATGGTTGGATACATGCCAGCATGGTGCATGACTTTTTAGGATTGTACAATTTGATTATAAGGGAGCAGATCCTTAATTGTCAAAACCAGCTTTTACACCAGTACCTGGTGGACTCTGATCTGACCTCTCCCCATGAATTGGGAAAGAAGGCAGACAAATTGGTCAGAACCAGGGTAAAGCCAAAGAATCAGGGTGGTGACCAGAAGAAAGATTCTCCCAAAAACCAAGAGAAAGGTGGGGATAAATCAAAGGATAAATCCACTACAGTGCCCCAAAAGTCCTCTTCTGAGGGTGGGTCCCAAACTCCTTCCTCCCCTGCAAAGAAACCTTATTGCCATGCCTGTAAGAAACCTGCACTGGAAAAATGACCCCATTTGCCCTAAGGTCAGCAATAAGGAAAATGTTCCTCCTAGCAATACTACCACTCCTCCTGGTACTACAAGTAGTAATCCCCCAGTTGATAGTAGTGCACCCAAAAAGTTAGGTGGGTTCTCATGGGGAACTGAGGTGGACCATAATTTAGAAAGGCCCCCCTCACAGGCCTCCTCAGTCTGTGATGGTGGCATGGGATTTGCCACTTTTGCTGTCAGTCCTAATTCTTTGGGCAAGTACAGACAGGAGCCACTAATCAATGGTCAGAAAGCTTTGGCATTTAGGGACAAAGGGGCTAGTGTCACCATGGTGACAGGGAAGCTAGTCCCCCCTCAACAGCTTTTACCTGAGTTCAAGTACCAGGTGACCAACATGGATGGTATCAGGACAGATTATCCCATGGCTATAGTCAATCTCAGTTGGGGAGGGGTCACAGGCCCAAAGAGAGTGGCAGTGTCCCCAAACTTGCCTGTAGATTGCCTGTTGGGTAATGATCTGGAAATTTCAGCCTGGGCTGAAGTTGAATACTAGGCCCATTTAAGAATGTTAGGCCTCCCTGAGAGACTTGGTGGGGCTCTTAGGGCCACAGCCCAACCCCAGAGAAATGTTGGAGTGACGGAGCCTGAAAGAATGGCCCACTTTACTTCACAAGAGAGCACAAGGGTTGAAGAAAATTCTTCTTCCCCCCAGACTATGGGTAAGGGTCAGCCTCCTCAGGGAACTGATCCTACCCCCAGTGAAGGAACTGCCCCAGAGGTGGTCAGGCCTGTCCTGGCAACACCCCTGATGGCAGGGGACCCTTCCAAGGTGGTACCCAGTCTGGAGCAGGTAACCTGTCCATCTCTACTCTACCTCAATCAGCCCAGGGCTGCAGAGGTCAGGAAGGTCAGTGGACCCCCAAGGGCCCACTGTCCAGAGGAACCCCCTCATCCACAGATTAGGGGCACCCAGTCTAGTAGCCCTAGCCAGGTGAAAGTTCCTCAACACACTGAGGGACCCCTCTTAACATTGAATAGGGACCACCCCCAGATGGACTATGTTGGTCAAAGGCAAACCTGGGACCCAGTGGTTCCAAACCTACCATGTCCCTCCAGTGTTCCAACCAAGGGGACACAACCCCTAGCTGTAGGCAGCCAGAGGATTACCCTTAGGGCCAGAAACAACTCAGTCATGGAAAGAAGGGTCTCTATGGTGACCAGTGATCTGAGGAAGCTGAGACCAACTTTATTAGGGACTCACTTCTCTACTCAGACACCCCACCATCTTTTACTTTACCAAAACACCCTACAGGTAGAAATCCCAACTTTTGGAGACCATCCCATACCCTTAGGGGTAGGGACTGCTTAGTGGTCTATAAGACAGGGGGTATCCATGCTAGTGCAGGATCTTCCTTATATGGCCACTTAGTCAATAAAGGCTCAACTGGCCAAGGTTAGCCTTATCTCCTTTCGTTTGGGGGGGTGGGGTTATGTAGGAAGGTGGAATCTGACTGCATGGTTACCCCCACTTTTTGTCTGGCGTTTTGCTGGTTTTCGACTTAGTTTGACTGGGATCCTGCTAATCAGGACCCCCGTCTATCTGCTTTCTCCCTAAATTGGTTGTTCATGTACTTTAGGTACACTCCAGATTGGATTTTGGGGTTCCCTTATAAGTCCCTAGTATATGGTATACAATGTACCTAGGGCATTGGTACCCCAGCCGCCTTTCAGGGGCTGCAGCGTGTATTATGCCACCCCTGGGAGACCATTCAAAATGACACATCATGTCAGCTACAGCAGCCTGTGTAAGGTGGTGCATGCACCCCTTACTTAGATATAGGTTCACTATATCTATCCTATATCACTGCACATATAAACCTATCAGTCACCCCTATGGCAGGCCTTATCAATCCTGAAGGCAGGGTGCTGGGTTTTATGTGAGAGGGTGCACCGGCATGAGCAGAGCCCCTCTGCAGCCTTGGAACCTCTATTCCGGGGTTGTTTGTGATGCAGCCAACCATATACTCTTAAGTGCATTATAACCTTGCGGTAAATGCTAACTTTAAAACGGCTGCATGGAAACATGTTGTGTTTGGTGTCAAACACCTTGGAATCATACCTCCACACCAGTAACTGGTGTGGGAGGTATGATTCCACCCTACTAGAGGCAGAAATATGACAACACCGGTACACCCGGTACCAGCTTCACAGAACCCTCGCATTACAAAATGGATGCTGCCAGCCACAGACACAAGTCTGCCCTCCTGTTGCTGGATGAAACTCCGGCATGGGAGGGTGGACAATAGGTTTCCTGTCACAGGGAGGTGTGACCACCTCCCAGACAGGCTTTAGTAAATAAGGGCTGGGTGGGAGCACTCTGAGAGTGCTTTGATGTCTGCACTCTGGCACATTTGGTGTCCCTGTGAATAGTCAAGCTCAAACCGGTTGCAGGAACCATTCACTACTGCTCTGGCGCGAAACTGGACAAAGGACATGGGAGTAGCCACCCCTCAGTCCTGACCCTCCCATAGGTGGGTCCCCAGAGTTTGTCCCATCCCTTCCTTGGGTATAAAGTAGGAACCCCTGGATACAGGACTTTGGATTTACCTGGACGAAACTCTGCTACAGAAACCAAGTACTTAGACTATCTACACTACGCTGGATGACTGAAGAATCTCTCTTGGAGTAAAGAAGTTACTCCCCTGAAAGGCAGGCACCTGAAACGCATCTGACTGGTTTGCATCTACGCAGCTCCTGAACGACTCCGAAGATTTTTGCAACACAGGAGGTGGGTTCCCGTGGTCTCTGAGGTTGATCCGTGCTCCCAGCAATTCTGAGATCCGCATCCCTCGTGGGGACCGTGCAACCCGAACCCCTGGGCACCCTGTACATTTGCAGTAGCATATGCTTTTTGGCAACCCCTGAGGCTGTGCTTTGGTCTACTTGTAGTCCTGACCCCGAGCAGTATTTCCACTGAAGACAAAGCAAAACCAAAGGGGATGATGGACGAAGTGTTGAACATTGCACTTTGCCACTGGATTCAAGCTAGCCTGGCTGATGACGGCTGATTAGCCAGAAACCGGTCTCAGGATGCTTGTTTCCGGTCCAGGGAAGACATGGCTTGGCAGTTCGGGCTGGATTGTTCCCATGAGGCACAGGGTCAGACTGATTTGCATATGGCCATGTCTGAACTGGGGTGGCGGAGTGAGCTAAAGAATGATGATGGATTAATCCCAGATCAGTTGACTGGGGGTGAGTGCTTGCAATGTTCAACACTCCGTCCATCATCCACTTTGGTTTTGCTTTGTTCGCCCTAAGTTGGCAGGGTATGCCCAGACGTGGGTCCCTTGCTCACTTTGCCACTGGATTCAAGCTAGCCTGGCTGATGACGGCTGATTAGCCAGAAACCGGTCCCAGGATGCTTGTTTCCGGTCCAGGGAAGACATGGCTTGGCAGTTCGGGCTGGACTGTTCCCATGAGGCACAGGGTCAGACTGATTTGTATATGGCCATGTCTGAACTGGGGTGGCAGAGTGAGCTAAAGAATGATGATGGATTAAACCCAGATCAGTTGACTGGGGGTGTGCTTGCAATGTTCAACACTCCGTCCATCATCCACTTTGGTTTTGCTTTGCTCTCCATAGCTACCACTAGGATAGCTTTCAATAAAGGTTGTCTTTAACCTAATCATCAATAAGGGTCGTTTGGACTGGTGCAAGGTGCCTACTATCACTAGTGGACAGCATATACCAGGCCAACCTCTCACAACTTGTACCAGCAAACAAACTAAAAAGGGTTCACAGGAGTTTTTTGGGTGGACTTTAAAAAAGCCTTTGACTCGTAGTGGGATTACTTATTGCTCCTCTTAGAGAATCCTAATTTTAGCCCCAGTTTTGTAGATACGAACGACTACTAAAGAGTAATTTAACAACGCGGGTAAGGATTGGGGGGGGGCCACATCGGACAAATTCCGAGTGTGGTGTGGCATCAGGTAGCTGTCTCCTCTGCTATTTGCCATTTAAATTGAGCCACTTGCAGAGAGGCTTAGGGTAGATTCTCAGATCAGAGGACTCGACTGAGCACGGAGAGCAGCAGAGTAAATGCACTAGGTCGACGATATGTTGGTATTTCGGAGTAATCGGACCTGGTCTGGCCCACAATTACTCCAGATCGTCCGAATATTTAGGGATTTTATAGGACTTCACATAAATAATACCAAGTCATCTTTATTTGTTATCGAAATCCTTCCTTGGATCTGCACTGGCAAAGGGATATCTGTGTGGTCATAGAAGGATTTAAATATCTGGGAATTTGTGTCACAAGTTGTAGTAAGCTGGTTTTTTATATATAGTATACCAAAAAGAGGAATACTATGTAAAGATTCCAGGCAGTGTTCCCTGTAGGGTGTGCGCACAAAAGTGTTACCACAAGCGCGCAGTGTTTCCTGTGAAGCGCGCACACTTCACTGTACATCCCATCACTCAGAGACCGTTTCACGGTGCAGCTTAACAAGCATTTACAATGCAGTAGGTCTCGCAATTACATTGTTTTGAGCTATTGGCATTGTAAATGTTATTGTTTTTTTTTCCCTTTGTGAAACATTAATCAAATGGTGTAATGCAAAATGGCAATAGCTCACATTGTTGTAATTGCGAAATCTATTGCATTGCATTTGTAATAATGTGAGTTTTGCACTGTAAATGGTACTGGCTTTTATTATTTTTTTTAAATAAAATTAATCTAAAGCATTAAAAATGTTAATACCAGCAAACTAATCGCCATACGATATCTAATTCTTGCTAAAAATATGTCTGACGGGGGGGGTGTGGCTTGCAGCCGAGAGAAATGGCTGCGGCGTAGAGGAGCTCCGAGACCGGCGCACGTTCCCCGATCAATCCGGCACATGATCCTGCAATAAATCCGCCCTCAAAGGCACCAGTGAGCATCGAACGGCAAGGGGCATCCTCCGATCCTGTTTTCGGCTACACAGCCGCACCGCACGAGCAACCGGGTTCGCACTGACGGAAGCGGCCTACAAGCGTGAGACACGCTGGGGCCTCGATTGGTGCATGGGCCCGGCGGGAGCGCACGCCGATCGCCGCACTTCCGGAATCCTGGCGGACATCACAGGCACTCGAGTGCCCCCACCAGTAAGGCGCTCGTTCAGCTTAAATAACCATACCTTCTCAGGGGAGGCACGGCGAAATACGGCCACAGGAGGAGACGAGGCCCTAAATTTCTGGAGCGGGGTGAGAGGCGGAGCGCTGGCTGACCCGGCTGCCACACCGGGAGTGAAGTGGTTGGAGCGGCCCACAAACGTGGTAGGAGCCTGGCATAAACGCGCCCTTAAAGACACTATTAAATATCAAAATACAAAGGGCACCCCCTGATTCCGTTTTCAAGCTGCACAACCACGCCGCTTAAGACGCTGAGGCCAATAGATCCACAGCGGCCTACACGCACGTTAGGAGCCCGGGTCCGGATTAATGCAGGGGCCTGGAGGGAGCACAAGCAGACTAATGTGACGGCGACGTTCAAGACACAAATTACAGGCACTTGAGGGCATTTGCTGCAGGGGCGGTCACCTGGGCTGGATAACCCTATGAACACTTAATGAGGGAGCGGCGGAGTGAGGGCCCGATGGGAATAAGAGCCCGCCATGCCGGAAGAGGGACACAAGGCTAAGCGCCGGTCGTGACTGCTGCTGCGGGATCAGCACTCCAGAAGTATATAGGCAAGTGGGAGGTAACACAAGGGCCCATCAGACTTGATATCCAGCACCTCCGCCGACACCAAACCCAGGAGCAGTGGCCAAACGGTGTTGCACGCTATACGGTGCGGAGACCCACAGGCTGGGAGGCATAGGTTTCAGGGGACACTGAAAGTCCCAGAGGCGGGTGTGGGCAGTGCCATCTCCAATCTCGCCCTGCAACGGGCCCACTCTGCTGAGACGCACACAGAGGAGTCCCGGCCTAAATCGGCTGCGGTGGCTGCTGACTTGCCAACCCCCTATCTTACTGAGTGCCCGGGAAAACCGACAGGCCTCGTGTGACACGTAGACACACGGCAGGCGGCGGCGACTACCATCCAGTGATTGGATATAGGCACATAGAGACCTCAGTAACCAGCCGTAGATCGGGGGCAGAGGGCCTCGAAAGACTCTGCAGCTCATGCTGGATAAATATGTGTATTCCAAGGACTCTTCAGCATTTCCTGAACGACGGGCCCCAACGGAGGCGACCCTCACACCTGAAGGGTCTCCCAAGGTCACACTTGAGGATATAATGTCTGCCCTCAATAACGTGCAAACTACAGTGGGATCGATCTTCTCAGATGTCTCCTTTCTGAGAGCAGACTTTCAGAAAACGGCCACCAGAGTCTCTGAGGTGGAAAAGGTGGCGACCACCCTTGCAACAGACACCAGCGCCTTACAACGGAAGGTCAGCCAGTTAGAAGCCGACAACAAGATCAGGGCAGCCAAGCTGGACGACCAGGAAGGGCGCTCTCGATACAACAATGTTAGAATCACGGGAGTCCCGGAGAGCGAAGGAGGCCAAGCAATGGATCTCTACGTCGAAGACCTTATTAAAACCCGGCTCCAGCCCAGGGGGCTGTCCACCTTCTTTTCAGTGGAAAGAGCGCACAGAGTCCCAGGAGGCAAGCCTAAACCAGCCCCCCCCCCCCCCCCCCAGACCCATCCTGCCCGTATTTTCAATTTTCGAGATCGGGACGCCATACTACAGACTGCACGGGTGGCTCCTCCGCTACGTATCCAGAAATCAATGGTCTCATCCTTCCCCGACTACACCGCGGCAGTCACAAAGCGAAGGGTAAGCTTCCAGGAGGTAAAAAAAGAACTCAGAAGCAGAGAGCTAGCATACTCCATGCTGATCCCAGCCAAGCTGCGAGGGGTGGCAGATGGAAAAACTTGGCTTTTCGAAACACCTGAGGAGGCCCAGTACTGGCTAGAGGGCTGGCGACGGGTATGAGGACCCCAGCGGGCAGGAAGACACCCACAACGACTCCAAGAGGGGAACGAATCAGGGGACCGCACAACAAGGAGGACCCCCCACATCGAAGGCCGGGCAGTGATGACCAATGTCCATAAAACTGTTGAGCAATATCCTGTCACATAGACTGGCCTGAAATCAGCAGCAAGCCAAAAAAGTGACTGTGGAGCTGGACCCACGTTGGCGAGACCGGCCCGACACAACCAGAATACGAATGGCACATCACATCGAAACTCTAGCACTCTGCATTGTTGGGGAGGCGGGTAGTTGGAAATCCGTCTGGCAGGGGAGCAGGGAGGGGGGAGACGGGGTTTTTTTTTTTTTTTTTTTTACTGCAGGGGGATTTTTTTTCTTGTTCTTAGTTGTTTATTTTGCATTATACATACGAGCACATGCACATCTAGTGGACTCAGTCATTCAAATGTCACTACACATGCTGAATACACTGCTGGCTGAGACCCGCCTTCATGCCTTTGTCACCAGACCCACAAGGTTATGGCAGACACGACCCTTAGCTCACAGGTAAATAACGTGCATACACTAGGGTCGCCCTTGACCGTAGTCTCCTGGAATGTAAATGGCCTTGGTAATAAGATAAAGAGAGGCCTAGTGTTGCAATACCTCAAAAGACATGCCCCATCAGCCACTATGATACAAGAAACACACATGGTTGGTACAGCAGTCAAAGCGTTGGACAGATGGGGCTTTAAAATGGTGACCCACTCTGAATTCACATCGGGTTCCAGGGGGGTCGGGATCCTGCTCCGTAAGAGCTGCCCTCTGGTACTGACCGCAGCCTGGACTGATGATCAGGGTCGATTTGCAGCGGCCTCCTGTTAGTGGGAGGGGCAAATTTTTAACTTTGTCTCGGTGTACATTCCTCCGGCACTACACACAATAGCGTTCCAGGCCCTAGGAAGTTCCTGCTCTATCTGCCCCCCGGGGAACTCATGATAGGGGCAATTTCAACACCATAATGGATGCCACATGGGACAGGTATCCGCCTAGGGGTCAGGGAACAGGTTCATCACCCCTGCAAGACTTCACCGATGCACTTGGTTTAGTGGATATTTGGCGCATGCGTCACCCTTCAGAACACCAATATACGCACATAACAGTCTTTCCCGGATAGACTATTTATTCACCGCCCAAACGGGTTTAGACAAAATACAGGAGATCAAACACCTCCCGAGAGGCATCTCCGATCATTCACCCCTACTATTAACATATACATCACGCCTTCTGGGTCGGAGACGTATTTTCCCCATCCACCCAGCATACCTCAAAGTTCCACATATTAGGAAAACCATGCATAAGACCTCGGAGCACTACTTTCATGACAACACACATACAGTTGTCTCTCCAACTGTCCTCTGGGAGGCCTACAAGATGGTCATGCGTGGACAAGCCATCTCAATGATCACTGCACATAAACACGCACTTGCGCAACAAGTATTGGAATTGGAACGAGCGGTAGACCGCGCGGAGGGCAATCACGCAACAGATCCCAGCGACACTAACACCCATGCTCTAAACTTGGCTCGGCAGGCTTACAGGGACCATGTATGGGAGGTGGCCAGGGCACGGATCACGAAAACACAACACACGATCTACGAAGTGGGGGACAAGGCGGGCAAGTTACTGGCATGGCTAGACAAAAAGGAGAGGGCCAGCCGTTGGGTGGCACAACTTAGGTTACCTGCTGGAGAGATGATAGCAGACCTGAATGATATCGCAATGGCATTTGCGCATCAATACGAAACAGTATACACTCCCGTGGCAACGGCGACAATCGAGGAGAATTTAGAATCCTTATGAGACATACAGCTCCCAAGACTGACACCACAAGACGCACAACTACTAGAAGCGGACCTCACTACTGAGGAAATCACTGCAGCCATTAAGGGACTCCAGCCCGGAAAGGCGCTGGGACCCAACAGGATCCCGGTGGAATGGTACAAAAGAGAGACGGACACACTGGTACCACACTTGTTGAGAATGTACCAATCCAGTTTGGCAGAGGGGATGCTCCCACGAGATCAGAGGGTGGCTACACTCATAGCGATACTCAAACCCGGTAAACCTCCTCAGGAGTGTTCCTCCTACCGACCGATCTCGCTCCTCAATTCGGAAGCAAAAATACTGGCAAAGGCGCTAGCGGCCAGACTGCAACCCATTTGGCGACGCTCATACATCTGGACCAATCCGGATTCATGCTGGGCAGAAACACAGCGATGAACCTTAGACGCCTGCACGGTATGCTAGCTAGTGAACCCAATATACAAGAGGTGGCGGTCATCCTTTCGCTGGATGCCAGTATGGCCTTCGATCGGGTGGAGTGGCCATTTCTCTTTGCGGTACTGCAGTGCTTTGGGTTTGGACCCAAAATCTGTGCATGGATAAAGTTACTATACTCACAGCCACTGGCGCAGGTAGTGGTCAATGGGCGATTGTCAGAAGACTTTCCACTGGGGTGAGGGACTAGACCGGGCTGCCCCCTCTCCCCATTACTGTTCGCGTTAGTATTGGAGCCGCTCGCGGCATGGATTCGGACAGACCCAGATATAAAAGGATTGAAATGGACAGAGGACTGGGAGGACCGTATCTCCCTGTACGCAGATGATATTTTATTATATTTGACACACCCAGAGCGATCCCTTAATTACCTGTTAGACATTTGCGCTTCATATGGCAGAGTCTCCGGCTATTCCATCAACTGGAACAAATCTGTGCTATACATACTCAAAGGCCCACTCCTAGGCTTGCCCAGAGGGGCTGAAATACAGATAGCATCTGACAGTTTCAGGTATCTCGGTATACACATCATGCGCAATTCACGGAACGTAACTTGCTTCCACCTCTGAAGAGGCTAAAGATTGACGTTAGGAGTTGGCACTCCCTCCCGCTGACACTGTTGGGGAGGGCTGCGTTGTATAAAATGATGCCTCTCCCCCGGTTTCTTTACGCACTACAAAATACACCCATGCCAATACCCGACTCATATTTAAAAGCCATTGAGGCGGAGGTGGGTCACCTACTCTAGGAGGGGAAGCCTCACCGTATAGCTACCCGTAAACTAATACGGAGCTGGTACGACAGTGGCATTGCGCTACCAAACATTAACCTATATTATTGGGCCTCCCAGCTTATAGTGATCAATCAATGGCTGCATGCCCCCCAGGACGAACCGGCTCTGCGTATGGACAGGCACATGATGGGTACGAATGGAATCATGGGCGCCCTGTATGATAAATCCATGATAAACAAGTTGATCGGCCCTACGGCCCACACGGTGCAGGTTTGGTTTAAGGCGCAGCAGGCACTGGGCTGGGAGGGGGTGATAACTCAACACACATCATTGTGGGACTCTCCCCGGTTTGGTAAGCTGCGTAAGAGCAAAGGTTTTACACAGCGGGACCTCATAGGCATTTCCAGGGTGGGCGACCTTTGGAAAAAGGGGGAGGTGGTCCCTTTTGCGCAACTCCAAGCAACGTATCAAATGGCAGGAACAGAGCAATACAGATACATGCAAATAAAACACGCCCTTACGAGGGCCATACCTCCGGGAAGCGATCTAGCCGAGTCCTCACCTCTGGAGGATCGTTTGCTAACCGACTCTCTAACTAAAAAAGCAATCTCATTAACATACCGGAAGTTGGTTAACACTCAGAAAGACCCCACACAGACCCTTAGGGAGAGATGGCAGGTGGAGATGGGTGAGATAGACGAGCAAGATTGGCAGGAGGCGCTGGCGTCCCCACGAGAGGTGGCGATCCCCTCCAGACTAAAGCTTGTGCAGCTGAAAATACTTCATAGAACATACTTCACAAGATCGACACTTCACAAAATAGGGAAGGCAGACACGCCGCTTTGCCTTAGGGGCTGTGGGTTTACAGGTACATTCTACCACACTATCTGGGACTGTCCCAACATTCAACAATATTGGAGGGCGGTGATGGCCACAATAACCCAGGTTTGTGGGGTCGATGTCCCCCCTGAACCACCGCGCCATGGTGGAGGAAAAGGCAGTTTTTATTAATAGAAGATGCCCCCGAAAATGGACACGTGTGTGGGGAAACTGGAACACTTTTCGGGGAAACATATGTACCCCTCCACCTGAGGACTCAGAACCGGACTTGAGCGACTAATATGTCAGAGGTGTGGTCCCCACTGGGGGTCCATTTGGGGGGGGGAAGGCTAATTTTGCGAATTATATTACAAGATATCTGGGGTGACCATATTTCAATTTATAACTCGCAATGTACAGTGAAAACGCTTGGTATGTGATGTTGGGAAATGGCTGTGTTAATCATGATGATGTATTGCTCAATTTGTTGTATTTACTAATGATAAGTAAAACAAAATAAAAAAATATATATATGTCTGACATCATAAGCACACACGTGAATTTAGTAACTGCACGGAAACGGAATAGTTGTGCTCACTTTATACTGCATTTACTGTTGTAAGGCGCATCTACATTTCTTTCTGATCACGCACTCCTATGACCAAATTCAGAAGTGCGCTTTGTAGCTGGGAAAACATAACATGCACACAAACAATTCTAGAAAAAAAGCAGATGTGGCCAAGTTATCTCAACAGAGGCCGCTTTAAAATAGAACTGATTTAGCTGGCGGCTGGTATGTAAGTAACGATAACGTTGCCTTTGTTTTTAAATTAGTGCCAAAAATGTACGTGATTTGAAATAGTCTTAAAAATCCGCTCTTAATACTTAATAAAAATGCACGGGCTAATGAAATTAAGTTGTAGCGCTCTTTATCTGTTCGAAATCAGTACCGTTTCCTCCTTGGCTCGGTGCTTACTTTCCTGCAGAAGCTGACATCAAAATGTTGTCGGGAACGCCTGGGACTGGATAAGTTATGCTTAATTCGATAGCGAAGACAAATAGCCCGGGGTTCTCTTCAGAAACACAATCATAAAAGCTGGAGTTGTTTGCTGCGAGCTGGCCACACTTTGCTGACATAGTATTTGTTTATTGTATTATCAAAAAAGGGGGACTAGTGGGCTTTTAAAGGAGGTCCAGCATACAGGCCCAGTAAATCGTTTAGAAAAAAGGAGTATGTAGTTCCTCAGAGTAAAGGGAGAGTGAGAGTGTGAGGAAGAGACCGTGTAGAAGAGGAAGGGGAATTCCTCTAGTCGGAACTAGGGTCCTCACACACCAAGCAAGCTAGGTGTCATGCTTCATCATATGGACCTGCTCCTCGTCGGGACGGCGCTGCAATTCCTGACGGGAACCCTTAAAGGGGCTCTTTTGCGGAGATCTTTTGTTCCTGGCCGTATGGTGTAGTGTGTGTGAGGGGTCTAGTGGTGTAGATGTGAATGCGTGTATGTGATTAAAACAAGTTGGATAGTCCAAAAATAGGACTTTATTAGGAGTGGCTATCCACTTGATTAAAAAACGAGAAACAGAGTGGCAGCTGGCTGACGTGAGGGTTCAGCTTAGCTATGCTCTTCTGTGGTGGTCAACATGTTTCATGCCTGGTGGTCTAATGATCCATGGCAATTCTTCAGGACCTAGTAAACTGTCAACTATCTACACACTGTGGGAAGTACAATAGTTACCTGCCACGTGTATTATGGGACAACGATCTCGCCATATGTAAGGGGGAACCTAAGAGAAGAAAAATGTTTTATAAGGTCACCCAGACATAGGTCAGTGTTGAATATTACTTACTATTCAAACAATTAACACACACAAAGTCTCTCTCCCTAGACGATGTGACTCTAAGCTGTGTCAATTATAACCAAGTGTAGATAAACAAACTATAGAGTTCCTAATACTCTACGTGAAAGTGAAATTAAAAACACGCATCAAATTAAAAATCAAAAGTCTAGAGGTGTAGTATTCACTGCAGTGAAGTATAGAGAACTAGTGTTCACATTCTGGGTTTACAGGGCACTCACCTCTTGGGGTGCATATCCCTGCTTCTGTCCGTATTCGTTGCACCACCCGGACACCAATATTCTGGTGTCCTAATGAAAACAAAAAGTGAGATGGAAAACAAAGAACAAAGAGGGCTGCTCGCCCAACCTGAGGTGTCAATATAGGTAAAACAATATCGCCCGTGGTGCGATCCCGTCATGCGGGCCAGAGTGATGCGAGCCATGACATAGAAAAGTGGTTAAGTATCAAGGAAATCCCCACGGGAAACTTTGTTGAGAATCAAAATGAGACGCAAGGGTGGTAATCGCCAGCCGGGATAAGGTGTAAGCCAGCTGGTGCTGGGCAGCCAACGGGCAGTGAAGGAGCAGAGAAACTTTGTGTGTGTTAATTGTTTGAATAGTAAGTAATATTCAACACTGACCTATGTCTGGGTGACCTTATAAAACATTTTTCTTCTCTTAGGTTCCCCCTTACATATGGCGAGATCGTTGTCCCATAATACACGTGGCAGGTAACTATTGTACTTCCCACAGTGTGTAGATAGTTGACAGTTTACTAGGTCCTGAAGAATTGCCATGGATCATTAGACCACCAGGCATGAAACATGTTGACCACCACAGAAGAGCATAGCTAAGCTGAACCCTCACGTCAGCCAGCTGCCACTCTGTTTCTCGTTTTTTAATCAAGTGGATAGCCATTCCTAATAAAGTCCTATTTTTGGACTATCCAACTTGTTTTAATCACATACACGCATTCACATCTACACCACTAGACCCCTCACACACACTACACCATACGGCCAGGAACAAAAGATCTCCGCAAAAGAGCCCCTTTAAGGGTGCCCGTTGGGAATTGCAGCGCCGTCCCGACGAGGAGCAGGTCCATATGATGAAGCATGATACCTAGCTTGCTTGGTGTGTGAGGACCCTAGTTCCGACTAGAGGAATTCCCCTTCCTCTTCTACACGGTCTCTTCCTCACACTCTCACTCTCCCTTTACTCTGAGGAACTACATACTCATTTTTTCTAAACGATAGTATTTGTTTAATCACCAATCTTTATGTGCCTTCCTGACCTTGGAGCTCTGAGCCCAAATGACTCAAAGCATAGCGTGTGTCTGTGTATATATTTGTGCGTGTGTTCGCATTCTATGAACGTGATGGTGTTGCTGTGGCTTTGCAGGTGTAAGCACTTGTGTGTTTCAGTACTGAGCAAGAGTGGGTGTGTGTCAGTGAGAGATACACAGATAGATTTCTGCTTGCTGTTACGTCTACAGACCGTCCCATGTCAGACGTCCTTGCGGCGTCCCGGCACAGTGTTTGTATTTGCACGTCTACATTGGCACAGTGACGCATACACATACATGCACTCACAAAAATACACCATCTACCAACTTACAGACACATCCTATATACAAACAACTCCATATGCACTTATTTGTAGACATATATACACCAAGAAATACACAAATACACAAGTACTTATGCACATGTCAAAACATACAAACACAAACGTACACATACAGACTCGTACTCAAAGACTTACACACTTAACCACGGGCAAACACAAGCATAGACGCGTACGCAGGCACAAATACACACAGACTCACAGGCACACAGACTCACATACACACAAACTCATAGATCCAGACACACCATCCAACACACTGATCCACACGGCACGCACATACAATCACACATGCACATACACACACAGACTCACAGATCCAGACTCAAAGATCCAGACACGCAGACGCAGACACACTCACAGACACACGCCATCAAACACACATAGACCCACACATGCGCATGCGCATACACACATACACACACACAGATACAGATACAGACACACAATCAGATAGGCCCACGCACACACACGTGCATACACGAACCCGCGCAGATCCAGACACACAATCAGACAGGCCCATGCACGCACACACACGTGCATACACGAACGTGTGCACACGTGTAATCACGCACACACTAAGATGCAGAGAAGAGAGCCAGGATGAAGTGTGCAGATTGGAGGGGGATAGGCAGAACCCCTTCCCACCCTCACCCAGTCCCTATAAATCATTCAAACATGGACCCACTCTCTGGGCTGAGACCCCGGGTGACCCCATAAAAGGAGCAGCAGGACAGAGGGGCGCCTGGTGCCTCCAAATACCAACTTGTGCACTCTCCTCTGTGCCAGCCCACGCAGACACAGGGGCCGCTTGGACTGCCGAGTTCAAATGAGCCATGCAGGGGTACTCCAAGGCTGATGCAGTGAATGTATGATGCAGTGGTACTCTGAGGCTGATACACAGTGAATGTCTGGCTGTGTCATCACTGGGGGCACCACACAGGGGCTGCCGGGGGTCAGTCTTACAGGGGTGGGCACTCTATGCACGCGGAGGTGGCGGCGGCAGACTGGGGCTGCTGGTGTCCCGCGGGGTTCAGGGTGTCCTGCACTTAGTCTCAGGCCAGGCGTAAAGAAGAGCTACTGCTCTCATTCCATGCCTCTAAAGCGCCCAGACCTCCAGAAGTACGGAGAACTGTAAATAAATTATTCATGTACTTTGCTCGAGAGCACTGAAGCTCGACATGTGTCATAAAATACCCGCGTGCAGGCGGGAGGACAGCAAGCTGTGCTTACCGGGCCAGACAGTTTACAGGAGAAGTAGGCAACCGCCCACGGGAAAAGTATTATGTTTAGGGCTTCCCTCAAAGCTGAGATATAATTAATTACATGAGACGTGCAAGCAAACATTATCAAAATGGTGATGGCGGACATTGAGAATTAGCATATATCGAGTACAATAAGGGAGAGCTGCGCGACCCAGAACCTTGCACACTTATTAAACGTCTAATATCGGTACAAAGACGCCCTAGAGTGCCGACCATATATAAGGAGCTCGTTCTACACACGTTCAAGGTGACTGTACTTAAAGTAAGCCGGTATTCCCTCGTCTCACGTCTCACAACAATTCTTAAAATGCTCAGGTTGGACTGAGAATACAATAACAGCACTGTTTTTGTGGCTTCCAGTTTTTGGCAGATGCGAAACCAGCAAAGACGGGGAGCCGCTTCGTGTGCTTGGGATTGTTTCCTGCCTAATCCTGCAATCTACGGACTTCACTGCCCAGGAGGCCTAGCGACGCTGCTAATTGGCCGCAGCTGACCGGTGCAAGGGCTTACAAAACTCCTCGCCGCTCCCGCTGCATGGGAGCCGCTTTGTGTGCTTGGGTGTGGTGTCGTGTGGGTGAATACTGTGGTGGTGCACCGCTTAGCACCCCAGGCCCCACGCGCAGCAATGACCACTCGGGACACGTGTGTGTGCTTGCTCCGTCTCTCGTGCCGTGGCCGTTCTGCCTACGTGCACTGCTGACGTCATATTTATTACATTGGATGCGTACGCGTAGACTGACGTCCACACCGTTACGCATCACGTCAGTTATCGCGACATTACATTCCTCCCCAACACACGAAAACAACAACAACAACCAAAACTACGTTGCAGCTTTATGGACCGGGACCACAGTTACACCAGCAGTTGCCAACCCAGTGCGCACCCCTTTGCACTGATAGTCAATGTGAATGAAAACAAAACGGTCTTACTTGACGTAGTCTCTTAGGCGACGGGAAGGCTCCGGGTGCGGCCTCAGATGATATCGAGCTGCCCCACCGTCCAGCGCTACACCCCGACCCCTACTCCCAGAGTCACCATCTGCGACGCCATCTCCACCCTCGGGCTCGCTGGCCTCCTCAGGTGGTGCAACCTCTGGTGAGGGATCTTGTGGCCTCGCAACCGTTCCAGGAGACAGGGACTCAGTTCCTCCCCTCGCATGGTCCACGTCCTCAGCCAACTCTAAGAACCTCTCCTCCCGTGGCACGGGCCTTTGGGGGTTGTCCTGGTGTCCATCACCCGCACTTGGGGTTACTGGTACTCTCTTGAAGTATGAAATGTTCCTCGTTATCTTCTCGGCACCTCTCCTGGCAGTCACGCATGTGCCCATGACTTTCTCTACAGTCCACGGTTGAGGTTCAAAATTCAACCGAAACTTGCCACCCGACCTCCGATTTCTGATCAGCACTCTGTCACCTGGGGCTAGGTGTGGAGTTACCGCGCGCCGGCGGGCATCAACCCGAGCAAACACTCCTCGTCTGTGTTCATCAATGGCACTGTCATTAGGAGTATCGGGCGTCCACTCTGGGTGATGCGGAATGGTATCGGTGACAACCCGCCCCATCAGCAGATGCGCAGGTGCCACTCCTGTAGTAGAGTGGGGTGTCTGGCGATAGCTTCGGAGAAATGTGAAAATGGCAAGCTCGACAGATTGGCTTTTCTCGTGAGCAATTCTTATCACCTTGTTAAGTGTCCTCATGAAGCGTTCAGCCTCCCCATTGGCTTGAGGCCATCGGGGAGTGACCCGCCGGTGATGAACGCCTAATGCCTGCAGGTATTCCGCGAAGTCTTGACTCTGGAATGGCGACCCATTGTCAGTCCTGATTTCCTTGACGATGCCATGTGTCGCCATGATCTTCTCCAGCTTTGGGATTACCTCCTGGGCACTCAACACAGTTAGTATTTCCACTTCCGGATACTTTGAGTGGTCGTCTATGGCCACAAGGGTATGCCTTCCGTCCGGCAGGCTGCCAAAGTCGACACTTATCTTGGACCAAGGCCTTCTGGGTCGAGGCTCCATCACGATGGGGGCAGGCCGGGGTACTTCCCCCGTTACTTGACAGGCATGGCATTCTCGGACGGTGGCCTCTACTAACTCATCCATGAGAGGGAACCACACCTTAGTGCGGAGCCTTGATTTCGTCTTGACCATGCCTTGGTGACCGATGTGGGCCAGGTCTACCACTCTCTGAGTCAGGGATGTCGGAATGACCAGTCTGTGGCCCCTCAGCAGGCATCCGGTATTGTCCTCCGTCAGTTCGTCTCTCACATTATACAGGCTGTCCATTGTCTGTTTTGCCCGAGGGGTCAGGTGCTTCCATTCCTCCCTGGCTCGGTTCCAGCTGTTTGTTCGGACGGCTGCTCTCGCCCTTTGCAGGCATTCATCTTCACTGGAGGCCTGCGACAGGCTGGCCATGGATACCGGCCTGGGACATGATCGCGCTGTGATGCTCCGGACGTACTCTTCGGTTTCTGCCGCCTCCTTCACCTCTTGTGGGGTTGCTTTGCGAGGGTGGCGAGAGAGGTAGTCTGCCGGGTTGCGTGCGCCCGGTTGATATTCGATTTTGCAATTATAATTTTGCAATTGCAGCATCCATTTTTCGATTCTTGGCGGCGGCTTCGTGGACGTGCCCGCGAAGAGGGACACCAGCGGCTTGTGGTCCGTAGCTACGACGAAGGGTTTGCCGTATACGTACAAGTGGAAATGGTGACACCCCCAATGGATGGCGATCGCTTCCTTTTCTATTTGCGAGTATCTCTGCTCAGTCTCTGTGAGCGACCGGCTGGCGAACGCCACTGGGGCCCATTCTTCTGCACTCGTCTTCCGTTGTAGCAGGACTGCGCCCAAACCTACTGGGCCGGCGTCGACAGCAATTAGTGTCAGTTTGGCGGGGTCGAAGAATGCCAGCGTCGTAGCCTCTGAGAGCGCTTGTTTGATCTCCTCGAACGCTCGCTCCTGTTCGCTGCTCCAGGTCCAGGGGGTTGACTCTTTGGTGAGTTCTCTTAGTGGCGCTGTGAGATTCGCCAGGTCCTTGATGAACCGGCCACAATAGTTCACCATTCCTAAAAAGCTTCGCACCTCCGTGATGTTTGTGGGCGCAGCCGCATCCTTGATGTCCTTTACCTTCTCCGGATCCGGATTGACGCCGTCTGCCGAGAAGGTGTAGCCGAAGAACTGGAGCTTCCGGCACAGGAACTCGCACTTCTCCCGATGCAGTGTAAGGCCTGCGTCTCTTATGCGTCTGAGCACCTGTATCAGCCTCTCATTGTGCTCTGCAATGGTCGTGGCGTGCACCATAATGTCGTCACTGACATTTATTGCTCCAGGGATTCCCGCGATGAGTTCTTGTATCACGTTCTGGAACACCTCCGCGGCGCTTGACACTCCAAAGCTTAGCCGCGTATACCTCCTCAGGCCAACGTGCGTGGAGAACGTGGTGATGTTCCGGGACGCCTCATCCAGCACTAGTTGGTGATACCCTGAGCGTAAGTCCAGCTTTGAGAACCATTTGGCGCCCGCCATCTCCCCAACGATGTCATCTATGGTTGGAGTAATGTGACGCTCCCTCTTGATGGCAGCATTGGGAAGCCGCATGTCCACACATATTCGGACAGCGCCGGGCTGTTTAGGCTTCCTCGCTACGACAATTGGCGACACCCACGGGGTCGGTCCGGACACCTTCTCAATGATTCCCGCAGCCTCCAGCTTCTTTAGCTCGGCCTCGACCAGTGGCCTGAGGTGAAACGCTATGCGGCGATGCCGTAGGGCTACCGGTTGAACCGTGGGGTCGATGTGTAGGTGGACCTCCTTGCCCCTGAACTTGCCTATTCCGTGAAAGATTTCTTCGAACTCTTCCAGGGCGTGGTGTATTGACTCTTGGTGTACTCCGAACGCGAACGTCACCACACCAAGATCTTCAGCCGCTCTGCAGCCCAGGAGCATGCCTTGTCCGTCTTCGGTAACATAGATATTGGACGTGATTGACCGCGTGCCATGCGATATCACCGTCCGGAATTTTCCCTGCACTTTTAGCGGCTCTTCCTGTCCGTATGCGAATACCGTTATTGTCGATGGGCGCAGTGTTGGCTTCGGGTGCATGGATCGGTGCATTGCCGCGGCCATGATGTTGATGCTGGCGCCTGTGTCCACTACCGTGGTGACTTCCTGCGACCCTACCCGGACACTGCATTGCGGCAGCCTCCTAGTCCTGCGTACCGCTGTGCTTATCATATGTACCCGGTGTACCACCTTCTCTTCTTCCTCCTCATCATCGTCCATGTCGCTGGCCACCGGGCCTCCTTCGTCCACCGTGTGTACTGCCTGGCGGGGTTTTCGGAGCTTCTTCGATCGGCATACCTTCTCGAAGTGGTTGAAGCGTCCACACGCCATGCACTTCCTCCCTCTTGCCGGGCACTCTGCCATGGCAGCGTGGGGCGACCCGCCGCAGTATCCGCAGGACTTGGGCTGGTCTTGGATAGCCGGACCTGGCCCCCTTCGGGGCCATCTCTGTTTCGGTTTTACCGCCACCGCGTTGACTGGTTCGGTTTTCACGGGCACTTGTAGGGCTGCTTCCATGTGCGCAGCGCGCGCTTTGGACAGTTCTTTCGTCCGACCCATCGTCAATATGTCTGCCAGGGGCTTGCCGGATTCCTCCAAAATCCTTTCCCTCAGCTTGACTGACGCACACCCTTGTATTATCTGGCCTCTTATCTCCTCCGTCTCATCCCGAAACCCGCAGGTGGCCGCCAGGTTTTTGAGACGAGCGTAGAACTTATCGAGCGACTCCTCAGGCTGTTGGCGTGCTTGGCGAAATATGAAGCGTTCATAGTCACGGTTCGCCATTGGCTCGAAGTGCTCGTTGAGCGCCGCTATCAACGTCGTGTGCGTCTTGGGGGTGTTTTCCGCAAGTGTCTTAACTATGTTGTGAATTTCTTTTCCTCCAAGGTGGATGATCATTGCGCGTTTCTGATCCCTCTGGACCTTCGTGGCCTCAAAGAAAATGCGCACTCTATCCTCCCAGTCTCTCCATCGGGCTGCCACCGCTGATGGGGGCCCTTCTACAGAGAACGGCTCAATTGGCGGAATGTTTGCCATGGTGCGCGGCGTGCGCTAGGCGAGACCTCTTCCTACCCTTGGCTGTGATGGCTCTGGACGTCTGCTCTTTCCTCACCCACGTGGGAAGCGGGGCCTTACTCCCATGCAGGGCGTGACCTTTCCCCCGATGTTACCCAGGGTATTGCAGGACTGTGAGGGCCTTCCAGGACTCGTTATCCACGTCCCCGTGACCTCTCCCCGTGCAGCCCACGATCTGGGTCAGGTGCCCCCACTCACTGGCATAGAGGAGCTGAAAAGAGGGACTCCCCACCTGTTCCGGCGCTCATAACCGCCACGTAGTTCCAGGCGTTGGTGTCAGCTGGAAGGCAGGGGGCTGCAGAACTACTCCGCGCTCCGCGGGCCGCCAGACGAGGCAGGGCGCACGTGGACGGTGGCGCTGAACGCGCTGAGGCGGTAATTGACCTCCGCGACCTCGCCGACGGGCAGGAGCGCTCTCACGCGTCCGCGCTCACTCTCCCCTTCACCCCGAGGCAGGAGGATGCACCGATGCACCAGGGGCGCGTCACCGCAGGGGCACGAGCACCGCGAGCGAGGGACGCTCACCGGCCGCCACACCAACGGGACGCGGGTCAACAGCGAGGGCACGCCCACCCTCGTCGCCACTTTGTGGTGTCGTGTGGGTGAATACTGTGGTGGTGCACCGCTTAGCACCCCAGGCCCCACGCGCAGCAATGACCACTCGGGACACGTGTGTGTGCTTGCTCCGTCTCTCGTGCCGTGGCCGTTCTGCCTACGTGCACTGCTGACGTCATATTTATTACATTGGATGCGTACGCGTAGACTGACGTCCACACCGTTACGCATCACGTCAGTTATCGCGACATTACACTTGGGATTGTTTCCTGCCTAATCCTGCAATCTACGGACTTCACGGCCCAGGAGGCCTAGCGACGCTGCTAATTGGCCGCAGCTGACCGGTGCAAGGGCTTACAAAACTCCTCGCCGCTCCCGCTGCGCGGGAGCCGCTTCGTGTGCTTGGGATTGTTTCCTGCCTAATCCTGCAATCTACGGACTTCACTGCCCAGGAGGCCTAGCGACGCCGCTAATTGGCCGCAGCTGACCGGTGCAAGGGCTTACAAAACTCCTCGCCACTCCCGCTGCGCGGGAGCCGCTTCGTGTGCTTGGGATTGTTTCCTGCCTAATCCTACAATCTACGGACTTCACTGCCCAGGAGGCCTAGCGACGCTGCTAATTGGCCGCAGCTGACCGGTGCAAGGGCTTACAAAACTCCTCGCCACTCCCGCTGCGCGGGAGCCGCTTCGTGTTCTTGGGATTGTTTCCTGCCTAATCCTGCAATCTACGGACTTCACTGCCCAGGAGGCCTAGCGACGCTGCTAATTGGCCGCAGCTGACCGGTGCAAGGGCTTACAAAACTCCTCGCCGCTCCCACTGCGCAGGGCGCGCGCGGGCGTGCGCCGGGCGAAGCCCGGGCCAAGGACGGGCCCGTTTGAGCCCGTTCGGGACTGGTAGAGGCTGGGCTGGGCCCACCTCTGTGCAAGTATATGTTGAGAGTGCGCTACTGGATTGCTGTGTAGTTTTTGTCATATTGGTGATACATCTCATCCCGCTAAATAGGGTGTTTGTCTCTCGTATTCTGTTTTGTTGTAATTCTGTCCTGGTCGTGTAACTCCTTTCCATTATGAACTTGAGGGATGGTAGATCTACAAAATGTCACTCGGGAGGGAGTGTTACTGGGACCTTGGACAACTTTATAGTTAGGGCTGCTTCCCTATTAGAACGGGAAATTACTCTTACCGAGAGCCGATTGTCACTGGATCCCCAAGGGACCAGGAGATCGTCTCTGGGCCCTCTAGCGTCTGTTACCACCCCTGATAGGATGCCTGTTATAATTGACGAACTTGCTTCGTCTCTTCAAGGAGCTAGCGCCCTTCCCTCGCTGTCCCCTCCTTGTCCTGGAATGGGAGATGCTGACACTGCTTTTAGTTCTAATTTAAGATCCCCTTCCCCTACTAATTCTGAAACAACATTAGCCCAAATGTTGCCCCCGAGATTGAAGACGGTCAACAAGCCTATGTCACAATCTTTAAGTAAGGACTCTGTCACTTCCAAAAGGAAGAGAGGCGGTAAGCTTCATTTAGAAAAACCTGCCAAAATGCCTAGGCCTGCAAAAATTGTTGATGCCTCTATTTTACCATCTTCCCTGGTAAAAAACAGCCCACATGTGACTAACATT
Source organism: Triturus cristatus (assembly GCF_964204655.1). Taxonomy (NCBI): domain Eukaryota; kingdom Metazoa; phylum Chordata; class Amphibia; order Caudata; family Salamandridae; genus Triturus; species Triturus cristatus. The sequence continues at coordinate 1,271,548,492 of NC_140579.1, forward strand.
GATTTAGATATTCCCCTGTTGAGTTCCACCCCGTCCAGTGGTTACGATGAGTCTCTCTTGTTGAAATTAAAGGATATGCTAACCCTTATGCTTAATCCGGTTCTTGATAAATTGGCTCAGATTGAGCAGAAATTTCTGCTCTGTGATCAATGTGCTAAGGTCAAGCTAGCCTCAGGAGTGGTCAAATCTGTGGCCATCCAAACTATTGTAGTGGCTCCTCCCGCCTCTAATCCTAATCCTTGTTTACTTAGTGGACCTGCCTCGTCTAATCTTTTTGCTCCGCTCCCTTCTATTGCTCCCTCAACTTCGAGTTATATGGTTGAGGGTCCTAATATGTGCATCCCGACTCATTGTACTTCAAATAAGGGTTTGGAACTCGCTGATTTGTCTGGGGAATCAGCGCTGTGTATCTCTAGCTCTCCTCCCAAAATTGTGGACGCTTGTCCAAGAGGGCCTAATATTGATTTAGAGACCAGGCATACCCGGATGTTGGGAAATAGTGCTCAAGCAAGTTTGTCAAAAAACATGGGCCAAGTCAGATCCGGTTTTGGGCGGGCCCCGGGAACACTTGATTTACCCACGGCAGCAGCACCGTTGGTGGTAATATTAAAACAAGTGCCCCCACTGCAAGAGGGACAGAACGAATCAACCGAACAATTGATGTTGAAAGTAATGCATTGGCTCAATACTAAAATGAAAAGAAGAGTCAGCCCGGAGTGGGATATTAATGGGTACCTTATAATGGCGAGGTGATGTTCTTGGTTGGGCTCGGTACCAAAAACAGAGATTGGAGACTGTGTTGTGGTCAACTTTAATAATCCTGAAGTTGTAAGCATGATATTGGATTATTTAAGTCCAAACACTGGGGGATGTTATCCATCCAACATCATGGTTTGCCCCCTAAGTGCATTTTATAACCCCCCAAGCAAATCTTTGTTAAGTCGTGGAAGGCAGGGTGGTTTATTAAGAGACAGAGGGGTGCTTCAGGAAGGATCACAGGGCGCTTCTACTTTTAACAGGTTTGCTCCGCTATCAGGGCTTGAAGAGTGTGATTGACTTCCGCAGGAGGGGCGGGGAGATGAGAAGTCTATGCTGCCTTTCTTTATCTTGGAAGCTCCCACTGAGAGCCCGGTTGTTGAAAATAACTCCTGTAGTGCTATCTCTGCAGTCGAGAGAGTTGCCACTCCGGGGTTATTCTGTTAATTTACGCCTAGTACATTTAAAGTATTTTCATGGAACATAGCGGGTTTAGGGTCCAAAGTTGACTCAGAGGATTGGTCATCATTTATAGAAGAGGCGGACATCATAATGTTACAAGAAACTTGGGCTAGGGAAACATATTTTAGGCCAGGCTTTCTGTCCTATGGGAAGCAGGCCACTCCTGCACCTAGGAATAAGGGAAGATCTATGGGAGGTCTTTCAACCCTGGTTCGCCAACGGGCTGATATTCTAGTTAAGGAGTTAGAAATGGAGGATCCGGATATCCTGACTCTTTCCATTTCGATTGGTAATGCCCTTAAGTGCACTTTAGTGAATGTATACGCCAGAGGTCAGGCGGGTGGAAGAATATCTCCCACAGTGGTTGCTCTTGACACGTTTTTACAGTCTTTAAATAATCCTGGCAACCTGATTATTGCCGGAGACTTTAACTGTACCTTTGAACCTCTTGGGTTTGAAGATGGTAATCTTACGTGTGATGAGGATCCGGTTTGGGGTATCCCGTCTCTGACATTAGATCCGGTCAAAATTTGGTCGCAAGCTGCACTCCAGCTAAAGGCACTCACAATGGGATTCGGGCTTAGGGCAGTTAATGGTAGGTCTAAATCAGACCTCCAAGGTAAATCGACATATAACATGGGTAGGAAACATAGCAGGATAGATTATTTTATCCTAAGTGTTGAACTATGGCCCAAACTGACTGACATGGAGGTGCGATCTAGGACAGAGAGTGATCATGACCCTCTCCTAGTACAGTTGAAAATCTCCACCAACGCGAGAGTAGATACTGAGAGAGTTGGTGTAACGCCCTCTATTTCACTCACTAATAATTGTCGCAGAGTTAAGTGGGATCAGATTATAAGTAATGAAGTAAGTTGCTCTATGATTAGGCAAATCTTACTAGATACCCTAGCTGCTGTTACTCGGTTAAATCCAAATGCTGCAGGAAGTAATGTTCATGGGCTAACATCACACCACTTAGCGATGGTTAAGAAGATGAGATTAATTCTTTATAAATCGGGTCAAAGCCACAAATGCACTAACAATATTAAATACAAGTCAGCCAAATGGTACAATGGCGATTGCAGGAGGGCTTTTAGAGCTCTTTCTTGTTCAATTAAAATGGGGTCAATTCCAGAAATAAGGGAATGCCGAGCGGCATACAAGCAAACCCAATATCTAGCTAAGCGGATGTTTGATGAGTCAAGATGGAGAGATTTATTGGCAGCCTGTAGGGATAGGAACTGGAGTAAATTTTGGCACCAAATTAAATGGGGAAGTGGTATTGATAATCCAAAACCGGTAAACCATGTACCCCCAGAAGATTGGGTCATCTTTTTCGAAACGCAGTTCGCCTGTTCTAATACTCCGATTCCGTTTTCCCTCCCGTCTAATCCCAGTGTGGGGACTTTATCATTTTCTTATGCAGAGGTGGAACACGCACTGAATGGTCTGCCGGCCGGGAAAGCACCTGGTCCGGACGGGCTCCCATCTGATATATTTAAAATTGAACGTGAAAACTGGGTCAAATACATTCAATTACTGATTAATGGTATCGCAGGAGGTGCCCCAATACCCGATTCATGGTTAGGGGCCGAAATCATACCAATTTACAAAAAAGGTGATCAGGCCCTGCCATCTAATTATAGGCCCATCAGCCAGATTGACACAACCCAGAAGCTGGTGGCTAAAATTGTAATCGGGTGTTGGAGTGGATAGATGAAAACGGTATACTATCCAATTTTCAGGCGGGCTTCCGGAGCCATATCAGCACTATTGACCAGGTTTTTAGATTTATGATGCTGTACTGGAACACAGTAGTGCTGGGCGGTGGTGCCCTATACGCAGCTTTTGTGGACCTTAAATCCGCTTTCGACCTAGTTCCACGTAACAAGCTTTGGGATTCTCTGGAAAGGGTTGGGATGCCACTAGGGATTTTATCATTTATTGTAAGGCTCCATGGAAATAACTCTGCTTGTGTGAGATGGGGAGGGCAAGGGGAGATTACTAATAGCTTTAAAGTCGCCAAAGGTGTGCGCCAGGGGTGCGTTCTAGCACCCACTTTATTCTCCCTTTTTATCAACAATGTCATTTCCTATTTCACTGATTTTCCAACTGATGCCCCCACACTTGATGGATTAAGAATCCCGATTTTAATGTTTGCAGATGATACCCTTTTATTGTCTACAACTAAACCCGGCCTTCAACGTGCTCTGGATCGCTTCCAACTCTTCTGTAGTGATAATGAGCTGGAGGTTAATGTCGGGAAGACAAAATTTATGGTTCTTCATAAGAAGAAAAAAATCAGTACTTCACTTAGAATGAATAAAGCTCCTATTGAGCAAACTGATTTCTTCGCATATCTAGGAGTGACTCTGGGGCGGAGATTAAATTGGAACCATCAGTTGGATCTCTCAGTAATCAAACATAATCAACTGGCGGGAGCTCTTTTAAAAGAACATAGATCCTCCCTAACAAAACCTATAGCTCCAGTTATGAAGCTGTATCATGGGAAGGTTAGAGCGTCAATACTCTATGGCGCGGAACTCTGGGGTTTTGAAAACTTGCGTCCTCTGGTACTGGCCCAAAACAAGTTTTTGCGATCTCTCACTGGTTTACCCCAATCTACACCTTTAAAACCATTGTTGCAGGATTTGGGGTGTGTGTCCTTTGAAGAGATAGCTGGGTTTAGACCATTGGCGTACTGGAGACGCTTGTGGACAACCCCAGAGTTAGCTCCTTACGCTTTGGCCCTTAAATATCTCATAGGGGTGGACAAGTCCCGTCAAATTTCTTGGTTACATAATATTAGAGCAGTTCTTACGGCTCTGAACTTAGGCCATCTTTGGTCAGATCCAGAAGGTTCTTCTTTTCCGTCCAAGAGTGACTTTAAGAGATTGTACGTTGAGATGCTCCAACTTAGGTCCCTTGCCAAGACTCCCAGGGATTCATTATCTGATCTCTTTATGGACCATAAGGTCGATTATTTATTGGAACCCTATTGGGACATTATTATTGGAACCATTGACAGGAAGTTGTACCATCAATTTAGAGTTGGATGTTTGCCCCTAAAATCTTTTACTAAAAAATGGGGAAACAATCAGGCCTCAAATGCAGATTTCTCCTGTCACTGTTGCCCTGGGTTATCTGAAACAATTTCACATGTGTTATTTGTATGCCCAGTATATAGAGCTCCCCGTATGAAATGGATCAAGCCTCTGTGTAAACAGTTAGGCATAAGCTCAGCGCAAACAGCTCTGCGTATCCTTAAGTGTGATACCAAGGAGGTGATTGTGGTTGCCATGGCGAAGTTCTGGTCCACGTGTTGGGCCATAAGGAGGAATCATCTGAATCATCTGCAATCGTAAAAGCTATCATTGGGTTATGAGATTATATTGTTTTTATTGATTCACTGTTATTATACTAGTCTTGGTGTATTTAATGCTTTTTTACTTAATTTATTGATGTGGCTTATATATTGTGATGCTGTGTCTTTTATGATTTTTAATCGAACAAAGACTAAATGAATGAATGAGACAGTCACTTTTCCATGCTTTATTATTGTCATAATCCCACAAGCTCGACCCTACTCAGTGTTAAAACACAATTAGTGACACAGTCAAGCACAAGTTAATATAACATGTATTATCCTTCTGCCGTTATTTCCAGTCATACAGCGGCCACACGGAAACCACGTTGACGCCAAATACAAGTAGAAACAACGGATGGCACCTCCGAACAGTCTCACGTAACTAGCATAGCACTTATATAATGCTTGTTTTATGCAGGCTGTCTACAAGCTAATTGTCACGACTGGGGCACAGGTCAGCAAGAAGCACAGTACCGACCTCTCGGTGTGGGTACGGTAAATAAAGGAAACACAAGAGCCACAAAGACTGCTTTGTACAGCACACCACCAGGCAGAGTGGATGACCAGCGATCGCCACCCCTCAGCCACACTCCAAACAGGAGACGGGGAATCCCAGCACTCTTTTCTGTTGCTCGCCCTCCGGACAGGATTTCGTGGCCATCTTCACTTCCTAACCTCAACCCAAACAGAAGCCATAGCTTCTAATCTCCACTTTTGCATGCACATATCGGCCTGCCCCTTCTCGGCAGCACTTCCCCTGGCTCCACTCCTTTGCACATGCCCTGTAGGGCTGCGCTGCCTGCGAACCAGACACCCATGCCAACAGCGAACTGCGTCGTGTCTTTTCTTTATGTAGCGAAGGTACACTGAAGCGCGCGATAAACAAAACTTTTGTGACTATTGCAATTAAAGCGAACAGAGCTAATTCTGGTCATACCGAGACAATGACATTCCGGAGTAGGTTAGTCCGTAGAGGCACAAATTGGGTTGTCCGGACAGAAAATAGCGAGATGGGCGGGAACAGGAAACTGACGCGACAAAGCTTCTGATAAGAAGCTTGGTTGCCATGGACAACGGGAAGCTATCGGCACAGGATGGTGTCGGACTGTCCACAGTCCCACGGACACGCGAATGCTGACTGCAATGGACAAATGGCGAGAGCAGCCATCTTTGTCCATGCAGGCGCGTGCATGAGCCCACGGCGGGGAATCGATTCCAAAAGGTCTCTCCGACGAGAGCAACGCATGCGCTGCTTTTCACCAGGCGAGACCTAAAAAACGTGAGCAGCGTGAAAAAAATGGTTGTTTGCTTTTTGTGGAAAATAAAGTAGAGTGGTAGCGATCCTGGTCAGAGGGTCACAATAAGTTGAGCCGCAAGTGGCTCCAGCACATGCCATTTGCAGCATTCTATTCAGTAATTGGAGTGTGGCTGAGGGGCTTGTGAAATAGATTATTGCATGGCTTTGTAAATACGTTAGTGATCATGAAAGTGCGCGTCATGCTTTGCACAGCGCTGCTGTCTCACTTTCATGAGCACTGATATATTAATAAAGTCACACAATAGCAGCACTGTCTCGAAGCATGAGGCGCTTTCACAATCCCTAAATATATTTAAAGGGCCACACAATCTGCATTGCTCTGCGTTTGACTTGCAGAGTGCATCTTTAAAAAAGTTTTTGTTTTTTTTTTAAAACCTTTCTACTCATGGTGTGATTTACGAGTGGGCTTCCGTTCTTCCACTGACTGCTCCTGGCAAGATAAAGATCACACTGCTTAATGTTCATGAAAAGGTTGTCTTGGCAATTTGGAATGTTAAAAATACCAATAGGCTGTAATCCCCTTGGACGTTTAGATATGCTGATGTCGGACATTCTAGCTCACTTCACTCATTTCATGTGGTGAAGGCATGGGGAGTTCAGCAACCTGTGGAGGGGTAGTTGTTATATCTGACCCGCTGGTGACAACAGTTGCAGTTCATACATTGCAATTCTTCTAATATAGCGGAGTGAGCTATGAAGAACATGCGGTACCTACACCTTGTAACCCTCACTGTTATGTAATACATCCCTTATATTGATGTACACACACATGATTTATTGTCAATGTATAATCTGGACGTGTGCTGTTAGGCGTTCTGATACCCTGCATTGGGATGAGTAGTGACACTTCTCATCCCAATGCAGGATGTCAGAGAACTTTACATCACACGTGCACAAATAATTTAAATACCACTACTTTGCTTTTTCTTTTATAGCACTTTACCACTACTGTAGTGCTAAAGAGCTATAAAAGAAATAAAAGAAAACAGTGTCATTTAAATTGTAATTTTTGTAAATACTAGGGAGACCAACACATCTGACATTCTTACATTCTCTGTAAGAGAAGACAGAATAAACAAGGAAAATGCCATCTCGGAGGCCTCTTGGAAACACTGGGTTGCACTTAGTTCATCAGCGGGAGTTATCTTTACATCAAAGCTTTGATCAATGATTTACAGAGTACTGTTTTTGTTAATGTAAAGGTCAACATTTGAACGAAATTTGGTTAAATATTTCTTATTACAAATTATCATTATTTCTAATCATATTTATTCAGTATTTTAGTGTCTACAATTGTTATTCGTGGAATTTTATGCTAACAGCATATTAATACAGCACACGTTTGATTCATTAATGGGTATGATGTGGACGGCGTGTCTGAATGTTTTTCCTTTTTTCACAATTTAGATAGGTCTTTTTTTATGTTTTGTGTAGCTTTTGGAGTCACGTTTTATTTAAACTGCATGGTTTGAATGAATTAGAGTCACTTACGGTATTTAAAATTGGTAATCAATGACCAGTTTATTTTGTGCACAACTGAGTTACTTCCTCGGTTGCCAAATTAAGATGTCACAATTGGTTTATGCCATGGGTTGGTTTAACATGGAGTATATTTTATTCTGTTCACAGCGTAAAAGCACACAAATTCTAGTGTTGAATTTCTTTCATTGAGTTTATTTTTAAAACAACGTATGGGTTTTAGAATGAACAAAGACTTTGAAAGCGTAATTGGTTGCAGTATGTTTTGGTGTTTTCAATATATTCACTTTAAGGAAACCTTATTTTACTACTATGATCTCCCAAACAACTCTTTCTGAATCCATCCCTCATGTATCCCAAACCTCATTTTACTACTATGATTTCCCTAATCCCTTTCTAAAAACTCGTCCGACCTCCATCTTTCCTTTTACACATCACGGTCCTCATCTTACTGCTATGATCTCCTAAATAACACTTTCTAGACACTTCCCTCTTCCATACCGCCATTATCCTAGCCAGTCCAACTAACAGACTCACATGTCCACAACTCAAATTAACATATATTTCCCAATGTTCTTATGCTAACCCACTACTAACCCTTTTTGGGTTGAGGAGTAGCATGCTACTTGCCGAAAAGTGCTTCAACGCCTCATCAGGGGTAGCAAGTGAGATATATATTATCTACTGGCGGTTGCCAGTAGATAGTTATAGTTAGGACCGTGTTTGTATGGGAAATCTCAAAATTCTATTTTGAATAACTTTGGCGCCGGTTGACAAATCCTTGCGAAATTTTCAAAACTAATGGGGCGCTCCGCTCAGCTCCTACCCTGAAAGTCTCGGGGCGATTCGTCAAGCGGAGGCCGAGAAAAAAGGGGGTTCCCAAAACGCGTTTTCCCCATGCATTTTCCCATAGGACCTTTAGTCGAAGGTACAGCCCGAACGGCTGAACAGAATTACTTGAAATTTGGCAAAGAGGTAGTCCTCAGGTCAGGGATGTGCCTTTTGCATATATGGAGTCAATCTGTTCAGTAGTTCCTGACAAAATTGCAGTTAAAGTACATAAATATCTATAGCCGCGCACCGTGCGCGCACCGTGCGCGCACCCTAACGTGCGCAAGCGTAATTCTGATTGGTGGTTACATGTCAGTCAACGTTCGAATCGGTCGAAATCAGGAAGTGTCGGCCGCCATTTTGTTTGTTTTGAGTGCAAGAGTGAAAAAGGAAGGTGGCGAACGTGAAAAGGGGGCAGGGTAGAGAGTTTCTGACCCCCTAGCCTTTGTCAGTGGGTCCCTGAAGGACCACGAAGGCAGAAAAAAACATTTACATTTTTTTTAAAGAAATCGCGGGGTGCGCGCACGGTGAAAAACCATAATTTTTTTTATTTAATACGTAGTTTATTGTAAAATAAATATATAAAAAATATAATGATAAATACATAACTTAGCATTTAAAAAACCGTACAAATTCATTGAAACTATAACTCGCGCGACCGCCACTCTATCAAAAGGATGATGTCATCAGTGATGTCATGAGTGATGCCACTGACCATGTCATGAGTGATGTAATATGTGACGTCATGAGCAGTGGATTGCGGGCGTGCAAGTTATAGTTATCTGAACTAACTATAACGGGGGAATTTCATTGGTTTTTTACGAGTGAAATGTCCACCTAACTATAACGTGTGAAACCTATGGTTTTTTAAGTGAATTTGCAAGGTTTTTTAAATGCTAATTCCTAACTATAACGTGTGTGAAACCTATGGTTTTTTCAGTGAATATATATATATATTATCTACTGGCGGTCGCCAGTAGATAGTTATAGTTAGGACCGAGTTTCCATAGGAAATCTGAAAATTCTATTTTGAATAACTTTGGCGCCGGTTGACGAATCCTCGCAAAACTAATGGGGCGCTTTATTCAGCTCCTACCCTGAAAGTCTCGGGGTGATTCGTCAAGCGGGGGCCGAGAAAAAAAGGGGGGTCCCAAAACACGTTTTCCCCATGCATTTTTCCATAGGACCTTTAGACACAGCTACAGCCCGAACGGCTGAACAGAATTACTTGAATTTGCCAGAGAGGTAGCCATAAGGTCAAGGAAGTGCCTTTTGTAGGTCTGGTGTAAATCTGTTCAGTATTTCCTGAGAAAATAGCATTTGAAAGCATATCAATATCTATACGCGCGCAGCGTGCGCGCACTGAGCAAGCCCTGTGCGCGCACCCTGCCGTGCGTGAGCGTAATTGTGATTGGTTGTTACATGTCAGTAAACATTCGAATCGGTCGAAATCAGGAAGTGTCGGCCGCCATTTTGTCTGTCGCACTAAAAAGGAAAGGTGGAGACCGTGAACAGGGGGCAAGGTAGGGAGTTCTAGACCCCCTAGCCATTGTCAGGGGGGCACAGTAGGACCACGAAGGGCAAAAAAAAAGATTTTAATTTTTTAAAAAACAACGCGAGGTGCACGCACTCTACGCGTACCCGAAAAAACCTTAAAAACATCACGAGGTGCGTGCACTGAGCGCGCACCCAAAAAAAAGCCTTAAAAAAAATAGAAATAAAAATCACTTTTAAGTGTTTAGATATTAGGTGGCTCTAAAAAGAGCCCTTGTGTTCATTGAGTGTTTTTTGGTACCTACAAGTAAGTACCGATGCAGAGTCTAAAGTTCAAGAGGAAGACTCTGTTCCCTTCATCATTGAAATGTACACCGTCTCCTCTATAAATGTCTTGCATGTTGTAACGCAAGTTGTTGTGGTATATAGAACCAATACCATAGTCTCTGAGGAAAGCAGAAACAGACTTATTGACGTGCTTTCTTGCTTTTTCAATCTGCGGACAAAATTGGTTGGACCAGTTCCACTTTTGCCTTTGGCATATATTAGAATATACAAAGGTAGTTTGTGGAAAAAGTGACATCAATTGCACAAAGGTGTCCTTAATAAGCATTTCCAGACCTACCCCAGTTAAAGTTCCCACTGAACAGTACTTTGGATTTGCTGTTAGGTTTAAAAAGTCAAGCACTCTTGCTATTTGGATTTGAAACATTGTCTGCTGAACTTCTGACCTCTCTGCTCACACTTGTGTTCCATGAGCTGTTGCTATGGTAGCAGGCAGAAGTCATGTTGGGGGAATGGATGATTTGCAAAGGGGTTGAAAGTTGCAACCAATAGAAATGTGTGATTCCATTTGAAAAAATGTGGGAAGGACTGTGATTTTACATTAACATGTATATGTGGGAAAAAAGAGAGGGAAAAATTGCCATTTACTGGTTGTGGAGAGAGGAGAGAGGTGTACAGCTCTGAGATTCTGGCTCTGATAATCTGCTGTTTGAGTGCCACATTTCTTTCTCAACTAATTAATTTTAAAGGTGAGTTATGAGTTTGAGAGGGGAAGTATGTGGTGTATTTTGATATAAATATTAGAATTGTCATTCTTGTTTTAAAGTTGTGTTTTACATTTTGTGGTTTAGAAGATATTTAACTATCTTGAACTTGTAAGATATTATGGAGTATGTCTTCACTGTAAGTTAAGGTGTAGTGGTATCAGTGAGGAATATTGTTTTGTGCCTAGAATCACATCATGAGTCTGTCTGCACACAGGATTTGTTGACAGAGATTTAATTTGTGTTGCTTTTGTTCTGTTAGCCTTGCACTCGCAGAAAAGGGGAAGTTTGTTATCTTAAAGTGTGATGGTTAGCATTCAGCAGAAATCATTTACTGACCAATGAGAGGCAAATGCAAACACATTTGAAAATAGTATGGTACATTTTCCTACCACTTTAAAAGTTGTGTTTTACATTTTATGTTAAGGAAGATATTTAAGTGGCTTGAACATGTTATATATTATGGAGTATGTCTTCATTATAAGTTAATGTGTACTGGTATCACCCAGGAATACTATTTTCTACCTAGAATCATACCATGAGACAGTGAGCACACAGGAAATGTACACAGAGATTTGATTCGGGTTGGTCTTGCTCTATTACTCTTGCACTCGCAGGAAAGGGGCAGCTTGTTTTTTGTAACACATGGTGATGGCCTCAAGGAGCTGTTAGGACATGTGCTCCTTTCTGCCTGTCTAAAGTAGAAGGAACATGTGTCAGGCTGTTACAGTAATTATCACTTGCTCTACCCCAGTAGTAAATGTGCTTTCAAATTGCCAAAGGAAATATCGCTTTCTGCCTAGAATCAGACCATGAGTCTGTGTGCACACAGGAATTGTTGTCAGCGTTTTAATTTGTGTTGCTGTTGTTCTGTAAAACTTGCACATTCAGGAAAGGCCCAGCTTGTTTTCTTCCAATGTGTTGGTTAGCACTCAGCAGAAATCAGTATCTCAAAAATGTGAGGCAAATGCAAACACATTTGAAAATAGCATGGTAGATTTTTCATCAATTCTTGCAATGGCTGAGGTGGTTCCTACATGTTGAAAACTCCAATTAACCCTTACCACACATGTACTCTTACACACATGTCTGTACTCTTCATGCAGTTGTGGGAGTCTCCATGCAGATCTCTCTTGCAGCTGACAATAGACAGTCTCCAGAAACACACTCTTTGCACATACGCAGCAGCTTCTCCTACACTCCCATGCGTAATAGTCAGCTCTGTGTGGTGTTTCAGATAGTAGTGTGTAACGCAAACAGATTCAACGTCACCAAGGCTCATTTCCTTTGCTCTAGTCTAATCAGTCACCCTCTAACACATGGTCATGGTCTCAAGGAGCTGTTAGGACATGTGCTCCTTTCTGCCTGTGTAAACTAGAAGGAACATGTGTCAGGCTGTTACAGTAATTATCACTTGCTCTACCACAGTAGTAAATGTGCTTTCAAATTGCCAAAGGAAATATCGCTTTCTGCCTAGAATCAGACCATGAGTCTGTGTGCACACAGGAATTGTTGTCAGCGTTTTAATTTGTGTTGCTGTTGTTCTGTAAAACTTGCACATTCAGGAAAGGCCCAGCTTGTTTTCTTCAAATGTGTTGGTTAGCACTCAGCAGAAATCAGTATCTCAAAAATGTGAGGCAAATGCAAACACATTTGAAAATAGCATGGTAGATTTTTCATCAATTCTTGCAATGGCTGAGGTGGTTCCTACATGTTGAAAACTCCAATTAACCCTTACCACACATGTACTCTTACACACGTCTGTACTCTTCATGCCGTTGTGGGAGTCTCCATGCAGATCTCTCTTGCAGCTGACAATACACTGTCTCCAGAAACACACTCTTTGCACACGCAGCAGCTTCTCCTACACTCCCATGCGTAATAGTCAGCTCTGTGTGGTGTTTCAGATAGCAGTGTGTAACGCAAACCGATTCAACGTCACCAAGGCTCATTTCCTTTGCTCTAGTCTAATCACTCACCCTCTAACACATGATCATGGTCTCAAGGAGCTGTTGGACATGTCCTTTCTGCCTGTCTAAACTAGAAGGAACATGTGTCAGGCTGTTACAGTAATTATCACTTGCTCTACCCCAGTAGTAAATGTGCTTTCAAATTGCCAAAGGAAATATCGCTTTCTGCCTAGAATCAGACCATGAGTCTGTGTGCACACAGGAATTGTTGTCAGCGTTTTAATTTGTGTTGCTGTTGTTCTGTAAAACTTGCACATTCAGGAAAGGCCCAGCACATTTTCTAAAAATGTGTTGGGTAGCACTCAGCAGAAATCAGTATCACAAAAATGTGAGGCAAATGCAAACACATTTGAAAATAGCATGGTAGATTTTTCATCAATTCTTGCAATGGCTGAGGTGGTTTCTACATGTTGAAAACTCCAATTAACCCTTACCACACATGTACTCTTACACACATGTCTGTACTCTTCATGCAGTTGCGGGAGTCTCCATGCAGATCTCTCTTGCAGCTGACAATACTTAGTCTCCAGAAACACACTCTTTGCACACACGCAGCAGCTTCTGCTACACTCTCATGCGTAATAGTCAGCTCTGTGTGGTGTTTCAGATAGCAGTGTGTAACGCAAACAGATTCAACGTCACCAAGGCTCATTTCCTTTGCTCTAGTCCAATCACTCACCCTCTAACACATGGTCATGGTCTCAAGGAGCTGTTAGGACATGTGCTCCTTTCTGCCTGTCTAAACTAGAAGGAACATGTGTCAGGCTGTTACAGTAATTATCACTTGCTCCTCAACAGAAGTAAATGTGCATTCAAATTGCCAACTAAATATCTTTTTCTGCCTAGAATCACACCATGAGTTTGTGTGCACACAGGAATTGTTGTCAGAGATTTAATTCATGTTTCTTCTATTTTGTAAGAGTTTGACTCGTAGGAAAGGATCAGCTCATGTGATAGGATTTGAAAAGTTTTTTTAAAAAAATTGTAATGAATTTAAATTACATAAAGGTATTTTTTTGTTGTTTTTTGCAGGTATTGCTGAGTAACAGTGAAAAAATATAAAGATGCCTATAAAGTCAAGAAAAAGAAAAGAAACAACAACTATATTTGAAGACGACTGATAAAAAAAAAAAATAGGAGGCGAAGCATGTGTTGGAAAACAGAAAAAGTCTTCTGGTAAGCAAACTAAAGAATTTTTTAAAAATATCTTCCAAAAAAAAAAAAATGATCGAAAGATACATTCAAACAGTGTTTCAAGTACAAAACAACAACAGAGTCGACAGCAAAAACAAAATGCTAATATAGACTCAGAAGTTAGGAAGAGTGACTTAACACGGAAAATAGATTTTAAAAACATTCGTCGAAAAATGTTTCAGAGAAGAGTGATGTTAAATTTGCTGAAGGATATGAAAAAATATAAGAAAAAAACGAAATTTTATAAGAAAAAGAAATTTATTGAAAGTATTGCTACCAAGGCATTAGAAATAAAAAAAAACTATTCATTTTAATTTTGAACAGGATGCGTAGATTAGATAAATTAGTGAATGCAATGAAGTCACAAAGCAAAAGGAAAAGAGAAGTAAAAAAAAAACTTTTGTAAAGTGTTCTTAGGAGAATGGAAGCATAGTTCAAGTACTGAACCATTTTTTAATGAAGAGAGTTATCTTCAAAGTAATAGTTTGTTGCATGCAGTTGACACCAATGGTAGAGCTTATGAAGTTAAGGATGGTTGTGTAATGGAAAAGGAGAAAATGGTTCCAAGAAATGAGGAACAAGTGATGGCTGATGAGGTTATGGGAAGACGTCCTAAAGCCCCAGTGTACACTTGGAATTGTAGTAGTATTTGTACTGTGCGTCAGGAATCTATTGATAAATTACGTGACTTTCTAAGAGAATATAGTAAAAAGAGTGTTAAACAGAAAATTAAGGTGCTTCAAAGACTAGATCCATGCAGAGTGAGAGAGAATACTGGTTTGCAAGGACATTCTCTGGCTTGTCTATCTAGGGAAGTGTGTCAAAGTGTTTTTCACCGTTTTAGGATGCTGGCTGTTCATCATACTGAAATGAGAAAGTTTGTGAGAACATTGTATTTTGCTAAAAGTCCAGCACTAAAGTTAAATGAGTTGAATAATGCTCTGTTCCGTGGATCTGTATCAGATGTAGTGAAGGTTACTGATGAGATTCCGTTTTATTACTTTAGTCCAGAGCAAGAAAGTGTAGAAAATGACACAGTGATTGATGAAAATGTGGAAGAGAATGTAGAACTCACTGTTAGTAAAAATGTTGAGGATGAAATGACAAAATTTACTATCATCTCTAATGAAAGACCAAATATTACTTGTATTTGTTGCCGGAGAAGCCATTACAAAATTCAAACAAGGAATGTTGATCTGTATAAAAAAAGTGAAAATGAAGATAATTATAAGTGGAAAGATTTTGCAACATATATATTTCTGGAAAATTGTTTTGATTTGGGTGAAGATCAGCGTATTTGTAAATACTGTTATAACAAGTTAGAAGAAAATAGAATGCCAGCGAGAGCTGTACATGATAATTTAGAATTGGTTGATATTCCTCCAGAACTTTCTGATTTAAATACGTATGAGTCTATATTCATTCAATGTGTCCATCCGTTTCAGACCATAGTGCGTATGGAGCCAAAAACTGGTAAATTACCTCCTTCGGATTTACAAAGAGGTTTAAAAGGAAGAGTTGTCTATTTGCCATTGGATTTGAAAAAAAATATGGAAACAATTGATGCAGATACATTGGAAACTGAACCATTAGTTATTCTGGTTAATGGTGTACCTACAAAGATTAAGAAAATTTGGCAGGAGCTGGTGGATGTACGAAAAGTACAAAGAGCAAATTTGTATTTGAAAAAAAATAATAAATGGTATGAAGCCATTTATATGGATGAAGATGAAGAAGAAATACTAGAAGACACAGGAATACCAACTGGGCAACTTGAAAAAGTGGATAAGTCAAAAGAAGAAGAAATTTATGAAAATTTCAGCATACATCCTCTACATTCTAAAGAAGTTATGGGAAACGCTATTGATCTGTTTCAGATGAAGAAAGCACAAGGAACTCCCGTGAGTGTATGGGAGGAGAGCTTGGAAGCTCGTTGTTTTCCCCAGCTGTTTCCTACAGGAGAAGGAGGACGATATGATGAACGTCCAGTACAGATTCCTGCTTCTGAGTATCGGACTACAAGACTATATGCAGAAGATCCGAGATTTCGTCAATGTATTCCTTATTTGTTCCATCTTTTATTTGAAAGTGACTTGTCAGCACTATCTTATGCAGTGAATCACATTTTGAAAACTGGAGTACATCTACGTAATGTGACTGCAAAGGATTTTATGAACAAAGTGCAACCGCGAGATGATCATTTGGAATCTCAATTGATCAATTTGATGGCTTGTCAGTGTGGGACGAGTGAATATTGGTACCGACGTCATGGAGAATTGAAATGTATGTTACGGAATTTAGGAACTCCTACATGGTTCCTTACCCTAAGCTGTGCTGAGTACGCTTGGGATGATCTTCTGGATTTTCTTCGAGAGGCAAATTCAAATATTGAAAACATCCAATACAAGACAGCAGGAGAATTGTGCTCATTGGATCCGGTTAATGTTTGCAGATATTTCAATCATAGATTTGAGGCTATGATGTCCTTCATCTGCAATAAAAAAAATCCACCTCTTGGAGAAGTTGTGGATTTCTTTTGGAGAAAAGAGTACCAAGCCAGAGGTGCTCCTCATATTCATATGCTGTTGTGGATCAAGGATGCTCCAAAATTTGGAACAGATTCTGATGATGCAGTTTTAAGTTTCATCGAAGGATATGCAACATGTGCTATACCTAAAAGCACAGAAGAGAAAAATTTAAAAGAGCAAGTTTTACGTTTCCAAAGTCATCAGTGTGGAAAATACTGTCGAAGAAAGTACAAGAGTAAAGATAAATTCTACACAAAATGTCGATTTGGATTTCCACGACCTGTTCTTTCAAAAGGAAGAGTAAACAGTTTTATGTCAGCTGTGCGACATACTATTACAAGAAAATCGCCTAAAAATACCTACAATCTAAGAAGAAAAGAAGAGTCAAAATATATAAATGACTACAACCCAGTCATTTTATCCATGTGGAATGCTAACATGGATATACAGTATGTGGCTGACAATTCTATTGCTGTTGCTCGCTATGTCACATCTTACATCACTAAATCTGAGAAAACGGAATTGAAGGAAATGTGGGAAGAGATTTCTCACGAGAAGACTGTCAGTAAGAAGCTATACAGTTTCAGTTTAAAGATGTTATCGCATCGAGAAATTGGATCCTACGAATGCTCAGATAGGTTATCATCTGCAAGTCTGTACTCAAAATCCAGAAGAATAATTTGGGCAAGTTTAGGTCTTGCAGGAATGCGAAATCGGGTACTGAAATCTATTCGAGAAATTGAGTATTTAGCAGAGTTCGAACCAGAAAGTACAGACATTTTAAGAACAAACATGTTGGACACATATTACCCACAAAGAAGTCATCACCTTGAGAACATGTGTCTCTATGAAGTGCTGCAGAACTTTATTTTTAAACGGAATGTCACAGAAGATATCAACAATGGAAAATATAAAGTCATTGGTGAGGAAGGATGTTTGGTGAAGCAAACAAAAGGAAGTTTGATAAATCACCGGAAGCTGAGTTGCGACACTCCTGATAAAAAGGAATTTTACTACTTGGCACTTTTGCAGCTGTTTAAACCATGGCGTTCAGAGGACGAACTACTTGGAGAATTTCAGAGCTATGAAGATTCCTTCAATGCTAGCAAAGACAGCGTCGAATGCAGTACTTTCACAACTTATGTTCAAATGTTAAATGAAGAAATTGAACAAGAAGCAACAATTGCAGCTGAAGTAGCTAGAGACAGTTCTCAAGACAGTCAAAGTTCTGGGATATTCAGTCAAGATCCTCTAGGACAACCGATCATCGAAAATGAAGCAGCAATAGCTATGAACGAAGTGGAAACAGCTATGAATCAAGCTCAGGAAGATTTAGTAGACTTAACATATTTGGAGGAGCAACTGAATGAAGAACAAAAACAAATGTATGAAGAAGTCAGACAAAAAATTGATCACGGATTACTACATGAAAATAAAGAGTGCTCATGCACATCTTTTGAACCAATGAGAATGTATGTAAGTGGACAAGCAGGAACTGGAAAAAGTTTCTTAATTAATGTAATTAGAAGCTACCTACAGAAGAAAATGGATTCCATTTTGTCTTGTGTTGTTACTGCTCCAACTGGGTTAGCAGCGTATAACATCAAAGGAGTTACCTTACATCGTTTGCTAATGTTACCAGTAGAGCATGAGAACAAAATACAGTACCACAAACTAGCAGGAGAAGCATGCTTGGAAGTTTCAAGAGTATTGAAGAAAATGAAAGTACTCATTATTGATGAGGTTAGCATGGTATCAAACGTAATGCTTGCCTTTGTGCATTTAAGAATGCAGCAAATTCTGAAGACAGACTTTGACGTCCTATTTGGAGGAAAACACGTCATAGTTTTTGGAGATCTTTTGCAACTTACTCCAGTTAAAGGACAACCGGTATTCCATACACTTACACATGAAGACACAAAAAAGTCATTAGGAAGTATAGGCAATGTAAATATTTGGACATATTTTGAGTATAAGGAACTCATTACCAATATGAGGCAAGCCAATGATGAGGACTATGCAAGTATTCTGAAAGATATAAGAATTGGACTACTCACAGAACATGGCAGAAAAGCATTACAGAGTCGATTGCGGAGTAATTTGTTTCCAACAGAAGAAATAGTTCCAGAGAAAATATACAAGGAAATTGCAGAAAAAAATACTGTAATCTGCTTAATGCCAACACTACATGAATGTTCTGTATTCAATCAAGAACTTTTGAAATTGGAAAATGAAGAGATCATAAAACTGGAAGCTGTGGATAAAATAGAACATGAACGAATAACTGTTATATTGACAGGCAAATTGGGTACTAAATTGGATTCTCTGGAGAAAAACATTTCAAAAACAGCAGGTTTGGAAAAGAATCTTTATGTGTGTATGAACTGTAGAGTAATTTTAAGACGGAATTTGGATGTAGAGAAAGGTTTAGTGAATGGAGCTATGGGAAGAGTTGTGGGTTTTATTAATTACCAGAAAAAAGTTGGAATTGAATGTTTAAAAATAAAATTTGATCAGATACAAGAGGTTAAAGACATTTGTTGTTGTTCAGTTTGTTTCTTGCTTGTGAATGACTTATATGTGCGTAGGAAGCAGTTTCCGTTTTCTCTAGCATATGCTGTAACTATTCACAAATCTCAAGGATTAACTGTTGATAGTGCTTTTGTAAACATTGGATCTACTGTGTTTAAAGAAGGTATGGCATATGTTGCTTTGTCACGCGTGAAAAAATTATCTGGTTTATTCATGATAGACTTTGATGATTCAAAACTAAGTGCTGATGCAAACTGTGTAAAGGAGTATAATAGATTAAGAAGAAGCTATGCTCCTCATTTAGGTCAGTATCCTGTGTTTGAAAAACGTGTTGTTTGTCGGAAAAGGAGATTTGAGAATATCTGTAATGAGGGTGTACAGAAGAGAAAACAAAAAGATAGTGATGTGACTGCAAGCAAAAAGAAAAAGGACAGTGTGGAAGAGGTTGTTGGTTGTCATTTTGAAAATAGCTCTGGTGTCAACTGCTACGCAAATGTAGTGCTGAATGTTGTATTTTATCTTGATTTTTTGCAAGAGCAGATAACACTAAATCATGAAAAAAGATTCTGTTCTTTGCTGAGTCTCCTCTATGAGAAGCTGAGTAATGATAAAACTAAAATAGAAAGTGCTTCTGATGTTAGAAATCTTTTAGATGTATGTTCTGGACGTACACAGTTTACACAAAATGTCCAGCAAGATGCACAGGAATTCTTGATGTATATCCTGATGGTACTGGAAGATGAAGGGGTAGAAGTAGAAAATTTATTTGGTGTCTCTTATAAATGGGAACATTGTTGTGATAACTGTATGAACACAAGCAGTAGTAATGTTGATTCTGAAAGGTTCATATATTTACCATTACCAGAGAGTAAAACAGTGACTTTTAGTAAATTAGTTAAAGATGCTAATCACAACATGGAATGTTCTCAATGTAAATCAGACATGTTGTCAACGTTATTTTTAAAGAAATCTGGACAGTATGTAATTTTAATGATGCAACGTTGTAGAGCTGATGGTTCAAAATTGGACACTTTAATAAAGAAGTTTACAGGACAACAATTATCAATATCTGGAAAAACTTTTGTTGCAGTTGCAATAATTTTTCATGATGGAACTTCTATAACTTCTGGTCATTACACAGTTTATCTTAAATGTGAAAAAGGATAGACACTGTGTAATGATTCTCAATTGATCTTCAAGCAACGTTTGCCTTATGATTTACCCAATTGTTACCTAATTTTTCTGAAACCCAAATTTTAAATACTAACATCATCATTGGAAGAAAGCATTATTAAAATTTAAAAGGATTTAAATTGCATATTTCGCTCAAAAGAGATTTTAAACTTACCATTTGGCCATAAGGAAAGGTAAAACAAACAATGGGGACTTCTTTGACAGATATTATTTTGGAAAATGTTCTTTTGTAACAAGGTTTACAGACGTTATTTTTTGGAAATTGTTATTCTTCTTAAAAGGTGTTTTTAACATTTCTATTAAGGTATGTTTTAGTGAGGATACATTTGGGGCTTTTTTAAACAATCTTTCAGATTGTTTTTTTTTTTGCCCGCTGTTAAATGATGAATACAATTGATTTCACTATTTTCAGTGAAAATCAAAACATTCTGAAAACAGCAAAAAAAGGGCAAAAAATTGCTTTGCTAAATATGAAAAAACATGTACTGTTTAATAAAGTGTATTGTTGAATATTAATACTTTTTTTCTTTTTTTCAGAACTAGAAAGAAAATTTAGAAGATGTTATTCAGTTATCTTTGCAATTAAATAAAAACATTTAATTCTAAAATATTTATTTTGATGGTCAGGTAAGTTTAACATAGCTGTATGTGTCACTGGTTTCGTTTCATGCTTCCTTTTCTTCACCTCTCCTTACTCTACTTTTCTCATTTCTCTTCTCACTCTCTCTTCCTGCTTTACTACTCTTTTGTAACTTCCTCACTCCTTCTATACTACTCCCCTACCTTTACTACCTCCATCACTAATTGTTCATCCATGTTTCTTTTTCTGTATCCAGATGTCTTAGTCTTTTTAACTGCCTTACTCCTTCTCAGTTGTTTGCTCTCTGTGTCTGTATCTGTCACTCTTGGTTTGTCTCTTTTACCCTTAATTTCCTTAACATCTCTGGGGCACATTTACAAGCCACCTGCGCCACCACTACGTCAATTTTCTTGACGAACTAGTTGCGCAGGGTGCTTTTCCATATTTACAAGGAGAGGATAAGCCTCTTTGTGTGTCTTTTCCTCTCCTTGTAAATACAGGCAATTCTAATGCAGCACTAAAATGAGCTATTATCTTTTTTGGGTACCTATACATAAATACTGATGCAGAGTTTAAAGTTTAATAGGAAGACTCTCTTCCCTTCATCTGTGAAATGTACACCATCTCTTTTTTAATTACTTTGCCACTCCCCTCTCTTTCTCAGGGAGTCCCTGAAGGTTTACTAAAGGTGAAAAAAATGTTTTTTTTTTTTTTTTAAAACTCATTGGGTGTGCGCTGGGTGCGCGCACTCTAAAAAAAAAAAAAAGAAATAGATTCTAAAAAACAAGTTTTTGTGTTTTGATTTTAGGTGGCTCTAAAAAGAGCCCTTGAGTTAATGTAGGGACAGAGGAAGAGAAAAACGAAAAAAATAAATAAGAAAATGATGGCCTTTCGCAAGGATGCTCCTCAAATTTTCTTTGAATGAGATCAATACTGCTCTCACCCAAAGAAATAAGAAGACCACAATCCATGCAGTGTGTACTCATCCTCCCAAAACAAGGACGTATATCCAAAGGTGTGGAGGAAGGTGAAGGCACCACTGCAGAAGAAGTGCTTGCCTGAGCTGCCGAAGATGTGCTCGGCTGAGCTGCTGCAGATGTCGTCGGCTGAGCAGGTGGAGGGTTTGCTCCAGAAGCTCGACGAAAAGTCACTGGATGCATTGCCTCAACGTGCCTCGTCATAGTATGAATACTAAAAGAGTACTTCTTGTTAGGATTCCCACGTGACAAGACGTGCTGACACAGTTTGCAGGTGACCTTTGGTGCATTCACCTTCTTTTGTCCCTCTGGAAAAGTGAAAAACTGCCATATAAAGGAGTCTTTCTGCTTCCTCTGCCTCTGTCTCTCAAGAGTGTCCTGTTCACTCTCAGAAGATGGCTGCTGCTCTGCCATTGTATCTCAACACACAGATTAGCTCCTTCTCCTAGGGAATCAGAACTAACAATGAGGGGGGTGGGTGTGATTTTGGAAGAATCTGGAACTAAAAGTACTTTGAACCAATGAAAAGTGATGTTTCTGGATCACATGACTTGCCATGAGGGGATTGGGTGTGGTGTTGAAACAATCTGAATCTGAAAGTAATTAAAACCAATTAAAAGTGTTGTTTTATTATTCACATAACCCGAGGTGCGCGCACTGAGCAAGCTCCCTGCGCGCATGGTGCAATTACGCATGCGCAAACGCGTATGCGCGCATGAGCTTACGTACTATGCGCGTACGTAACGCGCATACGCAGCACGCGCGTATGCGTGAACGTCAGCGCGCGTACTCTACGCGTATACGGAAGTGTACCGCGTGGAGTACGTACGACGCACGTAAGCATGCGTACGTACGCATGCGTACTAGGTGCGCACTCCGAGCGCGCATTAAAACGTATGTATGCGTACGTAAATAACGTACGCCGGAATTCATAAAAAATGTACGCAAACGTACTAGGTGCGCACTCTGAGCGCGCACCCTAAGAATTTATATTAAAAAAAAAAAGTGGGCATAACTTAATAGAAGATATTAACTATGCTGTTCAACTTTATCTTAATTAAAACTTTTAAAAAAAAATGAGCCACACCAAATTAAAGGATACAGATAATATATAAATGTATACATAGGGAAATTTTTGAAAAAGAAATATTTAATAAATATAATTAAAAAATACAAAAATTAGCATTTAAAAAACCTTTGAAATTCAATGAAAAAACCATAGGTTTCACACACGTTATAGTTAGGAATTAGCATTTAAAAAACCTTGCAAATTCACTGAAAAAACCATAGGTTTCACACACGTTATAGTTAGGAATTAGCATTTAAAAAACCTTGCAAATTCACTGAAAAAATCAGAGGTTTCACACACAATTTATAGTTAGCTGGACATTTTACTCGTAAAAAACCAATGAAATTCCCCCGTTATAGTTAGCTGAACTAACTATAACTCGCGCGGCCGCAATCCACTGCTGATGACGTCACATATTACATCACTCATGACATGGTCAGTGACATCACTGATGACATCTCAAATGACATCACTGATGACATCATCCTTGTGATAGAGTAGCACATCTTCTCACACTCTAATATAACCTTTGATACACCGACTAAAAATTTAAGAGTTCCATTCTCAAAACCATATATACTCCAATACCAATAACTACATACCCAATTATTAACTCTTAGGTCTACATACACCTCCACTCATTCACCTGTACAGTCACTCATACTTACAGTCACTCCATACAAAACTATCATATGCATTTATACACCTATATAGACACTCACACACCACCAATCATCCATAGAGGTACTCTCACACCTAGTCAGTCATGGAAATAATCACACTCCAATTTACTCACCTAGGCAGTGAAACACACTCAAGTTCACTTACTCATAAAAATAGTATCACATTCTTACGCTCTTATAGAATCATTGATACAAGCACACACTCATCCATACAGTCACTCTCACAATCACACACTCTCACATCTACCCACTTATATACTCTTACACGCATATATACTGCCTTTCACATATGTAGTTAGTCACAAATGTACCACTGACATATACATTCATTCCCTAACACACCCATACATTCACTCACTCAACCATACAGTCCATCACAGATGCAGTCTTAAAACCATGCACCCATAGAATCACCCACTCACACATCTATGCATAGAGTGACACACACCCTACCCACACAAACACTCATGAACCCATACAGATACTTAGACAACCAATCAATTACCCATATAGAGACTCATATAGCTGTTCTCAAAACCATGCAGCCACTTATACACCAACATACAGACACATACACACATTTACACAGTTTAGTCACTAGTCTGCAGCAAGATACATTTAATGACTAACTTAAAGAATCATGTTATGCACCACAGAAAATCATCCATTTACACACTTGTACACCCACTCATTCTTAAACAGGCCTTTCCCTATATATATTAAACATATTGAAATTTTTCAAAAACACATACTCACTGGATGATGTCATCAGTGATGTCATTTGAGATGTCATCAGTGATGTCATCAGTGATGTCACTGACCATGTCATGAGGGATGTAATATGTGACGTCATCAACAGTGGATTGCGGGCGCGCGAGTTATAGTTAGCTGAACTAACTATAACGGGGGAATTTCATTGTTTTTTTACGAGTAAAATGTCCAGCTAACTATAACGTGTGTGAACTCTGGTTTTTTCAGTGAATATATATATATATATATATATATATATGGAATATGCTACTTATCAGTATGCATCTGTTCTTGGCATGAAGAGCTGCAGATCTACACACTTGTGCATAGATCGCCATCTGGTGTTGGGCCCGGATGTTTGCAGTTGTTTTTCCCCTTGGAAAGTCTTTGGAAGTCATGAGGTTGGTGACTCCTCCTTTGGATCGTATTGCGCATGGGCTTCGGCTCCATCCTCAGATTGTTTTTCGCCAACAGGGAAAGATGGAGCGTAGTAATAACAGGAAAGATGCCCATGTGTGTATCTAAATAAGATAAACTGGAACAGATAAAGGTAGCCGGGGAGGCGGGTGGGCGTGTGTAGACCTGCAGCTCTACATGCCAAGAACAGATGCATACTGGTAAGTAGCATATTCCGTTCGAGGCATATGAGCTGCAGATTACACACTTGTGCATAGATTATATAGCAATACCCATCCTTAGCGGTGACCACCCGTATCTGTTGCAGTGGTTTGAAATAATGTTTTGAGTACAGCCTGGCCCACACTAGCCTGTTGCTTAGTTTGCACATCTACACAATAGTGTTTAGTGAAAGTGTGCGGTGTTGACCATGTAGCTGCTCTGCAGATATCATCTAATGGGATGTTCCCTAAAAAAGCCATTGAAGTCCCTATATTATGTGTAGAGGGGGCTTTAGGGGGAACAAATAGCGTTCGTTTTGCTTTGTGTGGTGGAGAGAAAGAGACAAACAGTTGTTTGGTCTTACGGAAAGGTTGTGTTCTCTCTATGTAGTAGAGTAAGGCTTTTTTGACATCTAGTGTGTGAATAGCTCTCTCTGCAACGGTCTGTGGTTGCGAGAAGAATACTGGTAGTTCTACCGCTTGGTTTAGGTGAAAGGGAGAAATTACTTTAGGGAGGAATTTTGGGTTGGTACGGCGAACAACCTTGTTATGGTGCATTTGGAGAAAAGGTTCTTAAATGGTAAGTGCTTGTATCTCACTGACTCTTCTGAGGGAAGTGATGGCTACAAGAAAAGCGGTTTTCCATGTTAGGAATTGAAGTTCACATTTGTGCAGAGGTTCAAAGGGAGGTCCCATTAGTCTTGTGAGAACAATGTTTAGGTTCCACACAGGTGAGGGTGGCACTCTGGGGGGAATTATTCTTTTGAGGCCTTCCATGAAGGCTTTAATGGCAGGTACTCTAAAAAGTGATAGATGTTGCCTGTTTTGTAGATAAGCTGCTATGGCTGTGAGGTGCAGTCTAATAGACGTATAGGCTAGATTGCATTTTGTAGGTGTAGTAAATAGCCTATGATGTGTTGAATGGACACATCTAGGGGATTGATGGTATTGTTGTGACAATAGACAACAAAATGTTTCCACTTGGCGGCATAGCACGCTCTAGTGGTGGGTCGCCTAGCTTCTTTGATGATGTTCATACAGTCAGGGGGAAGATTGAGGTAACCGAATTCTAGGATTTCAGGAGCCAGATCGCTAGTTTGAGCTGAGCTGGGTCCGGGTGCCTGATCTCTCCATGGTTCTGGGTTAAGAGGAGTGGAGAGAGGTGTAACTTTTGGTGCGGTACTACAGATAGTTCCAGCAGTGTGGTGTACCACGGTTGTCTGGCCCAAGTTGGAGCTACTAGGATGAGAGTGAGGGAGTGTTGTTGTAGTTTGCGCACCACTAATGGAATGAGTGGGAGAGGCAGAAAAGTGTACGCAAACTGCCTGACCAGTTCATCCATATCGCATTGCCTTTGAACAATGGGTGTGGATATCTGGCGGCGAAGCTTGGGCATTTGGTGTTTTCGTGGGTGGCGAAGAGGTCTATCTGTGGATGCCCCCACATTTGAAAGTACGGGTGAAGAACTTGGGGATGTAGTTCCCACTCGTGGATCTGTTGTGTTTGTCTGCTGAGTAGATCGGCCATAGTGTTTTGGACTCCTGGGACATGTTGGGCCAGGAGAAAGATTTTCTGGGGTATGGCCCATCTCCATATGCTCTGTGCTAGCTGAGACAGCTGTGGAGAGTGTGTGCCGCCTTGTTTTTGTATATAGTACATGGCTGTCATGTTGTCTGTGCGGACTAGAACTGCCTTGCCTGAAATATGTGTTTGAAAAGATTTTAGGGCTAAAAATATGGCTGGTAACTCCAGATGGTTGATGTGGAGTAACTTTTGTTGAGGTGTCCATCTGCCCTGCATGGTGTGATGTAGAAGGTGAGCTCCCCAGCCGGAGAGCGATGCGTCCGTTGTGAGTACTATCTGAGGAACCGGGTCCAGGAACGGTCGACCTTTGGAAAGGTTTGTGGTGGTCCACCACTACAGAGGGCGATGGGTACGACTGTCTACCAACACCAGATTTGTTAATTGACCTTGGGTCTGGTTCCATTGGCGCGCTAAGCACTCTTGGAGAGGATGCATTTGGAGTCTTGCGTGAGGTACTATGAATAGGCAAGAGCCCATCATCCCTATAAGTTGCATAAACACTCGGGCTGGAAGAGAGTGTTGAGGTTGAAATTTGGCACAAAGAGCTTGCATGCTTGCTATCCTGGCAGTGCTGGGGTAGGCCAACGCTTTTGAGGTGTCTATGGTGGCCCCGAGGTATTGTTGTACGTGGGAGGGATGCAGATGGGACTTGGCGTAGTTTACTGTGAAGCCCAGGTTGTGAAGTAGTTGGATAATGGCGTGAGTGTGTTGTACACACTGGTTGTATGAGCTGGCTTTTATAAGCCAGTCATCTAGATATAGGAAGACGTGGATGTGTTGTTTTCTCAGGTGTGCTGCCACTACTGCTAGGCACTTGGTAAACACTTGTGGAGCTGTGGTGACTCTGAAGGGGAGTACTTCGAATTGGTAGTGGTGACCGTCCACTACGAATTTGAGAAACTTCCTGTGAGCGGTGTGAACGGGAATGTGGAAATAGGCGTACTTGAGGTCTATGGTGGTTAGGAAGTCGTTTTGGGAGAGCAGAGGAAGCACCTGCTGGAGTGTGACCATGTGAAAATGGGCTGATTGTATGTATTGGTTTAGGGGTCTGAGGTCCAGAATGGGCCTGAGAGATCCGTCCTTCTTTGGTATGAGAAAATATAGGGAGTAAACTCCCTTGTTTTGTTGGTGGGCAGGAACTAGTTCTATTGCATTTTTTTGTAGGAGGGAGATTACCTCCTGCTTTAGAAGTGACAAATGTTCCTGTGACATTGGGTGCTGTTTGGGTGGAATGTTTGGGGGGTAGATATTAGTTCTAGGCAGTAGCCTGACCGAATTATTTGTGTTACCCATTTGTCTGAGGTGATGGTAGCCCAGACATGAAGGATATTTTGGAGTCTGCCCCCGACCGGAGTGGGATGGTCTGGGGGGAGTGGAGGGAAGTCATTGGGTAGGTGTGGAGGCAGAGCGGGCGGTGTTTGTCTTGCCTCTGCCTTTAATATTGTTGCCCCTGTAGCCGCCTCTTTGGTGTAACCCCTTGTGAAGGTGGATTGGGTAGGGGCTTTATATGAAGTGGAAGCGGTGTCAGAGGAGTAGCCTCTGGATGTGCTCCGAAAGGAGGAACGGCGAAAGGAATGCCTGGGAGGGTGTGATTGTAAGGCTCCCATAGATTTTGCCGTGTCCGTGTCTTTTTTCATCTTTTCTAGGGCCTCGTCCACTTTTGGGCCCAACAGATGTTCCTGGTCAAAGGGATGGTTCAGGATGGAAGCTTGTACTTCTGGTTTAAATCCTGAGATCCTGAGCCAGGCATGGCGACGGAGGAGGACGCTAGTATTGATGGCCCTGGAGGCGGTGTCGGCTGCATCTAGGGCACAACGGATGGAGGTATTAGTGATGGTTTTGCACTCCTGAATTAACTTGTTTGCCCTATTCTTGTATTTTTCAGGGAGGTGTTGCATTATGGCTTCTAGTTCGTCATAATGGACCCTGTCATATCTTGCTAGTAGCACTTGTGTATTGGCGATACGCCATATGTTGGCAGCTTGTGATGCAGTGCGCTTGCCGGATGCGTCCAAGAGTTTTGACTCTTTGTCAGGTGGTGGTGCTTCGTCTGACGCCTGGGAGTTGGCCCTCTTTCCTGCTGTGGACACTACCAGGGAATTTAGTGGTGCTGGCCCTCTGATGTAGGAGGGATCTGTAGGGGCGGCTTTGTCTTTTTTGTCAATGCGCGGGTTAATGACCCTGGCTCTGACTGGGTCTTTAAAGACCTCTGGCGCATGTTTTATAACTCCTTTAAGCATGGGCAGTATGGAGGTGGCCCTATGCGTGGTGTCGAAAGTATCGAGGAGGAAATCCTCCTCCACGGGGTCGGTATGGAGATCTACCCCGTGATAGTGTGCAGCCCTTTGGAGTAACTTGTTGAACCCCAATGAGTCTTCTGGTGGGGATTGTCTCGAAGGATAGAGATCATCTTGTGGGACGTTAGGGATGTCGGGGATGTTATAGTCGTCCCATGGGCCTGGGGAGCCTGTGGGAGTGGGGTCCCCTGTAGGTAAGTCATGGGGCATGTCCCCCATGTCATCATATGTGTCGTCATGATCATCATCATCCGGAGGGGGTGTTGGGGATTGATGAGGAGGGGGTGGAAAAGGAGAAGGTGGAGGGGGGGAAGGTGGAGGGGGAGGAAGAGGTGGGGAAGGTATTCTGAAAGGTGAGGTAGCAGAGTCCTCCCTCTTTGGTGGTGGAGCTGGGGCAGGTTTTTCCAGCTGTCTCTTTTTGATGCTGAGCATCAAATGTCCGGTTTTGGGATCCTTGGTCAATGTCTTTTGCAAGGGATTCGGTGTAAAGAGTTCTTCTGAAGGTGGTTTATCCATCGGGGCCATTGGTTTTCTGGCTTTAGTGTCCTGTTTGGAAGTATGCGGCTTGGAAAGGGCTTTTTGTTTGGTCGGTGCCAAGATGGGTTTCGGCTTCGAGATCTCGGTGCCCGTGGCCTTGTGTGCTTTTGTCGGTTCCGGGGATGGAGTCGGTACCGAGGAGGTGGAACTGGGTTTCGGCACCGAGTGTATCGGTATGGGGCTCGGTGCCGAAGAGGAGGCCATTTTCTTTTTCGGTGTCGGTGCGGAGGAGTGTTTGTCGGCACTGACAGTGAGCTGGCTCGAGCCCGAGCCGCCGGAAGGCTTAATCGGCTTCTTTACCGGTCCCGAAGGTGCGGTCTGGGAAGCAGTGTCTTTGGTCTTACCTAGGCCCGGAGGCGAAGGCGTGACCGAAGCCTTTTTCGGTGCCGGCGAGGGTGTTGGGGGGGCAAATTGGTACTCATGACCCTCTGTGCCGGAGTGACATCCTCCACATCTGAATCATCGGCTTCGGAGGCGCTGACGAGGCCCTTGTCGGTGTGGTGTTCTTCTGGAACGTCGACGCCCTCTCCAAAGATGTCATCTGGAATCGCCGTCGATGAGTGTGCCATGGTTCTTCTTGCTCTTCGGTCTCGAATAGTTTTCTTGGACCGGAAGGACTTGCACGCCGGACAGTCTCGAGCCTCATGTTCAGGGGAGAGGCAGAGATTACATACCTCGTGGAGATTGGTGTGGGGGGATTTGGACCCACATCGAGGGCACTTCTTGAAGGGAGTCCTTTCCATGAGCCAGGACCGGAGCTTGGGTAGGCCCGAAGGCCGGCGTTGACGACTGGAATCGAAGGTCTTGATCGATGAAAGCCGCGCAGAGTGTGGAGATCGCGATCGAAACAATACCGTGAATTGGGGTGAGGATTGCGCGTCGATTGAACTGGAAACCTGTTCGGAACCGGAGCACGAAGATCACATCCAAGCCCGATGGCGGAAAAAAACAATCTGAGGATGGAGCCGAAGCCCATGCGCAATACGATCCAAAGGAGGAGTCACCGACGTCATGACCTCCAAAGACTTTCCAAGGGGAAAAACAACTGCAAACATCCGGGCCCAACACCAGATGGCGATCTATGCACAAGTGTGTAATCTGCAGCTCATATGCCTCGAACATATATATATATCTCCACAACAAGCTCCACAGCGCCACCATCCAATGCGGCGCAACAACAGGATACAGACTCCGTCAGCAAAAAGATGCAGATAAGTGTCTTTTATTCAAACATCAATTGTCGAAATGACGCGTTTCGGCTGCCAGACATGCGGCCTTGTTCACATAGCGTGCTTAAGAAAAATGGTGCAAAATATACAAGTGATAGTGGCAGTATTTTTTCTATTTTAGTTGAAGTGCTAAGGCATTTTACTACATGTGGTTCGTTTTTGCTGTAGTACCTCTGTACTGCCAATGGCAGAAATGACATAAACAGTAGTGAGTCATGCACTGACATGGTAGACAGACTGCAACCAGCTGACTGAGAAAGTAGAAATTGAAGGAAAGCAAATGGTATTCGCAAATAAATGTCTTATGAATTGACCCCATGTGATGCATCCTAAGTGATCTCCAGCTGAGCTTCACTATAATCCAATCAAATCTGGAACAACATGCGCTGATCTATGAGGATATAAGTGCCCCATAGTGACATGCTGTGAATAGCCAACCAGTACTAGTGCATGCTATTAATAGGAACTAGAATGTAAACTTAGATTGAACGGGCGCCACATGATATACGCTCGCGTCTGTGGGGTCAAGCAGCAAAGAATGGAAAATAGAAGACCACAGTGTACCCTAACTACAATAATATAGCAATATTGCTGCATCAATGCAGGAACGTGTGCCACTAGAATATACGGTGTGAGTGTGAGGGATGTGCGATTGTGGTATAAAACAGTGCGAAGAGGTGTGAGTGCTTAGTGCTTATATACAGTGAGAAAGTGTTATTGTGATGATGCCTCTTCTACCCAGTGCTAAATATAATGAAATATGATGTTCAAATGCGGGAACGCCCATATTGTGAGCACCGATATACCATCATATGTGCCCAATGTAGTCACGTATATGTAAAGCTAATTAGAGGCTGAGAACATAGGGACGTTCTACCTTAGCCTAAAATGAATGAATGTATGTATATATATATATATATATATATATATATATATATATATACATATATATATATTATCTACTGGCGGTCGCCAGTAGATAGTTATAGTTAGGACCTATTTTCCATAGGAAATCCGCAACATTCTATTCCCAATAAGTCTGGCACCGGTTGACGAATCCTCGCGAAAGTTTCCAAACTTTTGGCTAGCTCCGCTCCGCTCCTACCCTGAAAGTTTTGTGGTGATTCGTCAAGCGGGGGCCGAGAAAAAAGGGGGGTCCCAAAACACGTTTTCCCCATGCAATTTCCCATAGGATCTGTTGTCGCAGCTACAGCCCGAACCGCTGAACGGAATGACACCAAATTTGGCAAAGAGGTAGTCCTCAGTTCGGACTCGTGCCTTTTGCATATATGGTGTGAATCCGTTCAGTAGTTCCTGAGAAAATTAGGGTAAAAAAGTTAGTGATATCTATGGCCGCGGAGGATCCGCGGACCGTACACGCACCGTACGCACACCCTCCTCGAACTGAGCGCACACCCTCCCGATCGCGCGCTGAATGCTAATTGGCTGTCGAGTGTCTCTCTACATTCGAAACCAGGAACTGTTGGCGGCCATTTTCTGCCTCGGTAGAAGCGAGGCTGAAGAAGCAAGGGGAATAAGTGTGTAAAACATATAAAGGGGCAGAGTGGAAATACTCTGACCCTCTAGAGGTGCTTAGGGGGTCCCAGAAGGACCCCCTGGGGCCCCCCTTTTTAAAAAAAAAAAACGGCAAAATGCGCACATGGTGCGCGCATCCTATCGCGTTGGATGCACGGATCCTCTCGCGCTGGGTTCGCGGATCCAAGGGAAAAAAATTGTTGGGAGATAAAGATTAAGCTTAAGTGTTTTGTTCTTGAGTGGCCCTAAAAAGAGCCGTTGTGTTCATTGAGAGTTTTTGGTACTTATAAGTAAGTACCTATACAGAGTCTAAAGTTGTTGAGGAAGACTCTGTTTCCTTCATCAGTAAAGTGTACTCCATCTCTCCTATACATCTCTTGCATATGAAAGCGCAGATTGTTATTGTAAATGGACCCCATTCTGTAGTCTCGGAGAAAAGCAGAAACAGATTTATTCACATGTTTCCTAGCTTTCTCAATCTGTGGACAAAAATGATCGGACCAGTTCCATTTCTGCCTTTGGCATATGTTAGAGTACACAAAGGCAGTTTTAGGGAAAAGTGAAATCAGTTCTGCAAAGGTGTCCTTCATAAGCATTTCCAGACCTACCCCAGTCAAAGTGCCTAGGTCATTGCCACCACAGTGCACTATTATGAGGTCAGGGTGTTCGATTTGCATGAAGGATTTCACCAATGGCATCAATTGGTGCCACTTTAACCCTCTCTGTCCAATCCATTTAATGTCTACATTTGGCAAACCTAGGTCTTTGTGAATGCCTTTGTTTTCTGCATACCTTTAGCTCCAGAAAATGTAGCTGTGTCCCACAAGCCACACTGTAAGCATCTTGTAAGGAGGTCTGGATGCACTCAGATGGTCTCTGTAAATGAAATGGCAGTTTGGAAAGTAAGATGTTTCTAAAATGGTGGCTAAGATGTAATTTTGAAAAAAGACAAGAAATCATTGGTTGTTTAACAACCTTCTACGCTGAAAGGTAGGGTGCATGTTTCTGTTTTTTAAACGCATGATTCTTATTGGTTATCAAAAACTGATTGTAAGGAACATTATATATGATTAGCTGATATGTTGAGAAGTCAGGCACACTTGCTGTTTTGATTAGCAACATTGTGTGTGCTGAACTTGTGACCTGTGTGCTCAGTACAGTGTTCCATGACCTTTTTTCTATGGTAACGGGCAGAAGGCAGATTGGGGGAAGTGTTGAAGTTTGTCATTTGGAAAGGGTTGAAATGTTTAACCAATAGAAATGTGTGTTTGCTTTTGAATTTATGTGGGAAGGAATGTGATTTGATGTTTACATGTATATGTGTGGAAAATGAGAGGGAAACTTTGCCATTCTTTGGTTCTGCTGACAGGTGCACAGTGCAGAGATTCTGTATAAGAAAATCTGGTGTGTGACTGATATCTGGTGTGTGACTGATATACTTCTTAATCTACAAAACATCTTGGAAGGTGAGTTATTTAATTGTGAGGGGATGTATGTAGACTATTTTTATTTTAATCAGACTAATGTATTTCTTCTGCTAAAGTGTAGGGAGTACTTTTTTTTCTCTACAATCTTATTGACAGTGTGTGTGCATGTAGAAACCATTTTGTGATAAGAATTTGTTTTTTTCATGTGTTTGTAGACAGATAACTGTGCAGTTTTTATATTTTGGTAGAATTAGAAACCAGTCATTGTTTATGAATTTGTGAAATGAGTTATGTTTCTGCAGTAAAATGTAGTACTCCTTGTAGATGAAGAAATGTGTTTTGGTATAGTGCAAGGAATAGTGTTGTTTGTCTAGAATCACCACTGTGAGAGAAGCATTTAGTAATATCTCGTATTTGCTGACAGATAACTCTTTTAAAACCTGTCATGTTGTCAAGTTTTAGTAGCATTAGAAGCCAGTCTTTGCTTATGCGTTGATTAAATGAGTCAGGCAATGATACAAAAGTGCACTTTTGAAATATGCACATTGTGTGCAGTTCTCTTACCACTTCCACAGTAGTAAATAAGGTTTGGTAAACTCTTAGGGATAGTGGTGCTTGTCTAGAATCACACTGTGAGTCTGTGTACATTTGGGAACCACTGTGAGAGAAGCGTTTGGTAACATCGTGTATTTGCTGACAGATAACTGTTTTAAAACATGTCATGTTGTGAAGTTTTAGTAGCATTAGAAGACAGTTATGGCTTATGCTTCCATTAAATGAGTTAGGTATTGACAGTAAAGTGTAGTCGTGAAATATGTAGATTGTGTGCAGTTCCCTTACCACTTCCAGTGTAGTGAATGAGTTTTGGTAAACTCCTAGGGATAGTGGTGCTTGTCTAGAATCACACTGTGAGTCTGTGTACATTTGGGAACCACTGTGAGAGAAGCGTTTGGTAACATCGTGTATTTGCTGACAGATAACTGTTTTAAAACATGTCATGTTGTGAAGTTTTAGTAGCATTAGAAGACAGTTATGGCTTATGCTTCCATTAAATGAGTTAGGTATTGACAGTAAAGTGTAGTCGTGAAATATGTAGATTGTGTGCAGTTCCCTTACCACTTCCAGTGTAGTGAATGAGTTTTGGTAAACTCCTAGGGATAGTGGTGCTTGTCTAGAATCACACTGTGAGTCTGTGTGCATTTGGGAACCACTGTGAGAGAAGCGTTTGGTAACATTGTGTATTTGCTGACAGATAACTGTTATAAAACCTGTCATGTTGTCAAGTTTTAGTAGCATTAAAAGCCAGTGTTTGCTTATGCATTAATAAAATGAGTCATGCTTTGACACTAAAGTGCAGTACCATGTAGAATTGTCTTCACTGCACCAGAACTGAAAATTTGAAATTTTTACTCAGGCACTGTCCTAGAAGTAGTCTGATGATTTAGTCAGTTTCTAAGTACTTATGTTGTGAACCATTCATTACCAAATAGACTGCTTCAAATGTCTCTGCAGTATGCATGTAGTTGTCTAACCACCTACACAGTTGTTTTCACACCTTCAATTCCCTAGTCAGTATCCATACACTTCTAGGAAACACCCTGTCAGTCCCTTTGCAATCTTCCAGTGACCCATTCAGCACCATGTAGTAATCCATTCACTGTGCCAAAACCCAAACACTTATAAATTCACTAAGACACTCTCTTTACAGTACTCTAATGATTCAGTCACTGTCTATGTATTCATGCACTGGGCCAGGACTTAGCACATGGACTGCTTCAAACTCCTATGCACTATGCATGCAGTCTTCTAACCACCTACAGACTTGTCTTTTACACTTTCAATTCCCTAGTCAGTATCCATATAGTCCAGCAAACATCCTGTCACTCCCTTTGCACTCTTCTAGTGACCCATTTAGTACCAAGTACTAATCCAATCCCTGTGCGAAAAGCCTACCACTTATAAATTCATCCAGGCAGTCTCCTTGCTGTAGTCTAATCATTCAGTCAGTACCCAAGTACTCATGCAGTGAGAAGGGCCTTAGCACATGGACTGCTTTAAATGCCTATCCAGTATCCATTCAGTTCTCTAATCAGCTACACAGTTGTCTTTTGCACCTTCAATTCCCCAGTTAGTATTCATAGACTTCTACCAAACACCCCGTTACTCACCCAGTGTGTCTCCTTTTAGTACTGTAATCATTCAGTCACTTAGCATGTAGTCTTTTAGTGAGGTACGCTTTAGGGCATGAACTGCTTCAAAGTAGTATGCACTATGTATGTAGTGTTTTAATCATCGTCACACTTGTGGTTCAGGGCTATAGTTTCTTAGTCTGTTTTTATATAAAATGTGTATGTACACTAATGGAATACTGTAAATTTGAAAGTTATTAATATACATTTATTTGTGATTCTTTTTTGCAGATACTGTTTTTCAACGTTAAAATAGAGAAATTATGCCAGAAAAAGAAAAGAAGAGAGACAGGAGGATTATTTGAAGAAACATCAACCACAAGTATTGAATGAACAAGATAATGTGGCTAAAAGGAAAAAAAATTCGGGTAAGATCACGAAGCAATTTATTAAAAATGTTTGTAGGAGCAAACAGAATGTAGAGAATGCTGCAACTTCAGAAAATTTTTTAAGTAAGAAAAAAAATCAAAATAAGAGGAAAAGTAAAAAAGAAAATGTTCAGTCAAAGGAGATAAAGTATGGTAAAAGAAGACAAAATCAGTATAAGGAATTACGCAAAAAAATATTTTACAAGAGAGAAGTGCATAATTTGCTGAAAGATGTGAAGAAATATAAAAAGAGAGCTTTATTTTATAAAAAGAAGAAGCATATTGAAAGCATTGTGGAAAAGGCTTTTGAAGTAGAAAGGAAACTGTTTATTTTACTGTTAAACAGAATTCGATCACTAGATAAACCAATATATGTAATGAAGGCCAAAAGTAGGAGGAAAAGAGTTATTAATAAAAAAAAAATTGTGATGTTTTTTTGGGAGAATGGAAACACAGTTCTAGTTCAGAACCTTTTTTTTAATGAAGCGAGTTATTCACTAAGTGAAAAATTATTGTATGCAGTTGACACCAGTGGTAGAGGTTATGAGGTTAGTGATGGTTGTCCAGTGGAGAAAGAGAAAATGGTTGAAAGAAATGCAGAAGAAGTGATAGCTGATGAAGTTTTAGGGAGACGTGCTAAAAACCCTGTGTACACTTGGGATTGCAGTAGTGTTTGTAGTGTACGACAGGAATCTATTGAAAAATTATGTAGTTTTTTACGAGTCTATACTAAAAAAAGTGTAAAACAAAAGATTAAGCTGTTGCAAGGACTAGAACCTTGCAGAGTGAGAAAACATACTGGTTTGCAAGGTCATTCTCTGGCTTGTCTTTCTAGGAAAGTTTGTGAAAGTGTTTTTCACCATTTCAGAATGCTGGTAGTACATCATACTCAAATGCGGAAGTTAGTGAGAAGGTTGTATTATGCAAAAAGTCCAGCACTAAAGTTAAGTGAGTTGAACAGTGCTCTTTTACGTGGGTCAGTTTCAGATGTGAAGCAGGTCTGTGAGGATATTGAGTTTTGTTACTTTGGGCCTCAGCAAGAGAGTGAAGAAACTGGCACATTAGTAGAACAAAATGTTGAAGACAATGTAGACCCTGTAATTACAGAAAAATATGAGGATGAAATCACAAAGTTGAAGGTAATTTCAGGTGAAAGACCAAATGTTTCTTGTATTTGTTGTCGGCGAAGTCACTATAAAAATCAGACTAGGGGTGTCAATCTGTATTTTAAAAGTGAAATAGAAGATAATGATAAGTGGATGGAATTTGCAACTTATTTGTTGGTAGAGGATTGTTTTGATTTGGGATGTGAGCAGCGTATTTGCAAATATTGTTATAATAAATTAGATGAGAATAAAATGCCTGCTAGAGCTGTTCATAATAATCTAGAGTTGGTTGCTATTCCTCCAGAGCTGATAGATTTAAATACGTATGAGTCTATTCTGATACAATGTGTTCACCCGTTTCAGGCTATTGTTCGTATGGAGCCCAAAACAAGTAAATTACCTCCATCAGAGTTGCAAAGAGGATTGAAAGGAAGAGTTGTGTATTTACCATTAGATTTAAGGAAAAATGTTGAAACTATTGGTGTAGATCATGCAGAAAATGAGCCACTAGTCATTCTAGTTAATGGTGTTCCTACTAAGAATAAGAAAATCTGGCAAGAGTTAGTGGATGTTAGAAAAGTGCAAAAGGCATCATTGTATCTGTTAAAAAATAACGAGTACTATAGAAATGTGTTTGTCGAAGAAGAAGAAATAGATTTAGCAGAAGATAGTGAAACATTAAGTGGACAAATTGAAAAAGTGGACCTGTCCAGATGTGAAGAGATCTATGAACATTACAGTGTACATCCACTTCATTCCAAAGAGGTGATGGGGAATACAATTGAGTTGTTTCAAATGAAAAAAGCAACAGGAAGTCCCATGAGTGTATGGGAAGAGAGCTTGGAAGCTCGTTGTTTCCCGCAGTTATTTCCAACAGGAAAAGGTGGACGATATAATGAACGTCCTGTGCAGATTCCTGCATCGGAATATCGGACAACAAGATTATATGCAGAAGATCCAAGATTTCGAGAATGTATCCCTTATATGTTTCATCTTCTGTTTGAAAGTGACTTGTCTGGACTTTCATATGCAGTAAATCACATTTTAAAAACTGGAATGCATCAAATGTAACTGCAAAGGATTTTATGGATAAAGTGCATCAGAGAGATGATCATTTAGAATCTCAGTTGATTAATCTGATGGCATGTCTGTGTGGGACTAATGAATATTTGTACCGTCGACATGGATAACTGAAATGCATGCTACGGAACTTGGGAACTCCTACATGGTTTGTTACACTAAGCTGTGCTGAGTATGCTTGGGATGATTTACTTGAATTTCTTCGAGAGGCAAATTCCAATATAAAAAATATTGAATACAAGACACCTGGAGAATAGTGCTCTTTGGATCCTGTCAATGTATGCAGATATTTCAATCATAGATTTGAAGCTATGATGTCTTTCATCTGCAATAAAAAGAATCCTCCTCTTGGAGAAGTTGTGGAGAAAGGAGTATCAAGCAAGAGGTGCTCCTCACATACATATGTTATGGGTCAAGGACGCCCCCAAATTTGGAACAGATTCAGATGAAACTGTTTTGTCTTTCATTGAAGATTATGCTACATGTGCTCTTCCAAATACCAGAGAAGAGAAAAACTTAAAACAACAACTCTTACGATTTCAAAGCCATAGGTGTGGAAAATACTGTCGACGAAAGTACAAGTCAAAGGATAAGTTCTATACCAAATGTCGTTTTGGATTTCCACGTCCTGTATTAGCCAAAGGAAGAGTGAACAGTTTTATGTCAGCTGTACGACATACCATCACAAGAAAGTCTCCGAAAAACACCTACAACTTAAGAAGAAGCGAAGAATCAAAATACATAAATGACTACAATCCAGTTATTTTATCCATGTGGAACGCTAACATGGATGTTCAGTATGTTGCGGACAATTCCATTGCTGTTGCTCGATATGTAACGTCTTACATTATTAAATCAGAAAAGACTGAATTGAAAGAAATGTGGGAAGAGATTTCTCACGAGAAGACTCTAAGTAAGAAATTATACAGTTTCAGTTTGAAGATGTTATCGCATCGTGAAATTGGAGCATATGAATGTTCAGATCGGTTATCATCTGCAAGTCTATATTCCAAAAGTAGAAGAATCATTTGGGTGAGTCTAGGTCTTGCAGGAATGTGAAATCGGGTACTGAAATCTGTTCAAGAAATTAAATATTTAGCAGAAAATGACCCTGAAAGTACAGATATTTTGAAAACCAATATGTTGGACACATACTATCCAAAGAGAAGTCATCATCTTGAGAACATGTGTCTCTATGAAGTGCTGCAAAACTACACTTTTAAACGGAATATTACAGAGAACATCAACGATGGAAAATATGGAGTGATTGGTTCTGAAGGATGTCTGGTGAAACAAAGGAAAGGAAATGTAATTAATCACAGAAAACTGAGTTGCGACACTGCTGACAAAAGGGAATTTTACTATTTAGCCCTTTTGCAAATGTTCAAACCATGGCGTTCTGAACTGGAATTACTTGGAGATTTTCCCAGCTATGAAGATTCATTTAATGCTTGTGAGAAGTTGGCCTGGCATATGCTGGTCACTAGTTATAGTGGCCACCTTGCACCAGTCCAATTCGACTCTTGATAGATAGGTTTAAAGACAACCTTTTAAAGAAAGCTATCCTAGTGGTAGCTGTGGAGAGCAGCCTTCAGGCTAAGTCTCTGATGAATGTAAAGCAGCTTGTTTTACCGTATAATCTCTTGAATTACCAAATGAAAAGACACCACACAGGTATATATATCAAATATATATGTATTTATTTCTAAATATACTCTAATAATCTCTTTATGAGATTAGACTCAGGTAAACATTCAAAAGATCAACAGTTCTCAATAAATTAAGCACAAATATGGCTGTAGCCCTAGGGGCGTACCAGACCATATACTAAAATAGTGGGTTAACAAACTCGACTTGCAAAAGTAAGAGGCCTAGGGCCTTGGGAATCGCTGGGGCTTCACTTCTGCAGTGTTAGCAGGTAAGTAATCAGCCCACAGGAGACGCGTGCAGTGTCTAAACACACACGCGGGATTCTCATACGTTTCAATGGCAAATGTCGCGGTTTGTATTTTATAGTTCTAGGGCACTTCGGAGTGGAAAACAAGCAAACAACTTACAGGGTAAGTATTTCGATAGCCAATGCACACTTGGACACCTTCATGCAAGAGTTACCTCACCCAGGGAAGCCGGGTGCATAGGTGTCCTTTGGTGTCGGGTCGCGATGCTGTTTTCAATGGGAATCACTGAAGACTTGCTGCTTGTGTCGTCGAGAGAAGTGTCCGCTGGAATCCGAAGATGGATTGGAGTTGTAGAAGACCTAGAAATTGAGGGGACAGAGTTCAAAGTCACTTGCCAGTGACCGGTGGCCAGCGAGATGGATGACCACAGCTGTCGCGTCGCTTCAGGTCGCTGATGTTGTTTTGTCTCTTCACTCACGAGCTCCAGGAGGGATCGATGATGACCAACAGCTGGATTCGGAGGGTCCCATGACGTCTGCAGCTGTTGACGGTGTCGGCACTCGGTTTGGAGCCAACAAGCCTTGGCAACTGCAATTCTTGTGTGGATGGAAGATTGTCGATGGATCAGACCAGCAAGGTCCGATGGACTTACCCAGCAAGGGGAAGTGAAGGCAGACCCAGAGCAACCAGGCGAGCCCTTGAAGTTGAAGCAGAAGTCTTCTGGAGAGTTACTAGCCAATGGGCAAGCAACTGCAAAGACGCCTTTGCAGGAAAAGTTGACTAGTAGCCCACGGTCACTCGGGACAAGGTAGGCCACTGATTTTCGGGACTAGACCTGCTAGGGACTTGGACATCAAGTGGTCCAAAGCACAAAGTTGTAGTACGTAGATTAGGGCTTGCACTCGAAATCAGTGCACGGTTCCCTGGTATTGCTGTTCCTCGTCACTCGTGGGGTCCAGATGCCACAGCTTCGCTGGGGACTCAAAATGGCCGTCGAGAGGTCAGGAAATCTGCTTCAGGGGATGCAGGGACTTCGGGCTCCGGCGGGAGCGGTAAAGTTTGCAACCGTAGTTCAGTAGTTTTGGTGCCTGCCAAGCAGGGGAGTCACTCCTTGACTCCAAGGGAGATCCTTCGGTTTTCTAGAGATAGTGGAAAGTTGAAGGGCCAGGATTCTTCTTCGTAGAGCGTCGTCCAGGTGTAATCTAAATTGCATTGGCAATGTGTGGTATCTTATAGTGAAAAGATGGGAGGGACTAGCTCTATGACCACTCCTCTAGGAGGGTCAGGGTAGTGGGTGGTTACACCCACTTCCCTTTGTCCAGTTTCGCGCCAGAGCAGGGGCAGGTAGCCCCTGAACCGGTTTGAGCAGGCATATGCACAGAGGAGCCTACTGCTCCCCCAGTGCAGGACTTCAAAGCACTCTAAGAGTGCACCCACCCAGCTCCAATACACTAAATCCTGTCTGGGAGGTGGTGACACCTCCCTGTGACAGGAAACCCTTTGTTGAGCTCCCTCCACTGCGAGTTTCGGTCAGCAGCAGGAGGGCAGCCCGGTGTCTGTGCTGGTGGCATCCATTTTGTGATGCCAGGGCTCTAGATGATTTCTACCGTGTAGTACAGTGTACACATGTCGTCCCCTCTAGAAGGGTGGGATCCTACTCCCACACCAGTTACTGGTGTGGGGGTAGGATTCCAAGTTGTTTGACACCAAACATGACATGTTTTGATGCAGTCATTCCAAAGTTAGCATTTACCGCGAGGTTATAATGCACTTAAGAGTATATGGTTTAACCACATCCACAAACAGCAGCAGAGAATGAACTCTGCCAGCTGCAGAGGGGTCCTGCTCAGGCAGAAGCACCCCCTCACATAGTAAACCATGCACCCTGCCCTTGGGATTGATAGGGCCTACCATAGGGGTGACTGATCGGTTTATATGTGTGTGTATGGTGAGATATAGGAACCTATACCTCAGTGAGGAGTGCTAACACTACCTCACACAGGCTGCAGTAGCAGGCCTGTGGTGTCAGATTGTGAGTGCTTCCCAGGGGTGGCATAATACATGCTGCAGCCCCTGGTAGGCCTGTGAAGTACCAATGCCCTGGGTACCTAAGGTACCATATACTAGGGGCTCATAAGGTACCACAGTATCCAATCACTAGTGCATCTAATATGCACACCAAGTTGTTTAGAGAGATCAGTTAGACTGGGGCCCTGATTAGCAGGGACCCAGCCAGACTATAGCCAGAAACCAGTGTATACATCAGAAAAAAAGTGGGGACAACACAAGTGCAGATCCTACTCTCCTACAATGCTTGTAAAGCTAGCATACAATGCAGTGCTTTCGCAAATTATGTGAAAATGTTGAATGATGAAATTGATCAAGAAGCTACAATTGCAGCTGAGATTGCTAGAGACAGTTCTCAAGACAGTCAAAGTTCTGCTACACTGAGTCAAGATCCACTAGGACAACCAATTGTTGAAAATGAAGCAGCGATTGCAATGAATGAGGTGGAAACAGCAACGTATCAAGCACAAGAAGATGCAATACAGTTAGGAAACTTGGAAGAGCAACTAAATGTTGAACAGAAACAAATATATCAGCAAGTGAAAGAGCAGATTGACCATGGATTACTTCATGAAAAGAGAGTGTGCTCATGTACATCATTTCAACCTATCTGAATGTATGTGAGTGGTCAAGCTGGAACAGGAAAGAGTTTCTTAATTAAAGTAATTACAAGTTATCTGCAAAAAACAACGGAGTCGCATTTGTCTTGTGTTGTCACTGCTCCAACTGGGTTGGCAGCACATAACATTAAAGGAATTACTTTACATCGTTTACTAATGCTGCCAGTAGAGCATGAGAACAAATTGGAATACCACAAGGCTATCTGGAGAAGCTTGTTGTGAAGTTTCAAGAGTGCTGAAGAAAATGAAACTTCTCATTATTGATGAGGTAAGCATGGTTTCAAACTTGATGCTTGCCTTTGTGCATTTAAGAATGCAGCAAATTCTTAAAACAGAGTACGACGTGTTATTTGGAGGAAAACACGTCATAGTTTTTGGAGATCTACTGCAACTGACACCGGTAAAAGGACAATTGGTATTTAAAACACTTGCCCATGAAGATACCAGAAAGTCTCTTGGCAGTGTTGGTAATGTGAACATTTGGAGTAATTTTGAATACAAAGAACTGACAACAAATATGCGACAGGCAAATGATGCTGAATATGGAAGTATTCTTCAAGATATAAGAATTGGAATTCTTTCAAAAAAAGGGAAAGAAGCTTTGGAGAGTCGATTACTTTGCAATGTCTTTCCAAATGAAAATGCAGTTGCTGCAAAAGTGTACATGGAAATTGATAAAAATAAGTCAGTGATTT
Source organism: Triturus cristatus (assembly GCF_964204655.1). Classification (NCBI taxonomy): domain Eukaryota; kingdom Metazoa; phylum Chordata; class Amphibia; order Caudata; family Salamandridae; genus Triturus; species Triturus cristatus. Next base: position 1,271,591,978 of record NC_140579.1, read on the forward strand.
GCTTAATGCCGACACTGCGTGAGTGTTCAATATTCAACGAAGAATTATTAAAATTGGAAAATGAAGAAATTGTTAAAATGGAAGCCATCAATAAAATACTACATGAAGCAATCACTATTATTTTGACGGGTAAGTTGAGATCAAAACTAGATTGTTTAGAAAAAAAAATATCTAAAACTGCTGGTTTGGAAAAGACACTGTGTGTGTGTGTAAACTGTCGGGTAATTTTAAGGCGTAATTTGGATGTAGAGAAAGGTTTAGTTAATGGTGCAATGGGTAAAGTGGTGGATTTTGTGAATCATCAGAAAAAAGAAGGAATTGAATTTTTAAAAATTTAATTTGATCAGATTGATGAAGTTAAAGAAATTGGTCGTTGTTCAGTTCGTTTTTTGCTTGTTAAAGATTTATATGTTCGGAGGAAACAATTTCCATTTTCTCTGGCATATGCAGTGACTATTCATAAATCTCAAGGATTAAGTGTAGACAGTGCATTGGTGAACATTGGATCTACTGTATTTAAAGAGGGTATGGCATATGTTGCTTTGTCGCGAGTCAGAACATTATCTGGTTTGTTTTTGATTGATTTTGGTGAGACAAAGGTTACTGCAGATGCAAACTGTGTAAAAGAGTATAATAGGTTAAGAAGGGTGTATGCTCCAAATTTAGGTCAATATCCTGTATTTGAAAAGCGTGTGGTTGGTTGAAAAAGAAGGTTAGAGATTATCTGTACTGAAGATGTCAAGAAGGGAAAAGAAAAAGATAATGTTGCGATTGCAGGTAAAAAGAAATTGGACACTGTTGTAGAGATTGTTGGTTACCAGTTTGAAAATAGTTCTGGTGTCAACTGCTATGCTAATGTAGTGGTCAATGTTGTTTCATATCTGGAAGGTTTGCAAACACAAATAATGCAGAATCGGGAAAAAAGATTTTGTTCTCTGTTGCATTCTGTTTATGAAAAATTGACAACAGATAGAAGTAAAATACAATCTGTTTCAGATGTTCGTAATCTTTTGGATGTGTGTTCTGGTTCTACACAATTTACACAAAATATCCAACAAGATACTCAGGAATTTTTAATGTATATGCTTACAATTTTTGAAAAAGAAGGTGTAGAAATAGAAAATATTTTTGGCCTTTCTTACAAATGGGAACATTATTGTGAAAATTGCATGTATACATGTAGCACCAATGTAGACACTGAGAGATTTCTGTATTTAACATTACCAGACTGTAAATCAGTGTCTTTCAATAAATTAGTGAACGGTGCAATTCAAAACATGGAGTGTAGCCAATGTAAATCAGAAATGTTATCCACATTATTCTTAACAAAATATGGAAAATACATAATTTTAATGATGCAACGTTGTACAGCTGACGGAAGAAAATTGGATACTTTAATAAAACAATTTGTAGCAGCTCAACTATCAATATCAGGAAGGACTTTTGTAGCAATTGCAATAGTTTTCCATGATGGTCCTTCCACCACATCTGGACATTACACTGCCTATCCAAAATGTGATAAAGGTTGGACACTTTGTAATGATGCCCAGTTGGTTTTCAAACAACGTTTGCCTAGGGAATTACAAAATTCCTACCTAATATTTTTAAAGCCAAAGTTTTAGGAAGATAATTCACTCTCTGAGGAATTTATTATTATAATTTAATAGGACTACCATTGGACAATTTACATAAAGAAGAAGTGCAAAAATACCATTTGGCCTCAAGGAAAGGTATATTTTTGAATTATGGACTTTTTGGTGGTCATTTATTCGGTGATTATTTTAATGCGGCATCATTTACAGTTTTTATAAGTTAAAGTTATAAAATGTTGTAATTGTAAGCATTTCATATATGTATGATTTGTATTTTCTGGTATTTTACTGAGAATAGTATGTTGGGTTTTTTTAACAATCTTTCTGATTGGTTTTTTTTTTTGCCCGCTGTTAAGTGATGAGTACCATTGAAATCACTATTTCGAGTGAAATTCAATATATTCTGAGAACAGCAAAAAAGGCAAACAAATTACTTTGTGGAAATTATGTTGTGTTGTAAAAAATGTATTATTATATGTTATAACTTTTTTTTTCTTTTCTTTCACAGATCCAAATTTTAAAATAAGCAATTTTTAAGAATTTATATTTGAATGAAAAACAGCAAAAAATTAATACCATTTTTTATTCCTATTACTGTGAAGGTAAGTTTAACTGAGTCTCAATATGCAGAATGAAGAGGCCTGCAAGAAGCTACAAAGTTGAAACACGTTTCTAAGAACACTCTGTTTATGTAGTTTTGAAATCTGACCATAATCAGATATCATGTGACCTGCAAAAAAAGAGATTTGAGGGGTTCACCTTCCTGCACAAAAACAATGAGAAAATGCATTTTCTCCTTCAATGTATGCTGAACATTTCAGCATGCATTGAAGATATAAAAATGTGGAGAAATTAAAACAATTCTCTTTGTTGTGCTTTCCTACACCAATTGTAGAATGGTGCACCATTCACACACATATCGAGATTTATGATTTCTGATAAATCTAGACATGTGTCTTGTTCTATGAGTATTAAGTGCAATCATGCACAACAACACTTATAGAACACCCTTTCAACACAAAGTGGTCTAAATGATGAGGTTGTATTTACATGGAGTATACAAAGTGCACAGAGTGCCTTTTCCTCTCTTTGTAAATATAAAAGAGTATCTTGCACAATAACTATGTTACAAAAAGTGACATATTTCCGTTTTTAAATTTCCTTGCGAATGATAGAAGGTAAGCACAGAGTTTTGTCTGCAAAGATGTTCAAAGAAGAATTATTGAAATGATTGCGGTCCTTCAACAGCTAAAAAGGTGAAATATTATGAACCCCTCAAATCTCTTTTTTTGCAGGTCACATGATATCTGATTATGGTCAGATTTCAAAACTACATAAACAGAGTGTTCTTGGAAACGTGTTTCAACTTTGTAGCTTCTTGCAGGCCTCTTCATTCTGCATATTGAGACTTAGTTAAACTTACCTTCACAGTAATAGGAATAAAAAATGGTATTCATTTTTTGCTGTTTTTCATTCAAATGTAAATTCTTAAAAATTGCTTATTTTAAAATTTGGATCTGTGAAAGAAAAGAAAAAAAAAGTTATAACATATAATAATACATTTTTTACAACACAACATAATTTCCACAAAGTAATTTGTTTGCCTTTTATGCTGTTCTCAGAATATATTGAATTTCACTCGAAACAGTGATTTCAATGGTACTCATCACTTAACAGCGGGCAAAAAAAAAACAATCAGAAAGATTGTTAAAAAAAAACCAACATACTATTCTCAGTAAAATACCAGAAAATACAAATCATACATATATGAAATGCTTACAGATTACAACATTTTATAACTTTAACTTATAAAAACTGTAAATGTTTCGGCATTAAAATAATCACCGAATAAATGACCACCAAAAAGTCCATAATTCAAAAATATACCTTTCTTTGAGGCCAAATGGTATTTTTGCACTTCTTCTTTATGTAAATTGTCCAGTGGTAGTCCTATTAAATTATAATAATAAATTCCTCAGAGAGTGAATTATCTTCCTAAAACTTTGGCTTTAAAAATATTAGGTAGGAATTTTGTAATTCCCTAGGCAAACGTTGTTTGAAAACCAACTGGGCATCATTACAAAGTGTCCAGCCTTTGTCACATTTTAGATAGTCAGCGTAATGTCCAGATGTGGTGAAAGGACCATCATGGAAAACTATTGCAATTGCTACAAAAGTCCTTCCTGATATTGATAGTTGAGCTGCTACAAATTGTTTTATTAAAGTATCCAATATTCTTCCGTCAGCTGTACAAGGTTGCATCATTAAAATTATGTATTTTCCATATTTTGTTAAGAATAATGTGGATAACATTTCTGATTTACATTGGCTACACTCCATATTTTGAATTGCACCTTTCACTAATTTATTGAAAGACACTGATTTACAGTCTGGTAATGTTAAATACAGAAATCTCTGTGTCTACATTGGTGCTACATGTATACATGCAATTTTCACAATAATGTTCCCATTTGTAAGAAAGGGTAAAAATATTTTCTATTTCTACACCTTCATTTTCAAAAATTGTAAGCATATACATTAAAAATTCCTGAGCATCTTGTTGGATATTTTGTGTAAATTGTGTAGAACCAGAACACACATCCAAAAGATTACGAACATCTGAAACAGATTGTATTTTATTTCTATCTGTTGTTAATTTTTCATAAACAGAATGCAACAGAGAACAAAATATTTTTTCCCGATTCTGCATAATTTGTGCTTGCAAACCTTCCAGATAAAAAACAACATTGACCACTACATTAGAATAGCAGTTGACACCAGAACTATTTTCAAACTGATAACCAACAATCTCTTCAACAGTGTCCAATTTCTTTTTACCTGCAATCACAACATTATCTTCTTCTTTTCTTTTCTTGATACCTTCAGAACAGATATTCTCTAACCTTCTTTTTCGACTAACCATACGCTTTTCAAATACAGGATATTGACCTAAATTTGAGGCATACACCCTTCTTAACCTATTATACTCTTTTACACAGTTTGCATATGCAGTAACCTTTGTCTCATCAAAATCAATCAAAAATAAACCAGATAATGTTCTGACTCGCGACAAAGGAACATATGCCATACCCTCTTTAAATACAGTAGATCCAATGTTCACCAATGCACTGTCTACACTTAATCCTTGAGATTTATGAATAGTCACTGCATATGCCAGAGAAAATGGAAATTGTTTCCTACGGACATATAAATCTTTAACAAGCAAAAAACGAACTGAACAACGACCAATTTCTTTAACTTCATCAATCTGATCAAATGTAATTTTTAAAAATTCAATTCCTTCTTTTTTCTGATAATTCACAAAATCCACCACTTTACCCATTGCACCATTAACTAAACCTTTCTCTACATACAAATTACGCCTTAAAATTACCCAACAGTTTACACACATACAGGTGCTGATTCTGATCCTGGAAAAACCGGGTACGAACCGTCGGTCGGAGTGTTTTCTCCGTCCGACTCGTACCCGGGAAAAAAACATTACAAACATGGAAGTACGATTCGCATGGAAACACCATTTCCGTACGAGTCGTACAAAACACCGACCGACAATAATATACATACAAATGTGATCCGGGGAAAGCGCCGACGTGACGTCGGGACGCTTTCAGGCAGCGTTTCACGAACCAGGAAGTACGAACCGCACCGACGTCATCCCGCACGGAAAAAATTCTCCGGCTGCCAAAAACTGCCGGGAAATCAGGACGACGCGTGCAAGGAGCACCTGTACGCGACGGACAGCCATGGACCCGAACCTACGTGTCATCCCAGCCCTCATAGCAGTCCACCTGCTCTACAGGAACCGACGCAGAGGGTCAGAACAACACCCAGGGGCAAAGGGGGGGGGGGCAGGGGCAGGACACAAAACCCCCACCCAAGTCACAATGCATACATGCCCTGGACATACCTGACCTTCAGGGCCTGGTCACTTCGAGGGGGTGGGGGCGTGTCCAGCAACAGAAGTGGATGTACACGCGAACCGGCAACACAACAAGTCCGGTACGTACCGTACCCACGCCTTAAGAGCGTGGGTACGAGTCGTACCACGCCCACCCCTACGTCACCTAAATAATGGCGGTACGGCCCGTACCCATGTTCCAAAGGCATGGGTATGGGCCGCACCCCCACCCGTGCATGTACGGCGCGTACCAACACCCCAACAGTGCATGTACGGACCGTACCCCCACCCGTGTATGTAGGGACCGTACCCCCACCCGTGTATGCATGGAGCGTACCCACACCCACGTACGCATGGAGCGTACCCCCACCCCAACAGTGTATGTACGGACCGTACACCCACCCGTGTATGCCTGGAGCGTACCCACACCCGCGTACGTATGGAGCGTACCCCCACCCCAACAGTGTATGTACGGACCGTACCCCCACCCGTGTATGCATGGAGCGCACCCCCACCCGTGCATGTACGGCGCATAGCAACACCCCAACAGTGCATGTACGGACCGTACCCCCACCCATGTATGTATGGAGCATACATGGCCAGACACAGGAGGGGTGGGTGCAGAGTCCTCCCAGCAGTGCCCAGACGCAGGAGGGGTGGGTGCAGAGTCCCCCCAGCAGTGCTCAGACGCAGGAGGGGTGGGTGCAGAGTCCTCCCAGCAGTGCCCAGACACAGGAGGGGTGTGTGCAGAGTCCTCCCAGCAGTGCCCAGACACAGGAGGGGTGGGTGCCTATCACTTCCAGCAGTGCCCAGACACAGGAGGGGTGGGTGCAGAGTCCCCCCAGCAGTGCCCAGCCGCAGGAGGGGTGGGTGCAGAGTCCTCCCAGCAGTGCCCAGACACAGGAGGGGTGGGTGCCTATCACTTCCAGCAGTGCCCAGACACAGGAGGGGTGGGTGTAGAGTCCCCCCAGCAGTGCCCAGACACAGGAGGGGTGTGTGCAGAGTCCTCCCAGCAGTGCCCAGACACAGGAGGGGTGTGTGCAGAGTCCTCCCAGCAGTGCCCAGACACAGGAGGGGTGTGTGCAGAGTCCTCCCAGTAGTGCCCAGACACAGGAGGGGTGGGTGCCTATCACTTCCAGCAGTGCCCAGACACAGGAGGGGTGTGTGCAGAGTCCTCCCAGCAGTGCCCAGACACAGGAGGGGTGTGTGCAGAGTCCTCCCAGCAGTGCCCAGACACAGGAGGGGGGGGTGTAGAGTCCCTCCAGCAGTGCCCAGACGCAGGAGGGGTGGGTGCAGAGTCCTCCCAGCAGTGCCCAGACACAGGAGGGGTGTGTGCAGAGTCCTCCCAGCAGTGCTCAGACACAGGAGGTGTGGGTGTAGAGTCCCCCCAGCAGTGCCCAGATGCAGGAGGGGTGGGTGCAGAGTCCTCCCAGCAGTGCCCAGACACAGGAGGGGTGTGTGCAGAGTACTCCCAGCAGTGCCCAGACACAGGAGGGGTGGGTGCCTATCACTTCCAGCAGTGCCCAGACACAGGAGGGGTGTGTGCAGAGTCCTCCCAGCAGTGCCCAGACACAGGAGGGGTGGGTGCCTATCACTTCCAGCAGTGCCCAGACACAGGAGGGGTGGGTGTAGAGTCCCCCCAGCAGTGCCCAGACACAGGAGGGGTGTGTGCAGAGTCCTCCCAGCAGTGCCCAGACACAGGAGGGGTGTGTGCAGAGTCCTCCCAGCAGTGCCCAGACACAGGAGGGGTGGGTGCCTATCACTTCCAGCAGTGCCCAGACGCAGGAGGGGTGGGTGTAGAGTCCTCCCAGCAGTGCCCAGACACAGGAGGGGTGGGTGTAGAGTCCCCCCAGCAGTGCCCAGACGCAGGAGGGGTGGGTGCAGAGTCCTCCCAGCAGTGCCCAGACACAGGAGGGGTGTGTGCAGAGTCCTCCCAGCAGTGCCCAGACACAGGAGGGGTGGGTGCCTATCACTTCCAGCAGTGCCCAGACGCAGGAGGGGTGGGTGCAGAGTCCTCCCAGCAGTGCCCAGACACAGGAGGGGTGGGTGCCTATCACTTCCAGCAGTGCCCAGACACAGAAGGGGTGTGTGCAGAGTCCTCCCAGCAGTGCCCAGACACAGGAGGGGTGGGTGCCTATCACTTCCAGCAGTGCCCAGACACAGAAGGGGTGTGTGCAGAGTCCTCCCAGCGGTGCCCAGACACAGGAGGGGTGGGTGTAGAGTCCCCCCAGCAGTGCCCAGACACAGGAGGGGTGTGTGCAGAGTCCTCCCAGCAGTGCCCAGACACAGGAGGGGTGTGTGCAGAGTCCTCCCAGCAGTGCCCAGACACAGGAGGGGTGGGTGCCTATCACTTCCAGCAGTGCCCAGATGCAGGAGGGGTGGGTGTAGAGTCCTCCCAGCAGTGCCCAGACACAGGAGGGGTGGGTGTAGAGTCCCCCCACCAGTGCCCAGACGCAGGAGGGGTGGGTGCAGAGTCCTCCCAGCAGTGCCCAGACACAGGAGGGGTCGGTGCCTATCACTTCCAGCAGTGCCCAGACACAGGAGGGGTGGGTGTAGAGTCCCCCCAGCAGTGCCCAGACACAGGAGGGGTGTGTGCAGAGTCCTCCCAGCAGTGCCCAGACACAGGAGGGGTGTGTGCAGAGTCCTCCCAGCAGTGCTCAGACACAGGAGGGGTGTGTGCAGAGTCCTCCCAGCAGTGCCCAGACACAGGAGGGGTGGGTGCCTATCACTTCCAGCAGTGCCCAGACACAGGAGGGGTGGGTGCAGAGTCCCCCCAGCAGTGCCCAGATGCAGGAGGGGTGGGTGCAGAGTCCTCCCAGCAGTGCCCAGACACAGGAGGGGTGGGTGTAGAGTCCCCCCAGCAGTGCCCAGACGCAGGAGGGGTGGGTGCAGAGTCCTCCCAGCAGTGCCCAGACGCAGGAGGGGTGGGTGCAGAGTCCTCCCAGCAGTGCCCAGACACAGGAGGGGTGGGTGCCTATCACTTCCAGCAGTGCCCAGACACAGGAGGGGTGGGTGCAGAGGCCCCCAGCAGTGCCCATGGAAAAAAAAGGGTGGAGTACCCACAGATCCAAATGCCACAATTGTCAGTCAGGTGCACAAAGACCCTGCAGTACATGTAACACATGTGTGCGAGGCTGGGAGTACACACATGCATACAGCCTAAAAAGGAACATGTCCACATGAAGTCATGTCAACAGACTACATACACAAGTACAGTGATCTCCAAGGATGCCACGAATGAGGCAGCTGGAGACATCGCTCTGCATGCATGGCCAAAGTTGAAGGGGTCCGTCATGTGAGAAGTTGGCCTGATGTATGATGTCACTAATTCTAGTGTACACCTTATATCAGTCCAAACAACCCTTATGGTGATTGGTTGTAAAGTCAACCTTATAGACCAGCTATCCTAGTGGTAGCATGGACAAGAGCAGTCTTAGGCTAAACTCTGAATGGCATGTGAAGCCAGCTGTGATAACATATATAATCCCTTGAATACCAAATGAAAGGACACCACAACAGATATATATATATAAAATAAAGTGTATTTATTCTAGTCAAACCCTCAGCACTCTTTATGAGATTAGAGGTAAGTACAACACAGTCTTATTTAAGCATACATTAAGTCAAACAGGTAAGTAATACAGTTAGGCCCTAGGGGCCACGCAAACCGTATACTAAAGAAGTGGTATAAGGACCACTGTCACAGAAATAGGATAGGCCTAGGGAATCGCTGGGGCTACACTACACTAGCAACAGTTAGGAAGTGGGAGGCCCACGGGATTCAGGTGCAGAGTGGAAACACTCACGCGTAATGCGTAAAAGTCGATAGAATTACTAGCAGTTAGAAATTAACAGTTTAAGGACACTTCTGAAGCAGCTAGAGAGTCGAGACTCGGAAACTAGACCCTAGGATAGTCACTACCCTTGTGAGCACCGAAGTACCCAAGTTACCTAGCCCACGGGCTACGGGTGCATAGGTGTGAACTTGCGTCGGGTTTCGTCGTGGACTTCTATGGATGCCTGAAGGAAAGTTGCTGACAGGCAGTCAGTGAAGAGTGTCCGGTGGATCCCAAGGCTTGGATCAAGAAGAGAGGAGACCTGCAAGCAGAAGGGACAGAGTCAAGGTCACTAGCCAGTGACCACGTGGAACCAGGAAGGAACCAGGCGATGTCGTGAAGATTGCAGGTGAAAGGTGAAGCTTGTCGCTGCAGCCACGGGTACCAGGAGACTTCGAGGATGACCAGGACCAGGAGGCGAGCTGTCCCACGAAGGCTCTTGCTGTCGGCGCCGTCGAAGTCGAACTAGGACTCACCAAGCCTTGGCAAGCGGAACCCACGAAGAACGGAGGACTTGCTTCTGGTGCAGACCAGGAAGGTCTGGGGTGCTTCTCTTTTGCAAGGAAGCGGGAGCCAGTCTGGAGGAGCCAAACCAGCAGTGAAGATTTCAGGATGCATCGTCACAGAGGCCACTAGTCAACGGGCAAGCAACCGGACAGGCGCGGCAAGCAGGAAAATGCAGAAGGGCCCCACGCAGGACTCGTGGAGTGTGGGGGGCTGATCTTCGGTGCAGATGGTGCTTGGGGTTGGGGCTTCTCAATCCCCGGTGCACAACTTCGAGGGTGCCTCAGAAGCTGCGCTGGAAGATACTATCCACTTTTCCCAGGTAGCCGGTCCCACGTCTCTCATCGCCTCCACGGATCTCAGCTCGGCTGTGGATGTGGATCAGGGTCGGAGAAGTCTGGAAGTCAAGGCTCTGGTCGGGCTCTGCAGTCGGTCCCTCGTAGAACTTCAGCAAAGCAAAGGGTAGTCTCTTGATGGTGCTTGTTTGCACAGGGTAGCCACTCCTTGGCCACAAGGTAGATTCTTCAGTCTTCTTCTTTTGTCGAATGTCCAGAGTTTCTGTTCAAGTTGCAGGTTCAGGATAATCTAATCTCCTGGGGCCCAGCTACCACTCTTATACTAATCTGGGGGGCTGGGTTACCTGCTAGGTCACGCCTTATGGGTGGGACCTGGGACGGGGATGGTTACACCCCCTTCCCTTTGTCCAGTTTCGCGCCAGGACTGGGGCTGGTGTGCCCCAGCACCGGTTTGAACTGGACTATGCATGGGACACCTTGTGTGCCCCAGGCATGTCTCATTCCTTTCAGCCCTCCCTGCCCCAATACACTAAAGTCTGTCTGGGGAGGTGCTAGCCCCTCCCCAAGCAGGAAACCTATTGTCCAAGCCTCCCTTGCCGGGATCACTCCCAGCAGCAGGAGGTCAGACTTGTGTCTGTGGCAGCAGCATCCATTTTGTGATGCTGAGACTTTGGTTAGAGTTAAACAGCAAAGTAGGATTTTAACATGTCTCTCCCTCTAGAAGGGGGAATAATATCCTCATCTCCAGAAATGGTATGGGGGTATTATTCCAAAGTGTTAGACACCTTACACGACATGTTTTGATAAAGCCAAACCATAGTTACCATAACCGTTTAAGATTATAAGGCACTTTAAGAGTATATGGTAGGCTATATCATAGAACAGCTATAAGGACATGGTTCAGAAAGCTGCAGACAGGCTCAGCTCATGCTAGAACACCATCTCACATGTTACCAAGCACTCTGCCTCCAGGATTGTTAAGGCCTGCCATAGGAGTGGCTGATAGGTACACATGTGTCTATTTTAAGAGTAGATATAGGTATACTATATCTAAGCAAGGGGTGATTACACGACCTTGCCCCAGCTGAGTGATCAGCCAGTTGTGTCTGATTGGAAGGCCAGACCAGGGGTGGCATAATACATGCTGCAGCCCCTGGGAGGCCTAGGGTACATCTATGCCCTGGGTACCTAGGGTACACTGTACAGGGTCCAATAAGGTGATCCTTACCAATTGGGAATGTACCTAGGGTACATGGAGTCCATTTTAAAGAGAGAGCAGACAGCCTGAGACCCTGAATGGCAGGATCTCAGGCCAACTAAGTCGAAAAACCAGCTAGACACTAGGCAAAAAGTTGGGGGTAACCACAGTCAGATATCCACCTTCCTACACAACCCCCCCCCCCCAAACGAAAGGAGATAAGGCTGGCCTTGACAAGGTAAGCCTCTATTGCCTAAGTGGCCATCTAAGGAAGAACCAGCACTGGCATGGTTACCCCCTGCCTCATGGTCCACTAAGCACTCCCTCACCCTAAAGGTATCATTGGGTCTCCACCATAGGGAATCTCTACCTTTGGTGTGTCTTTGCAAAGTAAAAGGCTGGTGTTGAGATGGAGTACTGAAGTGAGTGTCCTCAAAGTGAGGCCTCAGCTTCCTCCAATCATCCTCCACCATGGATGCCTTTCTTTCTTTCACTGAGTTGCACTGTGCTCTCAGAGTCAGCCTCTGGCTACCTAAAGCTGGAGGCTGGGTCCCTTTTGTGGGCATACTGGAGGGACAGGTCAGGTTTGGGGCCCTAAGTTCCCATGTTTGCCTGTGCCCAACAGAATCCCTCTGGGGGAGGTCCCTAACTACCTGTAAAAGAGATCCCTCAGGAATGTTTTTAACCATCACCTGGCTAGGGCTACTAGCCAGGCAATCCTCATTCTTTTGATGGGGGGGTTCTTGTGGACAGGGGCCCTCTTGGGGTCCACTGGCCTCCCTGACCTCTGCAGCCCTGGGCTGACTGAGGCAGGGTAGAGAGAGGCAGGCTACCTGCACCAGACTGGGTCCCACCTTGGAAGGGGCCACTGACATCAGAGGCTCTGCCAGGCCAGGCCTGGCTACCTCTGGGGCAGTTCCTTCACAAGGGGTGAGGTCAGATCCCTGAGGAGGCTGACCTTTTCCTAATGTCTGGGGAGAGGGAGACTTTTCTTCCTCCCCACTACTCTCTATTTGTGTGGAGTGATCCATAGTTTCAGGCTTCACTACACCTATGTCAGTCTGAGTATGGGCTGAGACCATTACAGCCTTGCCAACCTTTTCAGGGAGGAACTCAGTTTGGGTTTGAGCTGTGACTGTCACAGCTCTGCCAGTCCCTACAGGGAAGTCTGTCTTTGCCTGGGCTGTGGCTACCACTGCCCTTCCAACCTTTTCAGGGAGGAAATCTACTTGGACAGGGGTTGTGGCCGGCACAACCCCACTACCCTTTTGTGAAAGGCCTACCATTTTAGAATGGGTGTCTTGTTCAACTCCAGCCCAAGCTGAGAGTTCCAAGTCATTCCCCAGTAAGCAGTCCACAGGCAAGGTTGGAGACACTGCCACCCTTTTAGGGCCAGTGACACCTCCCCAGCTGAGACATACCTCTGCCATGGGATGACTGTTCTTTTTGCCATCAATGTTAGTTACCTGGTATGAGAAACCAGGCAAAAGCTGCTCAGAGGGAACTAGCCTATGGGCCACCATAGTGATGCTAGCTCCAGTGTCTCTGTAGGCCTCAGCTTTTCTACCATTGATGTAGGGCTCCTGTCTGTACCTACCCAAAGTGTTGGGACAGGCAGGGAAGTTGGCAAACCCCATGCCACCATCACAGACAAGAGTAGCTGCTGTAGGGGAATTGGCTAAGCCAGGGTCCCCCTGTGTTCCCCAAGAAAACCCAACCAAATTTTGGGGGGCACTCCCACCACCTGGGGGATTACTGCTGACAGTAATAGGTGGTGTGACAGGAGTAGTTGGAGGAACAGTTTTGTTTTTAGCCTTTGGGCAACTGCTGTCAGGTTTCCAATGCCCAGGAGTTTTACACTCATGGCAGTAAGGCTTTTAAACTGTGGTAGAGGAGGGAGCTTGGGACCCACCACCCTGTGTGGGGTTTTGGGGCCCTGAGGAAGATTTCTCTTTTGCTTTATCCCCACCCTTCTCTTGAGGCTTGGTGGTATCTTTCTTTTGGTCACCACCCTGATTTTTAGGCCTAATCCTGGTCCTGACCCATTTATCTGCCCTCTTTCCCAATTCTTGGGGAGAGGTCAAATCTGAGCCTACCAGGTGTTGATGGAGAAGCTGGTTCTGACAATTACTAAGGATCTGCTCCCTCATAATCCAGTTGTACAATCCTGTATAGTCCTGCACCTTGCTGCCAGTTAACCAACCTTCCAAAGCCTTAGTGGCACAATCCACAAAATCAGACCAGTCCTGTGTCTGTGTCTTCTGGGTGTCTCTGAACAACAACCTATATTGCTCAGTGGTTAAGCCAAACCCATCTATCAGAGCACTCTTCAGGACTTTGTAATTGTTGGCATCCTCATCACTGACTGTGAGGAGCTTGTCTCTACCTTTGTCAGAAAAGGAGAGCCACAAGATAGCTGCCCACTGACTCTGGGGTACCTGCTGTACTTTGCAGGCCCTCTCCAAAGCAGTCATCCACTTGTGGATGTCATCCCCATTCTGATATGGGGGGACTATCTTGCTTAGGTTTCTATGGTCATAAGACCTATCCCTATCTCTAGGAATGTTGCTGCCACCAGTGGGTTCTGACCCACACAATTTTTGCTCTCTGGCCAGAGCAAGCTTCTCTTTGGCAAGGGCAAGTTCTTCCCTTTCAATCCTCAGTTTGGCTTCCTTCATTCTGGCCTCATGCTCTCTCCTTTGGGGGGAAGTCATCCCCCTGTGGGATGAAGCATTGGAGCTTCTTGAGTGATAGGAGTGGAGAGAGTCCCCTGAGGGAGATCTCCCCCTCCCATCTCTCTTTTTAAGATTACTTGGGGGCCTGTAAGGGAAGCTCCCATGCAAGCTCCCATGCAAGCTTAAGTTAGCCTGACTAAGTCTTCTGACTGGGGTCTTGCTACCTCCCTCTTCCTCTGAGGTCTCTTCTAACTCATCTGTATCAGTTAAGTCAGGGGTCTCTTCTGTGGAGGGGAGGCCCTTATCTACAGCTATGGCACCATACTTGGCAGCTCTTTCAGCATCATAGGCCTCCAGAAGCTCCACTAGCTGTCTAAGGGTAGGGTTGGAACCCTGTTTTAATCTCCTGGAGGTACACAGTTGTCTCATCTCCTGGAAAGTGAATGCATCATATCTAGAGGGAATCTGTCCAGGATTCTCCTCTCCTGAGGGAGTATCAGTGTGATCTCCATTCAGGGACATGATTCTAGTGAGGGTGTGGTGTGTGCACCTACCTACACTAGTTGTATCTACTAAACCTCTCTAGTAGTTGTAGTCAGGGTGTGTTACTCCCTTCAACCTACAACCACCAAGTCCAGTAGGACTTAAGTATTATAATCTATGTTATATGTACCTAAACAATATCTGTGTGATCTTTCAATTTAGTATCTCAAGATTACAATGGTATTACAACAGCAAGCTCAGATCCCAACCGCTGCTCACCAATGTGAGAAGTTGGCCTGATGTATGATGTCACTAATTCTAGTGTACACCTTAAATCAGTCCAAACAACCCTTATGGTGATTGGTTGTAAAGTCAACCTTATAGACCAGCTATCCTAGTGGTAGCATGGACAAGAGCAGTCTTAGGCTAAACTCTGAATGGCATGTAAAGCCAGCTGTGATACCATATATAATCCCTTGAATACCAAATGAAAGGACACCACAACAGATATATATATAAAATAAAGTGTATTTATTCTAGTCAAACCCTCAGCACTCTTTATGAGATTAGAGGTAAGTACAACACAGTCTTATTTAAGCATACATTAAGTCACACAGGTAAGTAATACAGTTAGGCCCTAGGGGCCACGCAAACCATATACTAAAGAAGTGGTATAAGGACCACTGTCACGGAAATAGGATAGGCTTATGCCTAGGGAATTGCTGGGGCTACACTACACTAGCAACAGTTAGGAAGTGGGAGGCCCACGGGATTCAGGTGCAGAGTGGAAACACTCACGCGTAATGCGTAAAAGTCGATAGAATTACTAGCAGTTAGAAATTAACAGTTTAAGGACACTTCTGAAGCAGCTAGAGAGTCGAGACTCGGAAACTAGACCCTAGGATAGTCACAACCTTTGTGAGCACCGAAGTACCCAAGTTACCTAGCCCACGGGCGCATAGGTGTGAACATGCGTCGGGTTTCGTCGTGGACTTCTATGGATGCCTGAAGGAAAGTTGCTGACAGGCAGTCAGTGAAGAGTGTCCGGTGGATCCCAAGGCTGGGATCAAGAAGAGAGGAGACCTGCAAGCAGAAGGGACAGAGTCAAGGTCACTAGCCAGTGACCACGTGGAACCAGGAAGGAACCAGGCGATGTCGTGAAGATTGCAAGTGAAAGGTGAAGCTTGTCGTTGCAGCCACGGGTACCAGGAGACGTCGAGGACGACCAGGACCAGGAGGCGAGCTGTCCCACGAAGGCTCTTGCTGTCGGCGGCGTCGAAGTCGAACTAGGACTCACCAAGCCTTGGCAAGCGGAACCCACGAAGAACGGAGGACTTGCTTCTGGTGCAGACCAGGAAGGTCTGGGGTGCTTCTCTTTTGCAAGGAAGCGGGAGCCAGTCTGGAGGAGCCAAACCAGCAGTGAAGATTTCAGGATGCGTCGTCACAGAGGCCACTAGCCAACGGGCAAGCAACCGGACAGGCGCGGCAAGCAGGAAAATGCAGAAGGGCCCCACGCAGGACTCGTGGAGTGTGGGGGGCTGATCTTCGGTGCAGATGGTGCTTGGGGTTGGGGCTTCTCAATCCCCGGTGCACAACTTCGAGGGTGCCTCAGAAGCTGCGCTGGAAGATACTAGCCACTTTTCCCAGGTAGCCGGTCCCACGCCTCTCGTCGCCTCCACGGATCTCAGCTCGGCTGTGGATGTGGATCAGGGTCGGAGAAGTCTGGAAGTCAAGGCTCTGGTCGGGCTCTGCAGTCGGTCCCTCGTAGAACTTCAGCAAAGCAAAGGGTAGTCTCTTGATGGTGCCTGTTTGCACAGGGTAGCCACTCCTTGGCCACAAGGGAGATTCTTCAGTCTTTTTCTTTCGTCGAATGTCGAAGGTCCAGAGTTTCTGTTCAAGTTGCAGGTTCAGGATAATCTAATCTCCTGGGGCCCAGCTACCACTCTTATACTAATCTGGGGGGCTGGGTTACCTGCTAGGTCACGCCTTATGGGTGGGACCTGGGAGGGGGGTGGTTACACCCCCTTCCCTTTGTCCAGTTTCGCGCCAGGACTGGGGCTGGTGTGCCCCAGCACCGGTTTGAACTGGACTATGCATGGGACACCTTGTGTGCCCCAGGCATGTCTCATTCCTTTCAGCCCTCCCTGCCCCAATACACTAAAGTCTGTCTGGGGAGGTGCTAGCACCTCCCCAAGCAGGAAACCTATTGTCCAAGCCTCCCTTGCCGGGATCACTCCCAGCAGCAGGAGGTCAGACTTGTGTCTGTGGCAGCAGCATCCATTTTGTGATGCTGAGGCTTTGGTTAGAGTTAAACAGCAAAGTAGGATTTTAACATGTCTCTCCCTCTAGAAGGGGGGAATAATATCCTCATCACCAGAAATGGTATGGGGGTATTATTCCAAAGTGTTAGACACCTTACACGACATGTTTTGATAAAGCCAAACCATAGTTACCATAACCATTTAAGATTATAAGGTACTTTAAGAGTATATGGTAGGCTATATCATAGAACAGCTATAAGGACATGGTTCCGAAAGCTGCAGACAGGCTCAGCTCATGCTAGAGCACCATCTCACATGTTACCAAGCACTCTGCCTCCAGGATTGTTAAGGCCTGCCATAGGAGTGGCTGATAGGTACACATGTGTCTATTTTAAGGGTAGATATAGGTATACTATATCTAAGCAAGGGGTGATTACACGACCTTGCCCCAGCTGAGTGATCAGCCAGTTGTGTCTGATTGGAAGGCCAGACCAGGGGTGGCATAATACATGCTGCAGCCCCTGGGAGGCCTAGGGTACACCTATGCCCTGGGTACCTAGGGTACACTGTACAGGGTCCAATAAGGTGATCCTTACCAATTGGGAATGTACCTAGGGTACATGGAGTCCATTTTAAAGAGAGAGCAGACAGCCTGAGACCCTGAATGGCAGGATCTCAGGCCAACTAAGTCGAAAAACCAGCTAGACACTAGGCAAAAAGTTGGGGGTAACCATAGTCAGATATCCACCTTCCTACACATCACACACCCAGCTAATGTAGACACAGCTCAGCGCAACATATTGGGAACACCCTGCAGGGAAGATGTCAGGGTACACAGAGGAAGGAACACACCTTGGGACAATTTCACCATGCAGTAAATGCTTACATGAACAGAGAAACTTAGCTAACACCTTGTGATGGCACACAGATACCAGGGTACCCCCTATGACCAGCACACTACTACATTTCCCACACACCCAACACATGATCACCACCCAAAATCATGTAGCAGCCCCATCAACAGCAATACCACAAAAGCAGTAGTGTCCTAAGGGAAAAAAAAGGCTTTATTCAGCATTTTCAAATAAAGTGTGTGTGGATAATGTTCAATATTTACAAAGCCCATAGGGCAGTCCATGAGTCACAGCTGGATGGGGGACACAGTGGGACGCGTGTCCCCTAGCTTGCCTGCACGGTTCAGACCACCCTGTCTTCCACGGGGGGGGGCATCATGTGGGGGGGAAGGACCAGGCACCGCAGGGACAGGAGGGGCAAGGGCAGGCATTGTGGGTGCAGGGACGGAGGACTCCACCACAGGGGGTGGGGCAGCGCCAAAGGAGGTGGTGAGGATGGCGCTGCACACGTCAGCAAGGTCCCCCAGCGTATCCCCTGCACCCGAAGGAACCACAGGCCCCAAGGAGGGGGGGCGGAGGAATGGGTTGCAGCGCCACTGGGGGAGGGTGTGGACAGGGGGGGCACTCAACTACCCTGACCGGGGACTCCTTTGCATGCTTGCTGGGTGGTGTCACTGTTGGGCTCAGGGACAGAGCGGCCATGAAGGAATCCTTGCTGGATTCGTGGCCAGGAGAGCTGAGGGGAGTGGGTTTGGAGGGAGTGGATTTTGCGGAATGCAGACTCCCACTCTGGCTGCGTGACTTACGTTTGCCCCCCCCCCAGTGGGTGTGCCTACCTCACCCTGTGTGTGCGTGCCAGGAGGTGTGCGCTTGCCCTGCCCTGCTGGTGTGGTGCCTGTGTCTGGTGG
The DNA here is from genome assembly GCF_964204655.1 of Triturus cristatus. Classification (NCBI taxonomy): domain Eukaryota; kingdom Metazoa; phylum Chordata; class Amphibia; order Caudata; family Salamandridae; genus Triturus; species Triturus cristatus. The sequence goes on from NC_140579.1 coordinate 1,271,610,504, forward strand.
TGTGCGTGCATGCTGACGTCTGGGTGTACGTGGGACAGGCATGGGAGTGGGAAGTGTGGATGGGGCAGGGGTAGGGGGTGGGACGTAGCGCTGCAGGAGACCCACTGCTGCAGTCAGTGTCGAGTCGATGGACCTCAGCAAGTTGCGTTGGTCAGACTGCGCGGCTGAAAGGCCCTCCAAGTATGCCTCCATCTGGTTCAGCACTTGGCTGTGGCCATGGAGGACATTAAGCGTCGCAGTCTGACCAACCTGCAACTGCCGCAGGATGTCCACAGACTCGGCATTGGTGGCAGCAGTGGAGACAGGGGCAGGGGGTGCTGTGCCTGGCAAGAAGGAGACACGTGCTGACCGAGCACGGCGGAAAGGGACACGAGCAAGTGGGAGGCCGGTGATCAGAATGGAGGGGGCGGGTAGTGATGGAGTGCTGGTGTCAGCTGTGGGACCAGCCTCCGCCCCCTCGGAGTGCTCAGCCTCGGACCCTTCTGCGTCATAGTCGGTGGTGGATTGACTGGACAGGTCCTCCGCTGCACTCCCGTCGGCCTCCGTGCCACTCAATGTGCCAGACAACTCTGCACTGATGGCACTGGTGCTCGATCCCGCCTCACGGTCCGTGCCAGTGTCTCCCTCGGTGTCCCCCGACGATGCTGTGAGCACGGTGAAGAGACAGGAAATAATCAGACACCTGTATACATATGTCACATGAGTCAAATCCACATAGGTCACAGTGCATAGCCTGAAAAGCAACATGAGTAACATCTACAATACAAGGCACATATGTAGGCCCTGCAACACACAGTTGGTTGACCCACCATGCCACTGAACAACTATGGAGAGCATGACACAATAGCAAATAACATGATATGGATTTGGACAGAGGAGCCAGGCACTGGGGACAATCCAGCACAGCATGTGCAGCACACAGCGTTGGCGTAAAAAGGGATGAGCAGGAACCATGTCTATTAACTGTAGGCACATGCTGCAAAGGCAATACTTAAAAACATGCCCAACATTAACCCTTTCCGTGCTTGTGACGGAGCGGTTCCGCCATGTGCGACGGTCGCGCTGTGCGCATGACGGAACCGCTCCGTCATGGCCCCGCCCACGCACGGAACCTTCAGCGTGGCGCTGAAATCCGTGCCGCGCTGAAGGGGTTAAAGGGTCACTGCACCTTGAGTGTATGTCCACACAAACATCACACACTGGCCAGACCTAGCAAGGAGACTTCAGGTCTAGACATGTAGGCCTTGCCCGCACCAACCACCCCCTACATGAGACAATTTATTGAGACACAGGAAGCACTTACATCTCTTAGTCTGGAATAAAAACACATGGCCTGCAAGAAATCCCGATTGGACACAAAATACCCCTGGTGCGCCCGTACAAATACATCATCTACAAATGGCCATCATCAGATCATTTTATCATTACACACAGGCACTGGCCCCCGTGAGTATGAACAAGGGACATTTGGTCAGCCTGTACAGTGGACACATGTAGCCGAGTTTACGTAGACACAAATGGTGCCAGGGTACAATGGCACAGAGCACAACCTATGCTGGAGACACAGGGATTGTCGAGATTTTTGGATTACACACATGATACCTAGGAAAAGATGCCCCAGGGGACGGTAGTGGCCACACTACTCCACGTTCCTGAATGGTACTAACTGCAACACAAGCCACCATCCCTGCACTCTGCATATCTCACACTCATGCACATCATGTCACAGGCCACAAAATAGGAAATGCATGCTGTAAAGCAATACACTTTAGAGACCCACTCCTATGTCTGGACTCAGCATCAGTGACAACTGACATGGACCCCACAAGTACTGAACTGGACAGGGCACAGGCAAGGTCCCAAAACCTGTTACACACCACCCCCACACATGAAGCTGCACGCATTGGGCACATCGATAAACTGGCAGCCTAGATAACCTTGTGCAAGTGTGACTACACACAGACCAGGGTACACATGCCAAGGAGGGGAAGGGAGGAAGGACAGCACCGCTACACTTTGGGGACCAGGAACTGCACTGCACATGTAAATCCTGGCAGTGTATCCATGCAACTGTGCACTTACAAATGCTGGTGACACACAACAAACACACATGTACCTACCCCCTTCCTGCTGCTGCTTTTCCCGTAAGCGCCTGTCCATGTCAGGGAAGACGACCGCCAGCACACGCTTGTGGATGTGGGTCAGACGGCGGCGCCCATGGTTCTTTTGGCTCACAGGTGAGTCCCCCAGCAGGACCCGTGCGATCCTCCGCGTCCAGCACCGGATATCCTGCCAGCGTTTCCTCACCTGGGCTAGGCGCCGCTTCCGACCATCCGTCTGTCTCACTGCACTGACGGCGTCCTTCCAGATCTGCTCCTTGGCACAGGCGCCTACCTGTGAGGGTGAAAAAGTGAGACAACATCAATACACCTGCGACATGTCACAGAGACACACATTAGAACAATTTGGCTGGTTTCAACAGGGCATAGAATGCATCAAACTCATTACACCTGTGTCATAGGGACACTTTCCTCTGTGGAAGGCAAAAAGCACTAGGTGGCATTGTAGAGTACACAGGTGGCATGAGGGGTACGACACAATCAATCATCCAGGCTCACACTGTGCATCACAAGTGACACCAGGATTATGTGCAGCACCTCAAAGCAGTCACATGCCACAGGCCACTGAGGCGCCCTCAGCAGAGTACACAGACACACACAGCCACAGGACAATCACCTGCCATTGACAACTGCAGCTACACACCTCACTCTGCACATGTGCCACTAGACTGGGGGTGTCACAGGTGTGGTGGGGCTGGCCCATCACCGCAGACACACAGCACTGCTCCCTGCTCCCATCAGATGGGCAGGGTATATCCATCCCTCATGCAGCTGGGGTGCTACACTCCACATATGCACTCACCCACATGACAGGGGACTTACACACACACACCAATGTCCAGGGGACAAACACATCTTTTGGACACTCTCAGCACATGTACACTAAACAAACACACATCTGTGGGTACTGCCACCTGTCACACTGGGGGGGACCACAGATTCACATGAGGACTGTAGTAACGACATTCCCAGGAGGATTAGACCGGCAGAATGTGTAATGCCACATGCAGTGATTGTCACAGTACACACAATGCAAGTGAGGAGAGCAGATATGCACCACAGCATGCTCTGGCTGGGAGACATTAGGCATTCCCCCACCCGGGACCCACCCAACAGTACATTGCATGTGTGTTACACCTGGACACAATGGCAGAAGTCACAGTCACAAAAAAGGGGCACAGTCTTTGCTAGTGGACTCAGCACTCACCTGAACCCCTGGTCGACCGTACAGCATAGGGTACTGTGGTAGGATCACATCGAGCAGGGCTAGGTTCTCCTCCTGGGTGAAAGGCTGGGCCCTCTCCACAGACCTGGACATGGTGCCAGAGGATTCACAAGCAGCAGCAGTGTAGTTGAATCAAAGGATGTGCAGGCAAGTGCTCTCTCATGGGACCTGGCTGCCTTATATCGACCTTGCTGCCCTGTTCCATTCACAGGAGTACAGAGTGATTGGTCACTCACATTTGCATCCTATGTTTCCTCCAATCCCTTTAAACCTACCACAGTCAGTGGCTTTTCTCATTTTTTTTATTGAGCATGATGTCAACTCAACAGCCACTTTGCAACAATGTAGATTCTTTCAAACCGACTTTAGCTGGGCACCTGATGAAAAAAATTCAAACTTTAAACTCGGTCTCCATGACAACCAGCATGCATGTAGGGCTTTATACTTGTCCCTCATGTGTCCCCTATGTAATTTGGACATTCACACACAGGTACGGTGAGTTCCAGGGCCCTAGGGCACCCCACATGCATAGAAATGGCCCGTACACGCGCGTGTACGGGGCGTATCACTATGGGTACGCATACGCGAGCAAAGCCATAGTGAAACGGCCCGTACACGCGCGTGTACGGGCCGTTTCACTATGGCTTTGCTCGCGTATGCGTACCCATAGTGATACGCCCCGTACACGCGTGTGTACGGGCCGTTTCTATGCATGTGGGGTGCCCTAGGGCCCTGGAACTCCCAACATGCCATGGCTGATCACGCCTCTCCGCAACCCCAGAACAGCTGCCGATCACCGCTACAACAACGCCCATGGGCGGACCAGGCGAGTGATAGAGAGGACGTTTGGCCTCCTGAAGAGCCGATTCCGTTGCCTCCACAAGACCGGTGGCGTGCACCGGTGAAGGTCTGCAAGATATTCCTCGTGTGCTGCATGCTGCACAACATGGCAGTGGAGAAAGCTGTGCCACTCATCCTGGATCCAGATGAGAAGGACCATCCACCCGTGGAGGATGAAGGGCTTGGGCATGAGGCAAGTGATGTGGAGGAGGAGGAGGCGGCGGAGGACATGCGGAGTCGGCTCATACGCGACTTCTTTGATTAGTGGTGAGTTCCAGTGTCTGAGTGTGCACGCATTGGGCTGTGTGTGGCATGTGTTGCAATGTGTGTGTCCATCTGCATGTCTTCCAAGTGAGTCTGAGATGTGTTTGTATGTGTCACTCGAGTGATGGTGCAATAGAAGAATGTCTTTCCTGAGTCATCATTGTCACCTAGCATGTTGACAACCTAATACGTGTCGAGTACATGCACATGTATGCGGATGTACTTCTTTTGGCTGACTTCTGGTATGTCTCCCATCCACAGGTACTTGCGCATGCTGTCTGCTGGTGGCATTGTTGTGCTCCTGCTATTCCTCATGATCACAGCAACATGTGCTGATTCAGCGTTACATGCACGGACAAGTTAGAAAATCTCCTTAGGGTAAGGGATGCAGCACGGCTTTTTGGGAGTGGTATTTGTTTTGAATGTGTGTGCACTGCTCCTGTTCATGTTTGGTTACTTGGCATACATGTAGAATCACCATGGGGCACATGACCTGGAGCAGAATTCACCTGAATTGATGGTCAGACTTGGTGACAGTCATCTGTAATGGGATTGTGATGGAGCCATCAATGTGTGTGACACTGGCCTCGGAAACATACGGGTTGCGGGTTGACATGGTGTGTGAATTCCCATTAGGGGCTCAATGGTGTATAGCAGGCTCTCTGTGAGCAGCAGGGGGTGTTTAGCTGTCACCCGTCACTTGTGTGCCAGTGCCATGGATTTCCTGCATCTGTGGTGCTAAGGGGGGTGCCAGTGTTGGTCCCACTCTTCATCCACATGACCTGTGTATGTGTAGACAGAGTTGCATTGGCATTCCGACACACATGAGTAATAAAGGTGTCCCTCTGCCTCCAAGGTGCCTCATCTCTGTCAATGGTGGTCGGTTGCCAATGTGCATGCGGCATGTCTGGCATTGTTCTCTGCGATGGTGCATATGAGTCTATGTGTAGATGTAGGAGAGTAGGGTCTGCTATCCTATGGTCACCCCAAATTTTTGCTTTTTGCTTCACTGGTTTTTGACATATTGAGGCTGTGGGCCTGCCAATCAGACCCCCAGCCTGCTGTTCTCTCTACTAAATTAAAACTATGCACCCTAGGTGCATAACCAATTGGAAGTGGATCACCCTGTCAGCCCCTGTACCAGTGTACACTAGGTACCCAGGGCATTGGTGTACCCAAGGCCTGCCAGGGGCTGCAGCATGTATTATGCCACCCCAGGCTTGGCCTAACAATCTGACACAACTGGCTGATCACTCAGCTGGGGTAAGTTGGTGTAATCACCTCTTACTTAGGTGTAGTATACCTATACCTAACCTTAAATGGGACACCTGGTAACCTATAAGTCACTCCTATGGCAGGCCTTAACAATCCTGAAGGCAGAGTGCTTGGTTCCATGTGAGATGGTGCTCTGGCATGAGCTGAGCCTGTCTGCAGTGGTCGGAACAACTTCCTTCTACTGTTTCCAGATATCGTCATACCATATACTCTTAAGTGCATTATGAACCTCGCGGTTAAATGCTATCTTTGGTTTGGCTTTATCAAAACATGTCGAGTAAGGTGTCATACGAATTGGAATACTAACCCCTCGCCAATTCTGGCGACGGGGTTAGCATTCCACCCTTCTAGAGGGACACGACATGTACAGTACCTGAAACCCGGGTAAAATCAGACATAGCCTCAGCTCCACAAAATGGATGCTGCCACCACAGACACAAGTCTGCCCTCCTGCTGCTGGGAGTCCTTCCAGCTTGGGAGGTGTGGACAAAGGGTTTCCTGCCAGGGGAGGTGCGAGCACCACCCCAGACAGGATTTTGTGTATTGGTCAGGTAGGGCTTGAAAGAAACCAGACATGCCTGTGGCTCACAAGGAGCCTCGGGGCATATGCCAGTTCAAACCGGTCCTGGGGCACACCAGTCCCGGGCCTGGGGCGAGCTGGACAAAGGATTGGGGGTGTAACCACCCCCCTTCCTGGTCCCACCCATAGGGAGGGACCTAGCAGGTAGTCCGGCCCCTAGAATCCGAATAAAGGTAGGAGCTGTGTCCTAAGACTTCAGACATCCTGGAATCAACTTGAAACTAAGAAGAAGACGGGAACTTCGACATTCTGCTGCACAGAAGACTGAAGAAAATCTCCCCTGTGGTCAGGGAGTGACCACCTTGCTAACGCAAGCACCATCCAGCGAATCACCGTCTGCTTTGCCGCCGCCTCCCGCCGGAGCCCGAGCCCAGAGACTGACAAGACCTGGACCTCCAGACCTCTCACCGCCCGATCCACAGTCCCTGAAAAGAGGAGACCCGTGGAGGCACCGAGACACGTGGAGCCAGCCATCTTGGAACGACTACGACAAGCTGACAAGTGCAACAACCGAGGCTCCCTCCAAGTTGTGCTTTGGGTCCTGAGAAGCCCAACCTTCGAGCAGCATCTGCACCAAAGGTGAGCCCTCCAGCATCTCCACGATCTGCGTGGGGCCCTTCTGCATTTTGCCACTCGACGCGCCTAACCGGTTGCTGGCCCGCTGGCTAGTGGCCATCTTGGCGACGAAATCTACGACAAACACCGCTGGTCTGGTTGCTCCAGACTGGCCCTTGCTCCCCTCCAAAGGAGCAGTTCCTCTGACCTTGCTGGTCAGAACCATCAGCTTAAACTCCTTGCCTACAACAATTGCTTTTGCCAAGGCTTGTTTGCTTCGATCAAGTCGCCGACACCGCCGACAGCGAGAGCCTGCGTGGGACAGCTCGTGACTCGACTCCTGGACGTCGTCGACCTTCAGGGACCACGTGGCTGCAGAGTCAAGCTACACCTTCCTTCCTGTTTGCACCCGACATCGCCTGGTACCCACCTGGTGCCACGCTGGTCACTGGCTAGTGACTGTGAACACTGTCCCCTCTGCTTACAGGTCTTCAACATCTCCGATCCACTCTTGGATCCACTGCATCTCTTCCCGACCGACCGCCTGCAGCATCTTTGTCCCAGGCTCAACGGAACAGATAGAAGAAACCCGACGCACTTCGAGGCCTATGCACCCGCTTCCTGTGGGTGAGGTAAAGCTGGCACACCTGTGCCCAAGTGTAGTATTACATCTCTAGTGCCTGTGTTCCAAATCTTAAGTTCCTAGGTCATCCGGAAGATTCCTTTTGCAGTAACTTTGTACTTTTTACGCACCCATTGAAACCTATGGGAGCACGCGTGTGACTATTTGCTCTGCACACGCCACCCGTGGACCTCCTGGTCACTAACTAACGTTAGCTCCTTGTAGGCCCAGCGATTCTAGAGGCCCTAGGCCTTTTCCCTTTTCTGTTCGTGGTACTTATACCACTATTTTAGTATATGGTTCGAGTGGCCACCAGGGCCTATCCATATAAAGTGCAACTTCTGTGTATTCTGTGCTAATCTTGTTTGACGATTTGTGCTCCTGTGCTCATAAAGAGACTAGGGGTTACTTTGAGAAATAAATACACATATATTTTGAATATATATCTGTGTGGTGTCCTTTCATTGGTATAAAAGGGGGTTACTATTGGTAAAACAGCTTGCTTAACACGCATCACGAGTTTAGCCTCAAAGACTGCTTAGCCTACGCTACCACTAGGGCAGCTAGTCCGAAAAGGTTGACTTACAACCACACCATAAGGGTTGCTTGGCATGGTACAAGGTGGTCACTAGAACTAGTGAACAGCATATACCAGGCCAACTTCTCACATTGGTGAGCAGCGGTTGGATTTGAGCTTGCTGTGTTTTACCATTGTAATCTCTTGGTTACCAATTGAAAGATCACATAGGTACCTGTAGGTACATATAAAACAAGATTAGATATACATAAGTTCTACTGAACTTAGTTGTTGTAGAGCAAAGGGAGTAGCACACCCTGACTACAACTACTAGATAGGTTTAGTAGGTAAACCCAAGTGTAGGTAGATTGCAACACATCCACCCACACTTAAGAGCAATGGCCGGGGCAGAGGGGTCCACTGTACCCATCTCTGTTGAGAGTGACCCCCAGAGGGCACCATCCAGCTTTGCTACCCTTAATCAGAATGAGCTCAGGCATTTGGCAACTCTTAGAGGCCTTAAACAGCCCAAGAACCCAAACTCTGCTGAGCTCAGAGAGCTCTTACAGAATGATGAGAATCAGAGAGCACTCAAGAAAGCTTCCCAGTTAGCCCCCTTAGGGACAGGAACAGGAGGCCCCCCTTCTAAAGATGCCACTGAAGTACCCCTTCCCAATAGTCACCCCTTAGATGGGATGCCTACCACAGAGGATGAGAGTGAAAAGGATACTGACAGTAGTGAGGATGAAGGGAGAACTAGCCCAGTGCCAAGTGTTATACTTGGCCCAGCTAAACCAAGGCTATTGGGGACTGACAGTGGGTTCAACCCACTGGATCTCCCCAGTGGACTTAACACAGGGCTGGGAAGGCAAAGGAATCGCTCAGGTGACTCCAATGCTTCCCATGGCTCTAGAGGCTCTCAAGGTCACTCCAGGAGAAGGATGACCACCCCTCAGAGGAGGGAACATGAGGCCAAGATGCAAGAGGCCCAGCTGAGGATCAGGAAGCAGGAGCTAGAAGTAGCCCTGATGGAAGAGAAACTTAGCAAGGCTAGACAGCATAAAGAGAGTGGGTCTATACCCACTGGTGGCAGCATTGTCCCTAAGGACAAAGATAGGGTTTTCGATAATAGAAACCTGTCTAAGGTTGTGCCCCCCTACAAAAGTGGGGATGACATCCACAAGTGGATAACTGCTCTTGAGAGAGCCTGCAAAGTACAGCAGGTTCCTGAAGACCAGTGGGCAGCAATCCTCTGGCTCTCCTTTGAAGGAAGAGGCAGAGACAGACTCCTCACTGTTAGAGAAGAGGATGTCAGAAACTACAGAGTCCTGAAGAGTGTTCTGGTAGATGGGTTAGGCTTAACCACTGAACAGTACAGGTTAATGTTCAGAGACACCCAAAAGACACAGACTCAGGACTGGTCTGAATACATTGAATGTGCCACTAAGGCTTTGGAGGGTTGGTTGCTGGGAAGTAAGGTATCTGATTTTACAGGATTGTATAATTTGATGATGAGAGAACAGATTTTAAATAACTGTCAAAACCAGCAACTGCATCAACACTTGGTTGACTCTGATCTGACCTCTCCCCAAGAATTGGGAAAGAAGGCAGACAAATGGGTCAGAACCAGGGTTAAGCAAAAGAACCAGAACCAGGGCCAAGGGGGTGATCAGAAGAAAACAGACCAAAAGGGTGGAGATCAGAAACCTAAAGACCAGAAGTCTTCAACAGGGCCCCAAACTACTACTAAGGAGGGTGGGTCCCAACAGTCCAAAAAGAAGAAAGAAGGTCAAAAGAAACCCTGGTGCAATCATTGTAAAAATACAACTCACTGGACTAGTGATTGCAAAAAGGGTGGAGCCCCCAACACTGTTGCCCCTAAGGCACCTGCTCCCAGTACTACTGTTAGCAGTGTTGGTCCCCAGACAAAGGGTGTAGTGGGAATCACTATGGGAACTGAAGGAGATTCTGACTTAGACAGAACCCTTACACAGGCGGTCTTGATCTGTGATGGGGACATTGATTTGTCCCTGACTGTGAGCCCCAGTAACCTGGGCAAGTACAGACAGACTCCTTTAATTAATGACAAAGTGGCTCAAGCCTACAGGGACACATGTGCCAGTGTCACTATGGTGACACCAGGCTTTGTGGATCCTGGACAGTACATACCAGGTGAGAACTACCTGGTGACCAATGCCAGCAATGCCACTACTTCACATAGTGTGGCAGTTGTTAACTTCTCATGGGGAGGGGTAACTGGCCTCAAAAGGGTTGTGGTTAGTGCAGACCTCCCAGTAGAATGTTTGTTGGGCAATGACCTAGAGAGTTCTCTATGGTCAGAAGTGGAGTACAGGACTCATGCAGAGATGTTAGGTATATCATCACATGTCCTTGCTGTGACCAGGTCACAGGCCAAAAAGTGCCTCACTGAACCTCAGGTCTTGGATCCTGGAACAATGGACCAAGTACCTACCAAGAAGAAGAACAGGAGGGTCAAGGCTGTGCCTTCCCCCCTGCCTCAGAGTGATGATCAGCCTTCCCAGGAAGCTGATCTAGAGGACCCTGAAGGAACTGTCCCTGAAGAGCTTGAACCTGATCAGGTTGAGTTTCTGGGGACAGGGGGACCTTCAAGGGCTGACTTGAGGCAGGCTCAGTTATCCTGTCCCTCTCTTGAACCCCTCAGACAGCTGGCTGCTGCTGAGGCTGCTGGGAATGCTCAAGGTACCCATAAAGTGTATTGGGATGAAGGGCTCCTTTATTCAGAGGCTAGAGACCCCAAGCCTGGTGCAACCAGGAGGTTGGTTATACCTCTGCAATTTAGGGGCTTCCTTCTTACCTTGGCCCATGATATTCCTTTAGCAGGACACCTAGGCCAGAACAAGACCTGGGACAGACTTGTCCCTCACTTTCACTGGCCTCATATGAATGAAGATACAAAGGAGTTTTGTCGCTCCTGTGTTACCTGCCAAGCCAGTGGCAAATCAGGTGGCACAACAAAGGCCCCCCTGATACCACTACCTGTGGTGGGGGTTCCCTTTGAAAGAGTGGGAATAGACATAGTGGGTCCCATGGATCCTCCCACTGCATCTGGGCACAGATTTATACTGGTGGTAGTGGATCATGCCACCAGGTATCCAGAGGCAATTCCCCTTAGGACCACTACAGCTCCTGTTGTGGCCAGGGCCCTGCTGGGAGTATTCTCCAGAGTGGGGTTTCCTAAGGAGGTAGTATCTGACAGAGGTACCAACTTTATGTCAGGATACTTAACAGCTATGTGGAAGGAATGTGGTGTCAACTACAAGTTCACCACCCCTTATCACCCACAATGCAATGGGCTTGTTGAGAGATTCAACAAGACCCTAAAGGGTATGATCAAAGGATTACCTGAAAAGCTCAGGCGAAGATGGGACATCCTTCTACCCTGCCTTCTGTTTGCTTACAGAGAGGTCCCACAAAAAGGAGTTGGCTACAGCCCCTTTGAATTGTTGTTTGGGCACCCTGTGAGAGGCCCACTGTGTTTGGTGAAGGAAGGATGGGAGTTACCTCTCAAAAAGCCTAAGCTAGACATAGTGGACTATGTACTTGGTCTCCGCTCCAGGATGGCTGAGTATATGGAGAAGGCATCTAAAAACCTTGAGGCAAGCCAGGCCTTACAGAAAGCTTGGCATGACCAAAAGGCTGTCTTGGTTGAGTATCAGCCAGGACAGAAGGTATGGGTGTTGGAGCCAGTGGCCCCAGCAGCACTCCAAGACAAATGGTCTGGACCCCATACAATCCTGGAAAAGAAGGGAGAGGTCACCTACTTGGTGGACCTAGGAACTCCCAGGAGTCCCCACAGGGTACTCCATGTTAACAGGCTTAAAGCATATGTTGACAGGGCAGACATGGGCTTGCTCATGGCTACAGATGAGGGACAGGAGGAAGAGAGTGACCCTCTCCCAGACCTGTTGTCTCAGAACCCTGAAGATGGCTCAGTTGAAGGAGTGACCCTTGGAGGCAACCTCACTGCCCATCAGCAGACTGAATGTAGACAGGTTCTACAATCATTTTCACATATGTTTTCCTTGATACCTAGTCAAACTGACTGGTGTACCCATGTTGTGGACACTGGTGACAGTCTGCCTGTAAAGAACAAACTTTACAGACAACCTGACCACGTCAGGGACTGTATAAAGGCTGAGGTACATAAAATGCTGGAATTAGGTGTCATTGAACCCTCAGAGAGCCCCTGGGCTAGCCCAGTGGTTCTGGTCCCCAAACCTCACACCAAAGATGGCAAGAGAGAGATGAGGTTCTGTGTGGACTACAGAGGACTCAATGCTGTCACCAGGACAGATGCACACCCTATTCCAAGGGCAGATGAGCTCATAGACAAACTAGCTTCTGCAAAGTTTTTGAGCACATTTGACTTGACAGCTGGCTATTGGCAAATCAGATTAGCTGAGGAGTCTAAGGCCAAAACAGCATTCTCAACCCCAGGTGGGCATTATCAGTTTGTGGTGATGCCCTTTGGTCTGAAGAATGCACCTGCCACCTTCCAAAGGCTGGTGAACCAAGTCCTTACTGGGTTGGATGACTTTTGCGCAGCATATCTTGATGACATTGCTGTCTTTAGTTCCACCTGGGAGGATCACCTGATCCACCTGAAGAAGGCTCTTGAGGCTCTGCAAAGGGCAGGCCTCACTATCAAGGCTACTAAGTGCCAGATAGGGCAGAGTAAGGTTGTGTATTTGGGCCACCTTGTAGGTGGGGGCCAAGTTCAACCACTGGAGAGTAAGATACAGTCCATCAAGGATTGGTCCCCTCCAACCACCCAGACTCAAGTTCGAGCTTTCTTGGGCTTGACTGGGTACTACAGGAAGTTTGTTAAGAACTATGGGTCCATTGTGACTCCTCTTAATGATCTGACATCCAAGAAGATGCCCAAAAAGGTTCAGTGGACAGTAAGCTGTCAAAAGGCATTTGATGACCTGAAGGAGGCCATGTGCTCTGCACCTATCCTGAAAAGTCCTGACTACTCCAAAGAGTTTATTGTCCAAACAGATGCTTCTGAGTTGGGTGTGGGAGCTGTGCTGTCACAACTTAATGTAGATGGTCAAGACCAACCCATTGCTTTTATTAGCAGAAGGTTGACCCCCAGAGAGAAGAATTGGTCAGCTATTGAGAGGGAGGCCTTTGCTGTGGTGTGGGCCCTGAAGAAGCTGAGGCCATACTTGTTTGGCACTCACTTCAAGATTCAGACCGACCATAAGCCCCTCTTGTGGCTAAATCAGATGAAGGGTGAAAACCCCAAACTGCTTAGGTGGTCCATTTCCCTACAGGGGATGGACTTTACAGTGGAGCACCGGCCAGGTACTGACCATGGGAATGCAGATGGTCTCTCCAGGTACTTCCACTTAGGACATGAAGACGAGACTGGTCAAGGCTAGTTTAATGTCCCAGCGTTTGGGGGGGGGTTGTGTAGGAGAGTAGGGTCTGCTATCCTATGGTCACCCCAAATTTTTGCTTCACTGGTTTTTGACATATTGAGGCTGTGGGCCTGCCAATCAGACCCCCAGCCTGCTGTTCTCTCTACTAAATTAAAACTATGCACCCTAGGTGCATAACCAATTGGAAGTGGATCACCCTGTCAGCCCCTGTACCAGTGTACACTAGGTACCCAGGGCATTGGTGTACCCAAGGCCTGCCAGGGGCTGCAGCATGTATTATGCCACCCCAGGCTTGGCCTAACAATCTGACACAACTGGCTGATCACTCAGCTGGGGTAAGTTGGTGTAATCACCTCTTACTTAGGTGTAGTATACCTATACCTAACCTTAAATGGGACACCTGGTAACCTATAAGTCACTCCTATGGCAGGCCTTAACAATCCTGAAGGCAGAGTGCTTGGTTCCATGTGAGATGGTGCTCTGGCATGAGCTGAGCCTGTCTGCAGTGGTCGGAACAACTTCCTTCTACTGTTTCCAGATATCGTCATACCATATACTCTTAAGTGCATTATGAACCTCGCGGTTAAATGCTATCTTTGGTTTGGCTTTATCAAAACATGTCGAGTAAGGTGTCATACGAATTGGAATACTAACCCCTCGCCAATTCTGGCGACGGGGTTAGCATTCCACCCTTCTAGAGGGACACGACATGTACAGTACCTGAAACCCGGGTAAAATCAGACATAGCCTCAGCTCCACAAAATGGATGCTGCCACCACAGACACAAGTCTGCCCTCCTGCTGCTGGGAGTCCTTCCAGCTTGGGAGGTGTGGACAAAGGGTTTCCTGCCAGGGGAGGTGCGAGCACCACCCCAGACAGGATTTTGTGTATTGGTCAGGTAGGGCTTGAAAGAAACCAGACATGCCTGTGGCTCACAAGGAGCCTCGGGGCATATGCCAGTTCAAACCGGTCCTGGGGCACACCAGTCCCGGGCCTGGGGCGAGCTGGACAAAGGATTGGGGGTGTAACCACCCCCCTTCCTGGTCCCACCCATAGGGAGGGACCTAGCAGGTAGTCCGGCCCCTAGAATCCGAATAAAGGTAGGAGCTGTGTCCTAAGACTTCAGACATCCTGGAATCAACTTGAAACTAAGAAGAAGACGGGAACTTCGACATTCTGCTGCACAGAAGACTGAAGAAAATCTCCCCTGTGGTCAGGGAGTGACCACCTTGCTAACGCAAGCACCATCCAGCGAATCACCGTCTGCTTTGCCGCCGCCTCCCGCCGGAGCCCGAGCCCAGAGACTGACAAGACCTGGACCTCCAGACCTCTCACCGCCCGATCCACAGTCCCTGAAAAGAGGAGACCCGTGGAGGCACCGAGACACGTGGAGCCAGCCATCTTGGAACGACTACGACAAGCTGACAAGTGCAACAACCGAGGCTCCCTCCAAGTTGTGCTTTGGGTCCTGAGAAGCCCAACCCTCGAGCAGCATCTGCACCAAAGGTGAGCCCTCCAGCATCTCCACGATCTGCGTGGGGCCCTTCTGCATTTTGCCACTCGACGCGCCTAACCGGTTGCTGGCCCGCTGGCTAGTGGCCATCTTGGCGACGAAATCTACGACAAACACCGCTGGTCTGGTTGCTCCAGACTGGCCCTTGCTCCCCTCCAAAGAAGCAGTTCCTCTGACCTTGCTGGTCAGAACCATCAGCTTAAACTCCTTGCCTACAACAATTGCTTTTGCCAAGGCTTGTTTGCTTCGATCAAGTCGCCGACACCGCCGACAGCGAGAGCCTGCGTGGGACAGCTCGTGACTCGACTCCTGGACGTCGTCGACCTTCAGGGACCACGTGGCTGCAGAGTCAAGCTACACCTTCCTTCCTGTTTGCACCCGACATCGCCTGGTACCCACCTGGTGCCACGCTGGTCACTGGCTAGTGACTGTGAACACTGTCCCCTCTGCTTACAGGTCTTCAACATCTCCGATCCACTCTTGGATCCACTGCATCTCTTCCCGACCGACCGCCTGCAGCATCTTTGTCCCAGGCTCAACGGAACAGATAGAAGAAACCCGACGCACTTCGAGGCCTATGCACCCGCTTCCTGTGGGTGAGGTAAAGCTGGCACACCTGTGCCCAAGTGTAGTATTACATCTCTAGTGCCTGTGTTCCAAATCTTAAGTTCCTAGGTCATCCGGAAGATTCCTTTTGCAGTAACTTTGTACTTTTTACGCACCCATTGAAACCTATGGGAGCACGCGTGTGACTATTTGCTCTGCACACGCCACCCGTGGACCTCCTGGTCACTAACTAACGTTAGCTCCTTGTAGGCCCAGCGATTCTAGAGGCCCTAGGCCTTTTCCCTTTTCTGTTCGTGGTACTTATACCACTATTTTAGTATATGGTTCGAGTGGCCACCAGGGCCTATCCATATAAAGTGCAACTTCTGTGTATTCTGTGCTAATCTTGTTTGACGATTTGTGCTCCTGTGCTCATAAAGAGACTAGGGGTTACTTTGAGAAATAAATACACATATATTTTGAATATATATCTGTGTGGTGTCCTTTCATTGGTATAAAAGGGGGTTACTATTGGTAAAACAGCTTGCTTAACACGCATCACGAGTTTAGCCTCAAAGACTGCTTAGCCTACGCTACCACTAGGGCAGCTAGTCCGAAAAGGTTGACTTACAACCACACCATAAGGGTTGCTTGGCATGGTACAAGGTGGTCACTAGAACTAGTGAACAGCATATACCAGGCCAACTTCTCACAGTAGAGTAGCAAGATGTAAGCAGTTTGTCAGGGATTAGATTCTGTATTGTGCATGATGTCCATGGCTGTGTAGGTTTTGTGGCCTGTCAGTCTCCACGACGGCCACTGTGCCGCATGTGAATCCATTGTGTGTGTGTGTGCCATGTTGACCCAGACATTCCTTCCTTGACATGCACCTTTTGCATGGTTCCTTCCTGAGATCTTTGTCTTTGTGTGCTACTTGTGGCATTGTTTCCTTGACATGGCGCATGCTGCTGCAGGCCCTGCTGCAAGGGCACCCAGTGTCCACGCAAACGAGCTGGTGTCCATCATGGATTGCTTGCTGACATGTGCTATGCTGATCAGCAGCATCTGTGCCTCATGCGGCAGCACACTCTGCATCATGCACTAGATCCCCAGTTCCATCCACCTCTAGGCAAGAGGGAGACCATCCCCCAGGTCAACTGTGACATCTGTGTCTACTCCTACGGACATGTGCGTTAGAAATCCCATGATACTTGGCCACATCCAGGGTGCATCTGCACAGCTCTGCTACTACATCCGGCGACCAGGCCACATCAACGTCAAACAGAGATGGGGGGAGTGGATCACTGCCAGCTGCAGGATGACCTTCTCAATCCACACACACCCTCAGGATGCAGCCCACACCCACAACACAACCTTGTGGCACTGTGATCCAACACCCTATTGTGCCATCTCCATGCATCCAACCTTGGCTGGCCCACCATTCGCCACATCCGCCTGTCTCAAGCATGCAGGACATGGTTCTGCCACGTGTCTACACATACCTGGGACTCCCAGCACAGGACACTCCACATGATCCCTGACCTCTGCGCATGAGTGTTGCTCTTCTAAATAGGTCTGTGGGCACAGTTGTGCGGGCACCCCCTCAGCTGGTTGGGCCCATCACGGGTGAGTATGGTGCTCCATGTCTGTCTTGGATGGTACGTTGTGACCCATGTGTGTCCTGTGCCAGACTCAGACCCCAGGGTATGGTGGTTCGGAGTTAATTCAGAAATCAGGCATGGTTTGACTTTACAACACACACATGTAGTGGAATAATGCAAAATGACGGCATCATCTTGTGATTGTGATGAATTTTATTAGTGCTGGGGTACGTGTTTGGGGGGGTGACAAGAGGTGCTTGGCGGGAGTGTTGAATCCAAAGTTCACAGGGGGAGTTGGTGTCCTTGCCATTGACAGTCATCAGAGTCTGTGCAACAGTCTTTGTCAACATTGGTCAGACAGTGACCAGCAAGGCCATGTGGCAGAGAATGTCCTTTGCTGCTGTGCTGCTGTTGGGCCATAGGGCCAGGTGCCAGGCCAGGTGACCTGGGAGATGGTGATGTTCCGCTGACTCTCACGTTTTCTTGCGTGGACGACCCACCTTCCTGCGGGGACCCTCAGATGCCTGGCTTGACGGTGCAAGGGACGCTCCGTCAGATGATTCCTCCTCCTCCTCCCTCCCTGGGGCTGGTGCTGCTCTACGCCTGCTGGCACAGGGAGGGTTTGCCAGGCTTTGGGCGATCTGATGGAGGGATTGGCTCAGGTCCTTCTGCACCGCCAAGTGCTCTGCATGTCTTGTCTGGCATGATGCTCAACCTGCAGGGCCTTCATCTCATTGAGGGTCTCCACTACCTGGGCGATGCCTCTGGAGTCACGCCGGTATGCGTCCAGGATGGTTCTGACGTGTGCCATAGCCGGGTCCTGAGCCAACTGGGCAGGTTCGGGCCTCCGCCGTCCTCCACTCCCACCACCCCTGCCCACTTGCACCTGGCCTGCCGTTGTGGGCACATCGAGTCTCCGGGACCCCTGAGGGATGGCATTTGCGGTGTCGCCTGCCTCCTCCTGGGTGCCCGAAGAACCTTGTCCCTCCTGGACAGACTGGCTGCGTTGTTGTGTGCGGGCAGGGCTCCTGGGTGTCTCCTGGGATGTGGCAGGAATGGGGGTGGTGGTTGGCACAGTTGTACCTGATGCAGGTGCTGCAGGTGGTAGGACACCAGAGGGGCCAGGTTGGTCTGGGTCGTCGCTGGCGTTGGGGTCCTCTTCACGCAGAGCCTGGTCCTGTGAGTCTTCCCCCCCAGTGTTGGGAGGAGATCGACGACGTTGACCTGTGTGTGAGAGAGACCGTGTTAATTGTGTTACATGCGACATCCATGTTTCATTCTTTTTTGATTTGGCACAGTTCCTCTGGGTGGTTGGATTTGGCTAGCATTCCTCACACAGTGCACTTGTGCATGGGTATGTCCCTTGGCCACAGCTTTCGACACTTGACCTATGTGTGACACAATCTTAGTTGATGCATCTTTTGGGAACGCAGTCAGCAGTGTAGTGAGCGGGCGTAGCAAGCCATGCGGAGCCGCCTTATGTGTTGCACTGTACGTGGCCAAATGGTGTTTTTTCAATGCTATTTGAGAATACAGGTAGGTAACTTAACAATTTGTGACAGGGTTCTGACGAACACAGTGGGTAGGTATACTGGGTGTACGGTTCTGTTTGTGCCTGCAGCACGGATGTACTCGTGCCCAGATTGACACATAGCCTAGTGTTTATCAAAGGTTGAAGGGGGGTTAAGGCACTGCCAAACCTTGTCTACATGCACACAGTCCACCTGCTGATGAGCGGATATGGCCACACCACCCAAGGGTGATTTGGTCTCCCTCTGTCTCCCTTACTCCCTCCCTCTGTCAGCCTCCTCCCACTGTCCGTCTCCCTCTATCTCCCTTTCTCCCTCCCTCTATCAGCCTCCTCCCTCTGTCCATCTCCCTTTACTCCCTCCCTTTGTCAGCCTCCTCCCTCTGTCCCTCTCCCTTTCTCCCTCCCTCTGTCAGCCTCCTCCCTCTGTCCGTCTCCCTTTCTCCCTCCCTCTGTCAGCCTCCTCCCTCCCTCTGTCTGTCTCCCTGTGTCCACCTCTGTCTCTGTCCCTCTCTCTGCCCCTCTCCCTCCCTCTGTGTGTCACCCTCTGTCACCTCAGCCCAGCTTCCTGGGCACACGGAGTTTGCAGGTCTTGCAAAGGGCATTGGCTTGTTCATGTGGCTTTGTTTCTTCTCTGCGGGCACCCATTGGGCGGAGTGTGTAAGTCTGCACTGCTGCTGTGGCGGTGTGTGCTGACACTCTTTCAGTGTGCTGCGTCTTCATTGGCTGCTGTTATGTGCAAAATGTGCCTTCAGACCCATGTCGTCCTGCAACGCGGCCACCATTAGCAGGCAAAACAGTACTGTGTGGGGACACACTGTTGGTATGGCTGTGCCATAAGCCATATGGGCTGAGGGCATTGTTGTGTGCTTCAGAGTTGCTCTATGTCAGTTTTGAGGCCCACCCTCCCGGCATCGGGGACATCCTGTCTTGTGTTTGTGTTTTGTGTGGCCTGTGACTTGGCCTGGCCTTGCATGGGGCATGGGGCATGGAGGCGCTAGTGGCATGTGTGTGTTTTTGGAGTGTGGTTGTGTCCGGTTCTGGCTTTGTGGGGGTTGCGTGCATGATTGATATTTGGGTTGTATATGGCGTTCCCCCCATGTGAGGTGAGTTGTTTGTGTACTCACCAGGCTCTCGGACTCCTTCTAGTCCGTCACATGCCAACGGCTCCAGCGTGGTCATCACCTTCTCTTCCCAGGGATGGTAGTGTACCGGTCTGCGGGATGGCCCTCCTCCAGTGATGTTGGCCTGGTTGTGCTCGTCCGTCATTTTGCGGCGGACCGTCCTCCGCAGATCGTACCACCTGGCTTGGCACTCATGCCTGGTCCTTCTGGTGGACCCAACAGCATTCACGGAATTGACTATCCTCTCCCACATGGCATTTTTTTCTGATATGCTGGTCCGTCTGATCAATGTTCCGAAGAGCTGTGGCTCGACTCTGATGATTTCATCGACAAGGGCCTCCAGCTCGTCCTTTGTGAACTTTGGATTCTTGTTGGTGGGCATGGTGTGGGGTGTGGGTGTGGATGGTTGTGGGGGTGTGGGTGTGGATGGTTGTGGGTGTGTGGGTGTGGGTGTGTGTGTGTGTGAATGTGATGAGGGTGTGTTTGTGATGGTGGTTGTGTGAAGGAGTGCAAGTGTAAGGTGTATTGATGGTTGAAGTATGGTGCAGTGCGTTGTCTCTGGGGTCTGGCAGCAGTGGATCTGTTGCAAAGGATCATGGTTTGTGTGTGTTGGGCCTTTTTATTGGTCCATTTGTGGGTGTGGCTGTGTTTGAACTTTGGGTGGGTGTGTTATAAGGAGTGGTAGTGGTTTGGGCCTCTGTTTATCTGTTTGTCAGTTGCAAGTGAGTGTATAGGATGTATTTGGCCTTGTTGGATATGTTTTGTGGTGTTGTGTGCCTCGGATTGACTGTCCTTGTGTTTTTTTGGTTAGTTCTGGTTCAGTAGGAGTGTTTTTTGCGTCTGTACGGTGCGTACATGGGCCATGTTGTTGTACAGTGCTGTCCTTTGCTATGGCTTAGTACGGCTCGTACATGCCCGATGTTGGGTGAGGGTGCTGGTGTGTGGGCCTGGGGTAGGGTGCGTGCGAACACGGGTGGGGTGGGGGTTCGGTCCGTACATACACTGGTGGGGTGGGGGTACGGTCCGTACATACACGGGGGGGGGTACGGTCCGTACATACACGGGTGGGGGTACGGTCCGTACATACACGGGTGGGGTGTTGGCACGCTCCATTCATACACGGGTGGGGGTACAGTCCGTACGTACACGGGTGGGGGTATGGTCTGTACATACACTGGTGGGGTGGGGGTACGGTCCGTACATACATGGGTGGGGGGTACGGTCCGTACATACACGGGTGGGGTGGGGGTACGGTCCGTACATACACGGGTGGGGTGTTGGTACGCTCCAGTCATACACGGGTGGGGGTACGGTCCGTACGTACACTGGTGGGGTGGGGGTACGGTCCGTACATACACTGGTGGGGTGGGGGTATGGTCTGTACATACACGGGTGGGGTGGGGGTACGGTCCGTACATACACTGGTGGGGTGGGGGTACGGTCCGTACATACACTGGTGGGGTGGGGGTACGGTCCGTACATACACTGGTGGGGTGGGGGTACGGTCCGTACATACACGGGGGGTACGGTCCGTACATACACGGGTGGGGTGTTGGTACGCTCCATTCATACACGGGTGGGGGTACGGTCCGTACGTGCACGGGTGGGGGGTACGGTCCGTACATACACGGGTGGGGGGTACGGTCCGTACATACACGGGTGGGGTGTTGGTACGCTCCATTCATACACAGGTGGGGGTACGGTCCGTATGTGCACGGGTGGGGTGGGGGTGCGGTGATCGTACTAGCGCGGTCGGACTTCATTTTTCCGACTCGTACGGTAAATCGTCCGGGGCTGTGTCGGACACATTTTCCGACCCGAGGACGTGTGGGGGAGTTTTCCGGATGTGATTCGTATGGAGTTTTTCCCATGCGAATCGTACTTGGCAGTTTGTACGGTACTTGTGCGACTCGTACGTAAAAAAATACGGATGCGAGTTGCACAGTATTTTTTTTTCCCGGATCGGAATCGGCACCACAGTGTCTTTTCCAAACCAGCAGTTTTAGCTAAATGCATCCGGAATTTAGGGGTGAGATGGGAGACAGATCTCTCCCTCTCAGCTCAAATCCAGCAAGTCTCTGCAACTTGTTTTAGTAAATTAAAAAACCTAAGGAAAATTCTGCATTGCTTACCTGAAGACTGCCGTAAAACGGTAGTTCATGCAACAGTCACTTCGAGGCTGGACTATGCAAATGCCCTGTACCTTGGCCTTCCTAAATATGCGATTCATCGACTCCAGATAGTACAGAATGCGGCTGCGAGACTGGTCTGCCGCCGGCCTTTTCGAGACCATGTCTCTCCGCATCTCCTGAGACTACACTGGCTGCCAGTTGAGAAGAGAATTATTTTTAAGGCTATGACCCTGTCCTACAGGGCTCTAAGAGGCAGGTGCCCGAGCTATCTGGAAGACAGACTACGCCCCTACAAACAGTCCCGCGCACTGCGTTCTAACGCCCAAAATCTGCTCCACTCTTTCCACTTTAGGAAAGCCCGTCTGGGGGGCAGAACCTTCTCGGTTAGAGCGGCCACACTGTGGAACTCCCTGCCAGGTCACCTTCACCTGGCTAACACAGAACTTGTTTTCCGGAAAGCCCTAAAGACCTGGCTGTTCAAGTCAGACTAAGATAACAGGGGTGGTTGTTGACCCTTCTTTGCCTGTGCTATTGCCTGATGTTTTCAGCGCCGGGACGCCCCTGTTTGGGGTAGCTGTCGCGCTCTATAAGCTTCTGTATTATTATTATTAAACAATCTAGTTTTGATCTCAACTTACCCGTCAAAATAATAGTGATTCCTTCGTATAGTATTTTATCGATGGCTTCCATTTTTACAATTTCTTCATTTTCCAATTTTAATAATTCTTCGTTGAATATTGAACACTCACGCAGTGTCGGCATTAAGCAAATCACTGACTTAGTTTTATCAATTTCCACGTACACTTTTGAAGCAACTGCATTTTCATTTGGAAAGACATTGCAAAGTAATCGACTCTCCAAAGCTTCTTTCCCTTTTTTTGAAAGAATTCCAATTCTTATATCTTGAAGATTACTTCCATATTTAGCATCATTTGCCTATCGCATATTTGTTGTCAGTTCTTTGTATTCAAAATTACTCCAAATGTTCACATTACCAACACTGCCAAGAGACTTTCTGGTATCTTCATGGGCAAGTGTTTTAAATACCGGTTGTCCTTTTACCGGTGTCAGTTGCAGTAGATCTCCAAAAACTATGACGTGTTTTCCTCCAAATAACACGTCATACTCTGTTTTAAGAATTTGCTGCATTCTTAAATGCACAAAGGCAAGCATCAAGTTTGAAACCATGCTCACCTCATCAATAATGAGAAGTTTTATTTTCTTCAGCACTCTTGAAACTTCACAACAAGCTTCTCCAGATAGCTTGTGGTATTCCAATTTGTTCTCATGCTCTACTGGCAGCATTAGTAAACGATGTAAAGTAATTCCTTTAATGTTATGTGCTACCAACCCAGTTGGAGCAGTGACAACACAAGACAAATGCGACTCAGTTGTTTTTTGCAGATAACTTGTCATTACTTTAATTAAGAAACTCTTTCCTGTTCCAGCTTGACCACTCACATACATTCGGAGAGGTTGAAATGATATACATGAGCACACTCTCTTTTCATGAAGTAATCCATGGTCAATCTGCTCTTTCACTTGCTGATATATTTGTTTCTGTTCAACATTTTGGTGCCGATTCCGATCCGGCAAAATAAATTTGCGTACGACTCGTATCTGTATATTTTCACGTACGAATCGTACAAGTACCGTACAAACTGCGAAGTACGATTCGTACGTGAAAAATACATACGAATTGCATCGGGAAAAGGGTACGAGAGGGAGCCGGAAATGTTTACGTCCGAATAGCGTCGGGAAAAGTGTACGATAGGGAGCCGGACATTTTTACGTGCAAATCGTAAAACAGCCCCGCACCTGTATGCACCGTACCCCAACACAGTACCCCAGCCCCGTACCTGTACGCACCGTACCCCAACACCGTACTCCAGCCCCCCACATGTACGCGCCGCACCCTAGGCCCATACCCCAGCCCCGTACCTGTACGCACCGTACCCCAACACCGTAGCCCAGCCCCACACCTGTACGTACCGTACCCCAACACTGTACCCCAGACTGCCACCTGTACGCGCCGCACCCTAGGCCCGTACCCCAGCCCCGTACCTGTACGCACCGTACCCCAACACCGTACCCCAGCACCCTCACCCAGCATCGCGTATGTACGGACCTTACCTACGCGAAAAAGACTCGTAAAGAACCAGGATACTGTAAAACAGCACAAGGAGGGTCAATTCGACTCGCACAACACAACAAAACACGTCTACATGACAAAATACATCTCAATGACTGACCTGGCACATCCAAACAGGCAAACAGAGGCCCTAAGTCACAACCACCTCTTATAACACACCCACCAAAATTTCAAACACAGCCACACCCACAAATGGACCAATAAAAAGGGCACACACACACACAACCCATGAGCCTTTGCAACAGACCCACTGCTGACAGACCCCACAGACAAACAACTGCACCTTACTTACACCTTAACTACATCCTCACTTACACACCTTCACACAACATCCTTCACAAACACCCCCTCTTCACATTCACACACACACCGTCACATTCACACCCACACACCCACAACCATCCACACCCACACCCCACATCATGCCCACAGACAAGAATCCAAAGTTCACAAGGGCGGAGCTGGACCTCCTTGTCAACGAAGTCATCAGAGTCGAGCCACAGCTGTTTGGAACATTGGTCAGACAGACCAGCATAGCCCAAAAAACTAGCCTGTGGCAGAGGATCGTCGATAAGGTGAATGTTGTTGCGCCCATCCGAAGGACCAGGTATGAATGCCAAGCCAGGTGGTACGATCTGCGCAGGGCAGTCAAGAGGAAACTTAATGAGGAATACGCCCAGAGTAACATCACTGGAGGTGGGTTGCCCCGCAGACCCGTGCATTACCATCCCTGGGAGGAGAAGGTGATGGCCATGCTTCCGCCGGTGGGAGTACACGGAGTCGAAGGAGTCGCAGAGCCTGGTGAGTACACAAACAACTCACGTAACATGGGGGGGAATAGCATCCACACCACAAATACACCAAATGCACGCAACTTCCCCCAAGCCCTCACCGCACAAAACCACACTCAAAAACCACGCTCATGCCACTAACGTCTCCATGCCCCATTCACAAATAAAGGCAATGCCATGTCTCAGGCCACACCAACCACAAAGCCAAGACTGGATGTCCGGGATGCTGGGAGGGTGGGGCTCACACAACACATTGTGCAACTAAGAAACAGACACCAATGCCCTCAGCCCATATGGCCTAGGTACATACCCATGCACCATGCCCAATGCACATGGACTGGCAAAGTACTGACAAGGTAGATGACACTTGGCCCTGCTGTAGGCAGCACAAGGCCCTCCTGTGACCACTGTACACTCAAACACCAACTCCACAAGCTCAGATATCTAGCACAGGAACTCACACTCACTGTCATGCCAGCATGCACCATGAGGGGACAGACACATCACCTGGGAGACCCAATGACAAATCACACTACACCCAACAGCAGGCCCGGTCACACACCCCCCCTCACACAAGCACACACCCCCGGGGCAGGCAACGGATTTACCCACTCTCACAATGGACATGTGACACAACAAGACCAATCCATAGCCAAATAAGCATCCTAGCCAAATTTCTACTGGTCAAACACTCAGGAGAACATATCAATCTGTCCCCCGCAACATACCCATCCCCAAGTGTACATTGAGAGGAATGCTAGGCACATCCAACTACCTGGAGGAACTGTGACAACTAGAATATGTATGAAACATGGATGTGGCATGAAACAGCATTAACATTGTCTCTCTCTCACACACAGGGCAACGTCATCGACCTCCCCCCAACAATGGGGGGGAACAATCACAGTCCCAGGCTCAGCGTGAAGATGATCCCACCGGCAGCGACGACTCTCACCACTCCGTGGATGACCCCGACCAACCTGGCCCCTCTGGTGCCCAAGCCCCTGCAGCACCTGCGTCAGGTACATCTGTGCCAACCCCCACCCCCATTCCTGCCACATCCCAGGAGACACCCAGGAGCCCTGCTCGCACTGAACAACAGAGCCAGTCTGACCAGGAGGGACAAGGTTCTCCGGTCACCCAGGAGGAGACAGACAACCCCGCAAATGCCATCCCTCAGGGGTCCCGTAGACCCGATGTGCCCACAACGGCAGGCCAGGCTTGTGTGGGCAGGGGTGGTGGGAGTGGAGGCAGGCGGAGGCGAGAACCTGACCAGCCAGCTGAGGGAACCGGTATGTCACACATACGCCACATCCTGGACACATACCGGCGTGACACCAGGGGTATCAGCCAGGTAGTGTCGAGCCTCACAGAGATGAAGGGGACCCTCGATGAGATGAAGAACCTGCAGGCCGAGCAACATGCCAGTCAACAACAACACCAAGGACGGATGGAGGCAAGACTGGCTGAGCTCCTGGCGGTGCAAACGGACATGAGCCGTTCACTCCGTCGGATCGCCGACAACATGGGCAACCCTCCCTGTGCCACCAGGCGAAGACCACCACCAGCCACAGGGAGGGAGGAGGAGGAGGATTCGTCCGACGGAGCATCACAGACATCGTCAAGGCCTGCATCTGAGGGTCCCCCCAGGAAGGTGGGTCATCCACAGAAAAGACCGTGAGAGTCAGCGGACCATCCACATCTCCCAGGTCACCTGGCCTGGCACCTGGCCCTCTGGTGCAACAGCAGCACCTCATCCAATGACATTCTCTGCCACATGGACTTGCTGGTCACAGTCTGACCAATGATGACCAACACTGTGGTCTGGACTCTGATGACTTCCAAAGCAAAGGATACCATCTCCCCCTGTGAACTTTGGATTCTATGCACCCGGTAGAGCACCTTAGTTCATCTACCAAAAGACTTACCCCACCATGAATAAAAACTTTATTTTGTCATGAGATGTTGCTGTCATTTTGCATTAGTCCACAACATATGTGTGTGTAAATGTCAAACTATGCCTGAGTGTTGAACTAACTCCACCCATCCATACCCTGGGATCTGAGTCTGGTACAGGACACACATGGGTCACAATGTATCATTCAATGCAGACATGGAGCACAATACTCACCTGTGATGGCCTCAAGCTGCTGAGGGGGGGCTTGCAATACTGTGCGGACAGACCTATTTGTAAGAGTATCATTAAGGCGTAGAGGTCATGCCTCATACGGAGGTTCCCGGGGAGGGAGTCCCAGGTATGTGTTCCCAGGTGGGAGAACTATGTCCTGCATGCTGGAGTATGGTGGATCTGAAAAATGGTGGCCAGGTCAAGGTTGGATGCACAGAGATGGCACTACGGGGTCTCGGATGACAGTGGTACAAGGTTGGTTTTGGGTCTGGGTTGTGGCCTGCCTCCTGAGTGTGGGCGGGGAGTCTGAAGGTCATCCTACAGCACACAGTGATCCACTGCAGCTATCTCTGCTGGACGGTGATGTGGCTGGGGCACGGGATGTTGCAGCTGAGGTGTGCAGATGCAGCCTGGATGTGGACAAGTTTCCCTGGAGTTTGGATGTGGCTGCTCTGTAGAGGGCAGGGCAGTATTTGACACGGATGTTGTTGTGGACCTGGGGGAGGGTCCGTCTTTCCTTGGAGTGGATCTATCTGGGGATCATGTGTATAATTTAGAGGGTGTTGCAGTCTGAGGCACAGATGCTGGTGATTACCATGGCAAATGTGAGCAAGCAATCCATGATGCACACCATCTTGTATGCGTGGACACTGGGTGCTTGTGCAGGGCTTTTGCGGGTGGGACACAAGTAGTTGACCCAGCTGTAAGGGGACAATCCTCAGATGTTGACCTCAGTCCTGTACAAGTCCTGCCTCAGGTGGCTGATGTTCTGCCATTCATCAATGGATCTCATGTAATCTTGAATATTGGAACTGGCAATGTCTGCGTCCTTGGTGAGGGTGAGGAGCACCTGGCTGTCAATGGCATACGAGTTGATGATGAGGTTGTGTGCGCATGTGATGGTGGAGAGGGGGGTCCTGGACACATTGTAGGTTGACACGCTGAGAGATGATACCTGTGCCATGTGCCTGACGACGACACCATACTACATGCAGAAGCCTTGAGTCCCACTCCCATGGCCTTGCTGGGGTACAGAGCCGGTGGGGAGTAGGAGGGACATGACCTGGTTGGTGTGACAGGGCCTGGAAGACGTGGCAGTGCTGTGAAGGCAGTCGGAGTTGCACACTCATCATGCAAAGGTGTTGTGTGTGCGCTTAGTGTATGCCTGAGAGCAGGCGGGAGATTTGTGGATGGACATTGCTTGGAGGGTGTCTGCAACATCACACTGTAGTGTGATGTGGGTCATGCAAGGACCTGAGGCTCGTGCAATGTGCACGTTGCATGTGCAGACGGTCCAGCCTTTGGCACCGCGTGGCCGCAACTGTGGCACAGACAAGCTGATGATAGCCAAAATAATGGGTTGAGGGAGGAAGGGAGAAGCATCTGTGATGTGTGTGTGTTGCCAAATCCGGAAACTTTGTGTGCCTTTGCTGCAGGGTCAGCAACAGCAGGTGGCATGTCCTGGAAACTATGCCACAAGTTCCACCCAAAGACTAGGATGTCAGAAAGGACCACTGCAACAGGTGTATGTAAAGGAAGGAGTGTCCGGTTTTCCATGGCACACCCAGAGACAAAGGATGCACAATCACCAAAGATGACTGACACCGGATCATGAAACTTAAGGCCGAGCTGCGCACAGGAAACACACCCTCAGCAGGTGTTGACGGCTCGTTGTGGGGACCAACATGCCAAAACACATACACAGCCAAGGACTCCATGCACAATAGAGAATCAAATACATGAAGAACAGCATGCAGGTTGCTAATCTACACATAGACTCATATGCACAATCTTTGACAACTATGCCAGAGATGCCGCATGCACAGTGGCAAGAGACCTGAATTGACAGAGATGAGGCACCTTGGAGGGTGAGGAACACCTTTATTACTCAGCCTCACACCTATGGAAATGCATCAATATGAACAGACACACAGGTCTTTTGGATGAACATGTGGGACCTACACTGGACACCCCCTTCACACCACAGATGCTGTAAATCCATTGGACTGGCACACAAGTGAAGGGGGTGAGCCAAACATCCCCTGCTGCACACTGAGAGGCTGCAATTCCCCATTGAGCCTCTTATGGGGATGTCCCACACTATGTCCACCCGTAGCATCCCGTATGTTTCATAGGGAAGTTTTACACACATTGATGCCTTCATCACAATCCACAATCCCATTACAGATGACTGTCACGAAGTGTGACTATCAATTCATGTGAGTCATGCTACATGTCATGTGCCCCATGGTGAGTCGACATGTATGCATAGTGACAAAACCTGCATAGGAGCAGTGCCCACACATTCCAAACAAATACCACACCCAAAATGGCTTGCTGCAATCCTTACCCAAAGGAGACATCTCACCATGTCCGTGCATGTAACGCTGATTCAGCACACGTTGCAATACTCATGAGGAATAGCAGGAGCACAACGATGCCACGAGCAGACAGCATGCGCAACTACCTGGGGATGACAGACACACAAGAAGTCAGGAAAAAGATAGTCATCCACATGCATGGTCATGTACTCTACATGAATAAGGTTGACACCATGCTAGTTGAAAACTGAGTGTGTAAGCTAAAATGTGTGGAATGACATCATCACTCGAGTGACACATCAGAACACACCTCAAAGTCACTAAGCATGCAGTCAGCTGGACACACACATTGCAACACATGCCACGCAAGGCTCCAAGCGTGCACACTCAGACCCAGGTACTCACCATTATGAGAAGAAGTTGCGTATGAGTCCTCCTCCTCCTCATCCTCCTCACTTACCTCGTGACCAAGGCCTTCATCCTCCACGGGTGGATGTTCCTGCTCATCGGGATCCAGGATGAGTGGCACAGCTTTCTCCACTACCATGTTGTGCAGCATGCAGCACACGAGTAAGATTTTGTAGACCTTCACCGGTGCATATGGGAGGGACCCGCCTGTCTTGTGGAGGCACCGGAATCCGCTCTTCAGGAGGCCAAACGTCCTCTCAATCACTCGCCTGGTCTCCCCATGGGCGTTGTTGTAACGTGATCTGCAGTTGTTCTGGGGTTGCGGAGAGGCGTCACCAGCCATGGCATGTTGGGATAGCCAGAGTCCCCTACATGGAAACATGTAAAGAAGTGGGTCAGGAGATGCTGTAACATACAAAGATACCGCTAAATACAGGACAAGCAGAGTATACCCCCCAACAAGACATGCTCGTTCGTTGTGCAGCCACAGCATCATTTGTGGCACCCTGCTACGCCTCATGATGTAGGCATCGTGTGCTGACCCTGGAAAACGTGCACAGACATGGGAAATCAGCATGTTAGCAAGACACACCACAAGGGCATTGATGGAGTGATAATGTTTTTGGTTTCGATAGGCTACGTCCTGTGCCTGTGGTGGTACCAAAGCCACATGCGTCCCATCAATGGACCCAATTACATGGGGCATCCCTCCCAGGGCATAGAACTCACCCTTGATACCTGTCAACTGCTCAGGAGTTGGAAAATGGATGAAATCATCCAGGTGCTCCAACATGGCTTCTAAAACATCATGAAGGACACGGCTGAACATGGTCTGGGACATGCCACCCACATCAGCGATGGTGAATTGAAAGGTACCGGTGGCAAAAAAATGTAGGGCTGCCATCACCTTCATCTTGGGTGTCAGCGCAGTAGGATACCTGTGTCGCGGTTGGAGGTGTTGTTCAAGCTTTGCGGTCAAGTCCTCAATGAACTGTTGCGAAAAGCGGTAACGTCTTAGGCAGTCACGTTCCCTCATGGCAGCCAAGTCTGGCATTGGTCGGGGGAGAGGCGATGCCCTGCAGATAATTGGAAGTTAGAACGAAGAGTGAGTACCTAACGACATCAATGTCAATGAACTGAGCACATGCTCAACTGCTAATACACATCAGCGAAATACAGAGTCAGGTCTGTGCTACACATCCAGAACACGTATGGCAGCCAGGTGATACTCCTACGACAAGCCAGCTACACCCGTTGGAAGTCACGTTCTACATGACATGGACCGGAACTAGCTGTGGGCCAGTGTAAGTGAACAGCCAGAGATATCACAGGAGTGACATACATCCACAAATCGGCATTGGAAGGATGTCATCTCATACAGACTGCTGGCGGCAAGCTAGACGCACAGGTCACATGCCATTGGAAATGTACAGATCACACACATAGCAATGAAGGGGTACACGTGAAACAGGAAAACACAGACATGGATACGGCGCAGATATGTCCTCATGTCATAAAATCATCTTTGAAGCATCCAGACACACGTAACGTGTGAATCCACATGTGGCATGGTGTGCGTATATGTGTGCCATGCCCATCTACACACAGACATGTTGGATGCAGCAACAGCAGATGCATTTGACGGAACAACACCAGCAAGCTCATGGGAACACATGACACACACAGGACATGTTCACATCGGGGCACGCTGTTACTTAGATGTCAGGTGTTAGTGTCCCTGTCCCTGGCATCAGGGGACATTTGCGGGTGTTGGTGACTGTGCCATACCAGTGATGCAGTGCGTGACACGTTTGTACTACATGCACACATGTGCATTGTGGGAAGGGGAAGTGTGCCACATACTGCCCCATCACACATGACATGTGTACACAGGTCATCACACATCTATTGTGCTAAAACATGAGGAGACATGTGCCACATCACTGCCTGACACACCTGGGCCCTGCACATGTAGGACTGGAATGACTATGACTTGATGTACAGCTGTGCACGAGTCTGACACCTTCATTCCATTTGTGTGCGCCTCCTATCACCTGTGTAAGCTGTGAAGCGCACCGTACACAGGCTCTGAGGGCGTGTGAAAGGTCCGTATCATCACACTGTTGTTCCCGCCGGAGTACAGGTGTGTGTACGGACCGTACACACGTACGTGTATGACCAGTGTGCACATGTACGTTTATGCCCTGGTAGTCCACGTACGTATACACACTGGTCATACACGTACGTGTACGCCCTGGTAGTCCACGTACATGTTCACACTGGTTGTACACGTACGTGTATGCCCTGGTAGTCCCCTGGTAGTCCACGTACGTGTACACACTGGTCGTACACGTATGTGGACTACCAGGGCATCCACGTACGTGTACGCCCTGGTAGTCCATGTACGTGTACGCCCTGGTAGTCCACGTACGTGTACACACTAGTCGTACACGTATGTGGACTACCAGGGCGTCCACGTACGTGTACACACTGGTAGTCCATGTACGTGTACACACTGGTCGTACACGTACGTGTACGCCCTGGTAGTCCACGTACGTGTACGCCCTGGTAGTCCACGTATGTGTACACACTGGTCGTACACGTACGTGGACTACCAGGACGTCCACGTACGTGTACACCCTGGTAGTCCACGTACGTGTACACACTGGTCGTACACGTACGTGTACGCCCTGGTAGTCCACGTACGTGTACACACTGGTCGTATACGTACGTGGACTACCAGGGCGTCCACGTACGTGTACACACTGGTCGTACACGTATGTGGACTACCAGGGCGTCCACATATGTGTACACACTGGTAGTCCACGTACGTGTACACACTGGTCGTACATGTATGCCCTGGTAGTCCACGTACATGTACGCCCTGGTAGTCCACGTACGTGTACACACTGGTCGTACACCTACGTGGACTACCAGGGTGTCCACGTACGTGAACGTTCTGGTAGTCCACGTACATGTACACACTGGTCGTACACGTACGTGGACTACCAGGGCGTCCACATACGTATATGTCCTGGTAGTCCACGTACGTGTACACACTGGTCGTACACGTACGTGGACTACCAGGGCGTCCAAGTACGTGTACGCCCTGGTAGTCCACGTACGTGTACGCCCTGGTAGTCCACGTATGTGTACACACTGGTCGTACACGTACGTGGACTACCAGGGCGTCCACATACGTGTACACACTGGTAGTCCACGTATGTGTACACACTGGTCGTACACGTACGTGTATGCCCTGGTAGTCCACGTACGTGTACGCCCTGGTAGTCCCCTGGTAGTCCACGTACGTGTACACACTGGTCGTACACGTACGTGGCTAACGCAATGTGCAACTGGTGCGGTAGGAGTACGTGTGATACGCACCCTACCTGTGTGTGGATAGCTAAATTACGTAGGGACACATGAGGGACAAGTATTGGGGCCTAAATGCATGCTGGTTGTCATGGATACCGATTTTCAAGTTCAAATTTTCGATCATGTGGCCTGGAATAGGCAGTTGGCAACTAAATACATTGTTGCAAAGTGGTTGTTGACTTCACATCATGCTCAAATTTTGAACCATGCAAAGGCCCTCACTTGGGTATGTTTAAAGGGATTGGAGGAAACGTAGGATGCAAATGAGACTGACCAATGACTCTGTACTCCTGTAAATGAAACTGCCCAGCAAGGCTGATATAAGTCAGCCAGAACCCATGAGAGGGCACTTGCCTGCACTACCTTACACTCGACACCACTGCTGCTGCTTGTGATTCCTCTGGGAACATGTCAGGGACTGTGGAGAGGGCCCAGCCTTTCAGCCATGAGGAGAATGAGGCATTGCTGGATGTCATCCTCCCACATTACACCAACCTGTATGGGATACCAGGGGAGCAGGTGAGTGCTGACTCCACTAGCTTTGACAGTGCCCCTTTTTTGTGACTGTCACTTCTGGCATTGTGTCCAGGTGTGACAGACATGCAATGGTTTTTAGTGTGGGTCCCATGGGGGGGGGAATGGCTTATGTCTCCCATGCAGAGCATGATGTAGTTCCTGTGTGCACTCCTCACTTGCATTGTGCTTACTGTGACATTCACTGCATAGTGCATGGCACATTCAGCCTACCCAATCCTTATGCCGAATTTTGTCCTATTGTCCTGAGCTGATTCCCTAGCCCCCCCGGTGTGACAGGTGACTGTACCCACAGATGTGTGTGAGTTGAGTGGAGCTGTGCTGAGTGTCCAAATGATGTGTATGCCCCCTGGACATTGATGTGTGTGAATGTTCCTTGTCATGTGGGTGAGTGTCTATGTGGAGTGTTGCACCCCAGCTGCATGGAGGAGGCAACAGCTTCACCCATCTGAGGGGTTTAAGTATGCCGTGCAGAGTGTCTCACTTGCTGAGCTAGCACCACACCTGTGACACCCCACAGGTAAGTGGCACATGTGCAGAGTGAGGTTTGTATCTGCTGTTGCCAATGGCAGGTGATTGATCTGTGCCTGTGTGTGTCTGTGTACTCTGCTGAGGTTGCGTCAGTGGCCTGCGGCATGTGACTGCTTGGAGGTGCTGTCCATCAGCCTGGTGTTGCATGTGATGCACAGCGTGTGGCATGATCATGGAGTGTGTTGCACCCCTCATGCCACCTATGTACTTTCAATGCCATGTCCTGCTTTGGGGCTTCCACATAGGCTAATTTCCCTATGAGAAAGGTGCAATTGGTTGCCAGCATAATATGCCCTGTTCTAAAGATCAAAGATGTTCAAATGTGTGTCTCTGTGACATGGAGCAGGTGTAGTGATGTTGTCTCACTTTGTCATCCTCACAGGTAACCGCCTACGCCAAGGGGGAGATATGGAAGCAGGCCGTCAGGGCCGTGAGATCTGTGGCGGGTCGCAGTCGGCGCCTCGCCCAGGTGAGGAAACGCTGGCAGGACATCTGGTGCTTGACCCGGAGGATCGCCCGCTGGCAGCTCAAGGACTCACCTCCACACAAGCACGGCAGGGGCCGACGACTGACCCAACAGATGAAGCGTGTCCTGGCGGTGGTCTTCCCTGAGTTGGATAGGCGGTTACAGGAGTTGCAGCAGCAGGAAGGGGGTAGGTACATGTGTGTTTGTTGTGTGTCACCAGCTTTTGGAAGTGCTCTGTTGCCTGGATACACAGCAAGGGTTAATTTGTGCAGTGCATATCATGTTCTCCAAAGTCAAACGGGTCTGTTCCTCCTCCCTTCCCCTAAATGACATGTGTTCCCTGGTCTGTGTATAATCACTATTGCACATGGTCATCTAGGCTGCCAGTTAATCCAAGTGCACATTGCTTTCTGCATCATGTGGGGGGGGGGGGGTCTGAGACATGTGTTGTTACCTTGCCTGTGCCCTGTCCTGTACAGTCATTTGGGTGTCCATGTTAGTTGGCACTGATGCTGAGTCTCAACATAGGAGTGTGAGTTTTCAAATGAACAGACTTGCAGCATGCATTAACAATGTTGTGGCCTCAGACGTGATGAGCATAGTGCAGGGACGGTAGCTCAGGTTACAGTCAGATAATTCCAGGACAATGGAGCTGTGTTCCCACTACAGTCCCCTAAGACACCCTTGCCTATGAATCATGTGTGTCATCCAACACTGTGCCCATTCTCTGTGTGTTCAGCATAGTTTGGCCTCTGTGGCATAGTTCCCTGCCCTCATTTGTATTTCTCTGAAGTGTGCTACATGTGCCCATTGTACATGCTGACCCCATTTAGCTTGTGCATCCTCACACTGGGCAGTGCCCGTGTGTCTATGTACAACTATCTGTTGATGGTTGTTGGTCACAAATATGTGTTGGCAGCCTCACGAGGTGATGTGGAGTACATTTAGGAATTCGTGATGCACATTGGAGTAAACGC
Source organism: Triturus cristatus (assembly GCF_964204655.1). Classification (NCBI taxonomy): domain Eukaryota; kingdom Metazoa; phylum Chordata; class Amphibia; order Caudata; family Salamandridae; genus Triturus; species Triturus cristatus. Next base: position 1,271,646,061 of record NC_140579.1, read on the forward strand.
AGATTAAGAGGTGTCACTTCTTGATCTGTCTCAATCACATTGTCTCAGGTATGGGGGGTTTGTGCGGGCAAGGCATACATGTCCAAACCTTATGTCTCCTTGCCGTGTCTGACCTGTGTGTGATAATTGTCTGGACAGACACTCAACATGCAGTGACCCAGTCAGATTTTGCTGGGTTTAATGTTTGTGATTTGCAGCATGTGTCAAAAATGGAAATACATGGCTCATGCTCATCCATTTTTGCCACCAGTGTGTGGTCGAGATGCTATGTAGTTTGGTCTGTGTGTGCTGACATCTGTGTGGACATTCTTGCTTGCCATGAGGGTGTCTCCTCAGTGCAGGTGCTCCTTATCCAGACACATTGCAGGCCCATTAGCTAATGCATTGTCCTGTGTTTGGACATGTGTGCCACTCCACATGACAGGCAGTGGGTCAGATGTGTTGCCAACTGTGTCATCATGGTACGGATGGCCATGTGACAGGTGGCATGATTCAAGTGTTCAGTCAATAAGTATAGTACCTTGGCACTGACTACACTTGTCAGCATGTCTGCATTTTTCCTATGCTTCTTTTTGCTAGTTGGTTGTGAAGGACAATATTGTGCCTGCATGACAGATGTCTCCCAGGGAAGTGCAAAAGAAAGTACTTTTACACTTTCCGTGGACACGCAGGCACATTTCACTGGAAGGCACAGTTTGATTACCACTTGTCTTCTGAATATACATATCCATGTTCACACAGTGTGTTTGCATGTGTGTAAGTCCTTGGTTGTTGCTGATTCGAACTTACGAGTGTCAAGTCATCCAGACCACCGTGGTGCCATGGATATGTACTTACTTATACACCATTTATTATTTACAGTGGCTTTTTAGAAATCGGCAGCCAGCTCATACAATGACTGTGTAAAAGTATTTTTGTGTGCACATCATTGTGTGACTTCTGTCATGCAGGCAGATGTGTCTTCTGTTCACAAAGTGTCACATTCACACATTCTAAACATGTACATTGTGTAAAGTGTTGTGAGTCCCAAGGGTTTGCAATGTTTTTGGCTATGGTTTCCTAAGTACTCGCAGGTTTCAGAGTGTGGGGACACCTTCAGTATTGAGGGGTGTTATTTGGCCTTGGGTGCACCAATACTGTTTCATTCACAGTGAACAAGAGGTGGCATGGATTAATATTTTTGCTGTGCTCAACTGTCCCCAGACACTAGCTTCTCAGTATAATTCGATATCAAGTTATTTGCTGTTGTGTCATGATCTTCATTGTTTCCAAGTGTCATGGTGGGTCAACCAACTGGGGAGTGCAGGGTTACATATGTGCGGACTATTCTAGATGTTACTCATGATGCATTTCCTGATATGCACTGTGACATTTTAATTGTGACTCATGTGTCTGTTGTATACAGTTGACTGATTATTTTCTGTCTCTTCACCTTGCCCACAGCATCATCGGAGGACACCGAGGGAGACACCTGCACGGACGTGGAGGAGGGATCCAGCACCGCTGCCACCACTGCTGCGGAGTCTGCGGGAGCAAGTGGCACGGAGGGCGAGGGGAGTCAGGCAGAGGACCTGTCTAGTGACTACACTGACTACGACGCAGACGGGTCCGATGCTGAACTCCTCGAGGGGGCGGAGGCTCCTACGATACCTGGCAGCAGCACTACATCTGTCACCGCCCCCTCCATTCCTATCACCACCCTCCCAGTTGCTCCGGTCCCTTCTGTCCGTGCTAGGCAACACCGTGTCTCCTTCGTGCCAGGCACTGCACCCCCTGCCCCTGTCCCCCTTGCTGCCCTCACTGCAGAGTCTGTGGACATTCTGCGACAGTTGCAGGTTGGACAGACATCGCTGCTGAATGTCCTCCATGGCCAGTGCTGAATGATGACGCAGATGGTGTCGTACATGGAGGGCATGTCATCAGCGATGTCTGACCAACGGATGTTGCTGAGGTCCATGGACTCTTCACTGACGGCAGCAGTGAGTCTCCTGCAGTGCTTCGTCACCCCCCCTACCCCTGCACCATCCACACTTCCCACTCCCATACCTGTCCCAAGCACACACAGACATTCACAAGCACGCACCCCACCAGACACAGCCAGCACACCACCACGTAAGGGCAAGCGCACTCCTCCTGGCACGCACACTCAGGGGGATGAGGGCACACCCACTGGGTCTGGGGCACACAGGCATACACGCAGCCACAGTCCCAGGCCGCATGGTGCACTAACCAGTCCCTCCAAAGGCACTCCCCTCGGCTCCCCTACCACACCTCCAGAGAAAGAGGCCTACTTGGCTGTGCTGGGCCTCAGCCCCTCTGTCTCTCCAGCCCACAAACGGGGACGGCTCTCCACGGGTAGGGGAGTTGAGCCCCCCCTTTCCCCCCCTCCCCCAGTAGCGCTGCACCCCATCACTCCGACCCACCCCCCTCCTTTGAGGCTGTGTTGTCTTCGGGTGAAGGGGAGACGCTTGACGACCTGGCAGCAGTGTGCAGCGCCAAGCTGACCTCCGCCTTTGGCGCTGCCCCACCCCCTGTGGTGGAGGCGTCCGTCCCTGCACCCACCACACCTACCCTTCCACCTCCTGTCCCTGCGGTGCCTGGTCCTTCCCCACACGATGCCCCCCCCCCCAGTCGAGGAACCTGCGGATTCAATTGGGCAGGCAAGGTAGGGGAGACGCGTGGCCATGGGTCCCCCCCAAGGACTTCATATCTGGACTGGCCATGTGCCTTTGTTAATAGTATCGTTAACTACTTTTTATTTTAATGCTGAATAAAGCATTTTGTTTTCCGTTTGAACACATTTGCATTTCAGGTATTGATGTGGGTGCTGATGGTCCCGGAGTTGGGGTGGTGGTAATGTGTTATGTGTCAGGAGAAAGTTGTCGTCTGATGCTAATGGGGTGGACCATGGTATCTGCCTGCCATCACAATGTCTCTGCAAGGTATATTTGGTTGTGTGTGCTATTTGTGTTTGGAGACATTGTCCCAAGGACTGTTCCTTCCTCTGTGGCACCTGACATCTACCCTGCAGGGAGTAGCACTTTTGTAGTGCTGACCTGTGGCTAAATTTCCTTTGTTGGTGACGGATCCCTTCAACTATGGCCATGCCTGCTCAGCAATGTCTCCGGCTGCATCCTCTGTGCCATCCTTGCTAGTCACTGTACTTGTGTATTGAGTATGTTGTCATGCCTTAATGGCGACAATCAGCATTTCCCACACTATGCCTGTGTGTTATCCCAGCCTAGCACACATTTGGTACTTGTTCTGCAGGGTATTTGAGCACCTGACTGACAATTGTGGGCATTGTATCTGTGGAAAGTCCACCCTATTCCTTCCATGGGAGGCAACATCTTGGTGGCTGTCCCGGCACCTGTACATTCCTATTAGTCCTGGGATGTGCGTGACAGTGTGTGTTCCCTTTGGCTCTCTCAGTGTAGTGGGCATTGACATGAGTATACAGTCTTGTGGCATGATCTGTGTGTGTGTATTGTGCTGCATCCGCCAGGGGTGGGTATGCATGTGTCATTTGTCCTCACACCCACATGTGTGGTGTCATGCAGTGGGGGAAGGACATCCATCCTCATGGTAGTGGGACACTGCTGTCAGTGATGTGTTGTTATGAAACTATCAACATAGTTGAACATTAGGGATGCGTACATACACCCATGGAGTTGTGCTCATCTGATCATGATGTACACACACCCATGACTCTGTCCACTGCTGGGAGTCCGATGAACCCACCCCTCACATGTCTCTGTCCACTGTGATATGCACCCACCCCTCATATGTCTGTCCACTGCTGGGAGTCCTCTGCACCCACCCCTCATATGTCTGTCCACTGCTGGGAGTCCTCTGCACCCACCCCTGACATGTCTCTGTCCACTGCTGGGAGTGATATGCACCCACCCCTCATATGTCTGTCCACTGCTGGAAGTGATATGCACCCACCTCTCATATGTCTGTCCACTGCTGGGAGTCCTCTGCACCCACACCTCATATGTCTGTCCACTGCTGGGAGTCCTCTGCACCCACCCCTCACATGTCTCTGTCCACTGCTGGGAGTGATATGCACCCACCCCTCATATGTCTGTCCACTGCTGGGAGTCCTCTGCACCCACCCCTCACATGTCTCTGTCCACTGCTGGGAGTGATATGCACCCACCCCTCATATGTCTGTCCACTGCTGGGAGTCCTCTGCACCCACCCCTCACATGTCTCTGTCCACTGCTGGGAGTGATATGCACCCACCCCTCATATGTCTGTCCACTGCTGGGAGTGATATGCACCCACCTCTCATATGTCTGTCCACTGCTGGGAGTGATATGCACCCACCCCTCATATGTCTGTCCACTGCTGGGAGTCCTCTGCACCCACCCCTCATATGACTGTCCACTGCTGGGAGTCCTCTGCACCCACCCCTCACATGTCTCTGTCCACTACTGGGAGTGATATGCACCCACCCCTCACATGTCTATGTCCACTGCTGGGACTCCTTGGCAGACACCCACCCACCCACACCCTTGGTGCTGTACACTGCTGTCCTGGCCATGTACACACCCCACTATACTGGTTATATGCAGCACCAGGCCCTAAGCACACATTCGTGGCGTGTGTACGCCTTGTATCACTAATGTACTGGTGCCCTAGAGGTACGGGTGATGTGGTCCATACCCACGCCCTCAGAGCGTGGGTACGGCCCGTACCACGCGTACACCTACTTCACCACTCCAATGGTGGTACGGGCCGTACCCACGATCTGAGGGCGTGGGTACGGCCCATACCACCATTGGAGTGGTGATGTAGGGGTACGCGTGGTACGGGCCGTACCCACGCCCTCAGAGCGTGGGTACGGCCCGTACCACCATTGGAGTGGTGATGTAGGGGTACGCGCCGTACCCACGCCCTCAGAGCGTGGGTACGGCCCGTACCACCATTGGAGTGGTGATGTAGGGGTAGGCGTGGTACGCGCCATACCCACGATCTGAGGGCGTGGGTACGGCCCATACCACCATTGGAGTGGTGATGTAGGGGTACGCGCCGTACCCACGCCCTCAGAGCGTGGGTATGGCGCGTACCACGCCTACCCCTACATCACCACTCCAATGGTGGTACGGGCCGTACCCACGCTCTGAGGGCGTGGGTACGGCGCGTACCCCTACATCACCACTCCAATGGTGGTACGGGCCGTACCCACGCTCTGAGGGCGTGGGTACGGCCCGTACCACGCGTACCCCTACATCACCACTCCAATGGTGGTACGGGCTGTACCCACACTCTGAGGGCGTGGTTACGGGCCGTACCACCATTGTAGTGGTGACGGGTACGCGTACGCGAGGATTGGTGGACGCGCCCCCCGAAGTGACCAGACCCTGGAGGTAATGTTAGGACAGTATATGGTATTTTAAAAATTTGGTGGAGGTTATGTTTCCTGCCCCTCGCCCCCCCCTTTGCCCCTGGGTGTTGTGCTGACCTTCTGCGGCGTCTGCGTCAGTTTCTGTGCACCAGGTCGTAGGCTAGGAGGGCCGGGATGACACGTAGGATGGGGACCATGGCTGTCCGTCGCGTCCCGCAGCTCCTTCTTCGCTTCGTCCTCACTTTCCCGGGAGTTTTTAGCTGCCGTAAAAAATGATCCGTGCGGAGTGACGTAGGCACGAATCGTACTTGCTGGTCCGTAGAACGCTGCCTGACTCCGTCCGGACGTCACGTACGCGATGTTCCGGATCGGAATTGTGGGTATTTTTTAGCCGGTCGGTGTTTTGTACGACTCGTACAGAAATGGTATTTCTGTATGAATCGTACTTGCGGGTTTGTAAGGTGGTTTTCCCGGGTCAAGTCGGACGGAGAATTCGCTCCGTACGACCATTTGTACCCGGGTTTTACAGGATCGGAATCGGCACCTTAGTTGCTCTTCCAAGTTTCCTAACTGTATTGCATCTTCTTCTGCTTGATACATTGCTGTTTCCTCCTCCTTCATTGCAATCGCTGCTTCATTTTCAACAATTGGTTGTCCTGATGGATCTTGACTCAGTGCAGCAGAACTTTGACTGTCTTGAGAACTGTCTCTAGCAATCTCAGCTGCAATTGTAGCTTCTTGATCAATTTCATCATTCAACATTTTCACATAATTTGCGAAAGCACTGCATTGTATGCTATCTTTACAAGCATTAAATGAATCTTCATAGCTGGGAAAATCTCCAAGTAATTCCAGTTCAGAACGCCATGGTTTGAACATTTGCAAAAGGGCTAAACAGTAAAATTCCCTTTTGTCAGCAGTGTCGCAACTCAGTTTTCTGTGATTAATTAAATTTCCTTTCCTTTGTTTCACCAGACATCCTTCAGAACCAATCACTCCATATTTTCCATCGTTGATGTTCTCTGTAGTATTTCGTTTAAAAGTGTAGTTTTGCAGCACTTCATAGAGACACATGTTCTCAAGATGATGACTTCTCTTTGGATAGTATGTGTCCAACATATTGGTTTTCAAAATATCTGTACTTTCAGGGTCATTTTCTGCTAAATATTCAATTTCTTGAACAGATTTCAGTACCCGATTTCGCATTCCTGCAAGACCTAGACTCACCCAAATGATTCTTCTACTTTTGGAATATAGACTTGCAGATGATAACCGATCTGAACATTCATATGCTCCAATTTCACGATGCAATAACATCTTCAAACTGAAACTGTATAATTTCTTACAGAGTCTTCTCGTGAGAAATCTCTTCCCACATTTTTTTCAATTCAGTCTTTTCTGATTTAGTAATGTAAGACGTTACATATCGAGCAACAGCAATGGAATTGTCCGCAACATACTGAATATCCATGTTAGCGTTCCACATGGATAAAATAACTGGATTGTAGTCATTTATGTATTTTGATTCTTCGCTTCTTCTTAAGTTGTAGGTGTTTTTCGTACAGCTGACATAAAACTGTTCACTCTTCCTTTGGCTAATACAGGACGTGGAAATCCAAAACGACATTTGGTATAGAACTTATCCTTTGACTTGTACTTTCGTCTACAGTATTTTCCACACCTATGGCTTTGAAATCGTAAGACTTGTTCTTTTAAGTTTTTCTCTTCTCTGCTATTTGGAAGAGCACATATAGCATAATCTTCAATGAAAGACAAAACAGTTTCATCTGAATCTGTTCCAAATTTGGGGGCGTCCTTGACCCATAACAACATATGTATGTGAGGAGCACCTCTTGCTTGATACTCCTTTCTCCAAAAGAAATCCACAACTTCTCCAAGAGGAGGATTCTTTTTATTGCAGATGAAAGACATCATAGCTTCAAATCTATGATTGAAATATCTGCATACATTGACAGGATCCAAAGAGCACAATTCTCCAGGTGTCTTGTATTCAATATTTTTTATATTGGAATTTGCCTCTCGAAGAAATTCAAGTAAATCATCCCAAGCATACTCAGCACAGCTTAGTGTAACAAACCATGTAGGAGTTCCCAAGTTCCGTAGCATGCATTTCAGTTCTCCATGTCGACGGTACCAATATTCATTAGTCCCACGCTGACATGCCATCAGATTAATCAACTGAGATTCTAAATGATCATCTCTCTGATGCACTTTATCCATAAAATCCTTTGCAGTTACATTTTGAGGATGCATTCCAGTTTTTAAAATGTGATTTACTGCATATGAAAGTCCAGACAAGTCACTTTCAAACAGAAGATGAAACATAAGGGGTGCATTGTCGAAATCTTGGATCTTCTGCATATAATCTTGTTGTCCGATATTCAGATGCAGGAATCTGCACAGGACGTTCATCATAACGTCCACCTTTTCCTGTTGGCAAAAACTGGGGAAACAACGAGCTTCCAAGCTCTCTTCCCATACACTCATGGGACTTCCTGTTGCTTTTTTCATTTGAAACAACTCAATTGTATTCCCCATCACCTCTTTGGAATGAAGTGGATGTACACTGTAATGTTCATAGATCTTTTCACATCTGGACATGTCCACTTTTTCAATTTGTCCACTTAATGTTTCACTATCTTTTGCTAAATCTATTTCTTCTTCTCCAACAAACACATTTCTATAGTACTCATTATTTTTTAACAGATACAATGATGCCTTTTGTACTTTTCTAACATCCACTAACTCTTGCCAGATTTTCTTATTCTTAGTAGGAACACCATTAACTAGAATGACTAGTGGCTCATTTTCTGCATGATGTACACCAATAGTTTCAACATTTTTCCTTAAATCTAATGGTAAATACACAACTCTTCCTTTCAATCCTCTTTGCAACTCTGATGGAGGTAATTTACTTGTTTTGCGCTCCATACGAACAATAGCCTGAAACGGGTGAACACATTGTATCAGAATAGACTCATACGTATTTAAATCTATCAGCTCTGGAGGAATAGCAACCAACTCTAGATTATTATGAACAGCTCTAGCAGGCATTTTATTCTCATCTAATTTATTATAACAATATTTGCAAATACGCTGCTCACATCCCAAATCAAAACAATCCTCTACCAACAAATAAGTTGCAAATTCCATCCACTTATCATTATCTTCTATTTCACTTTTAAAATACAGATTGACACCCCTAGTCTGATTTTTATAGTGACTTCGCCGACAACAAATACAAGAAACATTTGGTCTTTCACCTGAAATTACCTTAAACTTTGTGATTTCATCCTCAAATTTTTCTGTAATTACAGGTTCTACATTGTCTTCAACATTTTGTTCTACTAATGTGTCAGTTTCTTCACTCTTTTGCTGAGGCCCAAAGTAACAAAACTCAATATACTCACAGACCTGCTTCACATCTGAAACTGACCCACGTAAAAGAGCACTGTTCAACTCACTTAACTTTAGTACTGGACATTTTGCATAATACAACCTTCTCACTAATTTCCGCATTTGAGTATGATGTACTGCCAGCAATCTGAAATGGTGAAAAACACTTTCACAAACTTTCCTAGAAAGACAAGCCAGAGAATGACCTTGCAAACCAGTATGTTTTCTCACTCTGCAAGGGTCTAGTCCTTGCAACAGCTTAATCTTTTGTTTGACACTTTTTTTAGTATAGACTCGTAAAAAACTACATAATTTTTCAATAGATTCCTGTCGTACACTACAAACACTACTGCAATCCTAATTGTACACAGGGTTTTTAGCACGTCTCCCTAAAACTTCATCAGCTATCACTTCTTCTGCATTTCTTTCAACCATTTTCTCTTTCTCCATTGGACAACCATCACTAACCTCATAACCTCCACCACTGGTGTCAACTGCATACAATAATTTTTCACTTAGTGAATAACTCTCTTCATTAAAAAAAGGCTCTGAACTAGAACTGTGTTTCCATTCTCCCAATTAATAACTCTTTTCCTCCAACTTTTGGCCTTCATTACATATATTGGTTTATCTAGTGATCGAATTCTGTTTAACAGTAAAATAAACAGTTTCCTTTTTACTTCAAAAGCCCTTTCCACAATGCTTTCAATATGCTTCTTCTTTTATAAAATAAAGCTCTCTTTTTATATTTCTTCACATCTTTCAGCAAATTATGCACTACTCGCTTGTAAAATATTTTTTTGCGTAATTCCTTATACTGATTTTGTCTTCTTTTACCATACTTTATCTCCTTTGACTGAACATTTGCTTTTTTACTTTTCCTCTTATTTTGATTTTTTTCTTACTTAAAAAATTCTCTGAAGTTGCAGCATTCTCTACATTCTGTTTGCTCCTACAAACATTTTTAATAAATTGCTTCGTGATCTTACCAGAATTTTTTTTCCTTTTAGCCACATTATCTTGTTCATTCAATACTTGTGGTTGATGTTTCTTCAAATAATCCTCCTGTCTCTGTTCTTTTTCTTTTTTTTTCTGGCATAATTTCTCGATTTTAACGTTGAAAAACAGTATCTGCAAAAAAGAATCACAAATAAATGTATATTAATAACTTTCAAATTTACAGTATTCCATTACTGTACAAACACATTTTATATAAAAACAGACTAAGAAACACTAGCCCTGAACCACAAGTGTGACGATGATTAAAACACTACATACATAGTGCATACTACTTTGAAGCAGTTCATGCCCTAAAGCCTACCTCACTAAAAGACTACATGCTAAGAGACTGAATGATTACAGTACTAAAAGGACACACACTGGGTGAGTAACAGGGTGTTTGCTAGAAGTATATGAATACTAACTGGGGAATTGAAGGTGCGAAAGACAACTGTGTAGCTGATTAGAGAACTGAATGCATACTGGATAGGCATTTAAAGCAGACCATGTGCTAAGGCCCGGCTCACTGCATGAGTACTTGGGTACTGACTGAATGATTAGACTACAGCAAGGAGACTGCCTAGATGAATTTATGAGTGGTAGGCTTTTCGCACAGGGAATGGATTAGTACTTGGTACTGAATGGGTCAGTAGAAGAGTGCAAAGGGAGTGACAGGATGTTTGCTGGACTATATGGATACTGACTAGGGAATTGAAAGTGTAAAGGACAGGTCTGTAGGTGGTTAGAAGACTGCATGCATAGTGCATAGGGGTTTGAAGCAGTCCATGTGCCTGGCTCAGTGCATGAATACTTAGACAGTGACTGAATCATTAGAGTACTGTAAAGACAGTGTCTTAGTGAATTTATAAGTGTTTGGGTTTTGGCACAGTGAATGGATTACTACATGGTGCTGAATGGGACACTAGGAAACTGCAAAGGGAGTGACAGGGTGTTTCCTAGAAGTGTATGGATACTGACTAGGGAATTGAAGGTGTGAAAACAACTGTGTAGGTGGTTAGAGAACTACATGCATACTGCATAGACATTTGAAGCAGTCTATTTGGTAATGAATGGTTCACAACATAAGTACTTAGAAACTGACTAAATCATCAGACTACTTCTAGGACAGTGCCTGGGTAAAAAAATTATATTTTCAGTTCTGGTGCAGTGAAGACAATACTACATGGTACTGCACTTTAGTGTCAAAGCATGACTCATTTTATCAATGCAAAAGCAAACACTGGCTTCTAATACTACTAAAACTTGACAACATGACAGGTATTATAACAGTTATCTGTCAGCAAATACACGATGTTACCAAACGCTTCTCTCACAGTGGTTCCCAAATGCACACAGACTCACAGTGTGATTCTAGACAAGCACCACTATCCCTAGGAGTTTACCAAAACTCATTCACTACACTGGAAGTGGTAAGGGAACTGCACACAATCTACATATATCACGACTACACTTTACTGTCAATACCTAACTCATTTAATGGAAGCATAAGCCATTCCTGTCTTCGAATGCTACTAAAACTTCACAACATGACATGTTTTAAAACAGTTATCTGTCAGCAAATACACGATGTTACCAAACGCTTCTCTCACAGTGGTTCCCAAATGTACACAGACTCACAGTGTGATTCTAGACAAGCACCACTATCCCTAGGAGTTTACCAAAACTCATTCACTACAGTGGAAGAGGTAAGGGAACTGCACACAATCTACATATTTCACGACTGCACTTTAGTGTCAATGCCGGACTCATTTAATCAACACATAAGCAAAGACTGGCTTCTAATGCTACTAAAAGTTGACAACATGACAGGTTTTAAAACAGTTATCTGTCAGCAAATACACAATGTTACCAAACGCTTCTCTCACAGTGGTTCCCAAATGCACACAGACTCACAGTGTGATTCTAGACAAGCACCACTATCCCTAGGAGTTTACCAAAACTCATTCACTACACTGGAAGTGGTAAGGGAACTGCACACAATCTACATATATCACGACTACACTTTACTGTCAATACCTAACTCATTTAATGGAAGCATAAGCCATTCCTGTCTTCTAATGCTACTAAAACTTCACAACATGACATGTTTTAAAACAGTTATCTGTCAGCAAATACACGATGTTACCAAACGCTTCTCTCACAGTGGTTCCCAAATGTACACAGACTCACAGTGTGATTCTAGACAAGCACCACTATCCCTAGGAGTTTACCAAAACTCATTCACTACAGTGGAAGAGGTAAGGGAACTGCACACAATCTACATATTTCACGACTGCACTTTAGTGTCAATGCCGGACTCATTTAATCCACACATAAGCAAAGACTGGCTTCTAATGCTACTAAAAGTTGACAACATGACAGGTTTTAAAACAGTTATCTGTCAGCAAATACACGATGTTACCAAACGCTTCTCTCACAGTGGTTCCCAAATGCACACAGACTCACAGTGTGATTCTAGACAAGCACCACTATCCCTAGGAGTTTACCAAAACTCATTCACTACACTGGAAGTAGTAAGGGAACTGCACACAATCTACATATTTCACGACTACACTTTACTGTCAATACCTGAATCATTTAATGAAAACATAAGCCATAACTGTCTTCTAATGCTACTAAAACTTGAGAACATGACATGTTTTAAAACAGTTATCTGTCAGCAAATACACGATGTTACCAAACGCTTCTCTCACAGTAGTTCCCAAATGTACACAGACTCACAGTGTGATTCTAGACAAGCACCACTATCCCTAGGAGTTTACCAAAACTCATTCACTGCAGTGGAAGAGGTAAGGGAACTGCACACAATCTACATATTTCACGATTGCACTTTAGTGTCAATGCATGACTCATTTAATCAACACATAAGCAAAGACTGGCTTCTAATGCTACTAAAACTTGACAACATGACAGGTTTTAAAACAGTTATCTGTCAGCAAATACACGATGTTACCAAACGCTTCTCTCACAGTGGTTCCCAAATGCACACAGACTCACAGTGTGATGCTACACAAGCACCACTATCCCTAGGAGTTTACCAAAACTCATTCACTACAGTGCAAGTGGTAAGGGAACTGCACACAATCTACATATCTCACGACTGCACTTTAGTGTCAATGCCTGACTCATTTAATCAACGCATAAGCAATGACTGGCTTCTAATGCTACTAAAACTTGACAACATGACTGGATTTAAAATAGTTATCTGTCAGCAAATAAACAATGTTACCATATGCTTCTCTCACATTGATTCCCAAATGCACACAGACTCACAGTGTGATTCTAGACAACAACCACTATCCCTACGAGTTTACCAAACCTTATTTACTACTATGGAAGTGGTAAGAGAACTGCACACAATGTGCATATTTCAAAAGTGCACTTTTGTATCATTGCCTGACTCATTTAATCAACAGATAAGCAAAGACTGGCTTCTAATGCTACTAAAACTTGACAACATGACAGGTTTTAAAAGAGTTATCTGTCAGCAAATACAAGATATTACTAAATGCCTCTCTCACAGTGGTTCCCAAATGCACACAGGCTCTCTGTGTGATTCTAGACAAACAACACTATCCCTTGCACTATACCAAAACACATTTCTTCATCTACAAGGAGTACTACATTTTACTGCAGAAACATAACTCATTTCACAAATTCATAAACAATGACTGGTTTCTAATTCTACCAAAATATAAAAACTGCATAGTTATCTGTCTACAAACACATGAAAAGAACAAATCCTTATCACAAAATGGTTTCTACATGCACACACACTGTCAATAAGATTGTAGAGAAAAAAAGTACTCCCTACACTTTAGCAGAAGAAATACATTAGTCTGATTAAAAGTCTACATACATCCCCTCACAATTAAATAACTCACCTTTCAAGATGTTTTGTAGATTAAGAAGTATATCAGTCACACACCAGATATCAGTCACACACCAGATTTTCTTATACAGAATCTCTGCACTGTGCACCTGTCAGCAGAACCAAAGAATGGCAAAGTTTCCCTCTCATTTTCCACACATATACATGTAAACATCAAATCACATTCCATCCCACATAAATTCAAAAGCAAACACGCATTTCTATTGGTTAAACATTTCAACCCTTTCCAAATGACATAAACTTCAACACTTCCCCCAATCTGCCTTCTGCCCGTTACCATAGAAAAAAGGTCATGGAACACTGTACTGAGCACACAGGTCACAAGTTCAGCACACACAATGTTGCTAATCAAAACAGCAAGTGTGCCTGACTTCTCAACATATCAGCTAATCATATATAATGTTCCTTACAATCAGTTTTTGTTAACCAATAAGAATCATGCGTTTAAAAAACAGAAATATGCACCCTACCTTTCAGTGTAGAAGGTTGTCAAACAACCAATGATTTCTTGTCTTTTTTCAAAATTGCATCATAGCCACCATTTTAGAAACATCTTACTTTCCAAACTGCCATTTCATTTACAGAGACCATCTGAGTGCATCCAGACCTCCTTACAAGATGCTTACAGTGTGGATTGTGGGACACAGCTACATGTTCTGGAGCCAAAGGTATGCAGAAAACAAAGGCATTCACAAAGACCTAGGTTTGCCAAATGTAGACATTAAATGGATTGGACAGAGAGGGTTAAAGTGGCACCAATTGTTGCCATTGGTGAAATCCTTCATGCAAATCCAACACCCTGACCTCATTATAGTGCACTGTGGTGACAATTACCTAGGCACTTTGACTGGGGTAGGTCTGGAAATGCTTATGAAGGACACCTTTGCAGAACTGATTTCACTTTTCCCTAAAACTGCCTTTGTGTATTCTAACATATGCCAAAGGCAGAAATGGAACTGGTCCGATCATTTTTGTCCACAGATTGAGAAAGCTAGGAAACATGTGAATAAATCGGTTTCTGCTTTTCTCCGAGACTACAGAATGGGGTCCATTTACAATAACAATCTGCGCTTTCATATGCAAGAGATGTATAGGAGAGATGGAGTACACTTTACTGATGAAGGAAACAGGGTCTTCCTCAACAACTTTAGACTCTGTATAGGTACTTACTTATAAGTACCAAAAACTCTCAATGAACACAACGGCTCTTTTTAGAGCCACTCAAGAACAAAACACTTAAGCTTAATCTTTATCTCCCAACAATTTCATTTTTTTTCCCTTGGATCCGCGAACCCACCGCGAGAGGATCCGTGCATCCAACGCGATAGGATGCGCGCACCATGTGCGCATTTCGCCGGTTTAAAAAAAAAAAAAGGGGGGGCCCCAGGGGGTCCTTCTGGGACCCCCTAAGCACCTCTAGAGGGTCAGAGTATTTCCACTCTGCCCCCTTTATATGTTTTACACACTTATTCCCCTTGCTTCTTCAGCCTCGCTTCTACCGAGGCAGAAAATGGCCGCCAACAGTTCCTGGTTTCGAATGTAGAGAGATACTCGACAGCCAATTAGCATTCAGCGCGCAATTGGGAGGGTGCGCGCTCGGTTCGGGGAGGGTGCGCGTACGGTGCGGGTAGGATCCGCGGATCCTCCCCGGCCATAGATATCACTAACTTTTTTACCCTAATTTTCTCAGGACCTACTGAACAGATTCACACCATTTATGCAAAAGGCATGAGTCTGCACTGAGGACTACCTCTTTGCCAAATTTGGTGTCATTCCGTTCAGCGGTTCGGGCTGTAGCTGCGACAACAGATTCTATGGGAAATTGCATGGGGAAAACGCGTTTTGGGACCCCCTTTTTTCTCGGCCCCCGCTTGATGAATCACCACGAAACTTTCAGGGTGGAAGCGGAGCGGAGCTGGCCAAAAGTTTGGAAAATTTCGCGAGGATTCGTCAACCGGTGCTAGACTTATTGGGAATAGAATGTTGCGGATTTCCTATGGAAAATAGGTCCTAACTATAACTATCTACTGGCGACCGCCAGTAGGTAATATATATATATATATATATTATCTACTGGCGGTCGCCAGTAGATAGTTATAGTTAGGACCCTGTTTCCATAGGAAATCCGCAACATTCTATTTAGAATAACTTTGGCGCCGGTCGATGAATCCTCGCGAAATTTTCAAAATAGGTGGGGCGCTACGCTCCGCTCCTACCCTAAAAGTCTCGGGGGGATTCGTCAAGCGGGGGCTGAGAAAAAAGGGGGGTCCCAAAACGCGTTTTTCCCATGCATTTTTCCATAGGACCTTTAGACACAGCTACAGCCCGAACGGCTGAACAGAGTTACTTGAAATTTGGCAGAGAGGTAGTCCTCAGGTCAAGGAAGTGCCTTTTGTAGGTCTGGTGTAAATCTGTTCAGTAGTTCCTGAGAAAATAGCATTTAAATCAATATATATATGTGGGCGGAGCCTAACCACACATCTCATCCTGAGATCTGATTGGCTGTCAGCACTTCATCCAAGAAGTGTTGGCAGCCATCTTGGGACCAATATACATGATAGCACCTCATTAAAAAGCATTGCAGTTAATAGAAGATTTTAAGACTTTAGTTACATTATAAATCATTTGTTGATGGTACCATACTCATTTTAGGAATTGTGGTATGTTCTAAGGTGATTTCACCATGTGAAAAAGCCTTCTGCTGGGATATCATGATTGAGAGAAAAATATTTTCACATGCTTTTACCACAGAGGTTTGGAAGGTGATCTATAAGCTAAACTGAGAGCTTATTTTCTGTAAATTCACATTATCTTTCTCAGTCATGTGAGAATGAAGTCTGACATTCTCAGTAAAACATGTACATCCAACAAGGGCAGAGACTGTCAGTTGATTCCTTTGTGTTCTACTGCAGCTTTCCAGAGTGTTCCAAAGAACTACTAGAGCGCTAACCGTCCTACTTATGATAAATGTATGGCACACCTGAAGCCATCTTGCTTGGATTAAAGTGGTAACTCTTAAAAGATTTAATTTAAAAAGGAACAAAATGAGGGGGTTCATTTTTCCATAAAAAGTATGATTAGTGCTGCAGAAAGAAAAATTAGGGCACATTTTGAGTGACTTCTCAAATCCTGACATGCAGACTGAAACATGCACTTTCAATACCAGCAGCAGTTTTCCCTGGTGAGCAGTAGCTTTACTACAGTGATCTAATGAGCAAAAAGAGTGCTAACATTCTGATTTTATGGCAAATGTGTGACACATTTGAATGCCTTCTTGATGGAATCAAAGTAAAAAACTGAAAGTATTTCCTACTGAGGAGACTGCAGTAAATGAGGAAATTAGGAAACTTCATAACAAATAAGTCTCCCAAGATGGCCACCAGAGACAAAAGAGCCCAAATGTAGCCCAAATATCACCCAGATGTAGCCCAAGTATAGCCCAATGACAGAATGTCCAAGAATGTTCTTAAAAACAACTAGAGCACTTACTGTCTTCATTATGACAAAAGTATGGCACACCTGAAGCCATCTTGATTGGAATAAACTGGTAACACTTAAAACATTTAATTTAAAAAGGAACACAATGAGGGGGTTCATTATGCCATAGAAATTATGATTAATGCTGAAGAAAGAAAATTAGGGCACATTTTGAGTGACTTCTCAAATCCTCTTCTATTTCATTAAAAAATTCTGACATGCAGACTGAAACATGCACTTTTAATACCAGGAGCAGACTTCCATGGTGAACAGTAGTTTTACTACAGTGATCTAATGAGCAACTAGAGTGCTAACATTCAGAATTCATGGCAAATGTGTGACATATCTGAATACCTTCATGATGGAATCAAAGTAAAAAACTGAAAGCATTTCCGACTGAGGAGGCTGCAGTACATGAGGAAATTAGGAAACTTCATAACAAATAAATCTCCCAAGATGGCCACCGGAGACAAAAGAGCCCAAATGTAGCCCAAAATCACCCAGATATAGCCCAAATATAGCCCAATGACAGAAGTGTGCAAAACACTTATTATTTTGTGTTTTTGCAGTGTTATATAGTGCAGACTTGTCAGGTATTGGAGTGCTTTACATGAGCATTGGTTACATCACACAAGAACAAATTCATTTTGGTTGTAGACATGGGGAGACTAAGTGATTTGACCAGAATCACAGAATGTCGAGCTGAAGCAGAAACTTCAACCTGGTTCCCCAGTTGCAAAGTCTGCAGTTCTGGAAGTAACACCACATCCTCTCCCCTAAGTGCAACATTTAATCAAGTTGTCAACTAGATAAAAAAACATAAAGATAACAAATAATTTAAAAGTGCTTTGTCGCTATTTGAAAACTCAGAAAATATGTCCTTATTTTAGTCTTTTAGAGCACTAACCATAATTTTGATGCCAATAAGACCCTCTCATATATGTAATTTCTAAAGGAATGCTCTAGGTATTACAGTTTTGATTACATCAAGATGATGTCAGGCGTTTCACACTTTTGTAATAAATATAGAATGTTAGCAATCTAGTTGTTCATTAGGATACTGTTGAGAGGCAGAGGCCAGGGGCACGGACTCTGAAAATTGAAGGCAGGTAGGAGGGTGCAAAGGCAACAATTTAACCACACTGAGCAGGCAGGAAGGGCCGTGGAAGCACAACAGACTATGGAGGGCAGTGGAAAGGGGGGCAGAGGCAACAAACCAACAATACAGGACTTGCAAGAGAGGCTGTTGGAGGGAAGATCTATTACGGGTCAAGGAAGCTAGGGGCGGTCCCCAGAGCCCCGGGAGCCACCACAGAACTGAGCAGGAGAGTGAGTCAGGGACAAAAGGGGCACCTTAATTTGAGCCGGGGTGCCTAGGAACGCTTGCTCCAAAAATGAAGAAAACAGACATATGAGACATGGAATTGGAGGCAGAATACGATGGCAGTTTAATGAGAAGATGCAACTTCAAAGAAACCGCAGAATAGAGACATAAAGTACAAAATACAGAATCCAGATAATCATACAGCTGTCATGATATTCTCTGTATCTCAATTAATGGACTGACAGAGAGAGAGAGAAAACACATCTATAAATGCATCATGAGAAACAAGTTACACCAAGGAAAATGTTACCTAGGGACACTCACATTTACTCTTAGAGCAAGCATTCCTGCAATTACAATACAACATCTTTTAAAAGCAAAAGTAAAGAGAACAATGGTTAAACATAACATGACATTTCATATAGGTAAAATAGAATAAGATACTTCAAGCAAAGCAGAGCAAGACATTTTAAGCAAAGGAAGACAAGAGCTCCCAGTTCTTGGGGAAAACCTGCACAGCCTGTTAACCTACATACAGACGGCGAGGTTGTCCGTCGATATCTGTGGGTGCTCCCTTTTTATATCATTTTGTGGGCTCCTTTGCACGCTACATCTACCTACGTATGCTACCCAAAAGCTTCGTCTGCAGATTTTACCAGACATTTCGTCATTTACCCACTTAATGCTGACAATGGACTGGGTGAAAAGGTCAGTCTCTCAGGCCAATCGCTTATCGTAAGTTCCATAGAGCAAGCAGAAAATAATGGGTATTGTACAGGAATTCAATATATTCATGTATAAAATCTCCTCAGTTCTCCTAACTTGACGCTCTGCGGTTGCCACTTCCTTAAAAGCGGGAAACCTGCCCAGGAAGCAAGTACCAGTCGAGGATGCAGCCTACTGTATGTCGACAGCTTCAGGGGGATGTTGAACTTTGATACCGAGCACGGAGCACTCGGGTAGGGTGGGGGCTACTAGTTTGGAGCAGAAGGCCTCGCAGACCTGCCTTCAGACTGCTATACACTAAAATTGCAGAGCTATGGTCAATTTAACAAAGAGGCCTACATATTGAACAGAAGGGCCTACACAGGGGTTTTATGCTGGCTGAGTGGTAAGGATGTCTCAGGATAATTATATAGCAACACAGGACCCGCTGGTCAATTTAATACGGCCTACAAATGCGGCTGGCAAGGCAAGGACAAGGGTCTCATACTTCAGGTGTGGACAGAACGGGCCAGGGGCCCCCTGTGATACAAAATCTACCCTCCTTCAAGGCTGTGGCAATGTAATAGACCATTGTGGGCAGAAGGAAGAGGCAATGGTAGTACAACCATACATGCCAACAGACCCGATTCAGCCAGGAAACGTCCAATGTTTTTAAGCTCAAATGGGCTTTATTTGATCTGTCTCCTGTCTACAATATCCTCTTTTTCAATGTAACTCAAAGGGGAAAATCAATACCCCAGTTTTTTTTCAAAATCTCCCTCTTACCAAGTTCAAAATGTTCGCAAGTATGGTACATTGGATCATGGAAGGAAATGGGATAGGGACATGGACTTGGATAACAGAGGACAGGAGAGACATGGAGAGGTGCACCAAACTGACCCTGCAGGGCAGGCATCAGGGTTTGCAGCAGCACAATACACCACACAGGGCATGCAGGACGGGAGTGCAGCACAACAATCCATAGAAAGCAAGAGGGAGGGGACAGGACCATGCACATGGACAACAGAGAACAGAGGGGCAAGAGGCAATGGTAGCTAGCTGACCATAATGGACAGACAGGAGAGAAGGCTGCAGCATAACAGACCATAAAGGGCAGGAGGGACGGATCAGGGGCATTACAATGGAACAGACAAGCCAGGAGGGAGGGAGTAGGGGTCTGCACATGTAAACAGAGGGCTGGGGGAAAGGGGGCAGGGCAGGAGCAGCAAGATAGCCATGGAGGTTAGGCAGGATGGGCACTAGAAGCAAGACACAACATGAAGAGCAACAGTGAGACTGTGATGGCATACACACAGACCATGGAGGGAAGGTGGGAGGGGGTCAGGGGCAGCTAACTGACCACACAGGGAAGGTGGGAGGGGCCATGGCAGCACAGAAGACCATGCATGGCAAGTGGGAGGGTTCAGTGGCAGCACAATGGCTATGATGGGCAAGAAGGAGGGTGCAGGGGCATGCACAAAGGACGATGGAGGATAGAAGGGAGGGTCAGGACCTGTGCACAGACAAGAAAGTTCAGGGGAAGGGGCCTCACAACAGACCACATGGGGCAGGCAGGAGGAGCAGTTGCAGCACAACAGACCAGGGAGGGCAGAAGGGTGTGGCAGTACAATGGACCATGTAGGACAGGAGGAAGAGGATAGAGGCATGGCATGTGGACAGGCAGGGTGGAGGTGGCAGGGAGAGGTTACAGTCATCTGACAATGCTAGGCAGGTGGGAGGGGAGTGGCAGCTCAACAGAACACTCAGAGTAGATAGGAGTGGCAGGTCCATGGGACATGGTGGGCAAAAAGGATGGAGTAGGGGCATGCACAAAGACATCGGAGGGCAGGGGGAAGGAGAATAGGGGCAGCAAGCTAAGCACAGAGTTTAAGCAGGAGGTCAATGATGGGGCATAGAATTGGGCAATGGAGGGCAGGAGGAGTGGACTGGTACATCATACTAAATTGAGGGCAGTGGCAGCACATCAGACCATGCATGGCAGGAGGGAGGAGGCTAGTCCATGGATTCACACAAAAGAGGATAGGGAGGAGGGGGATGGGGCAGCAAGCTAACTGTTCAGAGAAGGCGGGTATTAGAAACTTTATTGTTTTTAAAACATTTTGTCTGTGCAAACTACTTAAAATATGAACAAGTATGCAGCATAATCTCACTTTTATTCAGGAAGAAGAAGACGTTAGTGACTGTGACTCCGGGCTCACTTGGCAAAAACACCCCCTGACCCTCCACCCCCTATCGCAAAATGTAATGCCCGTGAAAAGGGTAGGTGAACACAGTGTTATATAGAACATAGTCCTGAGAGCACGATTGAAAATGAAAACTAGATATAGTGTATGGTATAAACTATGCACCAAAAAGTGTGATATAAGATGAACCAGGCGTGAAATATAATATGCAATACATTGTGCGCAATGACAGATTCATTGGATAGCGCGAGATAGCACAGGCACTAGCGCGTGCTATGCGATATGCGCCTTGGAGTGTAATATGCACAGGGCAGTGTTGTGTAACCTAACTAGTCTCTAAAGTTGTAATATAAAATATGTGCTGGGGAGTGTAACGTTGCATATGCACTGTGACAAAGATATGGATCCCAAATTGTAATATGTATGGCATAGCACTGTGCGTTATAACATAGGCATCGAGGAAGGCACGTTAGATGGGGCAATATAACCCGTGCGAAGACAAGTGTGGCATGACATTTTCACGGGGTGGTGTTACAGTGCACATGGGCTAGAGAGTGTCATAGCATATGCACTAGCTAGTGGAATACAATACAGAGGTGTGTGGCACTCGGCAGGCAATGGTGGGTGTAACACAGCATTGGGCTCTGTCAGGAGCGCGCTGTGACTCGCAAGTGATGTTCGTCCCCTTTCCAGAGAGTAAAATAAAAAGTATTACACATCCGGCAGTGGATGTGTGTTTTATTAACTGTGAGGGGGGTTTCTTGCATAGTTTTGGTCGAATTTTTGTCGAATCCCCTTTGAATGGCTTGGTGTGCATGTGTATTAAATGTGCCCGTCAATAGCTACCCATGTTTGTATAAATAAACGACAAGGGTGTCTACCGGCATTAGGCACGGTAGAGCATCAGACATGTCAGAGCTTCACTAGTGGTGTAAATACATTCCACGTGGATTAATTGCATGCATAGTCGCCTTTTAATGAATATCACGCAAATCGTCATGGTGATAGGTACGTACGGTTTGTCCAGCATGTCCTAGGTGTGTCTATAAAAATATATTTTTTTAAAATAATAAAAAACAGTGGCCGGCCCTGGGGATTGGGGTCAAAAAAATATAATTAGGAGACAGGCCCTGGGGGATGGGGTCATCAGGGCCAATAAATTAGAATAAGAAGGGGAACCACACAGCCCCCCTTCTTAAAAAAATAAAATAAATAAAAGACTGGCATCGTGCCGGAGGCCATGCCCCCTCCATGCAGCACTCTGCAAACGCGCCCCCAACAGGCATCTCCAGTATGCGCCAGGGAGCTGCGCTGCATACAGGTGTTCTGAGGCCAAGCCCCTTTTTACACCTCTCTGCAACGCAGCTCTGTGGCGCTTACTGGAGGTACCTAGTGGTCTAGTGTGACCCTAGGGACCCTTAGGATTCAAGGGGACTTAATCTCTCAACTTAGAACAGCCACAGGGCGTGTTTACACAGTGGTGAAGGGAGGGGACGGGGCCTGAGGTGACGTGTGCAAACACGCACCATGGCACGTTTTAAATTGGGGATATAATTTCCCTTCAATACTGAGGGCCCCTGGGGGCTAACTAGCCCACCAAGTGCTTCCAGTAAGCGCTACTGAGCTGCATTGCAGAGAGGTGGTCCAGGCCGTGCCACTTTTTACACCTCTCTGCAACGCAGCTCTGTGGCACTTACTGGAGGTACCTAGTGGGCTAGTTGGACCCTAGGGACCCTCAGGACTCAAATGAATTTAATCTCCCAACTAAAAACGGACACAGGGTGTGTTTACACAATGGTGAAAGGAGGGGACGGGGCCTGAGTTAACGTGTGCAAAAACGCCCTGTGGCCTGTTTTAAGAGGTAGTTTTAATCCCCATGCCCTATTATATACTAGGGGCTTATAGAGGAGGTAAGGCTAATCACAGGGGGACCCCAACGCATAATGTTCCCTAGTGTATGTAGGTGTTTTCACTGTATTCTAAGTGTCTTTTAACATAGCACTGGCTCTAGGACTGGTTAGTCAGACTCAGTTACCACCAGTATCCGTCTGAAAAAGTTGAGGGTACAGGATGATTTTGCAACAAGGCTTCTTTCTGCTCTTCTTTTTGTTCTTTCTGCACGTTATCCTTCTTCCTGCACTTATCTTCGTATTTGAGGACTTCTGTTGCTTCTTTCTGCACTTCTTTTGTTTCTTTCTGTGCATTTTTTCTTCTTTCTTCACATGTCCTATCTCTGTAGGCATAGTTAGAAATTAGCATTTAAAAAACCTTTGAAATTAACAGAAAAAACCATAGGTTTCAGGCACGTTATAGTTAGGAATTAGCATTTAAAAAACCTCAGAAATTCACTGAAAAAACCATAGGTTTCAGGGGTGTTATAGTTAGCTGGACTTTTCACTTGTACAAAACCATTGAAATTCCCCCGTTATAGTTAGTTCAGCTAACTATAACTCGCGCGCCCGCAATGCACTGCTGATGACGTCACATATTACATCACTCATGACATGGTCAGTGACATCACTCATGACATCACTGATGACATCTCAAATGACATCACTGATGACATCACTGATGACATCATCCTTGTGATAGAGTGGCAGACCTCCTCTCACCCTAATATAACCTTTGATACAAACACTTAAAAAAAGAGAAATTTTAATTTTAAAAACAATGGACATACCAATACCGGTTACAACAACCTATACAGTAATTCTAAGATCCACATACACATCCACTCATTCACCAACAGCCCTATACAGTCACTCATACATGTACTCACTCATCATATGTACTCATACACCTTATATATGTATATCTCAAAGTCGATGGAAGAATAAATGGGTATATAAGTGTCTAAATGGATGATTTTTTTTTGAAAAATTGATTGTGTAACTGACTGATTAAGTGTATCATAGTGAATACATGGCTTAGTGAGTAATGTTTAAATATTTAAATATCTGTATCAGTCTCTCTCTTTGTGTATAAGTGGCTGCATGGGTTGGTGAGTAGCTACATGAGTGTCTATATAGGTTATTTGTTAGTTTTTTGAGTATCAGTGTCTGATGTCTGTATGGTTTGGTGGGGGGTATTACGTAGTGCATAGGTGCATGAATGAATGACTCAGTCTTTGTATGTGTTGAAGACAGCATGTGTGCAGGACTCTATGGGTGCATGAGTGTGTGCATGGGTGTGTTAGTGAGTGAATGACTGTCTCAATAGTGTCTCTATGAGTAACTACATATGTTTTAAACTAGTATATGTGACTATTGGTGTATATATGTGAGTATATGTGAGAGTGAGAGATTGAAAGAGTTCCTGTATGAATAAGTATGTGTTTCTATAAGTGATTGTTTAAAAGACTAAGTATGTGTAAGTTTCCGTAGAAGTAAGTATGGTGGTGTGTGTATAACTGTATATGCAAGTAAATGTATGTTTGATTCTTTATTAGCATGAGTGACTATGTGTGTGAGTAACTCTATGGATGAGTGGCATTGTGTAACAGGATGTATAGGTGTATGAGTGCATATGATGAGTGAGTACATGTATGAGTGACTGTATAGGACTGTTGGTGAATGAGTGGATGTGTATGTGTATCTTAGAATTACTGAAGAGGTTGTTGTAACTGGTATTGGTATGTCCATTGTTTTGAAAATTTTAGTCTCTATTTTTGAATGTGTGTATCAAAGGTTATATTAGGGTGAGAGGAGGTCTGCCACTCTATACCCAAGGATGATGTCATCAGTGATGTCATCAGTGATGTCATTTGAGATGTCATCAGTGATGTCATGAGTGATGTCACTGACCATGTCATGAGTGATGTAATATGTGACGTCATCAGCAGTGCATTGCGGGCGCGCGAGTTATAGTTAGCTGAACTAACTATAACGGGGGAATTTCAATGGTTTTGTACAAGTGAAAAGTCCAGCTAACTATAACACCCCTGAAACCTATGGTTTTTTCAGTGAATATATATATATATATATATATATATATATATATATATATATATATATATATATTACCTACTGGCGGTCGCCAGTAGGTAGTTATAGTTAGGACCGTGTTTCCATAGGAAATCCGCAACATTCTATTTGGAATAACTTAGGCGCCGGTTAACGAATCCTCGCGAAATTCTCAAAATAGGTGGGGCGCTCCGCTCCTTCCCTGAAAGTCTCGGGGGGGATTCGTCAAGCGGGGGCTGAGAAAAAGGGGGGGGCCCAAAACGCGTTTTCCCCATGCATTTTTCCATAGGACCTTTAGTCCGAGCTACAGCCCCAACGGCTGAACAGAATTACTTGTAATTCGGCAGAGAGGTAGTCCGCAGGTCAAGGATGTGCCTTTTGTAGGTCTGGTGTAAATCTGTTCAGTAGTTCCTGAGAAAATAGCATTTAAAGCAATATATATATCTGTAAGCGCGCTCCGTGCGCTTACGGTAAGCTTACCGTACGCGTACGGTGCCGTGCGCGAGCTCAAATCTGATTGGTTGTCACATGACTGTAAACATTCGAATCGGACGAAATCAGGAAGTGTCGGCCGCCATTTTGTGTGTTTCACACAGAAAAAAAAAGGGAGATAACGTGAAAAGGGGGCAAGGAAGAGAGTTACAGACCCCCTAACATTTGAAAGGGGGTCAAAGAAGGACAAAAAAGTACGAAAAATACATTTATTAATTTTTTTTAAAAAATCGCGGAGTGCGCTTACGGTAAGCTTACCGTACGCGTACGGCAGAAAAAAAAATTAAAAAAGAAATAAAATTCAGATTTAAGTGTTTAGATATTAGGGGGCTCTAAAAAGAGCCGTTGTGTTTAAGAAGTGATTTTTTAGTGAAAGAGCCGTTGTGTTTATGAAGTGATTTTTTAGTGGTACCTACAAGTAAGTACCGATGCAGAGTCTAAGGTTCAAGAGGAAGACTCTGTTCCCTTCATCAGTGAAGTGTACACCATCTCCTCTATAAATGTCTTGCATGTTGTAACGCAAGTTGTTGTGGTAAATGGAACCCATACCATAGTCTCGGAGGAAAGCAGAAACAGATTTGTTGACGTGCTTTCTTGCTTTGTCAATCTGTGGACAAAATTGATTCGACCAGTTCCATTTTTGCCTTTGGCATATGTTAGAATACGCAAAGGCAGTTTTAGGGAAAAGTGAAAACAGTTGCGCAAAGGTCTCCTTCATAAGCATTTCCAGACCTACCCCAGTCAAAGTGCCTAGGTCATTGCCACCACAGTGCACTATTATGAGGTCAGGGTGTTGGATTTGCATGAAGGATTTCACCAATGGCATCAATTGGTGCCACTTTAACCCTCTCTGACCAATCCATTTAATGTCTACATTTGGCAAAGCAAGGTCTCTCACCATACCTGTTTTCTCTGCATAGTTTTCACTCCAGAAGACATAGCTGTGCCCTACAATCCACACTGTGAACATCTTCAAAGGAGATCTGGATGCACTCAGGAGGTGTATTTCAGTAGAATGGGAAAATGAAATGAAAGACAGTTTGGAAATGGAGGCATACATATTTTTTTTAAATAAAAAGAACTCATTGGCTGTTTCACACCATTCTACACTAAAAACTAGGCTGTATGTGTAAATTTATAGAAGCATGTTTTGTATTGGTACAGAAAAATGTGTTACCAAAGAACATTACTATGGATTTGCTGTTAGGTTTGAAAAGTCAAGCACTCTTGCTCTTTGGAAATGAAACATTGTGTGGTGAACTTCTGACCTGACTCCACACAGCAGTGTTCCATGAGCTGTTGCTATGGTAGCAGGCAGAAGTCAAGTTGGGGGAAGGGTACTTTTGGAAAAGGGTTGGTTTTCAACCAATAGAAATGTGTGATTTCATTTGAAAAAAAGGGGGAAGCACTGAGATTTGTAATTAACATGTATATGTGTGGAAAAAGAGAGGGAAACATTGCCATTATCTGGTTCTGCTGAGAGGAGAGAGGTGTACAGAACAGAGATCCTGGCTCTGAAAATCTGCTGTTTGAGTGCCACATTTCTTTCACAACTAACTAATTATAAAGGTGAGTTATGAGTTTGAGAGGGGATGTATGTGGTAAATTTAGAAATGAATAATAGAATTGGGATTCCTTTTGTTGAAGTTGTGTTTTTCATTTTGTGTTTTGGGAGAAATTTAAATGTAAGGAACATGTAAAATATTATGGACTATGTTTTCACCATAAATTAAGGTGTACTGGTATGAATGAGGAATACTGTTTTCTGCATAGAATCAGAAGATGACTCTGTGTGCAAAGAGGAATTGTTGACAGAGATTTATTGCGTATTACTCTGGTAATTTTAGATTTGCATTAGTAGGAAAGGGGCAGCTATTTTTCAGCAGAAGCAGACTCTTAGCACACACCCAGCTGTTTATCCTGTAGAATCATGCATAGTATTCACAACCGAGTGGTGTTTGAGGTTGCAGTGAGTAATGCAAATACATTCAACATCACTAAGGCTGGTTGCCTTTGCTGGAGTGTAGTCAGTCACCCAGGTTACACATGTTCATGGTCTCAAAAAGATGTTTGGACATGAGCTCTCTTCTGATTCTGAAAAGTGGATTGAAAATGTGTCAGACTGTAAAAGTACTTATCACTTGCCAAAAAAAAGAGTAGTAAGTGTGCTTTGAAATTGGCAAAGAAATTTCGTTTTCTGCCTAATATCAAACCATGACTCTGTGTGCAAAGAGGAATTGTTGACAGAGATTTATTGCGTATTACTCTGGTAATTTTAGATTTGCATTAGTAGGAAAGGGGCAGCTATTTTTCAGCAGAAGCAGACTCTTAGCACACACCCAGCTGTTTATCCTGTAGAATCATGCATAGTATTCACAACCGAGTGGTGTTTGAGGTTGCAGTGAGTAATGCAAATACATTCTACATCACTAAGGCTGGTTGCCTTTGCTGGAGTGTAGTCAGTCACCCAGGTTACACATGTTCCTGGTCTCAAAAAGATGTTTGGACATGTGCTCTCTTCTGATTCTGAAAAGTGGATTGAAAATGTGTCAGACTATAAAAGTACTTATCACTTGCCAAAAAAAGAGTAGTAAGTGTGCTTTCAAATTGGCAAAGAAATTTCGTTTTCTGCCTAATATCAAACCATGACTCTGTGTGCAAAGAGGAATTGTTGACAGAGATTTATTGCGTATTACTCTGGTAATTTTAGATTTGCATTAGTAGGAAAGGGGCAGATATTTTTCAGCAGAAGCAGACTCTTAGCACACACCCAGCTGTTTATCCTGTAAAATCATGCATAGTATTCACAACCGAGTGGTGTTTGAGGTTGCAGTGAGTAATGCAAATACATTCAACATCACTAAGGCTGGTTGCCTTTGCTGGAGTGTAGTCAGTCACCCAGGTTACACATGTTCATGGTCTCAAAAAGATGTTTGGACATGTGCTCTCTTCTGATTCTGAAAAGTGGATTGAAAATGTGTCAGACTGTAAAAGTACTTATCACTTGCCAAAAAAAGAGTAGTAAGTGTGCTTTCAAATTGGCAAAGAAATTTCTTTTTCTGCATAAAATCACACCATGAGTCTGTGTGCACACAGGAATTGTTTTTAGATATTTAATTCGTGATGGTTTTATTGTGATTTTCACTTGTAGGAAAGGGGTACATAGTATTTTAAGATTTGAAAAGATCATAAAAAATATGGTAATATATTTAAATAAAATAAAGGAATTTTTTTTTAGTTTCTTTCAGGTATTGCTGAAGAGCAGTGAACAAAATTAAAGATGCCTACAAAATCCAGAGTAAGGAAAAACCAGAAAAAAAATCTATATTTGAAGACAACTGGAGGACCCAAGTTAGTTGGAGATGCTCATGTTGGGAAAAAGAGAAAGTCTTCTGGTAAGCAGACAAAAGATTTTTTTAAAAATATCTTCAAAAAAAGGAAAAATGTACAAAATGTCTGTACTGGAAATACTGTTTTAAATAGAAAACTACAGGAAAAAATTGAGCATTTAGTTAATGCAAATATACCTTCAGAAACAATAAAGATTAACTTAAAAAGAAAAACAGCGTTTAAAGAGATTCGTAGAAAAATGTTTCAGAGAAGAGTTATGTCCAATTTGATAAAGGATGTGAAGAAATATAAGAAAAAAGCAAAATTTTATAAGAGAAAAAAAGAAATTGAAGCCATTGTAGCAAAGGCTTTAGAATTTAAAAGGAAACTATTCATTTTAATGTTGAACAGGATGCGTACATTAGATAAAATGGTCAATGTACTGAAATCACAAAGCAAAACGAAAAGACTAGTGAAAAGAACAAACTTTTGTAAAGTGTTTTTAGGAGAATGGATGCATAGTTCAAGTAGTGAACCTTTTTTTAATGAAGAGAGTTATCTTCAAAGTAATAGTTTGCTGCATGCAGTTGACACCAGAGGTCGTGCTTATGAAGTGAAAAATGGTTGTATAATGGAGAAGGAGAAAATGGTTCCAAGAGATGAGGAACAAGTGATGGCGGATGAGGTTATGGGGAGACGTCCTAAAGCCCCAGTGTATACTTGGAATTGTAGTAGTATTTGCACTGTGCGTCAGGAATCTATTGATAAATTTCGTGAGTTTCTAAGAGAATATAGTAAAGAAAGTGTAAAACAGAAGATTAAGGTACTTCAAAGTCTAGATCCATGCAGAGTGAGAGAGAATACTGGTTTGCAAGGACACTCTCTGGCTTGTCTATCTAGAAAAGTGTGTCAAAGTGTTTTTCACCATTTTAGGATGCTGGCAGTTCATCATACTGAAATGAGAAAGTTTGTGAGACGATTGTATTTTGCTAAAAGTCCAGCAATAAAGTTAGATGAATTGAATAGGGCTCTGTTCCGTGGATCGGTATCAGATGTAGAGAAGGTTACTGATGAAATTCAGTTTAGTTACTTTGGTCCAGAACAAGAGAGTGCAGGTAATGACACAGTTATCGAGGAAGATGTGGAAGAGAATGTAGAACCCTCTGTAAGTAAGAAATTTGATAATCAAATGACAAAATTTGCAATCATCTCTAATGAAAGACCAAATATTACTTGTATTTGTTGCCGCAGAACTCATTATAAAAATCAAACCAGGAATGTTGATCTCTACAGAAAAAGTGAAGAAGAAGATAATTATAAGTGGAAGAATTTTGCAACATATATATTTCTGGAAAATTGTTTTGATTTGGGTGAAGATCAGCGTATTTGTAAATACTGTTATAACAAGATAGAAGAAAATAAAATGCCAGCAAGAGCTGTACATAATAATTTAGAATTGCATGATATTCCTGCTGAACTTTCTGATTTAAATACTTATGAGTCTATACTCATTCAATGTGTTCATCCGTTCCAGACTATAGTACGTATGGAGCCAAAAACTGGTAAATTACCTCCTTCAGATTTACTGAGAGGTTTAAAAGGAAGAGTGGTGTATTTGCCATTGGATTTGAAAAAAAATATGGAAACTATTGATACAGATACTTTGGAAACTGAACCATTAGTTATTCTGGTTAATGGTGTACCTACAAAGAGTAAGAACATTTGGCAGGAGCTGGTAGATGTACGAAAAGTACAAAGAGCAAATTTGTATTTGAAAACAAATAATAAATGGTATGAATCAATTTATATAGAAGAAGAAGAAGAAGA
Source organism: Triturus cristatus (assembly GCF_964204655.1). Classification (NCBI taxonomy): domain Eukaryota; kingdom Metazoa; phylum Chordata; class Amphibia; order Caudata; family Salamandridae; genus Triturus; species Triturus cristatus. Next base: position 1,271,677,064 of record NC_140579.1, read on the forward strand.
TTTACAAGAAGACACAGAAACACCAACTGGTCAAATTGAAAAAGTGGACAAGTCAAAGGAAGAAGAAATTTATGAACATTTTAGCATACATCCTCTTCATTCAAAAGAAGTTATGGGAGACACTATTGATCTGTTTCAGATGAAGAAAGCAAAAGGAACTCCCGTGAGTGTATGGGAGGAGAGCTTGGAAGCTCGATGTTTTCCCCAGCTGTTTCCTACAGGAAAAGGAGGACGATACGATGAACGTCCAGAACAGATTCCAGCTTCTGAGTATCGGACTACAAGACTATATGCAGAAGATCCAAGATTTCGTCAAAGTATTCCTTATTTGTTCCATCTTTTATTTGAAAGCGACTTGTCTGCATTATCTTATGCAGTAAATCACATTTTAAAAAGTGGAGTACATTTACAAAATGTGACTAAGGATTTTATGGAGAAAGTGCAGCACCGAGATGATCATTTGGAAACACAACTGATCAATCTGATGGCTTGTCAGCGTGGGACAAATGAATATTGGTACCGACGCCATGGTGAATTAAAATGCATGTTACGGAATTTAGGAACTCCAACATGGTTCCTTACCCTAAGCTGTGCTGAGTATGCTTGGGATGATTTACTGGATTTTCTACGAGAGGCAAATTCAAACATTAAAAACATCCAATACAAGACAGCAGGAGAACTGTGCTCATTGGATCCGGTTAATGTTTGCAGATATTTCAATCATAGATATGAGGCTATGATGTGCTTCATCTGCAATAAAAAAAATCCACCTCTTGGAGAAGTTGTGGATTTCTTTTGGAGAAAAGAGTACCAAGCAAGAGGTGCTCCTCATATTCATATGCTGTTGTGGATCAAGGATGCCCTAAAATTTGGAACAGAATCTGATGATGCTGTTTTAAATTTCATCGAAGAATATGCAACATGTGCTATACCAAAAAGCACAGAAGAGAAAAAGCTAAAGGAGCAAGTTTTACGTTTCCAAAGTCATCGGTGTGGAAAATACTGTCGACGGAAGTACAAGAGCAAAGATAAATTCTACACTAAATGTCGATTTGGATTTCCTAGACCAGTTCTTTCAAAAGGAAGAGTAAACAGTTTTATGTCAGCTGTGAGACATACTATTACAAGAAAATCACCTAAGAATACCTACAACCTAAAAAGAAAAGAAGAGTCAAAATATATAAATGACTACAACCCAGTCATTTTATCCATGTGGAATGCTAACATGGATATACAGTATGTAGCTGACAATTCCATTGCTGTTGCTCGATATGTAACGTCTTACATTACTAAATCAGAAAAGACTGAATTGAAAGAAATGTGGGAAGAGATTTCTCACGAGAAGACTGTCAGTAAGAAGCTATACAGTTTCAGTTTAGAGATGTTATCGCATCGAGAAATTGGATCCTACGAATGTTCAGATAGGTTATCTTCTGCAAGTCTCTACTCGAAATCAAGAAGAATAATTTGGGCAAGTTTAGGCTTTGCAGCAATGAGAAATCGGGTACTGAAATCTGTTGGAGAAATTGAATATTTAGCACAGTTCGAACCTGAAAGTACAGACATTTTAAAAACAAACATGTTGGACACATATTACCCAAAAAGAAGTCATCACCTTGAAAACATGTGTCTCTATGAAGTGCTGCAATACTTCATTTTTAAACGGAATGCCACAGAAGACATCAACAATGGAAAATATAAAGTCAGTGGTGAGGAAGTATGTTTGGTGAAGCAAACAAAAGGAAGTTTGATAAATCACCGGAAGCTGAGTTGCGACACTACTGACAAAAAGGAATTTTACTACTTGGCACTTTTACAGCTGTTCAAACCATGGCGTTCAGAGGATGAACTACTTGGAGAATTCCAGAGCTATGAGGACTCATTTAATGCATGTAAAGATACGATTGAATGCAGTACTTTCACAAATTATGTCCAAATGTTAAATGAAGAAATTGAACAGGAAGCTACAATTGCAGCTGAAGTAGCTAGAGACAGTTCTCAAGACAGCCAAAGTTCAGGAACGCTCAGTCAAGATCCCCTTGGACAACCAATCGTAGAAAATGAAGCTGCAATAGCCATGACTGAAGTGGAAACGGCTATGAATCAAGCTCAAGAAGAATTAATAGACTTACCAAATTTGGAAGAACAACTGAATGAAGAACAGCAACAAATTTATGAAGAGATCAGAAACAAAATTGATCACGGATTACTACATGAAAAAAAAGAGTGCTCATGCACATCATTTGAACCAATCAGGATGTATGTGAGCGGACAAGCTGGAACTGGAAAAAGTTTCTTAATAAAAGTCATCAGAAGCTACCTACAGCAAAAAACGGATTCAACTTTGTCTTGTGTTGTTACTGCTCCAACTGGGTTAGCAGCATGTAACATAAAAGGAATTACCTTACATCGTTTGCTAATGTTACCAGTGGAGCATGAGAACAAAATAGAATACCACAAGCTAACAGGAGAAGCATGCTTCGAAGTGTCAAGAGTGTTGAAGAAGATGCAAGTTCTCATTATTGATGAGGTGAGCATGGTATCAAACTTAATGCTTGCCTTTGTGCATTTAAGAATGCAGCAAATTCTAAGGAGAGACTATGACGTGTTATTTGGTGGAAAACATGTCATAGTTTTTGGGGATCTTCTACAGCTTACTCCAGTTAAAGGACAACCAGTGTTTAATACTGTGACACATGAAGACACAAAGAAGTCATTGGGAAGCATTGGTAATGCACATATTTGGTCCTTCTTTGAGTACAAGGAACTTACTACTAATATGAGGCAAGCAAACGATGAAGATTATGTAAGTATTCTGAAAGATATCAGAATTGGACTACTCACTGAAGTTGGCAGGAAAGCATTACAGAGTCGGTTGCTATATAATTTATTCCCAAAGGAAGAAATAGTTGCAGAGAAAATATACAAGAACATTGCAGAAAAGAAAAGTGTAATCTGCTTAATGCCAACTCTACGTGAATGCTCAATATTCAATGAGGAACTTTTGAAATTGGAAAAGGAAGAGATGAAGAAATTGGAAGCAGTGGACAAAATTCAGCATGAAAGAATTACAATTACATTAACAGGCGAACTGAGAAAGAAATTGGATTCTCTAGAGAAGAAAATTTCGAAAACAGCTGGATTAGAAAAAAATCTATATGTTTGCATGAACTGTAGAGTATTTTTAAGGAGAAATTTGGATGTTGAAAAAGGTTTAGTGAATGGAGCTATGGGTAAAGTTGTGGGTTTTGTGAACTACCAGAAAAAAGATGGTATTGAATTTTTAAAAATAAAGTTTGATCAGATTGAAGAGGTTAAAGACATTTGTCGTTGTTCAGTCCGTTTTTTGCTTGTGAAAGACTTATATGTACGTAGGAAGCAGTTTCCGTTTTCTCTAGCATATGCTGTAACTATTCACAAGTCTCAAGGATTGACTGTAGATTGTGCATTTGTGAACATTGGTTCAACTGTGTTCAAAGAAGGTATGGCTTATGTTGCTTTGTCACGAGTGAAAACATTATCTGGTTTATTCATGATAGACTTTGATGACTCAAAAGTTAGTGCTGATGCAAATTGTGTAAAGGAGTATAATAGATTAAGAAGAACCTATGCTCCTCATTTAGGTCAGTATCCTGTGTTGGAAAAACGTGTTGTTTCTCGTAAAAGGAGAATTGAGAATATCTGTAATGAGGATGTAGAGAAGAGAAAAGAAAAGAAGAGTGATGTAATTGCAAGCAAAAAGAAAAAGGACAATGTTGAAGAGGTTGTTGGTTGTCATTTTGAAAATAGCTCTGGTGTCAACTGCTACGCTAATGTAGTGCTGAATGTTGTATTTTATCTTGAAAGTTTGCAAGAGCAGATAATAGTAAATCAGGGAAAAAGATTCTGTTCTGTGCTGAGTCTCCTTTTTGAAAAGCTGAGTATTGATAAAACTAAAATAGAAAGTGCTACTGAAATTAGAAAACTTTTAGATGCATGTTCAGGATGTACACAGTTTTCTCAAAATGTACAGCAAGATGCACAGGAATTCTTGATGTATTTTCTTCAGGTACTGGAAGAAGAAGGGGTACAAATAGAAAATATGTTTGGTCTCTCTTATAAATGGGAACATAGTTGTGAAAACTGTTTCAATACATGTGGCTCTAATGTTGATTCTGAAAGGTTTATTTATTTAACATTGCCAGAGAGTAAATCAGTCACTTTTACTAAATTAGTTAAAGATGCTAATCATAGCATGGAATGCGGTGAATGTAAATCTGACATGTTTTCAACGTTAATTTTAAAGGAATACGGACAGTATGTAATTTTAATGATGCAACGATGTAGAGCTGATGGTTCAAAATTGGATACTTTAATAAAGAAGTTTACAGGACAGCAATTATCAATTTCAGGAAAAACTTTTTTAACAGTTGCAATAATTTTCCATGATGGACCTACTGTAACTTCTGGTCATTACACAGTTTATCTAAAATGTGAAAAAGGCTGGACAATGTGTAATGATTGTCAATTGGTTTTTAAGCAACGTTTGCCTTTTGATTTAGCAAATTCCTATCTAATCTTCCTGAAACCTAAATTTTAGAGAGAATTGGCAACATCTGTACAAATCAATTTTACCATTTTATTGGATTACCATTGGAATTTTCAAATAAAAAGATTTTTAAAATTACCATTTGGCCTAAAGGAAAGGTAACCAATTGTATTGTGGACTTATTTAATTCCTAATTAATCTTTCGGAAACCAAAAATTTAGAGAGAATTGGTAACATCTGTACAAATCAAATTTTGGAATTTTATTGGATTACCATTGGAAATTTAATCCAAAAAGAATTTAAAAATTACCATTTGGCCTAAAGGAAAGGTAACCAGATGTATTGTGGAGTTATTTGAGATATATTATTTTTGTGATTATGCGTCTGTAACAAAATTGTCAGACGGTATTTTTTAGAAATAGTTATTGTTATTAGATGATATTTTTATTGAATATTTAGCATTTCTATAATGTTATGTTTAAGTGAGAAGAGATTCTGGGCTTTTTTAAAACAATCTTTGAGATTGTTATTTTTTTTTTGCCCGCTGTTAAGTGATGAATGCAATTGCTTTCACGATTTATAGTGAAATGCAATATATTCTGAAAACAGCAAAAAAATGGCAGAAAATTGTTTTTGGAAAATATGTAAATACGTGTACTGTATTATAAAATGTTTTATTAAATATTAATACTTTTCTTTTTTTTTCAGATTGAGAAAGAAAATTTTCGAAAAAATAAAACCATTTTTCTAGCAATTTAAATAAAATTTTAATTGATATTTAATTTTTTGGGTGGGTCAGGTAAGTCACAAATTTCATGGTCCCTTTTTTCCACTTCTCCTCAATCACATTTTCAGTTTTTCGTTATAATCCCTCAAGGACCTTGTAATGTGGTAATTGTTTTTTAGTGTTTTTAAAAAAAAAATAAAAAAAAATACGCTTACCGTACGCGTACGGTAAAAAAAAATATACAAAAGATTTAAAAAAAAAAAAAAAAAACCTTGAAAGGTAAGGTTGGCTCTTAAAAGAGCCGTTGTGTTCATACAGGGACAGAGGAAAGAAAGAATGGGAATATTAGCTGGTAGGACAAATGTGCTGGTCTATTCTGTTGTTAATTAGGGGAACACTGGTCTCCCCACGAACAATTAGACCATGACAATTTGAGCACCGCATTGTAACTCTCGCAAATCGAGGGTTAGTTTCCAGAGGACCAGAAAAAGGTGATTCTCCCCCCACAGATGAAGGGCTCAGCTGAGCTGCCGAAGATGTACTCGGCTGAGCTGCTGTGGATGTGCTCGGTCGACTTACTGAAGGGTTTGCTCCAGTATGTCGAGCATTTGTCCTAGGGTGTACATCCTGAAGGTGTCTTAACATAGTGTGATTCCCGAAGGAATACTTCTTGTTAGGATTACCTCTAGAAAGTACACGCTGGCAAAGCTTGCAAGTCACTAAAGGAGCATTTACCTTTTTTTGGCCCTCTGGAAACGTAAAATACTCCCATATAAAAGAGCTCTTTTGTTTCCTCCTTCTCTGCCTGATGGTGGTGCTGCTAGCCTCACTCGAAGAAGAGGACTGCTGGTCTGCCATTGTATCCCAAAGACAACTCAGCTCCTTCTCCTAAGGGATCACAAGCAGAAATGAGGGGAATGGGTGTGGTGTAGGAGAGTTCTAGAACTGAAAGTAGTTTAAACCAATCAAAAGTGTTGTTTCTTGATCACATGACCCACCGTGCGCGTACGTTACGCTTACGGAGCGCTTACGGAGCGCTTACGGTAAAAGTATGCATGCGCGTATAAAAGACACGCGCACGCGCATAACAGGCCCACCCCAACACTTCCGCGTAACGTACGCGTGTAACATATGCGCTTACGCGCCGCGTACGCAGTACGCACGTCTACGTAAATTGCGTAACCATACGCAAACAGAGTAGAAATATTACGTACATAAAGCAAACCGTGCGCTTACGGTAAGCTTACCGTACGCGCACGTAAAAAAAAAAAAAAAAAATTGGACAAAAAGAATCACTATGTTATACTAATATATCTTACCTGTTTGGTTAAAAAAAAAAGGTGAAAAAAATATATATTGCAGAAGTTTTTAAATTTTACAATAGTGTTTAAAGAGAATATAAAGTAAAAATAAATAGATGTAAAAAAACCTTGCAAAAAAAAAAAAAAAAATCACACACGTTAAATATAAGAATTAGCATTTAAAAAACCATACAAATTCACTGAAAAAACCATGGGTTTCACACACGTTATAGTTAGGAATTATCATTTAAAAAACCTTGCAAATTCAGTGAAAAAACCATAGGTTTCACAGACGTTATAGTTAGCTGGACATTTTACTCGTAAAAAACCAATGAAATTCCCCCGTTATAGTTAGTTAAGCTAACTATAACTCGCGCCCCCGCAATCTACTGCTGATGACGTCACATATAACATCACTCATGACATGGTCACTGACATCACTCATGACATAACTGATGACATCTCAAATGACATCACTGATGACATCACTGATGACATCATCCTTGTGATAAAGTGGCAGACCTCCTCTCACCCTAATATAACCTTTGATACACACATTAAAAAATAGAGACTAAAAAATAAAAAAATTAATGGAAATTCCAATACCAGTTTCAACAAACTCTTCTGTAATTCTGAGAACCACATACACATCTACTCATTTACCAACAGTCCTATACAGTCACTCATACATGTACTCACTCATATGTACTCATATACCTGTACATCCTGTTACACAATGCCACTCATCCATAGAGTTACTCACACACATAGTCACTCATGCTAATAAAGAATCAAACATCCATTTACCTTCATATACAGTTATACACACACCACCACACTTACTTCTACGGATGCTTACACATACTTGGTCTTTTAAACAATCACTTATAGAAACACATACTTATTGATACAGGAAATCTTCCAATCTCTCACTATCACATATACTCACTTATATACACCAATAGTCACATATACTACTTTAAAACATAAGTAGTTACTCATGGAGACACTATTGAGACAGTCATTCACTCACTAACACACCCATACACACACTCATCCACCCATACAGTCCTGCACACATGCTGTCTTCAACACATACAGTGAGTCACTCATTCATGCACCTATGCACTACGTAATACCCCCCACCAAACCATGCAGACACTCAGACTGATACTCAAAAAACCAACTAATAACCTATATAGACACCCATGTAGCTACTCACCAACCCATGCAGCCACTTATACACAAAGTGAGAGACTGATACAGATATTTACATATTAAAACATTACTCACTAAGCCATGTGTTCACTTTGATACACTTTATCAGTCAGTTACAAAATATATTTTTCAAAAAAAATCATCCATTTAGACACTTATATACCCATTTATTCTTCCATCGACCTTGAGATATACATATATAAAACATATTTAATTTTCAGAAAAACACACATTCACTTGAAGATGTCATCAGTGATGTCATGAGTGATGTCAGTGACCATGTCATGAGTGATGTTATATGTGACGTCATCAGCAGTGGATTGCGGGTGCGTGAGTTATAGTTAGCTTAACTAACTATAACGGGGGAATTTCATTGGTTTTTTACGAGTAAAATGTCCAGCTAACTATAACGTCTGTGAAACCTATGGTTTTTTCACTGAATTTGCAAGGTTTTTTAAATGATAATTCCTAACTATAACGTGTGTGAAACCCATGGTTTTTTCAGAGATATATATATATATATATATACACACACACACATATATATATATATATATATATATATATATATATATATATATTACAGCAATTCCTTCTGGGTCCTTAGAAGGAAAAACGAAGCCGTGTGTGGTCCTTCAAAATTCTTTATTCAGCCACTCTGCCAAACGCGTTTCGAGTGCGAAGCACTCTTGTTCACTGACAAATAAAATCAAAGCGAACGGCCATTTTTACATTGTTTACCACGTGATTAAACTAAACTACAAAAAAAGTGCATTAGAAAACAGACTTGTAGTTTTTTGGTTTCTTAAATAGAAAGGTAGCACGCGATGGTTGACAAAACCGCATTTGTTAAAATTTCACTTGATATAAAGTAAAACATGCGTAAAACCTAGTTGTATCAAATATACGTACTATTTTTTTTTGTTTTATATACACAAATATGTACAATAAAAATTGATTTATAAATATCTATAAATATTAATAAATATTATAAAACTCAATTGTTGGCAATACAGCCCCAGTGGGCTCACGTAACCAGGTTTTTGTCACAAAGTGAGCCCACTGGGGCTGTATTGCCAACAATTGAGTTTTATAATATTTATTGATATTTATAGATATTTATAAATCAATTTTTATTGTACATATTTGTGTATATAAAACAAAAAAAAACCTAGTACGTATATTTGATACAACGAGGTTTTACGCACGTTTTACTTTATATCAAGTGAAATTTTAACAAATGCGGTTTTGTCAACCATCGCGTGCTACCTTTCTATTTAAGAAACCAAAAAACTACAAGTCTGTTTTCTAATGCACTTTTTTTGTAGTTTAGTTTAATCACGTGGTAAACAATGTAAAAATGGCCGCTCGCTTTGATTTTATTTGTCAGTGAACAAAAGTGCTTCGCACTCGAAACGCGTTTGGCAGAGTGGCTGAATAAAGAATTTTGAAGGACCACACACGGCTTCGTTTTTCCTTCTAAGGACCCAGAAGGAATTGCTGTAATTTAACGGGACCCGCTTCTGTGGGGTCCTCCCGTAACGAAGCGACTTCCGTTGTGGTGGAGGCAGTTTATACACAGAGGACGCCTTCCTATTTTCAACGCTACCTCCCCCCCGCCGCAAAAAGACTGAGAACTTTTCAATCGTCAAAGACACCAGCACCGAAGTCTACAGCGCAGCCGACTCCAGAGAGGGGAAGACAACGCTGGAACTTCGCGGTAAGGCTGGGTTTTGTTTGATCACGCGAAGCGGGAGGAAGTAAAGTTTAGTTGCAGTGCATTTTCACGGAGCACTAAACGGTTGTGGTCCACAGGGAACCCCTGTATATCAAATCTAATGTCAGCCACTGAAATCAAAGAACGCGAGGAGGCAGCTTCGCAAATATTTAATGATGAACATTTGGAGACTGATAAGGATCTGGGAGCAGTCCAGAAAAGCGGACCACTAAGCAATTTATTAATGTATCTTAAACGCTTAGAAAAACTGCACCGCCTTGAACTTTCTAAATGGTGGGAGTCTAAATCCCTACAGCGATACCTTGAAGTGCAGCGAGTGCCCAGAGGTCTACGTATTATGGTCACACCCACATACGAAGAGCCAAATCCAGATATGCTACGCGAGTGGGCAGCCAACAATAACGATGCCTCAAGAAGAATGTTAGCCATTCTAATTAAGTATGCCGACATTGATCGCAAAAGAATCCTTGCTGAAATTGAGACACTGTCGGAAACTCTGAGCAGAGAGGAAGATCAGGAGCAGATAAATGAATTCAAAACAGCTATGAAAGAAAGAATGAAAAAATTAGAAACATCGATAAAGGAGAGGAAAGCTCAAAAATTTATGAGAGACAAACAAGACTAAGACAGAGGTCAGATTTATACTTTTGCGAAAAAGTTTGACAGCATAAGGAAAAATAAGATGGGCAAAGCTAGCAGTGTGACGCAAGAGCCTCATTCAGAACAAAGCAGCATACAAAGCTCTGAGGTGGATACAGATCAGGATGAAGAACAACAAGTACAAGGCCAAACACCAACAGTAATCGATGAATTCGATTTTTTACGCGAAGAACGCAGGTTCAATCTGCGACCAAGGCCACAAACACAAGTATCAAGACCACCAAGAGGAAGAGGCAGAGGACGAAGAGGAGGAAGGGGGCAGCTCACAGGAAGAGGGCAGCAGGGACAGGAAATGAAGAAGAACAATTGGGACTAATAGCAACAAACGAAGTAACAATTGTTAACTTAGCTAATGTGACTCTCACCAATCAAGAAGAGGACATACTAAAACTGGGACTGTCATTTTGCCCAGAAACGAATCTAGACTATGTTCAGACTCGAATTGATTTATACAAATTCATCAGGTTATTAAAATTGAGGAAACATTTTTTATCCAATCCAACGCACAAATCAATTATTAGTAACACAGATATCCCCCCCAAAAAAGGATTACAGGTGGGAGATTTTGATTTAATGTTGGAACTTAAAGATATGGATATGGAAAACGTAGAAACAATCGACGTAAGAGCTGAGAAGACTGCACAGGAAGAAAGTATTTCTATCACACAAGAAGCGCCTACAAAATTCAGACCAGCTTCACGCTTCATTCCCATGATGGCTAGAGATGGGTTAGATGTGTTTTGTGACATTGTAGTAAATGAATTGAAAAAACTAAGTACACAAGTGAGCACGAGTGGAGGGATTAATAAATACAACACTGTTAAGCATAAAGACTATGAGGCTCTAATTAAAAAATTGTCAGAAAATGATAACTGTATCGTGAGAAATGCAGACAAGGGGGGCAATATAGTCCTCTGGGATAAACAAAAGTATCTAATAGAAGCCTATAAACAACTTAACAACAAAAAGTGTTATATAAAAGTAGTAAAAAGAGATCTAGTAGATAGTAACACCAGCTACAATAATAAGTTGAAAATTTGGTTTGAACAAGGTTTACTTAGCCATGATGAATACAAATTTCTTCTAATCGAACATCCAATTACACCAGTTTTCTACCTAATCCCAAAAATCCACAAAAACATTGTAGATCCCCCAGGGCGCCCGATTATCTCAGCCATAGGGAGCTCACTGGAAAATACATCTAAATATGTCGATACTTTTCTCAACCCTTTAGCGCAATCTTTGCCTTCCTACATTCAGGATACTGGAGATTTTTTAAGAGGAATTTATGACATACCTTGGGAAGACGAGTATTTACTTATAACCATTGATGTGGCAACACTGTATACCAGTATTCACCACAAAGACGGCTTGATGGCTATCAGGCACTTTTTGAGCATGCGACCTATAACTTTGTGGTCGCATACCCAAATGATCCTTAGCATGGTTGAAAAATGCTTAACTAGCAATTATTTCCTCTTTAACGAAGAATTCTTTCAACAGACCTGTGGTACGGCAATGGGCACCTGCTTCGCCCCCAGCTATGCGAATTTGCATATGGGCTGGTGGGAGGAGCAGGTGGTCAGGGAACAACAGCAAAGAATGGGAAGAGAACATCATGCAATGGAGCAGATATATAGATGATTTATTTGTAGTGTGGAAAGGTACTGAGAACCAAGCAAAATCCTTCATAAATAAGCTTCAACAAAATGACCTCAATTTAAGTTTCACGAGTGAAATTAGCTGGACTAGTGTCAACTTTTTGGATGTAACAGTGTTTATAGAAAATGGCAGAATACAAACCACACTTTACAGGAAACCCACATCCAGTAATACAATCCTACAAGTTTCCACCCGGTAAATTTAAAGAGAAGCATCCCCTATGGGGAATGCTTAAGAACCAGACGGAATTGTAGCAGTGAGAAAGAATTGCAAAAAGAAATGAGAACCTTAGAAAAAAGGTTTAAAGATAGAGGGTATCCTGACAGTTGGGTTGAAAATGCAATGCGTAGAACTAACGAAAAGAAAAGAGAAGAGATCTTGTTTAGTAATAAGAAAGCTAAACAAAAAGATAAAAAAGAAACCAACAAGGAATGTAGATTTATAACAACCTATAGCATTCAGCATGATAAATTAAGGAACATCTGCAATAAACACTGGCATTTAATAAAAAATGACCCAATTTTAGGTAAGACTGTTACACGGAGACCCCAGATTAAATTCCGCAAAGCAAAATCTTTCAAACAAACCCTGGTGAAAAATACCCTAAGTAAGCCCCAACAAAAAACCACTTGGCTTACAAGACGCAAAGGATTTATTAAATGCCCCAAATGCAAAGCTTGTACGCATGGCGTAAATACAGAAAGATACAAACCAGGCTTTAGTAAACATTCAAAGAAAATCAGAGGCAAATATTCCTGTAAAACAGATTTTGCTGTCTACGTGCTCCAGTGCCCTTGTGGCCTGAAGTACGTGGGCAGCACAATCCTAGAGGTACATAAGAGGATTTTACAGCACCTTAGGGCTATTAAGAATGGCGATCGGGCATACCCAGTCGCCAGACATTTTGAGAAATTTCACAAAAAAGATGTCAAAGGTTTATCCTACTTTGTAATTGATGCGGTACCAAAAAACATAAGAGGAGGGAACCGGGAAAGAACTTTGAGAAAATTAGAGTCAAGGTATATTGTTGAACTAAATTCCAAACAACCTGACGGACTGAACATAGAAGAAGATTTGTACACTCATCTAGTCTGAATAATGTATTATTTTATCATTATCAGTTTTAAACGTTGGGTTTAATGGGTTTTAAGATGAATTCATGACATGTAGTAGAAAGATTGTATCTATGGTGGTTATAGGCCCACTGGGGCAGAAATGAATAGCAGCGAAAGTGACAAAAACCTGGTTACGTGAGCCCACTGGGGCTGTATTGCCAACAATTGAGTTTTATAATATTTATTAATATTTATAGATATTTATAAATCAATTTTTATTGTACATATTTGTGTATATAAAAAAACAAAAAAAACTAGTACATATATTTGATACAACTAGGTTTTACGCATGTTTTACTTTATATCAAGTGAAATTTTAACAAATGCGGTTTTGTCAACCATCGCGTGCTACCTTTCTATTTAAGAAACCAAAAAACTACAAGTCTGTTTTCTAATGCACTTTTTTTGTAGTTTAGTTTAATCACGTGGTAAACAATGTAAAAATGGCCGCTCGCTTTGATTTTATTTGTCAGTGAACAAGAGTGCTTCGCACTCGAAACGCGTTTGGCAGAGTGGCTGAATAAAGAATTTTGAAGGACCACACACGGCTTCGTTTTTCCTTCTAAGGACCCAGAAGGAATTGCTATAATTTAACGGGACCCGCTTCTGTGGGGTCCTCCCGTAACGAAGCGACTTCCGTTGTGGTGGAGGCAGTTTATACATAGAGGACGCCTTCGCTCTTATTTTCCTTGGATAACTCCGAATACAGGCTTCTCCATTCCTGCGTAAAGAGCCCGCCCTGCAGGGTCGGGGCCCCCGGTAAATGGAGCCTTTCTGAAAACATTTAATGGAGGGGGCATGACCTGCTTGGACTGCACCAGCCAAATGGATTTCCACGGGTATTTGGTGAGCAGTAACGAGAAAGGGAGGTGAGGAAGACAAATTCTCTCTCACACAACTCCGCATTTCAAGAAAATAATATAGCGCTGCAGCATCACAAAGGCACTTTGCATTGTAAATAACAATTTTTAACAGTGTGCACAACTATGAATGACATTACTTTCGTGACTATGGCAAGTAAAAAACGCTATTAAGCAAAATAGAATCATGCAGTAAATCACGTTATGAGGAATATGTACGAGTTGCACCCTGGGGCCTGTAGTTCACCTTGCAGGCCACATGACCACTGGGAGGATACATAACCGCTCACCTGTGACCAAGGCGGTAAAATGCTGAAACGCGTAAGGAGCGAGAGTGGTTAAAATGCTGCAGCACTGACGAATTAAATGTCTGAACTTGGAAATAAGTCGGAGTTGGGCTCTTATTTTCCTTGGATAACTCCGAATACAGGCTTCTCCATTCCTGCGTAAAGAGCCCGCACTGCAGGGTCGGGGCCCCCGGTAAATGGAGCCTTTCTGAAAACATTTAATGGAGGGGGCATGACCTGCTTGGACTGCACCAGCCAAATGGATTTCCACGGGTATTTGGTGAGCAGTAACGAGAAAGGGAGGTGAGGAAGACAAATTCTCTCTCACACAACTCCGCATTTCAAGAAAATAATATAGCGCTGCAGCATCACAAAGGCACTTTGCATTGTAAATAACAATTTTTAACAGTGTGCACAACTATGAATGACATTACTTTCGTGACTATGGCAAGTAAAAAACGCTATTAAGCAAAATAGAATCATGCAGTAAATCACGTTATGAGGAATATGTACGAGTTGCACCCTGGGGCCTGTAGTTCACCTTGCAGGCCACATGACCACTGGGAGGATACATAACCGCTCACCTGTGACCAAGGCGGTAAAATGCTGAAACGCGTAAGGAGCGAGAGTGGTTAAAATGCTGCAGCACTGACGAATTAAATGTCTGAACTTGGAAATAAGTCGGAGTTGGGCTCTTATTTTGCTTGGATAACTCCGAATACAGGCTTCTCCATTCCTGCGTAAAGAGCCCGCCCTGCAGGGTCGGGGCCCCCGGTAAATGGAGCGTTTCTGAAAACATATATATATATATATATACATATACACACACACACACACACACACACATATACACACATAATTACAATTTACAGTGACTCAGCAAAGTAAAAAGAATTTCTCCCTTAAGTACCTGTAAAGTGATAAGATGTAAACCTTTGTTTCCCCTCCATTGCATCTGGGTATGAGGCTCCCTGCCAGGATACTCCAACAAAAGGCCTTATGACCGCTTAACTTTCCTGCCTACACAATGCTGCTCGGAACAAAAGAAGACCACGTGCAGGCACTGCTGAAAGTGTCCGGTGTCAAAATTAGACCAAGATTAGTTTAGCATATTTATATTACTTTCAGGAGGAGTAGGAAAGGAATGCGGCACTCTGCTGAAAGCGGACAGCTTTGCAGCAAGGAGAATGTCGCTATCCTCTGAATATAGTGGGTAGACAGTGTCTACCAGAGTCTACCGTCGGCTCGAGGCCTGCCTGTACCAGATAGTACCTGCCCATTTTAAGCACTTGAAAACAGGTAAGGTTAGTTGTTAATTTTGACACTACCATTATCTTTGAATGCATAAGGAATATATTTTCACACACATCAATCATTGTAGCACTTTATTAAGACACACACCCTAACTGTTTTCATGCACTATGCAAGAAATGATGCTGTTTGTTCATTACCACTCTTCAACCTGGCGGCGTTTACAAAAAGATGCATTAAATTGAGTAAAGTGTCACTGTTGGCATTGATGCTTCCTTTATAAACCTAGAAGTAATAGTAGACTTTAGTGTGTGTGATTTAAAAACACTATACAGTACTTGAGCTAATTTAAATGCATGTGTTTGACAAATATATAACACGCACACTTACATCAAGCATGACGAGAGGGCACTTTTACTGAAATAAGGTCAAGAATCTTAACGTTATCAGTCTTCAAGCTGCAGTGGGTGTGTTAGCCGTCTGAGCTAACACACTAAGCTACTAAGGCACAAGCATGCAGGCAGTGTATGTGTATAAATGTTAACTGAGAATCACCATTTGTTTTTAGGTTGAGCCTGGTCAGAGCACGCGCTGCTCTGCAAGCCATGCTGTATTGGAGTATAGAATAGAAGCTCCACTCACTCTCCGCCTATATTTGACATTGGCTTGTGTCATTGTCCATTGTAAATGCTGGCTTCCAATTTAATAATAGGTTTGTTAGTCCCTCCTTAGTACTACCTTGTTTTTATTTGTAATCTTACGTGAAGGTTGGCCCTTTTACTTTGGCAGTTACGCTGCATGTCTTTTTTAGTCTGTAAGCACTATTTTCTTAAAATAGTTTCCCCCATGCAGGCACCACATGTTTTCGTGCAACATTCAGCACGCCAGGCGCGCTTACACTTTCTGAGCAGCCTGGGACAATTGCGGCCGCTTCTCTGAATAGGTCTCGCATTTACACGAGTTCGAGCTATGGGCATTGTACACGACACTACCTTTTATTTGTGTCTATGTGTGCATGATTGTGCTGAGGGGTCCCTTAGGGTACACAATACATGCTGCAGCCATGAAGGACCCTCTTTAGCATCCTTGCCCTATGTACCAGGGGCACCATTTACTAGGGACTTATGGGGGTTGCAATCTATGGAGAGAAGTGCTGGGATGGCATCTCCCCCAGGAGCCCAAAACTGCTCTCTTGCACATAAATGTAGAGCTAGGCAGCAAAAGATAGAGGATGGCTTTGTCACTGATTGGTCTTTTGGTTAGCCAGAGGGACATTGCCCAAGCCCGGAAAGATCTGACGCCCTACCCTCCGCCCTCCCATCTCTCAAAGGCTGGATAAAAGGGTTGGGTCACTGCATGAGTCTGCATGAGTCTGTGTACATGGCCAGGTAATGTCCACATAAACATCAGAAAATATGGGGACACTGGCCCACTAAACAGGCATTATACTACAGCCATGTACTCAGACACAGTCCCTGGAGGCAGAAGCTCAGGTCTTCTCTGACAAAAGTGATTTGTATTATACATAGTTTTGAGGTGTGGTGAGTAGGATTGGGCGCAAAACAATGTAGTTATGATGTTATGGACTGCCCATAATAATAAATTAAAAAGTTAGGTGTCTCCTTCTCCTTTGTTACTATAAAGCTCAATAAAATGCGTTACAAAAACAAATTTCGATGTTTTCACATTTGTTTCAACAAAGTTATTAGCTCCATTGATATCCCTACTCCCCTTAGCTTTTTTCCTTCCATTAAACTACAGCAATTATTTCCCACACTGGAATACGAATTTAAGGACGATCACATACCAATCCATAAAAGTGAACAAAGCTCAAGTCCCTCTTCACTCTCTCCCACAAGGTCACACAATATCACAAAAATGTTAGGAAATGTTTGCCTCCGTTTAATATCCCCAAAATTCGGGGTTAAGCAGAAGACAATCCTTTCTTACTTAACCTAACTTTGAGATGATGCGACACAAAGAAAACCTATACGTTGGACAGTATTTCACTTCAACTCTCTAACAGCACCCTTGCACCACAACACTCATGTCTGCTCTTAGCTGTTGGGCACACTTGGACTGCTCTAACTTCAACCACTGTGTTTTATCCAGCAACATAGTATCCCCCATTCAATATAGAGTTCATAGCCAGGTGTAATCACTGTAACTTAACCCTTTTTCTGCAACTTGTAATAAATATCCTGCCACGTTTACCTTCAGCCATTGCAAGCTATGGTTTCTCACTGGTGAACATGTGAGCCATTAAGCGTTCAGTCACCAAGCTGAACCTCAGCCATTAGGCGCTCTGGTCTGCTATGTGTAGACACTGTGTTAGGTGACCGGTGTTGCAGTGCCTTGAGACCCTCACAGGTGAGTAGCGCGCTATATAAACCCCTGATTGATTGACCATGTGTGACCTGCCTTTTTGTGTGCTGCCCTGTCAAGCGTGACTTTCATTTGTGTGCTCTAGTCTGCCAAGTGTATCTTAAGCCACTATGTGCTTTCTTTTGCCTTGTGGAACCTCAGCAACATGGAGTAGTATTAGAGTACCTCAGGCACTATATGCACTTGGCAGTCATGTGAAAACTTAGCCACTGTGTGCTGTTCCATAGGTAACCACAACTGCTGTGCACCATCATCCTGCATTAAATAAGACACTGAACTATCCCCATCTGTATCCTTAGCCGTTATACAATCTGTCTTGTTGCATTGCACCTTACCCACTGTGCACAGCTTTCCTAACGACAGGTAGTGTGCAACTTGGCCACTGTGTCCTTTGTTTCATGCGCATTTACAAACGTTTTGTACTCTGCTCCTGATTAACCCGGGCCAACTGCCCCAGCGATGATTAACTTCAGCCACTGTGAGCTCCAACTGTCATCAGGTGCAACTTCTGCCTTTCGGTGCACTTGTTAGCCATGTGCAACTTCAGCCATTCTGAACTCTTGCCCGTTACATGGAACTTAAGCCACCGCGCACTCTGCCATATGTAAGCTCAGTCAATCTGTTGCTATTTTAAGCATCAGCATTTGTATGCTCTTCAACCATCTATAACCACATCTACTGTACAACCTGCCATGTGTAAAGTTAGCCAATATGAGCTCCGTCCCCGTAACAATAGCCACCATATTATTTGTCACTTATACCTTCAACTATTGTGCTGTCACATCTGTAAATTCATCAATGTTGTATCCTATCTTGCTCTGCCTAACCTCAGCATTGTGTGCTCTGCATAACTAGACACTGTAGCCCCATCATTGGGTAAAATCATTCCGTGCTTTCTATCCTGCCATTTCTTACCACATTAACTACGGCCTGCTATGTGCACCCTCAAACACTATGCTCTCTCACTAGCTCTAAACTCCCCATGTGCGCGATTTGACTTTCCCTGTGTAACCGGTCAGTATGCGCCCTGTCCTAAGATAACACCAGCGATTGCACCCTTGGCCCTGCCATTTGTAACCTCAGCAAGTGTGTGCTCTGGCTACCTCGGTGTATCCTTATCTATGCACTTGAGTGTCAACTGTAACCTCTGCTGTTGTGTAATTTTCCTACTATGAGTAATCCTAGCCCTTGTAGGGTCTTCCCTTCTACGCATAACCAACTTATTGCTCGTACCTGCTAAGTGGTAGTGCTAGGGCAATGTGAGAAAGCTCTCACCCCTTTGTGCCTGAGGCAGTAATCTGATCAGTCAGTCATTCAGCTAAGAAGGTGCCTTAAGAATGGGACCCTTACGCGACCTCAACTTCCATCAGGTAGAGGTGGGACATGTAGTTCTATTGGCTTTATATGCGATTTACAGAATTTGGTTCAAGGTTTACCCTCCCTAGGAAAAAAGGTATCTGGAGGATGTGAGGCGACTGCTTTTTCAGCAACAACATAACTATAACCGAAACCAAGGCATGAACTTATTACAATGATGTAAAATAGTCCACGGGTGTGATTATGTTTGTCTACCAACTCTGACATTTCATGTCCGCTTGATTTTCTCCACCACGGCTAATATATCATCTGACTTTTCTGCAGAGTCTCAGTACAGTTTATGCCACCACCAGATTGTTTGTGTGAACATAAAGCACAAACTTATGAGGCAGCTTCTCTTTTTGTGATCCTGCAGCAGGTGCTTTGCTCACTCAGTCAAGTACCATCTCTGTAGATCACATGGTGGTAAGGGTGGGGCAAATGATCAATTTCATTAAAGACGCCCCAGGTAATTCTTAGGTTCGGACTCAGCCAATTAACACGATTAGGCATTTTCCTCGTTGTGCTCCATATCTGCGATTTCACAATCACATTCGTATGATTACACCAAACCCGTCACAATGCACAGCCCACTTTACCTGAATCAAAAATACTGAACAAATATATAAATATGAAGCAACTTTGTCTAACTATACATAATACTAAGGCTAGATATGGTGCTTAGACAACCTAAAAATAGATACAATAACAAAAGGACTACGCGCGAGGAAAATAAAAAAACTTTGCAAGTACAATTATTAGGCAGGAAAGCTACAGATGTGTCATCACACCAAACGCTCTATTACCTGGGTATTCAATCAAAGATCAGGAAAACAGAATAAGAGCAGTCATTGGTACTAAACCATTCCAAGTCTTTGCTGCCACGTTATGTTTATGGCCTCTGGCAGCCTCCAGACTGAAAAGATAGGGAGGCCTCTTGTCTTCTGGATCAGAAAATCTCTGCCTGGCTCGGGAAAATTGGCCACCATACCCTGCTTGGTTTTAAGCAACAAACGATTAAATAAATACTTGCATTATTATCAGCTACTAACCATACCACTCCAACACCCCCCCCAGCCACTTGACAAAGACCAGCCATATGCCAATCAGTTGTTGTTCTGCTCCGGCAGACCTTTCCAGGCCAAACTGTCAGTCCAGGCCCCTGCCAGATAGGAGCACAAGCAGTACCAGATAGGTTTCAGCCTACTTTGGGTTCTTCAGTGAAGTGCAGTTGGAGTTCTGCAGCACAGTGAGGAAGAGACCATGTCAAGGCTTACCTGTCACACTTGGGTAGCCATGCCAACAAACGATGAAGCGATGAAAGGAATGTTTGAATTAATATCAGGCACAGGCCATCACTCAGGCTCTATTCTAACCCACTGGTTTTCTCCCATTTTGCCTCTCTAAATGGAGTCAGTATATGCGGACCTCGGTCTGGGGTTGCTTATGTTCCCGTCCAGAGGGGACCTGGACTGGCAGCTGAGGCTGGACTGCTACAACTGCAGCAGGACAGAGTCTGTTTTCTGTAAGGCTGGTCTCAGTATGGACTAGCAGTTTGCAAGAAAAGGAACGAGACATGACATTGTTAGTGAAAGATGAATACAAGCATTCCTTAGAGCATTTTGTTGTCTGGGGCAGCTGTTCATGGTTAGGACAATTTGCGAGCCCACTGGAGATGCTCTTCATTCTAACAAGATTTTTAGGTAAGTGGAACAAGGTATTGTAGTGTTTTAACACTACAAATACTTTTGGGGTCATATCTTGGTGTCAGAAGTGCTAGCCACCTCTTTTATTTTGTATGCATTATAGTTTTTCCCACCTGTACATAAAATCTTGAAGAACTTCTAATCCCAACCAATTATACTAAAAACTTTGACTGCACCGCTACCCGTAAATAGGAAATTACCCAACGGGAGTGCGTTTATAGTTCAATGGAAGTGCATTATTAATTATGGCTTTGTGTAACCTACGGTAAAGGAAAATGCTTCCTTAACATTATTTTCAATAACTAACTTCCCCCAGGACCTAAACAAAGGGCATCATCACACTGTTCTTATGCTGGTGCAGACATTTTAAGATTCACATCGTGTAGCCTGTATCACAATCCTCTGTACTGCATTGAAACGGGGCAATTAATAAGAGAACCTTCTGATTTCTGGAAAGTATTAGTTACTTTATGGCCATTATATTTGGGTTCCCTTCTGTGTTATCTGTAGCACACAAGAAGACAAATACTGTGCCTGATAATCTCTAACCCCTTTTTTGTCTTGTTCAGGAGGCTGAAGGATATGTGCATAATTTGGGATTGTTTCAGAACAGCGTTACAGAAGGGAAGTAAGCTGTTCCTCTGATGGCTACTTCTACCAGCAGGTTGCTCACCTTTTGAATAATTATCATAGCAGTACCTCACAGCAGCAGAGTCAGTGGAGTTGACTGACCAAAATGCCCTACAGATCTGAGCGGGCAAAGTGATTTTCCAGCCAAACTGACTGTCAATTCAGTAGTATTTTGTGAATGTATAAACTGATGCCTATTTTGCAGCCTGGCAGATATCTAGATTTGGCACTCTCTTCGCTAACACAGTTGTAGCGGCTGTGTGCTTCTAAAAGCGGATTTATTTCCCCTAGACTTTCTCCACATGCATAATACATTCCAACGACGCGATTTCCTGGCAATTCCCTCCTGCTCTTAATTCTGGGTGTATATTCTTTCTTTCTCTCTCGCGTTCTCTCACCCTCTCCCTCTGCTGTTGCATTACCTGTTGTAAGACTACTGGGCTGAGCCAGGTCAGGACCTTGATGCTGTATTTTGGAAAGTCATGCACCTCCCGCACCCGCTGGCCATGGTTGATCATGCTGAGGATGCTACGCAGGCCCGACAGGTACACCTTCCCATCCACAGAGATCAGAATGTGACTTGCCTTCACACTCCTTTGAAGCAAATGGAAAACAATTCAAGTTGAGCCTTGAAGTCAATCACATCACTTTCCCCACAGACCCTCCCTTCCCCCACAGGGGGGCCCTCCCTTCCCCCACAGGGGGGAGGTTTAACATATCACATAACGTGTATTTGCAAAGCGCACGTTTGCTGCGACAGGTATCTTTGCGCTGAATAACATGTGTTTATTGTTCCCCAACTCAATGATACATCGCTTTCTTAATAACTTCCTAGGTGTCTCCTGACATCAGTATGTTGCTATGGCTTTAACAAACATTTAAAAATATTCCAGCATGGGCAGAGTGGCAACACGGATCGATTACACCCATTAACTGCAGACTTTAGGAAGGCAGTAAGAAAGAACTGTTCATAGAAAACCACAAACCCACCCACTATAAACCTAGCCTAAAGCAGTGTACAGAAATGTTCAACAGATCAAGGGAGGAACTACTCTATGTTCCACAGTTTAACCTGTAGTATCATTGATGAGTGGCAGTCAAAGCACAAATATCACTCCTGTGATTTTTTAAGATCTAGCTTATTGAAATAATAGAGCATCTTGCTACAGTAATGAAAACATCAAGCTTTGGGGCGTGGCCTGAGGCGTCAAGATGGCGGTCGCACTCTGAGAGTGCTTCGGACCCCCTCCGTCATCCGCCTTGCATCCGCCGCAGACAGCTGCCATCTGACCCTGTTTACTGCTGCCAGAGACCCTCTGCCCCTTTTGCTGAGTTCTGGGCTAATTTTTGAGTGGATCGGAGCCTCCTTCGGCCGGTTCCGGCCCCTGCCCGCCGCTGAGCACACAAAATGGCGGCTCCACCGGCGGCCCGCTCCAGCGCTGCGTGGCTTGGGCGCTGCCGATTCCTCCTCCTTCGGGGCCCTCCCGGCGGCCGGGGTAGCAGCCGCGCCTACTTGCTGATTGGCGCGACTGGAAACTGAGAGGTGGAATAGAAGCGTTGAGAACTGAGGCTGCGAGAAGAAACACTTTGTCTGCGCTGGGGACCGGGCGCCTGGAGCCTGCCCCACCCTGCGGGTCCTCCGAGCGCTGCTGTGGATTGCCTGCTTCCCAAGCCCCACTCACTGGTGACTCCCACGGCACTACCAGCAGGATTCCGGCCCTTCAACCACACCAGCCAGCACCCCCGGTGGCCCGACTGTGGCCCCTAGCTGGGCCCAGGGCACGTTCACCACCACCCAATTTGGTAGCCGAGGTCGATGTGCCACCAGGTCACCGGGCCTCACCAGCAGCAGGCAGGTGCGGGGGCGCCGAGAAAAGCAAAGCGGGGGACCAACAGTGAAGGCCGGTCCAAGGGCCACCGCCCTCTGCAGGCCAGAAGTCACCAACGGGCCAAGACAAGGTCCCGGCGCCACGGGGGCAGTGCAGCAGCAGGCAGGGGACTGGACCCCTCAGGGTAATGGCAGCGGGCTTATGCGTTGAGAACTGAGGCTGCGAGAAGAAACACTTAGTCTGCGCTGGGGACCGGGCGCCTGGAGCCTGCCCCACCCTGCGGGTCCTCCGAGCGCTGCTGTGGATTGCCTGCTTTCCCCTCTCTGAAAGTGACTGAGCCAACGGGAAGTATGGCCCGCTAACTCCAGATAAGACCCACATAAGCCCGCTGCCATTACCCTGAGGGGTCCAGTCCCCTGCCTGCTGCTGCACTGCCCCCGTGGCGCCGGGGCCTTGTCTTGGCCCGTTGGGGACTTCTGGCCTGCAGAGGGCGGTGGCCCTTGGACCGGCCTTCACTGTTGGTCCCCCGCTTTGCTTTTCTCGGCGCCCCCGCACCTGCCTGCTGCTGGTGAGGCCCGGTGACCTGGTGGCACATCGACCTCGGCTACCAAATTGGGTGGTGGTGAACGTGCCCTGGGCCCAGCTAGGGGCCCCAGTCGGGCCACCGGGGGTGCTGGCTGGTGTGGTTGAAGGGCCGGAATCCTGCTGGTAGTGCTGTGGGAGTCACCAGTGAGTGGGGCTTGGGTTTGGGGTTGGGGACCGGCCACTATGTCGGGTGGCGGGGAGGAAGGGTGACCTGGTGCCCCCGCCCCCCCTCTCTCCATTGTCCCCCCTGCTCTCCCACCCCCTTGTAATCCTGGGCCTGCTCCTTCAGTCCGCCATCATTGCCGGCCACCGGCCTATCTCCTGACCGGTGTGCGGCCTCCCCTGTCGCGATCGACTGGGCCGCCCGGAGTCTGATCCCTCGCGCCACTGTGATTCCACGTGGGAGCACCGGCGCACCCAATGCTGCCAGGACGTCTGGGCCCCGGGTTGCGAGTGACTCTCTTGTCGCCCCGCCGGTGGAGACCTCCGGTGAGGGGGGTCTGGGGGTGGGGATCGGCCACCACGTCGGGTGGCAGCATGACGGAGTACCTTCGGCGCCTCCACCCCCTCCTTCTTGGCTACTCTGACCCCGCTCCTTTCCACACCACACTCCCTGTCGGGGTGCTTCTTCGGGTCCGACAGGAGGAATCAAAAGGGGCCCCTTCTGCTCCGGCCGGCCGTGTCAGAGGCAGAGCCCACTGCAGGCCTCGGCTCCCCCTGGGCCACTGTCCAATCCAATCTCTAAGGTACTCTCTTGGAGGGGAAGCCGCTTCGGCCGGACTTAGGGACTGGGCTTGGAGACTGTTGCCGTGGCTGTTGCCAGGCCTGACGCCGCCGCCCTCCGCTGGATCATTTCGCCCAGACCTGCCTCTGGGCCCGGGTCACCGAATTGATCTTGCCTTTCTTGGGGCCTGTGGGAGGGGTCTTGGGTGCCCGGACCTGAGTATTGACGGTCTGGGTGTCGAAGGTCCCCCCTTCCTCCTCTGCGGGACAATTGCTCGCCCCTGCCTGTGCTGGTCGCATTCTACCCCTGGTGGCAATGGGCAGAAACCGCACCCTACAGAATCCTGGCCCCCAAACTCAAACAAAAATGGATCAATTCACCACGTTGGACCGGGATCCTGGCGGTGGGACGCCCAACGTGCCTGGCGCCACCGGGGGGGATCTCACCACCATCCTTCAGGCGATAGGCGCGTCGCAAGCATCGGTTGAAAACAAGATTGGAGAAGTGAGGGTAGATATGGCTCTCATTCGCCAGGACCTGCGCAACGCGACAGCATGAATCGCGGAGGCCCGTATCTCCACGGCGGAAAATGCCATTGACCAACTCAAGACTCAGGTGGCACGTCTCCAGACCCAGACCTCGGAGCTCCACCGAAGGGCTGAGGATGCCGAAAACAGGTCACAGAGAAACAATATACGCCTTGTAGGTTTTCCCGAGGGAGTGGAGCAGGGTCATGCCGACACGTTCGTGGAAACCTGGGTGCGCTCCTGGATGCCCAAAGAATCCCTCTCACCCTGGTTGGCCATTGAACGGGCTCACCGCTCCTTGGCTCACAAGCCTCCGCCCGGAGCCTCTGCCCGACCCATAATCCTGAGGATCCTTAATTTCCGTGACAGAGATGCCATCCTCGGGCGGCCAGGGCACAGGGTCCATTGCAGTTTCAGAACAACAGGATCATGGTCTTCCCGGATTACACCAGGGAGGTACAGGCCCAGCGTCAAACATACGATGAGGTTAAACAGAAGCTCCGTAACATGGGTCTCCGCTACGGCCTTCTCTTCCCGGCCCGGCTCAAAGTTATCTTTCAAAGCAAGACAGTCTTCTTTGACAGCCCTCAGGCAGCATGGACTTGGCTCACGGAAGAACGGCCCCTCTTGAACCGGCTGGTCTCTCCCCCCGCCCACCGGATCCCCTTGCAGCCACACCCGACTCTGCCTAAGCCCCAGAGACGCCGGACTAGGTCCCGCAAGAAAAACGATTGTCGGGGGGAGGCATCCCGATCACCAGGTGCACCACCCCAGTGCCCTCTCTCCCAGGCTTCAGCTCGGGGGTCCGGCACCCCCAGCCCGACCACCTCACTGACTGACGAGCGGTATCCCGGGCCCCTCGAAATCCTTGCGTCAGGCCGTGTCCGACTCCATCCTGTCTAGGAGCCCTGCGCTCAACGGATCCGGTGAAGAAGAGGGTACTTGAACTGTGGCCAACATCACAAACTTTCCATTTCACTTCTCAGAAGCTCATACAGCAAGACCGCTCTCTCAATCCCTAAGCTGGAGACGATCCGACTTCAGTACATCTACCGGTTTTATGATCTATTCCCTATTTCAGTCCCTGCACTCACTTGCAGTCCTTGTTGTGCTGGAGCGAGGTTTTCCCTAAGAAACGTATACCTCCTCCATTTCATCATTTTGAATTAACATGAATAACTGATTAACATTAATAGTATTAATTGTTTGCTGTGTTTAAATTAATCAACATTACTAATTAGAAAATACACGTGGGAATCGCATTTGCATGGCTTGATTGATACGTAAACTAATTTTGTACGCATACTAATATCAGATATTTAGAATTTGCATGTTTAATGTTGCCTTTGTGATGTGATTTGTGAATCGTGCTTTAAATTGTGAGTATAAACTGCAATGCGTGTTGCTTTTGGCTAGATAAATACATACACATAGTGGGTTTAGTGAGGGAATAACATTTTAATAGTCATTTCTATGTATTAATTACGTTTTATGTTTCTTTGCTTAAGTTGACCTTTCTGGAGTGGCCACAAAATAGCTGCCATCCCTATTCTGACGCCCCGACAAGACAGAGAAGTCACTGAGTGAAGTGCGCCTGCGCTAAAAGATGAGCAACAATAACCTCGTCCTGACCCCAGGCAGACTGTATCCGTGAAGGTCATCCTGGGAGGAGCGCCAAGCACCAAACAATGGATTTACTAAAACTATGAACTATTATATTTGATGACACAAAGGACACGACCCTGCATGGGAATCAACATGCCGTGAATGAACTAGAAACTGTTGCAAATGTACCCAAAATTTGAGAAGCTGCATCTAATGCAACATTTGATGTATGAGAAGCAGGAAGAATGGTCCTGGTTAACCAATTAAAATTGTTTTGTAACATGTATTGAAACATTTGCCGATAAAAATGTATTATAAAAGTAGACTAGAGAGGGTAGGTTTTTTAGTCGACTCTTTGAGCTTACTTCTTCGACTCCATCACTTTACCAGGTAGCCTGACGTTATGCTGACGGAGAGGACGGTGACACTGCTGGACAGCTGCTGCCAAAGACTCTGATGGACTGATCAGATGCCCAATTAATTCACGAAATGATTCTTTGATTTATGGGCATAGAGACGAAAGATCTGAAATTGACATAGAGGACGACATTTAGCCAGATTAGGTAAATATGCGAACCAAATATTGAATGCTATATGATTTCCTTATGCTTAAATTAGATAAACATATTGTTTGCATTTAAAGAACTGTGTCGGGTTATTATTTGAAGTATTTCAATGTATATTGTTTAGAAGAATTAAGGGTTGGTATTCCCAGCAACTGGCTGATCCATGGCCAATAGTATGGGAGGGACTGCTAGGTTATCATGTATTGAGATCCTGGTGAGGTAGGGAGGTATAGGTAAACTTGTCGATACTCATCAGGTGATTGGTGCACTCTTCCTCCCATTTCCAGCGCATGGAATAAAAGGAAAGAAGCTCTCCTCTCTTGAGGACCATTGATCTGAAAGTAGAATGAATGTTTGGTGTTATGGGCCCCACCAGTGAATGAGTGAATGATTTGTGGTCTGGTCTGTAGCGAGGGGATTTGTAACGTTCAGCGCTGTAGCAGTTTTCTTGGTAGCAGAATGATGGTTAGCTATTGTTTTGGGTTTAGCGACGATTGCTTGTAAATAGCTTATTGATTATTGATTGGTATTGATTTATGTACTAACACTCTATGTTGAGTCGCGTTGAGTTATATGTTGTTTGCACGGCTTCTGGGATGTAGGAAGTCGGAAATTTAGCAGTTCCGTAGTAGAGCAGAGGCAGATGCTGCTCTCGGGAAAGATGGGCTTGTTATAGCCCTGTAGGCACACAGGGGAAACGTGTGACAAGTGAAGTTGCACGGCACATTGTCTGGGTTCGATTCGGTGACATCGTCGTGTGTTGCCAATAGAGACATTTTCTGTGTGAGAAAAGTGCGTATGATAGCGAAGGTTACCTGTGAAATTTTGGTCTTTAATTACCAGGAAACCAATTGGCATACCGATAACGCTTATCACTGAAAAGGTAGCATGTGTTCTCTGAGCTTGTTAGAAGGACAAAGTAGAGGGAAGCGCTGCTTTGTTAACGAGTGTTATAATTCTGTAGTAGGACAGACTGTTCGCTGTTCTCGGGAAAGACAGGATTCTGTGCGTATGTACTACATTTTCATGTATGAGCGAGTGTGAATGTAAAGGCATTTGGGTTGATTGCGAAACTCTAGGTTATTTCTAAAATACCAGAGGAACAATTAGCTAATGCTTGCTAGAAGGGTGAAGTAGAGGGATGTGCTACTTTATCAACGGAAGTAACGATTCCGTAGTAGGGCAGAGGTAAGCGCTGCTCTCGGGACAGACGGAACTCTGTGAGAAAGGTCCTTTGCTGTTCTTTGGTTAGCGAAGCAGACAATGGAGATGTTTTAGTGTTGTTACTAATCGAATCGCAAAAAGTTACAGTAAAAGTTCACGGAGCGGTCTTGTAAAGGAGGGGTAGATGGGAGCAGACCAGAGCGAGTTGCCGCAGCGGCTGCTGACGTCAAAACGACCGCGCTGAGATTGGATAGTAGGTTAGAGGCGTAGAACGCTCCGGATTGGTGCGTTAGTATAAAGCCGCGCTAGGAGCGGAAGAAAACAGTGTGACGTAAACGCTCCCTGATTGGTGCGTTAGTGTGAGTCGCGCTGAGACTGGAGGATTGGGATAGTGACGTAGACACTCCTGATTGGTGCGTTAGTAAGAGTCGCGCTGTGAGTGGACAGAATAGCGGTACCATTGTAAGAGGACTAAACGGTATACGTAAAACGAGAAAATGTTTTACCAACCACCAGAAAAGAAGAAAACATGGTTTGGGAAAATTAAAAGATGGTTCAAGAAAGATAAAGTAGTTGAGACGAGGGAAGGACAGTTACTTCCTCCACCGAAAACCCCCGCATCTGCAATGATTGCAAAATATGGGTACCATACTTGTATTTGGTTAGACAATTGGGTAAAATACACCAAGGACGATGGGGTCCTGGCGTTTCCAGAACATGGTTCCTTTAATTTAGCTGTTCTGAGAAACCTCCGGGATAAGATGATGAACTTAGAACCGAGACCTAGACCTACGCAGTTTGAGGCATTGACGGAATGGGAAGACGAGATGCATGAACGAGAGAAACAGAGAAGTGGTAGGGGTTACAGATATATGTTCGGTAGATCATACGGACATGAGACACATGACGACAGGATGAAAAGGTGGCGGAATGCAAGTATGACTGATGGTCTGTATCCCGTGAGAATGATAGGAGAGAATGAAGGGAAAAAATGTACTGAGAAAAGGCGGAATACGGATTCGAGTGGGTATGAAGTGAATGAATCAGAAGATGATGTTCTTGATGAAGTGTTTTACAAAAACCCACCACCGTATCGACCAGAACCAGAGGCATTGACACCAAGTGCCCCAATGAGAGAAACCTTACGAATAATTAAAACAGAGACCATGTCACCAGAACTATGGAAAAGTAACTCTGCAAGAGAGACAGAAAAACAGACAGGAAGTAGGGTAAATGATGAGAATTCAGTGGAACTGGTCAAAACTACCCTAGAATTGACTGAGAAAATAAGAGAATTGACCAAGAATCTAGAAGCTGTGACAGTTCCAGTAACGACAGGTCCGGTAATGCCCATATTTGAGAAACAAAAAGATACTGAACATTGTTTGACAGTGCCATACAGAAGCCAAAATACAATTGAGAATACTGAACGGAGTCAAATTGACAATCCGTGGGGACCGACAATGAATATGTTTGAACCGAATGTTTCAACTAATCCATTTGTAAATCAGATTTACGCTGAAAAGAGCAGAATGACAATGGAAACAGTATTAAAACCACAAAAGGCCCCAGAACAAAATAATGTAAATAATTCAGTGGGACCTTCTGTAGATGAGTTAAATGAATGGATCAGAGAGTTACAGAAAAAGGATCAAGAATAACAGTCAATAGATGTGGCAAATTTACGAATGGTATTGGAAGATTTAATAGTAGGAACCATCCCTACTGAGAAATTGAAAAATTACCAGGATGAGGAATTGTTGTTCCTTTGCAAGAGTGCAACCTGGAGAGCGAAAAACCTGCATGAAAGATTAGAGCAAATTGCAAATGAAATGGGAATAGATTTTGACAGTAAAAACACTGCAAAAATCCTATCGAGTTGATTTCACTGAGAAGGATATAGAGAACCTGAATACCGCAGGTAGGATAGGTCAAATTAAGAACATAATTGGTTTGTTGAGAAAATGGGGAGATGTTGATAGATGGAGAAGCAAGTGGTGTAAAAGACGTGATAATATCATAGAAAAGACATTTCCAGCATTTCCTGTTAGAGAGAAAGAAAAGGTGACGACAGAATACCCCATGAGAGAGATTCCAGGGGGAGGGTAAGTCCATGTTCCATGGACAAGGCAGAACATTTTGTCTTTCACAAATGACTTCCCTCGACTACGTGAAAAGCCCGTCGAGTGGTACCGGCAGGTAGACAGATTTGTAAAATTGGCAAAGGTATTATGGATAGATTTGAATAGTCTATTTGATATAATAGTACCAGCAGATCTGTGGACAGAATGCAAGCTGATGATAAATTGGCCTACTCAAGAGTATCCTAGGGACCCTAAGACAGGAGCTCCCGATCCAGAGGTAATGAAGAAATATGAGCAGGTTATGGCATTCCTGAAAAATAAGGTACCCCCTAAAGAAACCGATTGGGTAAAAATTGACAGGACCCAACAGGAAAGCAAGGAGTCAGTACATGCAAATTATGAGAGACTAATTCAGGCTTTTAAACAGTTCAGCGGAGACGAGAATCTGAGTGATAAAGACTTGAGCCATTTTGTATACAGGTTTGTATATGGTTTACGCCCAGAAATTGGTGATATGATAAAGCAGCATACAGTTGATTGGCAAAATAAGAAAATAGATGAAGTTTTGAGACATGCAAAATATTTCAGTGATGAGATTGAGGCAAAACAACGAAAGCTGAAAGAAAAGGCAATGTGGGCACAGGTAAAGGTAGCCGAACGACAGGAAGCTCAATTGGTAGAACAGGCGAACAATCCAGGAGTGAGACCCCGATTTGGTACAGGGAAAGTGAGAGGTAATATAGAGGAAGCCAAAAAGAAATTCCCATGTCACAATTGCGGTGAGTTAGGGCATTGGAAATCCGAGTGTAATAACCCTCCAAATACTAATATTGAAAATCGATCGTTGAATCCACGGGTGCGGAAAGAGGTGTGTGGTCAACTGCAGCAACAGCAGCAGGTGGTTACTTCCCAGAACCAGGTGCCAAAACCACCTTTACCACAGAACAGAAACTCACAGAATTATAGTAAAGAATCGGGATTCTACAATGAAGAACAGGTAAATAAACCATCACGCGCTCGCACTGTTTCGCAGTATTGGCTGCAGCATGATGAGAGTGATTCGGAAATGGATTATTGACGGTGCCGAAGGGAGGAAGAAGAGTGCGTACTTGGCGCAACTCTAGAAGTAGACCAGACAGGACCATTTGTAGATGGGAAGAATAATGATGACAACATTATTTTCCTAGTGGACACTGGCGCTACTCGATCTACTGTTAGATCAGCAGATGTTAAGAACCTTCCTCTTTCGGATGAAACAATCCAAGTAGTTGGTGTATCCAACCAACAGCTAAAAACACATCTTACAGAACCTGTAAAGGTTAGTATAGGGAAATTTTCTGACATGCGCCGATTTGTGGTGTGTGACACCAGTCCTGTAAACTTGCTAGGTAGGGACCTACTGTGCAAGATGAACTGCACTATATTTTGTACTCCAGATGGAATAGCCTTTGAAACACCAGATGAGGATGTATTGTACAAAATGACCATAGCGAACAGAAAATGTGAAACTATTGGAACATATGCAGTATTTAATCCAGATGAATTGCCCAGAGAATTGAAACTGTCTGTGAAAGCAGAGGTTTGGGATTTTACTGGAGAAGATGTAGGGCTAATGAGAAACGTAGACCCAGTGAAAATTACTGTCAAAGATGGAGTGAGTTATCCAAACATTCCTCAGTACAGATTGACACCTGAAATAATTGAAGGAGTAACTCCAATAATTGAGAAAATGATCAAGCAAGGAATTCTGAGGGAAATATTGAGCAGTCCATGTAATTCACCCATAATGGGCCTGAAAAAGCCAAATGGGAAATTCAGAATAGTCCATTCCATTGCATCACGACAGTCAGCAAATTTTTGCATTTCGGTTTGGAGACCGTATTTTGGCATGGTGCCGAATCCCACAGGGGTATACCGAAAGCTCCTCAATATTTAAGTCATTAGAGAGTCTGCAAATGCCCGAGAATTCAGTATTAGTGCAGTACATCGACGACCTCCTAGTTGCGTCGAAAACTCGTGAAGCTTGTGAGGTAGACACTATAGCCTTACTAAATCACTTGGCAGATGGAGGATTAAAAGTGTCCCCAGCCAAACTGCAGTACTGTAAGAAGGAAGTACAGTATTTGGGACATAACATTGAAAAGGGATTGAGGAAAATAACAATAGACAGAATCAGAATCATGAAAGGAATGAGAGCCCCCATGACTCAAAGAGAAGTAAGAATGTTTCTGGGAATGGTAGGGTACTGCCGCCAGTGGATCAGCAACTTTTCGCTGATTGCAAAACCTCTGGTACGGCTAACAAGGAGTGATGTAAAAGATCCCCTTGAATTAAACAAGGAAGAATTGGCAGCATTCAAACGATTGAAAGATGGATTGTGTGAAGCCCCAGCATTGGGTATGCCGGATTATGAAAAATAATTTGAGCTATATTGCAGTGAAAGAAATGGATGCGCACTTTCTGTGTTAATCCAGAAGCATGGAAGATTGAGGAGACCGATTGCATAGTACTCATCGATGCTTGACCCAGTAGCTGTAGGCTTACCTGGATGTCTGAAAGCAGTGGCTGCAACATGTTGAAGTTTGGAGCAGAGTGAAGGAATCGTGATGGGATATCCTTTGAAAGTGTTTGTACCTCATGATGTGGCGATTCTTTTAACAAGGAGTCGTACTCAGTATATGACACATAGTCGGCTGACTAAGTATGAGAAAGTCATATTAGGTGCAACGAATGTGAGCCTTGCAAGATGTGTGAATGTGAATCCAGCAACATTGCTACCTGATGGTGAGAATGTGGAAGTGAGAGA
Source organism: Triturus cristatus (assembly GCF_964204655.1). Taxonomy (NCBI): domain Eukaryota; kingdom Metazoa; phylum Chordata; class Amphibia; order Caudata; family Salamandridae; genus Triturus; species Triturus cristatus. Next base: position 1,271,710,378 of record NC_140579.1, read on the forward strand.
TGAAGCAGATCATGATTGTTTGGATGTGCTTGAGTATTGTACAAAACCACGACCAGACATAAAAGATGTACCTTTGGCCGAAAACGAGTATGTAATGTTTGTCGATGGGTCATGTTTGAGAATAGAAGAAGGAGTGTTGAGTGCAGCGTATGCAGTGTGTACGGTTTCCACAGTGATGGAAGCATCCTATCTGAAAGGAGTAAAATCTGCCCATGTAGCAGAGTTAGTAGCTCTGACTCGAGCATGCAAAATTGGGAAAGGTGTGAGAGTGACTGTGATAACTGACAGCCAGTATGGCTTCGGAATTGTCCAGGATTTTGGCCAGTTGTGGCTGCAAAGAGGTTTCCTGACCTCAAGTGGGACTCCTATAAAGAATGCTGAAGTGGTTGGAAAATTGATTGAGGCGATACAGCTGCCTAAACAATTGGCTGTGGTGAAATGTGCTGCCCATAACCAAGGGGAGGATTATGTTACTGTCGGCAATCGTTATGCCAATGACATGGCACAGTATTGTGCTAGAAATCATTATTCGGTCAATCGGGCAAAGGAGAAGGAAATGACTTCCTATTCCTTAATGTTTACTAACGTTGTAGGGACATGGGAAGAAGTGAGACAATTGCAGGAGGAAGCAGGATATGAGGAAACAAGGCAGTGGGTAAAAGCAGGATGTGCACCAAGGGAAAAGGATCATGTGTGGGTCTATCGAGATGGAAGACCAGTCATGCCTGATAGCATGTTGTCTACCATGGCACGTATGTATCATGGTCAGGGACACATAGGGAGAGATGCTATGATCAGGTCATATAAGCAGACCTGGTACAACCCAAAATTCAGAATCATATCAGAGAGCCTATGTCAGAGGTGTTTAATTTGTCAGCAATACAATCCTGGGAGAAAGACAGTGGTGAGCCTAGGAACTATAGGCCGAGAAGGAGGGCCTTTTACCAGAATACAAATAGATTTCATTGAGATGCCAACATGTAACAGATTGAGGTACGTTCTGGTCATAGTCTGCCTATTCTCCAGGTGGGTAGAACCCGACAAGGAGAAATGATGGATTGACAGTAGCAAAGCTGCTTTTGAGGGAATTCATCCCCAGGTTCGGGTTCCCAGTGACCCTTGAATCAGACAGAGGAGGGCATTTCTATAATGAGATTGTAAAATTGGTCAGTGAAGCATTGAATGTACAACAGAAACTGCACTGTGCCTACCGACCAGAGTCTTCTGGTGTGTTTGAGCAAATGAATGGTACAATCAAGAACAGAATTGGGAAAATGTGTTTAGCCACAGTAATGAAATGGCCTGATGTCTTGGCTCTAGTTTTGATGACCATACGTGCAACCCCAGATAGAACTACAGGGCTAAGTCCTCATGAAATAATCATGGACGTGCGATGAGGCATGCATACATACCAGTCAACAAGCTGATGACAATTTCTGATGACATGGTGTTGGAGTACTGTAAAGGCCTGGCTGACGCAGTTCATTCTGTGTTTCATCAGGTTGGAGCGGATGCCACCACCCTTGAAAAGAAGCAAGCCCATGATTTAAGCCCAGGAGATTGGGTGAGGATAAAGGTCCACAGAAGAAGAAACTGTTTGGTTCCTAGGTGGGGAAAACCAAGACAAGTCATTCTGACCACGACGACAGCTGTGAAGTGTGCTGGACTGAAAAACTGGATCCATGCAAGCCATACCTTGAGAATACCAAATCCGGTGGATTTCAAGGAGAAAGAGTACTATGAAGAATCAGAGTTGAGTACTGAATCAGATCACGAAGAACCAAAGACACGTGAAGATCCTGAAAGGGGGGAAAACGAACCGAAGCAGATTCTGGTCCCCAGAAGTGTCTCTCTGAGAAGAAGATTGCAGATTTCTGAAAGCTCAGATTCTGAAGACGAGCAGAGAAAGAAAGGTCCCAGTAAAGAACCTAAAAAGAAAGAAGGAAAAGACAAAGAAGAAGCAGTAAAAGAAAGTCAAAGGGAACAGATCCCAGAGGAAATCTTGAGAGAAATTCCACCTGAACTAATAGATTTGAATGAAGAAGGGACAGTTACAGAGAGAGAGGGACAGATTGCGGAAGACCCCCGAGGAGGTGTAGGGAATTGCAACATCCAGCTAGGTGAAGGGACAAGTAGTCAGCAGGAAGATTGCGTGCCGGAGATCCGAGGAGGGAAAGAAGTAAGGAAACCAGAACAAGTGGTGGATAAAGAAACTGGTGAAAAGGAAAAGCAAGTTGGGACAGAATCAGAAGAGAGTGGGAACGAAATACCTGAAGGGCGAGTTCTGAGAAAGAGCTTGGAGAGAAGAAAAGAATGAAAAGAATGTCAAAGAAAGTAAAGTGAGAAAAACTGTAAAACCAGAAGTTTGGCCGAACAAAATAAAAAGACTAAGATATCGACTGTCTCGAGTGAAATCACCCAGAGCTGAACAGGTGAATGAAGTCACAAGTCAGGAAAAATCAAAGGGAAAAGAAACAGTTGTAACAAAAGAATCTGGAAGAACAAGAAAACCTAACCAGAAGTATAAGTCGCCGGAATGGACGTATGTGGCCATGCCTGAAGAATCCCAAGAGGCAGATAATCAAGGAAATCCAGAGGAGGCATTACTGAAAGTGGTTAAAGAAGAAGAAGAATCAGAAATCCTGAGAGTTCTCTTGTCCGATATTGGAGAAGAAGAAGAGGAGATTCAGGAAATTCTGTATCCTGATTGGGTGAAGGAGGCAAAGGATGATGAGATGCCAAACTGAATAATCAAAGAAGCTGTTGATGTGGAGAATGAAGAAGTAGAAAACTAGTAGAACCAAGTAGAAGCTTAGAAGCTTTGGGGTAGAAACTGGTCACAAAGTAGAAGAGGCTAAGTCAAAAGACACAGTCTATTTTAGAAAAATGGCTAATACAGATGGTAGTAAAAGTAGATGTACATTCATGAAAAGATGGTGTAAAACATGTTGCTGTTGTACAGGATTATTAATGCTTTTATGGAGCATCCTTGCTCTTGTAATATCATTTAAAGTCACAATAGATACAATAGAAGGAAATGGTCAAAACAAAACTAACATAGGTAAAATTTCAAAGTAGTACCGACTGTAGCAATAAACATTCATTTGCATAAAGATAGGTCTATTAATGATTTCTCTAATAATGTAGTTTCAAAATTATTGTATGAATATGTAAAGACTATGGATGTAAGGGACTGCTATGTCTGCATGCAGTTACCTGCTTCTGTGGCAGAGGGAGTGACTTACCATCACCTTCCAGCTACTTATGGAATAACCTGTAGTGTAATAGCTAGTTTATTTTATGAAATAGGGAAATTAGAGTATTATTTTTCAGATGTAGATAACATTTTTGCATTAGTGCCTGCTAATAATAAATTGAATAAGGTAAGACCTGCAAAGGTTTTAGGTGAATTTTTCCTAGAGACTAGTGAACTAACATTAGAAGCTGTGTTTAAATATAATTTGACATGCAGTTTGCAGAAAGAAGAAAAGACATTTTTGAATATGGTTGAGGAAAGAAGGCATAAGATGCACAAAAAGGCAACAGAAGGAGAGGTTGAGAAAACAGCTTGGGACATAGAAATGGAGAAACACCTGACAAAAGGAGAGTCAACACCAACGATAGCTTTAGACAGGCCTCAGAAAGGAAAACTTTGTATAAGAAGGAATCAAACTGCATATGATAACTTATTTGTAGGTAACAGTGAGTGCCATGATACATACCGAATCATGGGTGGATGGGGATTCAAAGGTGGAAGAGATCCAGTATTTCCTGGAATATATTTTATCTGTGGGAACAGGGCATATTATCGTTTGCCAGACCATTGGTATGGCACATGTTATGTAGGCCTGGTATTTCCCAAAATCTTTCACATGGACAGAGAAGAAGGTGTAAATAGTCATTTAGCGCGAAGAAAGAGAGAATCTTGGGCAGAAATTGTGGGGACATCTTTTGTGCATTGATACCGGCAGTGGGAATAACTCTGAATGCAAATAAAATTAGAAGATTATCTACAGTAGTGGATCGCTTGTCAACAAGCACTGCTCATGGATTCTTATTGGTTAATACTGAAATGGTTGCCATGCGTGCTATGGTGATGCAAAATCGACTTGCCCTTGACATTCTTTTGGCAAAAGAGGGTGGAGTCTGTGGAATGCTGAAAGTTCAACATTGTTGCACTTACATTCCAGATGAAAGTAAAGATCTAAAGGTTTATATTAAAAATATTACTGAATTGCACGATGAACTTGTACCACTAGAGGTTGAAGATGTATGGACAAGAATGGGAAAGAAAATAGCGGCTATTAAAAATTTCTTAGCTAAGATAGGTAGTACTGTTATAGGTAAAATTCTGTTTCCATTAACATGTGTGATAGTTGCAGTATTTTTGATAAGATTAGGGTGTATGTGTTGCAGGAAAAAGAAAACAAATAATAAAATAAAAAGAGATAAACTTAAGAGAAAAGGGAAAGATCCAGAAAAGGATTTTGAAGAGATAGCCTTAGATGAGTGGAAAGACAAAATGTATAAGAAGGTAAAAAGAGATGAATATGAAGAAACTGAATTTTGAGCTATGAATAAGAAGTCATTTCAAATCTTCGAAAAAGGGAACTAAATTTGGGTGTTTTGTGGTGATAAAATCACCAAAGGGGGGATTGCTGGAGCGAGGTTTTCCCTAAGAAACGTATACCTCCTCCATTTCATCATTTTGAATTAACATGAATAACTGATTAACATTAATAGTATTAATTGTTTGCTGTGTTTAAATTAATCAACATTACTAATTAGAAAATACACGTGGGAATCACATTTGCATGGCTTGATTGATACGTAAACTAATTTCGTACGCATACTAATATCAGATATTTAGAATTTGCATGTTTAATGTTGCCTTTGTGATGTGATTTGTGAATCGTGCTTTAAATTGTGAGTATAAACTGCAATGCGTGTTGCTTTTGGCTAGATAAATACATACACATAGTGGGTTTTGTGAGGGAATAACATTTTAATAGTCATTTCTATGTATTAATTACGTTTTATGTTTCTTTGCTTAAGTTGACCTTTCTGGAGTGGCCACAAAATGGCTGCCATCCCTATTCTGACGCCCCGACAAGAGAGAGAAGTCACTGAATGAAGTGCGCCTGCGCTAAAAGATGAGCAACAATAACATCGTCCTGACCCCAGGCAGACTGTATCCGTGAAGGTCATCCTGGGAGGAGCGCCAAACACCAAACAATGGATTTACTAAAACTATTAACTATTATATTTGATGACACAAAGGACACGACCCTGCATGGGAATCAACATGCCCTGAATGAACTAGAAACTGTTGCAAATGTACCCAAAATTTGAGAAGCTGCATCTAATGCAACATTTGATGTATGAGAAGCAGGAAGAATGGTCCTGGTTAACCAATTAAAATTGTTTTGTAACATGTATTGAAAAATTTGCAGATAAAAATTTATTATAAAAGTAGACTAGAGAGGGTAGGTTTTTTAGTCGACGCTTTGAGCTTACTTCTTCGCACTCCATCACTTTACCAGATAGCCTGACGTTATGCTGACGGAGAGGACGGGGACACTGCTGGACAGCTGCTGCCAGAGACTCTGATGGACTGATCAGATGCCCAATTAATTTACGAACTGATTCTTTGATTTATGGGCATAGAGACGAAAGATCTGAAATTAACATACAGGACGACATTTAGCCAGATTAGGTAAATATGCGAACCAAATATTGAATGCTATATGATTTCCTTATGCTTAAATTAGATAAACATATTGTTTGCATTTAAAGAACTGTGTCGGGTTATTATTTGAAGTATTTCAATGTATATTGTTTAGAAGAATTAAGGGTTGCTATTCCCAGCAACTGGCTGATCCATGGCCAATAGTATGGGAGGGACTGCTAGGTTATCATGTATTGAGATCCTGGTGAGGTAGGGAGGTATAGGTAAACTTGTCGATACTCATCAGGTGATTGGTGCACTCTTCCTCCCATTTCCAGCGCATGGAATAAAAGGAAAGAAACTCTCCTCTCTTGAGGACCATTGATCTAAAAGTAGAATGAATGTTTGGTGTTATGGGCCCCACCAGTGAATGAGTGAATGATTTGTGGTCTGGTTTGTAGCGAGGGGATTTGTAGCGTTCAGCGCTGTAGCAGTTGCATATTAGTCCTAAATGTATTTGCCCAATGGTGGGGACGATCCGACATCATGGCTTCCACAAGCTCTGTGACTTACTTACTACTACACTCCCTGGACTTACATGCACTCCCTGTTGCCTAATTGTCCTATGTGTAACTGCAGCTGTTGACGAATCTTTATCCGAACACATGGAGGGGGGTCCATCTCTGCCATGTCCCGCTAACCGTTTTAGCTTAGCACCTAGTCTCATTGTGGGGTTGTTGTTTTGTATTGTTTTCCTTTTCAGGGCGACAGATGCTTCATCTTCAGAAGTGTAGGGTGGGGTCAGTTGGGGGGCGAGGGAGGGGGGGACCGTTGTCTCCCGAATGTTTGTTGTTTTTAGCCGCCTACAGGCCGCTGTTCCCTGTTTTTATTGGTAGCTACACATACACGCATGCCTTTGATGATGACAAGAGATTCACCAGATCGCGCACCCTCTGCCCAGAGGCCCCGGCTACGGAACGTTGTCTCCCTTGGGACCCGCGCTTACTTGCGCTTGTGTCCCCTCTTCCACACACTACCCAGCAGGATGGCGTCTATTTTACATAGGGCCCTCCACATCCTCTCCTGGAATGTTAACGGTCTATTGGACCGTATCAAACATACCGCTGTTCTTCGTAGCGCCTGGCGACACACGCCAGATATCCTGTTCTTGCAAGAAACGCACCTTTTGGGCTCACAATGTAACATCCTCGCCCGGTATGGGTTTGACAGGGTCTGGCACTCTGGTTTTACACGGGGCTGGTGGCCATACTACTTCGGAAGGTGCTTCCCTTCACCCTGGCACAGGCCGAAACAGACACACAAGGCCGCTATGTGGCCCTGACGGGCACGATTGAAGGACACCCCCTCAATCTTCTGTGTACATACATTCCCCCGCTACCATGGCCTCTGCCCTCCACCGCGTCACGCTTGTTCTCACCTCCTTTCCACAGGGTCTGATGGGTGTTGGGGACGACTTCAACGCTGTTCTGTAACCCTCGCGCGACACGAACGGCATTCCATCGGCTTCCCACCTAACGTCTGCAAAGCGACTGTCTGACTGGTCCTCCGCCCTGGGTCTCTGCGATGCCTGGAGAGTGTGGAACCCCCGCAAGGAACAGTACACACACACTTCGGCAGCCCACCACACCCACTCTCGTATTGACCTATTCCTGCTATCCGCCACAGACTGTTAATTGATGTACGGGGCCACGGTCTTACCCAGGGGCATCTCAGATCACTCCCCCTTCTCCCTCCGTCTCGGGAACTCTCCTAACGGCACCCGTACGGCATGGCGGATGAATGCCTGGTTCCTGCAGGATGCAGACTTTGTTGAATCCCTCGGGCAGGAACTGAAGCTTTACTTCTCCACTAATGAGGATTCAGTCTCCTCGCCAGGAACACTATGGGAGGCCGGCAAGGCTGTGATACGAGGGGTGGCTAGAGGTCTGGTCCACGCGAAATGTATGGAACAGTCCGCCCGGCTCATACAGCTGGAGGTGCCAGGCGGCACAGCTGGAAGGTGCCCAGGCTACCAATGATAGCGTTGACTCCGCTCGACAATTCACACTGATCCGATAAGAGATTTGCCAGATCTCGCAGGAGTCCGCTAAAATGCTTTGGCGCTCATCTGTGGGGCGCGTGTATGGCTGGGGCGATAAAAATGGCAAACTATTACATAACTTAGTGTCCTATCCCAAGGCCAATCGCATCATTCCCGAGATTCGGGACGAGAACGATCGCCGGCTATTGCGCGACCCTCTACACAGCCCAAACCCCTCGGACTTCCCTGATGACCTTATTGGACTCAGCTGCCCTGCCTTTCCCAGACGGTTTTGGAGACTCTAGATCTTCCTTTCACTCCGGAAGAGATACACTGGGCTATTTCACTGTTGCACTTCGTCAAAACGCCCGGGCCTGACGGTTACCCCCAAGAGTATTATGCGGCATACCGGGACACATTGGTCCTGCACTTGGTGGAGTTGTTTAAATAGGTAGCGGACAAAGGGTCCTTTCCACCTGAGACGGATGTGTCCACTATTGTAGTCCTCCCGAAGACACAGCCGCCCTCCCTTGCCTGTGCAGACTACCGCCCCGTCTCCCTTATCAATACAGAGGTCAAAATCTTCGCCACTGTGGTGGGCACACTGACTCCGCCCCCACTTGCAAGAGCTGGTTCACCCTGATCAATGCGGCTTCATGCCTGCCCGGGGTACCCAACATTGCATACTTCGCCTCCATCTCGCTCTTGCACACCGCCATCACCTCACCCCGTATCTGGCCTTGCTCTTCATAGATTTTGAAAAAGCCTTTGATACGGTAGATTGGGGCTACCTTAAGGATGTGTTGGAGAGGATGGGTCTCGGCCCCGCGTTCCGACGCCTCGTCCTCTACTCTACTCCCAAAGCAAGGGTCCTTATTAACAGCGTGCTCTCTGAGACATTTCCTATCCAGAGGGACACTCGCCAGGGCTGCGCGCTCTCGCCGCTTCTATTTGCATTAGCATTCGAACCCCTGGCTTACCTCATCCGCCAAGACCCCCTCATCCCTGGTTGGGCCTGGGATCCGAACCAGATCGACAAGATTGCCTTGTACGCTGATGACGTCCTCCTCTTCCTGGCAGACCCCAAGAGCTTCGGCCCGCGATGCTTGGATGCCCTCTCTGCCTTCGAACAGATTTTCGGTCTCAGGCTCAACCCGGTGAAATCCATACTGTTCCCCCTGCACTCCTCCCGGGCGTGCTTCGACTGGCAAACGTCCATCCCTCTGCGTAGCCAATCATTCAAGTACCTGGGGGTGTGGGTCGCCCTCCTCTCGGAGCTCGAATGGCTCCTGAACATCACCCCCCTGGTCACCAGGGCCAAGGCGGACCTCAGAAAATGGCAATCCCTCCCTTTCAACTCCCTTGGCAGGAGTGCCCTTTTTAAAATGATGGTCCTCCCCCGCTTCCTATACATCTTAAAAAACGTTACCACTCATCTCCCAGGTAGCTGGTTTCGGGAATTGGACGGGGTCCTTACCCAATTTTTGTGGGGAGGAAAGAGGCCGCGAATGTCCCTAGCACATTGTCGCATACCCCCCTACGACGGGGGCATGGGGGTGACCAATCTTCACCTCTACTACCTGGCCACACGGCTTATCGTGATCCTTGATTGGTTCGCGGGCGGCTGGTCTGACCCGGCGTATCGGGTGGAACTCAGGTCATTGGATTTTGCGCAGCTCCAAGCCTACCTGTACGGGTGCCCCGTGCCACAGGCTCTTTCCCCCGTCACCAGAACGGTGCTTATGGCCTGGCGAGCTGGATTACGCCACGTAAAGTGGGACCGGAAACTCACCAGACAAACACCTCTGTGGAGTGGGGCTTGGATGGCGGAGGTCTCGTCTCTCCAAGACTTTCGCAGATGGGACCACATCGGGATCTCGCTATTGGGAGACGTCTGGGTGGGGGACCATGTCAGATCGTTTGCAGACCTACAACACCGTTACTCCCTCCACTCCTCCCAATTCTACAAATATTTACAGCTGAGGCATGCCCTCCAAGTTCACATCCGATCCCCCACATCCTTCCCAGAATTCAGCCCCCTGAAGGCCCAAGGGATGATGGGGAACCTGGGCAGAGGGGGGGTGTCGTGGATTTATCGCTCCCTAGTGAATAACGGCCTGCATCCCTAGACCTGCTTCGTGACCGCTGGGAGGGGTGGCTGGGTCTCTTGGAGGACGCGGATTGGAGGGACGCCCTTATGCCCCCAAGACCTTGACGACCTCCTCCAAGCTGCTTCTAGTCCAACTCTATTACCTCCACACGGCATACCTCACCCAAGCGCGCTTGCACAGCGCCCGCATGAGACCCTCCCCATCCTGCATGTGCTGCAGTCAAGCTCCAGCGGATTTTTACCACATGGTGTGCCAATGTCCCGCCCTCGCGCTGTTCTGGGCAGGGGTGGAACTCGAACATACACAAACTCTTGGGTGGGAGGTTCACCACGACCTGTTGCACCTGCTCCTGGGGATGTTTGATGGCCTTGATGGATCCCGGGCTGATAAGCGCTTCCTCGGAACGGCAGTGGTGGTGGCGAAACGCGACATAGCGGCGCTTTTGTCCCAAGCCAAGCCCCCTACTATGCAGAGGTGGAGGTGGGGAGTGGACTGGTGTGGAACCCAGGAGAAGCCCCTCTTCGAGGCCCGGGGATGCCCCGAACTTTTTGGCAAAATATGGGGCAAATGGTTCAACATACTGCTTGTCTGAGGGGTTCGTGAATGTCCTGTATATGATTATCTATAAGCAGGTGTTGTACTCATTCAACGAATGCCTTATGAGTCTCAAAAGAAACCACAGTGGTAGGGACAATTTGCGCTGGGAAATGAAGTATTGGTACTTGTGTGTAAATGAGAACCCTTGCTACTAGGTTAGCAATACGACGACCACCAACATCGTAATTTAGGCAAACAGAGTTTACCTTAAACATCAACAATTTATGAAAACCGAGCAATAGGGTTCAAAGTAAGAATCAAGTAATAGTGCTAGTGCACATCAATGAAAGTCTCAAATTAAATTCCAGCTGTTCACGTCTTGTCTTTATTTCTTGACAAAGCTTCTTCGTTGCAAGCCCCCTGCCAGCCAACACGTGTTTCGTCCTGACTATATTAGGTCATGGACTTCATCAGGGCTGCAGGCAAAGAAATAACCAAATTCCATAAGTATATATTACTAGTCAAAAAACATACATGCAACTGTACTGACATCAAAAACTATAATGCTAATTGTACAATTTATTGTACCAGTTAAACCTAATAGATAAACGTGATGGTCGGAGCAAGACATATGATGTGTAAGTTCACCGAAAAGTAAGGGTTATGATCAGTGATCAGTCTCTATCGTCCCCTCTTGATTGTACTGTGTTTAAATAATGTGTCTGAATTGCTACCAATTTATTTTTGTTCTCTTAAAAATCCAATAAACTTGATTATCAAAAAAAAAAAACATCAAGCTTTGTTACCTATGAACATATCCCATGTGGTGAATGTAGTCTAGTGCCTTCAGCGCGCCCTGTAAGATGTATGCGATTGCCAGTTCACTCATGCCATCCACGAAATGGGTGCTGCTAAGATCCTTTGCAGATCCTGGATAAAGGAAATGATGAAAAGGATTTTTTTAATGAAATGCAGAATAAACATGAAAGTTATCTTCATTCCCTTCCCATCACCCACAAGACATGTTTTCAATACAATTTTACAGGGCGAGCAGAATCACAAAAATATCATATAATCTATTAATCTCTCAGCCGAATTAGAACTCTGTATTTCACCTCATCACAACCAGCAATGGGAGGACAAGCAAGTCCTTTGCCAGTTTGCACAGGTTTATCTTTGGCGCTATCATAGGACCACCATTTTGATTCTCTCTGCACTAACCCTGCCTGCATCTAAATCAAGGAATGCAGCCAATCAACATTTATGTCCAAAACATTTTTTATGGATTAATAAATTACTTAACTTCAGTAACAATATTTCTGTTGGATACTCTACCTACCGAATCAAGTCCTTTTGGCCATGTCAAGCGTCCTGACAGAATACTTAAAAAACAGCTGTAGCTCACCTGCTCCACCAGGTGGCGCCACGGTTCCATACCAACTGTACATCATGAAGCTGCAGAAGGCGCCACCCTGAACCACTGACCTCAATTTACCATCCTTTTTCCCCCATGCGCTAGAGGCGGAGATGAGGCTGATGAGATTGACTTATCATGCAGTACTAGAATCTAGAGAGGAACCTTCCTATGTAAAACGCAGGACTATTCCTCAGAACAGGGAGGGAGGGAGGGAGGAAGGAAGAGAGGAAGGAAGGATCGGTGAGGAATCTGCAGGTTGACAAAGTATTCAACAGAAAGATTTTTACCAAAGGAAAGTAACTTGTTCTTCTGATGAAAACTTCTAACAGTCGACTCCTCATCTCTTGAATCAATATCAAAATAGTAACTCCCAGGTGGTGGTTCTGAGGAAACAGGTGCAGTATGATCTGGCAAAAAGGCTAACATGGCAAACCTTATATTTCAGAAAACAGTTTATGGTCAAGGTGCAAGAAAAGTTGATCATTCACCCAAATGCACGGATTCTGTCAATGAAGAAAGTCCTTCGATGGTCCTTCGATGTAGCAGTTCTTCCTCCTTGGTCGCATGAGGTGACAGCAAGAACACTGGAAAGGTAATGGCCTGGACTACATGAAAAAGAGTGACCACCTTTGGAAGAAAGGACTAACTTGTATTGGAAAACGCAGGAAATGGAGTTGAACAACAAGGTCTGCAGCTCACTAGCAAGCCCAGACAACCTGATGGCAATGAGAAAAATAGTCTTCAATGACAGAAGTCTCGGAGAACAACTCTGAATGGGTTCAAAGGAAGAACGCATCAAGAATATGGGTACTAAATTAAGATCTCACTGGGGGGGGGGGGGACAAGTGTGTCAATGACAATAGGAGATTTAAATAATGTTGTCTAGTCTGGCAAAAACAAAGGGAGGTCATAAGGCTCAAATTAACCTTTAACTTTTCCACAGGAAAGCCTTGCTGAGCAAGAAATAAAGCAAAACGTAAAACATCAAATAAGCATGCTGTGAGGGAACAAACATGTTGCGAGGGGGGCCAGGGGGTCAGTGTACACCCCCATGCATCAACAAACACAGAACATAGCCCTTAAGAGAGATTTAGCGGATGGACAACAAACTCAGTGGATTACATCAACCCCATTTAAGGATAGGTCAAAGGAACTCAATTTGCTCTGCTCAATTTCAAGGCATGGAGGTGGAGATTTGGTTGCAAGACCTGGGACTCCTGCTGCTGCAAAGGAAGGTCCACCCTAACGGAAAAAGGAGGAGAGGAGAGATCTCAGGGAGAGGTAAAAGAGGGACAAGTAACACACCCCGAGGCCAATAGGTGCAATCTGAAGCATTTGCTCACAGTACTGACACAGCTTCCTCAGAACACAAGGAATCAGTCGAATGGGAACGAACGTACAACAGAGATGAAAGTTCCACCTCCAGCCGGACACATCTCCCACAAACAATTTTAACAAAGTTTCTTCCACTCTGTAGCAAGAAGGTCCACCACAGCGATCCCCCATAGTACTAAAAATGGGCTAAACTATCTCCAGGTGAAGCCGGCGCTCATGCTCACTACGTGGTGCCGCTTGAGGTAATCTGCACACACGTGGAGGGACCCAACCAGAGGGTTCATCTCTACCAAACATCTAAACCTAGTACCATAGCCTCAGCATCTCCAGAAACAGGAAGCATGAGACCACAGTGACCTGCTTGTTGAGATACCATATTGAGGTCATGTTTGGAAACATTTGGATTGACTGACCACAGATGGAAGGCAGAAACACCTTGAGAGCCAGACACATGGCACAAAACTCGAGCAAATGGATGTGATACTTGGAGGGGGAGCAGCGACCTCTGATCTCCAGTGCACTCAAGATCACTGTCTCAGCCGAGGGAAGATGCATCGGTCACACGATGGCCACTGCCAAAAGGGGGCACAAAGACAGACATTTCGGGACTACCACTTAAGAGCTTGTGGCTCTGTATGAGAAACCTAGCTTCACCATGATGTACTGCCTCAAATGGGAAACAGCGTTTACATCGCAAGCGCTACAACACATGCAATTACAATGACCACGTTGTTACAACGCAAGCCATTACATCGCAAGTCATTTCAACGACTTGCTGTAGGGGGCACGCTAAACTAAGGAATAGTATAATGTACTATTCCAACACCTTCCCTACTGCTGCACACGCTGGACATTGTCGAAATGCACTTCCTGCAGTCTTGACATCATGCTGGCTAGCACTGTCTTTTTACAACGAGCAGTACTATAACCGAACAGGTTTAGCTTCTATGAGAATCCAAAGTAATTAAGGTACAAAATATTCCCGATCTTCAAGTCAGACAAGGGATAAGTGCATTTCTGGTCTATTTCAGCTTCTAGATACATAGTTTAAATAATCCTTTTAAATGCTGCAAGCAGTTGTACCCAAGTGATGCAACCACTTGTATTTAGTCTTATGGTATGAGCATTAGTCCATACAGTTGTTACAGAAAATAGTCAGGCCCCTTACTTCCATGAATGGCTATGGTTCATGATATGCTATTGGAACCATGAAGACAACTTTTTTTTAAATGTTAATATGAAAACATAATAAAAAAAGGCAGTTATGGCTGACTAAAACCAAAAATGTTCTTGTGAACATGGACACTTACAAGTACAGACTAAAAATGCATTGGCTGTAAAAACATATTTTGAACATAAAACAGGGTACAATCTTATAATGATTATCTGAATACCTACTGAAGAATGATTTTTGCATCTTGATGGATCAGTTGTTTTTTAGACAATGAAATCCCTACTCTTCCTAGAAATCAAGTACTTTTGTGTGGCAATTAGTTTCAACATGAATGCAAATTTCGACCTTGAAAAGTACGTAAACTGATTTAATTGAAAGCATGATGAAGACTGTTACTCAATGTATATAGTATAACTCAATGAGTGCCCTTCTAAAAGACAGACTCCTTAAATATAGTTATACGAGGGTAGGCAATTTTTGCTATGCAGCAATTTTCAATTAATCATTTGAACAAGACCAACACAAAGTGATTGAAATCGCTCTCGTCCAGCGGTGGTTTGGATATTTCGAATGTGAACTACCATCACTCAGCTCACTGAGAATCTGAAATCCACTGTGAACCATTGTAATTATGCAGCCCTTCCTGCTTTGCCCTCATGACCGGTATTTGTGGTCGAAAGTATCACTACTTTACAATCAATAGCACAATGGTAGAGACTTTTTTTTGGTGTGCCTTAGCCTGTGCAAGGCATTCTTCCACTGCTAGTGTCATAAAATCATAAACTGTTTTGCTGTTTCTTTTAGCCCATCGACTCTCACTCTAGCACAATGAAGTGCAAAACACTTGACCAACTAATAAAGAAGGATGTTCTGGGTTGGCTGCAAGACGCATATTTTTCCCCACATGGCAATGTTTTATTCAGAAATTATGGATCTAGTCATTTTAAGAGCCCTTGTGCCTTGTTATCACAATCAGATAGTTTTATTTTTTATCATTGTTCTTTATTGATTTTAAATGACAACACCATGAATACAGTGTGAATACCAGCGCAAAACACTAATTACAGTTGAACTGTCGTGTGCTTCTGACATGGCCTATTGTCGTTTTCCCTAGGTTAGCCTAATTATGTACATTTTAGGCGACTTTACTTTTGCGCACGTTACTAAATAACATGCTTGCCTTTGTACTATGTTATATTTTCACACAGAACCAACACATGTTATCGCATTTTATTTTTTCCTGGGATTTAGTCTTAACAGCCTAAGCAAGGGGCACACACTAGCACCTAGACATAATAGGAGAATGCAGCTACTGCTTTGAATACACCTCATCATAACTAAGGACAGGGTTCTGGAAAACAACAGACACACAGAGCGACGGTCCCGAGACGAGAGTGATGCGTCAGCTGAGATGTATAACATCCACCTATGTATACTAAGGTAGGGAGTCCGCCACTAAACCAAGAGATCTATATTTTATAACCACTTAGCTTCAGTAGTACGGGAGGGTTTAGGCAGATGTCAGATAACATGACAGGGCTTTTTATTGTACATGGTTTACTAACCATGCTGATGACATTATTGACATGTATTTGTTTTAAAATTGTGGCACAATTATTGCACCTTGGAGCACGATAGTTTAAATAAACATTGTAAACTTCCTTTTTGTCTCTTTTTTAACTTAAGGTGAACAAATAAGAGTGAGAGCGAAAGGATGGTTCCTGTTACCGTGATCCCCGAGAGGGTCGAGAGTGTTATGTTCTCGTGTGCCAAATCACTTGCGTCTCTGGAAAGGTTAGGAGGGCAAGTGAGGCACTATAGCCAGTTGGACTTGGTCTCATAGATACTGACGTAGCATGGTGACTTAGTCCCCTACATACTGGTGTTCTGTTGTCCCAAGCATAATTCTGCTCCTGAGCAGAATCCCTGCAACAGAACGTCAAAAACAATGCCCAGTATCCAAACTTATAGAAAATAAGCCAAAAACCAACAATATAACAGCTTCTCAGTTTACACGAGAGTGTTTCTTCCGGGTCAATGAGGGGGGAGTCAATCACAACAATCTAGAAAACCCTTTGCAGGAAAGAGGAGCATCAACACATACAAACATCCACCCAAAACTCTAGTGAGATATTTTCACGTTCAAGAGTCTTTTCAGTGCCACTAGTTCACATGGCTGCCATGCATGCAAGCACAACTACCCCACCTGGGTTGGACGAGAACGTGGTCAATGATATAATTTCATAAAATCAAAGTAGGATCTCTAAAATAGAATTACAGACTCATAGAGGTCTGTATGGAACATCAGACTTGCTGCACATGTCAAACTGTACAATCAATGTTGGCTAGCCTCTTATTCAACTTCACCTTTTGTTCATATTCACTCTTCTTTCATGCTTGCCCTTTTACCAAAAATCACTTCAATTTTAAAGTAAGTTAGCCCTTGTCCAGTTAGTCAATTATGGAAGAAACCGGCCTGCTTGTGCTTCTTCCTCACTCCACATTACCCAGTGAGCATGAGCATCTGTCTGCCTTTATAGTTCCAGTTACTACGCAAGTGTCTTGTTGTCATATGCCCACCTATTTCCAATACAGCAATAATGTTCTGAACCCCATGCCTTTTTAGGTCTCGCGTGGCGTTGCAGGGCAGAGCCCTGCTCCGCCTCCGCAAGAGATTTTGTAAGAGAGGACTTTCAGAAGAGGGCTTTAAGCCCCGACCTAATTTCCTTTGGCTGGCGTCACCGTTTATGCTAAACGGTGGCCTGCCATTGGAAATTAGGGTTTTCTGTGGACGTCCTTTCTGTCTGAGCCGGACTGGCTCGCCTGGTGAGCATCTGTCGTGAAGACATTTCTTATCAGCTTGTTTATTTAAACAAGCTGATACGAAATGTCTTCACGAGAGCCGTGAAGGAGCATGCATTAGGCGTCCTGCAACCACACTGGCTTGACGCCTGGTGCATGCGCTAGTTAGCTCTCTCATTGGTCTGTCGGCGTCACTGAAACAGATGACAAAGCAATGTTTATCAGCATTGACAGTCAGCAGAACCTGTACAGATTTTCGGACGAAACTCAGTGGCTGCGTGTATTTCACTATATTTAGATAACTCATATAAAAATGCATCACTTATTCTTGCCATCGTTCATTCTATTTTCTGCCGTAATGGGCTGATTAGATGTAGCAGTGAGTCCTTAAGGTCTCTGCAAGCCTTCAAATCACTATTTTGAATCTAGCAAGGTTGACTCCGCCTTTCATATTTCCGAGGTCGATGACATGCATTCCACTGAAGCGAGTTCTAACAGTAACTAGTGGCGATTCTGTCCTTTTGCTTCCCCGGTCTGGGGACAAGGGAGGTAACCTGTGCAGGCCCGGTGATAGCTCACGCTTTACCATACTCTGCCCCCTTCGCTCAGCAAAACGTTGAAACGGGCTGGCGGACCCTGCAGGAGCTTCCACTGCCGTTATGAGCAGTCAGTGATATTTTTCAGCCAAAATGCAGAACACGAAGCAGTTGTTGGTAAATCAAATGCAGTTACATCGTCGATGCATGGATGTTACGGTAGTGCAAACTGCAGTCGCCGCGTGTTCAGTGTCATCACAGCAGACACTTGGTGTCAGATGGTGACAGATGCACTGCGCGCTCTTCAAGCCGGCCCACTGCCCCCGAGTGGGTAGAGTATGTGGGCTGTCCAGGGAGCATTGCAGGCTGTAGTTCACTGCCCCCCCTGCCCAGGCGGGGGTCCGTGCCCTGTCCCCATGCCTCTGCCGCCTGGAGGTATCTCTTGGATGGTTTATGCGACCACTGTTCCTGCACTGCAAAGTCCCTTCACTCGTGCCCTGCACCCCTCCTGTGTTTCTGGCACTTCGATGATCTGTTACCACCGGCACTGCACCTCTTTAATGCTCACTGTTCTAGGAGCCTTTGACTCGAACACTTGTCCTCACCACCACAAACACGTAGTGCGACTGCACTACATATCCACTGTCTGACAGCAATGCAGACTCAGATGCACATGCACTGCCATCCTGCAGTGCCAGACAAACTATAATGCACTGCAAAACCCAGTGTTCTCAGCACTTCCAGCGAATAGTGCCAACGGTACTGAACACTTATGTCTGTTAGCATTGCAGAGATCCAGTGCCAACTGCACTGTTACGCGCCTGTGCCCTGCAAAATATAGTGCCTCAAGCGCTACAACCCATCATTGTTTTGAGCTCTGCCAGCACATAGTGCCAACTGCACTGCATCCCCTATGTCTACTAGCACTGCAGTGATCCAGTGCCACATGCACATCTGTCCTCCTGTTCCCTGGAAAATATAGTTAAAACAACAAGGAATGGATGGAAGCCTGAAATAATCATTAACAGGAATCAATATAGCGCCACCCACACTGCAAAGTAGGCTTGTTATCTAACCAAGCCATGAAGCAAAGGATCCAGTCCGGATGGATACAGGGTCACACCCCATGCTTTCAGGCGCAGCCCTGGCTCAGACACCCACCTGCTCCGGACTGTTGATTAACCGTCAGGGCTTTGAACATGGGAGTTCGGCTCTTAGCGATAACAGTCCATTCATTCAGCCATTCATGGGCCTGGAGCGTGCAGTCCGCTGGGTCCCGGCGCGGATGCCTCTGCACAGATGTGCGCCTCTTCAATCCGGCCCACTGTCCCCGAGCGGGTAGAGTATGTGGGCTGTCCAGGAAGCATTGCAGGGCCGCAGTTCACCGCCCCTGTATCCGTGCGTCTGCCGCCTGGAGGTATCTCTCGGATGGTTTATGCGCTCCCCCTGCGCGTTGTCCCTGCAGTGCGTGCTGGTGGGCAGTGCCGCCTGCACTGCAGCCATAAGCAAGTGTCCGCTGTCAAAGCACTGCATGTGCCGCCCGCACTGCTACACCCAAGTGTTCACTGTCCTCCCAACACGTAGATCTAGTCCCGGTACTGGGCTGCACTGCAGTCCCTGTGTGTTCAGTGCCTCTTAATTAGACCAGTCCATCCCCCGTGTGCTCACTGTACCCTATACTGCATAGAACAGTCGCCACCTGAACTGCAATCGCCGTGTGTTCAGTGTCATCACAGCAGACACTTGGTGCCGGACATTGGCTCTGTTGCACTGTGAATGAGGGCACATTCTCCTGAATACATGAGTACATCCATGTAATAAGAAGGCATCTGCATGGCTAGGGCTGGCTAGCCAATTATTTAATTTGCCAGTGCTTCTTTTCCCTTCTCATTCTTCTTCGTTTTTATTTTTAATTCATCACTTTGAGTTTAAAATAGGTCTTCAAGTAACAGTAATTCAAAGTCATTTGTACCTTTTTTCAGCATTAAGAATCCTATTTCCCTGTGCATTAAAATAAAAAAATGGTCGGTGTTGTTTTGTGAAGTACACCTGCCTAATAGGAGAAACCCACACTATTCCATTAAAATATGTGGTAGTTATATATTTCTTTACGGGCACAAGCTGATGAGCTTTGCGGGGGTCAACAGGGGGTAAAAGACATTTTTATTTACAACGCCATTACTTGATTAATGCTTCACGCCGAGAAAAAATAAAACAATAACATTTTCAATGCCAATAGCTCAAAACAATGTCATTGCGAGACCTATTGCATTGTAAATGCTTGTTTCTTTTTGCTATCATTACAGAACCAGTTTTTCATCAGTTATTTATAATTTGGGTAACCAGTATATTTAAACATCTGTTTATTGATTTTTCTGTTAAATTTACAGTGTATAATATGCACATTCTCCATCATAATTATACAGGACATATTGTTTCTTGTAACAAATAAATTGTTATAAGAGTACATTCATCCGGGAGGTGCATAGTCGGCTACCTCCTGTATGTAACCTGCATGGAGGTTTCTTCGCATGGTGTCCATTATTCTTTGGTTGACTATTGTGCGTACGTTACATAGATCAGAGTCTGAATAGTGGGTTGCACATGCACATGCATCTGCCAGTAAACAGACAAAGACAGGTTCAACAAAAACAGTAACCCCTGAGCGATTTGGTGGTATTTCACTTTTGGATATCAATCCCTCTCTCTACTTCCCCGTATCCATTTACATTGTTAGGTGTCTATGTTATGTGTTGCCGCCCCCATGTTTCTATACGTTGAGCGAGATGAGTAGGTGTTCGCGCAGACAATCGTTAATCTGCGGCTTGAGCGCAATTCTCGTGTTTATCAGCCAGTTGGCCACTTCCAGTAGATCTACTGCAGGGGGTGAAGTGTTATCAACGGCAGTGTGTTATCACTGAAGACCGGACAGCTCAATATCAGCGCTTCGTGCATACACATAGGGTGTGGTGCTTCATAAATGTCATCTACAACGGGTTAAGTAATTTTGCCACACAAGTTGGTGGTGGTGGATTGTGAGAAGTGGTTAGGAGTCAAGGGCTGTCTGCAGAGGCTATCCTTTAAGGGGTGTTTAAATTAAGTATCTTAGCGCCCACAACTTCCACTGGCCAACCCTCAGCACCTCAACAAATAATTTGGGTAACCAGTTTTTGCGAACTAGACGCAGAACGGGAGATATATTCTAGTGTCCAAATTTTTGGGCTAACTTAAAAAATGGTCTTACATTTCTGCAATCCAACTATTAAAAGTGCGAGCACACCATCAGAGATGAAATGCCATCCCAACGGGAAAAGAGAAATAAAATTGGATTACAAGAGGTCTGTGTGCTAATTTGGCAAATCCATCCTCTAACCCGTGATACAAGTTTATTCAGCCTTTGCTACGTTTTCCTTGATGTTCAGTCCATCATCTTAACATGGATTAAGTGTTTATCCTCAAGGTATCCTAGTGTTACATCACCACACATTTCTGCAGAAGCAGCAACATGAATGACTTCCACGTGCTGTATCAGTTGTCATCGGCGGTATGATGGGGGAGACTAATGTAGAAGCAAGGAGGCCTTCAATTACAGTTCCCATGTCCATTTCATATCTACAGCACAATAGCACAATGAGCAGCGACTACAATGAGAAACTTTCATCAGCAGTTTCTTTCACTACTTACCATACGCCATGAATGAAGTGACCACCCAGAGTTCATTATCCGCTATAAAGGTTGCTTTGTATGGCACAATGTTCGGGTGATGGAAAAGCTTTGACATGTGGAGCTCGCTCTGAAAGGACAATAGGGGCATTAGTGAAGTATTAATACAAAGTATGTAATGTCATTGTAATAACAGGTGTTAACAGGCATTGAGACAAAGTAATTTCCTGAAGATCAGACCATGGAAACAGTTTTAATTCCCAAAAATCACTAGTGGGTTTTCAACCATACAAGTCTGTCTCTTCAAAAACCAAAAGATAGGCCATGCTGCTAGAGATTTGAAGTTAATTACTGTTTCCTTTTAGGTGAAATCCTCACACTGACAAAACTCACTTCTATTTCATGAGGCCACCATCCATTAATTTTCGAATTGATTCCCCTTACCACGTGCCTCACAAAATGTAACAAAAAAGAAAAAAAAAGACTTGTAGCATGCAATCTGGAGGATGAAATGTGAGAAATCCTCAAGATTTGTGAAGAATACTCGAGATTAGGGAATCATCCTTTCTTTCTTTTTTTTTTAAATTAGGTTTTTTATATACATACAAACATTGTCTATCGGGTTCGCCGCCTTTGAGCTACAAGGTATAGAGATTAGTATAAAAGTACCTTTTGGTCGGGTCTCCCATTGCTGGCTATATTCTTATGGACAAAAGAAATGTCTGGAAGTGGGAATGTACAGGACAGATGGGAATAAGTCGAGGAGGAGGATAGGACAGAAGCACAACTGTATATACTCTCCTGGGTAGGTCGTTTGTTCTAGTTCTTGACATGGCTCTTGATCAGAGCTGTTTCTTACGGTGGCTCATAAGGGACTAGCGCCTTGTCCAGAGCTTCCCATAGGCCTCTGGATGTCGCCTTCCACGGGGAGTATTGCATTGCCAGGTTATCCGCTCCCCTAAGGTGGATGACCCAGTTGAGCCAACTCTTGTAGGTTGTTTCTGAGGAATCTTTCCAGTTCGTTAGCACCAGTTTGAGCGCTGCTGTCAGAAGTAGGTCCAAAAGTTCTCTCTCTCCCTCTGTGGGGAGGTCTGTTCGAATGAATGCTGTGGTGAGTGAGGCTAAGTTCCTTGTAATCTTGCACTTAAAAACATTGTCTATAAAGTCCATCACCTTATCCCAAAAGATCTTGAGCATTGGGCATTGGAAGACCAGGTGTTCCGGCTACCCCTCCCCATGTTGCAGTTCCAGCAGATTGGGCTATCTCTGAGGCCTAATGTGTGTAGACGGGCTGGGGTCCAGAATGTTTTGTGTAACAGCCATAGTTTGGTTTGTGCCAGAACTGTGGTGATTTTATTTCAGGTGGCCGAGGCCCATATCGTTTCCCACTCCTGTTCATTTAGCGGGGGTTGTATAAGTGTATCCCAGTATCCCTTTGTTTTATTGTTGAGTTTGGACTTGAGGGGTCGTAGAGGCCTGGCAGACAAACCACATCAAATACTTAGGTATATTATTCGGCAGCGACCTAATAACCACAATACGGCACAATGAGAAACTTCTAAGGATAACGATAAAAAAACAATTAGAAGACTGGTCACCAAAATTTATGACATGGTGGGGACGGATCGAAACATTAAAAATGATGATCACACCCCTGGTAAATTATCTACCGGGGATGCTCCGCATCTTCCTAACAGAGGACTTCCACCAAAAGATAGATAAAATGTGACCAAATTTCTTTGGAGAGATAAGAAAGCGAGGATTAGCATAAAAAAACTAAGATTACCAAAAATACAAACAGGGCACACAGTGGGTAGACCAGACACCAGAATATACACCGGTGTGGTTTCAGGTGAACAACCTGAACCCACTAGCCCTACTAACAACAAACGCATACCCACACGTGAACAACCCTATACTAAGAAATACCAAAATAGCATTTTTAAAACTTTACAAAAAAATGGAGGTCAGTATCAAAGGCTCAAAATCAGAAGCATTATGGGGGAATAACAATTTCAAATACAAGGGGAAAACCCTTAGATTTGACACATGGATAGAGAAGGGCATCTCGCACCCGCACCAACTAGAAAGGAAAGCAACACCAATCACATTCTCTGAACTGAAGACAACTCACCATCTAGAAGACCTAGAACTGTACAGTTTTCTAAAGATAAAGAAAGCCATAACAAAATCAAAAATAACAGACACCACGCCCTCGATCTTCCAATACGTCGCAAACATAAACTAGGGAATCATCCTTTCTTTAGGAGTGTCCATGTTCATCTGATTTTGAGTGAGAAGTCCTCTGTGTGGCTTTCCAAAGTGAAGCTGGACCACCCTTTACATTTTCTGGATAGCTGAATGTTTTCCAGAGTAAGCCCTACAATCATACGAGTCCACTGGAATGGATATGCTCTGGTGCTAGGGAGCACCCAAAGTGTACCAGTTACAGTGTCTACTGCTCCCTCTACTCATGAAATGTGGGACTGACGGTGATGCCAATGAGATTTCTATTCAGAGACCGAAGCCTTTTTACCTGTACCTTAACTGGAGAACTGTCACATGGTGCCCTGTAAAACCCTTTCATTCCTTCATAACTGGGATGATGGGTCTGTTTCATGTCTGTGATTAAAACAAAACATTAAGGGGGCCTGTAACATGTGTTCTGAGTGTTTACCTGTGGGATCTGGCGAGAGCCAGTGGTCTATTTTGTGCTTGCTTGCGAATGTTCATCTTGGGCCCTGCAGTCTGCTGTACACACTCATGTCCCATTAATTAGTGTACCAGCGCAGGGGCAGGGGGGTGAGTGGGGAGGGCGGTTGGAGAGTTGTATGAGGTAGCCAGAAACAATA
Organism: Triturus cristatus; assembly: GCF_964204655.1. Lineage (NCBI taxonomy): Eukaryota > Metazoa > Chordata > Amphibia > Caudata > Salamandridae > Triturus > Triturus cristatus. The sequence continues at coordinate 1,271,734,514 of NC_140579.1, forward strand.
ATTTGCCTTAGCTTAGGTTTCCCCTGCTACAGTGAAATTCAATTCCATAGTATTTAGTTAGCTGTTAGCTCTACAAAGGGAAAATACAACCCCACCTGAGCTGCCCCAAATTGGTCTCAGGTTGACCACGCTAGCACAAAACCCATGCATTTTGTGCAAAAAGAGCAGAAACATGCTTCTCTAGGACTGCAGGAGTATTTGACCATTTAAAAACTGCAGACACCCTGGCCGGCTAAAGGCATGCTGTCTCAGCAACCACAGTTTAATAAGTACTCACTATCCACCCCCACCCTTCAAACCAGTATTTTGTTCAATATTTTCCAAGACCAAGGAGGCATGCACACCAGCAACATGAGAAAAGGTAACAAATGGCCTGATTTAGATTTTGGTGGATGGGTTACTCTGTCACAAACCTGACGGATATCCTGTCCACCGTACTACCAGTGCCACTGGATATAATGCACTTGCAATACAATGGACGGGATATCCGTTATGTTTGTGAGGGAGTAACCCATCCGCCAAACTCTAAACCAGGCCCAAAGTCAGGAGCTTTACCTCTGTATTATTGCCATTCTCCTTCCACAAGGGACCTATACCTAGGTATATACCTATTCTATACCTGGGAAAGCCTGTGGAACCATTTTCCTGCTAGCCCGGTATTACAAGTGCATTATATCCAGTGGCACTTGCAGTACGGTGGATAGGATATCGGTCAGCCCTACCTGTCTGTAAAAAGAGCTAGCCTCCACAGGAAGCAAGCCAAGGCCCAGTTGACTAGGAAAAATGAGTTTCTGGGTTTCAGCATTGGGATTTTAGGCATCCTCTCTTTTTTCAAGGGACTTTAACCATGTTATGGTGATATATTTTATTCCACAGCGCCCCCAGATACACACATTCACACAACCAGTCACTCATCCATACATTCACTGAGATTCCCAATCACTCATTTATACAGTCAGTAACGCACCCACCAAGTCATCCATACAGTCACTCATACACCCACTGATTCACCAATACACCTTGGTGTATATATATATTTAACACTCAAACTTTAAAAAAAAACACTCACAGTCACTGGATTATGTCATCACTGACGTCATCAGTGATGTCATTTGAGATGTCATCAGTGATGTCACTGATCAGGTCATGAGTGATGTAATATGTGAGGTCATAAGCAGTGCATTGCGGGGGCGCGAGTTATAGTTAACTTGGCTAACTATAACGGCCATATTTCTCTGGTTTTGTACGAGCTAAATGTCAGCCTAAATATAACGTCCCTGAAACCTTTGTTTTTTTCAGTGAATTTCGAATGTTTTTTAAATGCTAATTCCTCACTATAACGTCCCAGAAACCTTTGGTTTTTTACAGTGAATTTCTAAGGGTTTTTATCTAGCAGTCACGTTTGCAGAGTGTTGGTGAAAAGGGCAGAGTGTTGGAGAAAAGTGGGCTGGGACTCCCGCCAGCTCTCAGGAATTCCGCTGCGTACGGCTTACAGGATGTACCAGGAGGGCTTCTTACCCCAAAGGTCTCTCTAGAGCCAAGGGGACTTTATCCCCCAACTAGTAGTGTGCCCGGAGGCACATCTGTGGAGTGGTGGAGGAAAGGGGCATGGCCTCTGACAACTTCACAGCAATCCTGCTGTGTGGGACCTACTGGAGGCAACAGGAAGGGTAGTTGGCCCCCAAGGACATCCTTAGGGGGCAACTACCCCTCCTATTGCATCCAGTAAGTCTCATACAGCAGGATTAATTAGTTCTGATAGCAGGCCACGCCCTTTTTCACCGCAACTCTGCAAACGCGCCTCCTGGCGCACTACTATTTGGGAGATTACATACTCTTGAGGGTCCCTGGGGGTCAAATAGCCCTCCTGTTACCTCCAGTAAGCCCCACACAGCTGGATTGCTGAGAGGTGGTCAGAGACCACATCCCCTTTCTCTACCACTCTGCAAACACACCTACTGGCACAATGCTGCTTGGGTGATGAAGTCCACTTTAGTCCTGAGGCCTTCAGAATGCAAGGGGGTCTCATTGCCCCCCATCCCCAGCAGTGCGCACAGAGGCGTGTTTGCAGAATGGTAGAAAAAGAGGCGTGGCCTCCAACCACCTCTCAGGAGTTAATAGGTGGGCTAATTGGCTCTAAGGACCATCAGGAGTGAAGTGGACTTCATCCCCCAACCAACAGCGCACCAGGTGGCGTGTTTGCAGAGTAGTGGAGAGAGGGGGCATGGCCTCCGGCAAGTTGGGGATCCCATCCTCTGGGGCTAGGCCTTTGAGTGTATTTTTTAAAGGGGAGGGGGGCCATGCGACATAACACTTTTCTTCAGTCGCTATCTCCAAGTTAACAAGTGATTGAATCATAATAACACAATATCCACCTGCAGTTCATCCGAAGTTCTACTTGGCTGTGAGATGCACCTCAATAGCCAGCTGTTCAGCACAAAGAAAGCATTAGCATACTCAAAGAAGCATCAGTTAGCAATGGCCATCGTTGTGACCAGGACGGGGCGAATTTCCTCCACATGTTCTGGGACTGCCCACGCGTGGGAGACTTTTGGCGGGAGGTGATGTCTGCACTGCGGGTCGTGACTGAGAGGGAACTGGAGACGTTACCAGGGGTTTGCTTGCTGCATTGGTTCCCGCATACTGCTAGGACTAAGGTAACCAGCCGGTTCATTAACCTGGGGCTGGTCCTGGCCAAGCGGGAGCTCACTTCTCATTGGAAAGCGAGACAAGGGCCTAATCTCTTGCGTTGGAATAGGGAGATGGTGAAGTGGACGGGGAGCGAGGGGAACTATAAACTAGGCATGGCTCGGAGGAATGGAAGTGAGAAATCACTAGAAATGGCCCGGGCATGGGTGGCACTCCTGGAACTCTTCAAACAGTCGGATGAGGATGGCGAGGGGGAGCCTGGGGAGGGGGGTGGGGTAGGAGACCCGTGAGAATTTCTCCATGATCATGGGAGTGTAGGGCGAGGGGAGGACTCTGTACCCGGGATAGGACGCTTCCCCCTGATCTCTTGGTTTACTCGCTGTGCCTGGTGGGAGGGGAACCCATCAGGCGGGGCGGGAGGCTTCAGGGTTCACTTGACTACAATGGCTACTGGCGGCATGCTTGGGGTGTGGCTGGGGTGGGGGGCGTTGCTGGGGGAGATTTACCAGGGAGCTGGAGGGGGGGTCTGTTGCTTGTACTGCATTGTGATAATGGACCACTCTTATGGACGGACCGCCTTATGGCACAGATGCCTTGTGGGAAGAGAGATATGCTGTTGTGCTCTGACTGGCGGGTTGGCTGATTTCCTACATCCTGGTTCATCGGGGTAGCCCGACAGCGAGCGGGAGGTTTGCTTGTATTACTTTGTAAAGTTCAATAAAAGTCTGTTTAAAAAAAAAAATCAGTTAGCAATGGCCATTCCTTAATGCACCTCTAGACATCTTGATCTAGAGTTTCACAGCTTGTAAATTACCTGTAGGTAAGTCACCATCTCATTGCTGCAAGACTCCAGGTTAGTCCTACGTACAGTCACATACTCCCCAGTCAGCTTATACCTGCCAAGGTTCACTGTCAATAACTCCTCAAACCCATGACCTGAAAAAACAGAGGAAAACTATAAGAAGTACAAAAGAGATTACATGCCTACGGTGTAATTACTAGCCTGCTTTTGCTCGTTCAAGTTTATTACCTCTTCAATAGAACAATGAAAGTATTAAACTCTCATGCACTGCATTATTCCCTTTCCTAAGGTACACTGATGATCTGCCTTTTTCCACTTAACGTAAGTATTTCACATCCCATTTTTCAGTTCTCATCGAAGTCTGTAAATATGCATATAAAACAGTAGAATTTGTTGAAGGATTTAATAACAACACACAAAATGTCCTTGTATGGGTGAGATAAACTGTAGTTTTTCAGGTCTATTGGACCAAGAAGGGTTGTTCCCTGGACTAAGTCTATTGCCAAATTGGTTTTGTTGTCTAATCTTCCGACTTTTAATTTTGCCTGGACATTTTGGTACCCTAACCGTGATTTTAAATTGGTTTGTCTGAACCTTCCAGTGCCATAACCTTCAAATCCCCTACCTCCTCACATTGATCATATACCAAAGGACAGTGTGTGTACTATATACATTTAGAACCTAAATAGGCTCATCCCTCATGGGGAGGGCTACACTCCTAAGGCAGTCGTGAAGGACTAAATCATGAGGCAAGTTTACTGAATAACATGTGTGAGAAGTTGGCCTGGTATATGCTGTTCACTAGTTATAGTCGGCACCTTACACCAGTCCAAACGACCCTTATTGGTGATTAGGTTAAAGACAACCTTTATTGAAAGCTATCCTAGTGGTAGCTATGGAGAGCAGCCTTCAGGCTAAGGTTCTAAGGAATGTAAAGCAGCTTGGTTTACCAGATTATAACCTTATAATTGACCAAATGAAAGGAGAACCACACAAAGTATATATATAAAATATGTATTTTTTTCTAAACACTCTCTACTGACCTCTTTATGACATTAGAGAACAAGGCACACAATATTAATACACTAGAACGACAGTAAATAGCAAACTACACAGTGGGCCCCAGGGGGAGACCAAACCATATATTAAGAAAGTGGTATAACAACCACGACTTGACTAGACGCAGTGCCTAGAGCACTTAGAATCGCTGGGACCCCAAGGAACCACCCAAGGTAGTGACACAGGTGATCCACGGCGGACGTGTGCAGTGTGAGAACACAGCCACGAGCTCCGTACAATCCTATGAGAAAGTCGCGGTTGGAATTTTAAAGCTTAAGGTCACTTAGGAGAGGACTTGGAGCAAACCCTTTCAAACTTAGAAGGTTCTAAGGCCAGCACCCACGTGAGCACCGGAGTACTCGTGTTACCTCACCCAGGGAAGCCGGGTGCATACGTATAAAATAGTGTCATGAATCTTCGTCATTTTCAATGGCGTGATGCTGCAAAGTGCTGCTGCCGTGAAGAGGAAAAGTGTCCGGTGTGATCCTAGCCTGGATCGGAGCTGAGAAGAACCTGAAAGCAGAGGGGACAGAGTCTGGGTCACTAGCCAGTGACCAGGGGCACGAAAGATGAATGTCCACCGATGTCGGGTGCTTCAGGTGAGATGAGGTGAAGCTTGACTCTGCAGCCACGGGGACCAGGAGACGTCGACGACGACCAATGTCCTCAGGCGAGCTGTCCCACGAAGGATGTCGAGTGCTGGGGGGTCAGTGTCCGGACTGGAAACCAACAAGCCTTGGCAACTGCAACCCACGCGGTCAGAGAAAAGATCCTTCGGTGTGGACCAGCAAGGTCCTATGGACCCCCCAAGCGATGGAGAGTCAGGGCACGTCTGGAGCAACCAGGAAAGCCCACTGAAAGTTAAAGTACCCTTCTCAGGGACCCACAGGTCGACGGACCAGGGATCGCGAAGGGACCTCAAGAGGAATCACTAAATACCAGCCCATGGAACACTCGTGGAGTGTAGGCCAGTAATCTTCGGTGGAATCACTGCTCAGGGTCTGGACTACAAGTAGCCCAAAGCACAGCCTGAGGGATCGCCAAGAAGCATATGCTGCTGCAAATGTGCACGGTGTCCAGGGGTTTGGGCTGCACGGTCCGCACGAGGGCTGCGGGTCTCAGGTTTGCTGAGAGCACTGGTCGGCCTCGGGAAGCTTAGGAACTCACCTCCTGTGTTGCAAAATCTTCAGAGTCCGTCAGGAGCTGCGTAGATGCAAACCGGTCAGATGCGTCTTTGGTGCCTGCCTTGCAGGGGAGTAACTCCTTTACTCCAAGGGAGATTCTTCTGTTAAATGGTAGCGGCAGTTTCAGTCGATAACCTTTCAAGTATTTGCCCGGCGGTAATCGCCTCTCATACCACTCGATAATTTACCAATGAAAGAGGCAGGCGCCGGAGACTGGAAGGCAGGAAACAAAGTTTTATTCCGTCGGAGCAGAACACATCAGATCAGACAGCAAGGTATCGTCACGAGGTGCTCTAACCGCATCTCTGAGACCTGGTCTCTTATACACCGGTTTATTGCTTTATTACACATAGTACATTCTTGAGATTCTCTTGATGCATGAAAGAACATCCCCTGAAGCCCCGGCTCAGATCCGATCCCACACATAGTTACAGTGGAGGTTCCCACCCTACCCGCAGAGGGAGATGGCTATCGCGCAGCAGGGAATTCCGCCAATTCCCGGGGGTGTGTGCGACCGGCCGGGTCTCAGGGGGTAGGGGCTTTGATCCACTGTAATCCCTTTGATGTGGGGTGTTTCCCTTACAGTAGGGGCAATAAACTGCATCCGCAGGGCTAGGTGATGGCCTGGGACCAGTTCGGACAATGGGGCGCAGAGGAAGGGGGTTATCAAATGTGCGGCATGACCATGTATGGGATGTCGGTCGGATGTGGTTCCGTAGCAGGGTCGCGCTGAAGGAGAGGGTTTATGGCCCGTGTATGAGAGAGCGGGGGTGGCCGGCGCGCGGGGGATGCTCGCAGCGCCAGGGGAAAGCGCTGGCGATCGAGAGTGAGCGGGGAGAGAGTGGGGTGCCTAAAATGGCGGCCGTGCATTCGCTGTGTGTGGCGCTGGGGAGAGGCAAGATGGCGCAGATAATGTTCAGTTTGCACGCTAAATTTCCACAGTCCTCCCTTTTAACATATCTCGCCAGCTTGCCTGGCCGTCATTTATCTTCGTTAACCCTCAGCTATAATATCGTTAATGTCTTTCGTACATTCCTTAAAGATACAGAGTTTTTAGGGCATGCAGGAGTAATCTGACACATTTGCTTATAGTTACTTACAGGTGATAAAGTAGGCGAGGAGGTAGTACATACAGAGTTACAGTATAGTCGTGTACATGGCTGGTGTTGTATGGATGTTACTATACAAAGTTACATTTTCTTAACTTCTCAGTGTACAGTCGGAAGTGATTGATGCAACACCATGAAAACTTGATAAGAAGATAGTTAGTATAAAAAGGTGGTTGGGGGAGGATTTTCGACTTTGACATGGGTTCTTCTTTCCAGTGTCCTTTTTATAAAGAGCTATCACTGGTAAGCTCTCATTGTTGTTCTTCTTTCGTTGGCACTGTTGAGCACCGGCGGTGGAGCTAAGGTCCAGCTCAAATCCTATTTCTCACGTTGCAGGGTGTGATCATTCATTGTTCTCCGATCACAGCCCTGTTCCTTAACACAGTTCACCATAGGTACTTTGAGACAGGGTACCTGCCTTTTGCTCTTCTGTGGGTAGGTCAGATTCATAATCCATATAAAAGATGGTGAGAGAGAGAAGGGTGTGACGTGCTTCGGGACGCCGAGGGAAGAGGGGGGTGGAGTGGGATCAGATCAAAAATGTGGACCAAGGGGAGCAGAATCTTCCAGCACTGGGCCCATCAATCGGGCCCGACGGGTTGAGACTTCAGGCACACTGGTCGGTGAGCAGGGGGCCTCGATGTAGCCCCTCGCGCTTATCATCCTGAAAATGGTGTCTCGTCCCATGCCCTTTTTGCTTCGTAGCCTCCCCCTTGGTCGATGTCATAGATGTTCCAAGGTCTGCAGCCAGGCTGTGCGTCACGTCCGACCCCTCCCTTCCGATGGCAGCACGTTATCTTTAAATGGGTACAAGAAACAAAAGTCTTAGAGAGTTGGCAGGGAAGACATTTACATACTTCATCCTCTCTCCCAACCACCGAGCAGTTGCGGACATGTTTTTATCGGTTGCTGCATGATTGGTGTCTTTTAACTCTGATGTTAGTGTGTGCGTCACTAATCTATTAATTATTGTTGTGGTGCAAGTTTCTGTGGGTGTCCCTGTCCATCGTCTGGCCCTCTAGGTGCCGATTCCTGTGCCCGATACTGGTTGCAGGAAGCCTGACATCTGTCAACCTTCTAGTCTATAAAAAAAAGAAATTCGAACCGGCTTCTCCGGCAGAGGCTCGTTCGTCCCAACACAAGTTTTGTTACTACATATTTCTTTCCGATGACTGCTAAGTTTATAAAAAGAAAGTGCGAGGTGCTACTGTCACGGGTTCACGAGTATCCATTTCGGGGAGGAACATAAGCTAAGCATTATTTTTGCTGGCGACAATAGATAACCCTTTATCAGTTTAGGCGATGTTTTGTTAGTGAATAAGGTCCTCAGCTGTGTCGTTCGAAATACTCTGAGGCGGCTAGTATAGGGCTGGGGTTATCTTGGGAGAACGGGGTGCTTTTAGACATTCTATTTCGGGGTAATTGGGCGGGGGTAATTCTGGGCGGTGGAGATGATGTTGTTAAGGCTCTGAAAAAACAGAAACCACTGACATATAGTCCCCGTGATGAGGGCCAAATTGGGAGACATCAGTCGTCTTACCTGTCCCTTCTTTTCTCAGCCAATTAAGCTCAATATTTGTAGAAAGGAGAGGTAGTAACGTGGCAAAGTACGGTCGTTTTGTTTCAGTCAATTTGTTCGAACACCACCGTGCTCCAGGCCAATTATACACTTACCGAGGAGGTATGTGTCGTTAATTTATTCAAACAGAAAAGAGGGTAAGAAGTCTTTTTAGTGAGGGAGGGAGGGAGGGAGGGAGGGAGGGAGGGAGTGAGTGAGTGAGTGAGTGAGTGAGTGAGTGAGTGAGTGAGTGAGTGAGTGAGTGAGTGAGAGAGAGAGAGAGAGAGAGAGAGAGAGAGAGAGAGAGAGAGAGAGAGAGAGAGAGAGAGAGAGAGAGAGAGAGAGAGAGAGAGAGAGAGAGAGAGAGAGAGAGAGAGAGAGAGAGAGAGAGAGAGAGAGAGAGAGAGAGAGAGAGAGAGAGAGAGAGAGAGAGAGAGAGAGAGAGAGATGTGCATCAAGTAGGCTATTTGGTATACATATGACACAAAACGAGAGAGAGAGACATGGGTAAGATAATAGGCCACTTGGTGCACACACAACATGGAGTAGCATGGGTCTGTTCCATGTAAGAAAACACAAGCGGGGAAAAGACATAAATTCGGTGATCACGTACACACAAATGCCAGATAGGGTGTGACAGTACATGCATCAAGCGCAGAAACTTAAGATGGAGACTCAGGGCTACGTTGAGCATCGGGACCTCTCCTTTCCTGTCCTCCTTTCCTATGCATGCTGCGTACTTTCAGTATTTTGTAGTTTGTCCTAGGGGGTGTCGGACCCTTTTATTCTCCTCCCTTTGATCGACGGGCGAGCACTTCAATCATACAGTGACGCCTTCTTCAAGTGACCTAAGCATGAGATGCACACACATTCATACCGTGTAATCATAGCACACACGCACAATCATGCCATACAGTTTCTCATGTTCTCAATGGTGGTCTGCACTTCACGCACTATCTCACAACGTTTGTCTAAATTTTCCCTGATATTGAACTCGGTACGGTCCATGTCCACTTCATTCCTCAGTCGGAGCTTCGCCGTGACCTGTAGAGGGGAAAAAGAGGGGGGGGGATGTGCAGCATTCAAAGTACCCCAGCGCGCGCAGACACGAAAAAGTTCTACTTACCACGTACCAGGCTAGTCGCAGGAATGGGTGATACCACAGACCTATTATTATTATTTTTTTTTTTTTCGAGACAAAGATGCTCTAATTTATTTCATTTCCTAAATTCGCGTTCCCTTGTCGTACATGCATTTCTCAATCGGTCGTGTATTAAGGTGCAAGATACCATACCTTGCGTTCGGCATATACCCTGAGCTATGATTGACCATTGTTTAACAACTCTTGGAAAAGATAGATGTGATGGGTACAAATTCCGTTAATCAAAAAGATTCAGGCAAATGGGGACTGCATTACCTGTTTTCTATTGCTTGGGAGTAACAATCATTTATTCAAATGAAGAGATCTTTATCAACCTATGTGATTAGCCATGGCACTGATTCCGTAATTCTTTCAAGAGACCCTTTATTTAAAACAATGTCAGCATACAAGATACGGGCCTACAACCGTTCAGGCCGGCCACGTGGTGGGAGGCGTCAAGTGTCATGAGCAACGCTACTACGGCATAAAATCGGTTCCCTTCCCGCCCCTCCCCGACCATCATGTGTGGAAGCATCGCATATATATATGTATATATATCTTTTTAACACAAATGTCACATGACTGGGACGCCACAAGGGTTTGTAGGCCTCTCCTACATCGGCGCCATCTTGGGGCGAGGTCGGGCCAGAGTACAGTCTAAGTCTTTCCATGAATTAGATGTTGGACCAGAATCCCTTTCAGTAGTTCGAGAACTTTCGTTACCGTCAACTTTGCGTCAACATGGCGTCACTGCGACCCCGTAGAAATGCCATGGTTCGTTCTTGGGGCGGGGCAGCAGGCGGGTTCTTCTGCCGACGCTTCGAACCAGTCTTTCTCACTGCACCAAGCGGAGGCAAGGTGGCTGCCGTCCGGGGCAAAGAGCAATGGCGGCGGTTTTGTCCTTACCGGAAGTCCGCGGGAGTCGAGTGTCAAATGACTCCAGCCGATTCTGCAAGGCTGAGGGGAGCATTTTGTCAAGGGTGGGGCCCACGCCCAAGCAGACAAGCTTTCGAGTCCAGAATTGTCTCACGGTGGGCTTTAGGCCTGGATCCGGAGGAGTCGACCACCGGAGTTCAAGGGCAGCAGTAGCAGCAGCTCTTCGGTACAGCCACCGGAGAGGAGCCAGCAGCAGTAACAGCGGCAGTTCGGATGGTACTGCCACCGGGGTGATTCCAGTAGCAGTGACGACAGCAGTTTGGATGGTATCACCACCGGGGTGGGTCCCCGATTACTTGGCTGCGGGGGCCCACTTCCCGCGTCGGGAGCTAGTGGCGATCCTGGTGAACCCGTGTTTGGGCTGTTGTCCGGTGGTCGCGTGCAGCGGCAGGGTGCAGCTCAGCTGGCCGGTGAGTCAAAGACTGTTGGGTGCAGCTTAGCTGGCCGGCGAGTCAAAGACGGTTGGGTGCAGCTTAGCTGGCTGGCGAGTCAAAGACGGTTGGGTGCAGCTTAGCTGGCTGGCGAGTCAAAGACGGTTGGGGTGCCCTCATCTGCTGGCGAGCCTCCACCTGGGGAGGTGGGGGAGGCCCGTCTGCGTCGCCTCCCCCCGTCAGGGCATCAGCCCTTATTAAAGAAAGAAGAAGAGAAAACGGAAAGGCCCGCACAGCGTGGCGGGCTCCGCCTTGGGGTTGCCAGAACTTCGGCGCTTCGTATAGCCTCCGGCCTATTCGCACAGTCGTCCGCCACTGATGTCAATGGATTTTTGTATGGCTTTTATAGCCCAAAGCCGACTAAAAGAACCGCCCAAAACAGGCCAATGTTGCAATTTCGAGGAAGGAGAGGCGAGGACGGTGTCACGTGGACGTTAAGGCTTTGGGATGGAGGTTGCAGCAGACTGTCATGTAAATAGTTGTTTTAAAACGTGTTTTAACCTGTTTACCCTGTTGGTGTGTTCGTTATATCTTATAAGTTATTAAAATGTTATAACTATACTACTTCGTTGGAGTGTTTGTACCTATTTGCAATCTGATGACGAGCACAAGGAGGTTACTGTGCAATCGGAAAAATAACATAGACCAATTGCGCGCGATCTAGCCCTAGTTTGGTGACGTCGATGGTGGGTGCCAGCAGGCTTCCGTTTGTGCAGGATTTTGTCATACTTATTGGGCGGGGTGGGCAGTAGGGCAGACATGTTTAGGTAGGCGAGAGTAATGGAGTCGGGCTACCTCGTGGCCGTCTCGACCGTGAGCTTGGCTCCTTCCCTTGGTTTCATATGTCCCACAAAGGGCTAACTCCTAGCGTTACTTTAGTCTTTGTAAGGTCAAAAAGGATCCTACCAGTGCCTTTACTATTTTGTCGATTCCTGTTCGTTCATCCTTCGTTAATCGATTCATTCTGGTGGAATCTTTCTTTCCCATCTCATGGTCATCTAGCGTTATTGCCGACGTTGTGTTCAGCACAGGAGGCTCGGCCGGCGCGGAGGCCGTGAGGACCGAGGCCCCTGTACTGCTTTCGCTTGTGTTCGGGGGTTGTGGGTGTTGCACTACTGACTGGGAGGGTGCATATGGAGGGGGCATGTAAATGATCGGGGGACCTAACAGTAATTCGTCATTCGTTCGCTGCTTGGAGGACAACTCAGGGTAGAGCAAAGAAGGGGTCCTAACAGCGTACTGGCCTGATGTTTCGGGCTCCTGTCTTAGTTTAGTTTCCCTTCTCTCCTTTATTTCTTCTTCTAACTTTCTAGCGGCAAGGTGAGCTGCCTTTCGTAATTCCTTTTCTGCTTTTACTTCTTCCCTCTTTTTCCGTTGTGTTGCTTCTTTGCGCCACATGCCAATACTGTCAAGCATAGTAGGCGTTGTCTTATTGCTACGCAGAGCTATTTCTAGCACTTCTATCTTATGGTCGTCGAAGGATCCCATCAGTGGCCACTGACTCTCGGGGTCCTTCTTTGTATATTTATGCCATAGCTTGGTATAAGCTACGGCGACTAGTCCATATTTAGTGAACATGTCCTTATTAGGGGTGCCCTCCAGTGGAGCCGGATGGTTCACCTCTAATAAGCGGTCCGGGCAGAACCAACTACCAATCAGTGGGGAGAAGATAGGCATGACGGGTTTCAACGGGGACAAAAGTCAGCACTACCTATCTTTTCACTGCTTGCAAAGACTAGACAGAATATCTCTATTCTTCGTTATTTGTAAGCAGAGAATACCTCCAAAGAACCAATATCGAACAACTACTGTTCGGACAATCAATCAATCAATCAATCAATGGGAGATAAAGATAGGCATGACGGGTTTCAACGGGGACAAAAGTCAGCATTACCTACCCTTCACTATTTGCAAAGACTAGACAGAATATTTCTATTCTACGTTATTTGCAAACAGAGAATATCTCAAAGAGCACTATTCTTCAAAACAATCAATGTTCGGACAATCAATCAGTGGGGAGATAAAGATAGGCACGACGGGTTTCAACGGGGACAAAAGTCTGCGTTACCTACCCTTCACTATCTGCAAAGGGAGAGAGAGAGAGTATTTCTACTCCTCCCCGTTTGTAGACAGCGAATATCTCAAAGAGAACAATCAATGAGCACAATCAATGAGCAATAATAGTATTCAAAAATTTTCGGACAATCAATCAATTATTTCGCAATTTGTCGTGTGTCACGACCTTACCCGGACCGCGTGGACAGTTTCTCGTCTTCCGCCTCCAGCGCCCGATCGTCCTCTACTCTCCGTATTTGCCGCGGCACTCCTGATGGTTCCCAGTCAGGACCGTAGATCACTCGAGAGAGGTCTGCTCGGAACCAGTGAAGTTCGGATGATCGGCTGCCAGACGAGGGTCTATTGGGCAGGAGCTCTCCCGATCGTTGCAGTCGTTCACTCTGTCGTCGGGACCTCTCCCACTGGATCCACGTGTCGCTGATGGGCCCCACGTTTGGGACGCCAATTGTTAAATGGTAGCGGCAGTTTCAGTCGATAACCTTTCAAGTATTTGCCCGGCGGTAATCGCCTCTCATACCACTCGATAATTTACCAATGAAAGAGGCAGGCGCCGGAGACTGGAAGGCAGGAAACAAAGTTTTATTCCGTCGGAGCAGAACACATCAGATCAGACAGCAAGGTATCGTCACGAGGTGCTCTAACCGCATCTCTGAGACCTGGTCTCTTATACACCGGTTTATTGCTTTATTACACATAGTACATTCTTGAGATTCTCTTGATGCATGAAAGAACATCCCCTGAAGCCCCGGCTCAGATCCGATCCCACACATAGTTACAGTGGAGGTTCCCACCCTACCCGCAGAGGGAGATGGCTATCGCGCAGCAGGGAATTCCGCCAATTCCCGGGGGTGTGTGCGACCGGCCGGGTCTCAGGGGGTAGGGGCTTTGATCCACTGTAATCCCTTTGATGTGGGGTGTTTCCCTTACAGTAGGGGCAATAAACTGCATCCGCAGGGCTAGGTGATGGCCTGGGACCAGTTCGGACAATGGGGCGCAGAGGAAGGGGGTTATCAAAGGTGCGGCATGACCATGTATGGGATGTCGGTCGGATGTGGTTCCGTAGCAGGGTCGCGCTGAAGGAGAGGGTTTATGGCCCGTGTATGAGAGAGCGGGGGTGGCCGGCGCGCGGGGGATGCTCGCAGCGCCAGGGGAAAGCGCTGGCGATCGAGAGTGAGCGGGGAGAGAGTGGGGTGCCTAAAATGGCGGCAGTGCATTCGCTGTGTGTGGCGCTGGGGAGAGGCAAGATGGCGCAGATAATGTTCAGTTTGCACGCTAAATTTCCACACTTCGGTTATCCAACGTAGTGTAGATAGTTGAAGTACTTGGTTTCTGTAGCAGAGCTTCATCCAGGTAAATCTAAAGTCCTGTAGCCAGGGGTTCCTACTTTATACCCATGGAAGGGGTGGGACAAACTCTGGGGAACCACCTATGGGAGGGTCAGGACAGGGGGGTGGCTACACCCATGTCCTTTGTCAGTTTAGCGCCAGAGCAGGGGCTGATAGCCCCTGCAACCGGTTTGAGCTGGACTATACACAGGGACACCAAATGTGCCCCCCGTGCAGACATCAAAGCACTCTCAGAGTGCGCCCACCCAGCCCCAATACACTAAAGCCTGTCTGGGAGGTGGTCACACCTCCCTGTGACAGGAAACCTATTGTCCAGCCGTCCCCTGCCGGAGTTTCGTCCAGCAGCAGGAGGGCAGACTTGTGTCTGTGGCTGGCAGCATCCATTCTGTGATGCCAGGGTTTGTAAAGCTGGTACCGGGTGTACCGGTGTTGTCATATTTCTCCCTCTAGTAGGGTGGAAGCATACCTCCCACACCAGTTACTGGTGTGGAGGTATGATTCCAAGGTGTTTGACACCAAACACGACATGTTTCCATGCAGCCGTTTTAAAGTTAGCCTTTACCGCGAGGTTATAATGCACTTAAGAGTATATGGTTGGCTGCATCTCAAACAACCCCGGAGTAGAGGTTCCGAAAGCTGCAGAGGGGCTCTGCTCATGCATGGGCACCCCCTCACATAAAACCCAGCACCCTGCCTTCAGGATTGATAAGGCCTGCCATAGGGGTGACTGATAGGTTTATATGTGCAGTGATAAGGATAGATATAGTGAACCTATATCTAAGTAAGGGGTGCATGCACCACGTTACACAGGCTGCTGTAGCAGACCTGTTGTGTCATTTTGAATGGCCTCCCAGGGGTGGCATAATACATGCTGCAGCCCCTGAGAGGCCTCTGAGGTACCTTTGCCCTGGGTATATAGTATACCATATACTAGGGACTTTTAAGGGTTCCCCAGAATCCAATCTGGAGTGTACCTAAAGTACATGAACAACCAATTTAGGGAGAAAGCAGATAGACTGGGGTCCAGATCAGCAGGATTCCGGTCAAACTAAGTCGAAAACCAGCAAAACACCAGGCAAAAAGTGGGGGTAACCATGCAGTCAGATTCCACCTTCCTACCACATGGCAAAAATAAAATACAAATATTGAGACATTCTGTGGCACACTTACATAGCGAATAACATGTGTGACGATACAAAAAGAAGCCGAATTCTTACGAAAATAGAGATTCTTAGTAAAGAAAACTACACATCTGATACAAAGTAATATATATCAACAATTAATGACTGTCTTGCAAAACACCACTTTATGAATATCTCCCTCTCAAACTCACAGAATAAAGCAGTCAGCGTGAAAGTTGGGACCTAGTTTCATTGCATACATGGAGAGCCATCCAAGTTTCATAGTAAACATGTCGCGAAAGTCTGTATTATCTTTATCATTTATAAATAATTATACCTGCTCTTGTTTAGCATCTGATCTGTCTGTTATTATACTGTTCTTTACTAACAAATAGCTTTGTTGTGAGTAAGACTCTTTCATGCCATTTGAGATGCCTACCCCATACACTTTAACTTTTTAAGGCTTGCTATTACCATGGTGTAGTGCTAAAGAACGAGTTACTTACCTTCGGTAACGATGTATTAGGTAGAGACATAGTCTAGCTGCAGATTCTTTAACTTAGAATATCCCCAGGCATCAGACTGGATCCGTAAAACTTTCCACAGCAGCACCTCTGCGCGCCAGACGTGACGTCAGCGGAGCCATATATGCCCCTCCCGGCGCGCTGACGTCAGTTTTCATCGGAGAAACATTTCCACGCCGCAACGCGGAGCCACCCCCAAAAAACTGTTAGAATATGGGAACAGTGTGCGAAAATGATGAAAAGACATGGAAGGATGAAAAACAGCACCATAAAGGAAAGTGCCAGGCACTGTATATAGGAAACTAGTAAAGGGAAAGAGCAGAGCTCCGCTCTGAGAAGCAACCCCGCAAAAGTGAAGACCAACCAACCTGAGAGGTAAATAAAGATCTAAACAACATCATGGCAGACTACAGAAAGTCCCCAACCTTAATGTATAACCGTGAAGGACAAGTCCGGAACACAGAAGCTAGGACAACTGACCACAAGACGTCACCAGAAAGAGACGTTGTATCCCCAATAAGAGACTGAAAAAAGGTGGCAGAGCCAATAGACCTCAAACCGATGGAGCACAGGGGTGGTAAGAGACCCCAAGGCGATAAAGAAAGGGAGAGCGGGGGGGGGGGGGGACACGAATAGAACCCACACTGTACAACCCAGGACGCAGGGTTGGAATGGATACATGACACATGAGCCCACCGTCCAATTACGAAAATGGGCGGAGTAGAGGTAAGAAAGCAGAAGGAAGCATTCTGTGTGGGAGTGAAGTGAAAGCGTCACCCTGCAGAAGGATCAAGCCACCCGGAGGGAGGCGAGCGTAGAAAGCCCAAATTGAAAAGGTCCTCGCAGAACAGGGAGGACGGGCGTGCGTTAAGGAATCTGCGGCTAGACTATGTCTCTACCAGATACATCGTTACTGAAGGTATGTAACTCATTCATCTGATAGAGACGTCTAGCTGGAGATTCATTAACTTAGAATAGATACCAAAGCCATACCCATAGAGGAAGCGTGTCTGAGATTGAACCCCACCAAGTTCTAAAGAGAACCTGGCCGTCAATAATGTGACTAAAACAGTGCCACAAATAATGTGACAAAGCACAGTGGGGACAGTGATGTCAGCGTAGCTAACTCCTACACCATGAAGCTCAGAAGAGAGCGGCGAACAATGGAAGGCAAAGGTACCACAAGCTGACAAGTACAGCAGGAAAACCCCGTTTGTGTATAACAGGTTGAGAGAGAGAAAGCCCAAAGTCAGAATGCGCGTGCTGGAGCAAGAGTCCACAACTTCGAAAAGGGAAGATGAACGAAGCCTAGGGCCCGAGGGATCCTCAAGATCCAAGGTGTCGACAGAAAACAAAAAGCAATTACCGGTCAACCAGGCAAAACAGTGGAAAAAACACTGTTGAACCTGCGCCTGCAAGAGGCAAAGGGCTGACTCCTGCCCAGCAAGTGCCGGTACGGAAGAAAAGAGTTAAAAGAAATCTGAGGACACCGTCAGAAGTGGAACTGGACCTAGGGTTTGAGAGATCCACCAGATGTAATGTGTCGCCTGTAAGTAAAACAAAGAGATGGCAACCAGTATGACAGAAAGCGCATACCGGCCCAGTATGCAGAATAGCGGAAGAAGCACTGTTCAAGCTGCATCAGCTAGACACATGTGACAACATCGGCAGGCGACCAATCAATGGCCAGAAGGCCGGTAGTAAAAAAGAAGACTCGCCAAGACATAGGCGGTCTGTTACAATCGGCGAAAGGGCCAATGGCACACAGCCCAGCATCAAAGTAGGAGTGACACTGTAAGACAACAAAGCATACCAGAAGGCACCTAAGCACATCGTGTGGATGTTGGAACCACACAAAGAAAGGAAAGGCCTCCTGCAGGCCAGCGTGAGCAGCTCAGAGGCGCACGACATCAAGAGGGCAACGGCCCAAAAGGGGGACCAGGCAGCTGAGCACCACATAGAGGTAGTGGTACAAGCAGACCGGGTCAGTGACCACGGACACCGCATGAAGGAAAGAGCAACATCCTCCCCTTGCTCGGGAAGAACCACGGTCCCCTGCAAGCTAGAGGCACGCCCGTGGCAACAGTCAGGATCAATGTAAGTGCCTCGGACCACAAGAAGCAAGTATTCCGAAGAAAAACGCCCCATGAAAAATCACAGTATGATCCAAGCAGAAGTGTGGAAACACCTGTGCGGGGTAGCAGGGAATGTGGGAAAAAAACGCTGTAAGAGAAGTGGTGAGGAAAGAGGCCACATACACTGAGATATAAATGCTAAGCTAGTACCTTGGAGGACGATCCCAATAAGGGCAGCATGCCCAAGTTTATACTAATAGTACTAAACATTGCCACAAAGCGGCAGAGATGGTGTGAGCCGTAAAAGCAAGGACAGAAGCACTACAGACAAACGGGACCAAAGGCACCCGAAGTGTGACAGAGCAATGCTAATAATAGGATCGCAGAACAAAAGACAGGGAGGGACTCCCCGAGGGATGTCCGCGAGGAATACTCCATAGGAGCGTACTAAGGCAAGGCAGTCGCCCAGCACCAGCATATACCCCACGTAGGGTAAGTGTCAACCCCTGATAAGGGGATCCTCATGGGCAAAACACGCAGTCAGAGGACTGAACCGAAGATTAAACCAGCCACTGAAATCTAACAAATCAGAGAAGGCTGAACAGCCGTGGACAGCAATCGGGGGACCTACTATACACGTTTGTGATAGAGGTGTAGGAAAATAAGGTACAGAACTGTGCAAAAGTTATGGCAACCCGGACAAGAGCCAGGAGACTGCCGAATCCGCGTGGGGATCAAAAAGGTCCACACCATTAAACGGTAGATCTCTGAGGACATCCCAAACATTATCTGGGAAACGACTGTCGCGCAGCCATGCATGGCGGCGCAAAGTCACAGATCGAGCAAGAGCTCGTCCCATAGAGTCAGTGGCATCAAGGGAAGAACGGAGCGAAAATTGTGCCATTCCCCTGCCATCAAGCAGAAGTCGAAGCAACTGAGACCGCGCCTCCTCTGGAATAGAAGGGAGAAGGGTCTTGACTAAGTCCCAAAGGGTCGAGGATGAACGGGCGAACACACACGCAGTATTCAATGCGCGGATACCCGCACTGGTAGAGGCAAAACATTGGCGAGCACACGCGTCCAGCCACCTAGACTACCTAGTTGGAGGTAATAATGGCAAGGCGGATGAAGACTGCAAGTTAAAGGCCGCCTGAACAACGAGTCCCTGAGCCGTAGGGTGAGTGGACAGGCAGAGTGGATCACCCGGAGCAGGACGGTGCCTACGAGCAATAGCCCGATCAACAGGGTCACCAGAAGAGGGCCTTTCCCACGTGCCATGCAAAATGTCAAGTAAAGAGCTGCCAAATGGCAGAAAAGGCTCCACCTCAATAGGCTCCATATGGAGCAGATCCATTAAGGGATCAGACAGCAGGGTGACCACAGGAGGCTGAAAACCAAGAATAGTAGCCGCCCTTTGAATAGCACGTGCGTAGCAGCACCAGCCTCAGTTGCAATCCGGCTAGACGTTAATAAGCCATCGGTAGGAGACAGTTGAAGACTAAGCCGTCCACTGGACAACAAAAGTGGAGGAGCCGGAGACTGACCCGAAGGCCAGGCAACACAAGGCACTTGCACCATGGGCCCCCGATCCGGGGAATTCAGAGAAGTGTCAACCTCTTGACAAGGAGGCGTTGTTGCCGGCACCGGCGTCGATCGACACAGTGTGGAGGTCGCATCGATATCCGAGGAGTCGGGAGGAGCAGCAACTTCGTGAGGAAGCTTGGACGGTGGCACCTGCGTTTATCGACGCCAGGTTGAAGTCATCTGGACGTCTACGACCTCCAGAGGGGACTCGACTTGGACGCCGTCCGATGTTGATCCCACTGCAAAATGTGTCCGTTTGGTCAAACCGCCTCCGACGTCAGCGCAGGAAGCCGCTCAGGGCTATGCGAAGACTGACGGGGTGGGCTGGACGGGCGCCTGGGAGGACCCACTGCGCCGTGACCCGTCGGTGTCGTATCAGCTCCAGAACCGGAGTCGATGCACACAGCTGGCGCAGAGGAAGAATCCGCCGGCGAGGACCCGACATGAGTGCCCTCCACCTGTTTGGGACCCAAAGGCACTCCAGGGAGAGGTGGGGACCCAAAGTACGACTGGAGTGCAATAGAATAAGCCTCCATTTGGGCACCCGTCGCTCCAACCCCCGGAAAGGGAGGGTATGGAGAAAGCGACTGCCGGGCGCCCTTACCTGGCATAGAGCGAGAGGAGCGGGCGCCAGCAGCACGCGAATGGGAGGAGGACCTCCGTGCTTGACGCTTGTGCTTACCTGCCCTCAAACAACTTTTGCGGGAACGACCTCTGGACTGAGCCTGATCCAGAGGGAGAGAGCGGCGACGTGAAGGAGCTGGACTGGACAGCCGCGCGGCCAGCAGTTTCATACGGCGCACTCTGAGGGATTTGGGCTTCATCCTCTGACAGGCGTCGCACTCTTTGGAGTCGTGGTGCACGCCGAGGCACCACATACAGATGAGATGCGGGTCAGTGCCAGACATCTGACGTGGACAGGCTTCACAAGCCTTAAAACCCGAAGGCATTGCACACTGTTCCGGCGACACTAAAGGTGTCGAAAAGGCCTAAAAACCAGGCCAAGGAACTGCTGGTTTTCCAGGATCCGCGTTGGGGCGCGGAAAAGGAGAAAAACTGACGTCAGCACGCCGGGTACGGCATATATGTCTCCGCTGGTGTCACCGTCATGGTGGAGCCGTGCGGCGCCGCTATTTAAAGTTTTCCAGATCCAGTCTGACGCCTGGAGATATTCTAAGTTAAGGAATCAGTGGCTAGACATCTCAATCAGATCGCATCCTAGAGTCTATTATTTTGCTGATCTTAAACACTACCAGGCTTACGCCTGCAAAGATTTCCAAACAGTATCCATAGGAAACACCTGCATTTGGGCACTGAGCCATCAGAATGCTGAGAAGAAATGTACAGAATGCATTATTACCTATGATGGTGAGTAGGTCATAACAGTTACTATCTGGCAAGAAGGTGCTCATGGCGTCCCTTCTCGGGGAGGCATCTACAGATTCCAAAGCTTCATTGGTCTGGAAAGACGAAGGAGAGTAAAAGCACAAGTAAGCACACAATAGGAACATTAAACAAGCATTTGCAATGCAATAGGTCTCGCATTTGCGAGACTTTGAGCTACTGGCATTGTAAATGACACAACTTTTATCTATGTGTTGGTTTTGAAAACATATAAATAAAAGGCATTGTCATTTACAATGCCAATAGCTCCACACACCGAAAAAAAAACATCTGATCTCCAGGCAGGCACCTGAAACAGAAACCACTCACAATTGTAGAGCTGCTGATCTCACTGCCAACGCCATCCCTGATATCGCAACGGGAAAACAAAACCACACCGAATGCCAAACCCGCTGATCTCACTGCAGGCACCTAAGCTCGGTTTGCTAACGTGAGGAGTAAACAAAAACAAATACAATGGCGGGATGCATATTAAACTCAGTCCTGCCAGCCATTAACAGTGGGGCGCTCGTGGAGGGAACCCAAGTCAAAAAGGAAGATCATCCTGGACTCATTCTAGCGTCATCCGATGACTTCAGCCAGGCTATTCCTGTATTTATCTGGGGAAGTCATCCCAAGCCATCCTGAAGTCTGCCCACAGGGCAGAATATTTAAATGAGATGACTCTTACTGTAATCACAAAAACTACTCCAGGATGGTGTCCTGATTACTTCAATTAAAAATGCGCGATGATCCTTTACAACTCCAAGAATACTAATTGACAACTGCAGGATGAGTGTGAATTACTCCAGGATGGTGTCCTGATTACTTTAATTAAAAATGCGTGATGATCTTGTACTTCTCAAGGAATACTAATTGACAACTTCATGATGAGTTTGAAATACTCCCGGATGATTTCAGGACAACTTCAGGATGAGTCTTAATTACATCAGGATGATTTCAGGACAACGTCAGAATGAGTCTAAATTACATTGGAATGATTCCTGGACAACTTCAGGATGAGTCTTAATTACACAAGGATGATTCAGAACAACTTGAGAGTATTACATTTAGATAACTTGTTATGAATGATTGTGAACTAGTCTATGTTTTTTCAACTTTAGAATGCCCTTGGTTACTCCATTACTATTTTCTACCATCTTCCAAAATATTATGGAATACTTTTGAATGATTTTATGACAACTGTGTGATGAATCTCAATGATTCCATGAAAAGGGATGGATAGTTGCAGATTATTTTCAAGTGACTGAATATTAAGTTAGGGTTGGATCACCTTGAGGGTTATCTGACAGAAGTACTTTCTACGATTGACACATTGCTATTTAAAAAATAACCAGTAATCAGATAAACCAGTGCTTTTTCTTTGGCATATGATTTTGTGCATCTTCACAGTAAAAGGTGGACCGTGATATGAACATGTGTAAAAAGTAGATGCCAGCAAAATGTCATATAGTATGTATTTAAAAGCAGCCTTGCATCTTGTGGCCTTCATCAATACCAATAGGGTCTTTGAATTTAAGGTACAGTTTAATATACTATGTTTTCTTTACTTAGTGACATGCTGCTTGAAATAAAATGGACTCGAATGATGTATTGACACTTAATTTTATTAAGTTATAACACATACTTCACCCCACAGGAACCCAGGACACCATGCAAGACAACATTAAAGATATGCAAAAATAAAAGTAGTCAGTGAAAACAAGCAACATTGCTGTAAGTTTTCAGGTTCAGCATTTTCTGTAGTTCGCCTCTGATAGCATTTTTATGGCAAGCTTTTTCTTCATAGATCTGTTTGGAGATTGCCAGCTGATGGGCCTTGTACGCTGGTTTCATAAACTCTGAAAATTGATTTAAAAAAGCATAGATAAGTAACTTGCTTCTATTAGATGGCCTGTCTTAAAAACAAAATCAACAAATATATTTACAGCCAGCATGATAGTATGGGATTTTGGGTTCATGAGTGAACTATAGGTGCAAAAGGAGCACATGCACAATTAAGTCATTTATAGGATTATAGGTAACAAAAGAAAATATCGCCCTCTGAACTAGACGAGTGATGGGCCATAATGTGGCAGTTGCTACACAAGCATTGGCAAAGCCAATAGGTCTCTCCTATGCAAGAGCTATTGATTTTACCAATATGTTTTAGCAATGTTGTACACCAGGGTGGCTGTTGTTCGGCATGGCTAAAGGTTAGTAGAGTAAAGGAGAGGGGGTTGGAATGGAGTGTCGTAAAGTGCAGTGGAGTAGAGTGTTATGGAGTGGCGTAGAGAAGAGTTAAGTGTAACGGAGAGAAGTGGAGTAGAGTTCAGTGTTGTGGAGTGTCGTAGAGTGGATGGGCATAGGGTTGAGCACAGTGTCAGAGCTCAGTAGAGTTTCATAGAGTGGAGTGACATAGAGTGTCGTGGAGTGACGTAGAGCAGAGAGGAGCGGCGTAGAGGGTATTGTATAGAATGGAGTAGAGTGTCATAGAAAAGAGTTGAGTAAAGTGGCAAAGAGGAAATTGCTTAGAGCGTCATAGAATTACACTGAGAAGAGTGCTGTGCAGTAGCATAGAGTAGAGTGTAAGTGGTGCAGAGTGTAATGGGGTAGAAAATCAGAGTGGAGTGCCGTAAAATACAGTGGTGCAGAGTAGATTGGCATGAAGTGCATTGATTGAGTAAAGTTGTGTAGAGTGCATTGCCGTAGAGTAGTGTAGAGTGCAGTGGCATAGAGTCGAGCTGTGTAGAGTATATTGCGGTGGCGTAAAACGCAATGGCATAGTGGAGTGATTCAGAGTTGAGTAGAGTGGCGATGATTGAAGTGGCATAGAGTGGAGTGCAGTGGAGTAGAGTGCAGTCATGCAGAGTCAAGTTCCAGAGTACAGGTTCGTAGAGTACACGATCTTAGAGTGGTGCAGTGATGTAGAGTACAGTAGTGAAGAGTAGAATAGGGGGGTATGAGTGCAGTGACAGAGTAGAATGTTGTAGAATATAGTGGCGTTAAGTGCAGTAGTTAAAAGCAGTTGGCGTCGATGCAGTGGTGTAGGGAGCACTGACTGAGTAGAGTGATGTAGAATGCAGTGGTGTAGAGTGCAGTGGTTTAGAGTAAAGTGACACAGCGTAGACAGCAGTGGCGTAGATTGCAGTAGGATGACGCAGAATACAGTGGCATAGAGTGCAGTGATGTAAAGTGCAGTGGTGCAACGTAGTTGGCAAAGGTAGTGGCTTAGGGTGCACTGGTTTTGAGTAAAGTGGTGTAGAGTGAATTGGCGTAGAATGTCTTTGTTTACAGTAGAGTGGCATAGGGTTGAGTGCAGTGGAGTTGAGTGCCGCAGAGTGCCTTGGCATAAAGTGTATTGGTTTTGAGTAAAGTGGAGTAGAGTACAGTGGCATAGAGTGTAGTGGAGTGGCGAACAGTGGAATAGAGTGCCGTAGACAGCAGTGGCAGAGTAGACTTTTTCAGAGTAGAGCGAAGTGGCGTAGAGTGCAGTGTAGGCTACAGTGGACTGGAGTAGAGTGAAGTGGAGCAGAGTGTGCAGTGTTGCAGCGCATACTGTTGTTTAGTGCAGTGATGTATATTATAGTGGCGTAGAGTGCTTTGGTTTTAAGTAAAGTGGTGTAGAGTGCTTTGGCGTAGAGTGCAGTAGTACAGAGTGCAGTGTTGTAGAGTAGGGTGACAGAGTGAAGTGGCGCGGAGTAGGGTGTAGTGCAGTGGCGAAGAGTGCAGTGGTGCATAGTAGAGTAATATGGAGTAGAGTGCATTGGCATAGAGTGGAGTGGTATAGAGAGGTGAAGTGCAGAGAAGAGTGCAATGACGCAGTGTGGAGTGGATTGGCATAGTGTGAAGTAGTGCAGAGTAGAGTACAGTGGCATGGAGTGGTGCAGAGTAGAGTGGGGTAATGTGGAGAATGCATGGTAGGTTAGAGTACTGCCATTACAGACAACACATTTTCAATTGAAATTACCATTACATTTGCACTCGCATACAGTTTCACTGATAAACATATACATAGCACAAACAATAATGTGTGGAAATGTCATCACCCATTGTGTTGTTTTGATTGTCAGCAGAGTTCATTTACAGACCTTTCAATTTTCGTGTATATAAAAAAAAAAAAAAAAAAGAACAAACATCATACAGCCTTCCTCAAAGAAACCCCAGTAGCCAGGATGATTGTCACATAAATCCTCTCACTTTGAAGTCGGGGAAAAAAATAAAATAAACACTAAGCTCCCTGGAAGACACAGCCTGGCATTTGACCTCTGTAGAATACACAGCAAATGTGACATTATAAGAACAAGATTTAAGGGCCTGTGTACAGAAAGCGAGTTTGTGGAAGAATACAGTAAACAAGGTTTGGGCAACGGGTGCAATCATGCGTGCCTAGAAAAAAGAAACTGCTCTGGCAACTGGTATCATATGGCAAATAGAAGCCTTCATACAGCTTATATTACACGGTCTACCAGGCATAGTCTAATATAAAGCTGGTAACACAGTTTACTATCACTGTCGTTCCTTCTAACACAGATTTATGGTTTGAGTCCTTTTCATGAGACCTGGAAAGACTTGCTCCTTTGGAAACAAGTGATTGGAACAGGAGAGAGAGAGAGAGAGACAGCGAGAGACAGCGAGAGACAGAGACAGAGAGAGAAAGAGAGAACAAAATGGCAAGGATGGAATCGTTTTACAATGTGATTTGCTTGGGGGATAACATATGCCAAGCGGTTTTAAGGCTCGAAACAAACATACCATGTAGCTTACTATTTTTATGCAAACAATACAATAACTTTCACCTGAATTTTTGTTGCAAGCTGATCCTTGTGCAATGCTCTGTTCAGAACTGGGGGATTTGGAGGGCCCATTAGAATCCTTCAGCCGGTGCTGCAGATCAGTCTGCATAACAACACATCGAATTACACGTCATTATGTATATATACTGTAAAAAAATAAAAAGCAGTGGTTGTGGATGGAGATTTTACATATATATGGATTATGAGAACAAAATCAGATGATAAGCATCAAAAATATCTATTAGTCATAATCTATCCTTTAACCAGTTTCCTTTTTCAGGAATCACTGTTTCTCAAACATAAACTATTAGTATTACAGGAATACTATCAGAGTCTAAAAGAACAAATATGGTAAGAGTGAAAAATGAAGCAAGTCACCTTATATACTATAAATGAGCCACTATATATTTTAGAGAATGCTGCATTGGTTTCCTCGAATATATCAAAACCAGGGCTCACTACAAATTATAAACTGCCAACTAATTTCAATGTATGCCTTTTAACTGTGCTACCATTCAGTAAAGTTTTAAAGACATCACATTGGTAAACGCAAACCTGCTTATGAGCTATGCAAGGGAGAGGTGGAATACAAAGCGTCAGAGAATGAAGTGCAGAAGGGTAGGTGGCCTGGTTTTAAATGATCAATCTCACTCACCTTTTAAGTAGTCATTCTCACCTTCTAAGCTTCTCATTTCTACTTGTACTAATACAGGTTTCTTGTGCTCTCAGTCTCGGTCCAGTTTACTGCAAGTCTGGCCGCAAGCGCCAATCTTCTTCCTTCCTCCTTTGATGCTCCTCTGGTACTGAACAGTATATGTATCACTGGAGTTTGATGTGTCTTGGAGCGCCGTTTTCCTCTATAACCAACCCCCCATGTGGTGTACCTCACTCATGCTGCCAAACAACCCAGCAGGCCTCTGTGCTGACTGACCCTACTTACCATGTTCAGGTTAGAGTAGCTCATCCAATCCAAGATTCTGCTTTCCATTCTACAGTTGTAGTCCCCTCATCCCATTTCAGTATCTGAACTACAAATTGTATATATACATACACACACACACATATATACATACACACACACACACATATATATATATATATATATATGTAAGGAGATTGCAAAGGTAGCTGTACTCTTACATGGATTTGGGAATCTTGAACTCTGAACCCCCATAAATCACTGCTAAGAAGCAGCCGCCGAAAGCTCTGTGCCGGTAGAGGCTTAAGATAAATGAGCCCAGCTTTCAGAGGGCATACAGATAATATTTGCTTCTGAAAGAGATATTGAGGTGGTCACAGCATGGCTGCTGTTCAGCATGGCTAAAATCTAGTGGTGTGGTGTAAAGTGGAATAGGGTGGAGTACTGTAGAGTGGCGCTTGGTGGAGCTGGAAAGAGTGGTGAGTCCTGAACAAGCAGTTCTGGTGATAGCAGTACTGCACAAAATGTAGCAGTTAACTGCACAGTGCATGAACTATCATTGTGCTAATGTACCAGGTCTGGATTGCGACGTGTAAACACTTTCTGAAGTGGGGGGTATGGAGGAAGAGTAGAGAAAAGGAAGCAGGCAGGTGGAAGTCATGAAAGAGATGTACAATAAGGAAAATCATAAAAGGGAGAGTGAGGAAGGAGGAGAGATCGGAATGCAAAGGAAGACACATAATTTGAAGAGAACTGGGGAGAGCACAGATAGGAGTACAAGATTGGAGTGGAACATGAAGAGCGTGAAAAGGAGTAGACAAGAGCAAGAAGCAGCGGTAGAAGAGCAGTCCTAGAAGAGGGCGTGAAGGGAGAGAGTGATGGAAAGACGTGAAGCTGAACAACAAAAAGCAGTTAGCGAGAGGAGTACCGAGAGAAGGGGGAAACTCGAACATAGGGAAGAGCATGAGTGGGGAGAAAGAAAAAAGGTGAGAAGAGGAGGAAGAAAAGCGGATAGTGAAGGAGAGAAAAACAGTGTAGCTATTCATTATTAAACAGAAAGTAATTGAATATGTACGGCTGAGGGATTGGCAGGGCTGGAGTTTCCACGGCCTGCTTCAATAGTGGCTAGTTCTGCTGTCGAAGACATGCAATAACAATTCTTTAACTGTGTTAAGGTCTGCTGATGTTAAAAGGAATTTCTGTAGCATCACCATTGGTACAAGTTAATAAGGTTTCAGTAATGCCATCAGGATCAAACTTTGGTGGAGATCGGGCTCTGTAGCTTCAAGGAGTTATATTACATGATCAGGCTGTAAGACACAAATCCTACTGCCACCTCTTTCAAAACGAAGTCAGACACACATTAGGACAGGCTTTCACGCGCACCTTTGACATAATTAAGCACTAAATTCAGCTGAGTCTGCTCCATGGTTGTTGTTGAGATGTGAGCATAACCCCTCCCCCTCCCCCACATACAACATATTTGCTCGGTGTCTCAAACAAAGCCCCAAGCACATTCATACAATCTAACTCGTATGTGGTTCGATTCTCCCATTTTCAAGAGACAAAATAATTAAAGCTCAGAGGAGCGGACTCCTGCATTCACCACTTCTCCCATACAAAGCACTACATGTTAGCGCGGCATATTAAAGAGTGGCGGGTTCCCGCCTTAAAGCACTGCGTTTCCCTACAAAAGTGCGAGTAGAGGCGGCAAAAATCAAACCCATCGCACTCTCTGCCTCTTTCCCCGAGCCAAAATACCAACGAAACGGAGCAAATCTCTCTTCTTTCCCCCTCTAGTAGTCTCCCCGAATCGGTACACTTTCGACGAAGAACTTTCTCTGCTTCCCAGCGGGTTCCCCTGCACCTCAACTTCCGCTTCCGTCCAATGCAGAGTAGGCACTACGGTGGGATTCAGGAAATAGAGGATGGACTAGAAAGACTTATCTAGTCATCAAGCACTGGTAATGACAACCAATGTCCTAACTTGCTAACATACAATGTAAAGGTAGCGGTGACCCTACAAACTAATAGCAAGACCTGAGCTCAGGCTGTAAAATGCTGGTTTATGATCAGAGTTTGAAAATATGTTGTATGTTAGCATGCAACATAGATCATGTTACAATAAAATAAGGTGTCTTTAAAGTTCAAGCAAGTGTATATCTTTATGCGCTGATGCCATTTGCCTTAGCAAATCATATTATGTGCTAACTTTTAAAAGTGAACGTTTTAAAACATAAACCCGAGAAACAATTCTGGCCCCGCTCTGATGACATTTCTGAACTAAGAGGCAGTCAGAGCATGCATATCCCTGTATTTCCACAAGGACATTTATGCAAACCCTCCCGATTCAGGTGGGAGACTACAGATTTCGAGCCTAATCTCCCGATTCATGATTGTAAACATCCGATTTTGAGACTGCTGCTGACAGGCGATTAGTTGTCAGCCTGGTTTCCTAAACCTGCCCTGACTGTTATTGATTTAAATGTAGGGCGTGGAGTGGGTCATGGGCAGGGACTGAAGAAAGGTATTCAGTGCAGCCAAGGTGCAGTCTGTGCCTCCGTTAAATGGCACTGCAGTGACAGGCAGTGAGTGGTCCGATGCCTTGAAGTGTGGTGCAAGTAACCTGCTGCTTAAGCCTACCAACTCCCTGCAGCACTCTAATGCGCCATGACAATCAAACATGTGTCCCTCTGAGCCACAGAGCTGTCTGTACTCTTGCCACAGTTAAGGTCAAACAAAGTATTGATCCGATAGGATAGTGGGTGCCAGTCCATAGTAACACACTGTATGTACTGCGGGGGGGAGGGGGGGGGTCGCTCAGTAGCAATATCAGCTTTTTCTAAGCCTGACGCACGCTCATAGTCATGAGCAATGCCAATAGCTCTAACTTTAACAATGCCGAGACCATTGCATTGTAAATGCTTGTTCTCCTTGTAATTTGCACCGTACCTCAATAGCACATGATTTTCACTTTTGCCTCTTGCAAGTGTGTTTGCTTTTGTAACTTGTTCATTGTTCATATCGCTCTGACACTTCGGGTAAAGTCCGCGTATATATAAAAACGCATAAATAAATAAATAAATAAATAAGAAGTGGCAGCTGCTCTCCAGGACCTGGTTCGAGGCCCATCCGGCAAACTGATCTGAGAAAAACAAGCATGCAGGGGGAAAAAAAAGTTCAGACCTTTAACGCTGCATACATTTTGCTATTCATGCACAGCACCATTTCTGCCCTTTTTGTTTATTAAAAATTGCAAAGCAATTTTTCACCTTTGTATAAAAATGCACAACCACGCGATATAATCACCCCGCAAACTTTTACTCCTCATATGCCTTTACCACGCATGCCATGACAACGCAAAGGCGTGCACGGTGAATGCATAAACTTTGTAAAAGTGTTTATGGTAAATATATATATATTTTTTAATATGATATGTATATATATTTAATTTTAATAATTAAAAAAAATTTTAAAAAACTAAAAACCAAAAAAGTCCTTTTTTATCCCATTAACTAAACACCCCTAACATTGTTAAATTACCCATACCACCCCAATACCCATGCCCACTAAAATCTTAAATTACCCTTGGCACCCCAAATCCACCCTGAACCCTAAAACACACCCTGACCACTAACAATACCCCTACACCCCCAATCCCACCCTGAACCCTTAAACTACCCTAGCACCCCAAAACCTAAACTGAACCCTGTACACTAAAATTACCCTGAGCACCCCAAAAACAAAACACACCCTGATCCCTAAATTTTCTACTACACCCCAAACCTAAAGCCACCCTGAACACTAAAAATCCCCCAGCACCTCTAAACCCAAACACACCAGGAAACCTAAAAATTCCCCTACACCCCAAAACCCTAACCCACCATGCCACTTAAAAATACCCCAGCACCCCAAAAACTAAACCCACCCTGAACCCTAAAAATACCCCAGCACCCCAAAACCCAAACATACCCTTAACCCTAAAATTACCCATAACCACTAAAAATAAACCTGCACCCCAAAACCTAAAATGACCCTGAACCCTAAAAATACCCCTGCACCCCAAAACCTAAACCCACCCTGAACCCCAAAAATACCCTGGGCACCTCAAAACCCAAACATGTCCTTAACCCTAAAACTACCCCGGACCACTAAAAATAAACCTGCACCCCAAAACTTAAACCTTAAAAATACCCCTGCACCCCAAAAACTAAACCCACCCTGAACCCTAAAAATACCCCAGCACCCAAAAACCCAAACATACCCTTAACCCTAAAATTAGCCATGACCACTAAAAATAAACCTGCACCCCAAAACCTAAAATGACCCTGAACCCTAAAAAGACCCCTGCACCCCAAAACCTAAACCCACCCTGAACCCCAAAAATACCCTGGGCACCCCAAAACCCAAACATGTCCTTAACCCTAAAACTACCCCAGACTACTAAAAATAAACATGCACCCCAAAACCTAAACCTTAAAAATACCCCTGCACCCCAAAAACTAAACCCACCCTGAACCCTTAAAATACCCCAGCACCCCAAAACCCAAACATACCCTTAACCCTAAAATTAGCCATGACCACTAAAAATAAACCTGCACCCCAAAACCTACTACGACCCTGAACCCTAAAAATACCCCTGCATCCCAAAACCTAAACCCACCCTGAACCCCAAAAATACCCTGGGCACCCCAAAACCCAAACATGCCCTTAACCCTAAAACTACCCCTGACAACTACAAATAAACCTGCACCCCAAAACCTAAACCCTAAAAATACCCCTGCACCCTAAAACCTAAACCCACCCTGAACCCTAAAAATACCCCAGCATCCCAAAACCCAAACATGCCCTTAACCCTAAAATTACTCCTGACCACTAAAAATAAACCTGCACCCCAAAACCTAAACCCACCTTGAACCCTAAAAATACCCCTGCACCCCAAAATCTAAACCCACCCTGAACCCTAAAAATACCCAGACACCCCAAAACCTAAACCCACCCTGAACCCTATAAATACCCCAGCACCCCAAACGCCTTAACCCTAAAATTACCCCTGAACCCCAAAACATATAACCCTACACTCCAAAACCCAAACCCTATACATACCTTATACTTACATATAAATCACATATGCTTCTACCATTCATGCATTTACAACAAATTTCGATGTAAAAGCATGTGTGGTAAATGCATATGCATTGTAATGCCATGCGTTGTAATGGCATTGCCGAGTACTGGTAGTTGCATTGTGATGGTATGCGGGGTGATGGTAGTAGTGGTAAAAGATTAGTTGTAATGGGTGTTTACCTCTTGCACTAGAAGTATAATCATTCTCAAAACATAAGGAGCAATTTCATCATGTTAAGAAGAAATGATGCTTGTGGAGATTTGGATGTTTATTTTCAAATCATCAAGCACAATTGAATCTTATGAAGTAATCACATACTCATTCTTAAATCCTCCTGAAGTCATCAGGAATAGTCACACCTTGTGAAGTCATCGCATACTCATTCTTAAGTCTTCCCGAAGTCATCAGGAATAGTCACACCTTGTGAAGTCATCGCATACTCATTCTTAAGTCTTCCCGAAGTCATCAGGAATTGTCACACCTTGTGAAGTCATCTGATGCTCATTTTCAAGTCATCCACAAGTCATCGAGCTCAAGTTTCTAAACTCTGCTGATGACTTCAAGAGCTTGATGATGTCTGATGATGTGAAAATGACTTCTAGAGTAGTTGGATGATCATCCAATGACTCTGGGATTGCTTCTAAAGTAATCCTGTTTGACCTGGGAAGGCCGTGTCCCGTGCCGGGGTAGACTCCATGTCCATACTGCCAGCTTTTACGTATTACCGCTTCTCATTACATTTCCTATGAACCCCTCCCTCCTTGTTATCTTAACCCCTAAAACGAGTGTCCTTGTACCACGCCTTTCATTCTACCCTATTCAGCACTTTGTTATTGTGTCAATGAAGTGCAATAGTAGATACTAAAAGCTAAGTATCATAGCAGGGGAATGTTAAGGAGGAAGGTATGTAGAGCTGTCGTCCCTCACCTCGCACCCAGAGTAGGTTTCCTTTTTACGTTACCTTTAATTTTATTTCACGTTTGCTACAATGTGCCGTGATGAGATTTAATGCATTGAGCATATACGGTTCCCCTTCTGTCTGCCTCTCAATGGCAGGTCCTAATATTTTGTTATGTGCGTGTACATAAGACTGGATTGAATATAGCGCTTCCCAGTAAAGCAGTCCCCTCACGGTGCAGACTCAGTTTTCCATGCATCACTCAGGCCAGTTTCTCACGGCAAGCCTCTCCTCTCGCCCTCAGACTGGTAGGGGGTAGCGGTGGTGAAGATTGGCGGGGGGAGAGTAAATGGAAAAGAGGAAGGGGGAGGGAAGGAGTGAGAAAAGAGAGAGGGGGGAGGGAAACACTCGCAGAGCTGCTGCGCCAGAGGCAGCCGTTCAAAGAGAGAGGTGGAAGAGAACACGCTGGCAATGGCGGTGCCATGAAATGAAAGGAGAAACGGGGTTGAAAGATGGAGAGAAAGGCATACCCTTCTGAGAGGGGCGGAGAAACGGGGGAGGGAGAAGGAGAGAGAAAACTGGAGGCAGGGGTAGATAAGAATAAATGACTGTAAGGGGGAGAAGACTGATTGAGGAGAAGTGTCATTGCAAGGGGACGCGTTTTGTGCGCCTCGGCAGCAGGGCTCCTCTCGTGCGTGATAACCCAAGAACGGGGGCCTTAAGGAAATGAGGCGCACGGGCTCTAGATAGATGACCCCAATGACCCGTGCTCAGCACCAGAGTGTGAAGTTGCTCTTTTATATTTATGTTGCCCTGTAAGCCTAAGGGCCTTAATACACTATTAACGCCCCTCAAAGTACGAGTCGGTTCCATTCTGTGGTACATTACATTCTGTGGTACATTAGAAGAACTTCATCTGTCAGGAATTTCTTCACTTTGCATTCAGGACATGTCCGGGATGAGGTTTAAAAAATGAGATCTCTGCTGGCCCAAAAGGTCCAGCGTGTGGATCTCTGATGTGCTGCCAGGTGCAACAAAGGGTTTCTAACGGGAGAGTTCTGCAACCATGCATGGCGTCAAACCCCAGACCCTTTGGGATTTTGCAAATTCACGATCTGCAAGCAAATTACAAATAGACTCTAGAGGATGATGAAAGGAGTACCAGGCGTTAAGAATAATGGGGTGTCCCTTATAAACTGTAATCAGCCTGCGAGGATCGGCCTGGGGCTGTGCTTTAATTTCAGCCTCAGTTCTTCCAGGTCGGGGTCCCAAGAGCCTCGCTCGGTGTGTGTGTGTGTGCCTGCTGCGAGGCTTGCTTCACATGTGCAGACGCAGTGCCCCCCCCCCCACACCCTCCTGGGTCACGTGGCTTCACCTCCGACCCTAGATCATGCAGCTCTCGCATTGAGGCACTGAAACTATGTGCACAGTAGGTCTCCTAGCGCCACGAGGGTTTTGAAAGGCGACATGTCTGGTGCTGCACAAAGCAAGTCTACCGTGCCGAACTAAACGCCACTGATTCGTGGCGCACGATTGATAGACAAGGACCACGAGAATGAAGTGTAGGGGGGGGTGAACCTAGCACGTCGCCCAGAGGCAGGCTGCTACACTCACCATATAGCGCCTTTATGTTCTAGGCGCAGGGCCTGCTGGAGGCTGACACAAACGCGTGCTTGGTGCCGTTTTTTTGAGCGAGAGCCCCTCCGCTCTAGGCGTTATCGAGCACTTCTCACTGGTGAATGGGAGCAGCAGTTGCCCCTGCTTCAGGGAGGGCGCAGTGAGTGCAAAGAGAGCGCCGGCGCGTTTCCGCCATCAGTAGAAACAAGCGCTTCCTGCAGCGCCCACAGGTTTCTAGTGAAGGCGACACCTCAGCCGTGATCACAAACACAGTCTTGTGAATGATCACAAATGTGCGAGCGATCTGTGAAAATGAAAAATATTACTCGTGGTCTCGTCCATCTACTGTTGTTTGTTAGCAAAGTGGGTGCGTTATCTGGAGTCTAAACGTTCGGCTGAAAGGGGGAGCAAGAAGTACTGTGATCTATATCAAAAGTGCTTACTTTAACAAGAATTGTTGATGGAGAGTAAAACGACTGAAGTATAAAGACAGGGATTACCTACACGTAAAACATAATATTTTCATTTACTTTAATCACTTATAGAAAAAAAGCAGCATAAAAATAATAATAATAATAATAATAAACAAGCCCGGCTTCTAAAGTGGTCCAGACGCTCGCGTCCGCCGCGAAAGGGAAAGTAAATTTGTGACGCGGAGGGAGCGTGTCGCGCGCGCGCTTGGGGGCGGGGGAGCGGTCCCTTTGAAGTGCTCCCAAAAGGCGGATTGCATGGCGGCACAATGCGAGTGATTGTGCGCGTGCTAGCCATGCAATCTGCTTTTTGGGAGCACTTTTCAAACCCGCTTTCTATAGTCTCGCTTTGCGATCGCTTACGCGATAGCAAGGTCGAGACCTAAAAACATGGCGAGACCTAAAAATGGGCAGCAAGCATTGGTGCAAAAAGAAAAAAAAACAAATGAAAGGCACTTTAGGTGGTGGCGGCCTCCAGTATGATGGGCAATGTCCATTGATGCATTATGCTTGCTAGGAGGCAGCCTCCAGTATGATGGGCAATGTCCATTGATGCATTATGCTTGCTAGGAGGCAGCCTCCAGTATGATGGGCAATGTCCATTGATGCATTATGCTTGCAACATGTAAGTGGAGCGCGAGCAGTAGGTTAGTTGCTTTACTCAATTACAATACACAATAAAATGAAACCCAACTGTAAACATCGCACTGTATTGGATACACTGTGCTCTCAACCAAACAGCTGGCTATGCACCCCACTCCTTCATTCAATTAAATGTTGCTTGCAGCATTTGTTCGCATGTAGAAGCGCAGGCATGCAATATTTTGTGCATTCATATAATGCACTGGCCACATAAAACTGCACACAAAACTCAAGCCAAGTGTGAACATGTCAAAGCAATGAACTAGCAGTGCTGCATAAGTAGACATGAATGTGTACGCTATATTTTAGGATTACAAATACTGAGGCATAACTGCTATAAGCAAAAGAATGCTGTCTCACAATAAGAGCAGACATTTAAATTGCACATTGTATCAGGTTAACACAGTCACACAACACTTTGTACCTGGTGGCCAGCTTGTGAAACATTAGAATATCAGTACAGATTTGAAGGCCCCTTAACAAGAAGTATATTTTTCAAAACTCAATCACCTTCCACTAATTGGTGAGGTTTCCAAGTTGGAATATATATTTGTACATCGTAAGACTAAACTATTAAGGTGATGGTAACGTTTTGTACTGCATACAGCAGAGGACCAGCTCCTTTCAAGCCTGACCTTTTGAGCCTAGTCACAGGCTTTGTGACTCTGGACAGTGAAGATTCTTAGCAAATATTTTAACAACGGGTACTTCAAAGTTTCATAGTTATTGGAGCATCAAAGTTTATTTCTGGACCTGAATCATCCTCGCCAGTAGAGAAGAACATTGCAGTTTCTGATGTTCAGCAATCCCCAATAACATAAATATAGACAAAGCACAGGAGACCATTGATGTTGAGGAAAGCTGAGCTGTCATCACATTACCCTCTGATATGAGCACAGTATATAATAAAGATAGATCATGGGAATATACTCGGACAAGATTGCTAAACTATGGAGCAGTCTTCACTGTCCAAAAATAGAGGAAATAGAAATGGTCATTGGAAGAACAGATTTTTGTTTTTAATGAAAAGCAACAAAAATCATAAACGTTGTGCCTATTATATTTTTACTTTTTTGCAACCAACACTGTCGTTACCATTAGCTAGGCAAAGTATCTCAGTGGATGCCCTCCTATCAGCTAATATTCCTAACCCTTTATTGCGTCAAATAGATTATGAGGTCTTGTAAAACTATCTGCATTTGAAAGTTTTTGTTGAGGGGGGGTAATTAATTAAACACATTTTAAATATTAAAGTGAAGCAACAATGCCAACATCACAGACTGATTGTTTTAATAGCACGCTACTAGATAGCAAATATTAATATGGAAAGGCACCACAATAGCATAGTAAGGTCAACGAACAAGACAGAAAATAAAAGCAGCTTCAGTAAAAACGGATGTATGTCGTTACAACGCACACTTTTACAACGCATGCACTTACAACGCATTTTTTACAATGCAAAATCCACTACAACGCATTCCATTACATAGCATGACACTACAACGCATGTTTAAAAACTACCTTTACAACGCATTCCATTACATCGCATACTACCTTTACAACGCATACCATTACAACGCATAATATTAAATTGCATTTAAGGTAAGTATTGGATAGTATAGGGGTAAAAATTACTATTCTAACTCCAGGGGGTGCAACAGTAGGGTAAGTGTTGGATTGCGTTGTAATGGTATGCGTTGTAAAGGTAGTATGCGATGTAATGGAATGCGTTGTAAAGGTAGTTTTTAAACATGCGTTGTAGTGTCATGCTATGTAATGGAATGCGTTGTAGTGGATGTTGCGTTGTAAAAATTTCGTTGTAAGTGTAGTGCGTTGTAATAGTTGCGTTGTAAAGGTTGTTCACCGTAAAAACACCTTCTTCCTCCAGATTTCTCTCAGTTAAGTATTATGCTAGGTTTGAGTTTTGCTCTCTGGGCCAAGTTCACTTTCTTCTATGATTAAGAGCCATTGGCCAATCTTTGTGAATCTGGCCCTTCTCATTTTTGGTCTATATTTTTAACTATATATTAGCTACAGGTATTGTTGCTGTGTATTGTTTACTTTAGACTTTGTGGGTTACTTTTAAGGTCCTAAGTAGGGGTGGGCGGAATTTGCGAAAATTAACTTTCGCAAATTATCGCGAAAATGTTTACAATTATCGCAAACAAGCGGAAATATCGCGAAGATGCGGAAGTTTTTTTCCGGCATGTTCGCGAGATTTTCTGCATGGTTGCGGGTCGCCAACTTACCCATGTGGTTGCTTGCGGGCGCGGCCATCTTGTTTTGAGTTGTCTCGCGGTGCATGATCGCGAGAAGAAAGACGTGATCGCGCGACGCATGACGTCACTGCGGGCGCGAACTGTCGCGAGACAGCGCAAATGGCTAAAAACAATACAACATCTCATGGAGAACGCGACCGGATCAAGAAAACTTGTCGGCGAACGCAGGGATTCAGGTAAGGTGATCGCGCGCGAGAATGTATTATTTTACAATATACAGCGCGAGCAAGAAACAAATTATCACCAAGCTGCGGAAACCGGAATTTTTGACATTTTCGCGCTCTCCGCGGAACGCGAAAATGTCAAATTATCGCAATTTCCGCGAACGGAACGAAATTTTCGCCCAGGCCTAGTCCTAAGCTCGAGCTTCTTTCCCACACCCCTTCTCAACTCCCCTCCTCCTGTTTTTAGTTTTTCCCTTCACTTTCATTCTTTGTACTATGAAACTTGAGTAGGTTTAGTGTTTTCTCCGAGGCCTCATGGGCACGCCCGAGTAGAGTTTCCACAGGTACTGTTCCACCGTCATTGGCATTCTCTATTATTGCAGGCAATAGTCGACTACTATGATGAGAAGCTACTCCTTTACTCTGGACAGACATAATCCCAGACATGTCCGTTTGGAACTGAGAACTCTTAAAAACACAAAGTTGGTTTCAAATGCTATGCCGTTTTTTGACTGGCGTACAAAAAAAATGGCAAAATATTATGCTTTCCTAAAGATGACCATATTCTAACTGGTTTTATTTATCTTTACATTCAAATTATTGCTATCCTAGTTCTCAGTTCTACAGTCTTCACATTTACAGTTAATTTGTACTATTTTGGTTATTCGTCAGTACTTCTATAATTGATCATCGTTTTCTGATTGCTCCTATTTATTCTCTCAGGTAGCTGCTCTAGCCAGTATAGATTCCAAGACAGAGAGGCATGCAAAAAGTTTGAAAATGTGTTTGCTCCAATGCAGTCCTTCAAACCATTCTATCCGTTCGTACCTAGTCCACGGGGTTACAGAAACAGACTTCCTTTTCCCTTGGACTTCAGGATATGGAGGTCTTTAAAGAAGAATTACTTGCGAGGACGTGGCAAAGTTGCGGCTAGAAGATGTTTCATATACAAAATTGGCACTGCGTTTTCCTTCTCTACTCCATGACTGACCCTTCTGACGCAAGACAGTAGCTTGCCCACATTCTACTATAGGGAGTGACAGTTGTAATAAATGTCAATTTGGTGGTTGCATTTTTTAGCATTACTATCAAGAGTGCATAAGGACAGCTTCAATAGCATTATCACCTGCAATCAGGATCTGGTAGTGGGGAATTTAGGACTTCACTGTTTATCCAGTCTAAGCGGTACTAAGGAAAACCTTGAATCAATGCCAAAGAATAAACAGAATTTACCAGAGGAGGTTCAGGCCTGTAAAAAGTATTTTGGAGTTCTTGTTGTTTGATTCTTCGGCTTGCCAGTATTCCCCGTCTTTGGAGTGGATCCTTTCACACTACCTTGGTCAATTCTACAAGTACAAGATGTAAGAAACTGGCTCTATTTATACTGCACCAAAGTGAGGTACAGTGTGTATAGGGTCCAAGGGTATCCAGAGGTTTGGCAGAGGTTAAAGTTAGATAGAACTTTACTCTCTAAAGTGGTAGCTTGGTCGAGCAGTACGGGCGTATCAGAGGACAGTGTAAAGCATTTGATGTACACCCTCAGTCTGCAAATTGTCTCACACACTCAAGAACTGAACTCTAGGCCAATTGTTTTGTATAAAAAATATACTGTTGTTTTATTTCTAGAACCAAGCAAGCCTGGTACAGGTAAGCATATAAATACTTTGCAGTAGTAAATTTCTTGTATGAACAAAGTTCAAAATTGCAGTATAACTTGTACTGGTTTTGGTTACAGTTTTAAGTAAGCAGTTTGCAACACATTGCAGGTATAGTACATTCAAATGAATGGGCTTTTTAAGTAAAATGCAGTTAATTACTTTTACTAACACAGGGTTGGATCCTAGATTCAGCCCTGGGACATTTCCTGAAAACAGGTGAGTAAATGTGTTTTAGTTAGAGGTACGATTTTTAAAGAATATTACTGCATTTCAAAAGTTGACACTTAGAAACTTTTTTACATAGAATCACCAATGTTATCCTACGGGAGGAAATTCCCATAGCAGGTAAATTACTTTTGCTTTACTTTTGTAATCCAGTGCTGGACTCCTAGATTCAGCACTAAAACAGGTAAGTAATTACGTTTTTGTAGTTTGTACGATTTTGAAAGAATATTCTTCTATTCCAAAAGTTGACACCAAAACTTTTTCACATACAATCACCAATGTTATCCTATGGGAGGAAATTTAAATCACAGTTAAGTTACTTTTTAGTTACTTTTCTTACTCAGTGCAGGACACCTGGGTTCAGCGCTGGAACCTTTCCTGCAAACAGTTGAGAAAATTTGGTTTGGTTATTTGTGCAATTTTTAAGGAATATTCTTAGTTTTCAAAAGTCGACAAACTTTTTGGGAGAAAAAGTGTCAATGTTATCCTATGAGGAAAAGTGAGTTTTCGGTCTCGAGGTAAGTAATCGGTCTTTTGAGTTAGGGTTCTGGGGTTAGACTCAGGGGTCTCCCAAGGTCAGTGATGCACTGTTGTTGCACCCTCAGCGGCACTCGGGAGGCCAGGTGCAGAGTGTTGAGGCCCAATGTTATCCTATGGGGGATATGGGGGCTCCGGTTGGTGGCGGCTAGCAAGCAGGCCACAGGGTTGTGGGAGCAAAGCTCCTAGGGTTAAGCTCAGGGCTAGTTGGGGACCAAGTTAGCACAAAAGGGGCACCCTCAGCGGCACTAGGGCAGCCGGGTGCAAGGTGCTGTTTTGAGGTCGGGTGCCCTGTTGATTTCAATAGAGATTCTCCGGGACAAAGAAACACTGCAGGGCTAGGGGACGAGGATCTTCTAGGAGTGACCACCACTTCGAGGGGTAAGTTGGGATGTAGAGGGATGGTTAGGCACCGCTGGGTTAGGCATACAAGGCCGTGGGGCGTTGGGGGCAGGGGTGCCTTTGGACGTCGGATTTTCTTACCCGCTCTGGTCGCGGTTGGGGGGTCCTTAGGATTGAGGCTGCAGGCGTCATCTGGAGGCTTGACGCAGGTCAGGGGTCGCCGGATCTCGGGTCAGGATCGCCGGGGGGACTTCCTCATGGTGTTTGTTCACTCAAACACGGGCCGGGCTCGGCGGGTGCAGGGGGGGCTGGATTCGCGGTTTCTGGCTGGCACCAGAAGCTGCAGTTTAAACACGTCCGGTGTTCACGGGAGAAACAGCTTGGAAAGAGAATGCAGGCAGGTCCTCCGGGGTTTTTGAGGTTGCTGGCCGCTGGACACGCCGGGGTTTCACTGGAGCAGGTTCGAGGGGAGACAGGCCTGTAGGGCTGGGGCCAAGTCAGTGGGCGTCGTCCTCTTGTTAGCTCTGCACGGCTTCTCATCCTTCTTCTTTTCTTGTGGTTGTTGGATCTGAAGAAGGAAGGTTCAGGGTGCCCCTAAATACTAAATTTAGGGGTGTTACAGGTAGGTAGAGGGCAGGGACCGATGGGTCCCTTCCCTGGGGATGCGTACACCCCCTATTCTGCTACTCTCCAGTGGGAGGGGGGCAGGAGCCTGTTCCTGGTTGGCTGGGCCCCCCATCCTCAAG
The DNA here is from genome assembly GCF_964204655.1 of Triturus cristatus. Lineage (NCBI taxonomy): Eukaryota > Metazoa > Chordata > Amphibia > Caudata > Salamandridae > Triturus > Triturus cristatus. Next base: position 1,271,775,913 of record NC_140579.1, read on the forward strand.
ATGGCGGGGACTCGAGGTTGTGCTTCACCTCGCCTCCCCACCTTAGGGGTGGAGTTGGCAGAGGTGGGCACACCTCTCTTCCTCACTGGTTTTTCCTGTCGGTTCTCCCGCCCAAAGTGGGGGGTAGAACCAGTGGGGACCAGTTGCTGAAAGCAGCAAATGGTCTGGAGAGGCTCACAAAGGCATGCCTTTGAAGCTTCTCCTTCGTGAACCCTGCCCATCCTGGGGGAGGAGGCTTGGCACTTCGTCACAGGATATGCATTGTTTCAGGCCCCCGAGAGCAGCAGGCTCTCGACCCAGGGGTCAGAAACATGTCTGGTGGTGGCAGCCTGCGCAGCCACTCAGTCAGGTCACTGGTAGTTGGTCGTTTTTCAGGGGGCATCTCTAAGATACCCTCTGTGGTGCATTTTACATTAAATCCCACACTGGCATTAGTGTGGGTTTAATGTGCTGAGAAGTTTGATACCAAACTTCCGAGTCTTCAGTGTAGCCATTATGGTGCTGTGAAGTTCATAATGACAACCTCCCAGCACCATATCCTCTTAATAGCAGCACTGCACTTACAGGGCCCAGGAATGGACCTGGGCCCTGTAGGGGAAAAGGGCTCATGCACCTGTACCCTCACCACTGGCATAGGGCACCCAGCTAGAGGGGTGACTGATGTATGCCAGGGCAGGGGTTTGTGGACATGGCACACAGGGATGTGTAAGTGAACAGCTGGTGAACTATCACCAGTGTACTGAGTGCACAGCTGGGTGGTCTGAAGAGAACTCTTAGTAAAGACTTTTACATCAGAATACTGAAGTAGGAAAACATCAACAGTAATTGATCGAAAAATGTATTCAAAAATAATCCCACGGTTGGAGTCAAAGAAACTCTTTTATGATCCATTCATAGCAAACAGAAAAAATGCACATAGCTTCAATAAATGAATAACATTGAAGATTCTAATGAAACGATATATATAAGCTTAATAGCTAACAGCGTGATAGTACGTCAGTTCATAAAGAAGTGCCCAATGCATTTCGGGATTGGAATACATCCCTTCTTCAGGGACGCTGTAAACAAAGAAATAAACTTGAGGAACAGATAATACAAATTACATCTTTGTCAAAATTCAAAGAACAGATAGAAACCAAATACAAGATGCAAGGTCAGGGAGGGAAAGGAAAAAAGACAACTGGTCAGTTTCAAGCTTTAGCAATTCGTAAAAATTGTGCCGAAAAGTAATTTAGAGATGCAGAAACAGATTCCTCTAGCATGTGGAACCAAGAAAACACGGAGAAAAAAGCTAATACGGAATGAGAAAAAGGTCACCGTGAGTGTGAAATAGCCCAGTGAAGGAAAAAGGTGTTGTGTTAAAAACTGCGTGTGACTGTGAATAGTCTGAAAAACACTTACTGAAAAATAAAAAGACGGAAAAACTCTTAAGATCCGCTGTTTTAATTAAAGATATCAAGAGCTTGATGCACGAAATCTGAAACCCAAAACGAAAAAATTAAACACAAGGGAATGGAGGCAGGAAAGCTGGAGAAAGTGAGTGAAGACTGTGTGCGCAAACTTACTGAAATGGGGTCCCTCGTAAGACACTGCTCAGAAAGTAATGTGGTGACTGAAAGCAGGCGTGGCAAGGAATGCCACCGTGCTGAAAGGAAAATGAATAAATAGAGTGTAAGTGTGATAATGAGAATAAAAGTAAGTATCTCTTCCAAGCCTGTACTGTGTGGAAAATACCTGGGATCGAAGGTCACGAGGGGCGTGTGGGTCAAACGTAGCAAGGCTGGATAAAAAAACAGAGAAGCAAAGCGGGTTACCTACATGTAAACTGGGATAGAAAAACGAAGAACACAGAGTGACCGGTACCGATGTGTGGTGTTGGGGCCCTAGGCCCTCATGCTAGATAATAACGGACACAGCACACTCGGTTAGGTAGTGGGTTAACTGGCCACGAGCACGTGCGCTCGGCCCTTTTATTAGCCTAGTCACCTGACCCAGTGACGTAGGTGGTGGGTGGGTGTAAAGTGTATGACTTATACTTCTGAACACTAGAACGTGTCCATGCTAGGACACTACATTCCTCCCAATTTTTAATAACAAAAACCCAGAGTCAAATGTCCAACCTAGGGGAGAAAGAAATATATATACAGAGGTAATACAGTGACCAAACATACAGAGGTAATACAGTGACCAAACTTCTGCAGAGTCGCTCACGCTTCAGCAGCCTGGAGTCACAGACGATGTTCTTCCTGTCGCGGACGATGTTCTTCCTGTCGCGGGTGATCACCAGTTCACTGTGGCACCAGTCATGGGTGCTCGATGGAGTTAGTCTGTTTGACGGCTCTACCTTGAAGTTGTTATCACAGTCTTTTCTTCGCTTTACTTTCTTGGCGACAAACGCAGATGTTGAGTTCTTTTGGTTCAGCGCTAGATATCGCCGTTTATCTTTTCGTCCAGTCCTTTTCTTTATCTGTGGCGTGTGTTCTGTTTTGCAGAAAGACGGGTTATTCGCAAGACACCCCTCTCACCAGGATGCCCCTCTCACAGGTGTTCCCCTACCACGGGATAACCTTGAGGCCCTCTTCCTCAGATCTGGCCTGGGTTCAGTGTCCTGTATCGTGTTACTCCCATGCCGATAAGTACGGGTGCGGAGGAGACGGCAGGTCTCACCTCAGATGCCGCAGTCAGACCTGGAGGGTGGCTGTTGGCTCCTGTCTTTAGCACGCAAAGTCTTCATCCTCCTGAGACCTTTGCTGAAGGGCAGCTGATGACCATCTCTCGTCGCGGGGATACTCTCTCTCACCGGCATCCCTGAGGCCTTTGCCCCTGAGTCACCACGGCTGGCATTGACCAGTGTCCGTGTAACCCCAAAGGTGGGTGTTTTGAATGGTCTGGCCTGCTCACCTCTGCAGATCCCAGGTGTGCTGAAAGCATCATCAAACAGATGGTCTTTTCTGCGTGCCACGGGTGTTCTTCAGGACTTGCGCACTGTGTTCTGACGCTTGTCACCTTCCTTGTCTTTTAGGTGTGAGTAGTCTTGCCACACTCTTCTCTCTTTCCTCTATTTCTTTCTCCGTGAGGATGTCATGTCACTCTGACTTCTTCTCCTTCTTCTTGCAGTGGCAACCGTGCCACTCAGATCTTTCTTTCCCCTTTTCCTTTAAGTGGCAGACGTGCCACTCCGATGTCATCTTCCTTCTCTTCTTGTAGTGGCAGACGTGCCACTCCGATATCTTCTCTCTTTTCTTGTAGTGGCGGACGTGCCACTCTGGCCTCTTCATCTCTTCGCTTCACGACCTACTCTGGACCGTTTCTGTTCTCCTCTTATCTGGCCAGGCTTCTCCATGCAGCGCGCGCACTCTGCACGTGTTCCCCCTGGTCTTGTCCTCGTCCGAGAACACTCTCTTCATCTTCCTCAGCATTCCGAGTTGGGGTCGTGACCTTCTCTTCATCTTCTCCTTTTCACCAATTGCTTTGGTTGAAGTTCGTGGGGCCATGCTCATGGTCTGCTTCGTTCTTCTCCCTTTCACCAGTTACTTCGGTTCTTCTTGAGCTTCTTGGACCACTTGTAGGTCCGCTCTGCCGGTCACTGGCAGGATATCTTTGGTCTTGTTGTCAGACCTCTTGCTTTGTAGCTTCATTGACCCGTGCGTCGGTCACCTCCTTGTGCAACTCCTGGCGAGTCGGCTTCTGTGGTGCGACCATTTGGCTGGTCGGCTTGGCCTTTGTGGTGCGACCATTAGGCTGGTCGGCTTCACGAGGTGTGTCGTGTCGTGTGACTACCTTTGTCCGCTGCCTTGTCAGGCGCTGGTGCGTGCTACTCTTCGTACCGTCGTGGTACATCTTCAGTGTAGCGTTGCTCCTTGTACCATGATCACTTGATGTGGTGGCTTCTTGGCGCCACTGGGTGTTGCTCAACGTCCTTGCCTGCCAGTGTTGGATACTTGCTGTGCCCATCCTCTTCAGTGGGTTCCTCTCCTGTAGGCGCTGCAGTGTACCTTCCGCGTCCGGGGTACAACTGCGCTGAGTCCGTTTGTTCTGTCGAGGGTTCGCTCCACTTGATGCGGCGACAGCGCAGTCCTCGCTGGGGTGGATGCGGCTCGACACCATTTCTTCTTTCTTGTCGCTGTGGGATAGCGCCGCATCCCTGTGGCACACCGTCTCTTCACCCTTTGCAGTTCTGTCGCATTCCTGCGCTTCTGGCACATTCCTGTGCGCCTCCGTCGCATTCCCGTGCGCTCACCATCGCGCCTCCGTCAGACCTTGCGGTACGTGCCTTGCTGCCTCTCTTCCTTGCGCAGCGAGCCGTCGGTCTCCTGTGGCTGCTGGACTTCCTTGGATTGCTGCATGCTTGTTTGTTTCTTGGTGTCTGCAATACCACCAGTGGCCACTGGGTGGCAGTGTTGCTTTTCCCATGCAGCAGCAACCTTCTGTGCTGCCAGAACTCTATCCCTTGTTTTCTTTTCCACTTCTCCAGGCTTCACTCGGGATTAGGAGAGCTGGAGGGGAGCTGGAGCCAGGCAGACCAGTGAAGTCCAGGACACGTGGCAGCAGGTAAGTCTTTGTTTTCTACTTTTATTTATTTGAAGGCAGGAGGGGGCACAGGCAGTGTCAGTGGGCTGCTCACAGGGGAAGGAGGAGGCATCACTCGGGGACAACGGCAGTCTGTGCCATCACTCGCACAGCTTTGGTGTACTCTTTTTTTTTTGTTGCATTCATCTGTGTAGAGGCAGGGGGCACAGGCATTGCAGTGAGGATGAGGCATCTTTCTATGGGCACTTGTTTATTGAGGTGCAGGGGGCACAGGCACTGCAGAGAGGATGAGGCATCTTTCTATGGGCACAGTGGGAGTCAGCGCCTTCGCGCACATGTTGTGATTTACTTTCGGCGGCGCTGGCCGCTTGCTTGCAGTTCTTTCGTGTGCTGCGAGGTGGGGCATATTCCTCCGGCCGGCGGCGGCCATTCGTTACTCTTACGATCGCCCTCCCTTGCGGCAGCTCCGTGCAGTGTTCACGCGGCAGGGAGGGGGTGGGGGTGCGCTCGTTGAGCTCCTTACTGCGGCGGCAATTATATATTTATTACCGCGAGCGGCTCCGGCCGCATGCAGTCCTTGGGCAGATCTCCCTCCCTCCCTCCCGCGGCAGCCTCGCAGACTCCTCCTGCTGCGGGGGGGGCGAAGTGTCGGCATCTCTGTCCCTATGCGGGGTAGGCACCCGCTGGTTTAACTTATCACTCTGATCCTGCTTCGCGGGTGGGCTCCGCTTCTCGTTTCTGCTTCCCCCGCCCCACCGCAGCAGCGCCTCAGAGCTCACACGCTGCGGGGGGGGGCGCCGGGACACTCGCCACCTTCTCGTCGGTGCTGCGCTGGGGGGTTCTTACGCTTCGCTGACAGGCCGCGGGCCGCAAGCGCTTCCTTGTCTTCTCACCCTTCATATGCTGCGCGGCGGGCAGGGGTGCCGGTGTCGTCCCTTGACTGCGGGTGGGCTCAGCGTTGCCGCTCGTCCTGGCAATGGGTTGGGGGTGGTTAGCTACTCCACCCCCGCCCTCACTGGCTCCAGCAACGATCACGGGGCCGTGGTTGGCTCCCCCAGACCTCCGATCACGACGATCCTCACGCTGGGTCGGCTCCCGCTTTGGATGGGGTTATGTTCATTTTACCCCGGGCTCCTTCCTCACTCACCGGGGCTCGTCGCGGCCAATGCGGGTGGGCTCCGCTCGGCGTGCCTCCCCTTCCGGGCACAGCGGTAGGGTCGGGGTGAGCACCCGGCCTCCGCCTGCAGACTTCCGGCGTCGCGGCCGATACGGGTGGGCTCCGATCGGTCCGCTTGTCTTCGGGGCGCTTCCCCCTCCACCAGGGTCACAGCGGCAAGCGCCTGAGGCGCGGGGTGAGCTCCCGGTCGCCTCGGGGCACACTGCGGGCTCCGCCTCGCCCTGCCGGCTTCTCGGCGCGTCGCGCCTTCTTGCAGAGGGGGGGTGACCTCAGTGGGAGCACTCCTCTCCCCCTCACGAACAGAAGGGCTGCTGCGGCACGCTGGGGCTCACAACCCTCGTCGCCAATGTGGTGTTGGGGCCCTAGGCCCTCATGCTAGATAATAACGGACACAGCACACTCGGTTAGGTAGTGGGTTAACTGGCCACGAGCACGTGCGCTCGGCCCTTTTATTAGCCTAGTCACCTGACCCAGTGACGTAGGTGGTGGGTGGGTGTAAAGTGTATGACTTACACTTCTGAACACTAGAACGTGTCCATGCTAGGACACTACACCGATGCGTGCAGCAACAAAGTGATTAGCAAGCAGGCGTGTGGATTGGTGAATAAGACGACGGGGACGGTGTCATGTGAGCGCCAAGAATAAACAGAGAAAGTAATTCCGAGCTGAACGGACGACAAGCGCCATGTAAAGGATACTGTGGAAACGAAAGAAATGGAAAAAGACTGGTACAAGACATGAAGAGATAAAGCTCAGAGAGGGTGCAGTAGAAGTTGGGAGAGGAAATAAACGTAAACAGACTGAGTAAACAATAATAAACAGAGAAATGAACAACGGACTGAAAAAAGATGAGGAAAGCACCAAAGTGAAGGTGCTGCTCAGGCGGAAGAACTGTGCTGTAAATGGTGAAAAGAGTACACTAACTGTGCTGTAAATAGTGAATGGTGAAAAGAGTACACTAAAAAACGAAAGTGTAATAAAGGCAGAAAAACATAAACAGACTCAAAAAACCGAGACCAGAATTGTAGAATGAATGCAGAAAAATAAAATAAAAGAAATGCATGTGGGGTAAAGGAGAGAATTGAATCCACTCTTAACTGAGGGAAGGGAAAAAGTGTAAAAAATAATGTCAAAAAGTTCTTACGTTTAAACAGTAGGAGTGCGCTAACTTTCTTGAATTCCACACAGGGATGTGTGCCATGTCGACTCTTTGTTTTGTTCTGCACCCAGACACTTAGCCTGCAAAGGCAGTGTGTGTGTGTCAAGGTACAGGGCCTCTAAGGGCGGCACAATAAGTGCTGCAGTCCTTTGGGGCCTTCTCTGGTCTCAGTGCCCTGGGTACCTGTGGTACCATTTACCAGGGACCTACCTGTGGCCAGAGTTGCCAATTGGGTTTTGTTTTGGGGAAAGAACACAGGCCCTGGGGTCCTGATTGTCAGGGCCCAAGAGCACATCAAGTCAAAGAGCATCAGTAGGCTGTCAAAAAAAAGGGGGGGGGGGTTTACTGCAACAGAAACCCACTTTCTCACACACAACCATCTGAAAAGAAGTTTGAATTTTCATGTATTAAGGTCCACAACTCTCCTTCATTTCACAGAACCTAGTAACTTCAGCTCATAACCAAAAGGTCATTACTTTCATAGACATCGCCAGATATGGAGAAAGGTGGCAGTATCAATTTGCTGGATTGTGCTTGGGTCTTGATAAACAAGCTTAATCCACAAGTTTTTCCCTGAACCTTCATATTATTCATGGACGGTAGGCCAACAGACAACACAGCCACTTCTACTAAGCATAGAAACAGCCTTCTTACTGAGATTGATCGCAAGCTCTCACAATTGGCCACAATGGAAAAGAGATGAGAACACTGGAATGCAAAGAGTTCCACTAAATACAATGGAGTGGCTTGGGCCTGCAACTCTAGGTCAGGACCATTAACAACTGGTATAGCCCTCAGCAGCTGGCTATAAAAAAAAGCAAATAAATATGTCCAAATAGGTCACCAATTTTATCTGCTGCTGAAGAGTGCAACACACAATGAAGACTCCGTCTCCCCCGACATCGGTTTCCTCACGGAAACGTGGACGAATCCCAGCTGGAGCCCAGACATGGTCATCACCCCGCCATCCCCAGCGGTTACAAGATCACCCTCAAGTACCCCACTGACCGACCAGGAGGCGGCATTGCCATTGTCCACAAGAACTCCCTCCACCTGACCACCCACACGGATGACCCTACAACAACCATGGAACATCTCCACTTCCAGGACCAGACCGACCCCAACACTACCCTCTGCAGCACCCTCTACAGAGACCTACTGTCCCCCGCCTGCCCTTCACCGACTTCATCATACCCCAGGCACTCGCATCTACCGATTACATCCTACTTGGTGACCTCAACTTCCACCTGGACAACCCCAATGACCAGAACACTGCATACCTTCTCGAGAACCTCGCCAACATCGGACTCAAGCAGCTAGACACCACTCCGACCCATGCAGCAGGCCACACGCTCGATCCCACCTTCCCTTCTCTGCCAGCAAAAACATCACCTGCAGTCACATCTCCAAACTCCTCTGGAACGACCACCACTGCGTTCATTCCGCCTTCACCAAACCCACCATACACCACTGCACCCACAGCCTCCCCACCCCCAACGTAACTGGAACAAGATCGACTAACATCTCACTGCCTCCCTCAGCACAACCACACAGTAGACATCCAACAACTCCAATATCGCAGCACGCAACCTCCACCGATGAATCTCCAACAATTCTGACACACTGGTGCCACTCAATAAATCATCCGGCAAGCAACACTCCAAGAAAGCTAGTTGGTTCACTGCTGCCCTCCACAAGTCCAGACGCACATGTAGACAGCTCGCAAAGAGATGGAGGAACAACAAAACCCTGTAAGGCCACGTAGCCTTCAAAGCCGCCGTCACGGCACACCACCACCTCAAAACTATAAAGAAAGCGCACTCCAAGACCGAATCAACACCAACGCATACAACAGCAAAGAACTCCTCACCATCATCAAGACGTTCCCTAAACCCAACAGCGAGACCACAGAAGTCCCACTCTACAAAGACCTCTGCAACAAACTCGGCACCTACTTCCAACACTAAATAAAGTAGATTTACGACAGCTTCAACATCCAAGACCCGCCCATCACTCCCACCACCAACACTTGAGACGGCGACGCTCCCAAACAGATCCTAATCAACTGGAGCCCGGTCACCACAGACGACACTGTCAAGACCATGAAGAGCATTCACTCCGGAGCCCCCTCGGACCCCTGCCTGCACCATATCTTCCACAGAGCTACCACCTCCACCGCAGAGATCAACCCCCTGCTAAAGAAACCGTCCAACGACCCAACAGACCTCAAGAATGTCAGACCCATCTTCCTGCTCCCCTTCCCAGCCAATGTCATTGAGAAGGCCATCAACACCAAACAACCCAAGTTCATCTAAGCCAACTATATCCTGGACTCCTCCAAATCCGGCTTTCGAAGCATCACAGCACAGACACCACCCTCCTTGCCGAAACTGATGACATCCTCTCAGTCCTCGACCGGGGAGAAACAGCAGCCCTCTTCCTCCTAGACCTCTCGTCTGTCGCGTTAGGAAACACCCCCCCCACACACACACGGACCGCTCACAAAATCTCGGGATCATACTGGACTCCTCGGTCAGGATGAACCGCCAGATAAACGCCGTCTCCTAATCATGCTTCCACACCCTTTGCCTTCTTCGAAAGACCTCAGATTGATCCCCACTGAGGTCATAAAGTCGGTCACCCATGCACTCATCAGCAGCAGACTCTACTACGGCAAATCACTCTATGCAGGCATCAATCAGAAACTTCTCAGGAAACTACAGAACGTTCAGAACGCCTCAGCCAGACTGGTCCTCAACATCCCCCGCCACAGCCACATCTCCGAACACCTATGAGAACTCCACTGGCTCCCAGACAACAAAAGAGTCACATTCAAGCTCCTCACACACACCTACAGAGCCCTCCATGACGCTGGACCAGCATACCTCACCACCGCCTCTCATTCCACATACCCACTAGACACCTCCGCTCTGCCGAACTGGCCCTCGCCACCAATAATCGGATCTGCAAGACCAAGACCAGAGAAAGAATCTTCTCCTACCTCGCCCCTCCAAAACCTGGAACACCCTGCCTCTCAACCTCAGGCTATTCCAGTCACTTACCCAATTCAGGAAGGATCTCAAGACCTAGCTCTTCCACTGAACCTCAGCGCCCAATAAGGCCTGTAGCTACCCCTCCCCCCGTGTCTTGAGAACCTAGTGCAGAGGTCTTCAAACTTTTTTACTCTGAGACCCCCCTAAGCAAAATGTTTTGAGGTCAGGCCCCCCTCCAAAACTTTATGACAAGGATTGGGGGCGCGGGGGGGACATGGCTGCGTGCAGGGAGCGGGGCTTATGAGATGATTTCAGGAATACTTTTTCTATAGCTTATGAACTGCACCAAATATGAGACTTATAAAACAGCAAATGCATCAAACAAAAACAGATATCCCAAACAAACTGCTCCCCATAATTGGGGTGTTGTGAGCCTCTCACACTCTTTGACCCCAATGCAACTATACCTGCTGCACTAATAATAACTGCAGTCCTGGGTAGCAGGCTATCTCCTTTACCTCTTTTACCTCTTCCCCTCCATGATGGATCATCACCTCTGTCCTAATGCTTGAAAGGACAATAAGCTATGATGCCCCTTTTTTTAAAGGTAGACAGTCATAATTGTGATGCAGTGGGCCCCCAAAATCCCTGGGCCCAGTCCTGCTGCATATGCTCCTTTATGATAACCAGCAGTGGCCACTTACACACTTGGCAGCAGTACCAGCTTCACTAATGAATGTCCCTTTTAAAAAAAAAAAACACTTATATTGTCCCCTTCTTTGGGGTATCTCGCTGAAGAAGCTGTCTCAGACCATTTGTAAACATAAAAATGAGTCTGCATACAGTGCTCCCTATTCTGGGCCTTCTCTTTGACAATATCCATGAATCTCGCTCCTTTCCTCTGTCTCCTAGACCAGTACTATGAGGCCACAGGGGTCTTCTACCTGCTACCCCATGGACTCAGCTTTCACAAAAAAACTGCCCCTGAATGGTTAATACTGACTTTGAGATGCCTCTGCCTGAAATTGAAGTGCGGGTGGTAGTGTAGAAAGTTAAAAAAGAAACCATGGAATTATGAGTTTCTGCGGCAGCGTTTTCCACATAATTATCAGTGTATTGCATTTGCTACATAATCTGCAGATTTCAACAACAAAAAACTTGATTCTAGATCAAACGGAACAAAAGTTACTTAAAGCGTGACAAAGTGTTCCGGAGCAGTGGAAGGCCCTTTGCAAAGATTGACTGGTAATCTTGTGGTTGCTTGCTGCTGTATTTGGGTGCTACACTGGTACTAATGAGGTGAAATATTTCCCCTGACAGTGTTACCGTGAATTACAATGACAAAATAATGAAGTAATGCCAACCACAAAATGTGGCGCATTGTGCCGCATAATTTACCTTTTCTTGCTGCATAATTTAGTCAAACCTGCCGCATAATGTTGTCCTCTTCTGCTGAATAATTCCAGTGGATATGCTTAAAGCTTTATGGTGGCAAAGATCTATTCTTTTTAAGATGTAATGTATCAGCTGGGATCTTGATTAGTGGAGACACTTACAAAAATGTCTGCATTTGATACAGTTTGATTACTTATTACTAAAAAGTATGTTTTGTAAGAACTTGCTTTATCTCAATCACTGCATCATGTTGCCGCTGCCTAGCTTAGAGTATGTAAACACTGTTTTAAAATAATGACTTGCATATTAACAGTGCTTTCTGCCACAGGCTTTGACCTCATAGCACTATATACAGGGTCATTGGAATTATGCGGCAGGAGAAGACCAAATTATGCAGCATGGTTGACTAAATTCTGCAGCAGGCAAAGGCAAATTATGCTGCATATTTTGTGATAGCATTACTGCACTATTTTGCTATTTTTACACTTGTTAACATTGTCCTGCCGTTTATTGCCCCTCATAAGTACCACATTAACACCCACATATAGCAGTAAGCAACAGAAAGGTGACCAGTCAACATCGCGTAGCGCTGGGGGTCCGCAGCGTACCTACGGGGGTGGGGGTACGCTCCATACCTATGGGGTGGGGGTACGCACCGTCCATAGGGGGGGTTGGGGTACGCACCGGGGTACGCACCGTCCATACGGGGGGCTGGGGGTACGGCGCGTACATACGGGGGGCTGGGTGTACAGCGCGTACATACGGGGGCTGGGAGTACTGCGCGTACATACGGGGGGCTGGGGGTATGTGCTGGGGGACGGTGCTTACATACGGGGGCTGGGGGTACGCACAGTCCATACGGAGGTGGGGGTACGCACCGTCCATACGGGGGTGGGGGTACACACCGTACCCCCAGCACCCCGTATGTACGTGCCGTACCACCAGCCCCCCCGTATGTACACGCCGTACCCTCGGTTCACGTATGTACGGCATGTACCCCCAGGCCCTTACACCCTGCCCGTGCCTGTACGCACCCTACCCCAGGCCCCTACACCAGCACCCTCACCCAACCTTGCGCATGTACGAGTCGTACCAAGCCATAGCAAATGTGAGCACTGTACAACAACATGGCCGATGTACGCACCTCACAGATGCGAAAAACACACGTACTGAACAAGGACACTGCAAAACACCACAAGGAGAGTCAATTCGAATCGCACAACACCACAAAACACGTCCAACAAGCCCAAATACATCCAATACACTGACCTGCAACAGCCAAACAGGTAAACAGAGGCCCAAAACACAACCACTCCTTATAACACACCCACACAAAGTTCAAACACAGCCACACCCACAAATGGACCAATAAAAAGGGCCCACACACACAAACCATGAGCCTTTGCAACAGACCCACTGCTGCCAGACCCCACAGACAACCCACAGCACCATACTTGAACCTTGACTACACCTTACACTTGCACACCTTCACACAACCACCTTCACAAACACCCCCTCATCACATTCACACACACACCTTCACAACCACACACACACACCCACAACCATCCACACCCACACTCTACACCATGCCCACAGACAGGAATCCAAAGTTCACAACAGCGGAGCTGGAGATCCTTGTCAACGAAATCATCAGAGTCGAGCCACAGCTCTTTGGAACATTGGTCAGACAGACCAGCGTAGCAGCAAAATCAGCCATGTGGCAGAGGATCATCGAGAGGGTGAATGCTGTTGCGCCCATCAGAAGGACCAGGCATGAATGCCAAGCCAGGTGGTACGATCTGCGGAGGACGGTCCGCCACAAAATGACAGACGAATATAACCAGGGGAACATCACTGGAGGTGGCCCGCCCCGCAGAGCGGTACACTACCATCCCTGGGAGGAGAAGGTGATGTGCACGCGGCCGCCGGTGGGAGTACACGGAGTAGAAGGAGTCGCCGAGCCTGGTGAGACACAAACAACTCACCCCACATGGGGGGAACCGCATCAACAACCCAACTCACAATAATGCACGCAACTACCCCAAAGCCATCACCGGACACAACCACACTCCAAAAACACACACATGCCATTAGCGGTTCCATTCCCCATGCACCAAGCAAGGCCATGCCAAGTCACAGGCCACACAAAACACCAACACAAGACAGGATGTCCGTGATGCCGGGAGGGTGGGCCTCCAAAATCACATTGTGCAACTCAGAAGCAGACACCAATGCCCTCAGCCCATATGGCCTAGGGCAGAGCTATACAAACAGTGTGTCCCGACACTGTACTGTGTCACCTGCAAATGGCGGCCGCGTTGCAGGATGACATGGGTATGAAGGCCCAATTTGCACATAACAGCAGCTAATGAAGAGGCATCACTGTGAAAGAGTGTCAGCACACACTGCCGCAGCAGCGCAGACTCAGAGACACTCTGCCCAATGGGGGCCAGGAGATTCTAAACAAAGCCACATGAATAAGCCAATGGCCTTTGAAAGACCTGCAAAGTGTGTGTGCCCAGGAAGCTGGGCTGAGGTGACAGAGGGTGACAGACAGACGGAGGGAGAGGGAGAGAGAGGGAGGGAGACAGAGGGTGACAGAGGGAGACAGACAGAGGGAGGAAGAGGGAGAGAGAGGGAGGGAGACAGAGGGCGACAGAGGGAGACAGACAGAGGGAGGAGGGTGACAGAGGGAGGGAGAGAGGGAGACAGAGGGAGACAAAATCACCCTTGGGTGGTGTGGGCATGTCCGCTCGTCAGCAGGTGGACTGTGTGCATGTTGACAAGGTCTGGCAGTGCGTGAAACACCCCTTTTTCGTTTGGAAATCACTGGGCCATGTGTCAAACTGTGCACAAGTAGATCCTTGCTGCAGGCACAAACCTAACCTTACACCCAGTATACCCACTCACTGTGTTTGTTAGAACCCAGTCACAAATGCATAAGTTACCTACCTGCATTCTCCAATAGATATGAAAAAGCACCATTTGGCCACGTACAGTGCAACACGTAAGACGGTTCTGCAGCGCTCGCTACGCACGCTCGCTACACTGCTCACTGCCTTCAAAAATGATGCAACAACAAAGAGTGTGTCACACATAGGAAAAGTGTTGAAAGCTGTGGCCAAGGGACATACCCATGCACCATGCACAATGCACAGGGACTTGCCAAGTACAGACAAGGTAGATGACACTTGGCCCTGCTGCAGACAGCACAAGGCAATCCTGTGACCACTGTACACTCAAACACCAACTCCACATGCCACCTACCTACCACAGGAACTCACATTCACTGTCATGCCAGCATGCACCATGAGGGGATAGACACATCACCTGGTAGACCCAATGACAAATCACACCACACCCAACAGCATGCCCGGTCACACACACCCCCCCCCCCCTTACACAAGCACACACCCCCGGGGCAGCCAACGCAAATTGGCACTCCCACAATGGATATGTGACACAACAAGACCAATCCATAGCCAAATATGCATCCCAACACTCATTAGACAGGCCAAATAACCGGGAGTACATATCAATCTGTCCTCCGCAACATACCCATCCACAAGTGCACTGTGAGAGGAATGCTAGACATATCCAACTACCCAGAGGAACTGTGCCAACTTGAATATGTATGAAACATGGATGACGCATGAAACACTATTAACGTCGTCGATCTCCCCCCAACGCTGGGGGGGGAAGAATCACAGGACCAGGCTCGGCGTGACGATGATCCCACCGGCAGCGACAGCTCTCACCACACCGTGGATGACCCCGACCAACCTGGCCCCTCTGGTGCCCAAGCACCTGCAGCACCTGCGTCAGGTACAACTGTGCCAACCACCACCCCCATTCCTGCCACATCCCAGGTTACACACAGGAGCCCTGCTCGCACACAACAACGCAGCCAGTCTGACCAGGAGGGACAAGGTACTCTGGGCACCCAGGAGGAGGCAGGCGACCCCGCAAATGCCATCCCTCAGGGGTCCCAGAGACCCGATGTGCCCACAACGGCAGGCCAGGCTCAAGTGGGCAGGGGTGGTACTGTTAATTTCGGAACCATGTTGGTAGCATGGTCCTACCCTGCCGATTTTGGTATCAGCGAACCGCAAATGACTAATGCGGTATGTATGAGTGTTTTCGTCATGTTTCACCGATGAATTCACCGTGTATACGATACTACGTATCGAACCCTCGGGTTCCATTTTAAAAGGGTAACCATTTTGTGGTTGCCCTCACATAGGCTGCGCATTGAGGCCATGCCTAGGCCTAAAGGACACGCAATCTTTTTGTGACTTCCTTGTGACCTGTGCAAACTGACTCCGCTGCCCGAGGTCAGTCCTGCCCGGCCGGTTCCTTTTTACTGCGGCCGTATGGGATTAGCATCAGGGCTCGACACATCATAAAGTCGTTCTTCCCACACGAACCCTGACCAATCTCTTTCACACCTGACTCTGTTTCCTACTTTATGGCTTGTTTTACGAGTAGGAGGTGTCCGTTTTATTGGGGTCTGCTGATATCTGATGAGGGTTCTGAGCCTCGCTGGGTAAATAATTATGTGCTGACCGAGCTGAAATGTGGGATTGTCATCATGACTGTGCTCTTTCTTTGAAGCGAAAATATGTGAACGACCTCTTGTAAAGTAGGGGCGGTGTTGCCCAGAGCGTAATATTCTGTATATAAGAAAAGACTGGTTTTTGGTTTGGGGCAGTCTCCTGAGAACATACATCGTGTTGTACTTCTCGGATACCTGTGATTGGTCTGCAGCCAATAAATACGATCTTTGACTTCACCTAGAAGACTCTGTGTTTCTGTGGTCTGAAACAGGAAGAACTCGAAGTCTTCGGGTGTGTCCCCTGGCACCGCTGGGTTGGTTCTGAAAAACCCAGTACTTCACTCACCACACCGTGAATGACCCCGACCAACCTGGCCCCTCTGGTGCCCAAGCACCTGCAGCACCTGCGTCAGGCACAACTGTGCCAACCACCACCCCCATTCCTGCCACATCCCAGATTACACACAGGAGCCCTGCTCGCACACAACAACGCAGCCAGTCTGACCAGGAGGGACAAGGTACTCCGGGCACCCAGGAGGAGGCAGGCGACCCCGCAAATGCCATCCCTCAGGGGTCCCGGAGACCCAATGTGCCCACAACGGCAGGCCAGGCTCAAGTGGGCAGGGGTGGTGGGAGTGGGGGACGGCGGAGGCGCGAACCTGACCAGACAGCTGAGGAACCCGTTATGTCACACGTCCGCAATATCCTGGAGACATACCGGCGTGACACCAGGGGCATCAGCCAGGTAGTGGAGACCCTCGATGAGATTAAGAACATGCAGGCCGAGCAATATGCCAGTCAACAGCAACACCAAGGACGGATGGAGGCAAGACAGGCTGAGCTCGTGGCGGTGCTAACGGACATGAGCCGTTCACTCCGTCGGATTGCCGAAAACATGGGCAACCCTCCCTGTGCCACCAGGCGATGGTCAACACCAGCCACAGGGAGGGATCAGGAGGAGGAGGATTCGTCCGACGGAGCATCACAGACATCGTCACGGCCTGCTTCTGAGGGTCCCCCGAGGAAGGTGGGTCGTCCACGCAAAAGACCGTGAGAGTCAGCGGACCATCACCATCTCCCAGGCCACCTGGCCTGGCACCTGGCCCTCTGGCGCAACAGCAGTCCTCATCCAATGACATTCTCTGCCACATGGACTTGCTGGTCACTGTCTGACCAATGTTGACAAAGACTGTGGCATGGACTCTGATGACTTCCAATGGCAAGGATCCCAACTCCCCCTGTGAACTTTGGATTACAGACACCCAGCGAGCACCTATTTACATTCCCCCAAAAACGTACCCCACCACTAATAAAGATCATAAAAATCACAAGATGATGCCGTCATTTTGCATTATTCCATAACTTGTGTGTGTTGGAAAGTCAAACCATGCCTGAGTTTTGAAGTAACTCCAACCATGCATACCCTGGGGTCTGAGTCTGGCACAGGACACACATGGGTCACAATGTATCATCCAATACAGACATGGAGCACCATACTCACCCGTGATGGGCCCAACCAGCTTAGGGGGTGCCTGCACAACTGTGCGGACAGACCTATTTCGAAGAGCAACAGTCATGCGCAGAGGTCAGGGATCATGTGGAGTGTCCTGGGGTGGGAGTCCCAGGTTTGTGTAGCCAGGTGGGAGAACTATGTCCTGCATGCTGGAGTCAGGTGGATGTGGAGAATGGTGGCCAGGCCAAGGTTGGATGCATGGAGATGGCACCATGGGGTCTTGGATGACAGTGCCACAAGGTTGTGTTGGGGTCGTGGTCATGGGCTGCATCCTGAGTGTGGGCGTGGATTATGAAGGTCATCCTGCAGCTGACAGTGATCCATTGCAGCTATCTCTGTTGGAGGGTGATGTGGCTGGGTTGCCGGATGTTGAAGCAGAGCTGTGCAGATGCACCCTGGATGTGGACAAGTATCATGGGAGTTGTAACGTACTTGTCCGTAGAGTGCAGGGTAGGATTAGACACGGATGTTGTAGTTGACCTGGGGGATGCTCTGTCTTGCCTTGAGGTGGATCGAACTGTGGATCTTGTGCATAATGCAGAGTGTGCTAAAGCCTGAGGTACAGATGCTGGTGATCAGCATAGCACATGTGAGCAAGCAATCCATGATGCACACCAGCTCGTGTGCGTGGACACTGTGTGCCTGTGCAGGGCCCTTGCGGGTGGGACACAAGCAGTTGACCCAGCTGTAAGGGGATAATCCGCAGATGAACACCTCAGTCGTGTACAAGTCCAGCATCAGGTGGCCGATGTTCAGCCATCTGCCAATGGATACCATGCTTTATTCAATATGAGAACTGGCAAGGACTGCGTCTTTGGGGAGGGTGAGGAGCACCTGGCTGGCAATGGGACACCAGATGATGATGAGATGCAGTGCGCATGTCATGGTGTAGAGGGTGATCCTGGACACATTGTAGACTGACACGCTGAGACATGATACCTGTGCCATGTGTCCCACTACGACACCATACTACATGCAGAGGCCTGGAGTACCACTCCCATGGCCTTGTTGGGGTACAGAGCCGGTGGGGAGTAGGAGGGACATGACATGGTTGGTGTGACAGGGCCTGGAAGGCGTACCAGCGCTGTGTAGGCAGTTGGAGTTGCACACTCATTATGCAAAGGTGTTGTGTGGGGAATGAGTGCATGCCTGAGTGCATGCAACAGATGTATTGGATGGACATTGCTTGGTGGGTGGCCTCAACATCACGGTGTAGCGTGATGTGGCACATGCAAGGACATGAGGCACGTGCAATGTGCACGTAGCATGTGCAGACGGTCCAGCCTTTCCCACCGCAACTGTGTCACACACAAGCAGATTACACCAAAATGAATGGGTAGAGGGAGGAAGGGGGGTGCGTCTTAGAGGCGTGTGTGTGAGGGCAAATATAGAAACTCTGTGTGCCCTTGCTGCAGGGCCTGCAGCAGCAGGCGCCATGTCCTGAAAACCATGCCACAAGTTGCACACAAACACAAGCATGTCAGAAAGGACTACTGCAAAAGGTGTATGAGAAGGAAGGAGTGTCTGGTTCAACATAGCACACACACAGACAATGGATGCACATGCAGCAAAGTGGCCGTTGTGGGGACTGAGATGCCAAAATACCTACACAGCCATGTACATCATGCACAATACATATCATAATCCCTGACAAACAGCTTGCATCTTGCTACTCTACACATAGACTCATATGCACAATCTGTGACAACTATGCCAGACATGCCGCATGCACAGTGGCAAGAGACCTGCATTGACAGAGATGAGGCACCTTGGAGGCTGAGGGACACCTTTATTAGTCATGTTTGCCGGTAGGCAAATGCATCTATATTAACATATGCACAGGTCATGTGGATGAACATGTGGAACCTACACTGGCACCCCCCTTTGCACCACAGATGCAGGAAATCCATAGAACTGGCACACAAGTGACGGGTTTGAGGCAAACACCCCGTGCTGCTCACGGAGAGGCTGCTATTCACCATTGAGCCTCTAATGGGGATGTCCCACACTATGTCAACCCGGTGCATCCCGTATGTTTCCGAGGGCAGTGTTACACACATTGATGCCTTCATCTCAATCCACAATCACATTACAGATGACTGTCACCAAGTGTGACTATCAATTCAGGTGAATCCAGCTCCATGTCATGTGCCCCATGGTGATTCTACATGTATGCAAAGTAACCAAACATGAACAGGAGCAGTGCACACACATTCCAAACAAATAACACACCCAAAAAGCCGTGCTGCATCCCTTACCCTAAGGTGAATTTTCGACATGTCCATGCATGTTACGCTGATTCAGCACACGTTGCTGTATTCATGAGGAATAGCAGGAGCAAAACAATGCCACCAGCAGACAGCATGCGCAAATACCTGGGGATGAGAGACACACAAGAAGTGAGCCAAAAGAAGCACATCCGCATGCATGGGCATGTACTCGACACGTATAAGGTTGTCAACATGCTAGGTGAAAATAGTGTCTCAGGAAAGACATTCTTTTATTACACCATCACTCGAGTGACACATCCAAACACACCTCTGACTCACTTGCCATACATGCAGATGGACCCACACATTGCAACACATGCCACACAAGGCTCAATGCATGCACACTCAGACACTGCAACTCACCACTAAGCAAAGAAGTTGCCTATGAGCCGACTCCGGATGTCCTCTTCCTCCTCCTCCTCAACATTACTTGCCTCGTCACCAAGCCCCTCATCCTCCATGGGTGGATGTTCCTGCTCATCCGGATCCAGGATGAGTGGCACAGCTTTCTCCACTGCCGTGTTGTGCAGCATGCAGCACACGAGGAAGATTTTGCAGACCTTCACCGGTGCATATGGGAGTGCGCCGCCGGTCTTGTGGAGGCACCGGAATCGGCTCTTCAGGAGGCCAAAGGTCCTCTCTATCACTCTCCTGGTCTGCCCATGGGCGTTGTTGTACCGGTGATCGCCAGCCGTTCTGGGGTTGCGGAGAGGCGTGATCAGCCATGGCATGTTGGGATAGCCAGAGTCCCCTACATGGAAACATCATGGACAGAAGTGGGTCAGGAGAAGCAGTAAGACAGAAAGATGATGCTAAATACAGGAGTAACAGAGTATACCCACCAACAAGACATGCTCGTTCGTTGCGCAGCTGCAGCATCATTTCAGGCACCCTGCTACACCTCATGATGTAGGCATCATGTGCTGATCCTGGAAAACGAGCACAGACATGGGAAATCACCATGTTAGCAAGACACACCACAAGGGCATTGATGGAGTGGTAGTGTTTACGGTTGCGAAAGGCTACCTCCTGTGCCTGTGGTGGTACCAAAGCCACATGTGTCCCATCAATAGACCCAATGACATGGGGCATCCATCCCAGGGCATAGAAGTCACCCTTGACACCTGTCAACTGCTCAGGAGTTGGGAAATGAATAAACTCATCCAGGTGAACCAACATGGCCTCTAAAAAATCATGCAAGACACGGCTGAACATGGTCTGGGACATGCCACCAACATGAGCTATGGTATCTTGAAACGTACCCGTGGCAAAGAAATGTAGGGCTGCCATCACCTTCATCATGGGTGTCATTGCAGTAGGATACCTGTGTAGCGGTTGGAGGTGTGGTGCCAGCCTTGCTGTCAAGTTCAGAATCAACTATTGGGTGAAGCGGTAGCGGCGTATACAGTCACGTTCCCTCAGGGCAGCCAAGTCTGGCATTGGTCGGGGGGAGAGGCGGAGCCCTGCAGTAATTTGGAAGGGGCAACGAAGAGTGAGTACAGTACAACAACACTGTCAATGTACTGAGCACATGTTAAACAGCCAATACACATATGCTACATGCAGAGTCAGGTCTGTGCAATATATCCTGGACACGTATGCCAGGCAGGTGACACTCCTACCAAGAGCCATCTACAAACGTGGATTCACAAGCTCAACATGACATGGCATGAAACTAGCTGTGGGCCAGTGTAAGTGAACAGGCAGACGCATTACAGGAGTGACAGACATCCACATGTGTGCAGAAGAAGGATTTTTATCATACAGACAGGTTGCGGAACACTAGAGGCACAGGTCACATGTCCCTGAAAAAAGGACAGACCACACACCTTGCCATGAAGGGGTACATGTCAAGACTGATCACACATACATTTGTGGAATCATTTGGCCCTGTCCATAATCCCTCCCTTGTTTGCACGCACCCACCCTTTTTCCAGTCTTCCTTTTCTTCTTTTTCTACTTTAGTCTGGATATATATAGGGTCAAAGTGTCAGGAACCATCTATAGGCTCTGCTTCATTGCTGGGGCTTGTCACCTGTATCATAGCCAGTTGACAACCTGTCAGTGCTATTCTCCTTGCTTCCCCATCAATGAATGCATTCCCTCTGGACACATAGTCCTTTGCGGAGGTGTGTGCTGCACATTTAATTACTGCCACCTTTGAGGGTAGCAGCAGGGCGTTGAGGAGGTCACTTATTAAGTGGGCGTGCTGTATTTGTTGGCCTGCTGATGTGAGAAACCCCCTCATCGACCATAGCTGGCCGAAGTCATGGACCACTCCGAATGCATATTGGCTATCGGTATATATGTTTGCCACTTTTCCTTTAGCCAATGTGCATGCCTTCGTCAGTGCCACGAGTTCAGCTGCTTGTGTGCTCTTGGCATGTACTAGTCTCCCACCCTCCAATAATTTGTTTGCTGTGCCTACTGCATAGGACGCCTGTAGAGTTGCATTGGCATCTCGAAGGCACGACCCATCCACAAACATGTCCCCTTGTGCATCAGGGAGAGGGGTGTCTTTTAGGTCAGGGCGTACCTTTGTGTGACTATCTATTGCCAGGGTGCAATCGTGGAACGCATCATCGGAATGTAGATCGTCTAGCTCATGCTCTGTCGGTAAGAGGCATGCTGGGTTCAGAGTGGTGCATCTCCTGATCATTATGTGTGGGGCCAGTAGTATTAGTTCATATCGGGTGAGGCGGGCGTTTGTTAAGTGCTGAGTCTTTGTGGACGTCAGTAGGGTGTCCACCGCATGGGGAACGTGCAACATCATGGTGTGGGCCAGTACTATGTTCTCTGACTGTTCTACTGCTAATGCCGCTGCTGCTACGGCTCGGAGACAGGGCGGAAGAGCCGCGGCAACCGGGTCCAATGTTGCCGAGTAGTATGCTACTGGACGATAATATGATCCATGCTTCTGACTTAATACCCCCAGGGAACATCCTCCCTTCTCGTGGCAGAACAAATGGAACTCTTTGCTGTAATCTGGGAGTCCTAGTGCTGGGGCCCCACTTAGTTCGTTCTTCAGTGTGTTGAATGCTTTCTCGCAATCCAGTGGCCAGGGAACTATGTCTGGGACCTCTTTGTGTGTTAGTGCTTGTAGAGGTTTTGCAATGAGGGAGAAATTTGGGATCCAGTGGCGGCAATATCCCGCCACCCCCAGGAATGCCCGTACGTCTTTTTGGGTGCGTGGTCGTGGAAAGTGCGTTATTGTTGATATCCTATCGGTTACAATCTCCTTGTCCCTTCGGACAGTTCATGGCCTAGGTATTTTACGGCGGTGAGGCAGAATTGTAATTTCTTTGGGGAGACCTTGTACCCTTTTACTGCTAGGTGGCGTAGGACAGCAATGGTGTCCTCCATGCAGGCTTCTCGTGAAGGTGAGGCCAATAGTAAATCATCGATGTACTGAACAAGTGTTGAGCCGCCATGCAGTACTAAGGTGTCTAGATCTGTCTTCAGGGCATTTGTGAAGATGGAGGGCGACTCTGTAAAACCTTGTGGGAGCCTACACCATGTATAGCGCTTCGACCTATAGGAGAAGGAGAAGTACGACTGGCTGTTGGGGTGCAGGGGAATGGTAAAGAAGGCTGAACTTAAATCTAGCACTGTGAAGTGGGTCGCTGTTACTGGGATATTAGATAAAATTGTCGCTGGGTTTGGAACCACGGGAAAAGAGGGAACCACTACCTTGTTCAATTCCCGCAAGTCCTGTGTAAATCGATATACAGGGGCCCCATTTGGGCCCTTCGATGCTTTCTTTACAGGGAGTATGGGTGTGTTGCATGGGCTGGAGCGTATCTCCCTTATTATCCCCTGCCTCAGGAGGTCCTGTATCACTGGTGCTATGCCCTCCTCCCCTTCCTTCGATATTTTGTACTGGGTTACTCTTGGGAGGGGAGCTCCGGCCTTCAAGGTGACCTGCACTGGGGGGTAGTCTAGCACTCGTCCTACATCATTTGCACTTGTGGCCCAGACCTGGGGTGGCACACTGTCACGCAACTCTGAGGGGAGGACGTTGTCGGTGCAATTCATGAAGGCCTGTAACATCAGACCGTTGGGCCTGCTTTCCAGAAAAACCCCTGTTGGTGAACAGTGGATCGTGCATTGCATCTTGCAAAGCAAGTCCCTCCCCAGCAAGTTCACTGGGCAGAATCTGCTGAGGATGAACTGATGATTGACAGTTATTGTGCCCACCTTCAGTTGCAGTGGCTGGGTGAGGTATTCGTCTATTGGTTGTCCTGTCATTCCGACTGCAGTAATTTTTATTCCCGAAAGTGGTGCTTCCGGCGCCACCGACGCCTTTAGCATTGATCTCTGTGCTCCTGTGTCTATCAAGAAGGTGACCAGTTTGCCCATTACTGTCCCTTGTATATATGGGCCTGATTGGTCCACTGCTATTGCTGGAGCTATTATGCAGTCTTCCACTTTCGGGCAGCCCTAGAATAAATTCTGGGGTGGTGGTGGAAAAATATTATCCCGCTGTCCCCAATCCTCTCCCCCAGCCCAGTCCTGTGGAGGTGGGGGCATGTCGGGGGACTGATATCCCTGTTGTTCATTGTTCCTATACTCCGTGTGCTGGGCATTGCGCTGGTATTGTTGTCCATTTTGTCTCCCATTCGGCATTTGTCTTTCCCCCCGTATTTCCGTTTTAATAGGGGGCAGTCTGCCTTCCAGTGGCTCGGGTCTTTACAATTGAAACAAGCTGTGCCCGGGGGTGGTAGGGAGGCGGACCTGTTATTCTGTTGCCTACCCAAACCTCTGCCTCTACCCTTGCCCCTCTCTCTTCCTTGCCTGTTTGAGTAGAATTTCTCCTGTGCTACCATTAGCCTGACTTTTTCCTTTTTTATTTTGTCTGCTTCCAGCAATTGCTCATTGGATTGGTAATCCGAGCAATACCGTGCGGCTGCCAGTACCTTCTCGACGGGCTCTTGTTGCCAGCAGACAAAAGAAGTTTGTAGGTGTGTTTTAATAGGGGGTCGTAGACCTTGGACAAAGGTAGTAACAAAAGCTGGCATTGCTTCTCCCATTGGGTTTTTTAACCCGCTGTTTTGTTGGTACACTTGTAACAGGCGGTCGAAATAAGCGGTCACACTTTCATCTTTCTCTTGCTTTGTGTGGGTAATCTTGTTCCAGTCTGTCTTATCCTCTGGTATTTTCTCTTTGAGATACTGTACTACCTCTCTATATTTTTCATCTACTTCACCTCCCGGTGCTCCTCCCTTCCCTCTTGCTGGTTCCCCTTTTGGCCAATCCACCTTCTTACAGTCCTCCCACAAGTCCTTTGGGACTATGATGTTGAACAAGATATCGAAATCTCGCCAGAGTAGTCCTCCCAAGCTCGCCATCCTGCCGAGCTCTGTGTACCATTTCCTGGGCTCGTCCCTAAGCTTCGGAAAATCCTTCGTGAAAGACATAATGTCCTGTCTAGACCACGGGACGTGAACATATGCCAACTCGTCTTCTGAACTACCCGGTATTTCTCGCAGGGGCATCATCAGCGTTGGTGTGGCAACTGCTGGTGAAGCTAGTGTCCCTGCCGGAGGGGAAAGTGTCTGAACTACCTCTAGCACGGCAAATGTCTGTCCCAGCTGTTTCCACTGTTTTAGTTTGTCCACCGCATACTGTAGTCGGCTTTTGAGGTCTTCCTCTTTGTATGTCTGTAAGTCTGACTCTGTGAAACTAAATTGTGTCATATCCCACTCGTATTGTGGGGGTAGGTGTCCTGCTGTACCTATAGAATCTGTATTTGCCGATTTTGCTCTCTGTATGTATGCATTGTGGGCGTGGGCGCCTTTCTCCATTAATTGTGCGCGCGCCAGTAACAGCACTTTCTCTATATACTGTCTATCGTATTCACGTGTTAGTAAGTCAACTGTCAGTTTGTCCTCCACCATCTGTTGTAACAGAGCCTGGCATTTCGTTGTGTCTGATTTAAGTAGCCGCCTAGTTGTTTGGGGTGAGAGTGAGGGAGGTGTGTGTATCTTTCCTAGGCTGTGGCGTCTACCTGGGGGTGCGGCCAGTGTCTGTGGTCCACTGGCGATCGCTTCCTTCATCAATTGTATGTCATGTTCTGTTTGTAGTATGTAGGTGCACATGTCCCACACCAGGGCCTGCCATCTGTGTAGTGACCTGGTGTCATCTATTGATGTGTCTTCGAAGAGTTGTTGCCATTGGCGATCAATTAGTTTTGGTTGTGTAATGTCTGCTTTCGTGCATTGGGCCCGTAGTTCCTCTTTCTTTCTACTGACTTTCCTGGCTGCTAGTGCTGCCTCTGTCCTCATCAGCTGCAGAACCGCAATGTCTTGGACGTCGTCCAAGTCTATTTTGGTAGCTTCCTCACTGAGAAGCTTACGCGTTAGGGCTGCGGCTTCTGCTTGTTGAGCTTCAGTTAGCTCGGTGGGTTTGTCTGTGGAAGCGGAGTCCGAGGCTGTCCTCGGTCGCAACCGGCCCATCAGAATGTCTTCTAATACTGTGTCTTCTTCTGCCTTTGTCTCCTCTGCTGTCTGTGTTTCCTTGGCTATTGGTATACAGGGGTACATCCCTACAATATCTAATTGTGTCTTCCTCCAATCCTCTTTTATTTTTGTTTTGCTTATTTCATTCAACACCCTATTTTTAACTTCTATCAGTTCTTTGTGAACCTTGGACTTTACGTCGTTGGTTGCACGCCTGTCACGTACTACTAAGTCCCAGCTATGGTAGCATTCCCATTCCACTGGTCGTATCTTTTTACCCTTAAGTTTCAACATTTGTCTCAAATATAACAATTTTTTTAAGTCGTACGTTCCGTGGCGTGGGAATTGTAAGTCTTGTCTCCTAGCCGTCAGGTCATGCCATTTGTGTACGTATAATATAGAGTGAAGTCCTTGGCTTAGGGCCACATGGTACGCCGGAGAATCTTTCGGGGGGGCTGGCTGGGCGGTATCCATTTTGCTTTTTCCTAGTGATGTCCCCATGGTGCAAGGTCAGTGTGGAATGCGTCAAGTGTAGGCGTTAAACAGGGACAGGGCAGACACACCAGACAGATGGGTGGGGGCTTCGCGCTGGACACAGAACAAGCACCCCAAAAATTTTACTAACGTACATAAGCATACACTGTGCAGCCACTCTCCAGCTGGTGAGATAGCAAGGGAGCCGTTCGTCAGGCAGCCGGACAGAACATTCACTTCAAGTTCACCCAAGCCGTCACTAGTAAGGAAGAAAAATAGTTCTGGGTGCTTATTACTGGCGTCCCATGAACGAAGGGGAAGGTGACAGAAAGTGTTTAGGAAGAAAGTTCTGGGTGCTTGTTACTGGCGTCCCATGAACGAAGGGGAAGGTGACAGAAAAGGTTGAGGAAGAAAGATAGTAATTCCGCCTCCTTGCAATCTTCTGTTATCCCATAAGCTGGGGATACGGACCCTACACGCGTGTGTAGGGTCCGTATCACTATGGTTGTGTTGCCGTAGGCGTACGCCATAGGGATACGGTCCGTACACGCGTGTGTAGGGTCCGTATCACTATGGTTGTGTTGCCGTAGGCGTACGCCATAGGGATACGGTCCGTACACGCGTGTGTAGGGTCCGCATCACTATGGTTGTGTTGCCGTAGGCGTACGCCATAGGGATACGGTCCGTACACGCGTGTGTAGGGTCCGCATCACTATGGTTGTGTTGCCGTAGGCGTACGCCATAGGGATTCGGACCCTACACGCGTGTGAAGGGTCCGCATCACTATGGTTGTGTTGCCGTAGGCGTACGCCATAGGGAAACGGTCCGTACACGCGTGTGTAGGGTCTGTATCACTATGGTTGTGTTGCCGTAGGCGTACGCCATAGGGATCCGGACCCTACACACGCGTGTACGGACCGTATCCCTATGGCGTACGCCTACGGCAACACAACCATAGTGATACGGACTCTACACACGCGTGTACGGACCGTATCCCCATGGCGTACGCCTACGGCAACACAACCATAGTGATACGGACCCTACACACGCGTGTACGGACCGTATCCCTATGGCGTACGCCTACGGCAACACAACCATAGTGATACGGACCCTACACACGCGTGTACGGACCGTATCACTGGAGTAGTGGTGCCCTAGGGGCATGGAACGCAACATATCTGTGTGTGTGTATAGTGAAATTACATAGGGGACACATGAGGGACAAGTATAAGGGTCTAAATGCATGCTGGTTGTCATGGAGACCGAGTTTCAAGTTCAAATATTTTTATCAGGTGGCCAGCAAGAGTCGGTTGGAGACAATATACTATGTTGCAAAGTGGTTGTTGACTTGACATCCTGCTCAATTTTTAAACCATGCAAAGCCCCTCACTGGGGTAGGTTTAAAGGGATTGGAGGAAACGTAGGATGCAAATGAGATTGACCAATCACTCTGTACTCCTGTAAATGAAACAGGCCAGCAAGGCAAATATAAGGCAGCCTGCACAACCTTTCATTCCACACCACTGCTGCTGCTCGTGATTCCTCTGGCACCATGTCCAGGTCTGTGGAGAGGGCCCAGCCATTCACACAGGAGGAGAATGTGGCATTGCTGGATGTCATCCTCCCACAGTACCCCAGCCTGTATGGGAGACCAGGGGAGCAGGTGAGTGCTGACTCCACTAGCTTAGACTGTGCCCCTTTTTTGTGACTGTCACTTCTGGCATTGTGTCCAGGTGTGACAGACATGCAATGTTGTTTAGAGTGGGTCCCAGGGGGGGGAAAGCCTCATGTCTCCCATGCAGAGCATGCTGTAGTGCATGTCTGCACTCCTCACTTGCATAGTGCTTACTGTGACAATCACTGCATGGTGCATGCCACATTCAGCCTGGCTAATCCACTTTGGAATGTTGTTTCTACAGTCCTGATGTGATTCTGTGGTCCCCCCAGTGTGACAGGTGACTGTACCCACAGATGTGTGTGAGTTGAGTGTACCTGTGGTGAGTGTGTCCAAATGATGTGTTCGTCCCCTGGACATTGGTGTGTGTGTAAGTCCCCTGTCATGTGGGTGAGTGTCTATGTGGAGTGTTGCAGCCCAGATGCATGAGGGATGCATATACCCTACCCATCTGATGTGAGCAGGGAGCAGTGCTGTGTGTCTGACGTGCTGGGCTAGCCCAACACCTGTGACACCCCCCAGTCAAGTGGCACATGTGCAGAGTGAGGTTTGTACCCGCAGTCGCCAATGGCAGGTGATTGTCCTGTGCCTGTGTGTGTCTGTGTACTCTGCTGAGGTTTCGTCAGTGGCCGGGGGCATGTGACTGCTGTGAGGTGCTGTACATGATCCTGGTGTAGCTTGTGATGAACAGTGTGAGCCATGATCATTGATTGTGTCGCACCCCTCATTCCACCAGTGTACTTTCAATGCCACGTAGTGCATTTTGCCTTCCCCAGAGGATAATGTCCCTATGACAAAGGTGCAATGAGTTGGCTGCATACTATGCCCTGTTCACACCAGCCAAATTGTTAAAATGGGTGTCTATGTGACATGTAGCAGGTGTTTTGATGTTGTCTCACTTTGTCATCCTCACAGGTAGGCGCCTATGCCATGGGGGAGATCTGGAAGGAGGCCGTCAGGGCCGTGAGGTCGGTGGAGGGTCGGAAGCGGCGCCTGGCCCAGGTGAGGAAACGCTGGCAGGATATCCAGTGCTGGACCAGGAGGATCGCCCGGGTCCTGCTGGGGGACTCACCAGAAGGGAAGAAGAACCGTGGGCGCCGGCGCCTGACCCACATCATGAAGCGTGTGCTGGCGGTGGTCTTCCCTGACTTGGATAGGCGCTTACTGGAGAAGCAGCAGCAGGAAGGGGGTAGGTACATGTGTGTTTGTTGTGTGTCACCAGCTTTTGGAAGTGCGCAGTCGCATGGATACACTGCCAGGGTTTATATGTGCAGTGCATATCCTGTTCCACAAAGTCAACCCGTGCTGTTCTTCCTCCCTTCCCCTCCTTGACATGTGTTCCTGGGTCAGTGGGTAGTCACTCTTGCACAAGGTTATCTAGGCTGGCAGTTAATCCAAGTGCCCAATGCTTGCAACATCATGTGTGGGGTTGGGTTGTTACATGTGTTGTGAGCTTGCCTGTGCCCTGGCCAGTTCAGTCATTGTGGGGTCCATGTTAGTTGGCACTGCTGCTGAGTCCCGACATAGGAGTGTGTCTTAAAAGTGTACTGCCTTACAGCATGCATGACCAATGTTGTGCCCTCAGACATGATGTGCATGAGTGTGAGATATGCATAGTGCAGGGACAGTCGCTTCTGTTTCAGTCATATCCATACAGGACCATGGAGGAGTGTGGCCACTACAGTCCCCTGGGGCACCTTTTCCTAGGTATCATGTGTGTCATCCAACAATGTGGACATTCTCTGTGTCTTCAGCATAGGTTGGGCTCTGTGGCATTGTACCCTGGCCTAATTTGTATTTACGTAAAGTGTGCTACATGTGTCCACTGTACAGGGTGACCCAATTTGGCTTGTGCATACTCACAGTGGCCAGTGCCTGTGTGT
The DNA here is from genome assembly GCF_964204655.1 of Triturus cristatus. Classification (NCBI taxonomy): domain Eukaryota; kingdom Metazoa; phylum Chordata; class Amphibia; order Caudata; family Salamandridae; genus Triturus; species Triturus cristatus. The sequence continues at coordinate 1,271,805,998 of NC_140579.1, forward strand.
CTTGGTACAACTATCTGATGATGGTTGTTTGTCAATTATATGTGTGGACAGGCGCACGAGGGGTACTTTGTGTACACTCAGGATTTATTGAAGGGCATGTTTGTAATCCCCGAGTAGGAGGTGTAAGTACTTCCTCTGTCTCAATCACATTGTCTCAGGTAGGGGGGGGTTTGCGCAGGAAAGGCCTACATGTCCAAGCCTTATGTCTCCTTGCCAGGTCTGGCCTGTGTGTGATGATTGTCTGAACATATACTCAACATGCAGTGAACCAGTCATGTTGGGCATGGTTTAATGTATTTGCTAAGCAGCATGTGCCAAAAGTTAGGAGACATGGTTCCTGCTCATACCTTTTTTGGCAACGGTGTGTGGTCAAGATGCTGTGCTCGACTGTCCCCAGAGACTGGCTCCTCTGTCTAAGTTGATATCAAGTTATTTGCTGTTGTGTCATGCTCTCCATTGTTTCCCAGTGGCATGGTGGGTCAAACAACTGTGTGGTGCAGGGCCTACATATGTGCGTAGTATTGTAGATGTTACTCATGTTGTTTTTCATGCTATGCACTGTGACCTATGTAGTTTTGAATCATGTGTCATATGTATACAGGTGTCTGATTATTCCTGTCTCTTCACCTTGCCCACAGCATCGTCGGGGGAAACCGAGGGAGACACTGGCACAGACCTCGAGGAGGGATCCAGCACCGGTGCCACCAGTGCTGGCGAGTCTGGCGCAGCGAGTGGCACGGAGGCCGAGGGGAGTGAGGCGGAGGACCTGTCCAGTCCCACCACCGACTATGACGCTGACGGGTCCGAGGCTGAGCTCTCAGAGGGGGCGGAGGCTGCTCCCAGAGCTGAAACCAGCACTCCATCTCTCGCCGCCCCCTCCATTCCCATCACCGGCCTCCCACTTGCTCGGGTCCCTTCCGTTCGTGCTAGGCGCGAACATGTCTCCTTCCTGCCAGGCACCGCACCCCCTGTCTCCCCTGCTACCGTCAATGCCGAGTCTGTGGACATTCAGCGGCAGTTGCAGGTTGGTCAGACATCTCAGCTTAATGTCCTCCATGGCCACACCAGACTGCTGACACAGATGGTGTCGTACATGGAGGGCATGTCAGCAGCGATGTCTGACCAACGGAGGTTGCTGAGGTCCAAAGACTCGTCACTGACTGCAGCAGTGGGTCTCCTGCAGTGCTCCGTCCCCCCCACCCCTGCACCATCCACACTTCCCACTCCCATGCCTGTCCCAAGCACACCCAGACGTCCCCAGGCACGCACCCCACCAGACACAGGCAGCACACCACCAGGGAAGGGCAAGCGCCCACCTCCTGTCACGCACACACAGAGGGAAGTAGGCACACCCACTGGGTCGGGGGGCAAACGGCAGACACGCAGCCACAGTGGGAGTCCGCAGTCCTCACGACCCACTTCCTCCAAAACCACTCCCCTTAGCTCTCCTGCCCAACAGTCGGACAAAGAGTCATTCACTGCCAGTGTGTCCCTCAGCCCCAGTGTGGCACCACCCCGCAAGCGGTGGAGGCAGTGCCCGGCCAAGGTAGTTGAGTCCCCCCCCTGTCCACACCCTCCCCCAGTAGCGCTGCAACCCATCCCTCCGACCCCCCCCCTCCTTGGGGCCTGTGGTTCATTCGGGTGCAGGGGAGACGCTGGAAGAGCTTGCAACCGTGTGCAGCGCCCTGCTAACCACCACCTTTGGCGCTGCCCCACCCCCTGTGGTGGAGTCGTCCGTCCCTGCATCCACAACACCTACCCTTGCCCCTCCTGTCCCTGCGGTGCCTGGTCCTTCCCCCCCACATGATGCCCCCCTTCTGTGGATGATATGGAAGAGTGAACTGTGCAGGCAAGCTAGGGGAGACGCGTCCCCAAGTGTCCCCCACCAGGACTTCGCACATGGCCTGGCCTATGGGCCCTGTATATAGTGGACAATTCCTTTGCTATAATTTTTTATGCTGAATAAAGCATTTTGGTTTTCATTTGCACATGAATGCTTTTCTGGTCTTGCTGTTGGTGGTGCTGCTCTATGATTTGGGGTGGTGATAATGTGTTAGGTGGCTGGGGAATGTTGTAGTGTGCTGCTCATGGGGTGGACCCTGGTATCTGTGTGCCATCACAAGGTATCTGCAAATAATCTTTGGTCATGTAAGCTCTTACTGTATGGTGACATTGTCCCAAGATGTGTTCCTTCCTCTGTGGACCCTGACATCTTCCTTGCAGGGTGTTTCCCAATTGTTGTGCTGAGCTCTGTCTACATTTCCTGGGTGTGTGACGGATCCCTTCAACTTTGGCCATGCATGCTCAGCAATGTCTCCACCTGCATCATTTGTGGCATCCTTGGTGGTCACTGTACTTGTGTATGGAGTATATTGACATGACTTCATGTGGACATGTTCCCTTTTACGCACTATGCATGTGTGTACTCCCAGCCTCGCACACATGTGTTATGTGTTCTGCAGGGTCTTTGGGCACCTGTCTGACAATTGTGGGCATTGTATCTGTGGGTACTCCACCCTTTTCCTTCCATGGGAGGCACCAACTTGTTGGCTGCCCCAGCACCTGTACATTCCTATCAGTCCTGGAATGTGCGTGACAGTGTGTGTTCCCTTTGGGTCTCTTAGTTTAGTAGGGTGGCACATGAATATACAGTCTTGTTGCATGCTCTCAGTGTGTGTATCGTGCTGCCAGCGCCAGGGGTGGGTAAGCATGTGTCATTTGTCATCACACCCACATGTGGTGTGTCATGCAGTGGGGGATGGACCTCCACCCTCATGGGAGTAGGACACTGCTGTCAGTGATGTGTTGGCATGCCACTCTCAATATAGTCGCACTTTGTGTATGCCTTCATGCACCCATGGAGTTTTGCTACTTGTAGGATGGTGTACACACCACCATGTCTCTGTCCACTGCTGGGAGGACTCTGCACCCACCCCTCCTGTGTCTGAGCACTGCTGGGAGGACTCTGCAGCCACCCCTCCTGTGTCTGGGCACTGCTGGGAGGACTCTGCAGCCACCCCTCCTGTGTCTGGGCACTGCTGGGAGGACTCTGCAGCCACCCCTCCTGTGTCTGGGCACTGCTGGGAGGACTCTGCACCCACCCCTCCTGTGTCTGGGCACTGCTGGGAGGACTCTGCACCCACCCCTCCTATGTCTGGGCACTGCTGGGAGGACTCTGCACCCACCCCTCCTGTGTCTGGGCACTGCTGGGAGTGATAGGCACCCACCCCTCCTATGTCTGGGCACTGCTGGGAGGACTCTGCACCCACCCCTCCTATGTCTGGGCACTGCTGGGAGGACTCTGCACCCACCCCTCCTGCGTCTGGGCACTGCTGGGAGTGATAGGCACCCACCCCTCCTATGTCTGGGCACTGCTGGGAGGACTCTGCACCCACCCCTCCTATGCCTGGGCACTGCTGGTAGGACTCTGCACCCACCCCTCCTGTGTCTGGGCACTGCTGGGAGGACTCTGCACCCACCCCTCCTGTGTCTGGGCACTGCTGGGAGGACTCTGCACCCACCCCTCCTGTGTCTGGGCACTGCTGGGAGTGAAAGGCACCCACCCCGCCTATGTCTGGGCACTGCTGGGAGGACTCTGCACCCACCCCTCCTGTGTCTGGGCACTGCTGGGAGGACTCTGCAGCCACCCCTCCTATGTCTGGGCACTGCTGGGAGGACTCTGCACCCACCCCTCCTGTGTCTGGGCACTGCTGGGAGGACTCTGCACCCACCCCTCCTGTGTCTGGGCACTGCTGGGAGGACTCGGCACCCACCCCTCCTGTGTCTGGGCACTGCTGGGAGGACTCTGCACCCACCCCTCCTGTGTCTGGGCACTGCTGGGAGGACTCTGCACCCACCCCTCCTGTGTCTGGGCACTGCTGGGAGGACTCTGCACCCACCCCTCCTATGTCTGGGCACTGCTGGGAGGACTCTGCACCCACCCCTCCTGTGTCTGGGCACTGCTGGGAGTGATAGGCACTTACCCCTCCTATGTCTGGGCACTGCTGGGAGGACTCTGCACCCACCCTTCCTATGTCTGGGCACTGCTGGGAGGACTCTGCACCCACCCCTCCTGTGTCTGGGCACTGCTGGGAGTGATAGGCACCCACCCCTCCTATGTCTGGGCACTGCTGGGAGGACTCTGCACCCACCCCTCCTATGTCTGGGCACTGCTGGGAGGACTCTGCACCCACCCCTCCTGTGTCTGGGCACTGCTGGGAGGACTCTGCAGCCACCCCTCCTGTGTCTGGGCACTGCTGGGAGGACTCTGCACCCACCCCTCCTATGTCTGGGCACTGCTGGGAGGACTCTGCACCCACCCCTCCTGTGTCTGGGCACTGCTGGGAGGACTCTGCACCCACCCCTCCTGTGTCTGGGCACTGCTGGGGCTGTTGGCCACACACCCCTATGTGTCTGTCCACTGGCGTGGTACGACCCGTACCCACGCTCTTAAGGCGTGGGTACGGGCCGTACCCCTACGGCACCGCAACAATGGCGGTACAGCCCGTACCCACGTCCCACAGGCATGGGTACGGGCCGTACCGCCATTGTTGGGGTGACGTAGGGGTGGGCGTGGTACGACCCGTACCCATGCCTTTGGGACATGGGTACGGGCCGTACCGCCATTGTTGGGGTGCCGTAGGGGTACGGCCCGTACCCATGCTCTTAAGGCGTGGGTACGGGCCGTACCCCTACGGCACCCCAACAATGGCGGTACGGCCCATACCCACGTCCCAAAGGAATGGGTACGGGCCGTACCGCCATTGTTGGGGTGACGTAGGGGTGGGCGTGGTACGACCCGTACCCATGCCTTTGGGACGTGGGTACGGGCCGTACTGCCATTGTTGGGGTGACGTAGGGGTGGGCGTGGTACGACCCGTACCCACGCTCTTATGGCGTGGGTACGGGCCGTACCCCTACGGGACCCCAACAATGGCGGTACGGCCCGTACCCACGTCCCAAAGGCATGGGTACGGGTCGTACCACGCCCACCCCTACGTCACCCCAACAATGGCGGTACGGCCCGTACCCATGTCCCAAAGGCATGGGTATGGGCCGTACCGCTATTGTTGGGGTGCCGTAGGGGTACGGCCCGTACCCACGCCTTAAGAGCGTGGGTACGGGTCGTACCACGCCCACCCCTTTCGTCACCCCAACAATGGCGGTACGGCTCGTACCCATGCCTTTGGGACGTGGGTACGGGCCGTACCGCCATTGTTGGGGTGACGTAGGGGTGGGCGTGGTACGACCCGTACCCATGCCTTTGGGACGTGGGTACGGGCCGTACCGCCATTGTTGGGGTGAAATAGGGGTGGGCGTGGTACGACCCGTACCCACGCTCTTAAGGCGTGGGTACGGTGCGTACCACAAGTGTTGTGTTGCCGGTTCGCGTCCATGTCGACTTCCGTTGTGGCGGACGCAGGCCTTGGTGGAGACGCCCCCGCCCCCCGAAGTGACCATGCCCTGGGGGTCAGGTATGTACAGGGCATGTATGATTTTTAACTTGGGTGGGGGTTATGTTTCCTGCCCCTGCCCCCCCCTTTGCCCCTGGGTGTTGTTCTGACCTTCTGCGGCGTCTGCGTCGGTTCCTGTACACCAGGTGGACTGCTATGAGGGCTGGGATGACACGTAGGTTGGGGTCCATGGCTGTCCGATGCGTACAGGTGCTCCTTCTGCGCGTCGTCCTGATTTCCCGGCAGTTTTTGGCTGCCGTAAAATATAATCAGTGCGGAGTGACGTGGGCACGGATCGTACTTGCTGGTTCGTGAAACGCTGCCTGACTTTGTCCGGACGTCACGTCCGCGGTGTCCCGGATCCGATTTGTATGGTTTTTTTTGCCGGTCGGGGTTTTTTACGATTTGTACGGAAATGGTGTTTCTGTACGAATCGTACGTGCGAGTTTGTAAGGTGTTTTTCCCGGGTACGGGTCGGACGGAGAAAACGCTCCGTCCGACGATTCGTACCCGGTTTTTCCAGGATCGGAATCGACACCTTAGTGTCAAAGCAAGGTCTTTGCAGGCTCTTTAAACATACATGGCTGGCCTTTTTTCTATTGGCAACCCTTTTTTATATTCATTTTCATGAAATGCATTTTCACACTACAGCAGTATATGTAAAATACAAATGTAAGGAGGAATAGGCAGAGTCGGGGCCCAGGGGGTACTGGAAAAAGAAGAAAAAAAACAGCCTCCATAACCAGTTTCCAAAGGTATGCAAATGGTCTTTAAAGACCTGTGAAAAACCGGGGCCTGCTGGAGTCTTAATAAGACTCCAGACACTGCTCAGCCTAGCCCCAAGCAGCACACTCACTGACCTCTGGCCCCACGACACTCTGAGGGCTTCAGAGTAAATGAAGACAGCCTGGAAATGCAGCAAATAAACATCGCTGCACTTCCAGGCGTCTTCATTTACATGTCCTTGCAGAGGCCTTCGCGCCCCCCTGGGAACCCATCCACGCCCGCGCCCCACAGATTGAAGAACTGTGCTCTAGTGGGTGAGTAGACACACTTTAAATACTGATTGATTGAAGAGAATATTGTTAGACTGACCCACCTTGAATAGGTCTTGGGAACTTTGTTATTTTATTCTGGGAATTTTATTGATAAACGTAACGTTAGCATTCACATAGCTCCTGGCGCTTTGGTCTCCAAGGCTATCAGAGTCCTAACACAAGTACTTTAAAACGTTATGCTTCTTAAGACTAGAGCTGAGAAACTTAAAAGCCTTACAGGAACTTGTATATGTTACACACCGTTGCTACATTATGAGTATTTCTCAGATGTGGCGAAGGATTACCGATTTTACTCAAAACATTTATTAAAGACGTTACCTTTACCCCTTCCTCCTAAGTGGTTGCATTTTACAGGTGAATTACCTCTACAGAATGCTAGTTCTTTCTGCCTAACAGACTGTCGAAACGAATATGTCAAACTTAAGCTTAGTATTGAAGTTTATTTTGAGACCGCACCATGTATAGGTGACATCATTTATGGTTAAAGTTTCCTGTGGAGATAAGACACAAATGTGTGGGAAGGGTTTTTTCGAAAATACATATATGTTACATATAAATCAGGCCTAAATGAATAACAAACACGAGATGCACTAACTCTTTAGAGGGTGGATGTGCGCGAGGCTTAAGGCTTAGAGAAATAATATGGAACGATACCGATGCCCAACAGAAGATGCAAGTATGCCATATTATTTTAGAAAACAGGTTAACAATTAGCTGTGCTAACAAAGGTAACCGAAATGCAGCAGCAGAAAGGAATCTTGCATTCCGCTGTCAAACTCTTTACTTATAAATGTTAAAAATGTAAAGGAAAGGGACTTGGAGATTAGCAAATCTAGAAAAACGTATCTGGAATGGAAAGTTTTTTACACTAGGTTTGGATTGGATTGGATGTTCTTACTTTGGGACAACACACAAAGGTCCTCATTTTGACTTAGGCGATCATCCTGATTCAGGCAGTAAAATGATGGGACTCAGATTTAACCAAGTCTAGGAAAAGTGCATTCCAAATGTGACACTTGTTTGCAACACACTTGACTAGCTAAAACCTAGTGGAAGTGAACCCAAAATAAGGTATTACAGCTGAAACCATGTGCAGAAACACAATTTTACATGTGAATTCTCCATTTCACAGGCTACCAATAAAATACAACTTGTAATGGTGTGGCATTACAGTTCAGCTGAATTACCTATACCACAGCATCGGTACTTCTAGGTGCCAGAATACTCTTAATAGTCACAGCCCAGGTGTCATTACCCCCAGGTCCCTTATGTCCTCGTCCCATTCATTACAAAGTGGAGATAACCATCTCCCGACAGAAAAAAAAAAGAGGAATGCTGGGACCCTAATACTGCCCCTCCCACCAGGAGTATATAAGCAGTACTTACCCAGCATCCCGCCTGTTCTTTTTTTCTGTCTGTCGACAGAATGGACTTGACTGTGCTGGTGCTGCTCCTGCTGGGCTGGAGTGGCGGTGCTTCTCTTCTCCCCCCGCCCGGCTGCCTGGCTGTGCGGGCGCGGGGTTGATCTAACTGAGGCTGAAGGTCTTTTGAGGGCTTTCCTGCTTCTCGACTGTTTCCCCTTCACAGTGCACTGGCGGTGGGTGCGTGTTGACTGGTGGCCCCCGCTTCCTCTTTCCAGATTCCTTCCCTGACATTGCTATTCTGGGATTTGCCCGGTTGGGCTGCGAGGCTTCCTGGCGCTGCCGGGGTTGTTCCCAGGTCCTCCTGCGTGGGATGCTCGCGCTCTGCCTGGTCCGGTTGGCTGCGCTGCGTACCCGCTTCTGCAGCGCCTCTTTCTGTGGGAGTGCTTCATTGTGCTGCTGAAGCTGGGGTGTCTGTGTTTTGGTGCTGGGGTGCCCGTTTCGAATCTCGGGTGCCTCGGTACGGGGTGTGGATGTTGCCTTGGGGTTCGACTTCGCATCTGGGGATCCGGGGTTTGAGTCCCGGCGACGAAGCTCGTTGGGCAGTTATTCTGGGATTTGCTCTTCCAGTGCCTCTTTGGCCACATGCTCAATCTGTTCTTGTGCGCCGTTGGTGCTCTCCCAGGGCGTGTCCTTTGGGGGTGTTTCTTGGAGTTCCTATGGCCCGTCCGTCGGGCCCCTGATGGTGCGGGCAGTCGGGCGATGTTCCCTCCTGCTGTAGGGTTTTGCCCCTTTGGGGTGCTGGCTCTGGTGCCTTCTGTCGCTTTTCTATTGACGGTGTCGGGTTTTCCTGGTTGTGGCGCTCCGTGGCGGAGCGGGGTGCACCGTTTCTCTACTGTTGGGGTCCTGCTCTGCTGTCCGGTCCTACCTTGTTTCCTGCGGGGGCAGGGGGTTGGTTTCGCCATTTTGTGGCACGCCTTTATCGCACTCAGCTCTCGGGCCTTGTGGGTGCTTCCTTTTTGGGGGCTCAGAGGGCTGTGTGCTGTGCGGGTTCCTGGTGTTTTGGCCTCTGCTCCTCTCTGTGGCACCCGTGGCTCGTGGGGGTGCCGGTTTTGTCCAGGGCCATCTTGCCTGCTTCCTGGCGTTCTGCCCCCTGCTGCTCTGCGGGCTCTCACATCCTCGGGTGCGGCCTATTGGGGTGCGCTTCTGGTCCTCCTGGCTCTGGGCTCCTCCGCCGCTCCCTGCCCCCGGCTGGTAGTGGGACGGTGTTCCTGCTCCTTGGGCGGCTGCGTGGGGGGGGTCCGGTTGGCTCCCCTGGGTTCCTCTTGGCCTGCCGGGGTCGGCGCTGCTTTCTTATGTGCTGGGTCCGTCCGTCTGTCTGCCTGCCCGTTTTCGGGGGCCTTGTCTCCGCTACGGACGGCCTGTTTGGTTGTGGATTCTGCTCCGCTTGGGTGTGCTTCCTGGCTTCTGCGTGGTTGGTCGGAGTTGGTGCACGGGGGCTCCTGGTTCCTGGCTTTGTTCCTCCCGTACCTTGGGCTGTGCCTGGTTCCCCTTGGGGCTTCCTTGGGTCATGCCTGGTGCTCTCTGTGGCTCTTTGCCCCCTCTGCCTGTGGGTCCGGTTGATCCCGTTCTGTGGGTTGGCCTCCCGGGGTTCCGGGTTGCTCGTGCCTCCTTTTGTGTGGCTGTTCTGTTTTCCTTTGCTCCGGCGTTGGCCTTCGGGTGTTTGCCCCCGGCCTTCTGTGTGCTTGGGTTTCTTCTGTGGTCTGGCTGGTTGGTGATGTTTCCACCTGCTTGCCTCTTCCTTACTGGGTGCTTCTGTCTTGGTTGCTCCTGCCCTGGCGCGCTCTGTGCTTGCCTTTTGACTTGCTTCGGTGTTCCTGGCCGCCCCTCCTGGTTCTACCGACTTTCCTGCTCTCATCTGGTCTCTGGGGTTCCGTTCGGTCGGGCCTGGTTTGTTCCTGATTGGGGCCACCTGGGGGTGCCTGGTGTGGGCTTTTCGGGCTGCTGTGGTTGGGCTCCTGCTCTTCCTTTCCTTTGCACCCTTCCTGGGTTGTGTTTCCGGTGGTGATTCGACTTCGGTCCCTGGGGTTCGTGCCGCAACTGTTTGGACCTGGCTGTCTTTCGCTGCTGCCGATCCTGGGTTTGGCGCCTGTTTCCCCTCTTCTGTTCTGCGGTTCTCCCAGCTGGGGGTCCGGCTGTGCTCTCGTGGCGTTTGCTCCCTGGGGGGCCCTGGTCACGTCTGGTACCCGCCGTGGATGCCATGACTGGGTGTCTGCTGGGGTTTTCCCGCTCCTGCGGGTTTTTGAACGCCTGTTGGTCGCCTTTTTTTGGCTCTGCGTCCTTGCCTATGCTCTCTTTGGGTGTCCTGGCGGGGCGCTATGTGGGTCTGTGGCCGTGTCCTGCGGGATCCTTCTGGGCCTGCTCCGGCCGGCGGTTCTCTTCCCGGGCTTGGTTCGCCTGTGGTTGGGTGTCCGTTTTTCTGCCTGGTCCTGGGGTTTCCGCAGTTTGCTGTTTGGCTTCGGGTTTCTCCTTTGCTCAGGTTCTCCTTTTCCTCCTTTGTTGCGGTTCCCCTGTTCCGGCCTGGGTGGGGTTCCGGGTGTTCGGTGCTTCTGGGTTGGCGTGTCCTGGGCTGCCTCCTGTTGCTCTGGGTCTGCCGGCTTCCTGCTGGTTTTGGGTGGCCTCGGGCTGTGCTTCCTTGACCTGCTGGCTGTGCTGTCGCTTTTCGGCTGGTTTTGGGGGGTGTTTTGCTGGGCGTTCCTGATTCTTTCCTGGATCTGGTGTCCTGGCTCGCTCCTGTTGTCCATTGCTTCCCCGGGCTCTGTTCCCTGTGTGTGTCTCTTTGGGTGCCCGCCCCCCCTTCTCTGGTTGGGGTGCGGTTCTGTGGTGTTCCTCTTTCCTCTGTGGGATCTGCCCTCCGGGCTGCGGGTTGTCTGGGATTTTGCTGCTGCTTGGCCCCCTGCCCTCGCTGCTGCCTCCAGTTTCCGCTTTGGTGGTTTCCTCTGTTTCTTTTTCTGGCCTGCTGTGTGGTCCTGCTGGGGTGTGCTAAGGGTCTCTGTTCCTCCCTGCCTTTTGCTTTGGCCTGGGCGCTGCATGGGTTCCTTCCGGGGGTTGGTTGGGCCTGCGGGTCCTCATGCTTCGTCTGGTTGCTTGGCTCCGGTCCTGGCTTCCTGGCTCTGTTGTTCGGTGTGTTCGTGCCTGGTCTCCCGTCCTGCCTTGTTTTTTCCCTCCCTCTGGGGTTGGGGGTTGTGGCCGGTGGCCCTGTCCCTGCCCTTGCTGGGCTGGTTTGTTGTTGGTTTCCAGTCTTGTTGGCCCTCCCGTTGTTGGTCGGCTTTCGGCTGGCCTCCTCTGCCCTTTCTGTTCTGGGTTGGTGGCCTTCCTGGTTTGGTTTGCGGACTCCTTCCATGTGGGGCTTTTGGCCTCCTGGGGTTTCGGATCTCTGTCTCCTTCCCTGTCCTTTTCGGTTTGGTTGGGGTCCCGCTCCTGTTCAAACACTGGGATCTTGCTGCGGCTCCTCCCTCTGGGCTGGGGGCTTGGTGGTTGTTGTTTGGTGGACCTGGGGGGTGCTGTTTTTTTTCTTTCCTGGTTCCTGGGCCTCCTCGGCGAGGTTTGGTTGGCTTTCTTCTCTGGGCTCTCTGGGGCCAGGTCGTTCGGTTTGGTGGCCGGCCGGTTTCTGGCCTGTGCTTTCTTCCTTCCTTGTCGGTCTGGGGACTTGTGCCTGCGCTCTCTTAGCCGGTCTTGGCTTCTTTCTTGGCCTTCTTCGGGACGGTCATGGTTTGCTCTGTGGCTGTGTGGCTGCCGGGTCCTGTGTGCATTCCTGGGGTTCTGGGCTGGGCGGCCTTGCCCGGTGGGTTCCTTGGCAGTGTCCTTTGGGTCTTGCTCCGGGTTGTCCTGTCTCCGGTTTCTCTGGTTGGCGGCCTCCTTGTTGGGGTCCTGGCCTTCTGTTTTTTTCTTGGTTGTCTCCAGTCGTTGTTTGGTCCCTGCTGTCCTGTTCTGGGTTGCGGACCGGTTGGTTCCTGCGGTCCCACTTTCCCTCCTTTTCGGTGCTCCCTTCGGTTGCTGCTTTGTTGTGGTTTCCTGGGTGTGCTTGTGGGTGCGGAAGTCCGGGTTTTCTGCTTTGGTATTCTCCACTTTGTAATGAATGGGACGAGGACATAAGGGACCTGGGGGTAATGCTCTATTACTTACCGGTAATCTTCATTACTCTGGGTCCCGTTGTCCTCGTCCCATTCATACGCTCCTCCCTCCCGGGCGGCCGGCCTTCCTGTCTGGGCTTGGTTGTACAGGCGGGATGCTGGGTAAGTACTGCTTATGTACTCCCGGTGGGAGGGGCAGTATTAGGGTCCCAGCATTCCACTTTGTAATGAATGGGACGAGGACAACGGGACCCGGAGTAATGAAGATTACCGGTAAGTAATAGAGCATTACTGTCTTAAAAGCAGGAATTCTAAGAAAAAAAAACCAAGATTTTAATGTGTGTCTATACATTACCTTTTTTGTCCTCCGTCCGAAAAATAGTTTAGTAACGAAACAATCTAATGTAGGCACCTTAAGGATACCCTTTGGCTATGCAGGATAGCACACATTTATGAAATCCAATATGCAGTTGAGAAATGCAAACCAGTAGTAAGATTTGAAACTTTTACATACCATAAATCATCAAATGCTTCCAAAAGAATATTTTTTGCAGCAAATTAATAGCATTGTTTATTTTTAGCTATATAACATTTTAATATTTGGTTGACAACTTTGTATATGCAAACTGACTTTTTAATTTAAATAAAACGTTCAAATAAGTGTTCACAATTTAATGTGCAGCCATATATCCTCCTGCCCAAAATGGAGATCTATGAAACGTTACAGATTACCACAAGACAAACACTAAACATATGCAGCATTATCTCCATCATTCATGGTACAAACAGTCTATCTAAGAAGGCAAAACATGCGGAGGGCGCTAGGTGGCGCTACCCAAGATGGCCGCACTGAGGTGAGGCTCCTGGATGCCTGACCCCTCGCATCCGCCCTACATCCGTTATGGCTGTCCTAGGTGTGCCCAGATGACCGCCGAGTGTTGAGGAGCTGCTGCCCTGCCCCCGCTGCGATTTTTACCTGAATCGATGCAGCTGGAGCTGAGATAGACAGCCCGTGGGCTCCGCCGGTGCCTGAGACACGCCTGGCCGGTCCCGCGGCCGGCGGTGTCGGCTAGGTGAGCCCCCGGCGCACCCCGAGGGGCGAAGGCCGCGAGGCCACCAACGGCAGGCCGGGGACCGGAGGATCATCGAAGCGGAGCTCGAGCGGGTGCCGGACCCCAGGTGAGCCGGGGGGGCAGCGGATGGTGAGCGCCCCCCGAGGGTGAGGAGGTCCGAATCGGCGGGCAGATCGGCCCGAGCTGGGAGGCTGGATCCGGCTGGTGGAATTCTCGGCGGAGCTCCATACGTTCTATGAGGTGGATTTGTTTCAACGAGGCCTTTGTCAGACTCGTGCGTCCATGAAACTTCCTCCACGAATTCCGCATAATTAGCGGCCAGCTCATTGCACCCAGCAAGGTTTGAGTTGGCCTTTCCAGCTTCAGTCCATGCCACTTTAATCTGCAGTAAAATCTTTCAAATTCTTTCCCGGACTGAGGAGGCTGCTGCCAATGACGTGCCGACCTCTGCGATGAAACATGTGGCTGGATGAAAGTAGGTTGTGGCACCACTGAACGACGTGAACTTCCAGCTCACCTCAGACCTGCATTCCACGGCCAAGGATTACTTACCCGCTGACCTGACTGCCCTGCTACTGTGCCGCTGCTGATGTCCGCTACCTCCTGGTGCTGGGCCGACGCTGCCTGAGGAGGCCCCTCGCTGACCCGTTCTGGTGGACTCCTGTTTGGGCGGCCCCGGAGGCGTTGCGGGCCCGCCGGACCCGGCGGACGGTCGCCGCACTTGAGGCGGGGACTTTCCTTGCGAGAGCAGCTGTGCCGGATCTCTCCTACCCTGCGCCCTTCCCGGGGGTCGCTGCTGACAGGGAGGCAATTCCCCCCCCTACCGCGCCTTGACTGTCTTCCCTGGCGCTGTGCCTGGTGCTCGGGGGGGTTCGGCTGTTGGATCCGGACCTGGGGTGGACGAGGAGTTCCCCGGTGACTTGGTCTATCCGTTGGGTTGGGGCGGTGGACGGCGCCTCGCCGGCCGGTGCGCTGTACATCGCTGGAGGTCCACCACGGGCGCAGTCTGTAGCGCGAGGCCTGGGACGTGGTGAGGGCGGCGCGGCCCAGATCCATATGAGGGGGTGCGTGTCGACTACGCTCAGGGCCCTCCATCGGTGGGGATAGGACGCACCCTCGCCATTTGCCTTCTCGTGGAACCCCCCCACTCCTGGCCTGTTGCAGGGGGTTGCTCCGCTTGGCAGGTGGGAGCCGCCTGCTGGTCCATTGTGCCCACCCCCGTGTCCGGCACGTGCCCCCTGGGTCTACCATGGGCAAGGAAAAGGGCTCCAAGCCACCGGCGACGTCCCACCAGACGCGGATTGACCAGTTCGCGAACTCGGACCCGCCGGGTGCGGGTGGAGGAGGGGCGCCGGCCCCGAACAAGGACTTGGCCGTCATCCTTCAGGCCATTGATGCTTCTCGCACATCCTTGGAGGGGATGGTTGGGGAGGTGAAGGTCGATGTTGCGCTCCTGAGGCAGGACCTCCGCAACGCCACGGCTCACATCACGGAAACGGAATCCAGGATCTCCACGGCGGAGGATGACATTCGCCTTCTACAGGACCAGGTCCGGGAACTCACAACCCACTCCAAGGAATTGCACAGGCGGGCAGAGGATGCCGAAAATCGCGCTCGTCGCAACAACCTTCGCCTGGTGGGCTTTCCGGAGGGGGTCGAGTCTGGCCGAGCAGATGACTTCCTCGAAAAGTGGTTTAAGTCCTGGATGCTGGTGGCCAGTCTGTCGACCTGGTTCGTGGTGGAGAGGGCGCACCGGTCATTGGCGGCCAGACCCCCGGTGGGAGCCCCTCCGCGCCCCTTTATTCTTAAGATCCTCAACTTTCGGGACAGAGACGCTATCCTGCGGGAGGCACGGGTGAGCGGTCCTTTGACTTTCAACAACCACACCATTATGGTCTTCCCGGACTACACCCGGGAGGTCCAGGAGCAACGCCACTCCTACACGGAGGTCAAGCAAAAGCTGCGCTCCCTGGGCCTCCAATACCAGCTTCAATTCCCGGCCCGCCTTCGTGTCGTTTTCCAGAGTAAGACTCTGTTCTTTGACACTCCCAGGGCGGCCTGGACCTGGCTCACTGAGGAACGACCTCTGCGCCAACCCGGTGGGGTGTCGTCCACTGCTGTGCCCGGGGACACGGTGCAGCTGGGTCCCAACGACCGCGGCGTAGGAAGCGCACGCACTCACGACAACGCCGCGGCGCGGCGACGGCTCGGACCCGGTCTGCGAGCACCTCAGGGAGACAAGTGAGGGACTCATCGGCTTCCTCTGGCACCTCCTCTCGTGCGGCTGGGGGGTCCCGGCGCCGCCTGTCGCCTCCACTGGACGGGTCTCAATATCCCCTCCCTGTGCAAATTGACCTGTCGGACCTCTCCCGCAGTCCTGCTATATGACTCACGGTTTGTGTCATGCATCCACAGGGGGAGGCGGCGGCCCTGCCGGGTGGCGGGGGGGGCTTTGTCATCTCATGCTTTCCCACAGCAACCTAGGACGAGACATTGAAATCCGTGCTTCAGGAGGGTTCCACCACGCTCTCTACACCCGAGCGCCTAGGCTTGGGGCTTTGGAATTGTTGGTTTAGTTAGGGCGACAGATGCTTCTGTTCTTGAAGTGTAGGGTGGGGGGAGTGGGGTTGGGGTTGGATATCGGTTGGTTGTTCCTCCTCGGGGGACTGTTTGGTTTGGTTTGGGTCTGTTTTTCCTTGAGCCTCCTATGCAGCACCGCACTTTGCGTTTCATTGCGCTTCTCCATGCAGCCGCCCGCACGGGCTCTGCCACCGATCGCTTTCCTGCGCTGCCCGTTGGCTTCCCCTAGCGGGGGATCCGTAGCCCTGGTTTCCCCTGGCCGCTCCACTCCTGGCGCGCTCGGTTCCTATCACTACTATGGCTGACCCGCCCTCTGAGGCTCAGGTGCGCGTTCTGTCCTGGAACGTGAACGGCCTCCCAGACAGACTCAAGCGTACTGCCGTCCTTAAGTACGCCCAGCGCGCGGAGGCTGACGTGCTCCTGCTCCAAGAGACCCACCTGCTGGGCGAGAAATGTCCCTTTCTGGCGCGCAACGGATACGACCGGGTATGGCACTCGGGGTTCTCGCACGGATCGCGGGGGGTCGCCGTCCTGTTGCGCCGCTCCCTTCCCTTTGTGTTCACCCGGGTGCTTCATGACCCCCAAGGGATGGGGATTGCCATTTGCGGCACGCTTGAGGGTCGGCCGCTCAGTCTTCTGTCACTCTATGCACCGCCTACCGGGTTATCTCAAGCTTTATCGCACACCGCATCTTTGTTGGCAACTCTCCCGCCGGGTGCTATTGTTTTGGGGGGGGACTTCAACGCGGTCTCGGCCCCGCAGCTCGACTCCTCGGGTCCGGTTTCGGCACCCCGCGCCGGCGAAGCAGCTGGCGAATTGGGCGGAAGCTCAGGGCTTATGCGATGCAAGGCGGATTTGGCACCCACGCGCAAGGCAGTATACTCACACCTCGGCCGCCCACCATACTCATGCGCGGATTGATGCGATCTTTGTCCCCCCCGCCGACTGTGTAGGCATCCAGGACGTCCGCATCCTTCCCCGGGGGATATCCGATCAATCTCCGGTCCTCCTGGGTCTGGGCCCTCCGCCTCGTAGGGTCCGCCAGGTATGGCGCTTCAACGCCTGGTTTCTCCAGGATAAGACGCTTCGTAGGGAGGTGGGGTCCGCCCTGACGCGGTACTTTGACATCAACGACGGGTCGGTCTCTTCGGCGGGTACCCTCTGGGAGGCCTGCAAGGCCACCATCAGGGGGGCTGCCAAAAC
The DNA here is from genome assembly GCF_964204655.1 of Triturus cristatus. Taxonomy (NCBI): domain Eukaryota; kingdom Metazoa; phylum Chordata; class Amphibia; order Caudata; family Salamandridae; genus Triturus; species Triturus cristatus. The sequence continues at coordinate 1,271,822,859 of NC_140579.1, forward strand.
ACAGGTGGTGCGGCACCTCCAGTCGCAACTTCAGCGGCTAACTGCCTGTGAGGCCCGGGCACTACGACTGGAGCAATCTCTCTCGGGGACCGGTGATCCGGCCGGGACTCGGCAACTGCGACTTCTGCGGGAGGAGATCCGTCAACGGTCGCTTGATGCGGCTAAGCTCCTCTGGCAATCCTCGGTGGCGAGGGTTTATGGATGGGGTGACAAGAATGGTGCGCTGCTGCATCGGCTGGCCACTTACCCCAGGGCATCGCGAATTATCCCGGCGGTGACTGACTCTGATGGACTGCTCCAATCCTCCTCCGTGGCCATCGCGGACGCCTTCGCTCAGTATTACTCGCAGTTATACCAGGCCCGGGCGTCGGACCTCTCCTTGGTCTCACTGCTGGCCGCTAGTAATCTACGGCTTCCCCGTCTTCGGTCCAGTGACTGGGAGAGTCTGGAGGACCCCATTTCTCATGAGGAGATTGGGGACGCGATAGGGCGCACGTCCGCGGGGAAAACCCCAGGTCCGGACGGCTTCCCCCAGGAGTTTTATGCCGCCTATAAGGACCACCTGGTCCCACGGTTGGGTGCCCTCTACGCCGAGGCGGCCAAGAACGGCTCCTTCCCTCCGGAAGCCGACATAGCCACGATTGTGGTTCTGCCCAAGTCTACGCCACCCTCCTGTGATAGGTAGGCATACCGGCCGATCTCTCTTATAAATACTGATATCAAACTCTATGCGGCGGTCCTGGCCCAGAGGCTCCGGCCCTTTTTGTCAGACTTGGTGCACCCGGACCAATGTGGCTTCATGCCGGACCGAGGCACCCGCCATTGCCTTCGTCGCCTTCACGTGGCCCTGGCTCACCGCCATCGCATCTCTCCATATCTCACCCGCCTGCTCGCCGATTTTGAGAAGGCCTTCGACTCGGTTGGGTGGCCCTACCTCTTCGAGGTCCTGACCCACATGGGTTTTGGCCCCAAGTTTGTCGGAATGGTGCGGGTCCTTTATGCGCGCCCCCTTGCCAGAGTGCTGGTTAACGGGGCACTGTCGAAGCCATTTCAGGTCGGCCGGGGAACGCGGCAGGGGTGCCCACTTTCGCCTCTCCTTTTTGCTCTTGCAATGGAGCCCCTTGCTGCCCTGATCCGAGCGGATCCTTTCCTCCAGGGCTGGGAGTGGCCGGGCTGTGAGTCGGACAGAATAGCCCTTTATGCGGACGACGTTCTGTTGTATCTTAGTGATCCGGCACGCTCGGGTCCCCGCGCTCTCCATATCTTGGGCCGCTTTGGCCGCGCGTCTGGCCTTTATCTCAACCCGCAAAAATCAGTTCTTGTGCCTCTACACCCCTCCCGGGAGTGTTTTGACTGGCAGGATGGTATTCCCCTTCGTCGGTTGTCCTTCAAATATCTGGGCATCTGGGTCTCCCTTCTCCCAGAGCTGAGCTGGGCTCTTAACGTGGCCCCCCTAGTCAAGAAGGCCAAGGCTGACCTGATGCGATGGCAGTCGCTCCCGCTCAATCCGCTGGGGAGGGTGGCACTCTACAAAATGATGATTCTCCCCCGGTTTCTTTATGTACTGCAGAACACTCCCGTGTCCTTCCCGCGGCCTTGGTTTCGCGAGCTGGGCGGGCTGGCGACTAGATTTCTCTGGGGTGGCGGGAGGCCGAGGTTGGCCCTGTCGACATGTCGCCTGCCCACCTTCGATGGCCGGCTCGGTATGACCAATCTTTACCTCTACTATTTGGCCACCCGCCTCCTAGTCATTCATGACTGGTTTGGGGGGGGATGGTCCGACCCGGCCTACGGGGTGGAATTAGAGGACCTGGGTTTCTCCTGCATTCTGGACCGCCTGTACGGCGCCCCCATCCCCGCCCCCTGTCCAGACATCACCAAGGCGATCTTCCTGGCCTGGCGAGCGGCGCTTCGCCATACCCAATGGACCGGGAAGCTGTCTCGCGCCACTCCACTCTGGCATGGGACGTGGCTGCGGGACGTTGCGGCCCTGGAGGGTTTTAAATCATGGGACCTGCTCGGCATCTCCCAGCTGGGGGACGTCTGGCGGGGGGACGCATGTGCTCCTACTCGGAGCTGCAGGCGCGCTTCTCTCTCCACTCATCTCAATTTTACAGGTACCTCCAACTGCGGCATGCCATACGTACTTACACACCCCTGGACATTAGGTTGCCGGACCACAGCCCCCCAGAGGCTCAGGTCCTGCTGGGCAACCTGGGGAGGGGGGGCATATCCCGAATACATCGCTCTCTTGTTAATAACACCCCGTGGCCCGGGAAGGCTTGAGGGAACGGTGGGAGGTGTGGGTGGGTCCCCTGGACGAGGTTGACTGGCGGGATGCCCTTAAGATCCCCAGGCTGGTGACGGCCTCCGCCAAGCTGAGGCTTATTCAAATTTACTATCTTCATACTGCCTACCTCACACCGGCTCGTCTACACCGTGCGGGCCTCTCCGCTGACGCGGCCTGTCCCCGTTGTGGTTTTGACCCGGCCGACTTCATCCATATGGTGTGGTCGTGTCCGGAATTAGGGGGTTACTGGAGGGGCATAGAGGCCGATCTCACGGAGGTCTTGGGTTGGGTGGTGCCACACGACCCCAGACACACCCTTCTGGGCATCACCGATGGTCTAGATGGCACACGTGCTGAGAAGCTATTCCTCATGACAGCACTAATGGTGGCGAAAAGAGATATTGCAGCGGCCTGGAAGCATCCACGGCCGCCTAGATTGGCCAAATGGAGTACTGGGGTGGACTGGTGTGCGGCACAGGAGTGGACTCTCTATCAGGCGAGGGGATGCCTTAAGAAATACCGTAGGATCTGGGGGAAATGGTTGGGCAATGTATTATGAGGATGTGGTTCGGGGGAGGGGGGGCAGGGGGGGGCTTTGGGTGGGGGCAGGGAGGTGGTGTGATCTTGTGCTGCATGATTGTAAATTGGTGGCTAGACAGGCTCAATGTTTTCGTTGTTGTGTCACTCAAAATAATAAAAATTTGTTTATCAAAAAAAAGAAGGCAAAACATTGAGGGTTTCACACAGGATTCTACTTGGTGTGAGATCAAGAGCTATACAAGAGAAGTACCCTGTGCTTTGGACAAAACTAAGAATCCTCTCGAAATGGGGGCAGCGGTGACCAAGCAGGTCTAAGGAGCCTTACCCTGTGTCTCTGCTCCTGGCCCGCACCTCACCAGTTTCCAGGGGAAAGCCCTCCCAGGCCAGCATGTAAAGCAAACTACAGACGAGAGATTCAAGACAAAACCAAAGTCCACGGGTCAGCCTCCATGCATGCAGCACATTACTACAGCTGGCACAAACACTTACTGTTCTCCTAGCGGCACCTCCAGGCTGCTCTGGAAGGGAAGACATGAACTGTTGGCTTCTTTCACAAGCAAAAATATATCCAAACAAGACTTAAAGGTTCGAGTTGTTTAGGGAAATGTGAAAGCACATCGATCCCTCAAAATAAGCAGCACCCCAAGATTACACTAGAACACTTAAAAACAAAAAATATAGAATATCTATTAGGAATAGAAAAAGTTAAATATGCACGGCTGATAGGCATGCAGTATGATAACAATCTCATGGACATTGTTTGGGCTCAACAGTAATTATGATACTATAGTCCAAACACCAGTTTCTCATTGATAGAGGGGTGCTCACACAGTCTGTAGTACAGGGTGTTTCTACAGTAATCTGATTAAATTGGAGACATCTGCAGTTCAAGAAATCCTACTGCCATTGCTTCTTTATGGAATACACGACATGCAAAACTACTAGCTCAATTGTGTCAAGGAATATAGTAAACTTTGCTTATTATAGGTTTAAACACAACCTTTGGCTATACAAATGTGCATAGGCCGTAACCTCACAGCAGATCACAAAGGTTCATGTAGTAACAGAGAACCTGGAAAGAGAGGGGCCTGGATTGTCACAGTCTACCACTGAGAAATGTAGCTAAATGTGGCGCATAAGTGGAATGGGTGGGTGGGTGGCAGACGGACGCTGGACTTGACAGAGATGCAGTACCAGAGATTTGGTGTAATGCAAGGTCTGTAGTCCAAGCCTTTTTGAACTGCAGCAAAAGAAAGTTTTGAAGGCTTTTTGAATGAAATAAAAGTACAGTGAATGGGAACGAATAAAGAAGAGTAGGCTATTATAAAGTTTTTGGCTTGACAAAGAAACATTATATGCCTGGATACTTTGACAAGAGGGGATAAAAGCAAGATAAGTAATGTGGTTAGTTGGATATGCAAGAATGATCTTGTGGCAGTCTTTCTTAGAGAATGCACCAGCAATGTACTTGTCAAGCACAGACCCCTCTCTAGGTTTCGCCTCACCAGCGTATGCGCTGTGCTGGTGAAATCTCTTGATCTCTTGTATTAAAAAAAAACCGACATTTAAAAGGGGCTTAGAGCCCGACTAATACCTACCAGAACTTATCTGTAGTTACCAACGTCGCTCTAATTTACGTGCTTCTGATTAGCCAGCACATTGTTTGCTTTCACATCTTGCTCTGCTTTGCTGTCCATGCCATGGAGTTTGGACCAAGTACAGCTTCCAATCGCTGGCCAGTGTCCTTCCACTGGCTACTCACTTTGAAGGTACTTTTTTAAAATTTAATTTCCGAACGAGCACTCTATATAAGTGCATCTGTAGGGCGTCTTCTCCCATGCTCTTTACCAACACAATATGCTTTCGATATGCACACCCTCTCTCATAAAATCATTATCACAACAAAGTGAACCCTTTCAAACTTGCGGAACCAAGACAAACCTGACAAACGAGGAAACAAATTACTCATTTAAAGAAGTCTTGGAAAAGTGTGGGCACGTGCAAACTTTGTGGTTCTTGAGCAATAATTTTTTTTAAACAGAGAAGGCTCAAGGCAGATCTTCAACTCCCACTTGTTTCCTCTCTCCTGCATCGTGACGCTCGTTTTTCCTGATCTTCCTCTGGTGATTGCAGCCTGGACTGCTGTTTAGATGGCTTTGTGCCAAACGGAGCATGTTAGAACGTCGCTGCGTTTAATAATGACTCTTAAAAGAACGATTTTGAAAGAAAGTCTGTTGGACTTTAAAGAACAAGTTACTTACCTTCAGTAACGTATTATCTGGTAGACACAAGATCTAGCTTCAGATTTCTTACCTTTGAATTTCTCAAGCGTCAGAGTGGAGCCAGGAGATTTTTTCCTCGCGCTGAACCCCTGTGCGCCAGTATGTGGCACCGGCCGGCTCCTGAAGCAACATCTGCGTCACTTATATAGGCGCCACCTCGGCATGCTGACGTCAGTTCCTTTTCACAATTTTCGACACCAGAAACGCAGAACCATGAAGCACACAGAAAGTGGTGTGTTTAATCTAGGAACCTGAACGGGATCAGCCCTTACCCTAGAAGCTTGTCCGCACAGTGGGGAGGAGGGGTGGGTCTGTAAGGAATCTGCGACTAGATCTTGGACTCGACGTGCCAACGCAGTGGTAGCAGCTTTAGTCCTGGTGGAATGAGCCCTTAAGCCCTCAGGGGGCTTCTTCTTGGCCAGAGCATAGGGATTTTTTTTTTATACAGAGAATGACCCACACAAAATGGTTTGTTTCTTTACCGCCCAACCCATATTCACTCCAACATATTCCACGAAGAGTTGGTCGTCCATCCGGAACGCTCTTGTGAGGTCAAGGTAGAACAACGTTCGTTTTGGGTTCAGACAGTGAAGTCGCTCCTCTTATTTTGAGGGATGTAGAGGATCGTAGAAATTGGGCAAGGTGACAATTTGCCCACATGAAAGGTGTTACCACTTTCGGCAGGAAAGAGACCCTAGTGCGAATCACCAACATGTATGGAAATACTGACAGGAATAAAGGCTTGGATGATATAGTCCGTAGCTTGCTCACCCTCTGGGCAGATCTTATTGCCAATAGAAAGGCTGCCTTGATGGTGAGCAGACAGAGGGGACAATTATGAAAAGGCTCAAAGGGAGCACACATCAGAAATGTGAAAAACAAATTAAGGTCCCACTGTGGCATAATAAAAGGGAAGATGGGAACATATGTACATGACCTTCAAGGAACCTATTCACAATAGGGGACTTAAATAAAGAGGATTGGTCAGACAGCCGCAAAAAGGCAGACAGAGCAGAAAGCTAATCCTTGAGAGTACTCAGAGCAGAGCCCTGCTGGGTAAGAGCAAGGATAAAAAAGAAGGATATCCGATAGAGAAGCAGAAAAGGGGGGAGGAGGGTCAATAGACTTTTCCGTACAATAGAATACAAATTTGTTCGACCAGCAGGCATAAACAGTCTTGGTTGAGGGATGCATGGCTGCCAAATTAACATTACAGACTTCGGGAGGAAGGTCGAAAGCTATCAACCTTTGTTGCTCAATCGCCATGCAAGAAGGCGTAGAGTTGACAGGTTCAGGTGGAGGATCCTCCCTTGCTGCTGCTGCAACAGAAGATCCTCCCAAAGAGGCAGCCTGATCAGAGGATTGAAGCTCATTCAGAGAAGCTCAGGATACCAGACTCTCCGTGCCCAGTCCAGAGCCACAAGGATGGCTTGGGTCCTGTAGTTCTTGATCTTCTTGAGAACTCTGGGCAGACAGAAGTGGTATGGGCAGAAAAGCATACAGGAGGTCTGAGCTCCACTCGAGACGAAAAACGTCTCCGAGCGAGAGCCGCCTTGGAAACTCCAACACACAAAACTGCAGACACTGCATTCTCAGCAGAGTACAGATATAACCAAGGAGCTTCCCACTGCTGAAAGAGACCTTGCGCCACCTCCAGTTGGAGACGCCATTTGTGACCCGCTAGGCATCGATGGCCGAGTTTGTCCACTCTGGCGTTCAGGGAACCTGCCAGGTGTTGAACCACCAGGGTTATGCCCTGCAGTTCCAGCCATTTCCAGAGGCGCAGGGCCTCTTGGTAAAGGGTCCACGCCCCCCCCCCCCATCTTGTTTGTTGCAATACCACATGGCGGTGGTATTTTCTGTGAACACTTGGACCAGTATTCCCTTGATGAAGGGTAGAAAGGATTTTAATGCCGGTCTGATCGCTCGGAGCTCCAGCATATTCGCGTGGAGTCCGGATTCTGCTGGAGACCAGTCTTTTGATCTCCACCTCTCCCAGATAGCTGCCTCATCCCAGGAGTGACACATCTGTCATTACTGTGGTCTAGTTGGGGAAGGGAGAGAGTTCTGCATTGGACCCAATCGCGGTTCGTGAGCCACAGCAGCAAGTTCTTTGTAGTTCCCTCCAAGATCTGGACCATGTTGGAGAGATTCCCCTAAAGCTGTGCCCACTGTAACTTCAGATCGCACTGCAGAGCCCACATATGCCACCTGGCATGCGTTACTAGTAGTCTACTGGGCCTCATGGCCTCCTGCATCTTCATTCATTGTCACCGAAATCCAGGATAGAGGCTGAAACATCAGTATCATAGCCTGAATATCCTGGACACGCTGCTCAGGAGGGTAAGCCCGAACCTGCAGTGTCCAGAACAGCTCGGATGAAAGGGAGCTTCTGAGAGGAAGTCTGGTGTGACTTTAGCACGTTAATAGTGCACCCCAGCAAGTCTAGAGGTGGGAGACAACAGCCTGGGGCGATCCCACCTTCAGCAACGAGTCGTCAAGATAGGGGAACACTGGCACCCCTGATCTCAGCAGATGAGCTGCGACCACCGCCATCACCTTGGGGCGCTGGTCAGGCCAAAGGGGAGCACGATCAACTAAAAATGCTCGTGGCAGACCATAAACCACAGGTAACGCCGAAGGGCAGGCAGGACGGGAATATGAAAATTGGAGTCCTGCAAGTCCAACGCTACCATCCAGTCTCCTGGGTCAAGTGTAGACTATACCGGAGCCTACATGAGCATCCTGAACTTCTCCTTTTTGAGAAAGAGTTTGAAGGTTCTCAGATCAAAGATAGAGCGAATCCCTTTGTTCTTTTTAGGAGGCAGAAAGTAGAAGGAATAGCAACCACTGCTTACTTTTGACACCGGAACCCTATCTATAGCTCCCTTGGGCAAGAGAGCAGTGACTTCCTCGTGGAGCAAGGATAATTGATCCTCCGTCTTCTGATCGTGAGATGGAGCCCAAGGGGAAGGGGAGTAGCACCTTCAAATAATCTGTAAAACCCATCTGCCCGAAGTTATGAACTGGCAGTGGTGGAGATGATGGCTTATTCTGCCACCAACTGGATACCAATGATCTTGGAGGGCAAGATTAGGAGGGCCTATAGAGGCTGCAGCTGCTGGGGGAGTGGCGGTGGATAGACGACCTCTGTCCACCCGACCCCTGTGGGTCTGTATGAACCACGACCTTGCCCTCACACAGCCTGGGAAGGCGGTGCAGCCATGAAAGGGGCGATAGGTAGACAGGGGGCAACAGAGAGGCCTAAGGCCTTGGCCAGGGCCAGTCCTTAAAGCATTCCAGTGCAGAATCTTTCTTGTCTCCGAAGAGACTATTGCCATCAAAGGGCATGTCCACGAGGAAAGCCTGGGCATTCCCTGAAAAGCCAGATGTTCTCAGCCCGGTGTGGCATTGAAGTGCCACTATCGTCAAAACCGTTCTGCCCAGCGAATCGGTCATATCCAAATTTTGCTGAACCTCCCATCTTTTACTGCTTGGGAGAGTACGACCCCGGCCTCTTCCGGGACCTTGGCAGCAGCTGTGCTATTGTATCTCGCTGAGTGTGGGAGTAGCGGCCCAATAAGCATGCACGGTTTACCAACCGCAAAGCAAGGCTGGTGGAAGAAAACCTTTTGTTCCCCAAGCTATCCAGCCTCTTGGATTCCCTGTCAGGAGGTGCAGCAGGGAACACGCCATGGGACGTAGAGGCTTACACTACCAAGCTCTTAGAGGTGGGGTATGGAGTAAGGAAACGCAGGTTCCCAGGTGTGGGGCGGTGGCAGTGGGCAATTTTCCTGTTTACAGGAGCCCATGTACTGGTCTTGGACCAGATTCCCAGAAGGGCATCGGTCAGTGCTTCATTAAAAGGAAGCAAGGGTTCTGAAGAAGTAGCTCCCAGCTGCAGGACTTCTGTCAAAATGTTAGTCTTGACTGCTACCGAGGGCAACTCGAGATCAAGGACCTCAGCTGCCCTCTTCACCACCGTGGTATAAGACGCTCCTTCCTCTGTAGCCATGGTAGGAGGATAAAGCATAGCAGTGCCTGGAGATGTGTCTAAACCACTGGCATCCAGGAGTTCCTCACACCAGCCAATTTCCTGGCCTTCCAATTGGTATTCTAAAGGGTCCAGTGACCGATCCCATTAATTCCTCAAGCCTAGCGCTTCAGAATAGGGCTCAAAGCAAAACCAAAGTGGATGATGGACGGAGTGTTGAACATTGCAAGCACTCACCCCCAGTCAACTGATCTGGGTTTAATCCATCATCATTCTTTAGCTCACTCCGCCACCCCATTTCAGACATGGCCATATGCAAATCAGTCTAACCCTGTGCCTCATGGGAACAGTCCAGCCTGAACTACCAAGCTATGTCTTCCCTGGATTGGAAACAAGCATCCTGGGACCGGTTTCTGGCTAATCAGCCGTCATCAGCCATGCTAGCTTGAATCCAGTGGCAAAGTGAGCAAGGGACCCACGTCTGGGCATACCCTACCAACTTAGGGCGAACAAAGCAAAACCAAAGGGGATGATGGACGAAATGTTGAACATTGCAAGCACTCACCCTCAGTCAACTGATCTGGGTTTAATCCATCATGATTCTTTAGCTCACTCCGCCACCACAGTTCAGACCTGGCCATATGGAAATCCGTCTCACCCTGTCCCAGAAACCGGTCCCAGGATGCTTGTTTCCGGTCCAGGGAAGACATGGCTTGGCAGTTCGGGCTGGACTGTTTCCATGAGGCACAGGGTCAGACTGATTTGCATGGGTCCTGTCGATGCCAAAATCTGTGTCGATCTACACTGTTTCGGCTCCATGTCGGATTTGTAAATGTATATGGGGCTGGCACTGTCTGGAGAATCGGTGCCAAGGTCTGGGGAGGTCGCCATGGCATGACCGGCACTGGCACGGATCAGTTATCGGATCAAAGGGGGCCTGTCGGAGTTGAGGCAAGAGCCATCAGCCTTGAACCCGTGGGGGGGGGTGCCCTCTGACCCCGAAGGCGCATCTGAGGGGTCAGTCTGCTCAGATACACAGAGCGCATGTCCTAATAAAATCCTTTACTTTGAGCAGGGGTCGCTCTGGCTCCCGAAGAGGATGGGAGGCCCGGCATCAGCCCTGGCAACGATTCCGAGGAACTTTGCCTCTAATGAGATTGCTCCTTCGTTGCTTCAGCAGAGGAACAAGGAGTGTCCTGATGGCCTAAAGTGGGAGAAAGAAGACTTGGGGCTCCTGGGAGTCACGCGGAATCGCCTGCCAGGCCGCTAGCAGCTTCAGAAACCACTACCTCAAAGCCTTCAAAGCCATGGCCCGGCAAAGTCGTGCTCAAAACACCACCGGCACACTAGATGTGGGTCCGTAATCGACAGATGCCACACGGTTTAAAATTGGTCTTCCTCGAACATTACCTCGACACACCAGGAAGCATATTTCCTCAAAAAAGAAGGACAATGTCAAAAACAATATATCAAAAAGTGACAGAGAGGTAGCTCATTTGGCGGATCAGCACTAACTGTCGCAGAAGGAAAAGAACTTACATCACGCGCCAAGGTGGTGTCTCTATTGGTGATGCGGGCGGCACTTTCGGCGTGGATTATGCCACGTAGTACCAACCAATGCCACCTGCCGGCACACAGGGGTACTGTTCGGAAAAAAGACTTCGGGATCTAGTCTGACCCTTGGGAAATTCAGAGGTAAGGGATCTGCAGCTAGTTGTCTTTATCAGATTTCACTATTATTGATGTGGTTGGGGAGAGGCTATTTCTGACACAGAATTATTTTTATTAAATGAGTTTTATGTTGTGAATTATATCTATTTTTTATGAGGTTTAATTTATACCAGCTTATGGTGTATTAAGTTTTTCGGAAAGGGTTATTTAATTTAAGTTTAATTCGCCTTTCAGTAGGATGGACGTTTACCCTGTTCGTCCTCAAGTACTTTGCGCTTCATTTGCGTTCAGGCGCGGCGCAAGCGATACATAAACATTGTAACAGAGACTGGCTTTTTGCATTTTCCATTAAGGAAGACAGCTTTAAGGACTATCACTTTTAAACAAGCATTAGAAAATCCAACTGGTTTGGCATATGCAAAATCTAACAGTTTTGACAATGTTTTTTAGACATGTTACCCAGCAGCGCAAGCTTCTGTGCAGCATGATTTTTTTAAATAGCATGTTTTTTTAAATAGCAACCATATTGTCAGAAGTACTAGATTGCCTTAGAAAAGGTGTACCATTTCAGCTGGCTCATTTTTCTTTAGATGATCTAATATTATTCACACTTAGATCTGATAATCTTCTAGTCCACTGAAGGGAGCCATGGCCATGAATGTGTGCAATTCATAAATAGTTACACAAGCCATCAATACAAGCATTTGCAATGCAATAGTCTCGCATTGACGCGAGTTTGAGCTATTGACATTGCAAATAACAATGCCTTTTATTTTTGTTTTCTTTTTAAAAACATAAATAAAAGACATTGTTATTTACAATGCCAATAGCTTAAACTCGCGTAACTGCGAAACCTATTTCATTGCAAATGCTTGTTGTCCTGTGTATCTGCCTCCCTCAGCACTATGCTTACCACTGCTCAATGGCTTAACTAAAAAAATGCTTCATGTAACGATTCACACCGCACTGTTTAATATGAACACTGTAAATGAAATTTGCTACTATTAAGCAATGGAATGATATTCAGGTCGCATAACCCCAGAGTACAGAACAGCAGCAGGAGGCGCGCACGCACCTACATACAGTGCTGCAAATGTTTCCACATCTGCACGAGAAGCCGTTACTTCCACTCTCCACCCCATCTCTCTTCTAGGCGCCCCCATTGTCAAATGCTAGTGTCAGCAAAGAGCTCCACTCAGTGAACTACTACCACATGTCAACAGCCTCTTTAGATGTGTAATACCCCCCACACACACATGCATCTATGGCTGCAGGCGGGGTTGGGTTCCCCCAGCACTTCACCTGTGCAATGACTGGACACAAACCATGGAGAAGAAAAACACCACCCAGAGTCCATTGCACCCCACGATGGGCACTCCAGGCCGGGGACGGATGGTAGTAGAGCGCTGTGGGGCCGGGGCCAGGTCAGGCCTCACGCCCTTATTATCCGAAATCTCAGAACGTGCATCCACCTTTGTACACCCAGAGACTGTCCCATTCCCGCCTCTTCTACGCTCTTCACCCCCTTCAGTTCAAGCCACATATGAGCTGGAGAGAGTCTGTGACATTCTGGGGGTAGGAAGAGGCCATGGTTCCGTGCTCACGGACCCCATAGGACTAACCACTGCCAATGCACCGAATGATGCTTCATTACAGGGAACAAGTTAAGTTCTGTCCCGTCATCCCTCTGCGCCCCTTGTTCTATACTATTCTTGTAGGGTTCGTGACACGGTTTCTGTTGTTGCTTGATTGGCGCTAGATGGATAGAGGCCAGTTGATCCTGGGCAGAAACTCACAAACCCCACAGGCCCAGCAAGGCCCCACATAGGCACTGAATGAATGTGTAACAGCAGGTTCAAGCAGTGGAACCAGGTGGCAAGTATCATCACAGTTAGTGATGTGTGGCCTTATGAACCACCCTCACACCACACAGGGTACACAGATACCATTCGGCCCAAGATTTAACAACACTCTTCACCGGGTAGTGTAGTGCGGCCTTATGTAAAACCCTCACACAACACAAGCACTCGGATGCCAGTCGGCCCACGATCTGACACCCATCACCGGGTAGTTAGATGTGGCCATACCAACAACCCTCAAACCACACTCTAGACAGCCCAAGATTTGACACTTCACCAGGTAGTGTGGTGTTGCCTTATGTTCAACCCTCACACCACACACGGCACTCAGGTGCTAGACGGCCCAAGGTCTGACACTCTTCACCCGGTTGTGCTGCGGCCTTATGTACAACCCTCACACCTGAATGTGGCCGGCCCAAGATCTGACACTTGTGAAAGCACCGGCAAAGGCACCGAGATCCCGCTGAGTGCGAAGAGCCGTGGATAAAATAATGTATTAGACATACTATTATTTACTACACAGGACAGGGACATTTGGAGAATTCCTGGAACAGTCCATCTAGTGACGGTGTCAGCCCACTTTGCATTTACAGTAATAAAAAAAACATTGTCTCCAGCCAGAGATTGTGGTTTATGCCTCGAGACACTTTGTCTGTTTGTGGTGCTGTACTACAGACAAACACAAACAACGCACAAGGAGCTGGAACAGAAGGCGTTGTGGAGGCCGGCAGGACTGTGCAGTCTGCTCCGGGTACCCCGCACACACAGATGACCACTGCAAATACTGCACACACAAACATACACACACACTACCTCCCGGTACACGCTCATGCACTGCACACCCTACACCTCCTGCAAACGCCACATATTAAACGGATGGGGCAGTAAATTAATAGAAGGGTATTAGTACAGGCCATTTAAACTGCCCCATTCCCTCTCACTCATCTGCGTGCTCTGAACCGGTGTTCATCCTGGTGGCGATTCCTGCTGCCCGGATGCAGTTTCTGTCTACAGGCGACGTGTGGAATATGGGACATTTGTATGTGTGTGTCAGCCGGGTCAAGCAGGGAGCATCATCTGGTAAAAAACCAACACCGTCCTAAACAAATAGCGACGACAGGCTAGGTTAAATTCGGGGTTACCCAAAACCTACTAACTAATGGTTGAAAAAGTCACGCGTCACCATGGATTCAGTAGGAACCATAGGGAGTGGAACCTGACAGTGCAGACAGGGCTAACAAGGGATGCCGATGCCAGGAGAAATCTAGGCGCCCGTTGACACGAAAACACCAGAGACAGCCTTCGTCAGCGAATCATGTTTTGGAATCAGAAATGACGATGTTTATTTGTGACAAAAATGGTTATTTGCGTGACAGGAGAATTGAGTGCGAAGTCCTGACTATTGAGTTCAAAGGTTTAAAATACTTTCCTCCCCCAAGAAACACGCGCCCACCAACACATTTAATAAGTCTGTTAAAGGGGCACATTGTTAATTCACGTGTACGAATGCAAATGTTTGAATAACTATGCCTTAATTCATATTTACAAATTACAACTTTTAAAGGACTTTGCCACCCTGGCAGTGACATGCAGTGTGCTCGAGTCCTTCTTCCTTCATTCTTTTTCATGTGTCACAAAACCGTTGGAGCATTTAAATGAAGAATGTGGGCGATCGGAGGGAGTGGACCAAGAGCAGAGGCCAAGCTGTGGCCTCTCAACAAGCGCCAAACTGTACCTCCGAGCAGAGGCCGAGCTGTGGCCTCTCAACGAGTGCCGAACTGTACCTCCGAGCCTCATACCAGGCACCAAGCTGCACCCTCAAGGAGAAGGAGCGCCGAACTGCATCCCAAAGACAGGGGCCGAACTGTGGCCTTTCAGCCCCGGTACCTCTGAGCTGAGTGTGAGCATAACTCACTGTCGAACTGTCCACTCTCCACTCTGTGCCGGAACATCCTTATTGACGAAGAATGTTGGAATTGTCTATATTTTTTTTATTCAAAAAATGTCTTTATGGGGCCATGAGTTTCTAATTAGAAACACATGGCCCCATAAAGATAAGAAAGTGCTTTGCGACAGCAGCAAAGCAGGCGACCCAGTCTGGATTGGAGGCGAAAGGGCGTCAACAAAAACCTTCATTTCCAATAGCAGGCCACCGTTTAGCATAAACGGTGACGCAAGCCAATGGAAATGAGGGGTGGGGCTTTGAGCCCCTTTCTGAAAACCCCCCATCCACAAAATCTCTCGCCGAGCGTGCAGCGCTTTGCGCTGCAACGCTAGGTGAGACCTAAAAAACTATTAACCACATGAAGCAGTTGAGCCATGGAGGGATACAACGGAGCATTAGAGGAATTAGAATGGGTAAGCTACCCAAAACATGTTATCGCTAGTAGGAAAATCAAAAAACACCTACATCTTCTATTCATAATCTGAAAGAAGTAGTTTTAACTTTTGGCGTATTAGAGCTCTATTTAAGGAGTCTTGTTATACAACATGGGGTAAAACATCTGAAGGAATTACCGTACAGGTAGAGAGGAGTTCTAGGCCTAGCCACCTAACTGCCTGGCTGACAAAATCAAACAATGAGGTGGACAGAGTACAAATCTATTTTTATACCTACTAATAACTCAGAAGTCACCAAAGTAGGACGTGGTCATTCCCCTGCAGATATATATGTACCTCACATGCTATTTTCTGGCACTTTACAACACAGACCTTTATCACGCAAGTAATAGATTTTAATTGCATTAAATAAGGGTATTATGGGGAAGGAATGATTTTAAAGGTTAAGAGATGGGAAAGGGTATGGGAGAGTAAGGGAGTTTTAGGTATGGGTAAGGGTAAAGGTAGTGGGGGGTTTAAGGGATTACTAGACTTCAGGGATAGGCAAGGTTATAGGGCAATAAGACATTATTAGGGATTCAGGGAAGGATGTTGTTATAGGTTAAGGGTATGGCTATTTGATCCAATGATAGGAGTAAGCTAATATTACCAGATGCATTGTTAAATGCAACTACTGACAAGAGCAATGATCTAGGTGATCATGGTTAGGAACATTCACTTTTTAAATGTTGGTGACATATGACTTCCACTTTTAAAAATTGACTATTGTGCAAGTGTTGTCTTGAAGCCACCAGCACTGCTTCAGCTGGCTGGTTTCTTGAATACCCGATGAAATCTACTGGACCAAAATTCTGATAAAGTTAGCCTGCAGATCAAGTTGTACATTGATGAGAATGAAATGTCTAAACCCACCTAGAGGATCTATGCTACTCTATGAGGACCACTGAACCCAATTAAGGATTAGTTAGTTTAAAAACAACATCACACACACACAAGGGCAATTCAGTCTGCTGGGCTTATTTAGATATCCATTTTTAGGTCTCGCCTTGCTATCGCGTAAGCGATCGCAAAGCGAGACTATTGTAAAAGGGCATTTCAAAGTGCTCCCAAAAAGCGGATTGCTTTGCTAGCACGCGCACAATCACGCGCTTGGTGCCGCCATGCACTCTGCTTTTTGGGAGCACTTCAAAGGGTTCGCACCCTGCCTGGAATGCGCTCCCCCGCCCCCAAGTGCGCGCGCACCACGCTCCGCCGGGCTTGTCTTTTTTTTCATTTTTTTTTTTAAACTTTAAGCGCGAGACGCGCCTGCGGCCAATTCTTGTTTTTATTTAGGTCAATGAGGTGAACGCTTAAAGAAAAATATGATTTAGTAAAAGAATGCTATACATTTTATGCGTTATGTAAAGCAAGAGGGGGAGGGGCACCCCCATTCCCCTCACTCGTGCAAGTGTACTTGTTTCCAGCACGCAATCAGTGAAGCTCGGGTCCGACCTCAACAAAGACAACGTTCTTCGCTGTTTGTTTACTAGTTGCGTGCAGGACTAACGCATGTCGAAGAGCACGACAATTGTAAGTCAGTTTTTCTCGGGCGCATGGCGTTCTGTTTCATTTCAGCGCGGGTTTTTATTGCAATGTTATGATTTGTCACTTGATCTCAGCCATAAGATTTAGAGGGGGTGAAAGAGCAGAAACCAGGCCTCCTCCTGCGCCGTTTTAATCGGATTTTCACACAGCTCAGCTTTCAACAATAGGAGCAGGCTTGTCAGGCTGATGCCCGGATTCCCGGGGGGCTGAATGGCCTCTGGATTTAGTTTATTTTACCCAACGCTCGCTAAAGGCACTTCGTGCATAATGGCGAGGATGAAAGGAGGACTCCAGGGCCCGTGGTCTTATTATCATCCACTAAATCTTTGTTGCCTGTCTCCTGTTTACAAACACTCCATGTTGCCTTGACACGAGTGTTCCCTTGACTTCCAAGACGTCTATTGTGCATGAAATGTTGCAGAAAAGCAGAAATTACCATTTAAAAAACCCTGATGTCACTGTGGGGGTAAAGCATTAAGGGGGAGGGGGGCACGTACTGGGTAAAACCGCCCCTCTTATACATTCACTGGCTCGAATTCAGCCTAATGTTCCGCAGCTTATTGCAGCCAAAAGGCCAACCCCACCTTTGGGCAGCTCTGGGAACGCACCATTGATGAGTCTGTGCGGTGGGGCGGCCCCACGGCACCTCAGCAGAATGCGGCTGTCTACATTGGAGCATCATTAGCACACCAGGCCTTACTCAGGCCGGCGTTAGTACATTTACTGTGCCATCCGGCAATCAGTTAATTTTGTGAGAATAGTCAAAGCTGTAGTTGAGTGTTTTGCTTTGCTATGATTGATGCTAATATGTATTATTCTGAAAGCACTGTACTGGTTTCCAGTCTTTTCAAATATCTTTTAAAAAGCACTGCATTAAGCATTTGCAACGCAATAGGTCTCGCATTTACGCGGGTTTAAGCTATTGGCATTGTATATGACAATGCCTTTTATTTATGTTTTGAAAACCAAAACATAAATAAAGGGCATTGTCATGTACAATGCCAATAGCTCAAACTGCATAAATGCGAGACCTATTGGATTGCAAATGCTTGTTATATTTTATAATTATTGGTAACATGTTTCTTCCAAAACACAGTATAGTCATCAATTTTTTTTATTACTGCATTTTCCTACTGATCAAATATCACAGGCAATAGTAATTTCAACTTGTGATGTTGTGTATACAGCATTAGGTTTATAATCCTTTATTTTAATGCTCTAAAATGTTGTGAGCCCAGTTTCAAATCTCCAAGTTTGATATTTTTTTTAAAGGGTTAATTCAAATATAACGAAACCACTAACAAGATCTGGATGCCGGTATGCAGCTTTCCTTTGTGACAAGTACACCAAAGTATTCCCAGGCCTGGCTAGCACTACTTCAGGAACATAGTTGACAGGCCCTCTCCCATGCAGCATAACCTCAAAAACCCAAAGGGCGTTCTTCGATGTTTAATGTGTGGCGAGGATGGGTGTTAAAGAAAGCTAGGTCTTTTGACAAGCTCAAACACAACATACTTACCTCCGAACAGGTCCAAATCCCTCAAGCCCTCTGCAATGAATTTTTCTGACACCCACCGCTAGAGAGAAAAAGACAAGAGTTATTTTCTGCATGCATATTTCACAGGGCAGCAAAGGCATTAACAGGATTTTTCAAAAGACATGCAAGTACAGATTATGGTTGGGTAATAAACAGCTTAGCTCACTTGCTGAATATCATAACTACTGCCACAAAATGTAAAATCAGAAACATATACTATTTCAATATGGAACTTTTTTTGTTAAAGCACACTATACATTCATACTAATGTTTAAGCCCTTTTTAATGGTGACAATTCACTGCTATAGATACAGCAGGAAGCCAAATGGGGTGGGAGTCTGGGTGCTTATGCACATCTCACTGTCGTTCTTTGAGATAATGTTGACATTTTTGAATAACCATACAATGTTTCACTAGTCTAGGTACAAAACTCAAGAGTTATTGGGACAGCCTGAAGCCTTGTGTGGTCAGTGAAATGACCTTTGCCAGCCTGGCATAAGACAGCCGCGGTCCCTGCAGGTAAGATCGGTATGGCGGTGGGGCCAGGTGGGGGGACATTTCCACAGGCGAGGAAGAGGGAAAATTAAATAAATAATAAATGTTTCCTCGTCATCGTCTGTCGAAATCCCCCCCACCGGGCCCCACTCGCTCTCACCAGCACGGACCGCGGCTGGCATAAGGCCTACAAATAAAAACGTACTTTCTCCCTTTGAAGCTCGCACAAGAAGGGCCTGTCTAGGTTGGGCCCCTGCTTGGGTCTGTTAGTTACCCAAAAGCAAAGGTGCTGATTTCGTTAGGCTGTGGGTCATTAGGATTTTCTTATGTGGTTGTGTAGTTTATGGTCTGGCTTGACGAAGTAGCTGTCGCCAGACAATTTTGTGAGCATCACTAGAGAATGGCTTTGGCAGCTCATACTTGTTAGGAGCCAGGATTACATGTTTTGATCTGGCCTAAATTGTGTGCTTTCACAAAAAAAAGTGCGTGTCCTCCACACAGCTGTGATCATTTTATCGGCTTTATCCAGCTGTCTAAATTTTAACTTTGAGGGGCACACACACAAAATTGTAATGTTATTGAAGTGTCTGGGATAATTGATAATTTATGTTGTTATTCTCCGGTAGTTGCACAGATAGGAGGATGGCAGTCATTAACCTATATGGATATTTAGGTCTGGCTTGACAGTGCAACAGTCACCTTACCTTTTAACCTACACCAATATTATTCTACAGTTCTTTGTTCCACACAAATACATTTTTACTTGTAATGCTTCATATTACCATACACCATTGCTTCAAAGCCAAATCTATTTGCATGGTCAATGCTGGTTTACTACTTTTAATAAAACAAGTATTTAAAATAAACAAATCAAAAGTGAACAAAATAGCTGCAACATCGTGCTAAGCATATATTTTTAAAGTCAATTAAAGTAATAGCTGAATGGTTTTAGATAAGGAACATACATAGTATGATAAAAACAAGCAGCAGTAGGAAGAAAGAAACTGCTAGTGTCAAACACGCTCCAATACAGGATACATAAGGACCAGTAGGAGCTATAGAAATAATGACTAATTAAGTGAAGGGAGAACAGAGTATAAGAAATGCTATAAAAGGTGTGCATGGAGTCCCAAGACAAACAGTGGCTGAGACAGATTAGATGGGGGGGGGGGGGGTGAAGTGAAGTATAATAAATCATATACACTTACAAGAAAAGACATGGAATCCAGGTTTGGTAGCACTATGCCAGCAATTCCATCCAACATCACACTGAAAACAAGAAGCAACATTTATCATGCTGCATAAGCAAAATTAGAGTACACATAATCAAGTCAACACTTAAGGAGTTAAAATGTTGTTTTGTTTGCACATGCAGCTGGGGGCAACAAAATCCTCAATTAAAAAAATAAATAAACTGGACTATCTTTGTATTTGTACATGAGTAAAAACATTCATGAACTTAAAGATAGATATATATCTATTTGAGTCTCATTAGAGAAGATAAAAGCTGGATAGTCAACAAGGCTAGCACAGTGCCATTTAAAATGCATGGACTACCACAAACAAATTAGAAGTTCAAATTTCTCTATAACTTGTTACATTAAAGCAATCTTGCCTTACCAAAGGCCAGACAGGTAATTTAAGAGAGGAGTTTCAAATCCAGATCAGTAAAAACAACCTGACTGCACTTACCCTTCAACTAGGTTAAAACAGTGTTGTGGCAAATGTGCAAACCAAGTTTATTAATCAAAGGTTTTACCTAAGTGTTGTGTTTGGAACAAGCAAGTACATACAAAATGTATTAACAATTTATTTTAAGAACTGTATTG
Organism: Triturus cristatus; assembly: GCF_964204655.1. Classification (NCBI taxonomy): domain Eukaryota; kingdom Metazoa; phylum Chordata; class Amphibia; order Caudata; family Salamandridae; genus Triturus; species Triturus cristatus. Next base: position 1,271,843,280 of record NC_140579.1, read on the forward strand.
CTAGTATCCTTTTTTTACCATTCCCAATGTCCACCCTGCTCTATAAAATCACCCAGCTCGAGTAGCAAGGACCTTAATCTGATTAATGTAATATTCACTTGTGATTTTGGCATGAAATTCTGCCTTTGTTTTAGATTGCAGGAGTTCAGGACAAGCAATGCATGGTTTCCCTGTGAATGCTAAAAAAAAGAATCATTCTCAAATCATTTCAATATTAGCCTGTATACAATTATATATTGCAGACATATATATATTATATATATATATATATATATATATATATATATATATATATATATATATATATATATATATATATATATTCACTGAAAAAACCATAGGTTTCATGCACGTTATAGTTAGGAATTGGCATTTAAAAAACCTTTGAAATTCACTGAAAAAACCAAAGGTTTCAGGGGCGTTATAGTTAGGAATTGGCATTTAAAAAACCTTAGAAATTCACTGAAAAAAACATAGGTTTCAGGGGTGTTATAGTTAGCTGGACATTTCCCTCGTACAAAACCCTAGAAATTCCCCTGTTATAGTTAGTTCAGCTAACTATAACTCGCGCCCCCGCAATGCACTGCTGATGACGTCACATATTACATCACTCATGACATGGTCAGTGACATCACTGATGACATCATTAATGACATCTCAAATGACATCACTGATGACATCACTGATGACGTCATCCATGTGATAAATTACTGCATCTTCTCACACCCTAATTTAACCGTTGATACACCAACTCAAAATTTCAGACGTCCATTCTCAAAACCATAGATACTCCAATACCAATAACTACATACCCACTCATTAACTCTTAGGTCTACATACACCTCCACTCACTCACCTGTACAGTCACTCATACTTACAGTCACTCCGTACAAGACTATCATATGCATTTATACACCTACATAGACACTCACATACCACCAATCATCCATAGAGGTACTCTCACACCTAGTCAGTCAGTCATGCAAATAATTAATCACACTCCCATTTACTCACCTATGCAGTTATAAACACTCAAGTTCACTTACTCATAAAAATAGTACCACATTCTTACACTCTTATACAATCATTGATACAAGCACACACTCATCCAAACAGCCACTCTCACAATCACACACTCTCACATATACCCACTTACTCTTACACGCATATATACTGCCTTTCACATATGTAGTTAGTCACACATGTACCACTGAGATATACATTCAATCCCTAACACACCCATACATACACTCACTCAACCATACAGTTCATCACAGATGCACTCTAAAAACCATGCACCCATAGAATCACCCACTTACACATCTATGCACAGAGTCACACACACCCTACCCACACAAACACTCAGGCACCCATACAGATAGTCAGACAACCAATCAATAACCCATATAGACACTCATATAGCTATTCACAAAACCATGCAGCCACTTATACACCAACAGACAGACACATACAGACATTCACACAGTTTAGTCACTAGTCTGCAGTAAGATACATTTAATGACTCACTTATAGAGTCAGTTACGCACCTAGAAAATCCTCCATTCAAACACTTGTACACCCACTCATTCTTCCACAGGCCTTTCACTATAAATATATAAAACATATTTAAACTTTACAGAAATACACAGTCACTGGATGACGTCATCAGTGATGTCAATGTCATCAGTTATGTCATTTGAGATGTCATCAGTGATGTCATCAGTGATATCACTAACCATGTCATGAGTGATGTAATATGTGACGTCATCAGCAGTGCATTGTGGGGGCGCGAGTTATAGTTAGCTGAACTAACTATAACAGGGGAATTTCTAGGGTTTTGTAGGAGGGAAATGTCCAGCTAACTATAACACCCCTGAAACCTATGGTTTTTTCAGTGAATTTCTAAGGTTTTTTAAATGCCAATTCCTAACTATAACGCCCCTGAAACCTTTGTTTTTTTCAGTGAATTTCTAAGGTTTTTTAAAAGCCAATTCCTAACTATAACGTGCATGAAACCTATGGTTTTTTCAGTGAATTTCAAAGGTTTTTTAAATGCTAATTCCTATCTTTAACTTATCTCTGAAGATATCATGTTTAATGATTTTGATAGGATTTCTATATTTTTCAAATTCAGTGTCTCAATTTTATTAATTACGTTTAAAAAAAAATACTTTTTATCACCATTTTTTAAACTTATTTTTTCAATTAATTCTTTTAAAAATTAAAAAATATTATTTGAACTTAATGGGTTATTCAAACAATTTTGTTAACTATATGTTCAAAACTTTATTGTATATATTTTTTTCCTATGTTTTTGGATCCGCGCACCCTATGCGCACCGTTCTCAATCCCTACTCGTTAGCATCCGCGCATGGTAAGCGTTGGGTACGTGTTTAGTGCGCGATCGCAATGCGACCGGTACGTGACTCCCAGCCTATACGCGACACGTTCGATGTACGTAATGCGACGTTTACGCGCTTCCGCGATGCGTCATCTGCGTCTATGACGCGGTAGGTGCGCAGATCCCGCGAAATATTTAACATTTAAAAAACATATATATGTATTTCATGTGAATATTAATTGAAGACAAACTCTAAACTAGTCTTAAAACTAATATATTTTTACATGTAATCCTATAAAAAAAAATGTATTCAATTTTGCGGATGCACGCTGGGTGCGTGCTGCGTACGCGCAGGGTGCGTGGATCCCATGTGACCTGCAAAAAAAGAGATTTGATTGGTTCATTACACTTCCTCTTCTAACTATTGAAAGACCTCACCCATTTCAATCATTCTTCTTTGACTTTCTTTGGAGGACCATCTCTTTGGAGAAAAGAAGATTTTTTAGACTAAGTTTACACTTAACTTTGTTCAACCAAAAATGGCTGCAGGGCAGCAGGCATCAGCTGCATCTCCTCATATTTCTGAGGATGAATTTTTGGAGAAGGCACCACCCAAAGAACGTTTTTCTTCAGTGGGGTGGAAATTTTTTACTTTTCCCGAGGGGCAGAATAAGACCAATGCCACCTTGGTCACGTGCAAGATTTGCAAAAGAGTCCTGTCGCAAGGGGATCCTAACAAGAAATACTCGTGCGGCACGGCAAGTATGATGAAGCACATGAGGACCCTTCATCCAAACAATCTTGCACGAGAAGAGTGCCGACGGATGAGAAACACTACTGCTCCTGCGCCTTCCACCTCATCGCAGCCAAGCACATCAAGAGTGCATCCATCAGCCTAAACCTTGGACACCCGTCCTCAATTTCAATATTTAAAAATACTCTGCACTAAGTGCAATGCGACTTTGTGCTATGGTGAGCAGTCGATCGATCTGATCTGCCGCCGGCAAGAAAGTCACATTTGCTAGGTTTTTTTTGTGGTTTTTTTTATTGTTCCCTGAAGTTCATTGTTTGGTTTCTCCTGTTTTGTTTTTTGGGTTTTTTTTGCAGAAAAACCCCCAAAATTTAAAAGTTGTTCAGAAAACTCAAAAAAAATTATAAAAGAAGAAAGAAGAAAAAAAAAAGTTCTTGTAAGAACTAACTTTCCTGGTTTAAAAAAGAGAGCTAAATTTCTTTGTTAGTGTGTGAAAGTTTAGATGAATGTATGTGTAGTACGTAATTGACTGACTGAATGAATGCATTAGTAGCGTATGGTGAATGTATAAGTGCAGAACTACGAGGAAGTGCTGCAGCATCACACAGTAACCTCTTTAACTGCAGTGTGCTGTAGTACTTCTGAAGCACAGGGATGCAACATATGTACATAAATATGTTGCAAATCTGTGCTTCTCTCTGCACAGCTGCTTAAATTGCAGCCATGTGGTGACACAGGCACCCTTGCACCATAGTGCAAGGATATCTGTGTCATGTGCTGTTTGTTTTTGTGCAGGAAGACACACCTTCCTGCAAAAAAACAATCAGAAAACGCATTTTTCTCCTTCAATGTATGCTGAACATTTTAGCATGCATTGAAGATATAAAAATGTGGAGAAATTAAAACAATTCTCTTTGTTGTGCTTTCCTACACCAATTTTAGAATGGTGCACCATTCAAACACATATCGAGATTCATGATTTTTGATAAATCTAGACATGTGTCTTGTTCTATGAGTATTCAGTGCAATCATGCACAACAACACTTATAGAACACCCTTTCAATGCAAAGTGGTGTGTATGATGAGGTTATATTTACATGGAGTATAAAAAGTGCACAGAGTGCCTTTTCCTCTCTTTGTAAATATGAAAGAGTGTCTTGCACAATAAGTATGTTACAAAAAGTGACATATTTCCGGTTTCAAAATTCCTTGCGAATGATAGAAGGTAAGCACAGAGTTTTGTCTCCAAAGATGTTCAAAGAAGAATGATTGAAATGATTGCGGTCCTTCAATAGGTACAATGGGAAATATTATGAACCCCTCAAATCTCTTTTTTTGCAGGTCACATGATATCTGATTATGGTCAGATTTGAAAACTACATACGTATAAACAGAGTGTTTTTAGAAACATGTTTCAACTTTGTAGCTTCTTGCAGACCTCGTCATTCTGCATATTGAGACTTAGTTAAACTTACCTTCACAATAATAGGAATAATAAATGGTATACATTTTTTTCATATATTCATTGCAATCTAAATTCATATAAATTGCTTATTTTAAAATTTGGATCTGTGAACGAAAAGAAAAAACATTATAACATGTAATAATACATTTTTTATAACACAGCATAATTTCCACAAAGTAATGTGTTTGCCGTTTTCACTGTTCTCAGAATATATTGAATTTCACTAGAAATAGTGATTTCAATCGTACTGATCACTTAACAGCGGGGAAAAAAAAACAATCAGAAAGATTGTTAAAAAAACAACAACATACTATTCTCAGTAAAATACCAGAAAATACAAATCACACATATATGAAATGCTTACAGATTACAAAATGTTATAACTTTAACTTATAAAAACTGTAAATGTTGCCGCATTAAAATAATCACCGAATAAATGACCACCAAAAAGTCCATAATTCAAAAATATACCTTTCCTTGAGGCCAAATGGTATTTTTGCACTTCTTCTTTATGTAAATTGTCCAATGGTAGTCCTGTTAAATTATAATAATAAATTCCTCAGAAAGTGAATTATCTTCCTAAAACTTTGGCTTTAAAAATATTAGGTAGGAATTTGGTAATTCACTAGGCAAACGTTGTTTGAAAACCAACTGGGCATCATTACAAAGTGTCCAGCCTTTGTCACATTTTAGATAGGCAGTGTAATGTCCAGATGTGGTGGAAGGACCATCATGTAAAATTATTGCAATTGCTACAAAAGTCCTTCCTGATATTGATAGTTGTGCTGCTACAAATTGTTTTATTAAAGTATCCAATTTTCTTCTGTCAGCTGTACAACGTTGCATCATTAAAATTATGTATTTTCCATATTTTGTTAAGAATAATGTGGATAACATTTCTGATTTACATTGGCTACACTCCATGTTTTGAATTGCACCTTTCACTAATTTATTGAAAGACACTGATTTACAGTATGGTAATGTTAAATACAGAAATCTCTCAGTGTCTACATTGGTGCTACATGTATACATGCAATTTTCACAATAATGTTCCCATTTGTAAGAAAGACCAAAAATATTTTCTATTTCTACACCTTCATTTTAAAAAATGGTAAGCATATACATTAAAAATTCCTGAGCATCTTGTTGGATATTTTGTGTAAATTGTGTAGAACCAGAACACACATCCAAAAGACTACGAACATCTGAAACAGATTGTATTTTACTTCTATCTGTTGTCAATTTTTCATAAACAGAATGCAACAGAGAACAAAATCTTTTTTGCCGATTCTCCATAATTTGTTCTTGCAAACCTTCAAGATAAAAAACAACATTGACCACTACATTAGCATAGCAGTTGACACCAGAACTATTTTCGAACTGATAACCAACAATCTCTCCAAAAGTGTCCAATTTCTTTTTACCTGCAATCACATTATCTTGTTCTTTTCTTTTCTTGACACCTTCAGAACAGATATTCTCTAACCTTCTTGTTCGATGAACCACACGCTTTTCAAATACAGGATATTGACCTAAATTTGGAGCATACACCCTTCTTAACCTATTATACTCTTTTATACAGTTTGCATCTGCAGTAACCTTTGTCTCATCAAAATCAATCAAAAACAAACCAGATAATGTTCTGACTCGCGACAAAGCAACATATACCATACCCTCTTTAAATACGGTAGATCCAATGTTCACCAATGCACTGTCTACACTTAATCCTTGAGATTTATGAATAGTCACTGCATATGCCAGAGAAAATGGAAATTGTTTCCTACGGACATATAAATCTTTAACAAGCAAAAAACGAACTGAACAACGACCAATTTCTTTAACTTCTTCAATCTGATCAAATTTAATTTTTTTTAATTGAATTCCTTCTTTTTTTTGATAATTCACAAAATGCACCATTAACTAAACCTTTCTCTACATCCAAATTACGCCTTAAAATTACCCGACAGTTTACACACGCATATAGTGTCTTTTCTAAACCAGCATTTTTTTTTCTAAACAATCCAGTTTTGATCTCAACTTAACCGTCAAAATAATAGTGATTCCTTCATGCAGAATTTTATCAATGGCTTCCATTTTTAAAATGTCTTCATTTTCCAGTTTTAATAATTCTTCGTTGAATATTGAACACTCCTGCAGTGTTGGCATTAAGCAAATCACTGACTTATTTTTAGCAATTTCCACGTACACTTTTGCAGGAACTGCATTTTCATTTGGAAAGACATTGCAAAGTAATCGACTCTCCAAAGCTTCTTTCCCTTGTTTTGAAAGAATTCCAATTCTTATATCTTGAAGAATACTTCCATATTCAGCATCATTTGCCTCTCGCATATTTGTTGTCAGTTCTTTGTATTCAAAATTACTCCAAATGTTCACATTACCAACACTGCCAAGAGACTTTCTGGTATCTTCATGAGCAAGTGTTTTAATTCCGGTTGTCCTTTTACCGGAGTCAGTTGCAGTAGATCTCCAAAAACTATGACGTGTTTTCCTCCAAATAACACGTCATACTCTGTTTTAAGAATTTGATGCATTCTTAAATGCACAAAGGCAAGGATCAACTTTGAAACCATGCTCACCTCATCAATAATGAGAAGTTTCATTTTCTTCAGGACTCTTGTAACTTCACAACAAGCTTCTCCGGATAGCTTGTGGTATTCCAATTTGTTCTCATGCTCTACTGGTAGCATTAGTAAACGATGTAAAGTAATTCCTTTAATGTTATGTGCTGCCAACCCAGTTGGAGCAGTGACAACACAAGACAAATGCGACTCAGTTGTTTTTTGCAGATAACTTGTAATTACTTTAATTAAGAAACTAGTTCCTGTTCCAGCTTGACCACTCGCATACATTCGGATAGGTTGAAATGATGTACATGAGCACCCTCTCTTTTCATGAAGTAATCCATGGTCAATCTGCTCTTTCACTTGCTGATATATTTGTTTCTGTTCAACATTTATGGGTCGATTCCGATCCGTTAAAAATTTCCCCCGTACGACTCGTATCCGGTTTTTTTACCGTACGAATCGTACAAGTGCCGTACAAACTGGCAAGTACGATTCGTATGTGAAAAAATCCATACGAGTCGCATTGGGAAAATACCCCGACACGTCCTCGGGTCGGAAAAAGTGTCCGACACGTCCCCGGACAGTTTTACCTACGAATCGGGAAACTGAAGTCCGAGCGCGCAAGTACAATCCGTCCCGTCCGTCCGAATGCACAACCGTATGTAAAAAACACCGTACGGTGTGAACTCCCATAGCAACTATGGAGACGTCCAAATAGTTGCCCGCATACGTGCCGAACACCCCCCCAGCTCACCCCCCCACGTACGTGCCATACCCCAGCACCCCCCCATGTCCGCACCGTATCCCCACCCCACCCCGTAGGTACGGAGCATACCACCATTCCCGTAGGTACGAGGCATACCCCCACCCCCCTATGCACGGTGCGTTACGCGCTGGGGGGTCCACAGCGTACCTACGGGGGTGGTGGTATGCTCCGTACCTAGGGGGGGAGGTGGGGGTACGCTCTGTCCATAGGGGGGCTGGGGGTACGGCGCGTACATACGGGGGGCGGGTGTACGGCGCGGACATACGGGGGCTGGGGGTACTGCGCGTACACAGGGGGGTGGGGGTACGTGCTGGGGGATGGTGCGTACATACGGAGGCTGGGGGTACGCACCGTCCATACGGGGGTGGGGGCACACACCGTACCCCCAGCACCCCGTATGTACGCGCCGTACCCCCAGCCCACCCCATGTACGCGTCGTACCCTGGGTTCACGTATGTACGGCCTGTACCCCCAGGCTCCCACACCCTGCCTGTGCCTGTACGCACCCTACCCGAGGCCCCTACACCAGCACCCTCACCCAGCCGTGCGCATGTACGAGTCGTACCAAGCCATAGCAAATGTGAGCACTGTACAACAACATGGCCGATGTACGCACCGCACAGACGCGAAAAACACACGTACTGAACCAGGACACTGCAAAACACCACAAGGAGAGTCAATTCGATTCGCACAACACCACAAAACACGTCCAACAAGCCCAAATACATCCAAGACACTGACCTGCAACAGCCAAACAGGTAAACAGAGGCCCAAAACACAACCACTCCTTATAACACACCCACCCAAAGTTCAAACACAGCCACACCCACAAATGGACCAATAAAAAGGGCCCACACACACAAACCATGAGCCTTTGCAACAGACCCACTGCTGCCAGACCCCACAGACAACCCACAGCACCAGACTTCAACCTTTACTACACCTTACACTTGCACACCTTCACGCAACCACCTTCACAAACACCCCATCATCACATTCACACACACACCTTCACAACCACACACACACACCCACAACCATCCACACCCACACCCCACACCATGCCCACAGACAGGAATCCAAAGTTCACAACAGCGGAGCTGGAGATCCTTGTCAACGAAATCATCAGAGTCGAGCCACAGCTCTTTGGAACATTGGTCAGACAGACCAGCGTATCAGAAAAATCAGCCATGTGGCAGAGGATCATCGAGAGGGTGAATGCTGTTGCGCCCATCCAAAGGACCAGGCATGAATGCCAAGCCAGGTGGTACGATCTGCGGAGGACGGTCCGCCGCAAAATGACCGACGAACACAACCAGGGGAACATCACTGGAGGTGGGCCGCCCCGCAGACCGGTACACTACCATCCCTGGGAGGAGAAGGTGATGCAAACGCTGCCGCCGGTGGGAGTACACGGACTAGAAGGACTCGCCGAGCCTGGTGAGTACACAAACAAATCACCCCACATGGGGGAACCGCATCCACAACCCAACTCCCGATAATGCACGCAACTACCCCAAAGCCATCACCGGACGCAACCACATTCCAACAACACGCACATGCCACTATCGGCTCCATGCCCCATGCACCAAGCAAGGCCATGCCAAGTCACAGGCCACACAAAACACCAACACAAGACAGGATGTCCGTGATGCCGGGAGGGGGGGCCTCCAAAATCACATTGTGCAACTCATAAGCAGACACCAATGCCCTCAGCCCATATGGCCTAGGGCAGAGCTATACAAACAGTGTGTCCCGACACTGTACTCTGTCGCCTGCAAATGGCGGCCGTGTCACAGGATGACATGGGTATGAAGGCCCAATTCGCACATAACAGCAGCTAATGAAGAGGCAACACTATGAAAGAGTGTCAGCACACACCGCCGCTGCAGCGCAGACTCAGAGACACTCTGCCCAATGGGGTCCGAGAGATTCTATACAAAGCCACATTAACAAGCCAATGGCCTTTGAAAGACCTGCTAAGTGTGTGTGCCCAGGAAGCTGGGTTGAGGTGACAGAGGGTGACAGACAGATGGAGGGAGAGGGAGAGGGAGGGAGACAGAGGGCGACATAGGGCGACAGAGGGTGACAGACAGACAGAGGGAGAGGGAGAGAGAGGGAGGGAGAGGGAGAGAGAGGGAGGGAGACAGAGGGAGACAGAGGGAGACAGACAGAGGGAGGGAGAGGGAGAGAGAGGGAGGGAGACAGAGGGCGACATAGGGCGACAGAGGGTGACAGACAGACGGAGGGAGAGGGATAGAGAGGGAGGGAGAGGGAGAGAGAGGGAGGGAGACAGAGGGAGACAGACAGAGGGAGGGAGAGGGAGAGAGAGGGAGGGAGACAGAGGGCGACAGACAGAGGGAGGGAGAGGGAGAGAGAGGGAGGGAGAGGGAGACAGAGGGAGACAGAGGGAGACAGACAGAGGGAGGGAGAGAGAGAGAGGGAGGGAGAGAGAGGGAGGGAGACAGAGGGCGACAGAGGGAGACAGACAGAGGGAGGGGGAGGAAGAGAGAGGGAGGGAGGGAGACAGAGGGAGACAGAGGGAGACAGACAGAGGGAGGGAGAGGGAGAGAGAGGGAGGGAGACAGAGGGCGACATAGGGCGACAGAGGGTGACAGACAGACGGAGGGAGAGGGAGAGAGAGGGAGGGAGACAGAGGGAGACAGAGGGAGACAGACAGAGGGAGGGAGAGAGAGGGAGGGAGACAGAGGGCGACATAGGGCGTTAGAGGGAGACAGAGGGCGACAGAGGGAGACAGACAGAGGGAGGGGGAGAGAGAGAGAGGGAGGGAGACAGAGGGAGACAGACAGAGGGAGGGAGAGGGAGAGAGAGGGAGGGAGACAGAGGGCGACAGAGGGAGACAGACAGAGGGAGGGGGAGGGAGAGAGAGAGACAGAGGGCGACATAGGGCGACAGAGGGTGACAGACAGACTGAGGGAGAGGGAGAGAGAGGGAGGGAGGGAGACAGAGGGCGACAGAGGGAGACAGACAGAGGGAGGGGGAGGGAGAGAGAAGGAGGGAGACAGAGGGCGACAGACAGAGGGAGGGGGAGGGAGAGAGAGGGAGGGAGACAGAGGGCGACAGAGGGCGACAGAGGGCGACAGAGGTTGACAGACAGACGGAGGGAGAGGGAGAGAGAGGCAGGGAGAGGGAGAGAGAGGGAGGGAGACAGAGGGAGACAGACAGAGGGAGGGAGAGGGAGAGAGAGGGAGGGAGAGGGAGACAGAGGGAGACAGAGGGAGACAGACAGAGGGAGGGAGAGAGAGAGAGGGAGGGAGAGAGAGGGAGGGAGACAGAGGGCGACAGAGGGAGACAGACAGAGGGAGGGGGAGGAAGAGAGAGGGAGGGAGGGAGACAGAGGGAGACAGAGGGAGACAGACAGAGGGAGGGAGAGGGAGAGAGAGGGAGGGAGACAGAGGGCGACAGAGGGCGACAGAGGGTGACAGACAGACGGAGGGAGAGGGAGAGAGAGGGAGGGAGACAGAGGGAGACAGAGGGAGACAGACAGAGGGAGGGAGAGAGAGGGAGGGAGACAGAGGGCGACATAGGGCGTTAGAGGGAGACAGAGGGCGACAGAGGGAGACAGACAGAGGGAGGGGGAGAGAGAGAGAGGGAGGGAGACAGAGGGAGACAGACAGAGGGAGGGAGAGGGAGAGAGAGGGAGGGAGACAGAGGGCGACATAGGGCGACAGAGGCTAACAGACAGACGGAGGGAGAGGGAGAGAGAGGGAGGGAGAGGGAGAGAGAGGGAGGGAGAGGGAGGGAGACAGAGGGAGACAGAGGGAGACAGACAGAGGGAGGGAGAGGGAGAGAGAGGGAGGGAGACAGAGGGCGACAGAGGGTGACAGACAGACGGAGGGAGAGGGAGAGAGAGGGAGGGAGACAGAGGGTGACAGAGGGAGACAGACAGAGGGAGGGGGAGGGAGAGAGAGGGAGGGAGACAGAGGGCGACAGACAGAGGGAGGGGGAGGGAGAGAGAGGGAGGGAGACAGAGGGCGACAGAGGTTGACAGACAGACGGAGGGAGAGGGAGAGAGAGGGAGGGAGAGAGAGAGAGGGAGGGAGACAGAGGGAGACAGACAGAGGGAGGGAGAGGGAGAGAGAGGGAGGGAGAGGGAGAGAGAGGGAGGGAGACAGAGGGAGACAGAGGGAGACAGACAGAGGGAGGGAGGAGGGTGACAGAGGGAGGGAGAGAGAGAGACAGAGGGAGGGAGACAAAATCACCCTTGGGTGGTGTGGGCATGTCCGCTCATCAGCAGGTGGACTGTGTGCATGTTGACAAGGTCTGGCAGTGCGTGAAACACCCCTCATCCGTTTGGAAAGCACTGGCCCATGTGTCAAACTGTGCACGAGTCGATCCTCGCTGCAGGCACAAACCTAACCTCACACCCAGTATACCCACTCACTGTGTTTGTTAGAACCCAGTCACAAATGCATAAGTTTCCTACCTGCATTCTCCAATAGACATGACAAAGCAACATTTGGCCGCGTACAGTGCAACACGTAAGTCGGTTCTGTAGCGCTCGCTACGCACGCTTGCTACACTGCTCCCTGCGTTCGAAACGTATGCAACAACAAAGAGTGTGTCACACATAGGAAAAGTGTTGACAGCTGTGGCCAAGGGACATACCCATGCACCATGCACAATGCACAGGGACTTGCCAAGTACAGACAAGGTAGATGACACTTGGCCCTGCTGTAGACAGCACAAGGCAAACCTGTGACCACTGTACACTCAAACACCAACTCCACATGCCACCTACCTACCACAGGAACTCACATTCACTGTCATGCCAGCAGGCACCATGAGGGGATAGATCAGGAGGAGGAGGATTCGTCCGACGGAGCATCCCAGACATCGTCACGGCCTGCTTCTGAGGGTCCCCGGAGGAAGGTGGGTCGTCCACGCAAAAGACCGTGAGAGTCAGCGGACCATCACCATCTCCCAGGTCACCTGGCCTGGCACCTGGCCCTCTGGCGCAACAGCAGCACCTCGTCCAATGACATTCTCTGCCACATGGACTTGCTGGTCACTGTCTGACCAATGTTGACAAAGACTGTGGCATGGACTCTGATGACTTCCAATGGCAAGGATACCATCTCCCCCTGTGAACTTTGGATTCTATTCCCCCGGTACAGCACCTAATTGCATCCCCCCAAACACGTACCCCACCACCAATTAAAATATTAGAAATCACAAGATGATGCCGTCATTTAGCATTATTCCATTACATGTGTGTGTTGGCAAGTCAAACCATGCCTGAGTTTTGAAGTAACTCCAACCATGCATACCCTGGGGTCTGAGTCTGGCACAGGACACACATGGGTCACAATGTATCATCCAATACAGACATGGAGCACCATACTCACCCGTGATGGGCCCAACCAGCTGAGGGGGTGCCTGCACAACTGTGCGGACAGACCTATTTCGAAGAGCAACAGTCATGCGCAGAGGTCAGGGATCATGTGGAGTGTCCTGGGGTGGGAGTCACAGGTATGTGTAGCCAGGTGGGAGAACTATGTCCTGCAAGCAGGAGTGTGGTGGATGTGGAGAATGGTGGCCAGGCCAAGGTTGGATGCATGGAGATGGCACAATGGGGTCTTGGATGACAGTGCCACATGGTTGTGTTGGGGGCGTGGTCGTGGGCTGAATCCTGAGTGTGGCCGTGGATTGTGAAGGTCATCCTGCAGATGACAGTGATCCATTGCCGCTATCGCTGTTGGACGGTGATGTGGCTGGGTTGCCGGATGTTGAAGCAGAGCTGTGCAGATGCACCCTGGATGTGGACAAGTGTCATGGGAGTTGTAAGGTACTTCTCCCAAGAGTGCAGGGTAGGATTGGACATGGATGTCGAAGTTGACCTGGGGGATGGTCTGTCTTGCCTTGAGGTGGATCGAACAGTGGACCGTGTGCATAATGCAGAGTGTTCTGAGGCCTGAGGTACAGATGCTGGTGATCAGCATAGCACATGTGAGCAAGCATTCCATGATGCACACCAGCTCGTGTGCGTGGACACTCTGTGCCTGTGCAGGGCCCTTGCGGGTGGGACACAAGCAGTTGACCCAGCTGTAAGGGGACAATCCGCAGATGAACACCTCAGTCGTGTACAAGTCCAGCATCAGGTGGCCAACGTGCAGCCATCTGCCAATGGATACCATGCATTATTCAATATGGGAACTGGCAAGGACTGCGTCTTTGGGGAGGGTGAGGAGCACCTGCCTGTCAATGGGACACCAGATGATGATGAGATGCAGTGTGCATGTCATGGTGTAGAGGGGGAATCCTGGACACATTGTAGACTGACATGCTGAGACATGATACCTGTGCCATGTGTCCCACAACGACACCATACTACATGCAGAGGCCTGGAGTACCACTCACATGGCCATATTGGGGTACAGAGCCGGTGGGGAGTAGGAGGGACATGACCTGGTTGGTGTGACAGGGCCTGGAAGGCGTGCCAGCGCTGTGTAGGCAGTTGGAGTTGCACACTCATTATGCAAAGGTGATGTGTGGGCGATGAGTGCATGACTGAGTGCATGCAACAGATGTATTGGATGGACATTGCTTGGTGGGTGGCCTCAACATCATGGTGTAGCGTGATGTGGCACATGCAAGGACATGAGGCATGTGCAATGTGCACGTAGCATGTGCAGACGGTCCAGCCTTTGCCACCGCAACTGTGTCACACACAAGCAGATTACACCAAAATGAATGGGTGGAGGGAGGAAGAGGCGTGTGTGTGTGTGAGGGCAAATCTAGAAACTCTGTGTGCCCTTGCTGCAGGGCCTGCAGCAGCAGGCGCCATGTCCTGGAAACCATGCCACAAGTTGCACACTAACACAAGCATGTCAGAAAGGACTACTGCAAAAGGTGTATGAGAAGGGAGGAGTGTCTGGTTCAACATGGCACACACACAGACAATGGATGCACATGCAGCAAAGTGGCCGTTGTGGGGAGTGAGATGGCAAAATACCTACACAGCCAAGTACATCGTGCACAATACATATCATAATCCCTGACAAACAGCTTGCATCTTGCTACTCTACACATAGACCCATATGCACAATCTGTGACAACTATGCCAGACATGCCGCATGCACAGTGGCAAGAGACCTGCATTGACAGAGATGAGGCACCTTGGAGGCTGAGGGACACCTTTATTAGTCATGTTTGCCGGAAGGCAAATGCATCTATATTAACAGATGCACAGGTCATGTGGATGAACATGTGGAACCTACACTGGCACCCCCCTTTGCACCACAGATGCAGGAAACCCATAGAACTCGCACACAAGTGACAGGTTTGAGGCAAACACCCTGTGCTGTTCACGGAGAGGCTGCAATTCACCATTGAACCACTAATGGGGATGTCCCACACTATGTCAACCCGGTGCATCCCGTATGTTTCCGAGGGCAGTGTTACACACATTGATGCCTTCATCACAATCCACAATCACATTACAGATGACTGTCACCAAGTGTGACTATCAATTCAGGTGAATCCAGCTCCATGTCATGTGACCCATGGTGATTCTACATGTATGCTAAGTAACCAAACATGAACAGGAGCAGTGCACACACATTCCAAACACATAGCACACCCAAAAAGCCGTGGTGCATCCCTTACCCTAAGGCGATTTTTCGACATGTCCGTGCATGTTACGCTGATTCAGCACACGTTGCTGTATTCATGAGGAGTAGCAGGAGCACAACAATGCCACCAGCAGACAGCATGCGCAAATACCTGGGGATGAGAGACACACAAGAAGTGAGCTAAAAGAAGCACATCCGCATGCATGGGCATGTACTCGACACGTATAAGGTTGTCAACATGCTAGGTGAAAATAGTGTCTCAGGTAAGACATACTGTTATTACACCATCACTCGAGTGACACATCCAAACACACCTCTGACTCACTTGCCAGACATGCAGATGGACCCACACATTGCAACACATGCCACACAAGGCTCAATGCGTGCACACTCAGACACTGCAACTCACCACTAAGCAAAGAAGTTGCGTATGATCCGACTCCGGATGTCCTCTTCCTCCTCCTCCTCTACATCACTTGCCTCGTCACCAAGCCCCTCGTCCTCCACGGGTGGATGTTCCTGCTCATCCGGATCCAGAATGAGTGGCACCGCTTTCTTCACTGCCATGTTGTGCAGCATGCAGACTTTCACCGGTGCATATGGGAGTGCGCCGCCGGTCTTGTCGAGGCACCGGAAGCGGCTCTTCAGGAGGCCAAAGGTCCTCTCTATCACTCGCCTGGTCTGCCCATGGGCGTTGTTGTACCGGTGATCGGCAGCCGTTCTGGGGTTGCGGAGAGGTGTGATCAGCCATGGCATGTTGGGATAGCCAGAGTCCCCTACATGGAAACATCATGGACAGAAGTGGGTCAGGAGAAGCAGTAAGACAGAAAGATGACGCTACATACAGGAGTAACAGAGTATACCCACCAACAAGACATGCTCGTTCGTTGCGCAGCTGCAGCATCATTTCAGGCACCCTGCTATGCCTCATGATGTAGGCATTGTGTGCTGATCCTGGAAAACGAGCACAGACATGGGAAATCACCATGTTAGCAAGACACACCACAAGAGCATTAATGGAGTGGTAATGTTTCCTGTTCCTATAGGCTACCTCCTGTGCCTGTGGTGGTACCAAAGCCACATGTGTCCCATCAATAGACCCAATGACATGGGGCATCCCTCCCAGGGCATAGAAGTCACCCTTGACACCTGTCAACTGCTCAGGAGTTGGGAAATGTATAACCTCATCCAGGTGAACCAACATGGCCTCTAAAAAATCATGCAGGACACGGCTGAACATGGTCTGGGACATGCCACCAACATGAGCAATGGTATGTTGGAACGGACCTGTGGCAAAGAAATGTAGGGCTGCCATCACCTTCATCTTGGGTGTCAGTGCAGTAGGATACCTGTGTAGCGGTTGGAGGTTTGGTGCCAGCCTTGCTGTCAAGTTCAGAATCAACCGTTGGGTGAAGCGGTAGCGGCGTATACAGTCACGTTCCCTCAGGGCAGCCAAGTCTGGGATTGGTCGGGGGAGAGGCGGAGCCCTGCAGTAATTTGGAAGGGACAACGAAGAGTGAGTACAGTACAACAACACTGTCAATGTACTGAGCACATGTTGAACAGCCAATACACATATGCTACATGCAGAGTCAGGTCTGTGCAATATATCCTGGACACGTATGCCAGGCAGGTGACACTCCTACCAAGAGCCATCTACAAACGTGGATTCACAAGCTCAACATGACATGGCATGAGACTAGCTGTAGGCCAGTGTAAGTGAACAGGCAGACGCATTACAGGAGTGACAGACATCCACATGTGTGCAGGAGAAGGATGTTTATCATACAGACAGGTTGCGGAACACTAGAGGCACAGGTCACATGTCCCTGAAAAAAGGACAGACCACACACCTTGCCATGAAGGGGTACATGTCAAAACTGATCACACATACATTGATACTACGCAGATATGTCCTTGGCTCGCAAGTCCATGTTCGATGCATACATACACACGTTACGTCTGATTCCACATGTGTCCTGGTGTGCATTATAGTGTGCCATGCCCACCCACACACATGCACATGTTGGATGCAGCAACTGCAGATGCATTGGACCGTACACCAACAGCAAGCTTATGGGAACACATGACCCACACATGACATACTCACATCGTGCAAAGCCGGTAGTCACATGTCAGGTGTCATTATCCGTGTACCTGGCATCAGGGGACAGTTGCGGGTATTGGCGACTGTACCATGCCAGTGACGCAGTGCTCAACAAGTCTGTACTACATGCACACATGTCAAAGGTGTGAAGGAGATGTGTGGCACATAGTGCAGCTTGACACATGACATGTGTACACAGCTCATCACACATCTACTGGGTTCAAACATGAGGAGATTTGTGCCACATCACAGCCTGACACACCTAGGCCCGAGACATGTAGGACTGCACTGACAATGACTTGATGTCCAGCCTCGGACAAGTACGACAGCTCAATTCCTTTCTGTGTGCCGCCTGTCAACAGTGTAAGGTGTGAAACGCACCGTACACACGCTCTGAGGGCGTGTGTAGGGTCTTTATCGCTATGGTTGTGTCACCATAGGCGTACGCCATAGTGATACGGTCCATACACGCGTGTGTAGGGTCTGTACCACTATGGTTGTGTCGCCGTAGGCGTACGCCATAGTGATATGGTCCGTACACACGTGTGTAGGGTCCGTACCACTATGGTTGTGTCGCCGTAGGCGTACGCCATAGGGATACGGTCCATACACGCGTGTGTAGGGTCCGTACCACTACACGCGTGTGTAGGGTCCGTACCACTATGGTTGTGTCGCCGTAGGCGTACGCCATAGGGATACAGGCCGTACACGCGTGTGTAGGGTCCGTACCACTATGGTTGTGTCGCCGTAGGCGTACGCCATAGTGATACGGTCCGTACACGCGTGTGTAGGGTCCGTACCACTACACGCGTGTGTAGGGTCCGTACCACTATGGTTGTGTCGCCGTAGGCGTACGCCATAGGGATACAGGCCGTACACGCGTGTGTAGGGTCCGTACCACTATGGTTGTGTCGCCGTAGGCGTACGCCATAGTGATACGGTCCGTACACGCGTGTGTAAGGTCCGTATCACCATGGCGTACGCGTACGGCAACACTACCATAGTGATACGGACCCTACACACGCGTGTACGGACCGTATCCCTATGGCGTATGCCTATGGCGTCACAACCATAGTTGTACGGACCCTACACACGCGTGTACGGACCGTATCCCTATGGCATACGCCTACGGCTGCACTACCATAGTGATACGGACCCTACACAAGCGTGTACGGACCGTATCACTGGAGTAGTGGTGCCCTAGGGGCGTGGAACGCTCCGTACCTGTGTGTGTATAGTGAAATTACATAGGGGACACATGAGGGAAAATTATAAGGGCCTAAATGCATGCTGGTTGTCATGGAGACCCAGTTTCAAGTTCAAATTTTTTCTTCAGGTGGCCAGCAGAAGTCGGTTGGAGACAATATACAAAGTTGCAAAGTGGTTGTTGACTTGACATCATGCTCATTTTTTATAACATGCAAAGGCACACACTGGGGTAGGTTTAAAGGGATTGGAGATAACGTAGGATGCAAATGAGATTGACCAATCACTCTGTACTCCTGTAAATGAAACAGGCCAGCAAGGCAAATATAAGGCAGCCAGGCCCCATGAGAGAGCACTTGCCTGCACAACTTTTCATTCCACACCACTGCTGTTGCTCGTGATTCCTCTGGCACCATGTCCAGGTCTGTGGAGAGGGCCCAGCCATTCACACAGGAGGAGAACCAGGCCCTGCTGGATGTGATCCTCCCACAATACCCTTGCCTGTATGGGAGACCAGGTGAGTGCTGACTCCATTAGCTTAGACTGTGCCCCTTTTTTGTGACTGTCACTTCTGGCACTGTGTCCAGGTGTGACAGACATGCAATGTTCTTTAGAGTGGGTCCCGGGGGGGGGAATGCCTCATGTCTCCCATGCAGAGCATGCTGTAGTGTATGTCTGCACTCCTCACTTGCATAGTGCTCACTGTGACAATCACTGCATGGTGCATGCCACATTCAGCCTGGCTAATCCTCTTGGGAATGTTGTTTCTACAGTCCTGATGTGATTCTGTGTTCCCCCCAGGGAGACAGGTGACTGTACCCACAGATGTGTGTGAGTTGAGTGTACCTGTGGTGAGAGTGTCCAAATGATGTGTTCGTCCCCTGGACATTGGTGTGTGTGTAAGTCCCCTGTCATGTGGGTGAGTGTCTATGTGGAGTGTTGCACCCCAGCTGCATGAGGGATGCATATACCCTACCCATCTGATGTGAGCAGGGAGCAGTGCTGTGTGTCTGACGTGCTGAGCCTGCCCCACACCTGTGACACCCCCGGTCTAGTGCCACATGTGCAGAGTGATGTTTGTACCCGCATTTGCCAATGGCAGGTGATTGTCCTGTGCCTGTGTGTGTCTGTGTACCCTGCTGAGGTTGCGCCAGTGGCCTGGGGCATGTGACTGCTTTGAGGTGCTGTACATAATCGTGGTGTAGCTTGTGATGCACAGTGTGAGCCGGGATCAGTGATTGTGTTGCACCCCTCATTCCACCTGTGTACTTTCAATGCCACGTCGTGCATTTGGCCTTCCCCAGAGGATAATGTCCCTATGATGAAGGTGTAATGATTTTGCTGCATACTATGCCCTGTTCAAACCAGCCGAATTTTTCACATGTGTGTCTCTGTGACTTGTAGCAGGTGTATTGATGTTGTCTCACTTTGTCATCCTCACAGGTAGGCGTTGATGCCAAGGGGGAGATCTGGAGGAGAGCCATCAGTGCCGTGAGGTCGGTGGAGGGTCGGAGGCGGCGCCTGCCCCAGGTGAGGAAACGCTGGCAGGATATCCGGTGCTGGACCAGGAGGATCGCCCGGGTCCTGCTGGGGGACTCACCTGAGAGCCACAAGAACCGTGGGCGCCGGCGCCTGACCCACCAGATGAAGCGTGTGCTGGCGGTGGTCTTCCCTGACTTGGATAGGCGCCTAACGGAGAAGCAGCAGCAGGAAGGGGGTAGGTACATGTGTGTTTGTTGTGTGTCACCAGCTTTTGGAAGTGCGCAGTTGCATGGATACACTGCCAGGGTTCATATGTGCAGTACATATCCTGTTCCCCAAAGTAAACCGGTGCTGTTCTTCCTCCCTTCCCCTCCTTGACATGTGTTCCTGGGTCAGTGGGTAGTCACTCTTGCACAAGGTTATCTAGGCTGGCGGTTAATCCAAGTGCCCAATGCTTGCAGCATCATGTGTGGGGTTGGTGTGTAACATGTGTTGGGACCTTGCCTGTGCCCTGGCCAGTTCAGTCAATGTGGGGTCCATGTTAGTTGGCACTAATGCTGAGTCCCGACATAGGAGTGTGTCTGAAATGTGTACTGCCTTACAGCATGCATGACCAATGTTGTGGCCTCAGACATGATGTGCATGAGTGGGAGATATGCATAGTGCAGGGACGTTTGCTTCTGTTGCAGTCATATCCATCCCGGACCATGGAGGAGTGTGGCCACTACAGTCCCCTGGGGCACCTTTTCCTAGGTATCATGTGTGTTATCCAACAATGTGGACATTCACTGTGTCTTCAGCATAGGTTGGGCTCTGTGGCATTGTACCCTGGCCTAATGTGTATATACGTAAAGTGTGCTACATGTGTCCACTGTACAGGGTGACCCAATTTGGCTTGTGCATACTCACAGTGGCCGGTGCCAGTGTGTTTTGGTACAACTATCTGATGATGGTTGTTAGTCAATTTTATGTGTGGACAGGCGCACAAGGGTTAGTTCGTGTACAATCAGGATTTATTGAAGGGTATTTTAGTAATCCCTTAGTAAGAGGTGTAAGTACTTCCTCTGTGTCACTCACATTGTCTCAGGTAGGGGGGGTTTGTGCGGGAAAGGCCTACGTGTCCAAACCGTATGTGTCCTTGCCAGGTCTGGCCTGTGTGTGATGATTGTCTGGACATACACTCAACAGGCAGTGACCCAGTCATGTTGGGCAGGGTTTAATGTATTTGCTAAGCAGCATGTGCCAAAAGTTACAAGACATGGTTCCTGCTCATCCCTTTTTTGGCTACGGTGTGTAGTCCAGATGCTGTACTCGACTGTCCCCAGAGACTTGCTCCTCTGTCTAATTTGATATAAAGTTATTTGCTGGCTGTTGTGTCATGCTCTCCATTGTTTCTCAGTGGCATGGTGGGTCAACCAACTGTGTGGTGCAGGGCCTACATATGTGCGTAGTATTGTAGATGTTACTCATGTTGCTTTTCATGCTATGCACTGTGACCTATGTAGTTTTGAATCATGTGTCATATGTATACAGGTGTCTGATTATTTCCTGTCGCTTCACCTTGCCCACAGCATCGTCGGGGGAAACCGAGGGAGACACTGGCACGGAAATTGAAGAGGGATCCAGCAGCGGTGCCACCAGTGCTGGCGAGTCTGTCTCAGCGAGTGGCACGGAGGCGGAGGGGAGTGCGGCGGAGGACCTGGCCAGTCCCACCACCGACGATGACGCTGACGGCTCCGAGGCTGAGCTCCCTGAGAGGGCGGACGCTGCTCCCAGAGCTGAGAGCAGCACTCCATCTGTCGCCGCCCCCTCCATTCCCATCACCCGCCTCCCACCTGCTCGGGTCCCTTCCCACCGTGCTAGGCGCCAACAGGTCTCCTTCGTGCCAGGCACCGCACCCCCTGCCCCTGTCTCCCCTGCTGCCGTCAATGCCGAGTCTGTGGACATTCAGCGGCAGTTGCAGGTTGGTCAGGCATCGATGCTTACTGTCCTCCATGAGCACACCAGACTACTGACACAGATGTTGTCGTACATGGAGGGCATGTCAGCAGCGATGTCTGATCAACGGATGTTGCTGAAGTCCATAGACTCCTCACTGACTGCAGCAGTGGATCTCCAGCAGCGCTCCGTCGCCCCCTACCCCTGCACCATCCACACTTCCTACTCCCATGCCTGTCCCACGCACACCCAGACGTCCCCATGCATGCACCCCACCAGACACAGGCAGCACACCACCAGGAAGGCAAAGCGCACTTCTCCAGTCATGCACACACAGGGGGAAGTAGGCACACCCACTAGGTCTGGGGGCAAACGGCAGCCAGGCAGCCAGAGTGGGAGTCCACATTCCTCAAGACCCACTTCCTCCAAAACCACTCCCCTTAGCTCTCCTGGCCAACTGTCACCAAATGAGTCCTTGGTGCCCACTGTGTCCCTCAGCCCCAGTGTGGCACCACCCAGCAAGCGGTGGAGGCAGTGCCCGGCCACGGGAGTGGAGTCCCCCCCCTGTCCACACCACCCCCCGGGAGCGCTGCAACCCATCCCTCCAACCCCCCCCTCCTTGGGGCCTGTGGTTCATTCGGGTGCAGGGGAGACGCTGGGTGACCTGGCAGTAGTGTGTAGCGCCGTGCTGGAATCCACCTTTGGCGCTGCCCCACCCCCTGTGGTGGAGTCGTCTGTCTCTGCACCCACAACACCTACCCTTGCCCCTCCTGTCCCTGCGGTGCCTGGTCCTTCCCCCTCACATGATGCCCCCCCTTCTGTGGATGAAATGGACATGTGAACTGTGCAGGCAAGCTAGGGGACACACGTCCCAATGTGTACCCCCCCAGGACTTTGCTGATGGCCTGGCCCATGGGCCTTGTAAATAGTGGACATTTAAAACAATTTATTTTGAATGCTGAATAAAGCATTTTGTTTTTCTTTTGCACACTTACGCTTTCCTGGACTTGCTGTTGGTGGTGCTGCTCCATGATTTGGGGTGGTGTTAATGTGTTAGGTGTCTGGGAAATGTTGTAGTGTGCTGCTCATGGGGTGGACCCTGGTATCTGTGTGCCATCACATGGGCTCTGCAAATAATCTTTGATCACGTGTGCTCTTACTGTATGGTGATATTGTCCCAAGGTGTGTTCCTTCCTCTGCGGACCCTGACATCTTCCCTGCAGGCTGTTTCCCAATTGTTGTGCTGAGCTGTGTCTACATATCCTGGATGTGTGATGGATCCCTTCAACTTTGGCCATGCCTGCTCAGCAATGTCTCCACCTGCATCATTTGTGGCATCCTTGGTGGTCACTGTACTAGTGTATGGAGTATATTGACATGACTTCATGTGGACATGTTCCCTTTTACGCCCTATGCATGTGTGTACTCCCAGCCTCGCACACATGTGTTACGTGGTCTGCAGGGTCTTTGGTCACCTGACTGACAATTGTGGGCATTGTATCTGTGGGTACTCCACCCTTTTCCTTCCATGGGAGCCAACAACTTGTTGGCTGCCCCAGCACCTGTACATTCCTATCAGTCCTGGAATGTGCGTGACAGTGTGTGTTCCCTTTGGGTCTCTTAGTTTAGTAGGGTGGCACATGAGTATACAGTCGTGTTGCATGCTCTCATTGTGTGTATTGTGCTGCCAGCACCAGGGGTGGGTATGCATGTGTCAGATGTCTGGGCACTGCTGGGGGGACTCTGCACCCACCCCTCCTATGTCTGGGCACTGCTGGGAGTGATAGGCACACACCCCTCCTGTGTCTGGG
Source organism: Triturus cristatus (assembly GCF_964204655.1). NCBI lineage: Eukaryota > Metazoa > Chordata > Amphibia > Caudata > Salamandridae > Triturus > Triturus cristatus. Next base: position 1,271,867,327 of record NC_140579.1, read on the forward strand.
CACTGCTGGGAGGACTCTGCACCCACCCCTCCTATGTCTGGGCACTGCTGGGAGTGATAGGCACCCACCCCTCCTATGTCTGGGCACTGCTGGGGGGACTCTGCACCCACCCCTCCTATGTCTGGGCACTGCTGGGAGGACTCTGCACCCACCCCTCCTATGTCTGGGCACTGCTGGGAGTGATAGGCACACACCCCTCCTGTGTCTGGGCACTGCTGGGAGGACTCTGCACCCACCCCTCCTATGTCTGGGCACTGCTAGGGGGACTCTGCACCCACCCCTCCTATGTCTGGGCACTGCTGGGGGGACTCTGCACCCACCCCTCCTATGTCTGGGCACTGCTGGGAGTGATAGGCACACACCCCTCCTGTGTCTGGGCACTGCTGGGAGTGATAGGCACACACCCCTCCTGTGTCTGGGCACTGCTGGGAGGACTCTGCACCCACCCCTCATATGTCTGGGCACTGCTGGGAGTGATAGGCACCCACCCCTCCTATGTCTGGGCACTGCTGGGAGGACTCTGCACCCACCCCTCCTATGTCTGGGCACTGCTGGGAGTGATAGGCACCCACCCCTCCTATGTCTGGGCACTGCTGGGAGGACTCTGCAACCACCCCTCATATGTCTGGGCACTGCTGGGAGTGATAGGCACCCACCCCTCCTATGTCTGGGCACTGCTGGGAGTGATAGGCACCCACCCCTCCTATGTCTGGGCACTGCTGGGGGGACTCTGCACCCACCCCTCCTATGTCTGGGCACTGCTGGGAGGACTTTGCACCCACCCCTCCTATGTCTGGGCACTGCTGGGAGTGATAGGCACACACCCCTCCTGTGTCTGGGCACTGCTGGGAGGACTCTGCACCCACCCCTCCTATGTCTGGGCACTGCTGGGAGTGATAGGCACCCACCCCTTCTATGTCTGGGCACTGCTGGGGGGACTCTGCACCCACCACTCCTATGTCTGGGCACTGCTGGGAGGACTCTGCACCCACCCCTCCTATGTCTGGGCACTGCTGGGGGGACTCTGCACCCACCCCTCCTATGTCTGGGCACTGCAGGGAGGACTCTGCACCCACCCCTCCTATGTCTGGGCACTGCTGGGAGGACTCTGCACCCACCCCTCATATGTCTGGGCACTGCTGGGAGGACTCTGCACCCACGCCTCCTATGTCTGGGCACTGCTGGGAGTGATAGGCACCCACCCCTCCTATGTCTGGGCACTGCTGGGAGTGATAGGCACACACCCCTCCTATGTCTGGGCACTGCTGGGAGTGATAGGCACCCACCCCTCCTATGTCTGGGCACTGCTGGGGCTGATGGCCACACACCCCTATGTGTCTGTCCACTGGCATGGTACGACCCGTACCCACGTCCTGCGGCCTGGGTACGGCCCATACCACCATTGCAGTGGTGATGTAGGGGTATGCTTGGTACGAGCCGTACCCACATCCTTGAGGCATGGGTATGGGTCGTACCCCCAATGTTGGGGTGCCGTAGGGGTACGTACCGTACCCATGCCTGTGGGACGTGGGTATGGCCCGTACCAAGCATACCCCTACATCGCCACTGCAATGGTGGTACGGGCCGTACCCATGCCTGTGGGACGTGGGTACGGGCCGTACCACCATTGTGGCGGTGACGTAGGGGTACGCGTGGTACGGGCCGTACCCACGCTCTGGGGGCGTGGGTACGGGCCGTACCACCATTGTTGGGGTGCCGTAGGGGTACGCACCGTACCCATGCCTTTAGGACATGGGTACGGCTCGTACCAAGCGTACCCCTACATCACCACTGCAATGGTGGTACGGGCCGTACCCATGCCTGTGGGACGTGGGTACGAGCCGTGCCACCATTGTGGCGGTGACGTAGGGGTATGCGTGGTACAGGCCGTACCCACGCTCTGGGGGCGTGGGTACGGGCCGTACCACCATTGTTGGGGTGCCGTAGGGGTACGCACCGTACCCACGCCTTAAGAGCGTGGGTACGGGTTGTACCACGCCCACCCCTACGTCACCCTAAGAATGGCGGTACGGCTCGTACCCATGCCTTTGGGCCGTGGGTAGGGGCCGTACCGCCATTGTTGGGGTGACGTTGGGGTGGGCGTGGTACGACCCGTACCCACGCTCTTACGGCGTGGGTACGGTGCGTACCACAATTGTTGTGTTGCCGGTTCGCGTCCATGTTGACTTCCATTGTGGCGGACGCAGGCCTTGGTGGAGACGCCCCCACCCCCGAAGTGACCAGGCCCTGGGGGTCAGGTATGTACAGGGCATGTTTGATTTAGGACTTGGGTGGGGGTTATGTTTCCTGCCCCTGCACCCCCCCCCCTTTGACCCTGGGTGTTGTTCTGACCTTCTGCGGAGTCTGCGTCGGTTCCTGTACACCAGGTGGACTGCAATGAGGGCCGGGATAACACGTAGGTTTGGGTCCATGGCTGTCCGTCGCGTACAGGTGCTCCTTGTGCGCGTCGTCCTGATTTCCCGACAGTTTTTGGCTCCCGTAAAATATTGTCCGTGCGGAGTGACGTCGGTACGAATCGTACTTGCTGGTTCGTGAAACGCTGCCTGACTCCGTCCGGACGTCACGTCCGCGGTGTCCCGGATCGGAATTGTGGGTATTTTTTGTTCGGTCGGTGTTTTTTACGAATCGTACGCAAATGGTGTCTGCGTACGAATCGTACTTGCATGTTTGTAAGGTATTTCGACCGGGTACGAGTCGGACGGAGAAAACGCTCCGTCCGACGGTTCGTACCCGGTATATCCAGGATCGGAATCGGCCCCTTAGTTGCTCTTCCAAGTTTCCTAACTGTATTGCATCTTCTTGTGCTTGATACATTGCTGTTTCCACCTCATACATTGCAATCGCTGCTTCATTTTCAACAATTGTTTGTCCTAGTGGATCTTGACTCAGTGCAGCAGAACTTTGACTGTCTTGAGAACTGTCTCTAGCAATCTCAGCTGCAATTATAGCTTCTTGATCAATTTCCTCATTCAACATTTTGACATAATTTGCAAAAGCACTACATTGTATGCTATCTTTACAAGCATTAAATGAATCTTCATAGCTGGGAAAATCTCCATGTAATTCCAGTTCTGAACGCCATGGTTTGAACATTTACAAAAGGGCTAAATAATAAAATTCCCTTTTTTCAGCAGTGTCGCAACTCAGTTTTCTGTGATTAATTAAATTTCCTTTCCTTTGTTTCACCAGACATCCTTCGGAACCAATCACTGCATATTTTCCATTGTTGATGTTCTCTGTAGTATTTCGTTTAAAAGTGTAGTTTTGCAGCACTTCATAGAGACACATGTTCTCAAGATGATGACTTCTATTTGGATAGTATGTGTCGAACATATTGGTTTTCAAAATATCTGTACTTTCAGGGTCATTTTCTGCAAAATATTCAATTTCTTGAACAGATCTCAGTACCCGATTTCGCATTCCTGCAAGACCTAGACTCACCCAAATGATTCTTCTACTTTTGGAATATAGACTTGCAGATGATAACCTATCTGAACATTCACATGCTCCAATTTCACGATGCGATAACATCTTCAAACTGAAACTGTATAATTTCTTACTTAGAGTCTTCTCGTGAGAAATCTCTTCCCACATTTCTTTCAATTCAGTCTTTTCTGATTTAGTAATGTAAGACATTACATATCGAGCAACAGCAATGGAATTGTCCGTGTTAGAAATGGCGATTTCTGGTTGGCTAAGGCTTGCGCCAAAGTCAGGCAGAAACCACCACTCTAGTCAGGGCAAGGAAGTTACACGCCAAAGATGACCCCTGCTCACCCCCTTGGTAGCTTGGCACGAGCAGTCAGGCTTATCTCTGACGCGATGTGTAAAGCGTTTGCGCGCGCACCCAGCAACAACACCCAAGGCCCACCACAAAAGAAACTCCACACAAGGTATTATATAAAAATAACCTTTGTATTACCAAAACACATTAGATAAAACCACACACTTTACAATGTGCCAACAGGCACGGGCAGAGCTTACAAGGGATTATATGTACAGGGGACAGGGCCACATGGACCACTGTCAGGAATTAGCACTTTGTAGAAATTAGCACATAGGGTATAAAATACTGTAGTACAAAATAGCAAATGTAGCACACAACCAGTAACTACTGGTAGCATTGTGTGGGGAAAGCCCTGCCCTATTCAGGTCCAAGGTGCACTCCTCCCCAGCCATCAGCATGCTAATCTCACACTCACCACTGGGGCAGACCCAACCAGACTCCTGGAGCCAGGCTCACCAGCCAGCTCCAGCCAATCACACGCCAGACACACTTTACACTAATATGCCAACTCCTAGAAGTGGCACTTCCGCACATGACATAATCACGCATTATACATCATTGCGAAGCATTCGATCACACGAGTCCGCACATACCAAACTCGAGCCTGCACACCCCACGCATCAGGAATTACCAGGGACACATACATTCCCCCATGCATTCCTATGGGAGGGCAGGCCTATCTCACCACATGCACTCAGAGGGCGCACGCACTTTACTCTGGGACACAGGGAAAGTGCGCAGAAACCAAAAATCACTACCACCAGGTCACCAATAAAAGCAAAAAGTTCAGGGGTGAACCTGCCAGAAGGGCCAAGTCCAACAGGCCGCAACAGACTGAATATCCATGTTAGCGTTCCACATGGATAAAATAACTGGATTGTAGTCATTTATGTATTTTGATTCTTCGCTTCTTCTTAAGTTGTAGGTGTTTTTCGGAGACTTTCTTGTGATGGTATGTCGTACAGCTGACATAAAACTGTTCACTCTTCCTTTGGATAATACAGGACGTGGAAATCCAAAACGACATTTGGTATAGAACTTATCCTTTGACTTGTACTTTCGTCGACAGTATTTTCCACACCTTTGGCTTTGAAATCGTAAGACTTGTTGTTTTAAGTTTTTGTCTTCTCTGCTATTGGGAAGAGCACATGTAGCATAATCTTCAATGAAAGACAAAACAGTTTCATCTGAATCTGTTCCAAATTTGGGGGCGTCCTTGACCCATAACAACATATGTATGTGAGGAGCACCTCTTGCTTGATACTCCTTTCTCCAAAAGAAATCCACAACTTCTCCAAGAGGAGGATTCTTTTTATTGCAGATGAGAGACATTATAGCATCAAATCTATGATTGAAATATCTGCATACATTGACAGGATCCAAAGAGCACAATTCTCCAGGTGTCTTGTATTCAATATTTTTATATTGGAATTTGCCTCTCGAAGAAATTCAAGTAAATCATCCCAAGCATACTCAGCACAGCTTAGTGTAACAAACCATGTAGGAGTTCCCAAGTTCCGTAGCATACATTTCAGTTCTCCATGTCGATGGTACCAACATTCATTAGTCCCACGCTGACATGCCATCAGATTAATCAAATGAGATTCTAAATGATCATCTCTCTGATGCACTTTATCCCTAAAATCCTTTGCAGTTACATTTTGAAGATGCATTCCAGTTTAGTTTTTAAAATGTGATTTACTGCATATGAAAGTCCAGACAAGTCACTTTCAAACAGAAGATGAAACATATAAGGGATACATTGACGAAATCTTGGATCTTCTGCATATAATCTTGTTGTCCGATATTCAGATGCAGGAATCTGCACAGGACGTTCATCATATCGTCCACCTTTTCATGTTGGAAACAACTGCGGGAAACAACGAGCTTCCAAGCTCTCTTCCCATACACTCATGGGAATGCCTGTTGCTTTTTTCATTTGAAACAACTCAATCGTATTCCCCATCACCTCTTTGGAATGAAGTGGATGTACACTGTAATGTTCATAGATCTCTTCACATCTGGACATGTCCACTTTTTCAATTTGTCCACTTAATGTTTCAGTATCTTCTGCTAAATCTATTTCTTCTTCTCCAACAAACACATTTCTATAGTACTCATTATTTTTTAACAGATACAATGATGCCTTTTGCACTTTTCTAACATCCACTAACTCTTGCCAGATTTTCTTATTCTTAGTAGGAACACCATTAACTAGAATGACTAGTGGCTCATTTTCTGCATGATCTACACCAATAGTTTCAATATTTTTCCTTCAATCTAATGGTAAATACACAACTCTTCCTTTCAATCCTCTTTGCAACTCTGATGGAGGTAATTTACTTGTTTTGGGCTCCATACGAACAATAGCCTGAAACGGGTGAACACATTGTATGAGAATAGACTCATACGTATTTAAATCTATCAGCTCTGGAGGAATAGCAACCAACTCTAGATTATTATGAACAGCTCTAGCAGGCATTTTATTCTCATCTAATTTGTTATAACAATATTTGCAAATACGCTGCTCACATCCCAAATCAAAACAATCCTCTACCAACAAATAAGTTGCAAATTCCATCCACTTATCATTATCTTCTATTTCACTTTTAAAATACAGATTGACACCCCTAGTCTGATTTTTATAGTGACTTCGCCGACAACAAATACAAGAAACATTTGGTCTTTCACCAGAAATTACCTTAAACTTTGTGATTTCATCCTCAAATTTTTCTGTAATTACGGGTTCTACATTGTCTTCAACATTTTGTTCTAATAATGTGTCAGTTTCTTCACTCTCTTGCTGAGGCCCAAAGTAACAAAACTCAATATCCTCACAGACCTGCTTCACATCTGATACTGACCCACGCAAAGGAGCACTGTTCAACTCACTTAACTTTAGTGCTGGACTTTTTGCATAATACAACCTTCTCACTAACTTCCGCATTTGAGTATGATGTACTGCCAGCATTCTGAAATGGTGAAAAACACTTTGACAAACTTTCCTAGAAAGACAAGCCAGAGAATGACCTTGCAAACCAGTATGTTTTCTCACTCTGCAAGGGTCTGTCCTTGCAACAGCTTAATCTTTTGTTTTACACTTTTTTTAGTATAGGCTCATAAAAAACTACATAATTTTTCAATAGATTCCTGTCGTACACTGCAAACACTACTGCAATCCCAAGTGTACACAGGGTTTTTAGCACGTCTCCCTAAAACTTCATCAGCTATCACTTCTTCTGCATTTCTTTCAACCATTTTCTCTTTCTCCATTGGACAACCGTCACTAACCTCATACCCTCTACCACTGGTGTCAACTGCATACAATAATTTTTCGCTCAGTGGATAACTCTCTTCATTAAAAAAAGGCTCTGAACTAGAACTGTGTTTCCATTCTCCCCAAAAAACATCAGAATTATTTTTTTTATTAATAACTCCTTTCCTCCTACTTTTGGCCTTCATTACACATATTGGTTTATCTAGTGATCGAATTCTGTTTCCTTTTTACTTCAAAAGCCTTTTCCACAATGCTTTCAATATACTTCTTTTTATAAAATAAAGCTCTCTTTTTATATTTCTTAACATCTTTCAGCAAATTATGCGCTACTCTCTTGTAAAATATTTTTTTGCGTAATTCCTTATACTGATTTTGCCTTCTTTTACCATACTTTATCTCCTTTGACTGACCATTTGCTTTTTTACTTTTCCTCTTATTTTGAATTTTTTTCTTACTTGAAGAATTCTCAGTAGTTCCAGCATTATCTACATTCTGTTTGCTCCTACAAACATTTTTAATAAATTGCTTTGTGATCTTACCAGAAGATTTTTTCCTTTTAGCCACATTATCTTGTACTTTCAATACTTGTGGTTGATGTTTCTTCAAATAATCCTCCTGTCTCTGTCCTTTTCTTTTGCTTTTTTTTCTGGCATGATTTCTCTATTTTAACTTTGAAAAACAGTATCTGTAAAAAAGAATCACAAATAAATGTATATGAATAACTTACAAATGTATTCTATTCCATTACTGTTCAAACACATTTTATATAAAAACTGACTAAGAAACTATAGCCCAGAACCACAAGTGTGACGATGGTTAAAACACTACATGCATAGTGCATGCTACTTTGAAGCAGTTCATGCCCTAAAGCCTACTTCACTAAAAGACTACATGCTAACTGACTGAATGATTACAGTACTATAAGGAGACACACTGGGTGAGTGACAGGGTGTTTGCTAGAAGTGTATGAATACTGACTGGAGAATTGAAGGTGTGAAAGACAACTGTGTAGGTGGTTAGAGGCCTACATGCATAGTGGATAGGGGTTTGAAGCAGTCCATGTGCTAAGGTCTAGCTCAGTGCATGAATACTTAGGCAGTGACTGAATAATTAGAGTACTTGAAAGAGAGTGTCTTGGTGAATTTATAAGTGTTTGGGTTTTGGCACAGTGAATGGATTAGTACATGGTGCTGAATGGGTCACTAGAGGACTGCAAATGGAGTGACAGGGTGTTTCCTGGAAGTGTATGGATACTGACTAGGGAATTGAAGGTGTGAAAAACAACTGTGTAGGTGGTTAGAGGACTACATGCATAGTGAATAGGCGTTTGAAGCAGTGTATGTGATAAGGCCTGGCTCACTGCATGAGTACTTGAGTACTGACTGAATGATTAGAGTACAGCAAAAAGACTGCCTGGGTGAATTTATAAGTGGTAGGCTTTTGGAGCAGGGAATGGATTAGTACTTAGTACTGAATGGGTCACTAGAAGAGTGCAAAGGGAGTGACAGGATGTTTGCTGGACTGTATGGATACTGACTAGGGAATTGAAAGTGTGAAAGACAAGTGTCTAGGTGGTTAGAAGACTGCATGCATAGTGGATAGGGGTTTGAAGAAGTCCATGTGCTAAGGCCTGGCTCAGTGCATGAATACTTAGGCAGTGACTGAATCATTAGAGTACTGGAAAGAGAGTGTCTTGGTGAATTTATAAGTGTTTGGGTTTTGGCACAGTGAATGGATTAGTACATGGTGCTGAATGGGTCACTAGAGGACTGCAAAGGGAGTGACAGGGTGTTTCCTGGAAGTGTGTGGATACTGACTAGGGAATTGAAGGTGTAAAAGACAAGTGTATAGTATGTTAGACCACTACATGCATACTGCATAGACATTTGAAGCAGTCTATTTGGTAATTAATGGTTCACAACATAAGTGCTTAGAAACTGACTAAATCATTAGACTACTTCTAGGACAGTGCCTGGGTAAAACGTTTACATTTTCAGTTCTGCCACAGTGAAGAGAATAGTACATGGTACTGCACCTTAGTGTCAAACCCTGACTCATTTTATCAAAGCATAAGCAAAGACTAGCTTCTAATGCTACTAAAACTTGACAACATGACCGGTTTTAAAAGAGTTATCTGTCAGAAAATACACGATGTTACCCAATCCTTCTCTCACAGTGGTTCCCAAATGCACACAGACTCACTGTGTGATTCTAGACAACAACCACTATCCCTAGAACTTTACCAAAACTCATTTACTACTGTGGAAGTGGTAAGGGAACTGCACACAATCTACATATTTCAGGACTGCACTTTTGTGTCAAGGCCTGACTCATTTAATCAAAGCATAAGCAAAGACTGCCTTCTAATGCTACTAAAACTTGACAACATGACAGGTTTTAAAACAGTTATCTGCCACCAAATACACGATGTTACCAAATGCTTCTCTCACAGTAGTTCCCAAATGCACACAGACTCACAGTGTGATTCTAGACAACAACCACTATCCCTAGGAGTTTACCAAAACTGATTCACTACTATGAAAGTGTTAACAAAACTGCACACAATGTACATATTTCAAGACTGCACTTTTGTGTCAAAGCCTGACTCATTTAATCAATGTATAAGCAAAGACTGGCTTCTAATGCTACTAAAACTTGACAACATGACCGGTTTTAAAAGACTTATCTGTCAGAAAATACACAATGTTACCCAATCCTTCTCTCACAGTGATTCCCAAATGCACACACACTCACAGTGTGATTCTAGACAAGCCCCACTATCCCTAGGAGTTTACCAAAACTCATTCACTAGAGTGGAAGTGGTAAGGGAACTGCACACAATCTACATATTTCACGACTACACTTTAGTGTCAATGCCTGACTCATTTAATCAAAGCATAAGCCATAACTGTCTTCTAATGCTACTAAAACTTGACAACATGACATGTTTTAAAACAGTTATCTGTCAGCAAATACACGATGTTACCAAACACTTCTCTCACAGTGGTTCCCAAATGCACACAGACTCACAGTGTGATTCTAGATAAGCACCACTATCCCTAGGAGTTTACCAAAACTCATTCACTACAGTGGAAGTGGTAAGAGAACTGCACACAATCTACATATTTCACGACTGCACTTTAGTGTCAATGCCTGACTCATTTAATCAACGCATAAGCAAAGACTGGCTTCTAATGCTACTAAAACTTGACAACATGACAGGTTTTAAAACAGTTATCTGTCAGCAAATACACGATGTTACCAAATGCTACTCTCACAGTGGTTCCCAAATGCACACAGACTCACAGTGTGATTCTAGACAAGCACCACTATCCCTAGAAGTTTACCAAAACGCATGCACTACAGTGGAAGTGGTAAGAGAACTGCACACAATCTACATATTTCAGGACTGCACTTTTGTGTCAAAGCCTGACTCATTTAATCAAAGCATAAGCAAAGACTAGCTTCTAATGCTACTAAAACTTGACAACATGACAGGTTTTAAAATAGTTATCTGTCAGCAAATACACGATGTTGCCAAACACTTCTCTCACAGTGGTACCCAAATGCACACAGACTCACAGTGTGATTCTAGACAAACAACACTAACCCTAGGAGTTTACCAAAACTCATTCACTACTATGGAAGTGGTAAGGGAACTGCACACAATCTACATATTTCAAGACTGCACTTTTGTGTCAAAGCCTGACTCATTTAATCAACGCATAAGCAAAGACTGGATTCTAATACTACTAAAACTTGACAACATGACACGTTTTAAAAGAGTTATCTGTCAGAAAATACACAATGTTACCAAATGCTTCTCTCACAGTGGTTTCAAAGTGCACACAGACTCACAGTGTGATTCTAGACAAGCACCACTATCCCTAGGAGTTTACCAAAACTCATTCACTACTATGGAAGTGGTAAGGGAACTGCACACAATCTACATATTTCAGGACTGCACTTTTGTGTCAAAGCCTCACTCATTTAATCAACGCATAAGTAAAGACTGGATTCTAATGCTACTAAAACTTCACAACATGACAGGTTTTAAAACAGTTATCTGTAACCAAATACACGATGTTACCAAATGCTTCTCTCACAGTGGTTCCCAAATGCACACAGACTCACTGTGTGACTCTAGACAAACAACACTATCCCTTGCACTATACCAAAACACATTTCTTCATCTACAAGGAGTACTACATTTTAGTGCAGAAACATAACTCATTTCACAAATTCATCAACAATGACTGGTTTCTAATTCTACCAAAATATAAAAACTGCATAGTTATCTGTCTACAAACACATGAAAAAAACAAATGCTTATCACAGAATGGTTTCTACATGCACACACACTGTCAATAAGATTGTAGAGAAAAAAAAGTACTCCCTACACTTTAGCAGAAGAAATACATTAGTCTGATTAAAATAAAAATAGTCTACATACATCCCCTCACAATTAAATAACTCACCTTTCAAGATGTTTTGTAGATTAAGAAGTATATCAGTCACACACCAGATATCAGTCACACACCAGATTTTCTTATACAGAATCTCTGCACTGTGCACCTGTCAGCAGAACCAAAGAATGGCAAAGTTTCCCTCTCATTTTCCACACATATACATGTAAACATCAAATCACATTCCTTCCCACATAAATTCAAAAGCAAACACACATTTCTATTGATTAAACATTTCAACCCTTTCCAAATGACATAAATTTCAACCCTTCCCCCAATCTGCCTTCTGCCCGTTACCATAGAAACAGGTCATGGAACACTGTACTGAGCATACAGGTCACAAGTTCAGCACACACAATGTTGCTAATCAAGACAGCAAGTGTGCTTGACTTCTCAACATATCAGCTTATCATATATAATGTTCCTTACAATCAGTTTTTTTTAACCAATAAGACTGATGCGTTTAAAAAACAGAAACATGCACCCTACCTTTCAGTGTAGAAGGTTGTCAAACAACCAATCATTTCTTTTTTCAAAACTGCATCTTAGCCACCATTTTAGAAACATCTTACTTTCCAAACTGCCATTTCATTTACAGAGACCATCTGAGTGCATCCAGACCTCCTTACAAGATGCTTAGAGTGTGGATTGTGGGACACAGCTACATTTTCTAGTGCCAAAGGTATGCAGAAAACAAAGGCATTCACAAAGACCTAGGTTTGCCAAATGTAGACATTAAATGGATTGGACAGAGAGGGTTAAAGTGGCACCAATTGATGCCATTGGTGAAATCCTTCATGCAAATCCAACACCCTGACCTCATAATAGTGCACTGTGGTGGCAATAACCTAGGCACTTTGACTGGGGTAGGTCTAGAAATGCTTATGAAGGACACCTTTGCAGAACTGATTTCACTTTTCCCTAAAACTGCCTTTGTGTATTCTAACATATGCCAAAGGCAGAAATGGAACTGGTCCGATCATTTTTGTCCACAGATTGAGAAAGCTAGGAAACATGTGAATAAATCTGTTTCTGCTTTTCTCCGAGACTAAAGAATGGGTTCCATTTACAATAACAATCTGCGCTTTCATATTCAAGAGATGTATAGGAGAGATGGAGTACACTTTACTGATGAAGGAAACAGAGGCTTCCTCAACAACTTTAGACTCTGTATAGGTACTTACTTATAAGTACCAAAAACTCTGAATGAACACAACGGCTCTTTTTAGAGCCACTCAAGAACAAAACACTTAACCTTAATCTTTATCTCCCAACAATTTCATTTTTTTTTCCCTTGGATCCGCGAACCCACCGCGAGAGAATCCGTGCATCCACCGCGATAGGATGCGCGCAGCGTGCGCGCATTTTGCCGTTTTTTTTTTTAAAAAGGGGGGACCAAGGGGTCCTTCTGGGACCCCCTAAGCACCTCTAGAGGGTCAGAGTATTTCCACTCTGCCCCCTTTATATGTTTTACACACTTATTCCCCTTGCTTCTTCAGCCTTGCTTCTACCGAGGCAGAAAATGGCCGCCAACAGTTCCTGGTTTCGAATGTAGACAGGCACTCAACAGCCAATTAGCATTAAGCGCGCGATCGGGAGGGTGCTCGCTCGGTTCGGGGAGGGTGCGCTTACGGTGCGGGTAGGGTCCGCGGATCCTCCCCGGCCATAGATATTTATGTACTTTTAACTCTAATTTTCTCAGGAACTACTGAACGGATTCACACCATTTATGCAAAAGGCTCGAGTCTGAACTGAGGACTACCTCTTTGCCAAATTTGGTGTAATTCCGTTCAGCGGTTCGGGCTGTAGCTGCAACAACAGATCCTATGGGAAATTGCATGGGGGAAACGCATTTTGGAAATCCCCGTTTTTTCTCAGCCCCCAGTTGACGAATCACCACGAAACTTTCAGGGTAGGAGCGGAGCGGAGCTGGCCAAAAGTTTGGAAAATTTTGCGAGGATTCATCAACCGGCGCCAGACTTATTGGGAATAGAATGTTGCGGATTTCCTATAGAAAATAGGTCATAACTATAACTATCTACTGGCGTCCGCCAGTAGAATAAATAAATATATATATATATATATATATAGATATATTACCTACTGGCGGTCGCCAGTAGGTAGTTATAGTTAGGACCACGTTTCCATAGGAAAACCTCAACATTCTATTTTGAATAACTTTGGCGCCGGTCGACGAATCCTCGCGAATTTCTCAAAATAGGTGGGGCGCTACGCTCCGCTCCTACCCTGAAAGTCTCGGGGGGATTCGTCAAGCGGGGGCTGAGATAAAAGGGGAGTCCCAAAACGCGTTTTTCCCATGCATTTTTCCATAGGACCTTTAGAACGAGCTACAGCCCGAACGGCTGAACAGAATTACTAGAAATTTGGCAGAGAGGTAGTCCCTAGGTCAAGGAAGTGCCTTTTGTAGGTTTGGTGTAAATCTGTTCAGTAGATTCTGAGAAAATAGCCTTTAAATCAATATATATATCTGAGCCCGCTTACGGTACGCTTACCGTACGCTTACCGTACGCTTACCGTAAGCTTACGGTGGCGTGCGCGAGCGCGATTCTGATTGGCTCTTAGATCTTAGTAAACATTCGAATCGGCCGAAACCAGGAAGCGGCGTCCGCCATTTTGTCTCTCGCACTGAGTGTTGTTTATCAAACATGATGGCCAAAAACATGTTACGGGGCTGTTTTGACAACTCCCTCCCACATAGTCATGTTGAGGGAGTCCCCAAACATCCCCCAAGAGCAAAAACGGTTTTATATTTTTTTCGGCAATTTCGCGGGGTACGCTTACCGTACGCTTACCGTACGCTTACCGTAAGCTTACCGTACGCTTACGGTAAAAAAATAAAAATAAAAAAAACACTATCCACACTTACCCCACCCCCTGTGCTTTTGGTGGCCGCAGGCCACCAAATGTGCAGGGCTTATTAATAGAGAAAAAAAACGTAATTTTGGCAACATGAAATTATAAAATCCAAATAAAAAAAACACTATCCACATTGACCTCACCCCCTGTGCTTTTGGTGGCCGAAGGCCACCAAATGTACAGGGCTTATTAAAGTTGATAAAAACCGTGCACGGAACGAACTGCGTTAAGTGGGCGCGCACGCCACAAATGGCGTAAAGTAACTTAGCATTTAAAAAACCGTACAAATTCACTGAAAAAACCATAGGTTTCACACACGTTATAGTTAGGAAATAGCATTTAAAAAACCTTGCTAATTCACTGAAAAAACCATAGGTTTCACACATGTTATAGTTAGCTGGACATTTTACTGATAAAAAACCAATGAAATTCCCCCGTTATAGTTACTGTAGGCAACTATAACTCACGCGACCGTAATCCTCTGCTGATGACATATGTGTCTTTATGAAAAAAAAATATTTGTAATATATGTATAGCTAAAATTTAATGGAAGAAGATATGGGCAAATAAGTGTCTAAATACAGTATTAGCATCAGCAGAGGATTACGGTCGCGTGAGTTATAGTTGCCTACAGTAACTATAACGGGGGAATTTCATTGGTTTTTTATCAGTAAAATGTCCAGCTAACTATAACATGTGTGAAACCTATGGTTTTTTCAGTGAATATATATATATATATATATATATATATATATATATATATATATATATATATATATATATATATATATATATATATATGTTTTTTTTTGTATACACAATACCCCATCCACCTCAAATGGTTTCACTCCCGACAGCCAGGGTCACTAATTTTGTGTGGGCTGGTGGAAGACACAGGCTAACCTTTCAGACAATGCGTAAGTCCTGTTTTGATGGTGGCCTGGGTCTATCGGACGTGTACCTTTACTACCTCGCGGCCCACTTTGTGTATCCTTGACGCATCTCTCCCCTGCAACCCGACCCCCCCACCAGCGTAAAATTGCAGCCGCCACTGGAGTTAGCTGAATTTTCGCAAGTTAAAACTAAAAGCATACTTCAAAGATCAAATAACCACACCATCAGAAGGAGACACCAATCTCAAAAGGAAGACCATCAAACTCCACGATTCCCATCAAAATAACCTTCAAACAGCCCATATTTAAAGAGGTCGAAAGTATCAAACAAACACGCACAAAAACCCTATGTCGGGGGCGTGGCTTGCTGCCGACGGGAATGGCCGCTCAGTAGTGAGGCTCTGAAGCGCCACTCCCGCAATATCCTGAACCTTCGTGCCCCGTGGTCCCGACCCGTGCTGTGAGGTGTCCCTGGTGGTCCCGAGGCTCCCGCCGACCCAGCAGCGAAATTTGGGGCCGATTGGAGGTGGTGCCGAGACTGGGCTCCGTTCCCCGAGTTCTGGGCGGTGGCCGGGCTGGGTGAGACGCGGCCCTGATGGGCACAAGGACTACGCGAGGCCATGGCCGCAGCCTGTTTTCTCCGGAGAGCGGCGATTTTAGGCTCGGCGCCTCCAACACTGCAGAAGCTTGTTCCGCTGTATCCTGTGGCCTCCCCTGTGGCCCGGGAATTCCAACTGATCCAAGGGGGTGATTGCGGCGAAATTGAGGAGGCGCCGTGGCGGAGCTCCGGGCCCGGTGCTTCGACCAATATACTGCCTGTGGAGGACGCGCCCCTAACGGGGAGTGAACGGTGTGAGGCTGTGGTTGCGATCGGCCGCTCCTGGAGGAAGGGACTGGGAGCTTGGTGCCTGCGTCGGTACCGTGGTGGGGCCCGGTGCGAGCGGATGGGCGCCCCGCCTGAACGGGATTTACAAACATTGACGGCTGCTGCGAGGGTCCTGCTTGGAGAAGAGTGACCAGACTGCTGCCCTGACGCTACCTGGCCGATACGCTGTGGGGGTTCTCCCCGGAGACTGGGTGTCCCGCTAAGGAGTGAATGACTGCGGTTCCGGCGCGATTGGCGCGCTTGCCCCGGGCGGTGGGGGCGGTCCTCCGGTTCCTCTGCCCCAGTAGACCGATCTGGGTTGTTGAGTAATACCCGGTGGGGGGGAAGGCATCCGGGAGGGGCCCAACGCCTACACAGCGCTACTTGAACGCAACGTGCGGGGACCGGCTGGGAGGTCCTCGATTCCCCGCTCCTGCTGTGTGGTGGGCCTCGGACGCCGGAGGTGAGTGGACGGCGAGTGGCCCGCGGGACTGGAGGGATGACTTTTCTAGACGGTTTGGCACTGGGGCGGATCGACGGACGGCGACGCCTGGCTTCCCCGGGTTGGCAATGACGGCTGGAACGCAACAATACTGAAGAGGCGAATCAAGCGAGCAGAGGGCAGAGGCCTGCCATATCCTTGGTCCATTGCTGGGTATCTGGGCCTTAGTGGGGTGTCCCTGCGGCTGGGGTGTAGCCAGCGAAAGCCGACAGGCCGGGTGGAATTCTCCACAGCAGGCGGCGGGGAATAGCGGCTGCACCCTGTGGCTGGGGAGCGCCCCCTGAGTTGTGATCATGCCATCCGGGCGGAGCAACAAAACGGTGACGCAGACTAAACTGGAGAAATTCGCATGGCAACACCAGCAGGGCGGTGATCGGGTCGGGATGCCGGACTCGGACGGCAAGGTAGAACCGAAGAATAAAGACCTTCTGGATGCTATCACTGCTGTCAAGGCGTCCCTTGAATCTCGGATCGATACCATGGCCACCGATGTGGGTCTGATTCGTGAGGATGTGAGGAAGATTGCCGACTGCATGGGTGAAGTGGAAAGTGTCACCAAAGAACTGTCAAGCGACACTGGCCTTCTCAAATGAGAGGTCGCAGACCTGCGTGCCTCCCATGAGGTACTGGCTTGGCAGTTGTATGACTATGAAGGCAGGATGCGCCGGAATAACGTTCGAATTATTGGTGTCCCGGAACAGGCGGAGGGACAGGCAGTGGACCTCTTTGTCGAGGACCTGGTCCTCAAACACCTACAGCCCCGAGGGCTCTCAAAGTGTTTTTCGATTGAAAGAGCCCATCGAGTGCCGGGTGGTCGCCCTCGACCGGGGGCACCTCCTCGACCACTTCTTGCCCGAGTGTTTAATTTCCGTGACCGAGACGTTATTCTTCAAACGGCGAGGGCGGCTCCACCCGTCACTGTTGAGAACAGCAAAATCACGTTCTTTCCTAATTTTACCCTAAGAGTTCAGAAACAAAGACGTAGCTTCCTGGAGGTAAAAAAGGCTCTTCGTGAACAGGAAGTCAAGTACGCAATGATGTTCCCTGCCAAGCTGCAGGTGGAGGCCGATGGAAAATCATGGTTCTTTACTCGCCCGGAGGATGCTTAGGACTGGTTGGAGGGCTGGCGCACTGTGAATAAAAGGAAGAAAAAGGGACCATCGGCGGCGGATAAGGCCGAAGATTGGCGCCAGCAAAGGCGTTCTCCTTCACGCTCAGACTCTGATGCCCCGGGCCCAGCTGGGGAACCCTAATTCTGGACGTTGGTAAGATGGTATAGTGTTTTGTATGGCCACATCGGAACTCCCTGGAACGTGTCAGAGGGCGGACTAGTATTCTCACGAGGATAGGATGACTAGTATGGGTGTGCCCCGGGATATGGGGAGTGTTCACCCCTTTGGTACGTTGTCACCATGGGCCTCCATTGAAGACATTGGGGGGACGATAGACTGGCTTCCACAGTCGTAGAGTGGCTTTCCTCAAATGTAGACTTATTCGTTAGAACTGTTTTCTAGATAGACACAGGTGTGACAAATGCCGCTACGATGGGGCTGGTTTGGAGGGGCTCTGGCAATCCAAGCAGTGCTAAGAATTTTCTTTCCTAGTGGGGATGTGGTCGGGTGGGGGGGACGGATCCTATGCGATGTCAGTTAATATGATGGGAGTGGGGCAGCACACGTTTCCTCGAATTGTTCATGGGGGGGCGACAGGTGCTCTGCATGTTGGGGGAGGCGGGCGGTTCTAGTCCCGTTATGCAGGGAGGCAGGGTGGGAGATGCCTTTTCAGGGGTATCGCTTTGTTTGATTTGGTTTGTTTGGGGGGTTGTTTTTTATTGTTTTCTTGCAGCAGTACTAAATGGCATTCTTTATCAATACGTGGCATGGAGTACTTACCTACAGGCTCCTGGTCTCATCTCCTTCGTCTTCATGAAGGGCGAGGTGGCGACTGGTGCTGTATATAGAGAGGTGGCTGAAGGACCTCTGCAATGGTCACTCCGACCATTCTAGCATATTACTGTTGGGATCTTATGGCTCTGACTCAGGGACTTAGCCTAATGACCTGGAACATCAATGGGCTGGGAGACAAAATCAAACGGGGTATAGTGCAACAATATATTCATCGGCACCGACTAGACTTGGTGTTGCTCCAGGAAACGCACCTCATAGGTAACTCCTGTCAGGCCCTGGACAGAAATGGGTATCGTATGGTAGCGCATTCTGGCTTTACCTGGGGATCCAGAGGGGTGGGGATCCTCCTACGTAAGGGTTGCCCCTATGTGATTCACACTACACGGACTGAACCGCAGGGTAGATATGTTGCTTGCTCAGGTAGCTGGGAGGGGAGGGTCCTCAATGTGCTCTCAGTGTATGCACCACCGGGCCTTCAGCGCCAGACCCTAGCAGATGTGGGGACACACTTGATGACCTTCCCTGAGGGTGCCCTGGTTGTGGGCGGCGACTTTAACTTGACGATGGACGGTGCCATAGATCGCACTCCGCCCCGACGGGAAGCTCCACAAGGCTCACAACTGCGCAATTTTACAGATGCGTTCGGCCTGGTAGACATTTGGAGATGGTCACATCCCCGAGACGCACTTTACACTTTTCAATCTGGTGTTCACGGCAGTCACTCACGGCTTGACTACCTGTTCACCCAGGCGCAACATATTCAACACTTCACTGAGTCCACGAGCTTAGCACGGGTGATATCCGACCACTCCCCGGTAAAATCTATCTTCGGAGCCCGTCGGGTACGGCAACCTGGCCCCATCATGATTCAGCCCTGGTTGCTGAAAATCCCACACATTAGAGATTCCTTGCGGCAAGACACTGATCACTATTTTGAAGAAAACACGGGGTCTGTGGCGTCGGCGATAACGCTATGGGGCGCTTACGGAGCAGTTATCAAGGGACGGGCGTTGTCCATGATAGTGGGACACAGGGCTGAACGTAAGCGACGAGTTAGCGAGTTAGAGGCGGAGATACTACACCTCGAGCACGATGTTTCGCATACCCCTGCCCACGAGACCCAACACATACTTAATGTTAAAAGACAGGATTATAGGCAACTGCTCTTTGAAGATGCCAACCGACGCACCCTTGCTACCCGGCACAGAATATATGAGCTGGGTGAACGCACCGGTAAACTGTTGGCATGGCTGGAACGTAAGGAATTGGCTGCGCGGTGGGTGGGCGTGATCAAAGGGCCGGATGGTGTACTGATCACTGACCCTCAAAACATTGCCGAAACGTTTGCAAAGTATTATGAGCAAATACTCAGCCGCAGAACTCACAGGCACGATGGGCGGCAGACCTCCTTGCCACTATTGAAATGCGCTGTGTTTCCCAGCAAGATAAGGAGGCCCTGGAGGCGGATATTTCGATTGAGGAGATTCAAAAAGCCATTTGAGATATCCGGTCCGGCAAGGCCATGGGCCCCAATGGAATCCCGATAGAACTTCTGAAACCTATGGCTCTGAAACTTGCGCCCCACTTGCTGAACTTGTATAATGAGTGTTATGAGACTGGCGTCCTCCCAGCCGATATCCGCACCGCCACCATAGTGGTTATCCGCAAACCCGGTAAACCAGAGGATGAGTGTGCATCCTACCGACCCATTTCCCTGATCACAGTCGAGGCCAAAATTTTGGCCAAACTGCTGGCCAATCGTCTGCTTCCATATCTCACTGCCTTGATCCACCCGGACCAGTCGGGATTCATGCCAGGCCGTAATACTGCACGTAATTTGCGCCGTGTTCACGGGGCACTGGGCCGTGCTGCAACACTTCAAGAAGAAGCACTTTTGTTCGCGCTTGATGCCAAAATGGCGTTTGATACGGTGGCGTGGGAGTATCTCTTCGCTGTCCTGGCTCGTGTGGGGTTGGGTCCCCGGCTGATCAGATGGATCAGACTGCTATATAACTTGCCCACTGCCCACGTATCAGTTAACAACCACCGTTCGAGCTCCTTCTCCCTATGCCGTGGCACGAGACAGGGCTGTCCACTGTCGCCGCTTCTTTTTGCCTTGGCACTTAAGCCACTCGCGGTCTGGATCCGGAGTGACCCTGAAATCAGAGGCCTTAAATGGACAGCAGATCATGAAGACCGTATTTCTTTATATGCGGACGATCTTTTGTTGTACCTAGCTTCCCCGGCGCGCTCGGTCCGTCGGGTACTTCATATTTTTCATATTTTTGGGGCCCACTCCGGGTACCAGATCAACTGGTCCAAATCCCAAAGGTACCCCCTCTGAGGTGACCTGCCACATAGTCCCAGGGGGTATAACATTCCGGTGGCATCTCAGGGTTTCCAATACCTCGGCATCTTTAT
Source organism: Triturus cristatus (assembly GCF_964204655.1). Classification (NCBI taxonomy): domain Eukaryota; kingdom Metazoa; phylum Chordata; class Amphibia; order Caudata; family Salamandridae; genus Triturus; species Triturus cristatus. The sequence continues at coordinate 1,271,888,343 of NC_140579.1, forward strand.
AACATTGGACCCATCCCTATTTCATGAGCGAAACCTAGTGGGCCCATTGCAGCGGTTCAGGGCAGATGTGGTCCGTTGGAAGACATTGCCCCTCACACTCCTGGGTCGGGCAGCCCTTTTTAAGATGCTAGCCCTCCCCCGTTTTCTCTATGCCCTACAGAATACGCCCATCCCGATTCCCGAATCCTATTTTTTGAAGATTGAGGCAGCACTGCGAGGTTTGTTATGGGATACTGGGCCGCCCCGAATCGCAATGCAAAAACTCACTATGGGCTGGTACGATGGTGGGATAGGCTTGCCGGACATACGCCTTTATTACCAGGCAGCACAATTGATCGCAGTCAACCAGTGGGTGTTCGGATCTCACGATGATCCTAGCTTCCGTACTGACCGCTGGCTTTTGGGGAAGGGAGGGTATAACAGGGCACTATACTCAAACCAAAAAAATCTAGGCTTGACTGGCCCTACGGCCCGGACGGTGGAAACCTGGCACAGGCTCCAGCGGCGCATGGGTTGGTATGGGTGGCTAACTAAGGCCACCCCACTCTGGGAGCCTGATTGTCTGGGGCGTCTGAGCACCTGCGCAGGTTTCGATAAATGGGACCTTATTGGTATCTCTACGGTGGGGGATGTATGGATTAAAGGCAAGAAGCCGTCATTCGCGGAGCTTCAGCTTAAATACCAGCTCGCACCCTCAGAGTATTAGCGATATCTTCAAATTAGCCATGCTATCGACGGCGCCCTTCCCGCCGGTGCCCCCCTTCCAGACTCCTCTCCTTTGTAGGACAGACTGTTGCTGGATCCAATGGACCGCAGGGCTATCTCCTTGACGTATAAGAAGTTAATTAATAATCGTACCGACCCAATGCGGAAATTACGGGCCAGGTGGGAGACGGACTTGGGAGAAATGGCTGACGAGGACTGGATTGAATCGCTAGCTTCCCCTCGTGAGGTGGCAATACCGATGCGACTCCGCCTCGTTCAGCTCAAAATTCTGCACCGTGTGTATTTTGATGCTAAACTGTTGTATAAATTGGGAAGACGTCCAGACACGCTCTGCCTACGACACTGTCACCAGACAGGTACATTTCTACAAATTCTATTGCTTGCCCCTTTATTCAGCAATACTGGATAGAAGTCACCCGAGAGATGGCGAGGTCCATAGGTAAGCCCATCACCCCCTCTCCCCAGCTCTGCCTCCTTAATGTGTGGGAAGATACGGACCTCACCCAGGCGGAGCAGGAGTCGTCGGCGGTGGGTTGGGCCATTGCTAAAAGGAATATTGCCCAGAAATGGGGGGTAGACACCATGCTGCTGTTGCGCGTTTGGGCCACTGATATGGATCAGGCCATGGTGGCGGAGAAAACGGTATACAAAAGTCGAGGCTGCCCGCGGAAGTGGGATCACAAGTGGGGACGTTGGAACAAATATCGGGGGGACATCTGTATTTCTCCTACGGTGGAACTTAGAAGGGAGAGACGGGCTATCCTGGATAAAATGGGGGCAAGCGCGGTGACCTGAAAGCTTAAGGCCACCATTCATATACTGTATATGGGGGGCCCCCCGATCCGAACATGTATATATAACCACCTCTGTAATGCTTCACTGATTGGTTTGATTCAATGCTTACTACCCTGAGTGTATCGCTTGTTGTCTCCAAAGTCCGAATGTATACTTTGCCTGTGAAGGTGCTAATTAAGTGTCATGACTGCTGCAATGTTGTGGATTTTGTTTTCAATAAAATTGTTATTTAATAAAAAAAAAAAACCCTATGTCAACGTATCAAGGCGATGTTCCATGAACCTGACTTTCATGGATCTGCTGGCAGACCAGTGAAAGTCAGGACCATGGAACATTCCAGTGGGATCTGCTGCAAGAAAACCACAACTAGAATGAGTGCCCATTATCTGAGACTAAACCATACCCATGATGATATGAAGTGGACAATTCTAGAAGCACTCCCTCATGCGAACAAACAGTCCTCATTCAGGAAGGAAGAGAACTGGATCTTCCGTTTGGCCACCCATTTGATTGGCCCGAATGAAGACATCCCCTGGAGTGAAGTGGGCAACTGACAGCTCCTGTCTTTCTAGAACCTGAACGTCCACACTCTGTGTAACTCATGACCCCCCTTCTTCTGCCCTACCCCACGCCCCGCCACCAGTTTTTACAAAACTTTGATCAATGTTTCTTTGGTTATCTAGATGTGATCTCAATATATATACATTCCCTTCACCCCTTGCATTACCATGCCTTTTAAAAAATCGACAATTACTCCTAGTATGGGCTATCCATGAGCAATAGCCCGCTATCATAAGACTACTAGGAAGTGGTCCCTCCAATGGCATGTGTGGAATTAGTACCCGTCACTTTCCCGTGAGTCCTATGCACCCCCTCAACATTGAGAATCAGCATCCCTGGCACTGTTCCAAGATGGCAGCAACTCTAGTCTCTAGAACTCAGCACACCGCTTGAGCCCCCATGCGCCACCCCCGTACTCCTCATGCTGCTCCTCTTTTACTGCAGTCTTTCACCAGTGCTCTCCATGCCCGGTACTACTGATACCTGGTCTTAATAACTGACAAATTCCAGCTGCCTTGCTCCACAGCTCACATGAGAGTTTACATCCCATCCCCTGCCGGGCTGTCCCAGCGCAACACCTGCAGCCAATTTTCTGTTTTCCCTACATTGGGTGTCTCTTAGGTATTTTTAAAACCACAAATTCATATTACGCCAATCTATACCTAGAGTACCTCCACCCTACAACTCACATCGGCATCTCTTGCTCAAAAGACCTCCAGCAAAGACCCCCCTTGAGGGGCCCGCTGGGCATTGCAGTACTGGCCCAACTAGGAGCTGCCTGATGATGAAGCATGACACCCACACAAGTGTGTGAGGGCTCTTGCTTCTGAGAAATCAGATCCCCTGATCGGCTGTCTCAGTTTCCCTGACCTATATCCTCCCTTCTTATCCTCCCCTCAGGAACTGCATAGCGTTTGTATTACATAGCATCCGATTGAGCCTATATGCTGGACCTTGAAGTGCTCCTAGCCCTCATCTACGTTTAGCAAATAACCCTATTTACAAGCCTTAAACTCCCCTTTAATTACATATGTCACCACTAAGGAAGGCCCGGTAGCCCATGGGTCAGAACGCATTGTAATTAAAAGGTTGGACATGTACTTTTAACTTTTACATGCCCTCTTTTTAAATTCCTCTTAGTTTTCCATTGGCTGTTTCCTCCATTTTCTAAATGTAAGTACCCTACCCCTCCTTTTTTGTGCCATGGAGATGGAGCTGCTCAACAGACACCCTCACCAGGACTGAGCTGGAGAAGCTATGCAAAGAAAGGGGGCTGAAGGCAAATAAGAAGGCCACAAAGTTGGACCTCCAGATAGCCCTCAGAGCCTATGAGGAAGTCAAGAGGTCACAGTCTACCCCAGAGGGGGCTGATGAGGAGGAGGCAGCAAACCTGAGTCCTGAGCTGCACTCACACCCAGAGGATGCCCAGGATGGGACAGGAAGTGGTGCATCTGCCTGGGGTCTGCCCCCAGAGGAACTGTGGAGGACAGAAAGGCAGAGAGGGAGCTCAACCTGCAGCTGGCCAAGCTCAAGCTGGAGTCAAGCAAGGGGGAGACTGCTGCAAGGCAGGCACTAGAGGAAAATAAACTTCTGCTAGCACATGAGCTGGGCCTGAAGGTGCTGGAGTTCAAAGTCACCGGATGCACGATGCATTGTTGGCAGGCATCTATGGTGAATAGTGATCATCATTGCACAGAATAGCAACAAACTGGAGCAATAACGATCTGCTTGTTTCGAGAAAGAGTGGTTTGTGGTTAATTGGAGGTATTTGACACAACATACTATACTCTTTTATGATACTGAAGCCAGATAACTTGATCCTGAGAAGACCCTGTAACTCATAAGGGGTCGAAACAGACATCTCTCTCTTGGTTCCCTGATTATTTATAATCCACATTGTGCTATATTAAACACATATGTATATTGAAAATACTTGGCTACGAACCAGAGAACATTGATGGGGTCGTTTGTATATATGTTATGTATTTATGCACATACTTAAGCACCGTGTCGTCTGCACTTCTATTTGTTGTACTGTCATTTGCATATTGGAGGATATTATATAAACAGCAACAGATATCCTCTCAGTACGAGTTTGTTTTTTATGTATGTAACCCTAGTAGGAACGAACCACTAGGCTGCCAGAATAATACATTGAAGTCTTTCGAGACAAGAGTAAGAGGGCAGCCTACTTCATGAAAAGAGACCCACGGTCTACTCTATTGATACAGCAGAAATCAAACTCAGGCATACCACAGAGTTCAACAGCAATGGAGGCAGCATTACTCCAGTGTCCACTGGATGAAAAGTGGGTCCACATCCCAAAAGAACTGGGCCTTACTTTGTTGTGGGAGATGACAGACAATTGGTTTGAAGCACATGAGGTTGCCCTACAGGTGCACAGGGTCACTGAGGAAGATTAGGGGGAGACCACTGGAAACACATTCCTAATAAAGGGAAGGATGCCCTGTTAGCCCTAGGAAAATGGGACAAAATGAAGTATCCCCTCATGAAGGACGCTAGGACCAGGAAATATGGGCTCACCCCGGAGAGATATAGGCAGAAATTCAGGGACATCCTGAAGCTGCGCCAGCAGACCTGGGTGGATTGTGTGGATCATTTTTGCAAGGCACTGGGTGGTTGGGTGAAGGGCAGTGAAGTGAGTGATTACAAGGGGCTTTACACTTTGAGTGCTAGATAACACATGTTCAGTCTTTGTTTTTCAGAGCCTTGTGAATAGCAAGCTCTCTGACCTCAGAGAGCTTGCTAATGAGGCGGGCCACTGGCTCAGCACCCCCTCCCTCCCACCCCCCAAGAAAGGTGGTTCAGGTTCCCCCCAAACAGAGTGAGGGGGCGGTCAAGGAAGACACAGGCAAGTCCCAGAGTAATATGGGGTGAGAAGGGTCCCATGCCCCCTCTGGAAAACAGGGAAGAGGTTCTGGTGGGCGGTGGCTCAGGGTGCCTAATTTCCAAACTTTATGCTTTGATTGTTCCAAGCTAGGACGCAAGCAAGGAGACTGTCCGTACTAAGAAACCAACCACTGGTGAGACCTCTTCTTGGGGTGACCAATATGACCTTAGGGGCACGGAGTCTCCAGGGGTAGGAGGTAACCCATGACCTAATCTCCCTTAGTTGGAAGGTGAACTCAGAGGGTATGCTGGCAATTCCAGAGGATGCAAGTTGTCATTTCTACCAGGTCAAGGTGAATGGGGTCCCTGACACTGCTCTGAGTGACACCAGGTCCTGCCAGACCATGGTAGTGGAAAGGGTGGTTTCCCCACTGACGTGTAGGGTAACCGAGGGGCAGGATTTTTCCACCCCATGGCCCTGGTATTCCTGGAGTGGGGAGGGGAGTTGACCCACAGAAGTGTCCTAGTTAATTCTCAGATGCCCATAGACTGCATTCTTGGGAATAAGTTACTCCTTGTGCCAAAAGAGGTGGGAGGAAAGGCTGCCCAGGACACCCTGGAAGCTCAGATTTCCAGATGTACCACTCACAAATGGAAGGTACAGAGGCCCAGATGAAGGGGTAGGGAGAGGTAGGAGCCAAATCTCAGGGAACATACCCTGGACAGAGTTGCCAGTCTCACCCTACCACCCCTGGACTGGTGGGAATGAGAATGGAAGAAGGATGCCTCGGTGCCTTACACACGGGGCTGTTGCCCCCCCCCCCACCCTGAGAAGTCTCAGAGGTCACAGCACCCTGGATGGCCAGGGCCTGCCTCTTGACACTGACAACTGTCAGTGGCCTCTATTGGATGCTGTCCTCATAGGCAGAGTCTTCGTTGGATTGGGGATAGAAGTCTGATCCAGGGGGATGTAACAGTACCACCATGGCCAAGAAGTTGTGTGTTCCATCTGCTTACTGGGATGCCTCTGCGAGCAAATTATGGTTAGATGAGAGGCGTGGCTTGGCAAGCCAGCATGGCGGACATGTGCTGAGTGAGCCCAGTCCTGCCCGGATCTTCATCCTTCATCTATCCTGCTCCTCCTGCTGCAACATCCTTGTTATTGCCTTTCCTGAGGTGTAGTAAGTTGGCGCTACTTACCGGTGTGACTCCTGACTCGCGCCGTGTCCTGAGGTGGCGAGGTGTCGAAGATCGCCACTGGGGCCTGGAGGCAGCGTGGAAGCCGCGATCTTGTGTGCGGCTCTGGTGGCATTCCCCGGCTGGGGGGCGGAGCCGCGGCGGCTGGCCTGGCGTGTTGAGGAGTGATGCGCTGGATCCCCTGCGCGCCCACCGGTGTCTATCCTTTGCCCCGCACCTCAGACATCGCAGGCGGACCATCCTTGTTCGGCTGTCAGACCGGATCGCGAGGTGAGCTTGTAGCCCTGGTGATTGGCCTCCCGCTGATTTGGCGGACTCTCTTCTCTGGCGGCCTGGGAGGCGCCGCGGGCTGCACCTGAGGCCTGTGGAGGCCCGCGACATTCTATGGACTAGCGCCCACTCCGTAGTCTGGGTCCCCTCTCTCTCCCCCCCCACAGGCTTCTACGGGGGATCAGTGTCATTTTCGAGCTGTGTGGGCGGGTGTGTGGACTGGTGACCCCCAGGGGCTTGGTGTCCCGCTCCCTCCCGGTGGCCTCGGGGGCGCTCCCTTGGGGGCCTGCGGACGCTGACGGTGCCTCCTTGTGTCTCCCGCTTGGCCTGCAGTCGATGGCCTATTGGGTGCACAAGAGGACCCCTGGGTGACCGGGCCTAGTGCTGCTGACCTCTACCCTGCTCCTTGGATGCCCTGGTCTCTCTCCCTTGTCCTCCCTCTCACGGTCTGGCCGCGGAGAAGCCGCCTGGGGTGTGGTGCGGCGACATCGGGCATTGTGAGGCCTGGACTGACGGGCGTGCTCGCCTACATATCCTGCCGCTTGCTCGGGGGCCAGTGTGGCTTCCCTCCCGTCGGCGGTCGATCGGGCCGCAGGGATCTTTCCTCTGGTGCTGGCGGTGCTGCCTGGGTCTGGTGTGGACGTTCTGGACTCCGGGTCCCGCCCCTGGGCCCTGTCCCAACAGTAGCCATTTCGGCGGCCAGATCAGGCCGTGTGGGCGGCGGCCTGAAGCCGTAGCTACCCTTGGGACACCTGTGCTGACCCCACATTCAGGGCGCGGATTCAATGGTGCTCGACTGCTCGCCACTTGTGTTGCAGGTGAACATTTGGCCAGTCATGACGCGGGATAAAACTGGGGGGGGGGGGGGGGGCTCGGCCAAGCAGATGCCCTGTATGCCAAGATTGGGGCAGTTGGATCCGATGTTATGCTGCTGCGCCAGGACCTGCGGTGGCCCGCATCACCGAGACTGAAACTAGAATCTTGGGGTTGAGGATGTGGTCACCACCCTGCAACAACGAGTAACCTCCCTGGAGAACGCCCAGCGGGGCCCGGCGTCGAGGGTGGAGGATGCTGAGGGATGGGCGAGACGCAATAATCTCCGTTTTGTTGGGTTCCCAGAGAGGTGTGAATCTGGAGATATGGAGCAGTTCCTTACCCAATGGCTGGAGAGTTGCTTCGTCATTGAACGCGCTCACAGGGCCCTGATGCAGAAACCCCCGGCGGGGCTCGCCCGCGGCCAGTAATTGCAAAATTACTTAACTACCATGATAGAGACGCTATCCTGAAGCAGGTTAGGGCCAAAGAACCTTTGCTGTATGACAATGCCCGTATTTTGATCTTTCCTGACTATACCAAATTGGTCCAACAGCAGCGGCAATCGTTTCTGGCAGCTAAGGCCCGCCTTCGAGAGCTCAAGCTCCCTTATGCATTGCTCTACCCGGCCAGGCTGCGGGTTGTTTATCGCTCTCGTACCCACTTCTTTGATTCCCCGGAGGATGTGTTCCAATGGACGGACGAGACGGTGAGGCTGCGTCCTCACTCACCGCCCGGGAGAGACTCCGATTCATCCTTGAGTGGGGTGGCTTGGAATTTGCCTAAAATTGAGGGGGGGGTGGGTCAGGGCGCTCCAGGTCTCGATGGCGATCCATATCTGGCGATGCCTCATCTCGTGCGGGCTCTGCCCCACGACAGACTGTGCCAACTGGCTAATCGGCCCTCGAGCCAATCGTCTACGAACCACAGGTACTTTGAATTGGCAGGAGGAGACGGCAGTCGGTCGATGTCTCTGCTGGACTTTACCGAACAGGGATAGGGCCAGTGGACAATGGGCTGTAAGTTGGGGATCCATTGGCGGGTGAGGGGTGGTACCCCCTGTTGAGGTCAACCTGCTCTGCCTGCCACGACAGATACTTGACTGTTTTTGAGGTATAGGGTGAGGGGGGTAAGGGGGACTGGTTGGGAGGTTCTTGGGGTTTTTTTTTTTTAATCGCACTGTTCCATTCACGCCAGAGCCATGCTGCGCTCCTTTTCCTGTGCCACTGGCATCTTTCATATTTTACTGAGCCCCTACATGGCTGCTACGCTGGGTAGATCGCCAGATCCAACTGGGTTGCTGCGAATATTAAGCTGGAATGTTTAAGGGGCACTTGATAAGATTAAACGTGGGGCAAACCTTAAACGATGCACGGTGGATCATGCGTTTGCGGGCCATGGAAGACTGGCTCAATTATGATCAGGAATTACAGTACTTTCTTGGTGATTAATTGGCTGTAGTGCTCATGACATGGATTTATGTATTTATATGATTCACTAAGCTATAACTGCTAGACAACGGAGAAACCGCGGCCCTCATCCTCCTTGACCTGTCAGCCGCCTTTGAAACAGTCTGCCACTCAAGATGGCGATGATAATATCAGCAGTGTGGTAATACCACGTATAGGTGCCGAAACTATGAGGACTACGAACATAGTTGGACAGGAGATTCGCCTTATTATAATAATATAATAAGGCGAAGATTAATGATTGATAATTTGTCCGCGCGAATGTTGCGGACATAATAGTAGCTTTTTCCTTCAATTTGGTAGCAGATAAAACCATCCGATCGCTCTATATTTTTGCTTTTATTTTTCAGCATATGATTCACTTACTAAGAATATATCACATTGTTTATATTATTAGTCCGTTGTTATTACTGGACATAATTTCAGCTTGGGGAAATGTAACATGCCTGCTTTCTGACAATGTAAAGGCAGATTTACCTTATTTGAACCATTCCAATATGGCGCTGGTGAAATAAGTATTGTAGTCACCTCTTTTATTTCTGAGAAAGTTATTTGAATCGTGAACGGGACGAGGAGTTTGTCTTCACCTTATCGTGGTGCGGCACGAGGATATTATGTAACAGGTACGTGTAACGAGGGCGTTCTTATTGATATATGAGGCTCTGGTTCTTCAAGTTAGTCGGCACTGATACTAGACCGTTTATTTTTTTACTCATTTTCTCACAGGATGCCCCGTACTTCAGGGACCTGTCGCAACTAGCGGACATATACTCTCTGTTCCTGCTTTCAGCCTAAGAGACTGTAACTTGGATTCGCTTGTACTATATAAGTGGTAAGCGGGACCACTGCGATAATTTGTGTTTAGGAAAACATCATGTTTTTGTGATTAGTAATGTGGGCATTATTTTTGTGCCCCGTACTCCAGGGATCATTGACAGATTTTGAGGCCACTTCTTTGATGTTGGCAACAGAATTCGGAGATAGCGAATATTTATGGCTTAATTTTGGGATACTCCGTGGTACCGTTCGGGGTCGATGTTGGGTTTTTGTTCCAATAATTTATTGAAGACTGCATGTCATTTCATAAAGATTACCTTTATGGAGAATCATGATAATTTAGACAGAGACGATTTTGGAATACTATATAAGCCCTGAGGAGGTCATAGGGTTCATGCCCAAAGACGACGAAACGCGTTGGGGTAAGGGATTGGAAGATCGTGCATAATAAAGGACTGAACAAACCCTAAGAAATTGAATCATTTTGCTCCTTCATACTCATATACTGTTGTGTTGATATTAATGGCGTGTGCTTCAAGAACTTGTTAAACGTTTTATTCAATCTTGGATTGAAAATTTGGGGAATTTGGGTGAATCTCCCTCCCCCCTTTGGAATGCACCGCATGATATGTTTTCTATTTGATTCAATGGTGTAAATTTATATGAGCGCCTAAAGGACTCTCTTCATCCAGTTTTAGTTAACTGCAATCCTTAAACAAGCCAAGCGCGCCAGTGCAGATATCCTAATGCTGCAGGAGACTCACCTCATGGGGACGAAGGCGCTGTGTTTTCAGCGCTTTGGTTGCATACACGTGTTCCATTCAGGCTTTGTGCGGGGGTCTCGGGGAGTCGCAGTCCTGATGCATCGCCGGGTCCCCTATACACACATTAAGAGATGCAGGGCAGGTACCTCTTCCTTCAGGGCAAGGAGGGTGGCGAACCTGTGATACTGGGGAGTGTATATGCCCCCGCCGTTGTCCTGGGGGCTGGTGGAGAAACTTGTGACCTTATGGGCGGACATACCGGAGGGCCTGGTGGTGGTAGGCGGGGATTGGAAGGATGTACTGGACGTAGCCCAAGATCGGTGGAGGCCTGGAGGGCCCCCTGAGACTCGTCACCCTACCAAGCTCCACTCCCTGGGGACGGGCCGGGATGGCGTTCGCTCACAACGTACTTGATCTGAAGTCTGAGAACACCTAACTTGAACTTGTTCAGCCAGGAATGACTAAAGTTTTGCCTTAGCTGAAACACTGGTAAGTGGGACTAAGCTTTTAATTTATGGAGCATATCGTTTACATAACATAACTGTTTGCATGATACTAACATCCATAATAATTTTCACTGCAACGCGAATCATCATCATTTAATGTGTTTTTCTTGTCACCCGTTCAAGCATTTGCTCGTCACACGCCGTTTTTCACTTAAAAGTTTATTAAATATCGGCATACCACCACCCGTCACCTTCCGTTAATCACTTTAAACCTCACCGGATATCGGTGAGATCATTTATTGTTTAACACACGTTGTTCATTAGCTTGGCAGCGCAGTTTGTCACCCGTGGTTTAAAGTTGCTTAACACACGTTGTTCATTTACTTGGCAGCGCAACTTGTCACCCGCGGATTAAGGTTTTTTTCGGTTTTCCGTTTTTCCACAAATAGGTGAGCACTCACCTTGTCTAATTAAGTGACATTCTTCTTATTTTATGAATAAACCTAATATTAGCACACACTTAAATTACAGACTATCCCCAGATGAATGCAGTAGAGGGCAATTGTCCACGTTCTATCGCCTGAGCTGGGAATCCCATCAAGGTATTAGTCTATCATGGTTTTAGCTAGAGGGGGTTGTTTTGGACTTGGCTCTCTTTGCAGGGTCACCACCAAATGTTTTGCCTTTATCCTTCTATTTTTGTTGGATTTTTTTGTTGGCTTTAGGACACTGTGCATTTTACCGCTGCTAACCAGTGCTAAAGTATGTGTGCTCAAACTCTAAAATATTTTAAAATTGGCTTCCACCTGATTGCCATATTTAATTTACTTGTAGGTCCCAGTAAAGTGGTGTACCATATACCCAGGGTCTCTAAATTAAATGCTATTAGAGAGCCTGCAGCACTCACTATATTGTAATTACAAAGTTGGGCATGTCCTACTGGCAAAAAACTCCTAAATTCGTTTTTCACTACTGTGAGGCCAACCTCTCCCACGGGATAACATTGGATTGTCTTATTACATTTAGTAAGTGCAAACTTTTGATTGGGAACAGGTACATTTCATATTTGGTGTCCGAGAAATTGTATTAAAAATCCTCTTTGTTGGTAAAGTCAGATTTTAAGTTGCAATAATGAAAATGCCACTTTTAGAAAGTTGTCGTTTTCTTGCCCTAGCTATTTGGTACCTGCAGCCTGTGTCACATGACTGAGTACAGTTTGACTTTTTTTTATTCCTCCCAGACAGCCAAACAAAAGATGGATTAGATTTGCCTGGATGGGCTATCACTGGCAGGATTGGGTGGAGCAGGGCACAGCCTCACTTACAACCAAATAGGCTGTACCCTGCCTGCACAGGAAGGACTTCTTACCGCTGCACTGTTCATGCAGCCAGCTTGGAGCAAGGGCAGGGGGCAGGAAACTTCAAGCATTTTAGAGGGGATTCTCTAGAAACTTCTACTTCAAAAAAGGCACCGGGTATCAAAATAGGATCCTATGACCCACTCTTCACTTTCAGAACTGTGAACGGACTCCGAGGACTGCCTGCTGCTGTGTACTTCAGAAGACTGCTTTGCTGCACCTGAAGAGACTGCTTTGCTGCCTGAAACCTGCTTTTAACCCTCAGAGGTCTACCCTGCTGCTTGAGCCTTGCTCCACTGCTTGAACCTAGGCCAGGACTACCAGTGTGACTGCAAGGGCTAGTTGGTGACATCCTGATGAGATCCTCAGGAACAGAAAAAGCTCCAACAATATTGAACACACACTATGACCCAGCCTGAGTAAGTCCTAACCTCCCCACAAATGCTCCCCCAAACCCCCCTGACCTAGCCCCCACCAGTTCTGGGTCCTTAGTAATGGCGTTAAAGGTGCCAGATAACCAAAATCCAAAACGTGGGGCATAGAGATTTTTGGGATAAAAACTGCTCTGAGAACCGAGAGGAGACTGGGACAAACCTGTGTCGCAGCTCCCGCTTCATTCCTCTCCACAGCAGCAAATCCTGATCAGTGGTCCTTTGCCAAAGGGCCTTGTGGAACTCTCTTCAGCTACAGCCTCCAACTTCATGCTGCTGGAGATTTTCAACTTCCAAAAAAAGGCTGAGTCTGAGCATAGAGAGCTTTATTGCGACGTTGTTAAGTAGCTTCCCGACAACGATGCTCCTCCTTGAACTCTTATCTTCTCTGAGATTTGTTCTTCAAATTTCTTATTAGTACGAATGTAAGCGCCACCGGATCCACTTCTTGTATCCGACTTGCAATCCAGTGCGTTGGCCATATTTTTCACCTTTGACCTGGTCTCGCACGAAAAAATGTCCACAGTTAGCACTTTGATCTTTTAGGTACTGGTTTTAACCTTAAACTTTAAAACTTCATAACTTCATAACTCTGGTTTTATAGATTGGATTGTCATCTTGGTTTCAAATAATTTATTTAAATTGACTATTTTTCTAAATTGGTGTGAGATTTTTCTTGTGTGTGTTTTCACTTATTATGGTTTGAGTGCTGCACAAATACTTTACACATTGCCTCGAAGTGAAGTGTGACTACTTTTGTGCCAAGCAACAAGAGGGTTAAGCACTGGTTAACTTGGTGACTTTTGTGGTTCACCCTGGCAAGGATGAAGGCTTGGTTAACACCCTACTAAACCAACAACCCAATTTCTCACACCCAGGAACTCTGTTTAATCACCAACTGGCCTCGGTTTCACTGATGCACAGGTTTGGGTAGATTTTAGAATGTCCACAGCTAATGTACGCACTATGTTTAACTTTGTAACCAATTTTGGCTCAAGACAAAGCAAACAAATTCAAAAAGTGTCCACATTATTATAATCACCCATGATAGACAGAATCCAGGCACTCTGTAGCAGGTGTTTGAGGCAGCCCTGGGGGCTTACTAAAAAAGCCAGGTCTTCAGCTGCTTGCAAAAGTCAAGAAGAGAAGAGGAGGCTCTGATGAGTTGTGGGAGGTTGTTCCAGCCTTCACGGGGCACATACAAGGTGCAGCCCACTGCTGCTTTTGTGTAGGTGTGGGGTGTGTGCTAGTGAGTGACCGGCAGAACGGAGCTTTCTTGAAGGTTGGCTGTTCAGATAGGCTGTGCCAGTGTTGAAGAGAGCTTTGTAGGTGTGAGTGAGGAGTTTAAAAAGTGTGTGCGCTTCTGTATCGGGAGCCAGTGCTGTTCCCTAAGGTGCGGTGTGATGTGGGTCCGAAGTGGAAGGATGTGGGCTAGTTTGGCTGCCATGTTTTGGACAGTCTGCAGTCTTCTTGTGAGCTGTTTGATAATCCCTGTGTACAGGGTGTTTCCATAGTTTAGTCTGCTGGTGACAAGGGTTTGATTTATTATTTTCCTGGTGTTCTCTGGTAGCCACTTAAAGATTTTTGTCACCATTCTTAGTGTAAGGTGTAAAAAGGAGGTTGAGATCACTGCGTTGACTGAGGCGGTCATGTCTAGTTCATTGTCCAAGATGATTTTGAGGCTTCTTGCTCGCTCAGTAGGTCTCACTTTTGAAAGGTTTTAGTTGAACTGTTTGCTTTGCTAATGCTTGTGGAGATGAACAGTTTTGCCAAATAAAAAATGCCCACTGAAGAATCATAAAGTATATACCTGCATATGTCATTCTGCTTTAAGAGCAAATGTTTTTAATTTAGCATGCAAACATGGCACAAGACATCTTGGTGCCCGTAATAAATACATGGAAGAGAAACTTTACATGCAACAGAATTCCATGTGTGTGTCATAGAATTATTCTTGTTTACCTTGGAACTGGTCTCGCCAGTTGGAGCTGTGGTGCCTAGTTTAGGAAGCTGTCACAGGGCTATTGCACAAATAAACTTCCTGCATTTTCTGAAAGAAATTGTCCTTTTTTTCTACAACAATTTCAATAACTACTTCCACCACCCATCGAAATCTCGTCAACTACATAGTTGCAGCCACATAACCACCTAGTGTACTGTAACATTGCTAACAACTATCACGATTAACTTAACAAAAGAGGAAAAATACAACTTTATTACGGTGAACACCCTAAATATCGATTCTAATATATCGACTGCCCAGAATATCGAAGTTAAAATATAGAGTGGACAGAATATCGAATTATCAAAATATAGATAGGTCAGAATATCGAAATTGGGGTACAAAATATCGATTTCCATAATATAGAATTAAAAAATATAGAATTCCATAATATCGACTTTTAAAATATAGATTACCATAATATCTATTTTAAAAATGTAGATATCTATAATATCGATTTTTTTTAAGTGTTATGTATGGTAGTATATGTGTTAAAATTATGTATTATTTTTGTAATGTATATTTAATTTATTTAAACTAATGAATGTTATGTAATTTTAATTTTTGCGTAATTTAATTCCGTAGCGGGTTGTGGGTTTTTAGGGGAATAGGGTGGGAAAAAATTTAATTATGGTTAATTAAATATTAATTATATTTATATGTTTTGATAATTAATTGATTGATAATTAATTATTAATTGGTAATTAATTTATATTAATTGGTAATTAATTTATATTAATTGATTAATTGATAATTATGTTAATTGTATTTTTTAATATTAGGAGCGGGTTGTGGGTTTGTAGGGGAATTGGGTGGGAAGTAATTTAATTGTAATAAAGTAAATAATTATTTTTTTATATATGTGTATTGATAATTAATTGATAATTAATTATTAATTGGTAATTCATTTGTATTAATGGGTAAATCATTTGTATGAATTGCTAATTAATTTTTATTAATGGCAAAATTATTTTTATTAATTGATTAATTGATAATAATGTTAATTGCATTTGTTATTATTGGGAGTGGGTTGTGGGTTTATAAGGGAATTGGGTGGGAAGTAAATTAATTGTAATAAAGTAAATATTAATTGTTTTATTTATGTGTATTGATAATTGATAATTATTAATTGGTAATTAATTTTTATTAATTGGTAAATAATTTTTATTAATTGCTGATTAATATTTTTCAATGGTAATTAATTGTTATTAATTGGTAATTATTTTTAATTAACTTTTTATTGGTATTGATAGTTAATGTAATCTTTTTTTAAATTTAAATCATTACTTTCCCTACTTTTACACTCTCAGGAGTGGGAATAGTATTTTTTACCCTCCTGCTATCCAACGCTTTCCCTACTGTTACACTCTTTGGAGTGGGAATAGTAATTTTTACCCCTACACTATCCAGTGTTTTCCCTACTGTTGCATTCACTGGAGTGGGAATAGTAATTTGTACCCCTACGCTATCCAACGCTTTCCCTACTGTTGCACTCTCTGGAGTGGGAATAGTAAATTTTATCCTCCCGCTATCCAACGCGTTCCCTACTGTTGCACTCTTTGGATTGGGAATAGTAATTTTTACCCCTGCGCTATCCAACGTTTTCCCTACTGTTGCACTCACTGGAGTGGGAATAGTAACTTTTACCCCTACGCTATCCAACGCTTTCCCTACTGTTGCACTCACTGGAGTGGGAATAGTAATTTTTCCATTCCCGCTATCCAACGCTTTCCCTACTGTTGCACTCTCTGGAGTGGGAATAGTAATTTTTACCCTCCCACTATCCAACGCTTTCCCTACTGTTGCACTCTCTGGAGTGGGAATAGTAATTTTTACCCCTACGCTATCCAACGCTTTCCCTACTGTTGCACTCACTGGAGTGGGAATAGTAATTTTTACCCCTATGCTATCCAACGTTTTCCCTACTGTTGCACTCACTGGAGTGGGAATAGTGATTTTTACGCTCTCACTATCCAACAAAAGCTCTACTTTTTTTACATTACTTTTATTATGTTTACATTTTAAGCTTTTTTATATTATATTATGTATGTTTTATTTAATTGTTTTTAATATTTAATTACTTTTTTATTATTTTTAATACATTTAAAAAATTCGATATTTTAGCGAACTATATTTTAACATTCTATATTTTGGAATCGATATTTTAGTACTTACCTGTTTGTAGATAGGGAGTCGATATTCTGTCCTTCTATATTTTGGCGTCGATATTTTGGGCATTCTATATTATGTCCCTCGATATTTAGTCACTGAACCCTTTATTACAACAAACACCACCAAGGCAAAGGTACTAAAGCAACGACGAATGCAAATGAATCTATTATAACCCACCCAGCTTTTTAAATCAACCCGGAAACCCCCCATTGAGTGGTAAGACTGGTTTCAATATTTGAGAATTGGAGGGACCAGATTTTCCTGCGGTGTGGAAAAAAGCACTACTACTCAGAGCCCTGGGACAAGGACAACACATCTTTAAGTATCGACCGTCAGTACTTGCATGGAAAGCAAAACTACGATTGCAGATAAGATTTGCCAAATCTGTCAACATCGCAATGTACCGCCACAAGTTTTACACACAACCTCAAAAGCCTTCAGAATCGGTTGATGAGTTGATCTCTAGACTGCGTGAACTGACAAGAATGAATAAAAGACCAGCTCATTGTGCAATGATTCAAAAGTTGGTCGCACTCTGCTCGTCACACCAGCAAGTTGCCCCAAGGAACTGTGGTAAATGTAGTGGCGACGGCGAGTACGCCTATGCCACGATGTATGTAGAAAAGTATGTGTATGCATTAGCCATCCCTGGGCACGTGTTTCGAGGTAGTTGCCTCTCGTCAGCAGGGAGCAGGTCAGTGTAAAGGGGTGCCGCGTGGACTGCCAAAATGTAATTAAAACAGGTGAAGTACCTCTCATGGCGCGCAGGTGCAGGTCCAAGGCTCGTCAGCCCGTTGGCTCAAGGGAGCCGTAATAAGTGATTCAAAAGTTGGTCGCACTCTGCTCGTCACACCAGCAAGTTGCCCCAAGGAACTGTGGTAAATGTAGTGGCGACGGCGAGTACGCCTATGCCACGATGTATGTAGAAAAGTATGTGTATGCATTAGCCATCCCTGGACACGTGTTTCGAGGTAGTTGCCTCTCGTCAGCAGGGAGCAGGTCAGTGTAAAGGGGTGCCGCGTGGACTGCCAAAATGTAATTAAAACAGGTGAAGTACCTCTCATGGCGCGCAGGTGCAGGTCCAAGGCTCGTCAGCCCGTTGGCTCAAGGGAGCCGTAATAAATGATTCAAAAGTTTGTCGCACTCTGCTCGTCACACCAGCAAGTTGCCCCAAGGAACTGTGGTAAATGTAGTGGCGACGGCGAGTACGCCTATGCCACGATGTATGTAGAAAAGTATGTGTATGCATTAGCCATCCCTGGACACGTGTTTCGAGGTAGTTGCCTCTCGTCAGCAGGGAGCAGGTCAGTGTAAAGGGGTGCCGCGTGGACTGCCAAAATGTAATTAAAACAGGTGAAGTACCTCTCATGGCGCGCAGGTGCAGGTGCAGGTCCAAGGCTCGTCAGCCCGTTGGCTCAAGGGAGCCGTAATAAATGATTCAAAAGTTGGTCACACTCTGCTCGTCACACCAGCAAGTTGCCCCAAGGAACTGTGGTAAATGTAGTGGCGACGGCGAGTACGCCTATGCCACGATGTATGTAGAAAAGTATGTGTATGCATTAGCCATCCCTGGACACGTGTTTCGAGGTAGTTGCCTCTCGTCAGCAGGGAGCAGGTCAGTGTAAAGGGGTGCCGCCTGGACTGCCAAAATGTAATTAAAACAGGTGAAGTACCTCTCATGGCGCGCAGGTGCAGGTCCAAGGCTCGTCAGCCCGTTGGCTCAAGGGAGCCGTAATAAATGATTCAAAAGTTGGTCGCACTCTGCTTGTCACACCAGCAAGTTGCCCCAAGGAACTGTGGTAAATGTAGTGGCGACGGCGAGTACGCCTATGCCACGATGTATGTAGAAAAGTATGTGTATGCATTAGCCATCCCTGGACACGTGTTTCGAGGTAGTTGCCTCTCGTCAGCAGGGAGCAGGTCAGTGTAAAGGGGTGCCGCGTGGACTGCCAAAATGTAATTAAAACAGGTGAAGTACCTCTCATGGCGCGCAGGTGCAGGTCCAAGGCTCGTCAGCCCGTTGGCTCAAGGGAGCCGTAATAAATGATTCAAAAGTTGGTCGCACTCTGCTCGTCACACCAGCAAGTTGCCCCAAGGAACTGTGGTAAATGTAGTGGCGACGGCGAGTACGCCTATGCCACGATGTATGTAGAAAAGTATGTGTATGCATTAGCCATCCCTGGACACGTGTTTCGAGGTAGTTGCCTCTCGTCAGCAGGGAGCAGGTCAGTGTAAAGGGGTGCCGCGTGGACTGCCAAAATTTAATTAAAACAGGTGAAGTACCTCTCATGGCGCGCAGGTGCAGGTCCAAGGCTCGTCAGCCCGTTGGCTCAAGGGAGCCGTAATAAATGATTCAAAAGTTTGTCGCACTCTGCTCGTCACACCAGCAAGTTGCCCCAAGGAACTGTGGTAAATGTAGTGGCGACGGCGAGTACGCCTATGCCCCGATGTATGTAGAAAAGTATGTGTATGCATTAGCCATCCCTGGACACGTGTTTCGAGGTAGTTGCCTCTCGTCAGCAGGGAGCAGGTCAGTGTAAAGGGGTGCCGCGTGGACTGCCAAAATGTAATTAAAACAGGTGAAGTACCTCTCATGGCGCGCAGGTGCAGGTCCAAGGCTCGTCAGCCCGTTGGCTCAAGGGAGCCGTAATAAATGATTCAAAAGTTGGTTGCACTCTGCTCGTCACACCAGCAAGTTGCCCCAAGGAACTGTGGTAAATGTAGTGGCGACGGCGAGTACGCCTATGCCACGATGTATGTAGAAAAGTATGTGTATGCATTAGCCATCCCTGGACACGTGTTTCGAGGTAGTTGCCTCTCGTCAGCAGGGAGCAGGTCAGTGTAAAGGGGTGCCGCGTGGTCTGCCAAAATGTAATTAAAACAGGTGAAGTACCTCTCATGGCGCGCAGGTGCAGGTCCAAGGCTCGTCAGCCCGTTGGCTCAAGGGAGCCGTAATAAATGATTCAAAAGTTGGTTGCACTCTGCTCGTCACACCAGCAAGTTGCCCCAAGGAACTGTGGTAAATGTAGTGGCGACGGCGAGTACGCCTATGCCACGATGTATGTAGAAAAGTATGTGTATGCATTAGCCATCCCTGGACACGTGTTTCGAGGTAGTTGCCTCTCGTCAGCAGGGAGCAGGTCAGTGTAAAGGGGTGCCGCGTGGACTGCCAAAATGTAATTAAAACAGGTGAAGTACCTCTCATGGTGCGCAGGTGCAGGTCCAAGGCTCGTCAGCCCGTTGGCTCAAGGGAGCCGTAATAAATGATTCAAAAGTTGGTCGCACTCTGCTCGTCACACCAGCAAGTTGCCCCAAGGAACTGTGGTAAATGTAGTGGCGACGGCGAGTACGCCTATGCCACGATGTATGTAGAAAAGTATGTGTATGCATTAGCCATCCCTGGACACGTGTTTCGAGGTAGTTGCCTCTCGTCAGCAGGGAGCAGGTCAGTGTAAAGGGGTGCCGCGTGGACTGCCAAAATGTAATTAAAACAGGTGAAGTACCTCTCATGGCGCGCAGGTGCAGGTCCAAGGCTCGTCAGCCCGTTGGCTCAAGGGAGCCGTAATAAATGATTCAAAAGTTTGTCGCACTCTGCTCGTCACACCAGCAAGTTGCCCCAAGGAACTGTGGTAAATGTAGTGGCGACGGCGAGTACGCCTATGCCACGATGTATGTAGAAAAGTATGTGTATGCATTAGCCATCCCTGGACACGTGTTTCGAGGTAGTTGCCTCTCGTCAGCAGGGAGCAGGTCAGTGTAAAGGGGTGCCGCGTGGACTGCCAAAATGTAATTAAAACAGGTGAAGTACCTCTCATGGCGCGCAGGTGCAGGTCCAAGGCTCGTCAGCCCGTTGGCTCAAGGGAGCCGTAATAAATGATTCAAAAGTTGGTCGCACTCTGCTCGTCACACCAGCAAGTTGCCCCAAGGAACTGTGGTAAATGTAGTGGCGACGGCGAGTACGCCTATGCCACGATGTATGTAGAAAAGTATGTGTATGCATTAGCCATCCCTGGACACGTGTTTCGAGGTAGTTGCCTCTCGTCAGCAGGGAGCAGGTCAGTGTAAAGGGGTGCCGCGTGGACTGCCAAAATGTAATTAAAACAGGTGAAGTACCTCTCATGGCGCGCAGGTGCAGGTCCAAGGCTCGTCAGCCCGTTGGCTCAAGGGAGCCGTAATAAATGATTCAAAAGTTGGTCGCACTCTGCTTGTCACACCAGCAAGTTGCCCCAAGGAACTGTGGTAAATGTAGTGGCGACGGCGAGTACGCCTATGCCACGATGTATGTAGAAAAGTATGTGTATGCATTAGTCATCCCTGGACACGTGTTTCGAGGTAGTTGCCTCTCGTCAGCAGGGAGCAGGTCAGTGTAAAGGGGTGCCGCGTGGACTGCCAAAATGTAATTAAAACAGGTGAAGTACCTCTCATGGCGCGCAGGTGCAGGTCCAAGGCTCGTCAGCCCGTTGGCTCAAGGGAGCCGTAATAAATGATTCAAAAGTTGGTCGCACTCTGCTCGTCACACCAGCAAGTTGCCCCAAGGAACTGTGGTAAATGTAGTGGCGACGGCGAGTACGCCTATGCCACGATGTATGTAGAAAAGTATGTGTATGCATTAGCCATCCCTGGACACGTGTTTCGAGGTAGTTGCCTCTCGTCAGCAGGGAGCAGGTCAGTGTAAAGGGGTGCCGCGTGGACTGCCAAAATGTAATTAAAACAGGTGAAGTACCTCTCATGGCGCGCAGGTGCAGGTCCAAGGCTCGTCAGCCCGTTGGCTCAAGGGAGCCGTAATAAATGATTCAAAAGTTTGTCACACTCTGCTCGTCACACCAGCAAGTTGCCCCAAGGAACTGTGGTAAATGTAGTGGCGACGGCGAGTACGCCTATGCCCCGATGTATGTAGAAAAGTATGTGTATGCATTAGCCATCCCTGGACACGTGTTTCGAGGTAGTTGCCTCTCGTCAGCAGGGAGCAGGTCAGTGTAAAGGGGTGCCGCGTGGACTGCCAAAATATAATTAAAACAGGTGAAGTACCTCTCATGGCGCGCAGGTGCAGGTCCAAGGCTCGTCAGCCCGTTGGCTCAAGGGAGCCGTAATAAATGATTCAAAAGTTGGTTGCACTCTGCTCGTCACACCAGCAAGTTGCCCCAAGGAACTGTGGTAAATGTAGTGGCGACGGCGAGTACGCCTATGCCACGATGTATGTAGAAAAGTATGTGTATGCATTAGCCATCCCTGGACACGTGTTTCGAGGTAGTTGCCTCTCGTCAGCAGGGAGCAGGTCAGTGTAAAGGGGTGCCGCGTGGTCTGCCAAAATGTAATTAAAACAGGTGAAGTACCTCTCATGGCGCGCAGGTGCAGGTCCAAGGCTCGTCAGCCCGTTGGCTCAAGGGAGCCGTAATAAATGATTCAAAAGTTGGTCGCACTCTGCTCGTCACACCAGCAAGTTGCCCCAAGGAACTGTGGTAAATGTAGTGGCGACGGCGAGTACGCCTATGCCACGATGTATGTAGAAAATTATGTGTATGCATTAGCCATCCCTGGACACGTGTTTCGAGGTAGTTGCCTCTCGTCAGCAGGGAGCAGGTCAGTGTAAAGGGGTGCTGCGTGTACTGCCAAAATGTAATTAAAACAGGTGAAGTACCTCTCATGGCGCGCAGGTGCAGGTCCAAGGCTCGTCAGCCCGTTGGCTCAAGGGAGCCGTAATAAATGATTCAAAAGTTGGTCGCACTCTGCTCGTCACACCAGCAAGTTGCCCCAAGGAACTGTGGTAAATGTAGTGGCGACGGCGAGTACGCCTATGCCACGATGTATGTAGAAAAGTATGTGTATGCATTAGCCGTCCCTGGACACGTGTTTCGAGGTAGTTGCCTCTCGTCAGCAGGGAGCAGGTCAGTGTAAAGGGGTGCCGCGTGGACTGCCAAAATGTAATTAAAACAGGTGAAGTACCTCTCATGGCGCGCAGGTGCAGGTCCAAGGCTCGTCAGCCCGTTGGCTCAAGGGAGCCGTAATAAATGATTCAAAAGTTTGTCACACTCTGCTCGTCACACCAGCAAGTTGCCCCAAGGAACTGTGGTAAATGTAGTGGCGACGGCGAGTACGCCTATGCCCCGATGTATGTAGAAAAGTATGTGTATGCATTAGCCATCCCTGGACACGTGTTTCGAGGTAGTTGTCTCTCGTCAGCAGGGAGCAGGTCAGTGTAAAGGGGTGCCGCGTGGACTGCCAAAATGTAATTAAAACAGGTGAAGTACCTCTCATGGCGCGCAGGTGCAGGTCCAAGGCTCGTCAGCCCGTTGGCTCAAGGGAGCCGTAATAAATGATTCAAAAGTTGGTTGCACTCTGCTCGTCACACCAGCAAGTTGCCCCAAGGAACTGTGGTAAATGTAGTGGCGACGGCGAGTACGCCTATGCCACGATGTATGTAGAAAAGTATGTGTATGCATTAGCCATCCCTGGACACGTGTTTCGAGGTAGTTGCCTCTCGTCAGCAGGGAGCAGGTCAGTGTAAAGGGGTGCCGCGTGGTCTGCCAAAATGTAATTAAAACAGGTGAAGTACCTCTCATGGCGCGCAGGTGCAGGTCCAAGGCTCGTCAGCCCGTTGGCTCAAGGGAGCCGTAATAAATGATTCAAAAGTTGGTCGCACTCTGCTCGTCACACCAGCAAGTTGCCCCAAGGAACTGTGGTAAATGTAGTGGCGACGGCGAGTACGCCTATGCCACGATGTATGTAGAAAATTATGTGTATGCATTAGCCATCCCTGGACACGTGTTTCGAGGTAGTTGCCTCTCGTCAGCAGGGAGCAGGTCAGTGTAAAGGGGTGCCGCGTGGACTGCCAAAATGTAATTAAAACAGGTGAAGTACCTCTCATGGCGCGCAGGTGCAGGTCCAAGGCTCGTCAGCCCGTTGGCTCAAGGGAGCCGTAATAAATGATTCAAAAGTTGGTCGCACTCTGCTCGTCACACCAGCAAGTTGCCCCAAGGAAGTGTGGTAAATGTAGTGGCGACGGCGAGTACGCCTATGCCACGATGTATGTAGAAAAGTATGTGTATGCATTAGCCATCCCTGGACACGTGTTTCGAGGTAGTTGCCTCTCGTCAGCAGGGAGCAGGTCAGTGTAAAGGGGTGCCGCGTGGACTGCCAAAATGTAATTAAAACAGGTGAAGTACCTCTCATGGCGCGCAGGTGCAGGTCCAAGGCTCGTCAGCCCGTTGGCTCAAGGGAGCCGTAATAAATGATTCAAAAGTTTGTCGCACTCTGCTCGTCACACCAGCAAGTTGCCCCAAGGAACTGTGGTAAATGTAGTGGCGACGGCGAGTACGCCTATGCCACGATGTATGTAGAAAAGTATGTGTATGCATTAGCCATCCCTGGACACGTGTTTCGAGGTAGTTGCCTCTCGTCAGCAGGGAGCAGGTCAGTGTAAAGGGGTGCCGCGTGGACTGCCAAAATGTAATTAAAACAGGTGAAGTACCTCTCATGGCGCGCAGGTGCAGGTCCAAGGCTCGTCAGCCCGTTGGCTCAAGGGAGCCGTAATAAATGATTCAAAAGTTGGTCGCACTCTGCTCGTCACACCAGCAAGTTGCCCCAAGGAACTGTGGTAAATGTAGTGGCGACGGCGAGTACGCCTATGCCACGATGTATGTAGAAAAGTATGTGTATGCATTAGCCGTCCCTGGACACGTGTTTCGAGGTAGTTGCCTCTCGTCAGCAGGGAGCAGGTCAGTGTAAAGGGGTGCCGCGTGGACTGCCAAAATTTAATTAAAACAGGTGAAGTACCTCTCATGGCGCGCAGGTGCAGGTCCAAGGCTCGTCAGCCCGTTGGCTCAAGGGAGCCGTAATAAATGATTCAAAAGTTGGTCGCACTCTGCTTGTCACACCAGCAAGTTGCCCCAAGGAACTGTGGTAAATGTAGTGGCGACGGCGAGTACGCCTATGCCACGATGTATGTAGAAAAGTATGTGTATGCATTAGCCATCCCTGGACACGTGTTTCGAGGTAGTTGCCTCTCGTCAGCAGGGAGCAGGTCAGTGTAAAGGGGTGCCGCGTGGACTGCCAAAATGTAATTAAAACAGGTGAAGTACCTCTCATGGCGCGCAGGTGCAGGTCCAAGGCTCGTCAGCCCGTTGGCTCAAGGGAGCCGTAATAAATGATTCAAAAGTTGGTCGCACTCTGCTCGTCACACCAGCAAGTTGCCCCAAGGAACTGTGGTAAATGTAGTGGCGACGGCGAGTACGCCTATGCCACGATGAATGTAGAAAAGTATGTGTATGCATTAGCCATCCCTGGACACGTGTTTCGAGGTAGTTGCCTCTCGTCAGCAGGGAGCAGGTCAGTGTAAAGGGGTGCCGCGTGGACTGCCAAAATGTAATTAAAACAGGTGAAGTACCTCTCATGGCGCGCAGGTGCAGGTCCAAGGCTCGTCAGCCCGTTTGCTCAAGGGAGCCGTAATAAATGATTCAAAAGTTTGTCACACTCTGCTCGTCACACCAGCAAGTTGCCCCAAGGAACTGTGGTAAATGTAGTGGCGACGGCGAGTACGCCTATGCCCCGATGTATGTAGAAAAGTATGTGTATGCATTAGCCATCCCTGGACACGTGTTTCGAGGTAGTTGCCTCTCGTCAGCAGGGAGCAGGTCAGTGTAAAGGGGTGCCGCGTGGACTGCCAAAATGTAATTAAAACAGGTGAAGTACCTCTCATGGCGCGCAGGTGCAGGTCCAAGGCTCGTCAGCCCGTTGGCTCAAGGGAGCCGTAATAAATGATTCAAAAGTTGGTTGCACTCTGCTCGTCACACCAGCAAGTTGCCCCAAGGAACTGTGGTAAATGTAGTGGCGACGGCGAGTACGCCTATGCCACGATGTATGTAGAAAAGTATGTGTATGCATTAGCCATCCCTGGACACGTGTTTCGAGGTAGTTGCCTCTCGTCAGCAGGGAGCAGGTCAGTGTAAAGGGGTGCCGCGTGGTCTGCCAAAATGTAATTAAAACAGGTGAAGTACCTCTCATGGCGCGCAGGTGCAGGTCCAAGGCTCGTCAGCCCGTTGGCTCAAGGGAGCCGTAATAAATGATTCAAAAGTTGGTCGCACTCTGCTTGTCACACCAGCAAGTTGCCCCAAGGAACTGTGGTAAATGTAGTGGCGACGGCGAGTACGCCTATGCCACGATGTATGTAGAAAAGTATGTGTATGCATTAGCCATCCCTGGACACGTGTTTCGAGGTAGTTGCCTCTCGTCAGCAGGGAGCAGGTCAGTGTAAAGGGGTGCTGCGTGGACTGCCAAAATGTAATTAAAACAGGTGAAGTACCTCTCATGGCGCGCAGGTGCAGGTCCAAGGCTCGTCAGCCCGTTGGCTCAAGGGAGCCGTAATAAATGATTCAAAAGTTGGTCGCACTCTGCTCGTCACACCAGCAAGTTGCCCCAAGGAACTGTGGTAAATGTAGTGGCGACGGCGAGTACGCCTATGCCACGATGTATGTAGAAAAGTATGTGTATGCATTAGCCATCCCTGGACACGTGTTTCGAGGTAGTTGCCTCTCGTCAGCAGGGAGCAGGTCAGTGTAAAGGGGTGCCGCGTGGACTGCCAAAATTTAATTAAAACAGGTGAAGTACCTCTCATGGCGCGCAGGTACAGGTCCAAGGCTCGTCAGCCCGTTGGCTCAAGGGAGCCGTAATAAATGATTCAAAAGTTTGTCGCACTCTGCTCGTCACACCAGCAAGTTGCCCCAAGGAACTCTGGTAAATGTAGTGGCGACGGCGAGTACGCCTATGCCCCGATGTATGTAGAAAAGTATGTGTATGCATTAGCCATCCCTGGACACGTGTTTCGAGGTAGTTGCCTCTCGTCAGCAGGGAGCAGGTCAGTGTAAAGGGGTGCCGCGTGGACTGCCAAAATGTAATTAAAACAGGTGAAGTACCTCTCATGGCGCGCAGGTGCAGGTCCAAGGCTCGTCAGCCCGTTGGCTCAAGGGAGCCGTAATAAATGATTCAAAAGTTGGTTGCACTCTGCTCGTCCCACCAGCAAGTTGCCCCAAGGAACTGTGGTAAATGTAGTGGCGACGGCGAGTACGCCTATGCCACGATGTATGTAGAAAAGTATGTGTATGCATTAGCCATCCCTGGACACGTGTTTCGAGGTAGTTGCCTCTCGTCAGCAGGGAGCAGGTCAGTGTAAAGGGGTGCCGCGTGGTCTGCCAAAATGTAATTAAAACAGGTGAAGTACCTCTCATGGCGCGCAGGTGCAGGTCCAAGGCTCGTCAGCCCGTTGGCTCAAGGGAGCCGTAATAAATGATTCAAAAGTTGGTCGCACTCTGCTCGTCACACCAGCAAGTTGCCCCAAGGAACTGTGGTAAATGTAGTGGCGACGGCGAGTACGCCTATGCCACGATGTATGTAGAAAATTATGTGTATGCATTAGCCATCCCTGGACACGTGTTTCGAGGTAGTTGCCTCTCGTCAGCAGGGAGCAGGTCAGTGTAAAGGGGTGCCGCGTGGACTGCCAAAATGTAATTAAAACAGGTGAAGTACCTCTCATGGCGCGCAGGTGCAGGTCCAACGCTCGTCAGCCCGTTGGCTCAAGGGAGCCGTAATAAATGATTCAAAAGTTGGTCGCACTCTGCTCGTCACACCAGCAAGTTGCCCCAAGGAACTGTGGTAAATGTAGTGGCGACGGCGAGTACGCCTATGCCACGATGTATGTAGAAAAGTATGTGTATGCATTAGCCATCCCTGGACACGTGATTCGAGGTAGTTGCCTCTCGTCAGCAGGGAGCAGGTCAGTGTAAAGGGGTGCCGCGTGGACTGCCAAAATGTAATTAAAACAGGTGAAGTACCTCTCATGGCGCGCAGGTGCAGGTCCAAGGCTCGTCAGCCCGTTGGCTCAAGGGAGCCGTAATAAATGATTCAAAAGTTTGTCGCACTCTGCTCGTCACACCAGCAAGTTGCCCCAAGGAACTGTGGTAAATGTAGTGGCGACGGCGAGTACGCCTATGCCACGATGTATGTAGAAAAGTATGTGTATGCATTAGCCATCCCTGGACACGTGTTTCGAGGTAGTTGCCTCTCGTCAGCAGGGAGCAGGTCAGTGTAAAGGGGTGCCGCGTGGACTGCCAAAATGTAATTAAAACAGGTGAAGTACCTCTCATGGCGCGCAGGTGCAGGTCCAAGGCTCGTCAGCCCGTTGGCTCAAGGGAGCCGTAATAAATGATTCAAATGTTGGTCGCACTCTGCTCGTCACACCAGCAAGTTGCCCCAAGGAACTGTGGTAAATGTAGTGGCGACGGCGAGTACGCCTATGCCACGATGTATGTAGAAAAGTATGTGTATGCATTAGCCATCCCTGGACATGTGTTTCGAGGTAGTTGCCTCTCGTCAGCAGGGAGCAGGTCAGTGTAAAGGGGTGCCGCGTGGACTGCCAAAATGTAATTAAAACAGGTGAAGTACCTCTCATGGCGCGCAGGTGCAGGTCCAAGGCTCGTCAGCCCGTTGGCTCAAGGGAGCCGTAATAAATGATTCAAAAGTTGGTCGCACTCTGCTTGTCACACCAGCAAGTTGCCCCAAGGAACTGTGGTAAATGTAGTGGCGACGGCGAGTACGCCTATGCCACGATGTATGTAGAAAAGTATGTGTATGCATTAGCCATCCCTGGACACGTGTTTCGAGGTAGTTGCCTCTCGTCAGCAGGGAGCAGGTCAGTGTAAAGGGGTGCCGCGTGGACTGCCAAAATGTAATTAAAACAGGTGAAGTACCTCTCATGGCGCGCAGGTGCAGGTCCAAGGCTCGTCAGCCCGTTGGCTCAAGGGAGCCGTAATAAATGATTCAAAAGTTGGTCGCACTCTGCTCGTCACACCAGCAAGTTGCCCCAAGGAACTGTGGTAAATGTAGTGGCGACGGCGAGTACGCCTATGCCACGATGTATGTAGAAAAGTATGTGTATGCATTAGCCATCCCTGGACACGTGTTTCGAGGTAGTTGCCTCTCGTCAGCAGGGAGCAGGTCAGTGTAAAGGGGTGCCGCGTGGACTGCCAAAATGTAATTAAAACAGGTGAAGTACCTCTCATGGCGCGCAGGTGCAGGTCCAAGGCTCGTCAGCCCGTTGGCTCAAGGGAGCCGTAATAAATGATTCAAAAGTTTGTCACACTCTGCTCGTCACACCAGCAAGTTGCCCCAAGGAACTGTGGTAAATGTAGTGGCGACGGCGAGTAAGTCTATGCCCCGATGTATGTAGAAAAGTATGTGTATGCATTAGCCATCCCTGGACACGTGTTTCGAGGTAGTTGCCTCTCGTCAGCAGGGAGCAGGTCAGTGTAAAGGGGTGCCGCGTGGACTGCCAAAATGTAATTAAAACAGGTGAAGTACCTCTCATGGCGCGCAGGTGCAGGTCCAAGGCTCGTCAGCCCGTTGGCTCAAGGGAGCCGTAATAAATGATTCACAAGTTGGTCGCACTCTGCTCGTCACACCAGCAAGTTGCCCCAAGGAACTGTGGTAAATGTAGTGGCGACGGCGAGTACGCCTATGCCACGATGTATGTAGAAAAGTATGTGTATGCATTAGCCATCCCTGGACACGTGTTTCGAGGTAGTTGCCTCTCGTCAGCAGGGAGCAGGTCAGTGTAAAGGGGTGCCGCGTGGACTGCCAAAATGTAATTAAAACAGGTGAAGTACCTCTCATGGCGCGCAGGTGCAGGTCCAAGGCTCGTCAGCCCGTTGGCTCAAGGGAGCCGTAATAAATGATTCAAAAGTTGGTCGCACTCTGCTCGTCACACCAGCAAGTTGCCCTAAGGAACTGTGGTAAATGTAGTGGCGACGGCGAGTACGCCTATGCCATGATGTATGTAGAAAAGTATGTGTATGCATTAGCCATCCCTGGACACGTGTTTCGAGGTAGTTGCCTCTCGTCAGCAGGGAGCAGGTCAGTGTAAAGGGGTGCCGCGTGGACTGCCAAAATGTAATTAAAACAGGTGAAGTACCTCTCATGGCGCGCAGGTGCAGGTCCAAGGCTCGTCAGCCCGTTGGCTCAAGGGAGCCGTAATAAATGATTCAAAAGTTGGTCGCACTCTGCTCGTCACACCAGCAAGTTGCCCCAAGGAACTGTGGTAAATGTAGTGGCGACGGCGAGTACGCCTATGCCACGATGTATGTAGAAAAGTATGTGTATGCATTAGCCATCCCTGGACACGTGTTTCGAGGTAGTTGCCTCTCGTCAGCAGGGAGCAGGTCAGTGTAAAGGGGTGCCGCGTGGACTGCCAAAATGTAATTAAAACAGGTGAAGTACCTCTCATGGCGCGCAGGTGCAGGTCCAAGGCTCGTCAGCCCGTTGGCTCAAGGGAGCCGTAATAAATGATTCAAAAGTTGGTCGCACTCTGCTCGTCACACCAGCAAGTTGCCCTAAGGAACTGTGGTAAATGTAGTGGCGACGGCGAGTACGCCTATGCCACGATGTATGTAGAAAAGTATGTGTATGCATTAGCCATCCCTGGACACGTGTTTCGAGGTAGTTGCCTCTCGTCAGCAGGGAGCAGGTCAGTGTAAAGGGGTGCCGCGTGGACTGCCAAAATGTAATTAAAACAGGTGAAGTACCTCTCATGGCGCGCAGGTGCAGGTCCAAGGCTCGTCAGCCCGTTGGCTCAAGGGAGCCGTAATAAATGATTCAAAAGTTGGTCGCACTCTGCTCGTCACACCAGCAAGTTGCCCCAAGGAACTGTGGTAAATGTAGTGGCGACGGCGAGTACGCCTATGCCACGATGTATGTAGAAAAGTATGTGTATGCATTAGCCATCCCTGGACACGTGTTTCGAGGTAGTTGCCTCTCGTCAGCAGGGAGCAGGTCAGTGTAAAGGGGTGCCGCGTGGACTGCCAAAATGTAATTAAAACAGGTGAAGTACCTCTCATGGCGCGCAGGTGCAGGTCCAAGGCTCGTCAGCCCGTTGTGTGGAAATATGGATTTTTCTGGTCAGTTATGTCCCCTATCTTGGACCCCAACAGTTCTATGTACATATCACAAGTACATGTATGTTCCCTCCAGTTCCAGTTATGAAGACGCAAATACATATGCGTCCACCGTCAACATGTCCTCTGTCAGATCCGCCATGAACAGGCCGGATAGTCCATTCCTAAATATGAAAAGCCACCGGCTTTGTATGGCTCACTTATGCCATTTTACAGTCCAGGCAAGTAGGCCCTGATTCTGTCATCAAAACTCCTTTTGCCTTCTGCCTCTGAAAGCTCCAGTCTGAGCCTGCATCTGTGACCATGAACTTTGTCTCATTCTCTGCGCGGCTCACGAAGCCTGACATCAGCCTATTCTCTGCCAAGAACTGTATTTCACCTTCGAATTATCTGCTTCCCCCTCAGCCGATGCATTCCTGCCTAGTAGCTTAAGTAAACATTCTTCCAGTCACCGAGCAAAAGGCCCGGCTTCTCTGCCCTTATGCAAGTAATTCATAGCCCTGTTACCATGGAATATTCCTACCCCCTCGCATTCAGTGTAGACACTTAGACGCTTGTACATGCATGCACAGTCAGTATAGAATAGATTCTGTCCGAGAGTCCTTCTTTTATGGATAACATAGTTCTTTAAACATAGGATGTTAGATATGATTTGGGATTAGGTTGACTTGACCCCCCAGACTTTTCGTCTCCACACGTAGAGCTAAATGTCAAGTCCCCTTCACCCCCTAGTTACACGTCAATTACACGTCATACTGCTGCGCGCGCATCTATGCCAAGTATTATCTTATAGATCCACCTATACATGACATCACAACCAATTATGTTCCTTTTTACTCTTTATTACACCCATTTCTGGTTACGCAGACAAATTGTCATTTTCCTTATCAATTGTTACGCCTACTGTATTCGCTTCATTGTAATGTATGTTCTATAAAAGCCATTTCATGTCAATAATGTATGTACTTCACTTCCTGAACCTCCGGGGTGATGGAACTTGAAGCATCCGATTATAATCGATTACTGGAATAAAGCCCATTCCGAAACTCTAATATCACGGATTCTGCCTCTCATTTTACTGAGCTATTTTATAATGTTTCTGTATCAAATTCAGTCCCGGTAAAGGAATTTTATTTACCACATGATGGCGCCCGAATAGGGACACTTTCTCATCTCACGCGCCGGCGGTGAGTTGCAGGCCCGGTCTCCTGCCACAGCTGGACGGACAATAACGCGTACCAGCAGGATTTCCTGTATCTCCCTCCGGTCAAGCGGGGGCGACTGAGACTGCGATCAACACCCAGACGAGGCGGTGAGAAGTGCGAAGTATCCCGACCAGAGCCTAGCTGAGAGAGCAAGATCCGAGGTACACAGAGACCCACCAGTCCGAAGTCAAGCCCAGTGTCCGACGAGTCGAGTCGAGTCCAGTCCGGTTCAAGTTCAAGTTACTGAGGCCTTCCGTTTCCGAAGCTACCCGGTGAGTACCATTGCTGGGGAGGCATTTCTGACGTGCACATAGGTTGTGCCGGTCAAGACGGGTTTGGGTACACAAATCCGGTCTGCACTGTTTTAGCAGTGTATCTGTACTGTTTAGCAGTATATCAAGTATTCCGAAGTATCCAGTTATTGTCAAGAATTAAGCTTGGTGATTAGTTATGCAGACGATCATCATTGTTGTTTCAGTTAAAGGCTTAATGTTAAATGTTTAATGTGTTTAAAACGTCCTGTATAGTGTGGTATGAATGACTGTTCATTATTGTGCTTTTGTATTAAGTCTGTTCAAATTCAAGTATCAGGTCAGTTGGTCAAAATCAAGTATAAGGTCAGTTCTCAATATGCCGCTCTTCTCGAAATTAAGACAGATCACTACTAGAAAAGGGGTTCTCGAAGAAGCCGTTCCTATTCCTCCTAGGGACACTCCAGGGCACTTTATGTATCACAAACATGGCTTAGATGCTATATTATTTCTTGATTTATGGGTAGACTATACCAAGGGATTACCAGAAAGTCAGAGGTGGCCCACAGCGGGGACCTGGGATGCAGAGTGCATCATGAAAGTCGAGGAAGAGTTATGGAAAAGGAAAGTCAGACAGTCACAGAAAGACGCCGTTGAGTTATGGCGTAAAGAATCTCATAGACGTACAGAAAAAGCACGTAGACAGGAAGAAAGGAATAAAGAAAGTTCAAATAAAGTTCAAGGAAATCTATTAATTGAGGAAGGTATCCGAGTGAAATCAGAACAAGTAGACAGACAAAGAAATGCCCTTATAAATGGTATGTATCCCCTTCTGGCCGAAGGATTACCTAAGGCTACTCCAGAGATACCGAAAGACTTGCCACCCCCATTATTCCCAATCAAGGTACATCCTAAGGGGCATCCTAGAACCGCAGAAGATGTTTTTCTTTCCTCATATTTAGATGACGCAGCTCCCGAGTATGCTAATTCCGCCCCACATAGACCGCATATCAGGGAGGTCTCACGCCAAGATCCAGCACCCGTATCCCTACAGCAACAAGTCGAGTCACAAGTTCCGGCAAGCACATCTGTTTCTGTATCTGTTCCTGCAGCTACTTCTATAGCTGTGTCCACACCTATAGTTGCTGTGTCACGTTCAACGAATCCTTTCACACCCGACGCCCCAGATGGGGCCACGGGAGGTGCTACTAATATCTTTTCTACGCCACCTAGAATAAATAAACTTACTTTTCAAGAGTCAGCGCATTCACGTACACCCAAATTCGTAAGTGCTCGTGCACTTAAAGAGCTTCTCGTAGATTGTAGATATGACCCGGTGCCCGGTATAGAGGACGAAATGACCCTGGCCTCATTGCGTATCAGACGAGCCGCAGTGTATTTAGCGAAGTTACCAGGAATTACTGCGCATCTAGACGAAATATATCATTTTGTCCGAACAGGACGAGATCCAGAATGTATTAACAGAGCTATGGAGTACCAGAAAGTAGAGATACAGGGGGAACTGTTACGTTTCCTCATAAACTGTGTGATCAGAAATGTAGACCGACCGGGGGTAGACCCGGAAGCAATGCAAATTCTTACCAGATGGAGTCAGAACATATCAGAAGGGAGACATGACAAGCAAAATTGTATAATAGCCATGTGCCGAAAGATCCGTAAAGAAATAGAACGCCTACACAAAGAGAGATTAGAGGCAGACGAGTTCGAACAAAGCGAGGAAGAAGGGTCAGGACTGCCCGCAGGACAGTCGGACACCATAGCCTATGTAGGTAGAGGAAGATCTTGTAATAGGAATCAGACTAGATGTCATACTGACTCAATACATCCGATATGTCCAGATAATAACAGGAATTTTCAAATACCTATAATTAATATAAGGTCTAACGAGCATTCGTTCCAAACCGCCGACAAACTACTCCGAGAACGAAGGGGTTATCATTTTCTCGATTCTATGGACGAACAAGATTTAGCCAGGGCAGCTGTCCATTGGGTGGACAGTCCCGGAAAATATAGTGATGATACAGTAGTACGCACATTTTTGAATCTCACCCC
Source organism: Triturus cristatus (assembly GCF_964204655.1). NCBI lineage: Eukaryota > Metazoa > Chordata > Amphibia > Caudata > Salamandridae > Triturus > Triturus cristatus. Next base: position 1,271,922,439 of record NC_140579.1, read on the forward strand.
AGATGAACAGAGGTTAGCTGGGATTTATATGATTCAACAACTCATTATACTATATCGGAGTCAGCATTCGGACCCTGGTCCCTTACCTGACATACTGACTGAATTGCTTATGAATAAATGGAGAGGTCCAGGTACTAAATTAATTAAAGAAATTCTAGAATCAAGAAAGCAGTATATTCTTTTTGTATGTTCAGAGCATGTTTCATTGCCCGTCAAGGAAAGAACCACGTATCACATGGATAGACAGAATCCTTTACGAGAGGTGCACCCAATAAGAGACGAGGACAACGAGTTTAAACGCGTATTTGTATATACGCCCATATCAAAAATAGAATTGTTACAAATGAAGAAAGTGGTACCCAGTCATGACAAAGATCCAGCGGGTTTCCACCGAGAAACTAAAGACATGTTACTCATGGGAGAGTATACCTATCCCGACATTATGACAATATTAAAGGTATTGATGCCTGCTGGCATTTATGAAAAACTCAAGGAAAAAGAGTGGGAGGTAGGTGACCAAAAGATAGAATGGTCAGTGTTAGAAGCGGAAGAAAAGGCCCGAACTGCAGGAGCAGGACTTGGGGATAAAACTAAAGCATTACCAGGTTTATTAGTACAGGTACTGCCACGTCTATTAACTACGAAAAAGGAAGATTGGGGAACGATTTCAGCCTGTAAGCAGAAGCAAGATGAAGACACTAGTGATTACTATGCCCGATTTGAAAAATGTTTTGGTATAAATAGTGGCATAAAAGCAAGTAGCGAATCATACCCGCATCTGTTTGTAACAAAGTTAGTGGAAAATGCCCTGCCCCCAGTAAAGAATAGAGTATTAAAATTCGAAAGTACCTGGCAAGGTAACACTCCATCACAAATGTTACAAATGTTACAGTACCATCACAATAGAATTAGAGAAGAACAAGAACATGAACACAGACGCATGAAAGACACGAAAATGAAAATGCTAGTTTCCCAGACTGTTCCAGCTGAAGGACATAAAAAGGGTATGACACATTCCGATTCAGCAGGACCTGTAAAAGGGACATGCAATTATTGTAAAAAGCCAGGCCATTACGTACACGATTGTCCAGTTTTAAAACATAATATCGCCATAGGTAAAACACAAGAAAGATCACGGCCACTCAGACAAGATCAGAATGAACAAGGAGCTCTGCAGCATGCCCAGGCCATGCCAGCCGCACAACAGCCAATACAGTTTGTGCCAGCTGCACCACCGTTGCCTGCTGCTGCCACACAGACAACAACACGACAAATGTATCAGACCGCACAGTATGAATATCCTGAGTATCAGCGTTACGCATGAACAAGCCTAGAGAGGGAAGTTGATTTACCCCTTATCGAGATTCCTGTAGATCAAGAAGGACCTTATGTACATAGTGAATTATTAGGCCAAGATAGGAAATTTTTACTCGATACAGGGGCAAGTCGAACAACTATAAAACGTAGTGAAGTTCCAGGGGCACCCCTCTCAGGCTCACAGAATATTTCCCTTGGTTTTTCAGGAAAACCTATTGTTAATGAAGTGTCACAACCTCTGCCACTTACGATAGGACCTCTGACCCGAACTACAGATTTATTGCTTACTAAATCATGTCCAGAAAATCTGTTAGGAATTAAAACCCTGAAAGCTCTAGGAGCCATAATATGTTGTTCTCCGGAAGGTGTAAGGTTGTTTTTACGAGATTTTAAAGGTCACTATGTGTCTAGAGACATGGACCCCCGACTGCAGACTTTACCTACACGTCTATGGGCACAAGGCCCTACTGATGTTGGTTGCATGAATATTACACCATATAGAGTCACATTAAAGGCAGGAGTGGTGCTACCACGAATGCGACAATACAAGTTACCACCAGATGCTGTAGTGGCTTTACTACAAATCATTGACGAGCTCATTGCTCAAGGAGTAGTTGTGGAAACAGACTCCAATATATGTAATTCACCGATAATTCCGATTCTTAAACGAACAGATCCAAAGGCCCCGCCAGTATATCGATTGGTTATTGATCTGCGCGAATTAAACAAGTGCATTGTGCCACAATTTCCTGTGGTCCCAGATATCTCGTCATTACTGACAGCCATTGATTCCGAAGCAACATTCTTTACTGTAATTGATCTCAAGAATGCCTTTTTCAGCGTCCCAATAGATCCGGAAAGCCAATATTTGTTCGGATTTAATTTAAATGGACGTAGCTTTAAATTCTCACGCGCACCTCAAGGATTTACAGAAAGCCCCAGCATCTATAGCCAAGCACTGAAAAGAGAACTAGACAGTATCCACATGCCAGTTAACACTGCTCTGCTCCAATACGTCGATGATTTGCTGATCACCGCAAGAAGCGAACCAGAATGTGAAAAAGCATCACTGACAGTTTTACTATTTCTAGCCGAAAAGGGGCACAAGGTGTCCCCTTCTAAGCTGCAATTCTGTGTCCAGCGAGTTGTTTATCTTGGACACTCGCTGTCCAAGGAGGGAAGGCAGCTTACACCAGACCGCATTCAGTTAATAGCTAACATGCCAATACCCAAGACACAAAAGGAGGTGCGGGCTTTCATAGGCCTCACTTCATACTGTAGACAGTGGATCCCACAATATGCATTTCTAGCAAAACCACTCATCCAGTTGACAACCCAGGAGGCAGCCACATCGACTGTTCTCCCTTGGACTCAAGAACATACACAAGCTTTTGAAAGCCTAAAGAAAGCTTTATGTCAAGCACCTGTTTTAGCAACACCATGTTACAGAAAACAGTTTACACTCTTTGTTACAGAACGCAAAGGTACTGCCTTGTCAGTACTCACACAGGAACAAGCAGGAGCACACAAACCATGTGCTTATTTTTCTAGTACATTAGATCCCGTAGCTCAGGCTTTACCTGCATGCCTGAAATCAGTGGCAGCGACAGCTTTAGCAATCAGACAAAGCGATGCCATAGTGTTAGGACATCCATTGACAGTTCAAGTACCACACGCAGTAGAGGTTCTTGTAAATAGAACGCAAACACAACACTTGACTATAGCGCGACTTACAGGATACGAACTTACATTGTTTCAGCCACATATAGAAATCAGACGCTGTAACACATTGAATCCTGCCACACTTTTGCCAGTAACCGGAACAGACCCACTAGCCCATGACTGTATTGAAGTTATTACTGTAACGACAAAACCCAGACAAGACTTGACCGATGTTCCATTGTCCGAGCCAGACCTGACGTTGTATGTAGATGGTTCATGTATGAGAACAAGTACAGGAGAATTAGTGGCCGCTTACGCAGTCACAACAGATACTGAAGTCATTGAAACTAATCGTATAAATACTTTGTCAGCTCAAGCCGCAGAGCTCATCGCTCTGACACAAGCCTGTATTCAAGCCACGAATAAAAAAGTCAACATATACACTGATTCACGTTATGCATTCGGAGTTGTACATGACTTCGGCGTGCTGTGGCGAGAGAGAGGTTATTTAACTTCCCACGGTGCCCACATTCAGCATGGACCCCTCATTCATGCCTTATTAGATGCAATACATCTACCTACTGCAATATCAATTATGAAATGTAAGGCTCATACGAAGATTACTGATATCATTTCCCAAGGCAATGATCTAGCCGACAGAACGGCTAAACAGACGGCTCAAACTCAAACCCCCGACATGACAAAGACAATAGTCCCGATACCGACACATTGTATGACAGTTAAAGATCCTACTCTTGACGTGATAGACATACAGACACATGCTACACCAGACGAAATAAAGACATGGACTGAATTAGGAGGGATCCAAACGGACCAAGGATGGATGATGAAGGAAAAGTCTGTATGGTTCCTTCCTGATTCAATGGTCCAAGTTATAATTAACACAATACATAGTCCAGCACATCTAGGAGAAAAAGCTATGCTAGACAGCATTCAACACATTTGGTTCAACAAACATTTACGAGCAGCAGCCAAACAAAAGGTCCGTACCTGTATGATCTGTTGCCAGTTCAACCCAGGAAAAAGTGTTCCCGTAGAACAGGGTGGATTTCATCCTCCTGATCACCCTTTTGAAGTCCTACAGATGGATTACATCCAGATGGAACGATGTCGAGGATTCAAATATGTTCTCGTAGTTGTCTGCGCTCTGTCCCGTTGGACAGAGGCGTACCCGGTTTCAGATTACACTGCCCCGACTACTGCCAAACAGTTGGTTCGAGAATTCTTCCCACGATACGGTTTACCACGTGTTGTTCACTCAGATAACGGCCAGCCGTTCTCATCCGAATTAATGAAACACGTTTCACTTCTGTTAGGTTATCAGTGGAAATTCCACTGTGTTCGACACCCCGAAGCAGCAGGTCTCGTAGAAAGACATAACCAGATACTGAAAATCAGATTGTCCAAAATATGCAGAGAGAAAGGTGTCGACTGGGTAGTAGCGTTACCCGTTGCACTCTTTTACATGAGAATGGTAGCACACTCACGAACAGGGCTATCCCCGTATGAGGTGATCTTCGGTAGACCACCAAATATGTGGGGGACGCCTATACCATGAAAAATAACTGATGTTGACTGTAATATGCTGACAGATTACTTGGCTTCCTTGATGTCTGCACTACAATCTTGTCGTTCACAGGTAGCTGCAGCTTTTCCTGACAACACTGAGGTGAAACCCCATGACGTAGTTCCGGGGGATCTCGTCTGTGTGAGGAATTTCGACCGAAAGACTCAGCTGGAGCCCAGGTGGAAAGCACCCAAGTTGGTCCTGCTGACCACAAGGACAGCCGTGAAGATCGAGGGCCGCAAGGGCTGGATTCATTCAAGTCATATCAAGAAATTTCATGGACTATCCTCGGATATAGACATTGTGCCCTGCACTCCCTCACAGACTGATTCAAAACTTCCTTTGGTTGAAAAGACTGAAACAGAACTTTACAAAGTTAAGTTGAGGCCTAGAACGTCAGACGGTTTGATTGTTTAAGTCCTCTCCTAGGTGAAGCGGTTGAATCTGTCTCTGACATGTATCCTCTAGACCTGAATCATGGACAGTCGCGAAAAATGATGAAACGACAGGCGTATTGTAAATCACTGCGTAGCCACTGCATAGTGACATTATTAATTTTGTTTTTATTAAGTCTTTTAATAATTATTACAAGTATGTTGTTGCACATATATTACCCTATTTCTAGACATGTTTATAATGTTGCTGCTGAACATTCTTTTAGTGATTTACCTCCGCATGAATTGTCTTATAGACTCGCGCTGCGCAATAACACTTTCATTAGTATGTTACATCATTCCCATCAGACTAGTAATGCTACTAATTGTTGGGTGTGTGGTCGGCTCCCTCCCTATCAGAATTATGAAGGAGTCCTGCCATTCTTTCCACACCCATTTACACACAATGGCTCCTGTGGAGCATGGTTCAGTTTAATCAATTCCATAGACTCAGACACAGCAGTTTACCAAGATCATTGGGTATGGGGAAACCTGAACCTAGTTTTACTCAAGGTCTGCTACCCTGACAAGGAGGGTCGCCCCAAAAGAACAGGAACTGATCTAGAAAATGAAGTATATGGATTAGGTAATTTTACACCTAATCTCATGATTCTAAATGTCGTATCCGAAATTGAACTAGTCTTACCCACCATGTCAGTATTCCCAGCGAAGGGTGAATTATGTGTAAGAAAAGTTGGTTCCATACATATGGGCCATAGTAAATGCACCACTACAGTAGAATTCAGTGATCAAGGCAAATCTTCATTTAGAGCTTCTCGACATTCCTACTTTGTATGTGGTCAGACTGCATATATGCGTTTACCTCTAGATTGGGATGGTACCTGCTACATTGCATTCCTTTTGCCACCTGTTTTCCTAGCTCCTCCTGATTATTACAGAAATATTCATTTAGTACACAATAGAGAGCGGAGAGATCTCCCAATTGTCGATTATACTGAGACGGCATGGGACAAGTATGTAGATTTCAATAAAGGCATCTTTCCCTATATAGGTACAGTTACCAATAGTAAGCTGATACGTAGATTAACTAGAACCCTTGAAGCAGTAGTGAATGAGACTATTTCCGCCTTAGGCAATTTAACAGAAGAGCAGTCTGCTATGCGGATTGTTGTGCTTCAAAATCGTCTTGTCCTTGACGTCATCCTGGCTGATAGGGGCGGAGCTTGTAGGGTCATCGGATCAAGCTGCTGCGTATTCATACCAGAAAATTCGCCATCTGTATATAAAGCCATCACTCGCCTTCATAAGATTGTAAGCCAGATACACCAGAACCCAGGCACTTGGACTTGGTCCAGTTGGTTTTGGAATGTGATATCAGCCTGGGGATGGAGAGTTTTATCCTTCCTAGGTATTGGCCTTCTCCTACTATTCAGTTGCTGTCTATGTCTACAATGTGGACCAGCGATCTGTGGTCTGTGTACCACATCGTGTATTCCACCACCAAGATTTCATTCGTCACGGAAGAAGAAAGAAGAACAAATGATGCTATATGAACAGATCAATGGATTAATGAAGATTGATATCTCTTGAAGGGCAAGTAGGGGACAAGGAGGGAATGTGGAAATATGGATTTTTCTGGTCAGTTATGTCCCCTATCTTGGACCCCAACAGTTCTATGTACATATCACAAGTACATGTATGTTCCCTCCAGTTCCAGTTATGAAGACGCAAATACATATGCGTCCACCGTCAACATGTCCTCTGTCAGATCCGCCATGAACAGGCCGGATATTCCATTCCTAAATATGAAAGGCCACCGGCTTTGTATGGCTCACTTATGCCATTTTACAGTCCAGGCAAGTAGGCCCTGATTCTGTCATCAAAACTCCTTTTGCCTTCTGCCTCTGAAAGCTCCAGTCTGAGCCTGCATCTGTGACCATGAACTTTGTCTCATTCTCTGCGCGGCTCACGAAGCCTGACATCAGCCTATTCTCTGCCAAGAACTGTATTTCACCTTCGAATTATCTGCTTCCCCCTCAGCCGATGCATTCCTGCCTAGTAGCTTAAGTAAACATTCTTCCAGTCACCGAGCAAAAGGCCCGGCTTCTCTGCCCTTATGCAAGTAATTCATAGCCCTGTTACCATGGAATATTCCTACCCCCTCGCATTCAGTGTAGACACTTAGACGCTTGTACATGCATGCACAGTCAGTATAGAATAGATTCTGTCCGAGAGTCCTTCTTTTATGGATAACATAGTTCTTTAAACATAGGATGTTAGATATGATTTGGGATTAGGTTGACTTGACCCCCCAGACTTTTCGTCTCCACACGTAGAGCTAAATGTCAAGTCCCCTTCACCCCCTAGTTACACGTCAATTACACGTCATACTGCTGCGCGCGCATCTATGCCAAGTATTATCTTATAGATCCACCTATACATGACATCACAACCAATTATGTTCCTTTTTACTCTTTATTACACCCATTTCTGGTTACGCAGACAAATTGTCATTTTCCTTATCAATTGTTACGCCTACTGTATTCGCTTCATTGTAATGTATGTTCTATAAAAGCCATTTCATGTCAATAATGTATGTACTTCACTTCCTGAACCTCCGGGGTGATGGAACTTGAAGCATCCGATTATAATCGATTACTGGAATAAAGCCCATTCCGAAACTCTAATATCACGGATTCTGCCTCTCATTTTACTGAGCTATTTTATAATGTTTCTGTATCAAATTCAGTCCCGGTAAAGGAATTTTATTTACCACAGTTGGCTCAAGGGAGCCATAATAAATGATTCAAAGGTTGGTCGCACTCTGCTCGTCACACCAGCAAGTTGCCCCAAGGAACTGTGGTAAATGTAGTGGCGACGGTGAGTACGCCTATGCCACGATGTATGTAGAAAAGTATGTGTATGCATTAGCCATCCCTGGACACGTGTTTCGAGGTAGTTGCCTCTCGTCAGCAGGGAGCAGGTCAGTGTAAAGGGGTGCTGCGTGGACTGCCAAAATGTAATTAAAACAGGTGAAGTACCTCTCATGGCGCGCAGGTGCAGGTCCAAGGCTCGTCAGCCCGTTGGCTCAAGGGAGCCGCAATAAATGATTCAAAAGTTGGTCGCACTCTGCTCGTCACACCAGCAAGTTGCCCCAAGGAACTGTGGTAAATGTAGTGGCGACGGCGAGTACGCCTATGCCACGATGTATGTAGAAAAGTATGTGTATGCATTAGCCATCCCTGGACACGTGTTTCGAGGTAGTTGCCTCTCGTCAGCAGGGAGCAGGTCAGTGTAAAGGGGTGCCGCGTGGTCTGCCAAAATGTAATTAAAACAGGTGAAGTACCTCTCATGGCGCGCAGGTGCAGGTCCAAGGCTCGTCAGCCCGTTGGCTCAAGGGAGCCGTAATAAATGATTCAAAAGTTGGTCGCACTCTGCTCGTCACACCAGCAAGTTGCCCCAAGGAACTGTGGTAAATGTAGTGGCGACGGCGAGTACGCCTATGCCACGATGTATGTAGAAAATTATGTGTATGCATTAGCCATCCCTGGACACGTGTTTCGAGGTAGTTGCCTCTCGTCAGCAGGGAGCAGGTCAGTGTAAAGGGGTGCCGCGTGGACTGCCAAAATGTAATTAAAACAGGTGAAGTACCTCTCATGGCGCGCAGGTGCAGGTGCAGGTGCAGGTCCAAGGCTCGTCAGCCCGTTGGCTCAAGGGAGCCGTAATAAATGATTCAAAAGTTTGTCGCACTCTGCTCGTCACACCAGCAAGTTGCCCCAAGGAACTGTGGTAAATGTAGTGGCGACGGCGAGTACGCCTATGCCACGATGTATGTAGAAAAGTATGTGTATGCATTAGCCATCCCCGGACACGTGTTTCGAGGTAGTTGCCTCTCGTCAGCAGGGAGCAGGTCAGTGTAAAGGGGTGCCGCGTGGACTGCCAAAATGTAATTAAAACAGGTGAAGTACCTCTCATGGCGCGCAGGTGCAGGTCCAAGGCTCGTCAGCCCGTTGGCTCAAGGGAGCCGTAATAAATGATTCAAAAGTTGGTCGCACTCTGCTCGTCACACCAGCAAGTTGCCCCAAGGAACTGTGGTAAATGTAGTGGCGACGGCGAGTACGCCTATGCCACGATGTATGTAGAAAAGTATATGTATGCATTAGCCATCCCTGGACACGTGTTTCGAGGTAGTTGCCTCTCGTCAGCAGGGAGCAGGTCAGTGTAAAGGGGTGCCGCGTGGACTGCCAAAATGTAATTAAAACAGGTGAAGTACCTCTCATGGCGCGCAGGTGCAGGTCCAAGGCTCGTCAGCCCGTTGGCTCAAGGGAGCCGTAATAAATGATTCAAAAGTTGGTCGCACTCTGCTTGTCACACCAGCAAGTTGCCCCAAGGAACTGTGGTAAATGTAGTGGCGACGGCGAGTACGCCTATGCCACGATGTATGTAGAAAAGTATGTGTATGCATTAGCCATCCCTGGACACGTGTTTCGAGGTAGTTGCCTCTCGTCAGCAGGGAGCAGGTCAGTGTAAAGGGGTGCCGCGTGGACTGCCAAAATGTAATTAAAACAGGTGAAGTACCTCTCATGGCGCGCAGGTGCAGGTCCAAGGCTCGTCAGCCCGTTGGCTCAAGGGAGCCGTAATAAATGATTCAAAAGTTGGTCGCACTCTGCTCGTCACACCAGCAAGTTGCCCCAAGGAACTGTGGTAAGTGTAGTGGCGACGGCGAGTACGCCTATGCCACGATGTATGTAGAAAAGTATGTGTATGCATTAGCCATCCCTGGACACGTGTTTCGAGGTAGTTGCCTCTCGTCAGCAGGGAGCAGGTCAGTGTAAAGGGGTGCCGCGTGGACTGCCAAAATGTAATTAAAACAGGTGAAGTACCTCTCATGGCGCGCAGGTGCAGGTCCAAGGCTCGTCAGCCCGTTGGCTCAAGGGAGCCGTAATAAATGATTCAAAAGTTTGTCACACTCTGCTCGTCACACCAGCAAGTTGCCCCAAGGAACTGTGGTAAATGTAGTGGCGACGGCGAGTACGCCTATGCCCCGATGTATGTAGAAAAGTATGTGTATGCATTAGCCATCCCTGGACACGTGTTTCGAGGTAGTTGCCTCTCGTCAGCAGGGAGCAGGTCAGTGTAAAGGGGTGCCACGTGGACTGCCAAAATGTAATTAAAACAGGTGAAGTACCTCTCATGGCGCGCAGGTGCAGGTCCAAGGCTCGTCAGCCCGTTGGCTCAAGGGAGCCGTAATAAATGATTCAAAAGTTGGTTGCACTCTGCTCGTCACACCAGCAAGTTGCCCCAAGGAACTGTGGTAAATGTAGTGGCGACGGCGAGTACGCCTATGCCACGATGTATGTAGAAAAGTATGTGTAGGCATTAGCCATCCCTGGACACGTGTTTCGAGGTAGTTGCCTCTCGTCAGCAGGGAGCAGGTCAGTGTAAAGGGGTGCCGCGTGGTCTGCCAAAATGTAATTAAAACAGGTGAAGTACCTCTCATGGCGCGCAGGTGCAGGTCCAAGGCTCGTCAGCCCGTTGGCTCAAGGGAGCCGTAATAAATGATTCAAAAGTTGGTCGCACTCTGCTCGTCACACCAGCAAGTTGCCCCAAGGAACTGTGGTAAATGTAGTGGCGACGGCGAGTACGCCTGTGCCACGATGTATGTAGAAAATTATGTGTATGCATTAGCCATCCCTGGACACGTGTTTCGAGGTAGTTGCCTCTCGTCAGCAGGGAGCAGGTCAGTGTAAAGGGGTGCCGCGTGGACTGCCAAAATGTAATTAAAACAGGTGAAGTACCTCTCATGGCGCGCAGGTGCAGGTCCAAGGCTCGTCAGCCCGTTGGCTCAAGGGAGCCGTAATAAATGATTCAAAAGTTGGTCGCACTCTGCTCGTCACACCAGCAAGTTGCCCCAAGGAACTGTGGTAAATGTAGTGGCGACGGCGAGTACGCCTATGCCACGATGTATGTAGAAAAGTATGTGTATGCATTAGCCATCCCTGGACACGTGTTTCAAGGTAGTTGCCTCTCGTCAGCAGGGAGCAGGTCAGTGTAAAGGGGTGCCGCGTGGACTGCCAAAATGTAATTAAAACAGGTGAAGTACCTCTCATGGCGCGCAGGTGCAGGTCCAAGGCTCGTCAGCCCGTTGGCTCAAGGGAGCCGTAATAAATTATTCAAAAGTTTGTCGCACTCTGCTCGTCACACCAGCAAGTTGCCCCAAGGAACTGTGGTAAATGTAGTGGCGACGGCGAGTACGCCTATGCCACGATGTATGTAGAAAAGTATGTGTATGCATTAGCCATCCCTGGACACGTGTTTCGAGGTAGTTGCCTCTCGTCAGCAGGGAGCAGGTCAGTGTAAAGGGGTGCCGCGTGGACTGCCAAAATGTAATTAAAACAGGTGAAGTACCTCTCATGGCGCGCAGGTGCAGGTCCAAGGCTCGTCAGCCCGTTGGCTCAAGGGAGCCGTAATAAATGATTCAAATGTTGGTCGCACTCTGCTCGTCACACCAGCAAGTTGCCCCAAGGAACTGTGGTAAATGTAGTGGCGACGGCGAGTACGCCTATGCCACGATGTATGTAGAAAAGTATGTGTATGCATTAGCCATCCCTGGACACGTGTTTCGAGGTAGTTGCCTCTCGTCAGCAGGGAGCAGGTCAGTGTAAAGGGGTGCCGCGTGGACTGCCAAAATGTAATTAAAACAGGTGAAGTACCTCTCATGGCGCGCAGGTGCAGGTCCAAGGCTCGTCAGCCCGTTGGCTCAAGGGAGCCGTAATAAATGATTCAAAAGTTGGTCGCACTCTGCTTGTCACACCAGCAAGTTGCCCCAAGGAACTGTGGTAAATGTAGTGGCGACGGTGAGTACGCCTATGCCACGATGTATGTAGAAAAGTATGTGTATGCATTAGCCATCCCTGGACACGTGTTTCGAGGTAGTTGCCTCTCGTCAGCAGGGAGCAGGTCACTGTAAAGGGGTGCCGCGTGGACTGCCAAAATGTAATTAAAACAGGTGAAGTACCTCTCATGGCGCGCAGGTGCAGGTCCAAGGCTCGTCAGCCCGTTGGCTCAAGGGAGCCGTAATAAATGATTCAAAAGTTGGTTGCACTCTGCTCGTCACACCAGCAAGTTGCCCCAAGGAACTGTGGTAAATGTAGTGGCGACGGCGAGTACGCCTATGCCACGATGTATGTAGAAAAGTATGTGTAGGCATTAGCCATCCCTGGACACGTGTTTCGAGGTAGTTGCCTCTCGTCAGCAGGGAGCAGGTCAGTGTAAAGGGGTGCCGCGTGGTCTGCCAAAATGTAATTAAAACAGGTGAAGTACCTCTCATGGCGCGCAGGTGCAGGTCCAAGGCTCGTCAGCCCGTTGGCTCAAGGGAGCCGTAATAAATGATTCAAAAGTTGGTCGCACTCTGCTCGTCACACCAGCAAGTTGCCCCAAGGAACTGTGGTAAATGTAGTGGCGACGGCGAGTACGCCTGTGCCACGATGTATGTAGAAAATTATGTGTATGCATTAGCCATCCCTGGACACGTGTTTCGAGGTAGTTGCCTCTCGTCAGCAGGGAGCAGGTCAGTGTAAAGGGGTGCCGCGTGGACTGCCAAAATGTAATTAAAACAGGTGAAGTACCTCTCATGGCGCGCAGGTGCAGGTCCAAGGCTCGTCAGCCCGTTGGCTCAAGGGAGCCGTAATAAATGATTCAAAAGTTGGTCGCACTCTGCTCGTCACACCAGCAAGTTGCCCCAAGGAACTGTGGTAAATGTAGTGGCGACGGCGAGTACGCCTATGCCACGATGTATGTAGAAAAGTATGTGTATGCATTAGCCATCCCTGGACACGTGTTTCAAGGTAGTTGCCTCTCGTCAGCAGGGAGCAGGTCAGTGTAAAGGGGTGCCGCGTGGACTGCCAAAATGTAATTAAAACAGGTGAAGTACCTCTCATGGCGCGCAGGTGCAGGTCCAAGGCTCGTCAGCCCGTTGGCTCAAGGGAGCCGTAATAAATTATACAAAAGTTTGTCGCACTCTGCTCGTCACACCAGCAAGTTGCCCCAAGGAACTGTGGTAAATGTAGTGGCGACGGCGAGTACGCCTATGCCCCGATGTATGTAGAAAAGTATGTGTATGCATTAGCCATCCCTGGACACGTGTTTCGAGGTAGTTGCCTCTCGTCAGCAGGGAGCAGGTCACTGTAAAGGGGTGCCGCGTGGACTGCCAAAATGTAATTAAAACAGGTGAAGTACCTCTCATGGCGCGCAGGTGCAGGTCCAAGGCTCGTCAGCCCGTTGGCTCAAGGGAGCCGTAATAAATGATTCAAAAGTTGGTTGCACTCTGCTCGTCACACCAGCAAGTTGCCCCAAGGAACTGTGGTAAATGTAGTGGCGACGGCGAGTACGCCTATGCCACGATGTATGTAGAAAAGTATGTGTATGCATTAGCCATCCCTGGACACGTGTTTCGAGGTAGTTGCCTCTCGTCAGCAGGGAGCAGGTCAGTGTAAAGGGGTGCCGCGTGGTCTGCCAAAATGTAATTAAAACAGGTGAAGTACCTCTCATGGCGCGCAGGTGCAGGTCCAAGGCTCGTCAGCCTGTTGGCTCAAGGGAGCCGTAATAAATGATTCAAAAGTTGGTCGCACTCTGCTCGTCACACCAGCAAGTTGCCCCAAGGAACTGTGGTAAATGTAGTGGCGACGGCGAGTACGCCTATGCCACGATGTATGTAGAAAAGTATGTGTATGCATTAGCCATCCCTGGACACGTGTTTCGAGGTAGTTGCCTCTCGTCAGCAGGGAGCAGGTCAGTGTAAAGGGGTGCCGCGTGGACTGCCAAAATGTAATTAAAACAGGTGAAGTACCTCTCATGGCGCGCAGGTGCAGGTCCAAGGCTCGTCAGCCCGTTGGCTCAAGGGAGCCGTAATAAATGATTCAAAAGTTGGTCGCACTCTGCTCGTCACACCAGCAAGTTGCCCCAAGGAACTGTGGTAAATGTAGTGGCGACGGCGAGTACGCCTATACCACGATGTATGTAGAAAAGTATGTGTATGCATTAGCCATCCCTGGACACGTGTTTCGAGGTAGTTGCCTCTCGTCAGCAGGGAGCAGGTCAGTGTAAAGGGGTGCCGCGTGGACTGCCAAAATGTAATTAAAACAGGTGAAGTACCTCTCATGGCGCGCAGGTGCAGGTCCAAGGCTCGTCAGCCCGTTGGCTCAAGGGAGCCGTAATAAATGATTCAAAAGTTTGTCGCACTCTGCTCGTCACACCAGCAAGTTGCCCCAAGGAACTGTGGTAAATGTAGTGGCGACGGCGAGTACGCCTATGCCACGATGTATGTAGAAAAGTATGTGTATGCATTAGCCATCCCTGGACACGTGTTTCGAGGTAGTTGCCTCTCGTCAGCAGGGAGCAGGTCAGTGTAAAGGGGTGCTGCGTGGACTGCCAAAATGTAATTAAAACAGGTGAAGTATCTCTCATGGCGCGCAGGTGCAGGTCCAAGGCTCGTCAGCCCGTTGGCTCAAGGGAGCCGTAATAAATGATTCAAAAGTTGGTCGCACTCTGCTCGTCACACCAGCAAGTTGCCCTAAGGAACTGTGGTAAATGTAGTGGCGACGGCGAGTACGCCTATGCCATGATGTATGTAGAAAAGTATGTGTATGCATTAGCCATCCCTGGACACGTGTTTCGAGGTAGTTGCCTCTCGTCAGCAGGGAGCAGGTCAGTGTAAAGGGGTGCCGCGTGGACTGCCAAAATGTAATTAAAACAGGTGAAGTACCTCTCATGGCGCGCAGGTGCAGGTCCAAGGCTCGTCAGCCCGTTGGCTCAAGGGAGCCGTAATAAATGATTCAAAAGTTGGTCGCACTCTGCTCGTCACACCAGCAAGTTGCCCCAAGGAACTGTGGTAAATGTAGTGGCGACGGCGAGTACGCCTATGCCACGATGTATGTAGAAAAGTATGTGTATGCATTAGCCATCCCTGGACACGTGTTTCGAGGTAGTTGCCTCTCGTCAGCAGGGAGCAGGTCAGTGTAAAGGGGTGCCGCGTGGACTGCCAAAATGTAATTAAAACAGGAGAAGTACCTCTCATGGCGCGCAGGTGCAGGTCCAAGGCTCGTCAGCCCGTTGGCTCAAGGGAGCCGTAATAAATGATTCAAAAGTTGGTCGCACTCTGCTCGTCACACCAGCAAGTTGCCCTAAGGAACTGTGGCAAATGTAGTGGCGACGGCGAGTACGCCTATGCCACGATGTATGTAGAAAAGTATGTGTATGCATTAGCCATCCCTGGACACGTGTTTCGAGGTAGTTGCCTCTCGTCAGCAGGGAGCAGGTCAGTGTAAAGGGGTGCCGCGTGGACTGCCAAAATGTAATTAAAACAGGTGAAGTACCTCTCATGGCGCGCAGGTGCAGGTCCAAGGCTCGTCAGCCCGTTGGCTCAAGGGAGCCGTAATAAATGATTCAAAAGTTGGTCGCACTCTGCTCGTCACACCAGCAAGTTGCCCCAAGGAACTGTGGTAAATGTAGTGGCGACGGCGAGTACGCCTATGCCACGATGTATGTAGAAAAGTATGTGTATGCATTAGCCATCCCTGGACACGTGTTTCGAGGTAGTTGCCTCTCGTCAGCAGGGAGCAGGTCAGTGTAAAGGGGTGCCGCGTGGACTGCCAAAATGTAATTAAAACAGGTGAAGTACCTCTCATGGCGCGCAGGTGCAGGTCCAAGGCTCGTCAGCCCGTTGGCTCAAGGGAGCCGTAATAAATGATTCAAAGGTTGGTCGCACTCTGCTCGTCACACCAGCAAGTTGCCCCAAGGAACTGTGGTAAATGTAGTGGCGACGGTGAGTACGCCTATGCCACGATGTATGTAGAAAAGTATGTGTATGCATTAGCCATCCCTGGACACGTGTTTCGAGGTAGTTGCCTCTCGTCAGCAGGGAGCAGGTCAGTGTAAAGGGGTGCTGCGTGGACTGCCAAAATGTAATTAAAACAGGTGAAGTACCTCTCATGGCGCGCAGGTGCAGGTCCAAGGCTCGTCAGCCCGTTGGCTCAAGGGAGCCGCAATAAATGATTCAAAAGTTGGTCGCACTCTGCTCGTCACACCAGCAAGTTGCCCCAAGGAACTGTGGTAAATGTAGTGGCGACGGCGAGTACGCCTATGCCACGATGTATGTAGAAAAGTATGTGCATGCATTAGCCATCCCTGGACACGTGTTTCGAGGTAGTTGCCTCTTGTCAGCAGGGAGCAGGTCAGTGTAAAGGGGTGCCGCGTGGACTGCCAAAATGTAATTAAAACAGGTGAAGTACCTCTCATGGCGCGCAGGTGCAGGTCCAAGGCTCGTCAGCCCGTTGGCTCAAGGGAGCCGTAATAAATGATTCAAAAGTTGGTCGCACTCTGCTCGTCACACCAGCAAGTTGCCCCAAGGAACTGTGGTAAATGTAGTGGCGACGGCGAGTACGCCTATGCCACGATGTATGTAGAAAAGTATGTGTATGCATTAGCCATCCCTGGACACGTGTTTCGAGGTAGTTGCCTCTCGTCAGTAGGGAGCAGGTCAGTGTAAAGGGGTGCCGCGTGGACTGCCAAAATGTAATTAAAACAGGTGAAGTACCTCTCATGGCGCGCAGGTGCAGGTCCAAGGCTCGTCAGCCCGTTGGCTCAAGGGAGCCGTAATAAATGTTTCAAAAGTTGGTCGCACTCTGCTCGTCACACCAGCAAGTTGCCCCAAGGAACTGTGGTAAATGTAGTGGCGACAGCGAGTACGCCTATGCCACGATGTATGTAGAAAAGTATGTGTATGCATTAGCCATCCCTGGACACGTGTTTCGAGGTAGTTGCCTCTCGTCAGCAGGGAGCAGGTCAGTGTAAAGGGGTGCCGCGTGGACTGCCAAAATGTAATTAAAACAGGTGAAGTACCTCTCATGGCGCGCAGGTGCAGGTCCAAGGCTCGTCAGCCCGTTGGCTCAAGGGAGCCGTAATAAATGATTCAAAAGTTGGTCGCACTCTGCTCGTCACACCAGCAAGTTGCTCCAAGGAACTGTGGTAAATGTAGTGGCGACGGCGAGTACGCCTATGCCACGATGTATGTAGAAAAGTATGTGTATGCATTAGCCATCCCTGGACACGTGTTTTGAGGTAGTTGCCTCTCGTTAGCAGGGAGCAGGTCAGTGTAAAGGGGTGCCGCGTGGACTGCCAAAATGTATTTAAAACAGGTGAAGTACCTCTCATGGCGCGCAGGTGCAGGTCCAAGGCTCGTCAGCCCATTGGCTCAAGGGAGCCGTAATAAATGATTCAAAAGTTGGTCGCACTCTGCTCGTCACACCAGCAAGTTGCCCCAAGGAACTGTGGTAAATGTAGTGGCGACGGCGAGTACGCCTATGCCACGATGTATGTAGAAAAGTATGTGTATGCATTAGCCATCCCTGGACACGTGTTTTGAGGTAGTTGCCTCTCGTTAGCAGAGAGCAGGTCAGTGTAAAGGGGTGCCGCGTGGACTGCCAAAATGTAATTAAAACAGGTGAAGTACCTCTCATGGCGCGCAGGTGCAGGTCCAAGGCTCGTCAGCCCGTTGGCTCAAGGGAGCCGTAATAAATGATTCAAAAGTTGGTCGCACTCTGCTCGTCACACCAGCAAGTTCCCCAAGGAACTGTGGTAAATGTAGTGGCGACGGCGAGTACGCCTATGCCACGATGTATGTAGAAAAGTATGTGTATGCATTAGCCATCCCTGGACACGTGTTTCGAGGTAGTTGCCTCTCGTCAGCAGGGAGCAGGTCAGTGTAAAGGGGTGCCGCGTGGACTGCCAAAATGTAATTAAAACAGGTGAAGTACCTCTCATGGCGCGCAGGTGCAGGTCCAAGGCTCGTCAGCCCGTTGGCTCAAGGGAGCCGTAATAAATGATTCAAAAGTTGGTCGCACTCTGCTCGTCACACCAGCAGGTTGCCCCAAGGAACTGTGGTAAATGTAGTGGCGACGGCGAGTACGCCTATGCCACGATGTATGTAGAAAAGTATGTGTATGCATTAGCCATCCCTGGACACGTGTTTCGTGGTAGTTGCCTCTCGTCAGCAGGGAGCAGGTCAGTGTAAAGGGGTGCCGCGTGGACTGCCAAAATATAATTAAAACAGGTGAAGTACCTCTCATGGCGCGCAGGTGCAGGTCCAAGGCTAGTCAGCCCGTTGGCTCAAGGGAGCCGTAATAAATGATTCAAAAGTTGGTCGCACTCTGCTCGTCACACCAGCAAGTTACCCCAAGGAACTGTGGTAAATGTAGTGGCGACGGCGAGTACGCCTATGCCACGATGTATGTAGAAAAGTATGTGTATGCATTAGCATCCCTGGACACGTGTTTCGAGGTAGTTGCCTCTCGTCAGCAGGGAGCAGGTCAGTGTAAAGGGGTGCCGCGTGGACTGCCAAAATGTAATTAAAACAGGTGAAGTACCTCTCATGGCGCGCAGGTGCAGGTCCAAGGCTCGTCAGCCCGTTGGCTCAAGGGAGCCGTAATAAATGATTCAAAAGTTGGTCGCACTCTGCTCGTCACACCAGCAAGTTGCCCCAAGGAACTGTGGTAAATGTAGTGGCGACGGCGAGTACGCCTATGCCACGATGTATGTAGAAAATTATGTGTATGCATTAGCCATCCCTGGACACGAGTTTCGAGGTAGTTGCCTCTCGTCAGCAGGGAGCAGGTCAGTGTAAAGGGGTGCCGCGTGGACTGCCAAAATGTAATTAAAACAGGTGAAGTACCGCTCATGGCGCGCAGGTGCAGGTCCAAGGCTCGTCAGCCCGTTGGCTCAAGGGAGCCGTAATAAATGATTCAAAAGTTGGTCGCACTCTGCTCGTCACACCAGCAAGTTGCCCCAAGGAACTGTGGTAAATGTAGTGGCGACGGCGAGTACGCCTATGCCACGATGTATGTAGAAAAGTATGTGTATGCATTAGCCATCCCTGGACACGTGTTTCGAGGTAGTTGCCTCTCGTCAGCAGGGAGCAGGTCAGTGTAAAGGGGTGCCGCGTGGACTGCCAAAATGTAATTAAAACAGGTGAAGTACCTCTCATGGCGCGCAGGTGCAGGTCCAAGGCTCGTCAGCCCGTTGGCTCAAGGGAGCCGTAATAAATGATTCAAAAGTTTGTCGCACTCTGCTCGTCACACCAGCAAGTTGCCCCAAGGAACTGTGGTAAATGTAGTGGCGACGGCGAGTACGCCTATGCCACGATGTATGTAGAAAAGTATGTGTATGCATTAGCCATCCCTGGACACGTGTTTCGAGGTAGTTGCCTCTCATCAGCAGGGAGCTGGTCAGTGTAAAGGGGTGCCGCGTGGACTGCCAAAATGTAATTAAAACAGGTGAAGTACCTCTCATGGCGCGCAGGTGCAGGTCCAAGGCTCGTCAGCCCGTTGGCTCAAGGGAGCCGTAATAAATGATTCAAATGTTGGTCGCACTCTGCTCGTCACACCAGCAAGTTGCCCCAAGGAACTGTGGTAAATGTAGTGGCGACGGCGAGTACGCCTATGCCACGATGTATGTAGAAAAGTATGTGTATGCATTAGCCATCCCTGGACACGTGTTTCGAGGTAGTTGCCTCTCGTCAGCAGGGAGCAGGTCAGTGTAAAGGGGTGCCGCGTGGACTGCCAAAATGTAATTAAAACAGGTGAAGTACCTCTCATGGCGCGCAGGTGCAGGTCCAAGGCTCGTCAGCCCGTTGGCTCAAGGGAGCCGTAATAAATGATTCAAAAGTTGGTCGCACTCTGCTTGTCACACCAGCAAGTTGCCCCAAGGAACTGTGGTAAATGTAGTGGCGACGGCGAGTACGCCTATGCCACGATGTATGTAGAAAAGTATGTGTATGCATTAGCCATCCCTGGACACGTGTTTCGTGGTAGTTGCCTCTCGTCAGCAGGGAGCAGGTCAGTGTAAAGGGGTGCCGCGTGGACTGCCAAAATATAATTAAAACAGGTGAAGTACCTCTCATGGCGCGCAGGTGCAGGTCCAAGGCTAGTCAGCCCGTTGGCTCAAGGGAGCCGTAATAAATGATTCAAAAGTTGGTCGCACTCTGCTCGTCACACCAGCAAGTTACCCCAAGGAACTGTGGTAAATGTAGTGGCGACGGCGAGTACGCCTATGCCACGATGTATGTAGAAAAGTATGTGTATGCATTAGCATCCCTGGACACGTGTTTCGAGGTAGTTGCCTCTCGTCAGCAGGGAGCAGGTCAGTGTAAAGGGGTGCCGCGTGGACTGCCAAAATGTAATTAAAACAGGTGAAGTACCTCTCATGGCGCGCAGGTGCAGGTCCAAGGCTCGTCAGCCCGTTGGCTCAAGGGAGCCGTAATAAATGATTCAAAAGTTGGTCGCACTCTGCTCGTCACACCAGCAAGTTGCCCCAAGGAACTGTGGTAAATGTAGTGGCGACGGCGAGTACGCCTATGCCACGATGTATGTAGAAAATTATGTGTATGCATTAGCCATCCCTGGACACGTGTTTCGAGGTAGTTGCCTCTTGTCAGCAGGGAGCAGGTCAGTGTAAAGGGGTGCCGCGTGGACTGCCAAAATGTAATTAAAACAGGTGAAGTACCTCTCATGGCGCGCACGTGCAGGTCCAAGGCTCGTCAGCCCGTTGGCTCAAGGGAGCCGTAATAAATGATTCAAAAGTTGGTCGCACTCTGCTCGTCACACCAGCAAGTTGCCCCAAGGAACTGTGGTAAATGTAGTGGCGACGGCGAGTACGCCTATGCCACGATGTATGTAGAAAAGTATGTGTATGCATTAGCCATCCCTGGACACGTGTTTCGAGGTAGTTGCCTCTCGTCAGCAGGGAGCAGGTCAGTGTAAAGGGGTGCCGCGTGGACTGCCAAAATGTAATTAAAACAGGTGAAGTACCTCTCATGGCGCGCAGGTGCAGGTCCAAGGCTCGTCAGCCCGTTGGCTCAAGGGAGCCGTAATAAATGATTCAAAAGTTTGTCGCACTCTGCTCGTCACACCAGCAAGTTGCCCCAAGGAACTGTGGTAAATGTAGTGGCGACGGCGAGTACGCCTATGCCACGATGTATGTAGAAAAGTATGTGTATGCATTAGCCATCCCTGGACACGTGTTTCGAGGTAGTTGCCTCTCGTCAGCAGGGAGCAGGTCAGTGTAAAGGGGTGCCGCGTGGACTGCCAAAATGTAATTAAAACAGGTGAAGTACCTCTCATGGCGCGCAGGTGCAGGTCCAAGGCTCGTCAGCCCGTTGGCTCAAGGGAGCCGTAATAAATGATTCAAATGTTGGTCGCACTCTGCTCGTCACACCAGCAAGTTGCCCCAAGGAACTGTGGTAAATGTAGTGGCGACGGCGAGTACGCCTATGCCACGATGTATGTAGAAAAGTATGTGTATGCATTAGCCATCCCTGGACACGTGTTTCGAGGTAGTTGCCTCTCGTCAGCAGGGAGCAGGTCAGTGTAAAGGGGTGCCGCGTGGACTGCCAAAATGTAATTAAAACAGGTGAAGTACCTCTCATGGCGCGCAGGTGCAGGTCCAAGGCTCGTCAGCCCGTTGGCTCAAGGGAGCCGTAATAAATGATTCAAAAGTTGGTCGCACTCTGCTTGTCACACCAGCAAGTTGCCCCAAGGAACTGTGGTAAATGTAGTGGCGACGGTGAGTACGCCTATGCCACGATGTATGTAGAAAAGTATGTGTATGCATTAGCCATCCCTGGACACGTGTTTCGAGGTAGTTGCCTCTCGTCAGCAGGGAGCAGGTCAGTGTAAAGGGGTGCCGCGTGGACTGCCAAAATGTAATTAAAACAGGTGAAGTACCTCTCATGGCGCGCAGGTGCAGGTCCAAGGCTCGTCAGCCCGTTGGCTCAAGGGAGCCGTAATAAATGATTCAAAAGTTGGTCGCACTCTGCCCGTCACACCAGCAAGTTGCCCCAAGGAACTGTGGTAAATGTAGTGGCGACGGCGAGTACGCCTATGCCACGATGTATGTAGAAAAGTATGTGTATGCATTAGCCATCCCTGGACACGTGTTTCGAGGTAGTTGCCTCTCGTCAGCAGGGAGCAGGTCAGTGTAAAGGGGTGCCGCGTGGACTGCCAAAATGTAATTAAAACAGGTGAAGTACCTCTCATGGCGCGCAGGTGCAGGTCCAAGGCTCGTCAGCCCGTTGGCTCAAGGGAGCCGTAATAAATGATTCAAAAGTTTGTCACACTTTGCTCGTCACACCAGCAAGTTGCCCCAAGGAACTGTGGTAAATGTAGTGGCGACGGCGAGTACGCCTATGCCCCGATGTATGTAGAAAAGTATGTGTATGCATTAGCCATCCCTGGACACGTGTTTCGAGGTAGTTGCCTCTCGTCAGCAGGGAGCAGGTCAGTGTAAAGGGGTGCCGCGTGGACTGCCAAAATGTAATTAAAACAGGTGAAGTACCTCTCATGGCGCGCAGGTGCAGGTCCAAGGCTCGTCAGCCCGTTGGCTCAAGGGAGCCGTAATAAATGATTCAAAAGTTGGTTGCACTCTGCTCGTCACACCAGCAAGTTGCCCCAAGGAACTGTGGTAAATGTAGTGGCGACGGCGAGTACGCCTATGCCACGATGTATGTAGAAAAGTATGTGTATGCATTAGCCATCCCTGGACACGTGTTTCGAGGTAGTTGCCTCTCGTCAGCAGGGAGCAGGTCAGTGTAAAGGGGTGCCGCGTGGTCTGCCAAAATGTAATTAAAACAGGTGAAGTACCTCTCATGGCGCGCAGGTGCAGGTCCAAGGCTCGTCAGCCCGTTGGCTCAAGGGAGCCGTAATAAACGATTCAAAAGTTGGTCGCACTCTGCTCGTCACACCAGCAAGTTGCCCCAAGGAACTGTGGTAAATGTAGTGGCGATGACGAGTACGCCTATGCCACGATGTATGTAGAAAATTATGTGTATGCATTAGCCATCCCTGGACACGTGTTTCGAGGTAGTTGCCTCTCGTCAGCAGGGAGCAGGTCAGTGTAAAGGGGTGCCGCGTGGACTGCCAAAATGTAATTAAAACAGGTGAAGTACCTCTCATGGCGCGCAGGTGCAGGTCCAAGGCTCGTCAGCCCGTTGGCTCAAGGGAGCCGTAATAAATGATTCAAAAGTTTGTCGCACTCTGCTCGTCACACCAGCAAGTTGCCCCAAGGAACTGTGGTAAATGTAGTGGCGACGGCGAGTACGCCTATGCCACGATGTATGTAGAAAAGTATGTGTATGCATTAGCCATCCCTGGACACGTGTTTCGAGGTAGTTGCCTCTCGTCAGCAGGGAGCAGGTCAGTGTAAAGGGGTGCCGCGTGGACTGCCAAAATGTAATTAAAACAGGTGAAGTACCTCTCATGGCGCGCAGGTGCAGGTCCAAGGCTCGTCAGCCCGTTGGCTCAAGGGAGCCGTAATAAATGATACAAAAGTTGGTCGCACTCTGCTCGTCACACCAGCAAGTTGCCCTAAGGAACTGTGGTAAATGTAGTGGCGACGGCGAGTACGCCTATGCCATGATGTATGTAGAAAAGTATGTGTATGCATTAGCCATCCCTGGACACGTGTTTCGAGGTAGTTGCCTCTCGTCAGCAGGGAGCAGGTCAGTGTAAAGGGGTGCCGCGTGGACTGCCAAAATGTAATTAAAACAGGTGAAGTACCTCTCATGGCGCGCAGGTGCAGGTCCAAGGCTCGTCAGCCCGTTGGCTCAAGGGAGCCGTAATAAATGATTCAAAAGTTGGTCGCACTCTGCTCGTCACACCAGCAAGTTGCCCCAAGGAACTGTGGTAAATGTAGTGGCGACGGCGAGTACGCCTATGCCACGATGTATGTAGAAAAGTATGTGTATGCATTAGCCATCCCTGGACACGTGTTTCGAGGTAGTTGCCTCTCGTCAGCAGGGAGCAGGTCAGTGTAAAGGGGTGCCGCGTGGACTGCCAAAATGTAATTAAAACAGGTGAAGTACCTCTCATGGCGCGCAGGTGCAGGTCCAAGGCTCGTCAGCCCGTTGGCTCAAGGGAGCCGTAATAAATGATTCAAAAGTTGGTCGCACTCTGCTCGTCACACCAGCAAGTTGCCCTAAGGAACTGTGGTAAATGTAGTGGCGACGGCGAGTACGCCTATGCCACGATGTATGTAGAAAAGTATGTGTATGCATTAGCCATCCCTGGACACGTGTTTCGAGGTAGTTGCCTCTCGTCAGCAGGGAGCAGGTCAGTGTAAAGGGGTGCCGCGTGGACTGCCAAAATGTAATTAAAACAGGTGAAGTACCTCTCATGGCGCGCAGGTGCAGGTCCAAGGCTCGTCAGCCCGTTGGCTCAAGGGAGCCGTAATAAATGATTCAAAAGTTGGTCGCACTCTGCTCGTCACACCAGCAAGTTGCCCCAAGGAACTGTGGTAAATGTAGTGGCGACGGCGAGTACGCCTATGCCACGATGTATGTAGAAAAGTATGTGTATGCATTAGCCATCCCTGGACACGTGTTTCGAGGTAGTTGCCTCTCGTCAGCAGGGAGCAGGTCAGTGTAAAGGGGTGCCGCGTGGACTGCCAAAATGTAATTAAAACAGGTGAAGTACCTCTCATGGCGCGCAGGTGCAGGTCCAAGGCTCGTCAGCCCGTTGGCTCAAGGGAGCCGTAATAAATGATTCAAAGGTTGGTCGCACTCTGCTCGTCACACCAGCAAGTTGCCCCAAGGAACTGTGGTAAATGTAGTGGCGACGGTGAGTACGCCTATGCCACGATGTATGTAGAAAAGTATGTGTATGCATTAGCCATCCCTGGACACGTGTTTCGAGGTAGTTGCCTCTCGTCAGCAGGGAGCAGGTCAGTGTAAAGGGGTGCTGCGTGGACTGCCAAAATGTAATTAAAACAGGTGAAGTACCTCTCATGGCGCGCAGGTGCAGGTCCAAGGCTCGTCAGCCCGTTGGCTCAAGGGAGCCGCAATAAATGATTCAAAAGTTGGTCGCACTCTGCTCGTCACACCAGCAAGTTGCCCCAAGGAACTGTGGTAAATGTAGTGGCGACGGCGAGTACGCCTATGCCACGATGTATGTAGAAAAGTATGTGTATGCATTAGCCATCCCTGGACACGTGTTTCGAGGTAGTTGCCTCTCGTCAGCAGGGAGCAGGTCAGTGTAAAGGGGTGCCGCGTGGTCTGCCAAAATGTAATTAAACCAGGGGAAGTACCTCTCATGGCGCGCAGGTGCAGATCCAAGGCTCGTCAGCCCGTTGGCTCAAGGGAGCCGTAATAAATGATTCAAAAGTTGGTCGCACTCTGCTCGTCACACCAGCAAGTTGCCCCAAGGAACTGTGGTAAATGTAGTGGCGACGGCGAGTACGCCTATGCCACGATGTAGGTAGAAAATTATGTGTATGCATTAGCCATCCCTGGACACGTGTTTCGAGGTAGTTGCCTCTCGTCAGCAGGGAGCAGGTCAGTGTAAAGGGGTGCCGCGTGGACTGCCAAAATGTAATTAAAACAGGTGAAGTACCTCTCATGGCGCGCAGGTGCAGGTCCAAGGCTCGTCAGCCCGTTGGCTCAAGGGAGCCGTAATAAATGATTCAAAAGTTTGTCGCACTCTGCTCGTCACACCAGCAAGTTGCCCCAAGGAACTGTGGTAAATGTAGTGGCGACGGCGAGTACGCCTATGCCACGATGTATGTAGAAAAGTATGTGTATGCATTAGCCATCCCTGGACACGTGTTTCGAGGTAGTTGCCTCTCGTCAGCAGGGAGCAGGTCAGTGTAAAGGGGTGCCGCGTGGACTGCCAAAATGTAATTAAAACAGGTGAAGTACCTCTCATGGCGCGCAGGTGCAGGTCCAAGGCTCGTCAGCCCGTTGGCTCAAGGGAGCCGTAATAAATGATTCAAAAGTTGGTCGCACTCTGCTCGTCACACCAGCAAGTTGCCCCAAGGAACTGTGGTAAATGTAGTGGCGACGGCGAGTACGCCTATGCCACGATGTATGTAGAAAAGTATGTGTATGCATTAGCCATCCCTGGACACGTGTTTCGAGGTAGTTGCCTCTCGTCAGCAGGGAGCAGGTCAGTGTAAAGGGGTGCCGCTTGGACTGCCAAAATGTAATTAAAACAGGTGAAGTACCTCTCATGGCGCGCAGGTGCAGGTCCAAGGCTCGTCAGCCCGTTGGCTCAAGGGAGCCGTAATAAATGATTCAAAAGTTGGTCGCACTCTGCTTGTCACACCAGCAAGTTGCCCCAAGGAACTGTGGTAAATGTAGTGGCGACGGCGAGTACGCCTATGCCACGATGTATGTAGAAAAGTATGTGTATGCATTAGCCATCCCTGGACACGTGTTTCGAGGTAGTTGCCTCTCGTCAGCAGGGAGCAGGTCAGTGTAAAGGGGTGCCGCGTGGACTGCCAAAATGTAATTAAAACAGGTGAAGTACCTCTCATGGCGCGCAGGTGCAGGTCCAAGGCTCGTCAGCCCGTTGGCTCAAGGGAGCCGTAATAAATGATTCAAAAGTTGGTCGCACTCTGCTCGTCACACCAGCAAGTTGCCCCAAGGAACTGTGGTAAATGTAGTGGCAATGGCGAGTACGCCTATGCCACGATGTATGTAGAAAAGTATGTGTATGCATTAGCCATCCCTGGACACGTGTTTCGAGGTAGTTGCCTCTCGTCAGCAGGGAGCAGGTCAGTGTAAAGGGGTGCCGCGTGGACTGCCAAAATGTAATTAAAACAGGTGAAGTACCTCTCATGGCGCGCAGGTGCAGGTCCAAGGCTCGTCAGCCCGTTGGCTCAAGGGAGCCGTAATAAATGATTCAAAAGTTTGTCGCACTCTGCTCGTCACACCAGCAAGTTGCCCCAAGGAACTGTGGTAAATGTAGTGGCGACGGCGAGTACGCCTATGCCACGATGTATATAGAAAAGTATGTGTATGCATTAGCCATCCCTGGACACGTGTTTCGAGGTAGTTGCCTCTCGTCAGCAGGGAGCAGGTCAGTGTAAAGGGGTGCCGCGTGGACTGCCAAAATGTAATTAAAACAGGTGAAGTACCTCTCATGGCGCGCAGGTGCAGGTCCAAGGCTCGTCAGCCCGTTGGCTCAAGGGAGCCGTAATAAATGATTCAAAAGTTGGTCGCACTCTGCTCGTCACACCAGCAAGTTGCCCTAAGGAACTGTGGTAAATGTAGTGGCGACGGCGAGTACGCCTATGCCATGATGTATGTAGAAAAGTATGTGTATGCATTAGCCATCCCTGGACACGTGTTTCGAGGTAGTTGCCTCTCGTCAGCAGGGAGCAGGTCAGTGTAAAGGGGTGCCGCGTGGACTGCCAAAATGTAATTAAAACAGGTGAAGTACCTCTCATGGCGCGCAGGTGCAGGTCCAAGGCTCGTCAGCCCGTTGGCTCAAGGGAGCCGTAATAAATGATTCAAAAGTTGGTCGCACTCTGCTCGTCACACCAGCAAGTTGCCCCAAGGAACTGTGGTAAATGTAGTGGCGACGGCGAGTACGCCTATGCCACGATGTATGTAGAAAAGTATGTGTATGCATTAGCCATCCCTGGACACGTGTTTCGAGGTAGTTGCCTCTCGTCAGCAGGGAGCAGGTCAGTGTAAAGGGGTGCCGCGTGGACTGCCAAAATGTAATTAAAACAGGTGAAGTACCTCTCATGGCGCGCAGGTGCAGGTCCAAGGCTCGTCAGCCCGTTGGCTCAAGGGAGCCGTAATAAATGATTCAAAAGTTGGTCGCACTCTGCTCGTCACACCAGCAAGTTGCCCTAAGGAACTGTGGTAAATGTAGTGGCGACGGCGAGTACGCCTATGCCACGATGTATGTAGAAAAGTATGTGTATGCATTAGCCATCCCTGGACACGTGTTTCGAGGTAGTTGCCTCTCGTCAGCAGGGAGCAGGTCAGTGTAAAGGGGTGCCGCGTGGACTGCCAAAATGTAATTAAAACAGGTGAAGTACCTCTCATGGCGCGCAGGTGCAGGTCCAAGGCTCGTCAGCCCGTTGGCTCAAGGGAGCCGTAATAAATGATTCAAAAGTTGGTCGCACTCTGCTCGTCACACCAGCAAGTTGCCCCAAGGAACTGTGGTAAATGTAGTGGCGACGGCGAGTACGCCTATGCCACGATGTATGTAGAAAAGTATGTGTATGCATTAGCCATCCCTGGACACGTGTTTCGAGGTAGTTGCCTCTCGTCAGCAGGGAGCAGGTCAGTGTAAAGGGGTGCCGCGTGGACTGCCAAAATGTAATTAAAACAGGTGAAGTACCGCTCATGGCGCGCAGGTGCAGGTCCAAGGCTCGTCAGCCCGTTGGCTCAAGGGAGCCGTAATAAATGATTCAAAGGTTGGTCGCACTCTGCTCGTCACACCAGCAAGTTGCCCCAAGGAACTGTGGTAAATGTAGTGGCGACGGTGAGTACGCCTATGCCACGATGTATGTAGAAAAGTATGTGTATGCATTAGCCATCCCTGGACACGTGTTTCGAGGTAGTTGCCTCTCGTCAGCAGGGAGCAGGTCAGTGTAAAGGGGTGCTGCGTGGACTGCCAAAATGTAATTAAAACAGGTGAAGTACCTCTCATGGCGCGCAGGTGCAGGTCCAAGGCTCGTCAGCCCGTTGGCTCAAGGGAGCCGCAATAAATGATTCAAAAGTTGGTCGCACTCTGCTCGTCACACCAGCAAGTTGCCCCAAGGAACTGTGGTAAATGTAGTGGCGACGGCGAGTACGCCTATGCCACGATGTAATGCCACGATGTATGTAGAAAAGTATGTGTATGCATTAGCCATCCCTGGACACGTGTTTCGAGGTAGTTGCCTCTTGTCAGCAGGGAGCAGGTCAGTGTAAAGGGGTGCCGCGTGGACTGCCAAAATGTAATTAAAACAGGTGAAGTACCTCTCATGGCGCGCAGGTGCAGGTCCAAGGCTCGTCAGCCCGTTGGCTCAAGGGAGCCGTAATAAATGATTCAAAAGTTGGTCGCACTCTGCTCGCCACACCAGCAAGTTGCCCCAAGGAACTGTGGTAAATGTAGTGGCGACGGCGAGTACGCCTATGCCACGATGTATGTAGAAAAGTATGTGTATGCATTAGCCATCCCTGGACACGTGTTTCGAGGTAGTTGCCTCTCGTCAGTAGGGAGCAGGTCAGTGTAAAGGGGTGCCGCGTGCACTGCCAAAATGTAATTAAAACAGGTGAAGTACCTCTCATGGCGCGCAGGTGCAGGTCCAAGGCTCGTCAGCCCGTTGGCTCAAGGGAGCCGTAATAAATGTTTCAAAAGTTGGTCGCACTCTGCTCGTCACACCAGCAAGTTGCCCCAAGGAACTGTGGTAAATGTAGTGGCGACAGCGAGTACGCCTATGCCACGATGTATGTAGAAAAGTATGTGTATGCATTAGCCATCCCTGGACACGTGTTTCGAGGTAGTTGCCTCTCGTCAGCAGGGAGCAGGTCAGTGTAAAGGGGTGCCGCGTGGACTGCCAAAATGTAATTAAAACAGGTGAAGTACCTCTCATGGCGCGCAGGTGCAGGTCCAAGGCTCGTCAGCCCGTTGGCTCAAGGGAGCCGTAATAAATGATTCAAAAGTTGGTCGCACTCTGCTTGTCACACCAGCAAGTTGCTCCAAGGAACTGTGGTAAATGTAGTGGCGACGGCGAGTACGCCTATGCCACGATGTATGTAGAAAAGTATGTGTATGCATTAGCCATCCCTGGACACGTGTTTTGAGGTAGTTGCCTCTCGTTAGCAGGGAGCAGGTCAGTGTAAAGGGGTGCCGCGTGGACTGCCAAAATGTATTTAAAACAGGTGAAGTACCTCTCATGGCGCGCAGGTGCAGGTCCAAGGCTCGTCAGCCCATTGGCTCAAGGGAGCCGTAATAAATGATTCAAAAGTTGGTCGCACTCTGCTCGTCACACCAGCAAGTTGCCCCAAGGAACTGTGGTAAATGTAGTGGCGACGGCGAGTACGCCTATGCCACGATGTATGTAGAAAAGTATGTGTATGCATTAGCCATCCCTGGACACGTGTTTCGAGGTAGTTGCCTCTCGTTAGCAGAGAGCAGGTCAGTGTAAAGGGGTGCCGCGTGGACTGCCAAAATGTAATTAAAACAGGTGAAGTACCTCTCATGGCGCGCAGGTGCAGGTCCAAGGCTCGTCAGCCCGTTGGCTCAAGGGAGCCGTAATAAATGATTCAAAAGTTGGTCGCACTCTGCTCGTCACACCAGCAAGTTCCCCAAGGAACTGTGGTAAATGTAGTGGCGACGGCGAGTACGCCTATGCCACGATGTATGTAGAAAAGTATGTGTATGCATTAGCCATCCCTGGACACGTGTTTCGAGGTAGTTGCCTCTCGTCAGCAGGGAGCAGGTCAGTGTAAAGGGGTGCCGCGTGGACTGCCAAAATGTAATTAAAACAGGTGAAGTACCTCTCATGGCGCGCAGGTGCAGGTCCAAGGCTCGTCAGCCCGTTGGCTCAAGGGAGCCGTAATAAATGATTCAAAAGTTGGTCGCACTCTGCTCGTCACACCAGCAGGTTGCCCCAAGGAACTGTGGTAAATGTAGTGGCGACGGCGAGTACGCCTATGCCACGATGTATGTAGAAAAGTATGTGTATGCATTAGCCATCCCTGGACACGTGTTTCGTGGTAGTTGCCTCTCGTCAGCAGGGAGCAGGTCAGTGTAAAGGGGTGCCGCGTGGACTGCCAAAATATAATTAAAACAGGTGAAGTACCTCTCATGGCGCGCAGGTGCAGGTCCAAGGCGAGTCAGCCCGTTGGCTCAAGGGAGCCGTAATAAATGATTCAAAAGTTGGTCGCACTCTGCTCGTCACACCAGCAAGTTACCCCAAGGAACTGTGGTAAATGTAGTGGCGACGGCGAGTACGCCTATGCCACGATGTATGTAGTAAAGTATGTGTATGCATTAGCATCCCTGGACACGTGTTTCGAGGTAGTTGCCTCTCGTCAGCAGGGAGCAGGTCAGTGTAAAGGGGTGCCGCGTGGACTGCCAAAATGTAATTAAAACAGGTGAAGTACCTCTCATGGTGCGCAGGTGCAGGTCCAAGGCTCGTCAGCCCGTTGGCTCAAGGGAGCCGTAATAAATGATTCAAAAGTTGGTCGCACTCTGCTCGTCACACCAGCAAGTTGCCCCAAGGAACTGTGGTAAATGTAGTGGCGACGGCGAGTACGCCTATGCCACGATGTATGTAGAAAAGTATGTGTATGCATTAGCCATCCCTGGACACGTGTTTCGAGGTAGTTGCCTCTCGTCAGCAGGGAGCAGGTCAGTGTAAAGGGGTGCCGCGTGGACTGCCAAAATGTAATTAAAACAGGTGAAGTACCTCTCATGGCGCGCAGGTGCAGGTCCAAGGCTCGTCAGCCCGTTGGCTCAAGGGAGCCGTAATAAATGATTCAAAAGTTGGTCGCACTCTGCTCATCACACCAGCAAGTTGCTCCAAGGAACTGTGGTAAATGTAGTGGCGACGGCGAGTACGCCTATGCCACGATGTATGTAGAAAAGTATGTGTATGCATTAGCCATCCCTGGACACGTGTTTTGAGGTAGTTGCCTCTCGTTAGTAGGGAGCAGGTCAGTGTAAAGGGGTGCCGCGTGGACTGCCAAAATGTATTTAAAACAGGTGAAGTACCTCTCATGGCGCGCAGGTGCAGGTCCAAGGCTCGTCAGCCCATTGGCTCAAGGGAGCCGTAATAAATGATTCAAAAGTTGGTCGCACTCTGCTCGTCACACCAGCAAGTTGCCCCAAGGAACTGTGGTAAATGTAGTGGCGACGGCGAGTATGCCTATGCCACGATGTATGTAGAAAAGTATGTGTATGCATTAGCCATCCCTGGACACGTGTTTCGAGGTAGTTGCCTCTCGTTAGCAGAGAGCAGGTCAGTGTAAAGGGGTGCCGCGTGGACTGCCAAAATGTAATTAAAACAGGTGAAGTACCTCTCATGGCGCGCAGGTGCAGGTCCAAGGCTCGTCAGCCCGTTGGCTCAAGGGAGCCGTAATAAATGATTCAAAAGTTGGTCGCACTCTGCTCGTCACACCAGCAAGTTGCCCCAAGGAACTGTGGGAAATGTAGTGGCGACGGCGAGTACGCCTATGCCACGATGTATGTAGAAAAGTATGTGTATGCATTAGCCATCCCTGGACACGTGTTTCGAGGTAGTTGCCTCTCGTCAGCAGGGAGCAGGTCAGTGTAAAGGGGTGCCGCGTGGACTGCCAAAATGTAATTAAAACAGGTGAAGTACCTCTCATGGCGCGCAGGTGCAGGTCCAAGGCTCGTCAGCCCGTTGGCTCAAGGGAGCCGTAATAAATGATTCAAAAGTTGGTCGCACTCTGCTCGTCACACCAGCAAGTTGCCCCAAGGAACTGTGGTAAATGTAGTGGCGACGGCGAGTACGCCTATGCCACGATGTATGTAGAAAAGTATGTGTATGCATTAGCCATCCCTGGAAACGTGTTTCGAGGTAGTTGCCTCTCGTCAGCAGGGAGCAGGTCAGTGTAAAGGGGTGCCGCGTGGACTGCCAAAATGTAATTAAAACAGGTGAAGTACCTCTCATGGCGCGCAGGTGCAGGTCCAAGGCTCGTCAGCCCGTTGGCTCAAGGGAGCCGTAATAAATGATTCAAAGGTTGGTCGCACTCTGCTCGTCACACCAGCAAGTTGCCCCAAGGAACTGTGGTAAATGTAGTGGCGACGGTGAGTACGCCTATGCCACGATGTATGTAGAAAAGTATGTGTATGCATTAGCCATCCCTGGACACGTGTTTCGAGGTAGTTGCCTCTCGTCAGCAGGGAGCAGGTCAGTGTAAAGGGGTGCCGCGTGGACTGCCAAAATGTAATTAAAACAGGTGAAGTACCTCTCATGGCGCGCAGGTGCAGGTCCAAGGCTCGTCAGCCCGTTGGCTCAAGGGAGCCGTAATAAATGATTCAAAAGTTGGTCGCACTCTGCTCGTCACACCAGCAAGTTGCCCCAAGGAACTGTGGTAAATGTAGTGGCGACGGCGAGTACGCCTATGCCACGATGTATGTAGAAAAGTATGTGTATGCATTAGCCATCCCTGGACACGTGTTTCGAGGTAGTTGCCTCTCGTAAGCAGGGAGCAGGTCAGTGTAAAGGGGTGCCGCGTGGACTGCCAAAATGTAATTAAAACAGGTGAAGTACCTCTCATGGCGCGCAGGTGCAGGTCCAAGGCTCGTCAGCCCGTTGGCTCAAGGGAGCCGTAATAAATGATTCAAAGGTTGGTCGCACTCTGCTCGTCACACCAGCAAGTTGCCCCAAGGAACTGTGGTAAATGTAGTGGCGACGGTGAGTACGCCTATGCCACGATGTATGTAGAAAAGTATGTGTATGCATTAGCCATCCCTGGACACGTGTTTCGAGGTAGTTGCCTCTCGTCAGCAGGGAGCAGGTCAGTGTAAAGGGGTGCTGCGTGGACTGCCAAAATGTAATTAAAACAGGTGAAGTACCTCTCATGGCGCGCAGGTGCAGGTCCAAGGCTCGTCAGCCCGTTGGCTTAAGGGAGCCGCAATAAATGATTCAAAAGTTGGTCGCACTCTGCTCGTCACACCAGCAAGTTGCCCCAAGGAACTGTGGTAAATGTAGTGGCGACGGCGAGTACGCCTATGCCACGATGTAATGCCACGATGTATGTAGAAAAGTATGTGTATGCATTAGCCATCCCTGGACACGTGTTTCGAGGTAGTTGCCTCTTGTCAGCAGGGAGCAGGTCAGTGTAAAGGGGTGCCGCGTGGACTGCCAAAATGTAATTAAAACAGGTGAAGTACCTCTCATGGCGCGCAGGTGCAGGTCCAAGGCTCGTCAGCCCGTTGGCTCAAGGGAGCCGTAATAAATGATTCAAAAGTTGGTCGCACTCTGCTCGTCACACCAGCAAGTTGCCCCAAGGAACTGTGGTAAATGTAGTGGCGACGGCGAGTACGCCTATGCCACGATGTATGTAGAAAAGTATGTGTATGCATTAGCCATCCCTGGACACGTGTTTCGAGGTAGTTGCCTCTCGTCAGTAGGGAGCAGGTCAGTGTAAAGGGGTGCCGCGTGGACTGCCAAAATGTAATTAAAACAGGTGAAGTACCTCTCATGGCGCGCAGGTGCAGGTCCAAGGCTCGTCAGCCCGTTGGCTCAAGGGAGCCGTAATAAATGTTTCAAAAGTTGGTCGCACTCTGCTCGTCACACCAGCAAGTTGCCCCAAGGAACTGTGGTAAATGTAGTGGCGACAGCGAGTACGCCTATGCCACGATGTATGTAGAAAAGTATGTGTATGCATTAGCCATCCCTGGACACGTGTTTCGAGGTAGTTGCCTCTCGTCAGCAGGGAGCAGGTCAGTGTAAAGGGGTGCCGCGTGGACTGCCAAAATGTAATTAAAACAGGTGAAGTACCTCTCATGGCGCGCAGGTGCAGGTCCAAGGCTCGTCAGCCCGTTGGCTCAAGGGAGCCGTAATAAATGATTCAAAAGTTGGTCGCACTCTGCTCGTCACACCAGCAAGTTGCTCCAAGGAACTGTGGTAAATGTAGTGGCGACGGCGAGTACGCCTATGCCACGATGTATGTAGAAAAGTATGTGTATGCATTAGCCATCCCTGGACACGTGTTTTGAGGTAGTTGCCTCTCGTTAGCAGGGAGCAGGTCAGTGTAAAGGGGTGCCGCGTGGACTGCCAAAATGTATTTAAAACAGGTGAAGTACCTCTCATGGCGCGCAGGTCCAAGGCTCGTCAGCCCATTGGCTCAAGGGAGCCGTAATAAATGATTCAAAAGTTGGTCGCACTCTGCTCGTCACACCAGCAAGTTGCCCCAAGGAACTGTGGTAAATGTAGTGGCGACGGCGAGTACGCCTATGCCACGATGTATGTAGAAAAGTATGTGTATGCATTAGCCATCCCTGGACACGTGTTTCGAGGTAGTTGCCTCTCGTTAGCAGAGAGCAGGTCAGTGTAAAGGGGTGCCGCGTGGACTGCCAAAATGTAATTAAAACAGGTGAAGTACCTCTCATGGCGCGCAGGTGCAGGTCCAAGGCTCGTCAGCCCGTTGGCTCAAGGGAGCCGTAATAAATGATTCAAAAGTTGGTCGCACTCTGCTCGTCACACCAGCAAGTTCCCCAAGGAACTGTGGTAAATGTAGTGGCGACGGCGAGTACGCCTATGCCACGATGTATGTAGAAAAGTATGTGTATGCATTAGCCATCCCTGGACACGTGTTTCGAGGTAGTTGCCTCTCGTCAGCAGGGAGCAGGTCAGTGTAAAGGGGTGCCGCGTGGACTGCCAAAATGTAATTAAAACAGGTGAAGTACCTCTCATGGCGCGCAGGTGCAGGTCCAAGGCTCGTCAGCCCGTTGGCTCAAGGGAGCCGTAATAAATGATTCAAAAGTTGGTCGCACTCTGCTCGTCACACCAGCAGGTTGCCCCAAGGAACTGTGGTAAATGTAGTGGCGACGGCGAGTACGCCTATGCCACGATGTATGTAGAAAAGTATGTGTATGCATTAGCCATCCCTGGACACGTGTTTCGTGGTAGTTGCCTCTCGTCAGCAGGGAGCAGGTCAGTGTAAAGGGGTGCCGCGTGGACTGCCAAAATATAATTAAAACAGGTGAAGTACCTCTCATGGCGCACAGGTGTAGGTCCAAGGCGAGTCAGCCCGTTGGCTCAAGGGAGCCGTAATAAATGATTCAAAAGTTGGTCGCACTCTGCTCGTCACACCAGCAAGTTACCCCAAGGAACTGTGGTAAATGTAGTGGCGACGGCGAGTACGCCTATGCCACGATGTATGTAGAAAAGTATGTGTATGCATTAGCATCCCTGGACACGTGTTTCGAGGTAGTTGCCTCTCGTGAGCAGGGAGCAGGTCAGTGTAAAGGGGTGCCGCGTGGACTGCCAAAATGTAATTAAAACAGGTGAAGTACCTCTCATGGTGCGCAGGTGCAGGTCCAAGGCTCGTCAGCCCGTTGGCTCAAGGGAGCCGTAATAAATGATTCAAAAGTTGGTCGCACTCTGCTCGTCACACCAGCAAGTTGCCCCAAGGAACTGTGGTAAATGTAGTGGCGACGGCGAGTACGCCTATGCCACGATGTATGTAGAAAAGTATGTGTATGCATTAGCCATCCCTGGACACGTGTTTCGAGGTAGTTGCCTCTCGTCAGCAGGGAGCAGGTCAGTGTAAAGGGGTGCCGCGTGGACTGCCAAAATGTAATTAAAACAGGTGAAGTACCTCTCATGGCGCGCAGGTGCAGGTCCAAGGCTCGTCAGCCCGTTGGCTCAAGGGAGCCGTAATAAATGATTCAAAAGTTGGTCGCACTCTGCTCATCACACCAGCAAGTTGCTCCAAGGAACTGTGGTAAATGTAGTGGCGACGGCGAGTACGCCTATGCCACGATGTATGTAGAAAAGTATGTGTATGCATTAGCCATCCCTGGACACGTGTTTTGAGGTAGTTGCCTCTCGTTAACAGGGAGCAGGTCAGTGTAAAGGGGTGCCGCGTGGACTGCCAAAATGTATTTAAAACAGGTGAAGTACCTCTCATGGCGCGCAGGTGCAGGTCCAAGGCTCGTCAGCCCATTGGCTCAAGGGAGCCGTAATAAATGATTCAAAAGTTGGTCGCACTCTGCTCGTCACACCAGCAAGTTGCCCCAAGGAACTGTGGTAAATGTAGTGGCGACGGCGAGTACGCCTATGCCACGATGTATGTAGAAAAGTATGTGTATGCATTAGCCATCCCTGGACACGTGTTTCGAGGTAGTTGCCTCTCGTTAGCAGAGAGCAGGTCAGTGTAAAGGGGTGCCGCGTGGACTGCCAAAATGTAATTAAAACAGGTGAAGTACCTCTCATGGCGCGCAGGTGCAGGTCCAAGGCTCGTCAGCCCGTTGGCTCAAGGGAGCCGTAATAAATGATTCAAAAGTTGGTCGCACTCTGCTCGTCACACCAGCAAGTTCCCCAAGGAACTGTGGTAAATGTAGTGGCGACGGCGAGTACGCCTATGCCACGATGTATGTAGAAAAGTATGTGTATGCATTAGCCATCCCTGGACACGTGTTTCGAGGTAGTTGCCTCTCGTCAGCAGGGAGCAGGTCAGTGTAAAGGGGTGCCGCGTGGACTGCCAAAATGTAATTAAAACAGGTGAAGTACCTCTCATGGCGCGCAAGTGCAGGTCCAAGGCTCGTCAGCCCGTTGGCTCAAGGGAGCCGTAATAAATGATTCAAAAGTTGGTCGCACTCTGCTCGTCACACCAGCAGGTTGCCCCAAGGAACTGTGGTAAATGTAGTGGCGACGGCGAGTACGCCTATGCCACGATGTATGTAGAAAAGTATGTGTATGCATTAGCCATCCCTGGACACGTGTTTCGTGGTAGTTGCCTCTCGTCAGCAGGGAGCAGGTAAGTGTAAAGGGGTGCTGCGTGGACTGCCAAAATATAATTAAAACAGGTGAAGTACCTCTCATGGCGCGCAGGTGCAGGTCCAAGGCTAGTCAGCCAGTTGGCTCAAGGGAGCCGTAATAAATGATTCAAAAGTTGGTCGCACTCTGCTCGTCACACCAGCAAGTTACCCCAAGGAACTGTGGTAAATGTAGTGGCGACGGCGAGTACGCCTATGCCACGATGTATGTAGAAAAGTATGTGTATGCATTAGCATCCCTGGACACGTGTTTCGAGGTAGTTGCCTCTCGTCAGCAGGGAGCAGGTCAGTGTAAAGGGGTGCCGCGTGGACTGCCAAAATGTAATTAAAACAGGTGAAGTACCTCTCATGGCGCGCAGGTGCAGGTCCAAGGCTCGTCAGCCCGTTGGCTCAAGGGAGCCGTAATAAATGATTCAAAAGTTGGTCGCACTCTGCTCGTCACACCAGCAAGTTGCCCCAAGGAACTGTGGTAAATGTAGTGGCGACGGCGAGTACGCCTATGCCACGATGTATGTAGAAAAGTATGTGTATGCATTAGCCATCCCTGGACACGTGTTTCGAGGTAGTTGCCTCTCGTCAGCAGGGAGCAGGTCAGTGTAAAGGGGTGCCGCGTGGACTGCCAAAATGTAATTAAAACAGGTGAAGTACCTCTCATGGCGCGCAGGTGCAGGTCCAAGGCTCGTCAGCCTGTTGGCTCAAGGGAGCCGTAATAAATGATTCAAAAGTTGGTCGCACTCTGCTCGTCACACCAGCAGGTTGCCCCAAGGAACTGTGGTAAATGTAGTGGCGACGGCGAGTACGCCTATGCCACGATGTATGTAGAAAAGTATGTGTATGCATTAGCCATCCCTGGACACGTGTTTCGTGGTAGTTGCCTCTCGTCAGCAGGGAGCAGGTCAGTGTAAAGGGGTGCCACGTGGACTGCCAAAATATAATTAAAACAGGTGAAGTACCTCTCATGGCGCGCAGGTGCAGGTCCAAGGCTAGTCAGCCCGTTGGCTCAAGGGAGCCGTAATAAATGATTCAAAAGTTGGTCGCACTCTGCTCGTCACACCAGCAAGTTACCCCAAGGAACTGTGGTAAATGTAGTGTCGACGGCGAGTACGCTTATGCCACGATGTATGTAGAAAAGTATGTGTATGCATTAGCCATCCCTGGACACGTGTTTCGAGGTAGTTGCCTCTCATCAGCAGGGAGCAGGTCAGTGTAAAGGGGTGCCGCGTGGACTGCCAAAATGTAATTAAAACAGGTGAAGTACCTCTCATGGCGCGCAGGTGCAGGTCCAAGGCTCATCAGCCCGTTGGCTCAAGGGAGCCGTAATAAATGATTCAAAAGTTGGTCGCACTCTGCTCGTCACACCAGCAAGTTGCCCCAAGGAACTGTGGTAAATGTAGTGGCGACGGCGAGTACGCCTATGCCACGATGTATGTAGAAAAGTATGTGTATGCATTAGCATTGTGCAATGCTGCAGTAAGAAAATACAAGAAGAGGCTGTGGGCTTCAAGCAATTCTTCACTGAAGGAAGCAATTAACAGTGGCGGTGCGTCCATTGGGGGCGTTGGGGCATAGCCCCCCCGCCCGTAGCTCCCACTCGTAGCTCCCTCGGCATTTCTAAACTTGTCTTAAGTAAACACTTAAGTTCAAAGACGCCGAGGGAGAACCAACTGACAATCATGTCAGTCAGCATGACGTCGGACCGCCCACCCCCTTCAGAGTCTGAAGGGGGTGGGCGGTCCGGCGTCATGTTGACTGACATGATTGTCAGACCAGGGACAACAGGCAGCAGCACAAGTGCGCATGAGTGGGGAAGGTGAGCGAATTTTCACCCATGCCCAGTCATGCGCACTTGTATTTGCACTGGCTTGCGCATGCCCATTAGGAGCCCCTCGGTCTCCTAATGGGCAGGCGGCGGGCATAGCGTAAGCTGTGCCGTCAGCCAATCCTGGCGCTGCTGGCAGCACCAGGATTGGCTGAGAGGGGTTGGCAGGCCCCTCCAGTGCCGTTCGTGAAGGCGCCAAGGGGAGCAGAGGACTGAGAGGTGGCGTGGACCGGCTGTAAGGTAAGTTTAGTTTTTGGTTTAATACTTCATTTCCCCCGTGCGAGACCCCCCCCCACGAGCCGCGACTGTGTGTGTGTGTGTGTGTGTGGGGGAGGTGAATAAAATTTACAGGGGGACTGACACTCTTTTATTATTATTTTAAGAGTCCTTTAACCCTGTGACCGCCTC
Organism: Triturus cristatus; assembly: GCF_964204655.1. NCBI lineage: Eukaryota > Metazoa > Chordata > Amphibia > Caudata > Salamandridae > Triturus > Triturus cristatus. The sequence continues at coordinate 1,271,961,934 of NC_140579.1, forward strand.
TAGAATTCACGTTTATTTAACAGAACGAGGGGGTGGGATGGACAGAACTGATGTACACATGGTTGAAATTCGTTACATACATGCCTGCCCATTGAGTCAGCCATAACTTCCGTCAGGGTGGGTCTACCTCTCACAAGTGACATAGTTGTGGATTTATGTATGAAGCGGCACATATGATGCAGAAAGTCGTGTAAGCTTAAAATGCCGAAGAAAATGTTTCCAGAGAGGATTTCCAATTGCTTCATCCTCACCAGAGTGGCAAAAGAATCAATCGAATATGACATTTGTAAATGTACTTATTTTCTTTAAAAGGTTATTATAGCGCTGCTGTACTAAGTAGTACTTGCGCACTTTGCATCGTTATAACAAAGTGCAGTCCTAAAAAAAAAAAGCATTTGGTAATAACCGTCAGAAATAGGACTGAGGTGTGATCTGCACTTTTCAAATGATAATAGATATTTTATTTTATTTGGTAAATATAAGTAGAAATACATTGATGGAGCCAGCTTGTTTATATGTGGTACTAGGTACTAGTGGTCGGGAGCTGTCCAGCATGCATCCCGGTGGTGTTACTACAGGTGACCAGGGATTGGAACCATCTACCTTGAGTCCTTTGAGTGAATTTGCCTATGGATTAGGTGGAGGGAAGATTGTGTTCAGCAGTTTCCTGGTTTAGCTTTAGGAAATGATCTCACCACCGCTTTTGTAGTTTTTGACCCTCATTTCTAGCGCGGGGATGCCATGAAGCAATATTGTATGTGTATTGTGTGCATATTGGTGGGTTCTGATTCCTGTGTTTGCTACATATGTGCTCAGCGGTTCTAGGTATATGTTCAAAGACGCTTGGAGGGACTGCACGAGTTACTCTCATCTGGTCCGTGGAAAGGATGGCAGCTTTCACTATTTGTTACCAATGTGGCAGAAATGACGAGAACCAGTTTAGGGCTACGTTATGGAAATGCCTGGAATTGAAAAGACAAATGTAAGACATATAGACAAGCAATTCATTTTTTTGCATTGTTTCACCTAAGTATCAGGCGGAGAGGTCACTTAATACACTGTTGGTTGAGCTTGGTTTGACAGTTGACAAAAAATGCAGCTTTCTTACCGATACCATCCTCCATTATACGAAATATAAATGTCACTTATGCTGATCTTTGCAGAACAAGCAAATCATTGTAGGCCATGGCAAGACCCTTCAACTGAACAACAGAAATGCCTGCAAATTTTGCCTTTTCTGTTTACACTAGACCAATTTTTTTAAACATCGTGGCTAAGATATAGAAGCTCATTTTCTCCATAATAATTTTCCAGCATAGAATGGCAAGAAGGTGGTAAAGCATAACAATGAATCAGCTACGTACTGGCTCATTGATAGGTCATTACTTTTGATAGTCGAGCTCCCAATGTGTCACTCTGTAAAGAGCCCATGCTATAGTTATTGTAGTTTACACTTTGAGACAATACCAGCTTTCTATTTTCAATAATTTAAGTAGATTGTCCACCGTGGTGGCAATTTCCATGATCAGTCCACGATGTTGCATCTACTTGTTTTGGTCTCCTTGTCTATGGTGACACTCACAGCCCTACAGTGGATAACACAACACAGCCTTGTTGTTAACTACCTATGTGCACTTCTATATGTGTAGATTTCTGTGTTTATCACTATATATTTCTTCCCATTCTAGGTACCCTAGATTCAGTAGATTGTATATAGACCCTTCACTAATGTATATCATTTTAGTTGATAAAGGATTTCTTGATTGTGCACAACTTCAGCATAAATACTCTTTTTGGTCTGTAAGCAAGAGTACCAGCCTTACCTCATTTCATGGGAACTTAAGCAGCACACATTGCTGACCAGGAAGGCCAGGGCACAGACTATTTTTATGGCGAGAGTGCTGAACATGTAAGCAGATGTTAGAAAAATGTAAACAGAACCACGGCAAGCAAAGATAGACGGTTTCATTTTTATTTTTACATATTTCCCATTCGAGTTAATCATTAGTTTACGCAGAAAAGGCTTCTGTAACAGGTTTTGGGTTAACGTACTATCTGTTTTAATGTTTGGTGCTTTTCACCTATTCGTTGATGCTTACAGATCAAATGAGCACCACCAAGTGGGGTGATAGCAAAATGTGTGAGCCTGAGACAAATGTGTGCTTTATTAAAACATCTGGTGTCATTAGTCAAACACTTCGTTTTATGGATAAAGCACTAAGTGAAGTGGCCAGTAGAAGCATCATGTTTCACTTGCTGATATTTTGTTCCTACTGCTATGGTCTTAGCACTAGAAGTCGAGGGTAAAAAATATTTTAATATTTTATGAGCTTCTGGTATACTGACTATGGCTTGGACAATGCTTCTTTCGCTTGGATACTAGTATATGCCAGGTTCCTTTGTTGTCACTTACTATCTTTAGAACTGAAGCAGAATTTAAATAGATGCTGAACAACTGGAGACAGGACTGCACAGTCATGGAGTTTCCTTCCTAAGAGCTGTCATATCACCGGTGTCTGGTGGTTCTGCTGTTGTTTGCAGTTGTCTTTTAATCATTGATAGGTTGATTAGTGTTATTGCTGTGGCCAACGTTCTTGTCGAAGCATTTGGCTGGTGTTCTGGTTTCTTGCCTTCCCATTTCCTGGCATGATGTGAGTACATTAACTCTCCATCAGCACAAAACATTTTTGCTCCCTCTGTCTCTTTGTCATGTTCTTCATTATGTTGAGTCTCAAGATGTGCCTGTGTATGTCTGTATGTGTGTGTTATGGTATGTATGTCTGTATGTATGTGCGACTGTGTGTGTGTATTTGTGCTTTATTGTACGTGATTCTTTTTTTTGTTTTTACAATGTGCTTAATGCATGTGTGGATGGTCTATGAATGTTCCTAATTTTGTCTGAAAATGTAATGAAGAAACAGGATGGGGAACTCATTTTCTGGGGATGACTCTCTTTGTTAAGTGGGGAAACTGAGATTATAATGTTAATGCATTTTAGTTTCAGCAGGACTTCACCTGAACATACCCTCTGCAGTGGGCTCTATGTGTGTTTGCAGCTCTAGTCTCTGTGCTTCTCAAATTTGCTTGAAAATGCACCCTTTACCCACTTTTTTTTCAAAATTTTCTAGGGGGGAAAAACACCCCCGAACCCCCTCTAAGGTGGTCGAGCTCGCTCGCTGCGCTCGCTCGCCACGGTGCACTCCGACAGAAAGTTTACGCCTCACCACTTTCAAATGTTACCATCCGCCACTGGCAATTAATATTGTGAAAGTTGTTGAAGAATCTGAAAAATGCATGCAAGAAATGCAGTGTTTCGAAACCAAGAGCAATGATACAATAGTGCAAGTTGATGAACGTTTTCAAGGAATAAACGTTGTCAGGAGAAAACAACACATTTTGAACAAGAACCATAACAAAGTTGCAAAGGCAACAGGTACAAGACCCATCACTTCCATGAAGTGTTGCAACAGGCGTGGTAGCATTATGCACTCCACTGATAAAAGAAATTGCTTTGTCATTGGAAATAGTGTTGTTTATGTGCAGAAGGGGACACTACTCCAGAGTTTGTAGAGCAGGAAACAAAAAGACATGTATCTCTCGTGGAAGATACTACAGAGAACATTGAATGCAAAGTCTTGAGTGTAGAAAATGTTTTAATGTGAAAGGATATGTATTTAATGGAAGACTCTGGTTCTCTATACAAAATTGTTCCTAAAGATCCTTTTGATCTTGTACAGCCAGAAGTGTCGGAACCAAGCGATTTTGACTTTAAAGGGTATTAAGGAGCGAGCATTGGAATGTTTGGAGCCAATATTAAGTTCAAGGCGCATCAAACTGTAGGCAAAGTAAATGTTGCAGATTCTGGTCCACCAAATTAAGGATGGATGCACCAATACGACTTGCACATCATTGTAAATCCCAGAACAAAGGAACAAGTCATGGATGACACTGTGATGGATGCACTTCTACCCAAGTATATGCCGGTCTTTGAGAGCAAACTTGGGGAAGTTAAAGGGTACCAACATAAAATTATTCTACAGAAAGGTGCAGTGACTGTTAGGCATTCTGTAAGGAGGGTACCGATGGTCATCAGAGAAGATGTGGAGTGAATTTTACAGCAAATGATTCTGGATGGACTGATGGATCCAGTGGAGGCCACAGAGTGGGTCTCGCCTATTGTTACCAAGAAGAAATCTGAGGGTTTTCTCAGATTGTGTGGATCTGCACAATCTTAAGGAGAACTTTGTATCAGACTGTTTCCCACTCCCAAATATCAACTAATTTAATTCTAAAGTTGTCCAGGAGAAGGTTTCTCTAAACTGCATCTCTGAAGTGTCTATCACCAGATAAGACTTCCTCCTGCTTCAAGAGCATTAACAGCTTTCATCACCATGGAGGGGTTTTGACAGTTTACAAGTCTATTTGGCGTAGCCTCAGCAGCTAGTGCCTTTCAGAGACTTATGCCAAATGTCTTGGCAGGTGTCAAGAACATCATCTTCAAGATGATATTTTAATCTTTGGAGACACTGTTGGTGCTCATGATGAAGCTTTATAACAACTATTGGGAAAGATCTTTAGTCCTAAGCTGGCCCTACACAAGGAAAAGTGTAGGTTCTTGGTACGAGAAGTGGGTTATCTAGAGTATCTCATATCTGGTGATGGTGAGAAGCCGGAAATCAACCTGGTTGAGTGCCATTGTGAACGCAGCCGTATCGGATGATAAAGACAAGCGCAGATAACATGGGGTTAGTAGAATATTACTCCACGTTTGTCCAGAACTTTGAAGATCAGACTGAGGATTTAAAAATTCTGCTTAGGAAAGGACAAAAATGTGAGTGGCGTTCTGCCCACCAAAAAGCATTCATGTAAATATAATCCGATATTGCCAATGCAGTGGTGCTGGTTCCATTTCAGATGGGGTTGAAAACTAATCTTACTGTGGATGCCAGAGGGAGCTGTGTTTTGCCCCAGGTACATGGTAGGTTAGAGAAAACTGTGGCTTTCGCATCTCGACCCTTGTCTGCCGCAGAAAGAAACTACTCTGTGATAGAGTGCGATGCATTGGCTTCAGCATGGGACAAATTATTTCTGAACCTTCCTATGGGGTAAAAATCTTACGAACCGATCACAAGCCACTTGTGAGAAGTGTTAGGTTCTGGAGGTAACAAAACCTGTTCAGGTAGGTTAGCCAGGTTGGCAGTCAAGTTCCAGGAGTACGATAGTGCAGTAGAATTGTGTGCTCAGATGGAGGAACCGTGTAGCTGATTGATTAAATTGTTTGCCTGATGGTGCAAGTGAGTATTATGCCCCAGAAACTGAAGAAGTAATGTGTGTGATACAACAGATGGATTGGAAGACTGTGGGTAAGGAGGACTAGATATTTGCGGTGGATGAGGATAGTATACTGAAGGCCGTTGTCAAGCTCATTAAAGAGACATTGTGCAGAGAAAGTGGTTTCTCCTGGTGCTCATTCCTATGCTAAGGTGGTCCCTCTGTGGTGACCATGTGATAACGAGGGATGACAGATTTATACCTCCGGTTGGGGTTAGAGTCAAGCTTATTGCCTTAGCCCATAAAGGAAATTTAGGCCGAACCTTGACGAATAAGAGATTGAAAGAAAGAATTTGGTGGCCAACTATGGATGATCAGAGAAAAGATTAGGTCAGAATGTGTAGTGTGTGCAAAAAAAGCAGAAAATGGTTAAAGGTTGGTCTATGAACTTCACTGTATGATCAACATGTGTGATGCTAAACAGGTGAGGGAATAAGTGTGTTTAGATTTCACTGGCCCTTTCTGTACTTCAACTAAACAAGAAAGATATGTAGCGGTACTAGTTGATACCAGATCCAAGTGGGTTGAGGTGGTGTTTATGAGTAACATAACAATGCATTCCACCATTGCAGTACTTGGAGAAATATTTCGCAGGGAGGGAAATTCTATAAGTTCGAGTCACATACAACATTACTCTGCTGACTTCGAGGTAAATGTGTAACTTTTTGCAAGGCATAGGAGTAAAGCACATTTGAACCCCCATGAACAACCCACAAAGCAATGGTCAAGCTGAGAGGATGAATAGGTTACTGAAAGGGACCTTGGAACTGGCAGTTAAGTTGGGGAAGAATGTACAGGGTGAAATGAAAGATATGTTATAGGCTCACCGCACCACTTAATCTTGCTACCGGCAAATCCTCTTTTGAGATGATGACAGGCACGTCTCCTGGAACAAAACGAGTTCACTACTGGCTGAAGGATGTGAAACCACTTACAAATTATGCCCAGAAAACAGAAAAGATGCACTGCCTGATAATTAAAGGGCATTAAGTGAAAGTTAAACCAGGAGGAGTGGGACATGGCTTATCGAAATCCAAAGGGCCATATAAGGTGGGGGCGGTAAGAAGTAAATCGGTGAGAATGGGCAAACGTGGAATATGAGAAGAGTGGCATTGTATCAGAGGGATGATGTCTGTCAAGAAGAGGAAGAAGTTGTAAGAAATGCAGTGGGTGGTCTCTCAAAAGATCATAACTTTCAGCAGGAGGACAAAAGAAATGATGGAGGAACTTTGAATCTTGAAACAAACTTGACAACCGCAGCTGGAGATACATCCTCTGCAAAACAAAGTTCTAATAGAATGATATCAGAGGTCTAAGTTCACAAGGTTAGGCAGACCACCAGGCAGGTTAGAAAATTAGGTTCGCACATGATTTTGTTTATAAGGGATTGCACTCCTTTTTATTGTTGTAAACCCAGTTATTGTTGTAGACCAGATTGTTGTCATCTGGTGTGTCTTCTTAGTTTCCCCACCTTGCCTTCAGTCGCTCGTTTCTTGTTTCATTGTGTTTATGCGTCACTGCTTTGTGTTAGTTATGATAGTTTGATATTTTGTTCAATTTTTGTCATTAATGGAGAAATGGAGGTGTGTTATAAATACATATGGAAGAACGTTTACTATACAATAGAACTCCATATGTGTTTCATGGAATTCCATTCTTGGTTACCTTGGAACTGGCCTCGCCAGTTGGAGCTGTGATGCTTGGCCTAAAGTTGTCACAGGGTTATTGCCTGAATAAACTTCCTGCGTTTCCTGAAAGAAATGGTCCTCTTTTTCTAAAACAGCGCCGAAAATTTAAAAAGACAAAACAAGGCACAGGGAAGTGAATTCTAAAGAAAACAGTGGACAGGTAGCAAATTGCAGATGACTTAACCTCCAAAAAAGTACAACAAAATAAATAAATTAAGAGAGAGCCTCGGAGGAGAGGGACGGTAGCAACTGAAAGCTGCTGCCCAACAGCATGGAGCAAAGTCAGCGAGGTGAGGAGGGGACTAATGAAGCTTGGGAGGAAAAGTGGCTGTTCAAATGAAAAACAAGCATTGGCATAGCCAATAGGTCTTGCCTTTGGGACCTTATAAGTGTTTAGCCATGCAACAGTTGGGTGTTGATTCCGATCCTGTAAAACCCGGGTACGAATGGTCGTACGGAGCGTATTCTCCGTCCGACTCGTACCCGGGAAAACCACCTTACAAACCCGCAAGTACGATTCGTACAGAAATACCATTTCCGTACGAGTCGTACAAAACACCGACCGGCAAAAAAATACCCACAATTCCGATCCGGAACATCGCGTACGTGACGTCCGGACGGAGTCAGGCAGCGTTTTACGGACCAGCAAGTACGATCCGTGCCCACGTCACTCCGCACCGCTCATTTTCTACGGCAGCCAAAAACTCCCGGGAAATTAAGGACGACGTGAAGAAGGAGCACCGGTACGCGACGGACAGCCATGGACCCCATCCTACGTGTCATCCTGACCCTCCTAGCCTACGACCTGGTGCACAGATACCGACGTAGACGACGCAGAAGGTCAGAACAACACCCAGGGGCAAAGGGGGGGGGGGGGGCAGCAAACATAACCCCCACCCAAGTAAAAATTTTAATATGTCCTGTACATACATGACCTCCTGGTCTGGTCACTTCGGGGGGGCGTGTCCACCAACCCCTACGTACCATCACAACGGAAGTGGACGTGGACGCGCACCCGTCACCACAACAATGGTGGTACGGACCGTACCCACGCCCCCCGAGCGTGGGTACGGCCCGTACCACCATTGGAGTGTTGATGTAGGGGTACGCGCCGTACCCACGCCCTCAGAGCGTGGGTACGGCCTGTACCTCCATTGGAGTGTTGATGTAGGGGTACGCGCCGTACCCACGCCCTCAGAGCGTGGGTACCGCCCGTACCACCATTGCAGTGGAGATGTAGGGGTACGCACTGTACCCACGCCCCCAGAGCGTGGGTACGGCCCGTACCACCATTGGAGTGTTGATGTAGGGGTACGCGTCATACCCATGCCCCCATTGGAGTGGTGACGTAGGGGCACGCGCAACGGAAGTGGACGTGGACGCGTACCGGTCACCACGATAATGGTGGTACGGGCCGTACCCATACTCTGGGGTCGTGGTTACGGCGCGTACCCCTACATCCCCACTCCAATGGTGGTACGGGCCGTACCCACGCTCTGAGGGCGTGGGTACGGTGCGTACCCCTACATCAACACTCCAATGGTGGTACGGGCTGCACCCACGCTCTGAGGGCGTGGGTACGGCGCGTACCCCTACATCAACACTCCAATGGTGGTACGGGCCGTACCCACGCTCTGGGGGCGTGTGTACGATCCGTACCACCATTGGAGTTGGCGATGTAGGTGTATGCGCCGTACCCACGCCCTCAGAGCGTGGGTACAGCCCGTACCACCATTGGAGTGGAGATGTAGGGGTACGCGTGGTACGGACCGTACACACGCCCCCAGAGCGTGGGTACGGCTCATACACCCCATGAATGTGGGGGTACGGTCCGTCCCACCCGTACCCCTACGGCACTAGTACAGAATGGATACAAGGCGTACACAAACCACGAATGTTGGCTTAGGGCCTGGTGCAGCACATAAGCAGTATATTGGTGTGTGTGTATGCACAGGACAGCAGTGTACTGCACCAAGGGGGCGGGTGGGTGGGTGGGTGGCTGGGTGGCTGCAGAGGACTCCCAGCAGTGGACAGAGACATGGGGGTGGGTGCAGAGGACTCCCAGCAGTGGACAGAGACATGGGGGTGGGTGCAGAGGAATACCAGCAGTGGACAGAGACATGGGGGTGGGTGCAGAGGAATACCAGCAGTGGACAGAGACATGTGAGGGGTGGGTGCCTATCACTCCCAGCAGTGGACAGACATATGAGGGGTGGGTGCATATCACTACCAGCAGTGGACAGAGATATGGGGGTGGGTGCAGAGGTCTCCCAGCAGTGGACAGAGACATAGGGGTGGGTGCAGAGGAATACCAGCAGTGGACAGAGACATGTGAGGGGTGGGTGCAGAGGAATACCAGCAGTGGACAGACATGTGAGGGGTGGGTGCCTATCACTCCCAGCAGTGGACAGAGACATGGGGGTGGGTGCACAGGACTCCCAGCAGTGGATAGAGACATGTGAGGGGTGGGCGCCTATCACTCCCAGCAGTGGACAGAGACATGGGGGTGGGTGCAGAGGACTCCCAGCAGTGGACAGAGACATGGGGGTGGGTGCAGAGGAATACCAGCAGTGGACAGAGACATGGGGGTGGGTGCAGAGGAATACCAGCAGTGGACAGAGACATGTGAGGGGTGGGTGCCTATCACTCCCAGCAGTGGACAGACATATGAGGGGTGGGTGCATATCACTACCAGCAGTGGACAGAGATATGGGGGTGGGTGCAGAGGTCTCCCAGCAGTGGACAGAGACATAGGGGTGGGTGCAGAGGAATACCAGCAGTGGACAGAGACATGTGAGGGGTGGGTGCAGAGGAATACCAGCAGTGGACAGACATGTGAGGGGTGGGTGCCTATCACTCCCAGCAGTGGACAGAGACATGGGGGTGGGTGCACAGGACTCCCAGCAGTGGATAGAGACATGTGAGGGGTGGGCGCCTATCACTCCCAGCAGTGGGCAGAGACATGGGGGTGGGTGCAGAGGAATACCAGCAGTGGACAGAGACATGTGAGGGGTGGGTGCCTATCACTCCCAGCAGTGGACAGAGACATGTGAGGGGTGGGTGCATATCACTCCCAGCAGTGGACAGACATATGAGGGGTGGGTGCATATCACTACCAGCAGTGGACAAAGATATGGGGGTGGGTGCAGAGGACTCCCAGCAGTGGACAGAGACATGGGGTGGGTGCAGAGGAATACCAGCAGTGGACAGAGACATGTGAGGGGTGGGTGCAGAGGAATACCAGCAGTGGACAGAGACATGTGAGGGGTGGGTGCAGAGGAATACCAGCAGTGGACAGAGACATGTGAGGGGTGGGTGCATATCACTCCCAGCAGTGGACAGAGACATGGGGGTGGGTGCAGAGGAATAACAGCAGTGGACAGAGACACGGGGGTGGGTGCAGAGGAATACCAGCAGTGGACAGAGACATGGGGGTGGGTGCAGAGGAATACCAGCATAGTCCTGACATATGAGTGGTGGGTGCATCATCCTCAGATGACCACATCTCCATGGGTTCATGAACGCATCCCCAATGTGTGAAAATGTTGAGAGTGCCATATCAACACATCACTGACAGCAGTGTCCCACTCCCATGAGGATGGACGTCTTTCCCCCATGGCATGACACACCACATGTGGGTGCAAGGACAAATGACACATGCATACCCACCCCTGGCGGATGCAGCACAATGCACACACTGAGAACATGTCACAAGACTGCATAGTTATGTGAAAGCCTACTAAACTAAGAGAGCCAAAGGGAATACACACTGTCACGCACATTCCAGGACTGATAGGAATGTACAGGTGCTGGCACAGCCACCAAGTAGTTGTCTCCCATGGAAGGAATAGGGTGGACTTCCCACAGATACAATGACCACAATTGTCAGTCAGGTGACCAAATACCCTGCAGAACAAGTACCAATTGTGTGCTAGGCTGGGAGTACACAAATGTATAGTGCGCAAAAGTGACAATTTCCACATGGAGGCATGGCATCATACTCTATACACAAGTACAGTGACTACCAAGGATGGCACAGACGATGCAGCCGGAGACATTGCTGAGCAGGCATGGGCCTAGTTGAAGTGATCCGTCAGCCACCAAGGAAATGTAGACACAGGTCAGCACAACAATTGTGCAACTCCCTGCAGGGAAGAGGTCAGGTGCCACAGAGGAAGGAACACTCCTTGGGACAATGTCTCCAAACACAAAGAGCATACACGAGCAAAGAATCTTTGCAGAGACCTTGTGATGGCACGCAGATACCAGGATCCACCCCATGAGCACCATACTACAACATTTCCCAGACACCTAACACATGATCACCACCTCAACTCATGGAGCATCAGCACCAACATCAATACCTGAAAAGCAATCGTGTTCAAAGGGAAAACAAAATGCTTTATTCAGCAGTAAAATAAAATGTATGAAAGGACACTATGTACAAAGGCCATAGGCCAGTCCAGATGCGATGTCCTGGGGGGGGACACATGTCCATGCATCTCCCCTAGCTTGCCTGCTCATTCGAAACCACTGGTTCATCGACTGGGGTGGGGGCATCATGTGGGGAAGAACCAGGCACCGCAGGGACAGGAGGGGGAAGGGTAGTTGTTGTGGGTGCAGGGACGGACGTCTCCACCACAGGGGGTGGGGCAGCGGCAAAGGTGGAGGTTAGTATGGCGCTGCACATGTCTGCAAGCTCTGCCAGCATCTCCCCTGCACCCGAATGAACCACAGGCCCCAAGGAGGGGGGGGCAGAGGGATGGGTTGCAGCGCTACTGGGGGAGGTGGTGGACGGGGGGGGGACTCAACTCCCCTACCCGTGGAGTGCCTTGCCCGTTTGTGCGATGGTGAAGCTGTGGGGCTGAGGCCCAGCACAGCCAAGTAGGCCTCCTTCTCAGACTGTGTGGCAGGGGAGCCGAGGGGAGTGACATTGGAGGGACTGGGGAGTGAGGCATGCGGACTCCGACTGTGGCTGCGTGTCTGCCTGTGTGCCCTAGACCCAGTGGGTGTGCCTTCTACCCCCTGAGTGTGCGTGACTGGAGGTGTGTGCTTGCCCTTCCCTGTTGGTGTGCTGGCTGTGTCTGGTGTGGTGCCTGCCTGGGAATGTGTGTGTGTGCTTGGGACAGGCATGGGAGTGGGAAGTGTGGATGGTGCAGGGGTAGGTTGGGGGACCAAGCGCTGCAGGAGACCCACTGCTGCGGTCAGTGACGAGTCCATGGACCTCAGCAACATCCGTTTGTCAGACATCGCTGATGACATGCCCTCCATGTACGACACCATCTGTGTCAGCAGTGTGGTGTGGCCATGGAGGACAGTCAGGATCGATGTCTGCCCAACCTGCAACTGCCGCTGAATGTCCACAGACTCGGCAGTGAGGGCAGCAGGGGAGACAGGGGCAGGGGGTGCAGTGCCTGGCACGAAGGAGACACGTTGTTGCCCTACACGGACAGAAGGGACCGGAGCAACTGGGAGGGCGGTGATGGGAATGGAGGGGGCGGTGACAGTTGTAGTGCTGCTGCCAGCTGTTGGAGCAGCCTCCACCCCCTCAGGGAGTTCAGCCTCGGACCCATCAGCATCGTAGTCTGTGTTGGTACTACCCAGGTCCTCCGCCGCACTCCCCTCGCCCTCCGTGCCACTTGATGCTTCCGACTCGCCAGGAGTGGTGGCACTGGTGCTGGATCCCTCCTCCACGTCCGTGCAGGTGTCTCCCTCGGTGTCCCCCGATGATGCTGTGGGCATGGTGAAGAGACAGGAAATAATCAGTCACCTGTGTACATCTGACACATGAGTCCAAACATAATAGGTCACAGTGCATATCATGAAATGCATCATGAGTAACATCTAGATTACTCAGCACATATGTAAGCCATGCAATCCCCAGTTGGTTCACCCACCATGCCACCTTAAATAATGAAAATCAGGACACAACAGCAAATAACTGGATATCCAATTATACAGAGAAGCTAGTGTCTGTGAACAGTGGAGCACAGCCAGACTATGAAGGCATGCCACCCCTTGCTCACAGTGAACGAAACAGTATTGGTGCACCCAATGACAAATAACAGACGCCAATGCTGAAGGTGTCCCCACACTCATAGACCTGTGAGTACTTTAGAAAATCCAAATAAATACTTTCTGATCCATTGGGAATCACAAACCTTTACACAATTGACAAGTTTGGAATGTGTGAATGTTCCACTTGTGGAACAGAACACACATGTGCATGAATATCAGAAGTCACACAAGGAGGTGCACACAAAACTACATTTACACAGTCATAGTATGAGCTGCCAGCCTAATGCCAAGAAGCCATTGTTAAGAAGAAATGTGGTATCAGGAAGTACATATACATGGCACCACGGTGGTCCAGATGACTGGACACCGGTAAGTTGGCATCAGCAACAACTGAGGACTAACCCAAATGCAAACACACTGTGGGAACATGGATATGTATAATTCCAGAACAAATTTTGGACAGAACTGTGCCTTTGTTTGAAATGTGCCAACGGGTTCCCCCAAAGTGTAAAGGTGGTTTCTTGTGCACTTCCTTGGGAGACATCTGTCATGCAGGCACATTATTGCCCTTCACAATAATCAAAGTGAAGCATCGAAACTATTGGGACATGTTGACAAGTGTGAGTGCCAAGGTACAAGACTTCTTGATTGACAACTTAAAACATGCCACCTGTCACATGGCCATCTGTACCAAGATGACACAGTTGGCTACACATCTGACACACCATCTGTCATGTGGATTGGCACACATGTCCAGACACAGGACAATGCATTAGCTAATGTCCCTGAAATAGTGTTGGAATAAGGAGCACCTGCACTGAGGAGACACCCTGATAGGAACGAAGAATGTCGACACAGATGTTAGCACACACAGACCAAACCACATAGCATCGGGAGCACACACCGGTGCCAATAATGGATGAGCTGGAAACCTGTATTGTAACTTTTGACACATGTTGCAAAGCACAAACATGACACCCTGCACAACATCACAGGACAAATGGAGGGACAGGAGAGGCCGTTTTCCACTCACAAAGGAATGGGAGGTCCAATAGGAACAGGGGCCCTAATACAATAATAGCAAAAAATGTTCCTATAGTTCCTCAGAGAAGAAGGAGACAGAGTAGTGTAAACGCAAGAGGCTTTAGGAGGATAAAACACACCGTACAGTCAGTGTGGAAAATCCTTATGTCGGATATAAATGCCCTCACACACCCTTGCAGGTGTCATGCTTCATCATTTGGGCTGCTCCTCGTCGGGCCGGCGGTGCAATGCCCGACGGGCTCCCTAAAAAGGGGCTCTTTGGCGGAGATCTTCAATCCGACTGCCGTATAGATGAAGTGCGGGTATGGGGCCAAATGAATGTAGATATAGATAAGTGATATTAAAATAGGGTAAGGAATGCCTATTTGAGGTAAATTTTATTCAGATGGCTTCCTACCTTAGTTAAAAACGTGTATACAGAGCACTTGTGTGAGTGTAATGTCTCCTATTCAAGTGGTATGTATATTGCAATACTGGGTCAACATGTTTCTCGCAATGAGTGAGTTATACTCGCGATTCTTCAGGACCTAGGGGGATATGTTAACTATAAACTATCTACATTACACAACCTGGTTGGTTGGGGTTAATGATCAATCTATGTACGCCATAGTGATACGACCCCTACACACGCGTGTATGGGCCATATCACTATGGCGTACGCCTACGGCAACACTCCCATAGGGATAGGACCCCTACACACGCGTGTACGGGCCGTATCACTATGGCGTACGCCTACGGCAACACTCCCATAGGGATAGGACCTGTGTGTACATGTACGTGTGTACGGTCCGTACACACACACGCGTACTCCTACCCAACCCCTATATAGTGATATGACCATACACACGCCCTCAGAGCGTGTGTACGGTGCGTTTTACAGCTTACACTGGTGATAGGAGGCACACAGGAAAGGAATGGAGGTGTCAGACTCGCACAAGGATGGACATCAAGTCATTGTCAGTGCAGTCCTTCATGTGTAGGGCCTAGGTGTGTCAGGCAGTGATGTGGCACATGTCTCCTCATGTTTTAACCCAATAGTTGTGTGATGACCTGTGTACACATGTCATGTGTGATGGGGCACTATGTGGCACACTTCCCCTTCACACCTTTTACATGTGTGCATGTAGTACTAACTTGTCAAGCACTGCATCACTGGCATGGCACAGTCACCAACACCCGCAACTGTCCCCTGATGCCAGATACACGGATGATGACACCTGACATCTATCTACCAGCGTGCCACAATGTGAATATGTCATGTGTGTGTCATGTGTTCCCATGAGCTTGCTGTTGGTGTTCTGTCAACTGCATCTGCTGTAGCTGCATCCAACATGTGTCTGTGTGTAGATGGCCATGGCACACTATTACGCACACCAGGCCACATGTGGAATCACACGTAACGTGTGTCTGTATGCATCGAACAGGGACTTGCGAGCTGAGGACATATCTGCGTAGTCTCAATGTCTGTGTGATAAGTTTTGACATGTACCCCTTCATGGCAAGGTGTGTGGTCTGTCCTTTTACAATGACATGTGACCTGTGCGTCTAGCTTGCCGCCAGCTGTCTGTATGAGATAACATCCTTCAAACGCACATATGTGGATGTATGTCACTCCTGTAATGTGTCTGGCGGTTCACTCACACTGGCCCACAGCTACTTTCATGGCATGTCATGTAGACCTTGACAATCCACGTTTGTAGCTGTCTCTTGGTAGGAGTATCACCTGGCTGGCATACGTGTCCAGGATGTATTGCACAGAACAGACTCTGTATGTAGCATATGTGTATTAGCTGTTGAACATGTGCTCAGTTCATTGACATTGGTGTAGTAATGTACTCAATCTTTATTATTCCTTCCAAATTTCTGCAGGGCACCGACTCTCCCCCGACCAATGCCAGACTTGGGTGCCATGAGGGAACGTGACTGCATACGCCGTTAAAGATTCCCCCAACAGTTAATTGAGGACCTGACAAACAGGCTGGCACCACACCTCCAACCGCGACACAGTTATCCGACTGTTGCTGACCCCCAAGATGAAGGTGATGTCAGCCCTACATTTCTTTGCCACCGGTACGTTTCAATTCACCATAGCTGATGTGGGTGGCATGTCCCAGACCATGTTCAGCCGTGTCCTGCATGATGTGTTAGAAGCCATGTTGGAGCACCTGGATGAATTCATCCATTTTCCAACTCGTGAGCAGTTGACAGGTATCAAAGGGTGAGTTCTATGCCCTGGGAGGGATGCCCCATGTAATTGGGTCCATTGATGGGACACATGTGGCTTTGGTACCACCACAGGCACAGGAGGTAGCCTATCGCAACCGTAAACATTATCACTCCATTAATGCCCTTGTGGTGTGTCTTGCTAACCTGCTGATTTCCCATGTCTGTGCATGTTTTCCAGAGTCAGCACATGATGCCTACATCATGAGGCGTAGCAGGGTGCCAGAAATGATGCTGCGGATGCACAACGAACGAGCATGTCTTGTTGGTGGGTAGACTCTGTTTGTCCAGTATTTAGCGGTATCTTTGTATGTTACCGCATCTCCTGACCCACTTCTTTACATGATGTTTCCATGTAGGGGACTCTGGCTATCCCAACATGCCATGGCTGGTGACGCCTCTCCGCAACCCCAGAACAGCTGCAGATCACCGTTACCACAACGCCCATGGGCAGACCAGGCGAGTGATTGAGAGGACGTTTGGCCTCCTGAAGAGCCGATTCCGTTGCCTCCACAAGACAGGCGGGTCCCTCCCATATGCACCGGTGAAGGTCTGCAAAATCTTCCTCATGTGCTGCATGCTGCACAACATGGCAGTGGAGAAAGCTGTGCCACTCATCCTGGATCCCGATGAGCAGGAACATCCACCCGTGGAGGATGACGGCCTTGGTCACGAGGCAAGTGAGGAGGAGGAGGAGGAGGAGGACATCCGGAGTCAGCTCATACGCAACTTCTTCTCATTATGGTGAGTCCCTGGGTCTGAGTGTGCACGCTTGGAGCCTTGTGTGGCATGTGTTGCAATGTGTGTGTCCAGCTGACTGTATGCTAAGTGACTTAGAGCTGTGTTCTGATGTGTCACTCGAGTGCTGATGTCATTCCACACATTGTAGCTGACACACTCAATTGACAACTAGCATGGTGTCAACCTTAGTCATGTAGAGTACATGACCATGCATGCGGATGACTATCTTTTTCCTGACTTCTTGTGTGTCTGTCATCCCCAGGTAGTTACGCATGCTGTCTGCTCGTGGCATTGTTGTGCTCCTGCTATTCCTCATGAGTATTGCAACATGTGCTGAATCAGCGTTACATGCACGGATATGGTGAAAAGTCTCCTTTGGGTAAGGATTGCAGCAAGGCATTTTGGGTGTGGTAGTTGTTTGGAATGTGTGGGCACTGCTCCTGTGCAGGTTTTGTTACTATGCATACATGTCGATTCACCATGGGGCACATGACATGTAGCATGACTCACATGAATTGATAGTCACACTTCGTGACAGTCATCTGTTATGGGATTGTGGATTGTGATGAAGGCATCAATGTGTGTACAACTTCCCTCGGAAACATACGGGAGGCTACGGGTGGACATAGTGTAGGACTTCCCCATAAGAGGCTCAATGGGGAATTGCAGCCGCTCCGTGTGCAGCAGGGGATGTTTGGCTCACCCCCTTCACTTGTGTGCCAGTCCAATGGATTTACAGCATCTGTGGTGCAAAGGGGGTGTCCAGTGTAGGTCCCACATGTTCATCCAAAAGACCTGTGAGTCTGTTCATATTGATGCATTTCCATGGGTGTGAGCCTGAGTAATAAAGGTGTTCCTCACCCTCCAAGGTGCCTCATCTCTGTCAATGCAGGTCTCTTGCCACTGTGCATGCGGCATCTCTGGCATGGTTGTCAAGGATTGTGCATATGAGTGTATGTGTAGATTAGCAACCTGCATGCTGTTCTTCATGTATTTGATTCTCTATTGTGCATGAAGTCCATGGCTGTGTATGTGTTTTGGCATGTTGGTCCCCACAACGGGCCGTCAACACCTTCTGGGGTGTGTTTCCTGTGCGCAGCTCGGCCTTCAGTTTCATGATCCGGTGTCCGTCATCTTTGGTGATTGTGCATCCTTTGTCTCTGGGTGTGCCATTGAAAATCGGTCACTCCTTCCTTTACATACACCTGTTGCAGTAGTCCTTTCTGACATCCTAGTCTTTGTGTGGAAATTGTGGCATAGTTCTCCTCCCTTACTCCCTCAACCCATTCATTTGGCTGTCATCAGCTTGTCTGTGCCACAGTTGCGGCCACGCGGTGCCAAAGGCTGGACCGTCTGCACATGCAACGTGCACATTGCACGAGCCTCAGGTCCTTGCATGACCCACATCACACTACAGTGTGATGTTGCAGACACCCTCCAAGCAATGTCCATCCACACATCTCCCGCCTGCTCTCAGGCATACAATAAGCGCACACACAACACCTTTGCATGATGAGTGTGCAACTCCGACTGCCTACACAGCGCTGCCACGCCTTCCAGGCCCTGTCACACCCACCAGGTCATGTCCCCCCTACTCCCCACCGGCTCTGTACCCCGGCAAGGCCATGGGAGTGGGACTTAAGGCTTCTGCATGTAGTATGGTGTCGTTGTCAGGCACATGGCACAGGTATCATCTCTCAGCGTGTCAATCTACAGTGTGTCCAGGACACCCCTCTCCACCATCACATGCACACACAACCTCATCATCAACTCGTATGCCATTGACAGCCAGGTGCTCCTCACCCTCACCAAGGACGCAGACATTGCCAGTTCCAATATTCAAGATTGCATGAGATCCATTGATGAATGGCAGAACAGCAGCCACCTGAGGCAGGACTTGTACAGGACTGAGGTCAACATCTGAGGATTGTCCCCTTACAGCTGGGTCAACTGCTTGTGTCCCATCCGCAAAAGCCCTGCACAAGCACCCAGTGTCCACGCACACAAGATGGTGTGCATCATGGATTGCTTGCTCACATGCTAATCACCAGCATCTGTGCCTCAGACTGCAACACCCTCTGAATTATGCACATGATCCCCAGATGGATCCACTCCAAGGAAAGACGGACCATCCCCCAGGTTCACGACAAAATCCGTGTCAAATACTGCCCTGCCCTCTACGGAGCAGCCACATCCAAACTCCAGGGAAACTTGTCCACATCCAGGCTGCATCTGCACACCTCAGCTGCAAGTTCCCGCGCCCCAGCCACATCACCGTCCAGCAGAGATAGCTGCAATGGATCACGGTGTGCTGCAGGATGACCTTTAGACTCCCCACCCACACTCAGGAGGCAGGCCACAACCCCGACCCAAAACCAACCTTGTACCACTGTCATCCGAGACCCCGTAGTGCCATCTCCGTGCATCCAACCTTGACCTGGCCACCATTCTTCAGATCCACCGTACTCCAGCATGCAGGACATAGTTCTCCCACATGGGAACACATACCTGGGATTCCCTCCCCGGGAACCTCCAAATGAGGCATGACCTCTACGCCTTAATGATACTCTTCCAAATAGGTCTGTCCGCACAGCATTGCATGCACCCCCTGAGCAGCTTGAGGCCATCACAGGTGAGTATTGTGCTCCATGTCTGCACTGAATGATACATTGTGACCCATGTGTGTCCTGTACCAGACTCAGATCCCAGGGTATGGATGGGTGGAGTTAGTTCAACACTCAGGCATAGTTTGACATTTACACACACATATGTCGTGGACTAATGCCAAATGACAGCAACATCTCATGACAAAATAAAGTTTTTATTTTTGGTGGGGTATGTCTTTTGGTAGATGAACTAAGGTGCTCTACCGGGTGCATAGAATCCAAAGTTCACAGGGGGAGATGGCATCCTTGTCAGTTGGAGTCATCAGAGTCCAGACCACAGTGTTGGTCATCATTGGTCAGACTGTGACCAGCAAGTCCATATGGCAGAGAATGTCATTGGGTGACGTGCTGCTGTTGCGCCAGAGGGCCAGGTGCCAGGCTAGGTGACCTGGGAGATGTGGATGGTCCGCTGACTCTCACGGTCTTTTCCGTGGACGACCCACCTTCCTGGGGGGACCCTCAGATGCAGGCCTTGACGATGTCTGTGATGCTCCGTCGGACGAATCCTCCTCCTCCTCCCTCCCTGTGGCTGGTGGTGGTCTTCGCCTGGTGGCACAGGGAGGGTTGCCCATGTTGTCGGCGATCCGACGGAGTGAACGGCTCATGTCCGTTTGCACCGCCAGGAGCTCAGCCAGTCTTGCCTCCATCCGTCCTTGGTGTTGTTGTTGACTGGCATGTTGCTCGGCCTGCAGGTTCTTCATCTCGTCGAGGGTCTCCTTCATCTCTGTGAGGCTCGACACTAACTGGCTGATGCCCCTGGTGTCACGCCGGTATGTGTCCAGGATGTGGCGTATGTGTGACATACCGGTTCCCTCAGCTGCCTGGTCAGGTTCTCGCCTCCGCCTGCCTCCACTCCCACCACCCCTGCCCACACGAGCCTGGCCTGCCGTTGTGGGAACATCGGGTCTACGGGACCCCTGAGGGATGGCATTAGCGGGGTTGTCTGCCTCCTCCTGGGTGCCTGGAGAACCTTGTCCCTCCTGGTCAGACTGGCTCTGTTGTTCAGTGCAAGCAGGGCTCCTGGGTGTCTCCTGGGATGTGGCAGGAATGGGGGTGGGGGTTGGCACAGATGTACCTGATGCAGGTGCTGCAGGGGCTTGGGCACCAGAGGGGCCAGGTTGGTCGGGGTCATCCACGGAGTGGTGAGAGTTGTCGCTGCCGGTGGGATCATCTTCACGCTGAGCATGGGACTGTGATTGTTTCCCCCCATTGTTGGGGGGAGGTCGATGATGTTGCCCTGTGTGTGAGAGAGAGACAATGTTAATGCTGTTTCATGCCACATCCATGTTTCATACATATTCAAGTTGTCACAGTTCCTCCAGGTAGTTGGATGTGCCTAGCATTCCTCTCAATGTACCCTTGGGGATGGGTATGTTGCGGGGGACAGATTGATATGTTTGACCAGTAGAATTTTGGCTAGGATGCTTATTTGGCTATGGATTGGTCTTGTAGTGTCACATGTCCATTGTGGGAGTGGGTAAATCCGTTGTCTGCCCCGGGGGTGTGTGCTTGTGTGAGGGGGGGGGTGTGACCGGGCCTGCTGTTGGGTGTAGTGTGATTTGTCATTGGGTCTCCCAGGTGATGTGTCTGTCCCTTCATGGTGCATGCTGGCATGACAGTGAGTGTGAGTTCCTGTGCTAGATATCTGAGCTTGTGGAGTTGGTATTTGAGTGTAGAGTGGTCACAGGAGGGCCTTGTGCTGCATACAGCAGGGCCAAGTGTCAGCTACCGTGTCAGTACTTTGCCCGTCCCTGTGCATTGGGCATGGTGCATGGGTATGTACCTAGGCCATATGGGCTGAGGGCATTGGTGTCTGCTTCTGAGTTGCACAATGTGTTGTGTGAGTCCCACCCTCCCAGCATCCCGGACATCCAGTCTTGGCTTTGTGGTTGCTGTGGCCTGGGACATGGCATTGCCTTTATTTGTGAATGGGGCATGGAGACGTTAGTGGCATGAGCGTGGTTTTTGAGAGTGGTTGTGTGCGGTGAGGGCTTGGGGGAAGTTGCGTGCATTTGGTGTATTTGTGTTGTGGATGCCATTCCCCCCATGTTACGTGAGTTGTTTGTGTACTCACCAGGCTCTGCGACTCCTTCGACTCCGTGTACTCCCACCGGCGGAAGCATGGCCATCACCTTCTCCTCCCAGGGATGGTAATGTACGGGTCTGCGGGCAGCCCACCTCCAGTGATGTTACTCTGGGCGTATTCCTCGTTCATTTTCCTCTTGACTGCCCTGCGCAGATCGTACCACCTGGCTTGGCATTCATGCCTGGTCCTTCGGATGGGCGCAACAGCATTCACCTTATCGATGATCCTCTGCCACAGGCTTGTTTTTTGGGCTATGCTGGTCTGTCTGACCAATGTTCCAAACAGCTGTGGCTCGACTCTGATGACTTTGTTGACAAGGAGGTCCAGCTCCGCCCTTGTGAACTTTGGATTCTTGTCTGTGGGCATGGTGTGGGGTGTGGGTGTGGATGGTTGTGGGTGTGTGGGTGTGAATGTGACGGTGTGTGTGTGAATGTGAAGAGGGGGTGTTTGTGAAGGAGGTTGTGTGAAGGTGTGTAAGTTAAGGTGTAGTTAAGGTGTAAGTAAGGTGCAGTTGTTTGTCTGTGGGGTCTGGCAGCAGTGGGTCTGTTGCAAAGGCTCATGGGTTGTGTGTGTGGGCCCTTTTTATTGGTCCATTTGTGGGTGTGGCTGGGTTTGAATTTGTGGTGGGTGTGTTATAAGAGGTGGTTGTGATTTAGGGTCTCTGTTTGCCTGTTTGGATGTGCCAGGTCAGTCATTGAGATGTATTTTGTCATGTAGACGTGTTTTGTGGTGTTGTGCGAGTCGAATTGACCCTCCTTGTGCTGTTTTACAGTGTCCTGGTTCTGTACGTGTCTTTTTCGCGTAGGTAAGGTCCGTACATACGCGATGATGGGTGAGGGTGCTGGGGTACGGTGTTGGGGTACGGTGCGTACAGGTACGAGCCTGGGGTGCGGAGTGTACAGGTGGGGGGCTGGGGTACGGTGTTGGGGTACGGTGCGTACAGGTGTGGGGCTGTGCTACGGTGGTGGGGTACGGTGCATACAGGTGCGGGGCTGGGGTACAGGCCTGGGGTGCAGCACGTAAATGTGGGGGGCTGGAGTACGGTGTTGGGGTATGGTGCGTAGAGATACGGGGCTGGGGTACGGTGTTGGGGTACGGTGCGTACAGGTGCGGGGCTGGGGTATGAGCCTGGGGAGCGGCGCGTACAGGTGCGGGGCTGTGGTACGGTGCGTACAGGTACAGGGCTGTGGTGCGGTGCATACAGGTGCGGGGCTGTGCTACGGTGTTGGGGTACGGTGCATACAGGTGCGGGGCTGGGGTACGAGCCTGGGGTGTGGCGCGTACAGGTGCGGGGCTGTGCTACGGTGTTGGGGTAAGGTGCGTTCAGGTACGGGGCTGGGGTACGGGCCTTGGGTGCGGCGCGTACATGTGGGGGGCTGGAGTACGGTGTTGGGGTACGGTTCGTACAGGTACGGGGCTGGGGTACGGTGTTGGGGTACGGTTCGTACAGGTGCGGGGCTGGGGTACGGTCCTGGGGTACGGTGCATACAGGTGCGGGGCTGGGAGACGGGCCTGGGTTGCGGCGCGTACAGGTGCGGGGCTGGTGTACGGTCCTGGGGTACGGTGCGGAGGGGGGGTAGGGTGCTGACATACGGGGGTACGGTGCTGACATATGCGGGGGGAGGGGGGGCTGTACGACTCGGATCCGGGCACAAGTTTACCTGTGTACATGTGTGCTACAGCGTTCGCTCCGTACGGGGCCTTTTACATGCGGTTGTGTTTTCG
Source organism: Triturus cristatus (assembly GCF_964204655.1). Taxonomy (NCBI): domain Eukaryota; kingdom Metazoa; phylum Chordata; class Amphibia; order Caudata; family Salamandridae; genus Triturus; species Triturus cristatus. Next base: position 1,271,985,456 of record NC_140579.1, read on the forward strand.
GACGGGCGGTACGGATCGTACTTGCGCGGTCGGACTTCTGTTTTACAATTTGCACGTAAAAATGTCCGGCTCCCTCTCGTACACTTTTACCGACGCTATTCGGATGGAAAAATTTCCGGCTCCCTCTCATACCCTTTTCCCGACGCAATTTGTATGTATTTTTCACGTACAAATCGTACTTCGCAGTTTGTACGGTACTTGTACGATTCGTATGTGAAAATATACGGATACGAGTCGTACGCAAATTTTTTGGGACGGATCGGAATCGGCACCTTAGTGTTGTTGCACCAAGGAAATTGTGCTGCATAACTAAATACTTGTAAGGTTCCAAAAGCGAGACCTATTGGCTATGCCAATGCTTGTTTGTTTAGTTCTCCGGTGTGAGGCACCGCTGTGAGGCAGAGCGAGGCGGACCTGTTAATCGTTCTGTAGCTCACTGACGTTTGGCTTGGAGTTTCAGTTTTTGGATTTTGAAAAATAAGACGTGCAGATTAGAAAACACATCCATGGTAAGAGGAGTGTGTTGCTACAAGAAAGGGGCAGCAGGAAGGTTTGCTCATACTATTGTATGCGTTTTAAAGCTCCCACAATAAACATCACTCGATCTGTCTTTTCTAAAACCCGCCATTTTATAGCACACGTAGCTGAAATGATTTTGGAACAGCGACAAAAACTCAGCCCTGTAGAGTAAGCAGTAGATCTTGACATGGAACTGCAGCAATTTCCTTTTTTACCAAACAGAACCTCGTTTAACCTTTCACGTTGCTGAATTACCCAGCGGCACAGAAACCGTCCAAAGACTGCCATCTGCTGGTGACATGAATGCAGATCACATGAACACCATGATGGACGTGCTGCTGAGCACGACACGCGAGTGGTGCACATGCAGCAGCGCCCAAAGTGAAAGTAATGAGAAAGCTGGCAGCTGTGCACGTTCACGCTCGCGTGAACGCAAGCATTAGGCCAGCAAAAGCTGGTGGGAAGCACTTTTAAAACCCACTTACTAAAATTCGAGCAACAGCGCATGCGCTGCTGTAGGCTCGACCTAAAAACAACAAGCATTTGCATAGCCAATAGGTCTTGCTTTTGGGACCTTATAAGTATTTAGTTATGCAGCACAATATCCTTGGTGCAACAACAACTGATGCATGGCAAAACACTTATAAGGTCCCAAAGGCGAGACCTATTGGCTATGCCAATACTTGTTGCTGTTTTTGTGGTACTGCAATATATAGGGATGTTATTTGTCACAGTTTACAGTTTGGATTAGATCATTGATGACACTATTGTTCATAGGATCACGATGTCTCCAGTGACAACTTCTTGCTGCCCAGGTCATGCCGAGGGGTTCCTTTTCCGGTGGTTCTGCTGTCCTGATCGAGCCGAAGGTACTGCTGCAGTTGTCTCCTCCCTGTGTGTGTGTGTGTGTGTGTGTGTGGTTGTGTGGGGGTGGGGTTGTGTGGTTAGTTGTGTGTATGTGGTTGTGTGTGTGGGTGTGTGTGGTTGTGGGGTGTGTGTGTGGTTGTGTGGTTGCGTGTGTGGTTGTGTGTGTGTGGTTGTGTGTGGTCGTGTATGTGTGGTCGTGTATGTGTGGTCGTGTGTGTGGTTGTGTGTGTGGTTGTGTGTGTGTTTGTGTGGGTGTGGTTGTGTGTGGTTGTTTGTGTGGTGTGTGTGTGGTTGTGTGTGTTTATGTGTGTGTGTGTGTGTGTGTTTGTGTGTGGTCGTGTATGTGTGGTTGTGTGTGTGGTTGTGTGTGTGGGTGTGTGTGTGGGTGGGGTTGTGTGTGTGGTTGTGTGTGAGGTTGGGTGTGAGGTTGGGTGTATGTGGTTGTGTGTATGTGGTTGTGGTTGTGTGTGTGGTTGTGTGTGCTTGTGTGTGGTTTTGTGTGGTTGTGTGTGTCTTGTGTTTGTGGTTGTGTGTGTGTGGTTGTGTGTGTGTGGTTGTGTGTGTGTGTGTGGTTGTGTGTGTGTGGTTGTGTGTGTGGGTGTGTGCGGTTGTGGTTGTGTGCGTGTGACAGTAATACTAAAAGCATCTCAAAATAAAGGAACACAAACATCGAGTTTGGAGAAAGAGAAAGCACGTTGTAAGTCAAACGGGCGCAGCAAAGCATTGACACAACAAAAACAAAACAAGATCACTTAGCGAAGACTAATATAATGGATACACACAGCCCATCATTTTAAGAGTTCGATTGCAACCAATGTGCACTCAAACCTGCTCCCTCCTTGTGAGTTGCACCCCATATTTCATGAGTTATAACTGCTGCACCCACCATAGCGCTTTGAGACCTAAAGCGCAACATAGGTCTAATTGACTAAGCAGTCGCCAACTTGCTGTGCTTTTAAAGAGAATGTGCCAAAAGTTTCCAGCTTCCTCATCATGTCCTCATGAAAGCGTTAACGAAAGGACTCCCTGAATGGTGCAATGGACATGAAGCAGCCGCTGCGATCAGAAATAAACACTGTGAACGTTGTCCAGTTTCACGGTAACATTTCCTTAATGTTCCAAACATCGAGTTTGTGGAAAGAGAAAGCACGTTGAGGCAGCGATAGAAGATACATTTAAGGTGGGCGTGATATTGCCTGACGGAGATGCACCCACTGGGAGAATCCCGCACGCTTGTAAGCGCGAAGGCGGGGAGAGGGGCAGAGGCAGGGAGCAAGCAAGAGGAAAGATAGGTGGCGCCGAAGGCTGGCGGTTCGCGCGTGAACGCAAGCTTGTCGCCAGCCAGCAGCACTTTGAAAACTCACCTACTAAAGTCTCTCCGAGCAGCGCATGCGCGTTGACTCAGCGAGACCTAAAAACGCTACCCACATAGGCTCAAAACAAAGATAACAAACGTCCATCCACAAGTCCCGGTAGCGCGCTACTCGTGCGGGTTAGCGCTAGAAAAAATGCTGCAAACGATTATTCGTCTATTATGGTGCATTATAAATAACTCTCTAAATAGAACGAGTGTTCTCATGAGTTATTCCCAATTTTTACCCTTTTGCTGACTCCAAGCTTAGCAAGTGCGTTCAGGTCATGCTTTTCTGTATCAATAATAATGCACATACGGAAATTAACGAGGGGGCGGGGGCTTTCATAGATGCATCCTTAGTTGAAATAACGCCCATAAAGCAGTTACTCAGTGTCAGGCCCAAATTTTGATCATTCCACCGATTTCTTTCTTACCAATTCCCAGTTAACCTTCAGCAGTTTGTCAAAACATAAGCAAATCGTTAAACACAGACAGAGGACTGACTACCTGAAGAAAGGAAGAAAAAAGAACAAAGTAGACAAGTGACCACGCCTTGAATGGAAATAATCGATACCGTGGCAACAGCCGCGGCCTTTCGCGCGTGGAATTGATTCATTCTGTCAATTGATGCCTGATTTAAAAAAAATTGCCTGAAAAACTGTCCGATTACATTTTGCACACGTGAAGCCAGCAGGGAGTATATACAGTATTCTAACAATGAAGACACTATAAAAAGTCAATGCTAAATTTATGGACGTTTTTAGTTGGTATTGGTGATGGTTAAACTGTAAAATATGGATTACCGTTTCGAGATGGCCACCGTCTTTACATTTCCATTTTTACCAGACGGCCAGCTTGGACTCAGGCGCTATCGTGACGTGTTCCAGCCCCGACTGAAGATGGCCGCTGCCCATTGCACAGTTTTGTCCCACTGGAAAACCACTTTCGAAAAAATATCATTAGCCAATCACAAATAGGGCTGTGACTGTCATTGGTACTGCTAACAGTCCCTGCAAAGGCAAAACGCAACATTATCTTTTTAAGCCTCAAAGCTATCAGCCAATGAAAATCTGGCAAAATGGAACCAACGAGCAGGTCAGTGGCAGACTGGAATTGGGTGTTAGGAGGGGATGGGAGACTCCGGTCGGAAAACTCTTTGGGGATGATATTTACGTATTTTCTTTTGGTTAGTAATGCAGTCACGTAGCCAGGACATGGTTGAGATTGTCACGTAACCGTTTCTAATCTTGGCTTAAACGTGACTCGTTAAAGCACGGGAAAGCAGTGTTCACCTCTAGGATTCGACACAGAGCTCTTAAGTATTTACCTCTAATGGTCAACAAAATACTCACACCGGCATCCCTGGGGAACTGAACTGAACCCGGTTAAGTGCCCCGGGGGCACCGCACCTTTACATTGCTATCCCTACTTTACCTGTGCAAAGACAGATGCAACCGCCGGAAACAGCTTGCAGGGCATGTGCGCGAGTGGTGCGCGCGCAGCAGTAAACACGTCATATGGCGTCTCTGCTCAAGCGCACGCCCGCGCACATGCACTGCAAGCTGTGGCCGGCAGTAGCATTTTTTGAAGCCCTTACTTTAAGTCTCACCAGACCACCAGCGCAAGCGCTGGATCAGGTGAGACCTAAACAAGCATTGGCATAGCCAATAGGTCTCGCCTTTGGGACCTTATAAGTGTTTAGCCCTGCAACCGTTGCATAACTAAATACTTATAAGGTCCCAAAAGCGAGACCTATTGGCTATGCAACGTGGCCGTGCGGCCGCGAAAGTGAAAGTGATCGCGATCGAACATCAAAGCGATAAAGCGCGGTAAAGCGCAGTAAAGCGCGGCACGCGCGCCATCGCGCACATGCACTGTAGCTCTAGGCTGGCCTGGTAGCACTTTTTGGAGCCCTCTCAATAAGTCTCGCCAGACCAGCACATGCGCTGGGTCAGGCGAGACCTAAAAAGGACAACACAAATGGTGAGCGGGGAGAGACAAGGGAGAAGCAATGGATGGACTGGTAGGGACTAGCAGGTATTGCAACATGAATAGTGCAGCAGGGACATATGGGCCAAGCAGCAAACAGAGAGCAAGAAAACATATGGTGATCTGAAACGAAAAAAAAGCTAATGGTTTCCTGCATTTAAGCAGTGGAAAGATAAAAATCAAGCAAAAGTGTGGGACAGACCACATGCTCCAGAGGAGAGACAAACAAGATGCGAAAGGAAAACCACCAAAGCAGATTACAGCAGTAAAAAAGTCCAATTAAAAGAAACGGCAATGTCATGTGACAGAAAGACACTTTACTTTCCCCCAAGAACCGTGCTGCTCTACTGCAGATCCGAGCCCACAGTAATGCGCGGCTCCCTGCCGGTCTGAGCCCCCGGGATCACGCTGCTCCCCTGCAGGTCAGAGCTTTCTGGACTTCGCTCCCGGACCCGCTGGTGCGCTAACCCTCCGCTTGTACTTCCCAATGCGGTGTGAGCCTCGGAACCGCAAGCCTGTGTCTACGTGGGGTGGGCTCACCCTGCAACGGTTTTCCCCGCTCTGAGTTAATTGGCGGGCCTTGGAGAGACAAGTCTACTTGCGCCCCCGCTGAACTTCGAGGGCCCATCTCTTCCCGTTGCTGCCCTCCCCCAACCTGTTCTTAAGTGTGGTGTTTGTTGGCGATTCGCGGTTCTAGCTGTCTGTTCTTCTGGCGCCAGCTGGACCGGCTGCATGTCCTGGTCCCCTCGGCTGCTTTTCTGACATGGCCGACATTTTGTCCTTCCACCTCGTCCACCACAAAATGGCGACACCAGGTCGTCTAAACCCCAGCCACCTCTAACATCAGTGTGCTGTTTGTATGGCGGCGGACACGATCTCCGAGAGCCCTGTTTAACCCCTCGCCATCTGTCTCGTTTCCCCCCCCCGAATGAGTGTGCTCCCTGAATGATTCGTGCACGAAGCACCTCACAAACTACTGACGCAGTGGGTTTCTCGGAACCGCCTTGCTCCCCAGTTGGTCTGAGCCTCACGGATTGTGATCGTGGAGCTGCTTAACCCCCCGCTGGGGGATCAGATTCTATGTGTGTTGCCTCTGAACTGTGACGCCACCCCACAAGTCCTTATCTACCGGTGGTAAACCTAACATCTTTCCAGCTCGGGCTATTTATTTATTGATTCGACACAATCTCCTCCGCCTTGGTGAAGCCCCGATCATTTCTATATAGGCCTCCAATGACCGCTGGTTTTCCGATCCGACCACCGACTAAGCCTGAAACCTAACCAGGCCTCGAGCCTGCTGTTCATTTCTAACCCCCCTCCCCTAGGCTCAGGCTATTCATGGGTCTGCTACAAGCCTTAGGCTAATTCATTGTCTCTTAGATACGCACCCTCCCACCATATTGCCCGTTGCCCTAGAGGATACTCTGCCTTTGGCTCCCTTAATCTAACGGGCCCTGATCCCATCTGCTTTGCCTCCAATTCTTTTGGTGCTCTAAGCTGCGGCAATTCATGGTTACAGTCTGGTCTTCTACAAGCTTTAGTCTTACTCATCGCCACTTAGGTCCGCACCCTCCCTCCATGCCGCCTGTAACCTGAACCAGGTATTTGTCTTTCCCTCTCTACCCCTGTTGATGACACTCCGCCTTTGGCCCCCCTAACTCAGCTCAGCTGGGCCCCGTTTCCCCTCTGCTTTGCCTCCAATTCTTTATGTGCTCTTAGCTGCGGCCTAATTCAGCGACTCTAGGGTGTGCTACTTTCATCCTTTCCACCTGTTACATGTCCCGGTCCTTTCCTGCCTTTCTGCCGCCACCAAGTATTCACCTTCCGGGACTCCACAAAATGTTAATGAGCGCTTCCCTTAGCCTGGCCACTAACTTAGCTTCTGCCTAATCTTTGACACGGTAGCTACCTTGGTCTAGCGTGCTTCTCTACCGCCACCGAGCTTTCACCCTCTGGAATAAGACTGAAGAGTGTCTAGCCTGAATTTTGTCCTCACGCCCGTAGTCCACGGGCAGTGGTGTCTCCCTTAATCGACAACCGCCGGACCTGGCTCCCCTGGGAGCCCACTAGTTCTACTTTTTCTGGGTCCCAAATTTGGCAGCTGTATTAAGGGGAACTAATGACTATGGAAGACTGATGTGTTATGGTCTTTGACTACGCTTAACTACGTGTCAGAGCAGGAGGAGCTTAGTTCCTGGCTTTGATCCCAACTATCTGAATTTTATGCAGGGATTATGTTACCTGGTTCCATTCCACAAGAGGTGTTATGGTGATAACGGGGACTAATTTTACACAAACTCAAAGACTACTGATCAGCAACCTTGTAACTGCTCTCTACGGTATATAATTTTGCCCCTCTGCTCTGATTTTTCTATCTCTTCAGATTTACATATCACTGTTTATTGCAGACTAGGCCCTCATATGTTTTACACTCTCTCATAACCTACAACTTCTATGACAATCTATGCCTGTGATTGCTTTTTAATTTTGCACTGACCGACTTGGCCTCCTAATGCTACTTCTATCTTTATTTTATCAATGTCATAACGTCTCTTATCATATTTGCTTGTGAATGCATTTATAATCTACTGCCCTATACGCACACTCATTATTTTTGCTTGTTAATACATTTATTATTTAACTGCCCTATACTTGCACCTATTGCCCCCTCCTTAATATTCTCCCGCCCCTCTTCCACCCTTTACCATTCCCCCTTCTCTCCTTCCCTAGCACCGACCCCCCTCCCCTCATCTCTTCCCCTTTCACCAAACCTTCTACTTTTATAAGGCCTATGATGATTGCTTAATCCCTCTCCGTCTCCTAACGAACCTCACAAACCTGTCCCCCTTATCCTCTCTTGCTCTGACCCCCCTCTCCTCCTGCCCCCACTGTCATTGCCTACTTTTGCCCCAGCCCCACCTCACTTTCTCACCCGTCTCCCCTCTGGCACTGACTTCACTCTTGTCCTCTGACCCCTTTATTGCCTGCACTGCCCTCTCGCATCTCTCACCATCACCTCACTGACCCAGCATGCCCCCCAATCATACCCTCACCCCTCAGAACCCTTGTCTCTCCAAACATGGCCCTAACTCTTTATGTAAACTTAAGCTCATGGTCCATTCTCTATCCCCCCAATCTATCAAAAGACGCTAAGAAATTTTTTCAACACAAACTCCTCATCCGAAACCCTGAAACACTTATCGTTGATAATTACATCAGCCTCACTTCCCCCATTAAAACCAACTACATCTTTTACTCTAAACGCCCCTCCAAATGGAAAAGCATCTTCCTACAATATCTCCCAGTCACCAACTCAATCGAAATTCCCTATGGCTTTAAATGATCTACCACCCCCTCACCAGCCTTTCATGGTGAAATTGACATCTCCATTTTCAAAACGGGCAACATCCTCATCCAACCCGCTGAAACCCACCTCACCACCTTTGAACACCACTTCAGCACCTTGGCCCTCCAACTTTACAAATCCGCTCCTAACCTTCTCTCCTCCCAACCACACAACGCCCTGCCGGTCTCTCCCCTGCATCCTATCCCCCATACCTTCCCTACTGACAACACCATCCTCCAATCAATAACCCCACTCTCTCCCTCCCCTGACATCTCTTCAGCCAACGCCACTCCGCAATCACTGACCTCCATTTATCCGCTCCCCCTACTGACCCTCCCTCTTCCTGATATCCCCCTACACATCCCCGCTCCCAATCCCACACGCACTCTAACGTCCCATCTCTTAACTCCCCTACTACTCCTACTCCTAACCCCTTGCCTTCTCCTCCCCCCAACCTGAATCCCATCCTCTCCACCCTGAATCCCATTTCATGCCACCTCCGACCCCATCATCTCCCTCTCCGAAACCATTTTCTCACTCCCAGAAATACATATCGCCCCTAAACCCTGAGGCTGTCCCTCTCCACAATTGTCACGCACTTCTAACAATGCTTCCCTCTTCCCCTGAAGTCTCGTATCTCCTGTCTCCCTTCATGCATCCTCTCACACCCTACAACCATTGCTCTCCTACTACCCCCCCACTGACCTCTCCCTCCCTCCAAATAACAGACCCCCTTCAGCAGCTAATACAGAACACCCCCCTATCCCCCTCCCCCTCCTATAATGTCCCCCCTCACTCTTATAACCAATCTCTACGCAGTATAGAACGCGACCTCTCCACATTGTCCAGAGATCTCACTTGTCTTAGAATCGATTTTAGTGCCCACAGAATCAGAACCCTCCTTTATCGGGCAAACACCCCCTGCACTGGCCAAAAAAACACCACCAACTACAAACCTTGGAGAACGACTCCTCTCCGCTACCGTATGCATAGACCTCTCCACTCTACCTGCCATCTCACTCCGTCTGACATCATATCCACTCTTGCCCTCCCACCAAATGTAATCCCAAACCACTCGCCTGCATGCTTGTGAATTGTCGTTCCGCTGTCCGAAATGCCACTGAAATGTCTGAAACTATGCTTTTCGAATCCATTGACATTGCATTCCTAACGGAAACCTGTCTAAATGACCATTTTACGAGCATACTTGACCTACTCTCCCCTCCAGGATATTCTATCCTTAGAAAAGACAGACCTGACAGAATAGGTGGTGGTTTAGCAATCATCTTCAAAGACGAAATTCAGCTCTCACTTGTTAATTCCAAACACTCCACCTACGAATAACTTGAAGCTGAACTTAAAGTACAAGGTTCCCACCCAATTCGCCTACATATTATCTACCACCCTCCTGGAGATCCTCATCCCTTCGTTGATGAGTTATCAAACCTTCTGACACAATCTTCAATATCCAACTCTGAAAATCTCTTCCTTGGAGATCTTAACCTCCATTGGAACAATACCGATGATCCCACAATCACCCTCTTCACTAATCTTCTCAAGATCAATGACCTCAAACAACTATATCAGTCCCCAACCCACACAAAAGGAGCCATCCTGGACGCTATCATTACTAATAAGGACCTGGCTTTCTTGTCCAATATCGTCCCCATCGACTGGTCTGACCACCATCTCTTACTGTTCACCATAGCTGCCACGGCACCTCCCCCCCCCCCACTAAAATCATTAAACCTATGAAATGGACCAGAAATCTATATCTTATCCCCCCCTGCTGTACTCGTGTCCAAACTCCATGCTCAACTTCTCCTCATTCCTCCCTCACAAAACGCAAATGAGCTTACTGAACACTTTAATAAAGCAGTCACAGATACCCTTGACCAATTGGCCCCGCTGAAACAAAATAAAATCAGAGAAATATCCCTTCCAAATCATGGTTTAACTCAGAGCTCAACAAAGACATACACTCAGACTGACGGAAAGAACATGGTGACAGTAGGATGAACCTGGGGTTCATCCTGGAATCTTCTCTGTCAATGACCCAGCAAGTAAACGCCATCTCCTCCTCCTGCTTCTACACCCTCAGTATGCTTCGCAAGATCTACAGATGGATCCCCACCGAAACTAGAAGGACGGTCATCCAGGCAACGCCCTCTACGCGGGAACCAGCGCCAAACTCCAGAAGAGACTCCAACGCATACAAAATGCCTCTGCACGCCTCAGCCTCGACATCCCCCGCCACAGCCACATCACCGCCCACCTGAAGAACCTGCACTGGCTTCCCGTCAACAAGAGGATCACCTTCAAGCTCCTCACCCACGCTCTAAAAGCATTCCACAAAGCCGGACCAGCATACCTCAACAAGTGACTCACCTCCATCCGCCAGCTCCGCTCCGCTGACCTCGCCCTCGCCACAGTTCCACGCATCCACCGAACAACCACCTGCGGCAGATCCTTCTCTCACCTCGCCGCCAAGACATGGAACACCCTCCCCATCCACCTACGACAGACCCAGGACCTGCTGACCTTCAGGAGACTCTTCAAGGCCTGGCTGTTTGAGTAGCTGCTCCCCACTTCCCACAGCGCCTTGAGACCCTCACGGTTGAATAGCGCACTTTACAAATGATTGATTGACAGTATCCCTCTCCCTCACATCTGGCTCTCCTCAGACTAGCTAGATCGTCGTACAAGAAACACATTTTTTACGAAAAGGCATCCTTCTTCCGAACTCAACTCGATCGGGCCAAAAACAGTCCCAGAGAACTGTTTAACATTATTCGTAACCAAACTTCCTCCGCACCTCCAATACCGCTGGCTTCCACGACTAGATGTGAAGAAATTGCTCACTTCTTCTAGGACAAAATCGCGAAGATAGAGCAATCCTTCCTCTCAACTCTGATCCCAACCACCCCCCCAAATCACTCCTGACATCTCCTCTATAACTCTCTCCGCATGCACCTCACCCCCTGATCCCACTTCGAACGAGCACACTACTTTCCCTCACCCTCACCTTTCCACGCACACACTCTCTACAATGCCTCCCCATAACCACTCCCCACACTTACCCATAACCACACCTCCTGAAACCAATCACCCTAACTCACAACTAAACAACAATGCCTCCTGGCATAATTTCCACCCTGTAACTGAACGTGATGTTTTTATCATCATTACTAAACTAAAACCGTCCTCCCACACTAAAGACCCCCCTCCCTTCCAACCTTGTCCAAGACCTAAAACACATCATTACCCCATCTTGGACCTCTATCATTAATACCTCCCTTGCCACGGGTTGTGTACCCACCTCCCTTCAACTTGGACAAATCACTTCCATTCTTAAAAACCCTACGGCCGACCCCAATGACCTTAATCTCCGCCCCATCTCTAACCTCCACCTTCTTTCCAAAGCCCTCAAAAAATGTGTCCTGCTCCAATTAGATAAACACATTGAAAATTTCAACTTACTGGATCCCCTACAATCAGGCTTCAGGAAAGGTTACAGCACCGAAACTGCCATGCTTAACATTGTTGATGACATACACCACTCCCTCGACAATGGCGAAACCTGCCTACTGACCCTCCTTAATCTCGCCGCCGCGTTCAATACAGTCAACCACTCTGCTCTGCTTAATGTTCTTAGAGATCGATTCGGCCTCAATGGTATGACACATAAATGGTTTGTCTCCTACCTCCAACACCGATCACAGCAAATTAAAATTCATAACTGCTTATCAAACCCCACTCTGGTCTCCCTAGGAGTTCCCCAAGGATCTATTCGGTCTCCCTCTCTCTTTAACCTTTTCATGGAACCCCTCACCCTCATTCTTAAACAAGCTGGGATCAACTACCACCTCTATGCCGATGATACCCAACTCTACCATAGGATCAAAACCCAAGCTGACATCCTACACCTTAACAACACCCTCACCAAGATTCAATCCTGTTCCAATTAAATCATCTCAAACTTAACCTAAAAAAAATGAAATAATTCTCCTCTCCCCTAAAAACAACCACCTCCCCATTCAATCCTGGATCTCTGACCTCAATGCCCTCAACTGCTCCCTATCCTTGTCCAACTCGATAAAATCCCTGGGTATCTCCCTCAATAATAGCCTAACCCTCAATGTGCACATCAAAAACTCGGCTAAAGGAGCCCTCTTCACTCTCCGTCATCTAAAGCAAATTAAGCCCTTTATCCCAATTGAAGACTTTAAACAAGTTGTCCAATCTCTTGTCCTTTCGCGTATTGATTACGGCAACGCTTTCCTTACCGGAATCCCCAAGATCCACCTTGCTCCGCTCATATCTGTGCTCAACCTTGCAGCAAGGCTCATCACCGCCTGCAAACGCTTCAACCACATCTCCCCTGCCCTCAAAACCCTCAAATGGCTCCCCATCGAGGGCAGGTCCATCTACAAAACCACTTGCATTACACACAAAGTCCTCCACCAAAATACACCGACATACCTCGCCAACAAAATCTGCAAAGCGGCCAGCACACGACCCTTGAGAAGCACCGACGCTCTCCTCTTAGTCCCACCCCTACAAAAAAAGAAATTCACTCAGTCCCGCTCCTTTTCCGGCAATGCCCCAAACATCTGGAATGCCCTCCCAAAAGACCTACGATGTAACCCTTCCTACTCCAGCTTTAAAAAATAACTCAAAATGCACCTCCTCAATACATTTTGGGGTTTCTAACCAGTGCCCTGAACTCTCCTTTTCCCCTTCCATTTTTTCTCGTCCCCCCTTCATTCCTACCGTTCTCTCTCCTCCCCCCTCCCCTTTCCACCACATTCTACTGGCGCAGATTTCCCTCTTACCCACTTCTCTCATCCTCTCCCTCTCATAGTACTTTTACACTACCTTCCCTTCCTACCAAAGTTTCCCCCTTTGCCTCCCTCCTCCCTGTCGCTCGTCTAACCTCCTACCGCCTGCTGCCCACATGCCTTTCCCCTTCTAATATCACCATACAAAATCTGATCTCCCGCTTCCTTGTCCTACTGATGTATATTGCCCCGCCCTTTCTATATGAGCTTTGTGCTTAATGTAAACTTAAGCTATTTTCTAGTTTTGTTAACATGTTGGTTTTACATGCTGTTGATTGATCTATACTGTGACCACCTTCTTACCCATGTAAAGCGCTCCGATACCTCTGGGTCCAGCCAGCACTAAATAAAACCTCTAAAATAAATTAAAAAAATACATTGTGCATGTGCAATTGCAAGCTCCACTGTGTTTGCAACAGCTTTCCCCAATTGGCTAGTTCATTGCTTGCATTTGGAAGGCTGTTTGGTCCATGTAGGAAATGGGCAGCTAAAAGGATGAATTAGTTGTGGTTTGTGCAAAACGAAAACAGACAAGACTACACATCTCACAAGAGAGGAATAAGGAGATTTAAAGCCTGACTAATGAAAAAAGCAAGCAAATGAAATTGACAAGAAATAAAGTCTTCAGCAAGCAATGCCTAACCCAAAGTCCATTTCAAGTAAAGACCTCGTCACAACAGACATTTGACAACTACAGCCAAAAGATGCAAGTGCAAAATAACAAGCACTGGCAAAGTCAATAGGTCACACCTTTGGGACATATTGGCTTAGCGGATGCTTTTGAGATCTCGCCTAGGCAGTGCATGTACTGTCTCTTCGAGACATGCTGTAATCAGGTTATGAGCATGAAGCTCCTCCCACTTTCAGCCCATCTTTTTATTGGCTCCTGTCACTGTCCTTTGTAAATGGTAGCTTCTCATTGGTCAATAGGCTTAGTAGTCCCTCCTTAATGCTGCCTTTTCTCTTCTTGTAACCTCCCATGAGGACATCCCGTGTTACATGTGTTGTTACTCGGTACGTTTTAATTACAGCCTCAGAGCACCATTTACTTAAATGTGACATGCTCCCCCGCAATGCTTATTCTTTTTAGGTCTCGCGTGTAGCGTTGCAGTGCATGGCGCTGCTCGCTCTGCGAGAACTCTTGTGATGAAGGAGATTTCAGAAGGGGGTTTTAAGTCCCGCCCCTCATTTCCATTGGCTGGCGTCACCGTTTATGCTAAATGGTGGCCTGCCATTGGAAATGGAGGTTTTTGGTGGACGTCCTTTGGCCTCCGATCCGGACTCTGTAGCCTGCTTTGCTGCTGTCGCAAAGCACTTTCTTATCTTTATGGGGCCATGTGTTTCGAATTAGAAACACATGGCCCAATAAAGACAAGAGATACCCCATGCTCCGGATGAGCGCGGTCCTCTTTCACTTTCGGGACCGTGCTTGTTTCAGTTCCTGCTGTCTTCCCTGGCCAAGAAAATCCTCCTTTGACCTCTGTAATACGCGAAGCACCTAGGCAAAGGGGCAAATTGTCATTTCACGGTGAATGTAATAAGTTCAATGCATTCATTTCTGGTGGGGAACCGGCAGTGGATATATGAAACTCGACACCTGTGAGCAGAGATCACCACACACGAACAGACGCATACAGCAGTTTCCGCGGGTTGGGCATCCCACGTGAAATCAAACCCACAATTTTGTTTACAGTGCCGTCTTTCAATGCCAAAGTTGGGCTAATTCCAAGTGTAGAAAGTTAATACTCCCTCTTTCCTCTCGTTTTGCTTTTCCATTAAATGTAGAGTTTTACTGTTTATTTTCCTGAAGGGGTCTGCAGTGCTAACTCTTCTATAGTTAACGTAAACACTCACAGCCTTCATTGGCTCTCCATGAAGGAGTAAGGTTTCTCTTTTCTGTGGGGGGTGTTCGGTGGGTGAGGGGTTGACATCTGCTTCCAGAGCACACCAACGCCCCCTGGTCCTCGACATCTCCCTGAAAAGGATGTGGTTGGCCGGATCTCGCTGAACCTCACAGATCTCACCCCCAAATGTCGCTGAAACAGATTGAAAAGAAAACAAGCATTTGCAATGCAATAGGTCTCGCATTTATAAGAGATTGAGCTATTGGCATTGTAAAATTACAATGCCTTTTATTTATGTTTTGGTTTTAAAACAAATAAAAGGCATTGTCATTTACAATGTCAGTAGCATAAACTCGCATAAAAGCAGTGTGTGGAGTGCAGCAGTGTGCGGCGTGCAGCAGTGTGCGGCGTGCAGCAGTGTGTGGCGTACAGCAGTGTTTCGTGTAGCAGTGTGAGGCATGCAGCACTGTGACATGCAGCGGCATGCAGAAGTGTGCGGCGTGCAGCAGTGTGCTGCGTGCAGCAGTGTGCGGCGTGCAGCAGTTTGAGGCATGCAGCACTGTGGTGTGCAGCGGCGTGCAGCAGTGTGCTGCGTGCAGCAGTGTCGTGCAGCATGCAGCAGTGAGTAATGCAACAGTGTGCAGCAGTGTGCCGGTTGCATCAGTGTGTGCCGTGCAGCAGTGTGTGGCGTGCAGCAATGTTTCGTGTAGCAGTGTGTGGCGTGCAGCAGTGTGTGGCGTGCAGCAGTGTGTGGCGTGCAGCAGTGTGTGGCGTGCAGCAGTGTGCGGCGTGCAGCAGTGTGCGGCGTGCAGCAGTGTGTGGCAGTGTGTGGCGTGCAGCAGTGTGAGGCGTGCAGCAGTGTGAGGCGTGCAGCAGTGTGAGGCGTGCAGCAGTGTGAGGCGTGCAGCAGTGTGAGGTGTGCAGCAGAGACACGTGGAGGGTGAGGACAGACACGTGGAGGGTGGGGAGAGACACGTGGAGGGTGAGGAGAGACACGTGTAGGGTGAGGAGAGACATGTGTGGAGGGTGAGGAGATGAGGAGAGACACGTGTGGAGGGTGAGGAGAGACATGTGGAGCTTGAGGAGGAGACACCTGTGGAGGGTGAGGAGGAGACACATGTGGAGGGTGAGGCGGAGGGTGAGGAGACACGTGTGGAGGGAGAGGAGAGACATGTGTGGAGGGTGAGGAGAGACGTGGAGGGTGAGGAGAGACACGTGTGGAGGGTGAGGAGAGACACGTGTGGAGGGTGAGGAGAGACACGTGTGGAGGGTGAGGAGAGACACGTGTGGAGGGTGAGGAGAGACACGTGTGGAGGGTGAGGAGAGACACGTGTGGAGGGTGAGGAGAGACACGTGTGGAGGGTGAGGAGAGACGTGGAGTGTGAGGAGAGACACGTGGAGTGTGAGGAGAGACACGTGGAGGGTGAGGAGAGACACGTGGAGGGTGAGGAGAGACACGTGGAGGGTGAGGAGAGACGTGGAGGGTGAGGAGAGACACGTGTGGAGGGTGAGGAGAGACATGTGTGGAGGGTGAGGTGGAGGGTGAGGAGAGAGACGTGTGGAGGGTGAGGAGAGACGTGTGGAGGGTGAGGAGAGACGTGTGGAGGGTGAGGAGAGACACGTGGAGGGTGAGCAGGGACACGTGGAGGGTGAGCAGAGACACGTGTGGAGGGTGAGGAGAGACATGTGTGGAGGGTGAGGAGAGACACGTGTGGAGGGTGAGGAGAGGCATGTGGAGCGTGAGGAGGAGACACCTGTGGAGGGTGAGGAGGAGAAACATGTGGAGGGTGAGGAGGAGAAACATGTGGAGGGTGAGGAGACACGTGTGGAGGGTGAGGAGAGACACGTGTGAAGGGAGAGGAGAGACACGTGTGGAGGGTGAGGAGAGATGTGGAGGGTGAGGAGATACACGTGTGGAGGGTGAGGAGAGACACGTGTGGAGGGTGAGGAGAGACACGTGGAGGGTGAGGAGAGACACGTGGAGGGTGAGGAGAGACATGGAGGGTGAGGAGAGACATGGAGGGTGAGGAGAGACATGGAGGGTGAGGAGAGACATGGAGGGTGAGGAGAGACACGTGGAGTGTGAGGAGAGACGTGGAGGGTGAGGAGAGACACGTGGAGTGTGAGGAGAGACGTGGAGGGTGAGGAGAGACGTGAAGGGTGAGGAGAGACGTGGAGGGTGAGGAGAGACACGTGTGGAGGGTGAGGAGAGAGACGTGTGGAGGGTGAGGAGAGAGACGTGTGGAGGGTGAGGAGAGAGACGTGTGGAGGGTGAGGAGAGACACGTGGAGGGTGAGCAGAGACACGTGTGGAGGGTGAGGAGAGACACGTGTGGAGGGTGAGGAGAGACACGTGTGGAGGGTGAGGAGAGGCATGTGGAGCGTGAGGAGGAGACACCTGTGGAGGGTGAGGAGGAGACACATGTGGAGGGTGAGGAGGAGACATGTGGAGGGTGAGGAGGAGACACATGTGGAGGGTGAGGAGGAGACACATGTGGAGGGTGAGGAGACACGTGTGGAGGGTGAGGAGAGACACGTGGAGGGTGAGGAGAGACACGTGGAGGGTGAGGAGAGACACGTGGAGGGTGAGGAGAGACACGTGGAAGGTGAGGAGAGACACGTGGAGGGTGAGGAGAGACACGTGGAGGGTGAGGAGGGTGAGGTGGAGGGTGAGGAGAGACGTGGAGGGTGAGGTGGAGGGTGAGGAGAAACAGAGTTGGAGGGTGAGGAGAGACGGAGGTGGAGGGTGAGGAGAGACGGAAGTGGAGGGTGAGGAGAGACGGAGGTGGAGGGTGAGGAGAGGCCGAGGTGGAGGGTGAGGAGAGACCGAGGTGGAGGGTGAGGAGAGACCGAGGTGGAGGGTGAGGAGAGACCGAGGTGGAGGGTGAGGAGAGACCGAGGTGGAGGGTAAGGAGAGACCGAGGTGGAGGGTAAGGAGAGACCGAGGTGGAGGGTAAGGAGAGACCGAGTTGGAAGGGAATCAGAAGTGGAGGAGAGAGAGAGGTGGAGGGCGAGGAGAGACAGAGGTGGAGTGGGGGGGGGGGGGAGGATATAACTTTTACTAGTTTAAGGTAACGCCCCCACCCCACAGGCCCTGCCGGGGCAGAGAGCAGATCACTGTTCGCATCAGCCGTCTCCCGAGACCGCTCCGTACTTGTTGGTAAATAGAGGTTCACTATCTGTTGATAATGGGATTCACTTGGGGGGCTGACTTACCTCCTCCACCCCCAGGGCCAACACTGAGAAGGCATCAGAGACCTGGTGCTGCCTATGCTGCAGTACTGCGAGAGGGAGGGATGGGGGGCGGGCAGAGGAAGAGGAGTGGGGTTAGAGAAGGGACAGGTGGGGAGAGAAAGAGGAGAGAAGGGACAGAGACAGAAAAGGAGCAAAAAAAGAATTAGAGAGTAAAGAGGAGAGTTGGAGAAAATTAAAACATTACAAGAGAACATGTAGCAAAGAGGTGGAGAGAGAAGATGGGAAAGAGTAAGGACGCAGCCAATAGATAGGGCAGAGACAAAAAGAATCGAAACAATACAAAAGTATTTTCCAAACTCGTAAATAACCACGGGCCAAACAACTGATCTGCAATGAAGCATCCGAATCCGGTATATCATGACGTTAACCATGCAATAAAAAATAAATAAAAATAAAAAAACACCCAAAAACACGTATACACCATGTTGACCCTTTTCCATGCAACGTATTCTAAAACGCCATTCTCATTCATACATTCACAGCAAACCTGTTCACAAGAGTGACAGAAAATGTGGTATTAGTATTGCATTTTTGTTTACATCCATACCCGCTCACTTATGCAATTAAAGGATTCATGACCACATGGTTAAACAAAACGTACTGATTGGCCTTGCCGTGAAGGAGAAACACGTGTTGACACACACTCCCGATCTGTGAAACGTTCACCCCACTTTCTCGAAATTGAAACCAGTGCATGTGTCCGACGAACTTCCTGCCGCTTATCTGAATGCACCAGTGGCAGAAGATAGTCCCCATCTTGCAACAACACAATTAAAGGGAGGCATGTCTGTCTCTCCCCACCGCCACATGTCTCTGAGTCTTACTGTCTCATGCGAGATCTCCCTCTAGGAGACAGCTGACACCGACTCTTCCCCTGAGACAGTACGGGAGATGCGTGTGTGTGCATAGTGTGTGTCTATATGTATATAACTGTGTGTGTATGCATGTGTGTGTGTTTGTATGTGTATATGTTTGTGTATGCATGTGTGTGTTGGTGTGCAAGTATGGGTGTATTATTGTGTTCATTTGTCTTCATGGATGTGTACACATATGTGTGTATACCTATGTCTGTGTATGCATGTTTGTGTGTATGTATATGTGTTTGAGTATGTTGGTGTGCATGCTTGTTTATATGTGTATGTGGGGTTGGTGTGTTGGTGTGCATGTATATGCATATGTTTATGCATGTCTGTGTGTGTTTGTATATGTTCATATGTGTGTGTAAATGCATGTGTGTGTTTGTATGTGTGCATAGTTGTGTATGCATGTGATCAGAGGGAAGAGTGCACTTGAGGGCAAAGAGGAAAACATACAGGGAAGAGTATGTGAGGGCAGAGAGAAAAATACAGAGGGAAGAGTCCATGTGAGGGAGGAGAGAAAAATAGAGAGGGAAGAGCTCATGTGAGAGCAAAGCGAAAAAAATACAGAGGGTAGGGTGCATGTTAGACCGGAGATAAAAACATAGAGGGAAGAGAGCATGTGAGAGCAGAGAGAAAAATATAGAGAGAAGAACACATGCGAGGGCAGAGAAAAAAATACAGAGCGAAGAGCACATGTGAGAGCATAGAGAAAAAATGCAGAGGGAAGAGTACATGTGAGGGAAGAGAGACAAATACAGAGGGAATAGCATGTGTGAGGAAAGAGAGAAAAATAGAGAGGGAAAAGCACATGTGAGGGCAGAGTGAAAATACAGAGGGAATAGCACATGTGAGACCAGAGAGAAAAACATAGAGGGAAGTGCATATGTGAGGTCTAGACGCCTTACACAATTGGCGCCCTGAGCAGCATTTCCTTTTCATGCCCTGGCACAATCAATCTTACATTCTATGTCACGTCACTGAGGAGTACAACCTCGAATGCTAAACACTGACCAATGAAATTACGTGGCGAAACACCAGCCTATTCAGTGTCATGGACCCCAGGGCAAGTAAGTAGAAGACAAGTTGTGGTCTTAGGACAGTACAGATCAGAGGAAAAGTTAGTAGGATCTGGAGTCCCTCAAGGATCCTGCTTAAGTCCCACACTTTTCAATATATACATGGCCCCGCTAATCACTCTTATCTCATCCTTTGGCATAGACACCATTGCATATGCAGATGATACTCAGCTCATCCTAATACTGGAAAATGATACCCAAGAAGCCGAAAGAAGGCTCCAAAGCTGCCTTACCGCCACTTTCAGATGGATGAACTTGAATCATCTCAAGTGCAATACTGGGAAAACAGAAATCCTTCCCTTTGGTAAGGATAATTTCTTCAATCCCTCAGTATGGTGGCCTGATGATGCCATTGCTCCCCCTAGCACTGCCTCCTCAGTCCGTAACCTAGGGATCAAATTTGACCCCACCCTGAGTTTCAAACAGCAAGCCACAGCCGTAGCAGGGACCTGCTTCGGAATCATTAGAGGACTCAGGAAATTCTACGACCTAATTCCCCTTTCTGCAAGGAAAACGGTCGCAGTAGCCCTTATCACCTCCCGCATCGACTATTGTAATAGCCTATATGCAGGGACTAACAAAGATGTCCGCCATAAATTACAAATTGTACAGCATGCGGCTGCCAGATTAGTACTAGGGTGGAAAAAGAGGACCTCAGCTACGGCAGCAATGAACCTCTTACACTGGCTGCCCATTAACAAAAGGGTGCTCTTTAAAATTCTACTGATCACCTTTAGGGCTTTCAATGGAAAGGGACCCAACTACATACTAAAAATGTTTAAACATTATAACCCCACGCGATGCCTTAGGTCTCAAACGGCCAATCTTCTTACCATTCCTAAGTTCAGACTCAAGACTAAAGGAGGAAAATCTCTGGCAGTACTTGGGTCCAAGGCCTGGAACCTTCTTCCCTCCTCCCTCCGTCAAATCTCTACAGAAGCGACTTTCAGAAAGGCCCTCAAGACTTGGATTTTTGCTCTCCCTGAATGGGAGTGCAAGAATCTAGTCTAATTACCTTCCGC
Source organism: Triturus cristatus (assembly GCF_964204655.1). Classification (NCBI taxonomy): domain Eukaryota; kingdom Metazoa; phylum Chordata; class Amphibia; order Caudata; family Salamandridae; genus Triturus; species Triturus cristatus. Next base: position 1,272,006,428 of record NC_140579.1, read on the forward strand.
TTGTATCATCATCAGGATCTGATTCTTCTCTACAGCGCAAAGATGCTCCCTGGAGTGCAACCTGCGCTTTATAAAAACCCCATTACATTACATTACATTACATGACCCCCCAACCTCCTCAATATGCTACAGTTATATCAAATACACGAATTATCAGCGTTCGTGGGCCCTGGTGCCACTGCACCTGCTGCACCAATTGAAGAAACGCCCCTGGGCAAAGGTACACAAACAAGGAATCAATGACTGCCGACCTACGGAACCACTGCAAAATGATAAAATAAAAATACATTCCACAGAACATTTACGATGGAATGCATAGAAGCGCTGCCATTATAGCATTATTAATAGAAGATCGTTGCTACACGTTTGTTTTTGAAGTGTCGAATTCTAACCTGGAGAGTGAGGATGGCATATTTTAGGAGGGCTGAAGAGGCGCATGGCGTGGGATCGCGCTAGCATGCATAACAGCTCACAAACCTCGGACACATTAGGGGCAGCGGAATGTACAACATACAGAAAGTATGTGCATCACCACGTTGTTACAAAATTGCAGAAACCTGATGCTTTGGTTAAAACATGGCCACAATGTTATGAACTACTGCAGAAGAAAAGATGGCCGAATGGGAAACGTGTGGAAGGAGAGGAGTTTTCTTGTTTGAGAACAAGGCTGTAAGATTACGACGACATTTAAAAGTCAATTGCTTCACTTAAGGCGAGAGTTTATTATTACAGTAAATTAAAGGGAGTGGACAAAAATAACCGGTTCCTAGTCGGGAAAGATGGGTCTAATGAAGCAAAGGTGACCCAAACAAGATGGACTTACAAAGGGATTTAAGGACAGTGAAAAGGAATCGAGCAGAGCATCAAAGGGCTGGGTGAGAAGGGAGGGGGGAATGCAAGGGTCAAAGCGGCGAAAGTGAAAGTAATCGAGCAGAGCATCAAAGGGCTGGGTGAGAAGGGAGGGGGGAATGCAAGGGTCAAAGTGGCGAAAGTGAAAGTAATCGAGCAGAGCATCAAAGGGCTGGGTGAGAAGGGAGGGGGGAATGCAAGGAGCAGCTGTGTACGTGCACGCCATCGTGCACTCAAGCCCTAGGCCACCAAAACCATGTGGGTAGCACTTTTGAAAGCCCACTTACAAAATGTCTCAAAGAGACAGCTTTCGCTGTCTCAGCGAGACCTAAAAACTCTGAAACGCTAGAGGGAGGCCAGTTAAGGTCCATGCCTGTTTCGGTGCGCTGTGGAAGGGGACGTTCCCTAACCTCATTTTCATCCTGCCTCGATGAGATGTGAGTACACCCCCGACCCGCCCCCCGTGGCAATTTGCCACCCCCCCCCCAACCCTCCCCCGCCACCCCCCCCCCCATCCCGCCTGGTCCCTTCCCCCAAATTCAGTGAATTCCGGATTCTAGTCTATGGAAGCAGACATGAACGTGCATTAAAAAATAAATAAACGTCCATGCCTCATAAAACTCAATGGGATGTTAAGAGAACAGAGCATCTCTGTGGGACCCCTCGGGAGAGGACGAGGGAAGAAACTTTGAAATCTTCACTCGTAGATTGAACCACGCCTTGAAGCTGCCCCTTTAAGAGGGGCGGGGAGGGTCCCTGGCTCTCCCAGCTTCGTTCAGAGGGATTTGGTTGGCTGTGATGAACCGCCAGAGCTGGGGGAACCTCTGGACCAGCAGCAGCAGATGAGGTGATCAAGTTCACGGTGCTGCTGGCCGGTTGGTCATCAGCTGCGCGGGTAAGACAGGGCAAGGCGCTTTGAGGCGTCAGCCAAGAGGAGGGAGGGGAGATGGGGTTTGCGGGGTTGTTTCCCCAGCAGAAGAGAGTAACAGGGTGCTGCTAGCCGTGGGCAGGGAACTAGGAGTGCATCGATCCTACTGCTCTGTTTGTCAACAGAAGTGAGCGAAGGGCCGGTACCAGCAGTGCCAGCCAGCGGAGGTGTGAACACAGGCAGTAGTAGTGAGGTATTACTGTGGGACGTAGGTGGTGACCATCAGCGATGGTGCTGCTGAGCTGTTAGACATCAGTCTAAAGTGAAATAGACGTGGAGCTAACATTCATCAACGTGGCGATAAGCCGCGGCGAGATTCTGCTGTGCAGCCGGATAGGCACAGGGACAGCCCGAAAGCCGTTTCGCTGATTGCCATCGGCGGGGCTGTAGGAGAGGCAGGGGGCTGCGGAGCTGTTACCCATCAAAAGTGAGCGATAGGCAGGGATCTGCTGATGAGATATCACAGAAGGGAGACGGAGGAAGGAAGAATGCTGCTGTGCTGTTGGACATTAACAGTGTACTGTAAATACTACTCATGCACAACCCACCCTGACCCCCCACTCCCCAAACCGACCGCACTCCCCTTCCCCTGCCCAAGTCCCAACTTTCAGTGCTAAACTATCCGCCCTCCCCATTTCCCTTCGCTTCCAGGGAGTTCCGCCGACGAGACCAGGGACAAGAACACATCTGCACTGTACAGGGCTGCTGCTGGAGGCCACACGGCGCGTCTGCGGGTAAGCAGTGCACAAATGCACATTATATAGGTAGTGTGTTGTTTATACAAGGCACATAACTGCTCCTGTGCGCTTTCTGCAGAGCTTTTTGATCAGTTGCGTGTGTATCCATGTATGGAAATATGTACATTTATAATTTAATGAATGTCAGCATTTGTGACTCATAGTTGAAATGTTGGAAAGGCGCCCGCCGGAAGGGGGTTCGATACACGTCTTGCCCACCCCTTCGACCCACCTCTCCCAAGTAAGCCGAACCAGGCGCGCACACCCTGATCTGCACTGTGAACAGAGGGACACCACACGTATTCTTTGTAGGACGATAAGTTCTTTTATCGATGATTTCAGGGATCTTTATGACCTAAAAGGCAAATAGTACAGCAGTGGCACAACGTACCACAAATCAGTCGTGGGGAATGGGGGTAGCGGGACAGTCTTTCAAGATAGTGTCTCTGCGAAATACCCTGCGGAAGCTCACAATCCTCGAGCTGGGGGGTGTCGTGTCTCTGGGCGATCTCTTATCGAGTCGTCCTCAAGGGGAGCGCCGCGAGTCTCTCAGCAGGCACAGGTGGTCGGAGTTCAGGAGCCGCGATTCCGTCCGCAGGGCTCAGATGGTTCAATAGCTGGGGGGCCGCGAGTCACTCAGCAGGCCTAGGTGGATCAGTGTTCGGGAGCCGCGCCCTCGTCCGCAGGGCTCAGATGGTTCAATAGCAAGAGGCCGCGAGTCACTCAGCAGGCCCAGGTGACTTCAGCGTTCAGGAGCCGCGACAGCGTCAGCAGGCTCAGATGGTTCCAGGTCTTCTCTTTCCTTGTTCCTCCGGCACCCCTTGTTATACTCCGCTGGTTCTTTGAAGTCCGGAGTGCTCGCAGGGGGGGGGACTGGGGTGACGGAGGGGGGTCGGCGGGATTTCCTGCCGCTCACTTCTTTGGTCTTTTCAGGTGGGTCTGGGAGGGGAGGCGCCTGCTCCCCAGGGGCCTGGTGGCCGATTGAGTCCTCCCGGGGAAGGCGACCCGAGGTGTGACTGGGCTGGCGCCTCTGGGTCTGGCTCGAGGGTTCCCGCTCCCTCGGTTGGGCATGCGTGGTAGGGTGTTGAGTCGGTCATGTCTCTGGCCGGCCCGTGGATCGGGGGTGGCTGGGGCGGCCGGAGTCGGGGATGTCGTGTCTTGAGGGTGGTTGCAGGTTGGCGGGATGATGGAGAGGGCAACGCCGTGAGGCCGGTCTCACACGCGTCCCCCCCAGCTGAAAGGCGTGGAGAACTACCCATCCACTGGTTCTCCCCGCCGAAGCGGAAGAACCGGGACAGGCCGTCGGCGTTGGCATGATCCGTCCCGGGGCGATGTTCGACAGTGAAATCCATCCCTTGGAGAGAGATGGACCATCGTAGTAGCTTGGGGTTCTCCCCCCTCATCCGCATTAGCCACTGCAAGGGCCGGTGGTCCGTCTGTACTCGAAAATGGGTTCCGAACAAGTAGGGCCGCAGTTTCTTGAGGGCCCAGACTACGGCAAAGGCCTCTCGCTCTATAGTGCTCCAACGCTGCTCTCTCGGCAGCAGCCTTCGGCTGATGAAGGCTATGGGCTGATCAATGCCCTTGTCGTCGAACTGCGAGAGCACGGCCCCGATGCCATGTTCGGATGCGTCGGTCTGGACCACGAACTCTCGGGAGTAGTCGGGGGCCTTGAGTACGGGAGCGGTGCACATGGCGGTTTTCAAGGCGTCGAACGCCTGCTGGCACTTGGGGGTCCACTGCACCTTCTGTGGAAGCTTTTTGGAGGTCAACTCTGTGAGGGGCCCTGCGATACTACCATAATTTTTAATGAACCTCCGGTAGTACCCCGTAAGGCCCAGGAAGGCCCGAACCTCTGTCTGCGTGGTGGGGGGCTCCCAGGACTTGATGGCATCGATCTTCGGCTGGAGAGGGGCGACCTGGCCGCTGCCCACCTGATGCCCCAGGTAGACCACGGAGCCTTGTCCGAGCTGGCATTTGCTGGCTTTCACTGTCAGGCCCGCTTGGCGCAGGGCCATTAGTACTTGTCGGAGGTGCTGGAGATGCTCGTGCCATTGAGAGCTGAATACGGCGATGTCGTCAAGGTACGCTGCGCTGAACTCCTAGAGTCCGGCCAGGACCTTGTTCACCAACCGCTGGAACGTGGCTGGGGCGCTTTTCATCCCGAACGGCATGACCCTGAAGCGGTAGTGGCCATCTGGCGTGGAGAAGGCAGAGCGCTCCTTCGCCCCTTCCGTGAGAGCGATCTGCCAGTACCCGCAGGTCAGGTCGAAAGTGCTGAGGAACTGGGCGGCCCCCAGGCGGTCGATGAGCTCGTCGGCTCGGGGAATAGGGTGAGCGTCTGCGCGGGTGACCGCATCGAGCCCCCGATAGTCTACACAGAATCTTAGTTCGGGGGCGACCCCTGGGGAGGCAGCCTTCGGGACCAGAACCACCGGGCTGGCCCAGGGGCTGTCGGAGGGCTCGATGACCCCTAGGTTGAGCATTTTCTGTACCTCGGTCTTGATGCAGGTGCGGACCCGGTCAGGCACCCGGTAGGCTCGGTGTCTCACAGGCGGGCAGTCGCCGGTGTCCACGTCGTGGACACACCAGTCGGTCACCCTTGGAATGAGGGAGAAAAGGTCTGCGAATTGTCCGAGCAGCTGGCGGCAGTCGTCGGCCTGCTGGGGAGTGAGGGTGTCCGACAGTTTCACACCCTCCACGGAACCGTCCAGTTCTTTTGTGCACAGGAGATCGGGCAGGGGTTCAGTGTCCTCCTCTGCCCCCTCATCGGTGGCCAGTAGCAAACTCAGTTCTGTCCTTACGAAGTGGGGCTTGAGACGGTTTACGTGGAGGACCCTGAGGGGGTTCCGTGGGGATTGTACGTCGACCAGATACGTGACCTGGCTCTTCCGTTCGACCACCTTGAATGGACCAGTCCATTTGTCTTGTAGGGCGCAGGGTCTCACCGGAGCCATGACCCAAACCTGCTGGCCCGGCTGGAACTCGACCAAGGTTGCGTTCTGGTCATACCAGCGCTTCATTTCTTCTTGGCTGGCCTCGAGGTTAGCCTCTGCAAGTTCCCTAAACTTCCTCGTCTGGTTGCGGAGCGCCAGGATGTAGCGGAACACATCTGGGGGTGTCCCCCGGGGGCTTGTCTCCCAGCCCTCTTTGACCAGGCTTAGGGGCCCTCGAACGGGATGTCCGTACAGCAGTTCGAAGGGGCTGAACCCCAGAGACTTTTGGGGAACCTCCCGGTACGCGAACAGGAGGCAAGGGAGGAGGACGTCCCATTTCCGGCGCAGGGGCTCTTCGAGGCCCAGGATCATTCCCTTCAGAGTTCGGTTGAAGCGTTCCACCAGGCCGTTGCCCTGGGGGTGGTAGGGGGTCGTGAATTTATACGTGACTCCGCACTGCTGCCACAGGGACTTCATGTAGCGGGATATAAAGTTCGTGCCGCGATCACTCACAACCTCGCGGGGAAATCCGACCCGGGAGAAGATCCCCATGAGAGCCCGGCCCACCACGGGAGCCGTCACGGTGCGGAGGGGGATGGCCTCGGGGTAGCGGGTGGCATGGTCCACCAGGACGAGGATGAATCTGTGGCCCTGGGCGGTCTTCGGATCCAGGGGTCCCACGATGTCGATGCCGACCCGCTCGAACGGGGTACTTACAACGGGGAACGGTTGTAAGGGAGCTTTGCGTTTTCCGCCACTCTTCTCACTGCCCTGGCACGTGAGGCAGGACTTGCAGTGTGTTTCTACATTCGCTCGCATCTTGGGCCAATAGAAGTGGGTCACCAATCGCTGGTATGTCTTGTCTTGGCCTAAGTGTCCTGCCAAGGGTACATCGTGGGCCAGGCCCAGGAGGAGGCTCCGGAACCGCAGGGGTACCACCAGTACTCGTGCTGCGCCTAGCTCGGCGGACTTTTGCTCGCTGTAGAGGAGGCCATTGTCCCAATAAACCCAATGGGTTCCGGTTTGATCACCGGCGACCTGGGCTTCGGCTTGGTGTCTAAGTCCCTCGAGGGAGGGGCAAGTGGTCTGTTCCTGGCAGAACTCTTCGCGGGAGGGCCCCCCTTCGCAGTGCCACTGGGCCAACTCGGGCAGTTCTTCGGGTTCCATCGGGGCCTCTGGGGCGGAAGGTTCCGGTCCTTCCCCTGGGTTAGTGTCTCCTTCTTCCTCGGAAGGAGGGTTGTCTGCTTCTGGTAGGGGGTCCCTGTTCTCGGGGAAAGTGTTCGGTAAGAGGGCTTCACCGCCCTTGGAGGGGGCCACTCGTGCGGTCATGGAGCGTGTGGTGGCGCAGACCCATTCCGGTAGGCCCATCATCTCTAGGTGGGCTCTTCGTTCTACCTGCCCCCACGGGGAATTTTCCAGGTCGTTGCCCAGGAGGCAGTCTACGGGCTGCGAGGTCCGGACCGCTACCTTCAGTTCTCCGGAGACCCCTCCCCACTCGAAGGGCACCAGGGCCATCTGGCAGAGGCTCTCAGAATTGTCGGAGGATACGACCGGACAGAGGGCCCCGGCTAGGATCTGGTCTTCGGAAATTAGGCTGTGGTGGACCGCGGTGACACTCGCCCCGGTGTCGCGAAGGCCCTCGACTCGGTGGCCGTTGATAGTCACCTGCTGTCGGTATTTCTCTGTGTTGGCGGGCAAGGGAGTCCCGGGGACCATTTCTCGATCACCAAGGGAGACCAGGGCCATGGCCGCCGGTTCCCATTCCTCGGAGTCTTCCATTTCTTCCCCCAGAGCCACGGAGGCCATCTGCCGGGTCGTGGGGTTGGTCGTTGTGGTTCGCTGATACTGGTGACACTGGGGGTCATTGGCGTAGTGTCCGGGCTGCTGGCAGCGGAAGCAGGTGATCCTAGCTCGTGGACCTGGTCGTCCTGGGGCTCCGGTGCTGGCTGGAGACTGGGCCGAACCCGCCGCTGGTGGGCTGCTGGGGGGGCTGGTGGAGGACCCCCCGGCAAAGTCTCTTGGTCTGGCGTGGTTCCCTCCGCCCCTCTGGCGGGGGGGACCCTGACTGTTGCGGCCGTAGTCCCCCACGGGGCCCCGGGTGGCCCGGGTGTTCACCCAACGATCAGCCTCAGCGGCCAGCTTCCGAGGGTCGGTGAGTTTACTGTCTAGGAGATGCTGGCGCAGTTCTATAAAGCAATTGGCCGCTAAATGTTCCCAGGCGATCAGATCGAACAGTTCTTCGAAGGTGGAGACCTTGCTGCCCTTGATCCACCCGTCCAGAGCTCGGCTGTAAAAGTTCACGTATTCGACCCACGTGGTGCCCGGTATCTTTTTGCAATCTCGGAACCGTTGTCGGTACATTTCGGGGGTGAGTCCGTACCGGCCCACGAGGGCTTCCTTCATGTGGCTGTAGGAGTTCATGACCGCGGAGGGCAGATCGAGCAGAGTGTCCCTTCCTTCGCTTAAGAACCGGCCCCATAGGCCAGCCCCCCAATCCTTCTGCGGGACTCGGTGAGAGGTCATGGCGACTTCGTAGGATTTAAACCACTGCTGGATATCATCGTTCTTATAATACTCCTTGACCACATCCTTGGGGATGTGAACTTTGGTTTCCCCGGCGGGAGCGGGCTGGGGATTCCCGGGCGGCTGTGACTTTTCGTGTCTAGCCCGCCACTCAATTTCCTTCAGGCCGCGTTCATGTTCTAGCTGGAGTTTCTTTTCGTCGTGCTCCCTTTGGAGTCTCTTCTCTTCGAGTTCCCCTTGTAGCCGTAACTGCTCGACGGCTAACTTCTTCTCTGCCAGTTTTATCTCTCCCTCGATTTTTAGTTTTGCCAGTTCCAGTTCGTGGTTGCGGCTTCTCTCTCGGTCCGCTAGTTCCTCGGAGGACAGGTTCCCCTCTGGTCCGTTGTTTCTCGCCGGGGTGCTTGTTTGTTCATGGGTAGAGTCTCTTTCCGTTTGGGTCGGGGGCGCCCCCGTCTCGACCCAGGCTTTCAGTACTTTCTGGTAGTCTTCCTTTGTGCTCAGTCCGGTGGTAGCGATGCCAAGGTCTTTGCAAAACTGTTTTAGTTCTCTATGCGTGTAATAGTCCAATTGATCTTCTCGGAACGGTGAGCTTATTTCGGTACCTGTGGCACCCAGGGAGGTTTCTCCTTCCATTTCTGTTTGGTAGTGCGTCAGTCGTTTACTGCACGCTCTCCTTCGGTGTCGGCTCGGATCCCGTCGTCTGCCACCAAATGTTGGAAAGGCGCCCGCCGGAAGGGGGTTCGATACAGGTCTTGCACACCCTTTCGACCCACCTCTCCCAAGTAAGCCGAACCAGGCGCGCACACCCTGATCTGCACTGTGAACAGAGGGACACCACACGTATTCTTTGTAGGACGATAAGTTCTTTTATCGATGATTTCAGGGATCTTTATGACCCAAAAGGCAAATAGTACAGCAGTGGCACAACGTACCACAAATCAGTCGTGGGGAATGGGGGTAGCGGGACAGTCTTTCAAGATAGTGTCTCTGCGAAATACCCTGCGGAAGCTCACAATCCTCGAGCTGGGGGGTGTCGTGTCTCTGGGCGATCTCTTATCGAGTCGTCCTCAAGGGGAGCGCCGCGAGTCTCTCAGCAGGCACAGGTGGTCGGAGTTCAGGAGCCGTGATTCCGTCCGCAGGGCTCAGATGGTTCAATAGCTGGGGGGCCGCGAGTCACTCAGCAGGCCTAGGTGGATCAGTGTTCGGGAGCCGCGACCTCGTCCGCAGGGCTCAGATGGTTCAATAGCAAGAGGCCGCGAGTCACTCAGCAGGCCCAGGTGACTTCAGCGTTCAGGAGCCGCGACAGCGTCAGCAGGCTCAGATGGTTCCAGGTCTTCTCTTTCCTTGTTCCTCCGGCACCCCTTGTTATACTCCGCTGGTTCTTTGAAGTCCGGAGTGCTCGCAGGGGGGGGACTGGGGTGACGGAGGGGGGTCGGCGGGATTTCCTGCCGCTCACTTCTTTGGTCTTTTCAGGTGGGTCTGGGAGGGACCCCAGACGCTCGGTAGGGGAGGCGCCTGCTCCCCAGGGGCCTGGTGGCCGATTGAGTCCTCCCGGGGAAGGCGACCCGAGGTGTGACTGGGCTGGCGCCTCTGGGTCTGGCTCGAGGGTTCCCGCTCCCTCGGTTGGGCATGCGTGGTAGGGTGTTGAGTCTGTCAGGTCTCTGGCCGGCCCGTGGATCGGGGGTGGCTGGGGCGGCCGGAGTCGGGGATGTCGTGTCTTGAGGGTGGTTGCAGGTTGGCGGGATGATGGAGAGGGCAACGCCGTGAGGCCGGTCTCACATGAAAGAAGTGTATATCTCTCTCTATATGTTTATATTTACATTGCACTGGAATTCGAAAATGTGCTTTGCCCCACCGCTCATCGCTGATAAAATCTTGAGATTAAGCTCTATGTATATGAAAGACATTAGCCTCGTAAGGCAGCAATTTAGAAAATCCCTTTATCTTAATATGACTAATGACTCATTTGACCATTAATGAGTCCACAGAGGGGTCATAAGTCGGAGATATTTATGTGTAGGCGTTTATAAACAAAGATATTTTAGTATAATCAAACCACAAAAGTTTAATTCCGTGCTGTGAGAAAATCACTTTAAAAGTCATTTGTGTTGTAGCTAGGAGTGCCTTTTCACAGTAGTTAAAATTTACTTTGGTAATCTGACTTTTGGAGTAACGGATGAGAGGTTATAATTAGCAAGTTCAAGTTATGGATACATAATTGATGACTGTGTAAATGCATCCAGTATTGACAGAATGGTTTGCACAAGGAAATCCGTGGCATGTGGTGTTTACCCAGTGAAATCACACTGGGACATAAGCCTTTGAATCGCAGGCCTCACATGGATCTCTACAGAAAGCGCCTTAGACCGGTGAAGTATTCTATGCGCTGTTCTCTGCAGCTGGCGCATTAAACCTCAGGGGTCGGACTTTAGCTTGGGCCCGGCAGAGAGAGGCGGGTAGATTTGAGTCTGAGCTGCATTTGTTTTCAAGCCCGCCGCAGCGCGTGGTGACTCCAGAGTCCTCCTGTCTGTTTTAGCCTCTAATTCTTGTTAAAATATACCCCAGTGGTGGGAATTAGCACAATCCAGAGGTGCATAATTGTAACAACTTCTACACATATGCAGGGCACAAGTCCTTAACAAGCATTAAAAATGCAATAGGTCTCGCCTTTCATTAAGTTAAAGCCATTTGCTTTGCTATACAATACCATTAGCAAAACAAATAGCTTTAACTTAATCAAAGGCGAAACCTATTGCATTTTCAATGCTTGTTTAATGTACCTAGCGCAGCACACCTCGGCTAGAATAATGGGGGCCACGCCTTTATTTTGTTATTTGCGGTGAACGCAACTGCATGCTTTTTTTTCCTGTTTATTTACTTTTGTTACAATGAAAGCACCCGCACTTTAGCTTTGACATTTTAAGCTAAAGTGCAGGTGCCGCGGTTGCTTCAAAAGTAGACATAGGAAACAAAATGAATTTTTTCTATTTCTTTACTTTTGAAGAAATGCAGCACCCATGCTTTATCTTAAGATGCTTAAAGCTAAAGTGCGGGTGCCACCATTGTAACGAAAGAAAATAAATACGAAAAAAAAGGGTGCCGCCGTCATTTTTTTTCTATTTGTTTACTTTGTTACAATCACAGCACCCGCGCTTTAGCTTTAAATATCTTAAGCTAAAGCGCGAGTGCCGCAATTGCTTCAAAAGTAAAGAAATAGAAAAAAAAAGTTTTCTATTTCTTTACTTTTGAAGCAATCGCAGCACCCGGGCTTTAGCTTATGATGTTTAAAGCTAAAGCGCGGGTGCCACAATTGCTTTGCAATGCAATAGCCCTTGCATTACTGAAAGTTTGAGCTCTCAGCATTGCATTATTATTATGACGTCAATAGCTCAAACTTTCAACAATGCGAGACCTACTGCATTGCAAATGCTTGTTACTCATGCTGTTTAGTACAGTGGTGGTGGCGGGGGGGGGGGGGACTCCAATGATCCAGCTGCCGTATACATGCTTCAGCATGCACGTATGTGCACGGCTACAGACACTGACACACTTTCTTTTTTTTAATGGCCCCCATCTAAGATGCTGGATGCCACCTAGACTGGGGTGAAGCAACTGGGTGGCTACAAGGAAACAAGCATTGAAAATGCAATAGGTCTCGCCTTTGATTAGGTTAAAGCCATTTGCTTTGCTATACAATACCATTAGCAAAACAAATAGCTTTAACTTAATCAAAGGCGAAACCTATTGCATTTTCAATGCTTGTTTAATGTACCTAGCTGTTCTGCTTGGGTTTTCGGATCAGATATCAATTTGCTCATCAGAGCCTCACTAACCCAGCCAGAACGTTACCCCCTCCCTAGAACCTATTTACAATCCTGCAACCACATAAATCTATCCCCTAAGGACAGGGGATTCCTACTATGCATACCAAGATCTCACAATCGGCGGCCTCGCGATCCCCTATGAATCCAGACCTCTCTGCCCATACGACAGTATCACAAGTGGCGGCCTCGCGGTCCCATACGAACCCAGACCTCTCTGCCCATACGACAGTATCACAAGTGGCGGCCTCGCGGTCCCATACGAACCCAGACCTCTCTGCCCATACGACAGTATCAGCACAATCGGCGGCCTCGCGATCCCCTATGAATCCAGACCTCTCTGCCCATACGACAGTATCACAAGTGGCGGCCTCGCGGTCCCATACGAACCCAGACCTCTCTGCCCATACGACAGTATCACAAGTGGCGGCCTCGCGGTCCCATTCGAACCCAGACCTCTCTGCCCATACGACAGTATCAGCACAATCGGCGGCCTCGCGATCCCCTACGAATCCAGACCTCTCTGCCCAGACGACAGTATCACAAGTGGCGGCCTCGCGGTCCCATACGAACCCAGACCTCTCTGCCCATACGACAGTATCACAAGTGGCGGCCTCGCGGTCCCATACGAACCCAGACCTCTCTGTCCATACGACAGTATCAGCACAATCGGCGGCCTCGCGATCCCCTATGAATCCAGACCTCTCTGCCCATACAACAGTATCACAAGTGGCGGCCTCGCGGTCCCATACGAACCCAGACCTCTCTACCCAGACGGCAGTCTCAGCACAATTGGCGGCCTCACGATCCCCTACGAATCCAGACCTCTCTACCTAGACGGCAGTCTCATACGACAGTTCATCCTATGATCACCATAACATACAAAAAGGGAATCAGTCTCACTATTCATCAGATCACACAAGGATTGCCAGTTCGGGCATAGCCTGTTCTCAGGTTTGAGGGGCTCCTCTTTCCCCTATTCAGTTACCACTTACCTGATCAGGGTTAGCATCTGTTCATGTAGCCGCAGCTGACTAGAAGAATAGGCTACCCTCTTATACAAGAACACACAGCACATGTTGGTTCACTACAAACTGGATACTTTATTACTCATTGCATATACAATCACATAACATTACGATTTAACACATAACCTGCAAAGAAAAGTGAAAGATTAAGTTGTACACTCTAATAAGAAAGGGTCGACATCACCTTAGTAGTATGTAGCCTGCACTCAGTGGTCATCTAGGCTCCCTTCTCGTCTGTGCCTCGGCTCGCCTGGAATCACCCTTCTCCGAGTCACTGGGACCTCTTCCTTATCGGCTACTCTCTCCTCTCTGGCTATTCTGTTAGGAAAGCATCTTTCTCTCAGTTCTTCTCCGCCTTCAAGATGGCGTCTGTCTTCCCTGGAATAAGTAGTAGCTTTACTGCGAACGGCTAGATGCCGCCTACGGACTGAACATGTAACTGCCTCAGACTTTCACTAATATAGAGGTGCATTTCCTCATGGAAAATTCCGGCCCGTAACCTGCCGCCCACCAAATTCTTGTACCTCCCCGTACCAAGGACACGTTCCCAGCCGGCCGGCCTGATGTAGTGTCTTCGGCATGAAGAAAAATACAATCCTTCGATAAGGGCCGGCCTGAACCGGTTCTCTCCAAGCGAATAACACCTCATAACTAAAACATTACATTTGACCTAGAAGCATCCCAAGCTGCCGAAGCAGAAAGAAAGATGGAGTCTCTCCCGTTTGAGGCCTACCAGGCCTGAATTCAGCACAGCTCCATGAAATACCCTCACTACAGGACAGGTTATCCCTAATACTAACGAATCTATCCCCTAGGCTATGTGTACAAGCCCTGATCTATGGGGAAGATCACAGAATCATGTCGAAGTGTCTAGTAAATAGGCTCCATTCACTACTCTAACCCTTAGGCTTGAATGGTAAGAGACTGAAGTCACATTCAATCACTTGTTAACACAAGAAGGCCAGGAAAATCGAGCAGAACATTTCACCCTTGACTTCAGTCTATTATACATTCATTAAACAGAACTAACATCTGTGGAAGAATAATACGAAACAAAACTAACTGATCTATGTCTAGTACCAGGTGTGCAGAATTGAAGTAGTGAAGGAATACACTGAATAAAGCAACAAATGGAAATCAAAATGGCGATAGTAATCAGAATACCTCCTAATATTTGACGTAACAAATGCAAATCAGGTAACCAATTAAAGAGCCAGTCAAACCAGCCCTGATCGATGTGTTTTCTAACTTCTTCTGTTAAGTCATGTAGCTTATTAATGTGAGCTCGAATGGATTGTGTATGATCAGACAAGTTAAAACAACAAAGACCCTCAAAGTCAGAACAATCGTGTCCATGTTTAAGCAAAAGATAATCAATGGCCGCTCGATTTTGCAAGATAGCCCTTCGTTCACCCTGGGCGTTTAATAGCATGTCCGACAGGACTGTAGAAGTATTATTAATGGATTTCACCATCCAGCAGGCCATTTTCTCAATAGATTTGGCATTATAAACTGCCAAAGCAGAAACACCAATAATTGAAATAGCCAGGCTAAGGTATTCGGACTTAGAATATAAATGCAAAGATGAGTCACAATCCTCCTGTAACCTCACTGTATCTCGAATCACACGAGAGTTGGCATTCGGATGTGAGGAAAACATCAATAAACTCAACCTAGTAATGGCACAAGGGCCTCCAGAAATATTTGCGGGGACATATGGCCAGGAAGTATTACCACATGAGAAAAGCCATCCGGCAGGTAGTAACATCGTGCGATAATGACTGGGGGCAACTACCATACTCTTGCAAGTCATGTTATTCTGAACAGAAGTACATATTTTCGGCGTCCTTTGAAGGCACAAAGTTCGTTCATGAGCGGTGAATGAGGTGGCCCCTTTCAATTTTAAACGCATACATTCCGAAATTGCACTAGGATTACACATAAGGAAAAAACACAAATCACCTTGTGTGATATTATAAGTAACTATTTGGGACTGGATGGGGGGTATCGGGTCTGACAGTTCAGTACACAAGGGGCAATACTCGTGGGTAGCGAAATCGCCCAGAAGAACATTGGGGCGAGCAGTTGATATATTGAAAATATGAGTCAGAGTTTCCAACGAAGCAGGGACAGCAACCAAACAAGTTGCCAAAATGTCATTCACTGATCTCATCGGTGTCAAGCAGAAATGAGGGGCGTTAGTCACCCGTTTCGCTAGTGAAATCCAAAAGTTCGACGACGAATCCCACGCAGCGAAGGAACGCGACACTCGGGTTCTCAACTCATCCCGGGTTGATGGGATCCCTCCTCTCTCGTCGTACCAGCCCAGGAACAGTCCAACGCCGACACATCCTGCAGCAACAGTCCAAAGAATGATCTGAAAGAGAATCAAATACAGGCATTATTCATTCTCGTAAGTAACATTTGTCAGCCGGGACTGCTTCCCAGCTATCTTTCCCTGGTCTCATAACTAAAATGGTATTATCTTGACCGGTTGCAATGACCTCTGCTTGTTCAGGGGGATTCTTAGGCGACTGCACCCAAACTCTGGCCCCAGGATTATCTGTGGAGCCAAAACCTTTCTGGCCTCGTACAGTTAGCAACGTTGGGGCAGTGCCTTTTGCCATCTCACCACTGAAGACAGGCATTATTAGCAATTGAGCCACTCGGTCAGTTTTATGTATCAGTAAGTCAACCTCACTGCTATTCAGCAGGAGCACCTTAATCTCTCCCTGATAATCACTATCAATGATTCCTCCAAGCACCTGAATACCCTTTACAGCCAGCCCCGATCTAGGGGCAATTAATCCGAAATTTCCAGGTGGTATCTGAACACCAACACCTGTTTCAATGATGACTCGGTCTTTACTTTTTATAATGGTGTCATCCATGGTATGCAAGTCTAAACCTGCCGACCCTGGGGTCGCTCTGCATGGAGCCAAAGCTCCGGGAGTAATCTCCCAGTACATCACAGTCTCTCTGATCTCATTAGGTTTAGCATCAACATTCGGAGGAAACAAACGCATAAGTGGGGATTCAGCATTTAGAAAAGGACGGTTATTCAAAATCAATAGCGCTTGAGGCAAAAAATCTCGCCAATTCTTATACTTGTCATCTGTTAATTTGCGAAGTTGGTCTTTTAGCAGGCCATTCAACCTCTCCACAAGACCCGAGGCCTGTGGATAATATGGTATATGAAATACCCATTCAATATTGTTTTCCACACAGAATTCCTGTACCAATCTTCCACGAAAATGGGATGCATTATCAGATTGAATTTGGAATGGCACACCATAATACATCATAATCAATTCCAATGTTTTAATAGTATTCAATTGGGTAGCTTGCTTACAGGGAAGGGCCACCAACAGGCCACTGTATGTATCAACAATAGTGCAAACATATTGACAATTCCTACTCATAGGAAGTGGACCAATGTAATCAATCTGCCAAATTTGAGCGGGCAATTTCCCGCGATGTAAATGACCTTTAACGATTTGGGGCACTTTGCGCTGCCTGATATGCTGGCAAATGGGACAATGTAGAATAACATTTTTAATTAAATCTAGGGGAATATAAATTCCTCGATCAGCAGCCCACCTGCTAGTGGCTTTTTCTCCAAAGTGTCCTGCTTTCTGGTGGGCCCATTTCGCCAATCCCGCAATATCAGAATCTTGTGTGTCCACCACTGCCTCAGCAATTTTAGAGTTCTCATCTGCAATGTTATGAAAGAATTTGTCAAGAGAGTCTATCGGGGTATGAGCATCCACATGGAAGATTGTAACAGTACTCTGTGGGAGCATTTCCCAAATCTCCTGCCATAATTCTTTTCCCCACAATTCTTTGGAATGGATTTTCCAACTATGGGAATGCCAAGTCGGTAACCAAACTGCCAGTCCATTGGCAGTAGACCAAGAATCGGTAAAAATATGACATGTGCCAGGTAACTCTTGTTTCAGAACTTGATAAACAGCATAGAGTTCAGCAAATTGACTGCTCTTACCCTCACCAGTTGTACTCAGCAATTTTTGTGTAATCGGATTATAGGACACTGCCTTCCAATGCCGTTTCGTCCCTATGAACCTTGCTGAACCATCCGTAAACCAGACATGGTTTCTGTCCTCTGCGGACAGATCATCAAAAGGTTTACCCCACTTAACAGGAGATTCCTGTACTAAAGGTACGGAACATTCACTCTCAGTTTCAGTTGATGGCGCCCGTGCCACCTGCTCATGCAAAGATGCAACTCCTTTTTGTCCCACACGTGCCCTGTCTTGTATATACCATTTCCATTTAATCACACTTGCCTCTTGAGCGTGTCCAATCCGGTGAGTTTTCGGCGAACTCATAACCCACTGCATGATAGGAATTTCAGGTCGCAAAACTATATCATGTCCCAAAGTCAATTGCTCGGTATCCACCAGAGCCCAATAACATGCAAGTAACTGTTTCTCAAAAGGTGTATAACGCTCACCAGCATCAGGTAACTTTTTGGTCCAGAAACCTAACGGTACTCTACTCTTGCCTTGTTTCTGCCACAAACTCCAATTCGCATAAAGGCCTTGTACAGACACATTCAAATCCACATCACCATCACATACAGGCCATAAATCCAGAGCATGCTGAATTGCTTCTTTTGCCAGACTGAACGCATCTTGCTGTGGTTTACCCCATTCAAATGCATTCTTTTTACGAGTGACCTGGTACAAAGGGGCCAATATTAAATAAATGAGGAATATGCTGGCGCCAAAATCCAAACAAACCAATGAAGCTTTGGGCTTCTTTCCTATTTTTTGGAACTGCAAAATCAAGAATTTTCTGTTTAACCTGAGGGATCACTTCTCGGTGCCCTTCATGCCAATTAATACCCAAAAATTTCACAGCCTGGGACGGACCTTGTAATTTATCCGGGTTGATTTCCCAACCTTTCTCACGCAAGCACTCGATGACTCTATCCAATTGGGTCTGAACTTCCTCTTGTGATTCACCTTGGATCAAAATATCATCAATATAGTGACATATCTGAATTTGTGGATGAACTGGTACCTCAGCCAGATGCTCTGCCACCAGCCGGTGACATATCGTAGGACTATGCACATAGCCCTGAGGAAGACTTCTAAACGTCATCTGACGCCCGTTCCACGTAAAACTGAATTGTTCCTGACACTCAGGGGCAATCGGAATCGAAAAGAAAGCATTAGCAATATCAATGGACGCATACCATGTACCTGGATGTTTCTGGATTCTTTCAATTAGGGTAATAACATCCGGTACTGCAACAGTCAAAGGGGGTGTGTGTCTATTCAATTCTCGATAATCAACAGTCATGCGCCAAGAATTATCACTCTTACGAACAGGCCAAACAGGATTATTCCAAGCAGAAGTAACTGGGGTTATAACTCCTGCATCCACCAACTCCTGAATAGTGGTACTAATCTCTTCATGACCACCTGGAATACGATACTGCTTCTGACGAACCACTTTTGTCGCCTGGGGGACTTTTATGGGGGGCATTCTTAAACGACCAACCCGTACAGGCCTGGACGATATATAATGTTTAGTTCCAAACTGATAACATCCATCATCTAAGTGCAAAGTCATTCCTTTCAAGATATCAATTCCAATTATGAATTCTAAGAGTGGCACCACTAATACAGAGTATTCTTTTCTAGGAATTCTACCTATTCTCATTTCAAGTAAGGTTTGAACTGCGGGAGTTTCCTTTCCACCTAATCCGGTAATTGTAAAAGGCTGACCTTTAAACTTCTTTGATTTTCCATGAATAAGAGTGGCCTCCGCTCCTGTATCTACCAATGCTCGGGCCCTTTGGATATTACGATGTCTCCAATAAATATCAATATCTACATAGGGTCTATTATCTCTGTGAGCCCATCTGTGTACTGGAGCTTGACCTATTTCCTAGTCCTTTTTATTGTGTTCTGTGTACCAGGATAAATCAGGATAAAGACTCTCACGGTTCCTAGGTATCGATACCTCCTGTTCATATCCATCTCCATTACGAAATGGATTACTGTTCCCTGCATTGTACTGCGGGTTTCGATCGGCCAATATGTGTCGATCCTCTCTCCTTCTCAACTCAGGGGATTGATCCCTATCATCTCTACGTCTGCTGTTAACATAATCATCTCTCCCCCTCTCTCTTTCCCCCTCTCTCTCCCTGTCTCTCTCTCACGACGGGGGGACAAATCACGCGCATAACGTCGATCATCACGACGATCAGAGCGCCCACGGCGGTCGTCATCACCGCTACCGTCAGAAAAACCACGATCACACTCAGTTGTCCGAACACGCCGGGCACCCTCCTTTCGATCCAAGCCACGTTTGCGAAACATTTCCCACAAACGAGAAGTAGTCTCACCATCAATGTCCTCCTTCCGCACACCATCGGCCATAAGACCAAAAAACATATCACGTCTAGTAAGTTTATTGTCACCAGGAGTACGAGTGTCAGGCCGGGACTGCCGTTCAGGTTTAAACCACTCACCCAACTCACCGAGTTGGCGTACCGATTCCAGCACCACAGATAACATGTTACCAGTCTGATTAATCAATAAAGTCATCATGACCTGCTTATAAGCAACAGGGGAAGAACGAATAATACGATTCCGCACAGAAGAGGTTAAGAAACCATCAAGCAACCGGTCAGCAGTATTCAGAAAAATTGCCGTTTTCATCACCTCCTCTTTGAGACGTTGCGCAGCATCGCGCAAAGTATACCACGGTTTGTCATTCAGAGGCCAGTCAGACTCAGTAGGATATTTTTGATTACAACCCTCAGTCGCCAATTGAAGCAAAGAAATTTGACCACCACCATTAAAGTTACGAAAATGATCCTGTACAGTAGAATCCGAACTCAAGGAACAAAACTTCAAACAGTCGCCAGCATCCAGCATAATGCCAGCAGCGCCCAGTTCATAAAGGCGCACCATCCATGTGAGCAAGGGCTCACCAACTCGCTGTCGAAATCGCTGCAAAATATCACTAATTTCCTGTTGAGTAAAATCCTCCAAAGAGTCTAAAGCAATACCATTCGGAGCACCGGGAGCCTGCTGTACCTTCGGTCGAAAAACTGGATGCGCCGAGACCGCGGGATGAGCATCACAAGGAGCTCGACCAGTACACGTAGAGGAACAATCAGTGGAAGAAGCAACGACCCCGCTCGAAGGACGAGCGCAATCACGGGGTGCACCATCAGAGGCGCAAGAAGCAGATTTACAAGCACGGCCGGAGCGAGAGGACTCGCGCTTGGCAGACTCCTCACCCGAGGAAGGAGAATCACTTGAGTTCCAGATATTACCATCCCATTCATCAGGATTCCAATCCAGTCCGGCTTTCGCCACGACTAGACGCACCTTCCGCGTCGAAACCCGACCACGCCGATTCTTGTATTTATAACGAGCAATTCGCACAGCCGCCCTCTCGGCAATAGTTTGGCACGTCTCAAGTTTGTCAGCAAGCAACGTATTTTGACACCGCAACAAAGTATGAGCATTCTGAATCTCAACAAAGTTCGCTTCCAAATCCTTATGCAAGTTCTGCAACTTCAACAACCTCTCATGGAGAATCCTGTACGCAGACAGAACAATCCAACCTCTGCGTCCCAAAACGGGAAGCTCATCACCCTTAGATACCGGCGCCTTCTGTAAACAAGTAATCACATTAGCCGGCTCCGCCAGCTCAAAAAAAGAATTCCAATTCTCACTCAAACCAGTAGAATCAGCCCACTCACGGGCTAAGGCTTCATAAGGCGTTGAATCCCAGCCGGGAATATCAACGGGCAACTTAAAAGTAGATTTCGACTTTCTAGAAAACATATTTGAAAAGAAAGAAAAAGAGAAAAAGAAAAAGAAGAAAGAGAAAAGAAAACCACACGCAGGTAGATACAAATAATATACAAACAAAACCACGCACGCGCCGAAGGCAAACACAATACAACCACAACGCACACAGGTTTCGTAAACGGTTCGTGACGCCAAATGTTCTGCTTGGGTTTTCGGATCAGATATCAATTTGCTCATCAGAGCCTCACTAACCCAGCCAGAACGTTACCCCCTCCCTAGAACCTATTTACAATCCTGCAACCACATAAATCTATCCCCTAAGGACAGGGGATTCCTACTATGCATAGCAAGATCTCACAATCGGCGGCCTCGCGATCCCCTATGAATCCAGACCTCTCTGCCCATACGACAGTATCACAAGTGGCGGCCTCGCGGTCCCATACGAACCCAGACCTCTCTGCCCATACGACAGTATCACAAGTGGCGGCCTCGCGGTCCCATACGAACCCAGACCTCTCTGCCCATACGACAGTATCAGCACAATCGGCGGCCTCGCGATCCCCTACGAATCCAGACCTCTCTGCCCAGACGACAGTATCACAAGTGGCGGCCTCGTGGTCCCATACGAACCCAGACCTCTCTGCCCATACGACAGTATCACAAGTGGCGGCCTCGCGGTCCCATACGAACCCAGACCTCTCTGCCCATACGACAGTATCAGCACAATCGGCGGCCTCGCGATCCCCTATGAATCCAGACCTCTCTGCCCATACGACAGTATCACAAGTGGCGGCCTCGCGGTCCCATACGAACCCAGACCTCTCTACCCAGACGGCAGTCTCAGCACAATTGGCGGCCTCACGATCCCCTACGAATCCAGACCTCTCTACCTAGACGGCAGTCTCATACGACAGTTCATCCTATGATCACCATAACATACAAAAAGGGAATCAGTCTCACTATTCATCAGATCACACAAGGATTGCCAGTTCGGGCATAGCCTGTTCTCAGGTTTGAGGGGCTCCTCTTTCCCCTATTCAGTTACCACTTACCTGATCAGGGTTAGCATCTGTTCATGTAGCCGCAGCTGACTAGAAGAATAGGCTACCCTCTTATACAAGAACACACAGCACATGTTGGTTCACTACAAACTGGATACTTTATTACTCATTGCATATACAATCACATAACATTACGATTTAACACATAACCTGCAAAGAAAAGTGAAAGATTAAGTTGTACACTCTAATAAGAAAGGGTCGACATCACCTTAGTAGTATGTAGCCTGCACTCAGTGGTCATCTAGGCTCCCTTCTCGTCTGTGCCTCGGCTCGCCTGGAATCACCCTTCTCCGAGTCACTGGGACCTCTTCCTTATCGGCTACTCTCTCCTCTCTGGCTATTCTGTTAGGAAAGCATCTTTCTCTCAGTTCTTCTCCGCCTTCAAGATGGCGTCTGTCTTCCCTGGAATAAGTAGTAGCTTTACTGCTAACGGCTAGATGCCGCCTACGGACTGAACATGTAACTGCCTCAGACTTTCACTAATATAGAGGTGCATTTCCTCATGGAAAATTCCGGCCCGTAACCTGCCGCCCACCAAATTCTTGTACCTCCCCGTACCAAGGACACGTTCCCAGCCGGCCGGCCTGATGTAGTGTCTTCGGCATGAAGAAAAATACAATCCTTCGATAAGGGCCGGCCTGAACCGGTTCTCTCCAAGCGAATAACACCTCATAACTAAAACATTACATTTGACCTAGAAGCATCCCAAGCTGCCGAAGCAGAAAGAAAGATGGAGTCTCTCCCGTTTGAGGCCTACCAGGCCTGAATTCAGCACAGCTCCATGAAATACCCTCACTACAGGACAGGTTATCCCTAATACTAACGAATCTATCCCCTAGGCTATGTGTACAAGCCCTGATCTATGGGGAAGAGCACAGAATCATGTTGAAGTGTCTAGTAAATAGGCTCCATTCACTACTCTAACCCTTAGGCTTGAATGGTAAGAGACTGAAGTCACATTCAATCACTTGTTAACACAAGAAGGCCAGGAAAATCGAGCAGAACACTAGCGCAGCACACCTCGGCTAGAATAATGGGGGCCACGCCTTTATTTTATTTGCGGTGAACGCAACTGCATGCCTTTTTTTCCTGTTTATTTACTTTTGTTACAATGGAAGAACCCGCACTTTAGCTTTGACGTTTTAAGCTAAAGTGCAGGTGCCGCGGTTGCTTCAAAAGTAGACATAGGAAACAAAATGATTTTTTTTCTATTTCTTTACTTTTGAAGAAATGCAGCACCCATGCTTTATCTTAAGATGCTTAAAGCTAAAGTGCGGGTGCCACCATTGTAACGAAAGAAAATAAATACGAAAAAAAGGGTGCCGCCGTTATTTTTTTTCTATTTGTTTACTTTGTTACAATCACAGCACCCGCGCTTTAGCTTTAAATATCTTAAGCTAAAGCGTGAGTGCCGCAATTGCTTCAAAAGTAAAGAAATAGAAAAAAAACGTTTTCTATTTCTTTACTTTTGAAGCAATCTCAGCACCCGGGCTTTAGCTTATGATGTTTAAAGCTAAAGCGCGGGTGCCACAATCGCTTTGCAATGCAATAGCCCTTGCATTACTGAAAGTTTGAGCTCTTAGCATTGCATTATTATTATGACGTCAATAGCTCAAACTTTCAACAATGCGAGACCTACTGCATTGCAAATGCTTGTTACTCATGCTGTTTAATACAGTGGTGGTGGCGGGGGGGGGGGGACTCCAATGATCCAGCTGCCGTATACATGCTTCAGCATGCACGTATGTGCACGGCTACAGACACTGACACACTTTCTTTTTTTTAATGGCCCCCATCTAAGATGCTGGATGCCACCTAGACTGGGGTGAAGCAACTGGGTGGCTACAAGGAAACAAGCATTGAAAATGCAATAGGTCTCGCCTTTGATTAAGTTAAAGCCATTTGCTTTGCTATACAATACCATTAGCAAAACAAATAGCTTTAACTTAATCAAAGGCGAAACCTATTGCATTTTCAATGCTTGTTTAATGTACCTAGCGCAGCACACCTCGGCTAGAATAATGGGGGCCACGCCTTTATTTTGTTATTTGCGGTGAACGCAACTGCATGCCTTTTTTTCCTGTTTATTTACTTTTGTTACAATGGAAGCACCCGCACTTTAGCTTTGACATTTTAAGCTAAAGTGCAGGTGCCGCGGTTGCTTCAAAAGTAGACATAGGAAACAAAATGAATTTTTTTCTATTTCTTTACTTTTGAAGAAATGCAGCACCCATGCTTTATCTTAAGATGCTTAAAGCTAAAGTGCGGGTGCCACCATTGTAACAAAAGAAAATAAATAGGAAAAAAAAGGGTGCCGCCGTCATTTTTTTTCTATTTGTTTACTTTGTTACAATCACAGCACCCGCGCTTTAGCTTTAAATATCTTAAGCTAAAGCGTGAGTGCCGCAATTGCTTCAAAAGTAAAGAAATAGAAAAAAAAGTTTTCTATTTCTTTACTTTTGAAGCAATCGCAGCACCCGGGCTTTAGCTTATGATGTTTAAAGCTAAAGCACGGGTGCCACAATCGCTTTGCAATGCAATAGCCCTTGCATTACTGAAAGTTTGAGCTCTTAGCATTGCATTATTATTATGACGTCAATAGCTCAAACTTTCAACAATGCGAGACCTACTGCATTGCAAATGCTTGTTGCTCATGCTGTTTAGTACAGTGGTGGTGGGTGGGGGGGGACTCCAATGATCCAGCTGCCGTATACATGCTTCAGCATGCACGTATGTGCACGGCTACAGACACTGACACACTTTCTTTTTTTTAATGGCCCCATCTAAGATGCTGGATGCCACCAAGACTGGGGTGAAGCAACTGGGTGGCTACAGGGAAACAAGCATTGAAAATGCAATAGGTCTCGCCTTTGATTAAGTTAAAGCCATTTGCTTTGCTAATGGTATTGTACAGCAAAGCAAATGGCACTCACTTAATAAAAGGCAAGACCTATTGCATTTTTAATGCTTTTTCTATCTGCCTTGGGAAGATGAAAGGCTGAGTTGGCCAGACAGCGATTCGAAGCACAACCTGCTAGTTTTACATATATCTCTATAGCAGGCTTCCAACTCACCGAGTGGCCATGCTGTGTCATATCGGCATCTGGCCCTTAAAAAACAAATTAAATTAAAAAAACGCACAACAGCACCTACAGGATCGATCTCTGTAGGACTGGATGCAAACCTATCACATCCGGATTCAAATGTGTGACCTGCAGGACCCACACACCCCTTCCCCACGTACCTCTCTGTGGCCCCTCTGCCTCCCCTCTCACTCACCACAATTCAAAATACTCTTTCTATCTGCCTCGGAAAGATGAAAGGCTGAGTTGGCCAGACAGCGATTCGAAGCGCAACCTGCTAGTTATACACAGATCTCTATAGCAGGCTTGCAACTCCCGGAGCTGCCATGCTGTGTCATACTGGCATCAGGCCCTTACAAAACAAAATAAATTTTAAAAACGCACAACAGCACCTACATAATCGATCTCGGTAGGACTGGATGCAAACCTATCACATCCAGATTCAAATGTGTGAAATGCACGACCCCCACCCCTATTCCCCCACGTACCTCTCTGTGGCCCCTCTGCTTCTCCTCTCACTCACCACAATTCAAAATACTCTTTCTATCTGCCTCAGGAAGATGAAAGGCAGAGTTGGCCAGACAGCAATTCGAAGCGCAACCTGCTAGTTATACACAGCTCTCCATAGCAGGCTTGCAACTCCCCGAGCTGCCATGCTGTGTCACACTGGCATCTGGCCCTTACAAAACAAAATAATTTTTAAAAAACGTACAAGAGCACCTACAGGATCGATCTCTGTAGGACTAGATACAGACCTGTCACAAACAGATTTAAATGTGTGAACTGCACGACCCCCCCCCCCCCCATCCTTCCACAACGTACTTCTCCGTGGCCCTTCTGACTCCCCTTCGCTCTCACTCACTCACCACGATGCTGCTCCCACCTGTCGTTAAGTATTATTGAGCACTATACGACGTTGTGTAGGGTCTGAGGAGAGAACATTATACACAAACTTTTAGGCTGTGATCCATTATTCTCCGAGATGTCGTCACCTATGCAGGGGTCAGCTGTAGGCACACTCGGCTGTGAATGGAGATTACAAGCCACAACGGAAGTAGAGCGGTAACGCTAGCTCCTTCTCAAGCAGTGGAACCATACCAGAGAGGGTAAGAAACAGCAACAACCATCATGAACTCACGAGAACTACTAAAGATCCAGCTTTTCCCAAACGCTGGACACAACGGCGCCCAAGCTCCCCCGCTGAGCGGTTTGTGTAGGTGGCTTGTGGTCCTAACCTCACAATACCTTGCGTACAACCAAAAGTATGAAAAAAATGAAAATGAAAAGCAAAGACGCACTCTGATGCCCCCTATCCCTAATATCACTGAAACACGCTCAGCCAGTTCTGGTCTGTTAGCATATTGAGACGCCTGGCCGAATTACTTTTGTTACTATCTTGGCACCGGCACGGGTGTCACGATTGCATCAAAAATAAAGAAATAGAAAAGCATTTTTTTTCCTATTTCTTACTTTTGATGCAGTCGTGGCACTCGCGCCGGTGCCAAGATAGTAACAAAACGCAAGGAAATGGCGGGTGGCCGCGAGCAAAAAAATTAATTTAAAGCTGCGATCTCGGTACCGGGCGGACAAAAACGGCAGAAAGGTGCCGCGGTTGCTTCAAAAGTAGACATAGGAAACAAAATGAATTTTTTTCTATTTCTTTACTTTTGAAGAAATGCAGCACCCATGCTTTATCTTAAGATGCTTAAAGCTAAAGTGCGGGTGCCACCATTGTAACAAAAGAAATTAAATAGGAAAAAAAAGGGTGCCGCCGTCATTTTTTTTCTATTTGTTTACTTTGTTACAATCACAGCACCCGCGCTTTAGCTTTAAATATCTTAAGCTAAAGCGTGAGTGCCGCAATTGCTTCAAAAGTAAAGAAATAGAAAAAAAAGTTTTCTATTTCTTTACTTTTGAAGCAATCGCAGCACCCGGGCTTTAGCTTATGATGTTTAAAGCTAAAGCCCGGGTGCCACAATCGCTTTGCAATGCAATAGCCCTTGCATTACTGAAAGTTTGAGCTCTTAGCATTGCATTATTATTATGACGTCAATAGCTCAAACTTTCAACAATGCGAGACCTACTGCATTGCAAATGCTTGTTGCTCATGCTGTTTAGTACAGTGGCGGTGGGGGGGGGGGGGACTCCAATGATCCAGCTGCCGTATACATGCTTCAGCATGCACGTATGTGCACGGCTACAGACACTGAAACACTTTCTTTTTTTTAATGGCCCCATCTAAGATGCTGGATGCCACCAAGACTGGGGTGAAGCAACTGGGTGGCTACAGGGAAGCAAGCATTGATAATGCAATAGGTCTCGCCTTTGATTAAGTTAAAGCCATTTGCTTTGCTAATGGTATTGTACAGCAAAGCAAATAGCGCTCACTTAATAAAAGGCAAGACCTATTGCATTTTCAATGCTTTTTCTATCTGCCTTGGGAAGATGAAAGGCTGAGTTGGCCAGACAGCGATTCGAAGCGCAACCTGCTAGTTTTACATATATCTCTATAGCAGGCTTCCAACTCACCGAGTGGCCATGCTGTGTCATATCGGCATCTGGCCCTTAAAAAACAAACTAAATTTAAAAAACGCACAACAGCACCTACAGGATCGATCTCTGTAGGACTGGATGCAAACCTATCACATCCGGATTCAAATGTGTGACCTGCAGGACCCACACACCCCTTCCCCACGTACCTCTCTGTGGCCCCTCTGCCTCTCCTCTCACTCACCACAATTCAAAATACTCTTTCTATCTGCCTCAGGAAGATGAAAGGCTGAGTTGGCCAGACAGCAATTCGAAGCGCAACCTGCTAGTTATACACAGCTCTCCATAGCAGGCTTGCAACTCCCCGAGCTGCCATGCTGTGTCACACTGGCATCTGGCCCTTACAAAACAAAATAATTTTTAAAAAACGTACAAGAGCACCTACAGGATCGATCTCTGTAGGACTAGATACAGACCTGTCACAAACAGATTTAAATGTGTGAACTGCACGACCCCCCCCCTCCCCCATCCTCCCACCACGTACTTCTCCGTGGCCCTTGTGACTCCCCTTCGCTCTCACTCACTCACCACGATGCTGCTCCCACCTGTCGTTAAGTATTATTGAGCACTATACGACGTTGTGTAGGGTCTGAGGAGAGAACATTACACACAAACTTTCAGGCTGTGATCCATTATTCTCCGAGATGTCGTCACCTATGCAGGGGTCAGCTGTAGGCACACTCGGCTGTGAATGGAGATTACAAGCCACAACGGAAGTAGAGCGGTAACGCTAGCTCCTTCTCAAGCAGTGGAACCATACCAGAGAGGGTAAGAAACAGCAACAACCATCATGAACTCACGAGAACTACTAAAGATCCGGCTTTTCCCAAACGCTGGACACAACGGCGCCCAAGCTCCCCCGCTGAGCGGTTTGTATAGGCGGCTAGTGGTCCTAATCTCACAATACCTTGCGTACAACCACAAGTATGAAAAAAATGAAAATGAAAAGCAAAGACGCACTTTGATGCCCCCTATCCCTAATATCACTGAAACACGCTCAGCCAGTTCTGGCCTGTTAGCATGTTGAGACGCCTGGCCGAATTACTTTTGTTACTATCTTGGCACCGGCGCGTGTGTCACGATTGCATCAAAAATAAAGAAATAGAAAAGCATTTTTTTTCCTATTTCTTACCTTTGATGCAGTCGTGGCACTCGCGCCGGTGCCAAGATAGTAACAAAACGCAAGGAAATGGCGGGTGGCCGCGAGCGAAAAAATTAATTTAAAGCTGCAATCTCGGTACCGGGCGGGCAAACACGGCAGAAAGCGGGCATGGCGTGCTGAATGTAGCAAAGCACGTTGTGCCTGTTAGTAAGAAACCCACTAAAGAAAAGAGTACCTCCAGACTAAAAAGAGCTGGTGTGGGTTTCCAAGTGTCCTCCTGTAGCCGGGCACTCGAAGTTAAGTGTGCTCCCAACTCAGCGGCAGCCTAGCAGACCCGCAGTGCGCCCCTGCATGGCCGAGACCTGCGCTGCTCCTCACCCCGAGCCTGCCGTGCAGCAGCAGCATGACTTCATGCTCTGAGTCACCGCCTGAGCTCACAGACGCAAGCGAGGGAGAGCGCGCGGGAGGAGGCCCTTGCTGCGTGAGGGATAAGGATTAGACAATCCAGACCCAAGGCGCCGTTGCAGCAGTGGTATAATTACACAGTTTTTTAAAATAAGTAAAAAAAAAAAAGCATTGTACAATGTAAAAAACAAGTACGGTACAGTTTTACCGGGGCAATCACTATTTTTGTTGTCTTTATTGCTGCGTTCCAATTGGCTGATGGGCTCACGTTGCGTGGAATGTTTCGAACTGAGGTAACAAGCTGTCGGTGTTGTGCGAAAAATATAGTGCGTAGCAGCTAATGATGGAGTGTGTGTAATGCCGCAAGTGAGAGATCTAATCCCGGTGGGCGGGGCCAAAAGTGGACAGGGCGGTAACAATTAGGGACTAAGAAGCCTCCTTTTCAATCGTGATCCTGCATTATGCATGGAGGATGACGCCAGCGAAGGAAGATGGGCGGGGCTTCAACTCCACCTCCGAAAGCTTTGGAATCTGTATTGATTCCAAGAAGCCCTCGCATGGCGAGAGCAGCGCATGCGCGCTGCTAACGCCAGGCGAGACCTATAAAAGCAACACAGAGGTGGGGCAAGAAGCACACAAGGGAGCCAGCAACACAGGGGAGAAGCGAAAGAGGTAGAAAGCAGCGAAGGGGGTGAGGATACAAGTATACATAAGATAAGGAAGCGGCCACAAGATGAGAGATCAAACGCACAGATGGTGGGGGTGATGGGTGCGGGGATAGAGGTTCGAATATTTGGCAGGGACAGGAGAAACACAAGAGGGAGAGACCTAAACGACACACAGTCTTTTGGAATGCTTAACCAAAAAGAACAAGCATTGGCCTAGCCAATAGGTCTCGCCTTTGGGACCTTATAAGTGTTTAGCCATGCAATACTTTATGTTGTTGCACCAAGGATATTGTGCTGGATAACTAAACACTTATAAAGTCCCAAAAGCGAGACCTATTGGCTATGCTAATGCTTGTTTAATTTGTGGCAGTGGCTGCAGGAGATAGCCACAAACCAGGCATTTAAGCGGGCCGGGTCCTGTCGGTGCTCAGCACCGGTAGTTCTTAAAAGCAGATGTCGAGACTGTCGGGCTCTCTATTTTTGTCCTCGCTCTCAGAATGGAAAAAAAAATCTTACATTTGCAGCAGTTAACTGTTTTTGATGTAACTTTTATTTTCATGCAGTTCTATATTGCAAAACTCAAAGTGCTTTACATGAGCACCAACAAGGACATTCATTTATTTTTTGGTAGGCATGGGCGATTAAGTGATTTGCCGACGAACACAGGATGTTGAGCCAACGCTGAGACTCAAACCTGCTTCCTCAGCTCCAAAGTTGGCAGCTCTAGCCATTACGCCACAACCTCTTGCGCTAGAACTACAGCATTTTTAATATTATATACAACAAAGCCATAGTTGTATGTATGCATGTAATATATTTATCTTTTCCTACTAACAACCTTTGACAAAGCCAATAGTCCTGGCGTGTTGTAGATGTAATGCTATTTGTTGTATTATATATGTGGAGGAAATAACAGAAGCAGCAAAATACCAGTCTGGCGGCACATTATACAGAGCACATATATTTAGTATAACCGTTTTAAGCCACGCCCTTAATTTTGTCAGCCGCGCCCCTTTGAGAGACCCCCCCAGTTTTTTCTTCCCACTTAAAGACCTGCTACTAACCCTCACTTATGAAAACATGGACTTCTTTTTTATCACCAGACTTTGAACCAAAGCAATAGAGAAAAAGTAAGGTAATAGAGAAAGGAAGAGGAAGAAATGAGAAAGCAAATCTGGAAAAAGCCTGCAAAAGGGAGATAAAGAGACAGGAAGTGTAGGGTGGTAGAGAAAACAGCACGAGGTGAAATAGGCCTGGCGTTCCGCAACCCCGGTATTTGGGAGTGCCAGCAGCGTGCTACTAAAGAAAACATTGCCCCCACTGCACATATTTATCATGGAGGCAGTAAATGACAGCGATAACCACATGGGGAAAACAAATATCAGTCACATAGCACGTGCATCTTAAGGCCACGGATCACTAGCAGTTGCACCATGCTCCAACCACCAGAGGGAGCAATTTGACATTTAAGTATCAGCTCGGGCGCCCACCTCCCCCTGCCATTTGGAGTCCTCAGTCGCTGTGAGCAAGCTGTCTCCCCATGTTCAAGAGCCCCTCTCCTCAACAGACACTCTTCTAGCAAGAGAACTGAAGCCAAAGCCTGTCGGGGTGCTCTCCCTACAGAATTGGTGGGAATGCTCGTCATGTCAGAAGTAGTGTCCAGAACTCGTCTTTGTAGAAGTTAATCTCTGAGCCTTGCAGGATTTTTTACATGACTGGAGGCTCTCCTGCATGCTACCTCCTCAGGAAGGGGCCTCTCGTGCAGGAGGCCTATAATGGGGCATATAGGATACCAGGCAGATGCATTTCAAGGCATGGGCAAAGTGGGCAAATGCACAGCGCCCCCACCTTTGAAAGGGCATTCTGAGAGAAATAACTTTCTCTCTATTTGGCCCCAGTCAATTCAATTTCTCTGTCTAAAGCTCTCTCCCCTCTGCCTACGTCTAACTGAATCTATCTCTCTCTCTACCCAGTGCCAATGTGAATATTTTTGGGCGTCATGGACAAGAAGTATTTCAATAGTTTCTGTGTGACTTTGTCTCTGAACATATATTTTACTATTGTTCGCATAATAATGGGTAATAAGATTGAAAGTTGTTCCCAGCAGACTCTCCCTGAAGTATGCCTTGCCGGGAGCCCCCATAATTCTCAAGATTTCACTGATCCCAGGGCTTCTGACTGGTGGTGAGCTTTCTCCCACCGCACTTATCTCAGAATATGTGGTACAGTAAGCCATATTTATACAACGCACCCCATGGAAGCACGAGGCCAGTGTTAAATGTTTCAGACTTAAAAATGAGAAAGCAGATGCTGAGAATTAAGGGGGCAGGGCATGGCAGGCGAGAGAAGCCTCGGGATACACTGAAAGCAAGGAGGTTAATGTGCATGTCAAGGGGCCAGGGTGACTTATGTTAGAGGCAACGTTCTAGCACATATTTCCTCATGATAAACGTCTCACCCAATGAGATAGGAGGTGAAGCTTGAGGGGTAGGTCTTTGATCCCGTCACAGTTACTGTCTGAAGAGTCATGGGGGGGAGGGCTGAGTGCCAGTTCGTTAAGTCAATTAAAGGAGCGAGACATACTGCAAGTCGTGCCAGTAGCAGCCGCCACTCCCTTTCAGAATACATAAAGTATTTTGTAGCCGCATTTTGTTTCCTGAGGGGGATGCAAAACCCATAAGGATTTTGCAGAACCTCTGAAAACGAACTGGAAACCTACCATATGCTGAGGTTTCACGCTCACGATAATTTTTTGCAATGCGACAATAGATCTTTGCAGGTTAAGAGACCCATTGTCCTGACACAAGATGGCAGACCTGGACCCGCTCTAACTAAGGGACGCTAATTCAACTACGTAAAGGTTTCCGTGGACGTGGTTTAGGCATGTTACTCTATAAGCAACCCGATTAATAAATCTGAAAACTAGCATGGACTTGAAATAAAATGTCCCGCATGGAGAGAGGTGGCATCCTGCTCTGCTTCGTTTTTTTTATCTCTCTGCTAGGCATTTACGAAAATTCACAATATCTCACCAACAAGTTATCACCTGCTCTGTCAGCAACTTTAAGTCAATCACCAAGCTCAAAAGTGGTGCAGCGAGACATGAAACAGTAGTTTTTAAACCCCAAACTCATCCAGTTTGTCCATCGTTGAAATCATACTGAGTAGTAGTGCCCACTTACTCCCGGGTGTAAAGTAACATTAATGGGCCGGCTTTTAATTTGTACTGGACAGACAAGAGCTACTTGGGAGGTGCTGGGAGACCTAGGAGTTTCAAAACACCCTGGAGGGGTTTACAGTTACAGTAGTTATACTATGTTAACCGCACTAGTCGTTAGTCAGTTCCCCTGCCTCCAGTCTTGTGATGGCCGTGCTGCAGGTCAGATATGTGAAAGCTGGGCTTACGACTCTGTCCTGTGATAACAGTACCTTCAAGGGAGAGCAGTGTGTAGTAAATTCAGATCACTGCAGCCGACCACGGCCAGAGCATGAGCACCATGCACATATTACAACAAGACGAAAACTAAAACAAAACGCGCGGCTGCAAGATGCGCTCTGTGGCGGGGGAGGGGCTGTTAACTGAGAGGGGGAGCAGGAGGTGAGCCTGCGAGTGTTGAGCGCGGCAAAGGAAAGCCAGATGGTGCCTGATCGGGCACTGAAAGCTGGCGGCTGCGTGTGTGCTCGCACGCGTAACCGCAAGCGCTAGGCCAGCAAAAGCGTTTGGCAGCACTTTTAAAAGCCACTTACTAAATGTCTCGCAGCGCATGCGCTGGCTCAGGCGAGACCTAAAGAGCAGCGCATGTGCTGGCTCAGGCGATGTAGTAAAGGTCCGACACAGAAGAAGTTCACTTAGAGCTTTAATAGGAGCATCCACATAGAAAGGCAGCCACAGGTAAACTGAATAGAACATCCCACAGAGAATGGAAGGCTCGTACACAGACCAATGAAAACAAAGAGACACAACGATAAGGGAGGAAAGAATGTTCATTTAACCAAGCTTGGTTAAATGGACATTACCACATACCTCCCTTCCTTAAAAATAAAACAAAATAAAAACCAAGAAAAAGAATTCTTAATACATAACCAAATCATTGTAATTTGAAGGTAACTTAACACTTCTCTTAATTCTTTCAACAGATTCCGATTCAGGTAGAGTATCACAAAAAATGTCCTTGTTAGAAGAATTATTAAAACAGGAATCGCTTCCAAAATTTGGAGAAGATACAGGTAAGGAAGAACCAGCAGAAGAGCATGTTTTAGCTAATCTGGACAACCTCCACCAAGATCCATTGTCCAGTAAAGCTGACGTTTTACCAATTTTCCGGATATCAGAACATTTAGAAAAGCCCTTATGCACATGAAAAGGAAGTTTGATCTTAACACAATCACCAATAACTAACTTGTTCTTTGAGACATTGGAATCTTGAATCATTGTTTTCGAAGACTTGGTTTCTACATTATGTTTGGCAACATCATACATATGTTTAAGATTACAAGTATCTATTTTGGGAACTAACCATCCTAGATTAAGTTTATGTCTTGGGGACCTCCCTTTAAGCAACAAGAAAGGAGAAAATGTTGTAGTGCAGTGGGGAGTGCAGTGGTACGACCACAATAAATCAGCAATATGTTGTTTAACATCAATTCTAGACTTGCGAGCTAGTTGAATTCCTTCCACTAAAGTTCTATTAAACCTTTCCACCAAACCGTTCATATTCGGTGAATAAAGTGCTATAGTAAGATGACAAATACTAACTTGTTTAAAAAAATCTTCCATGGCATGCGAAGTAAACAAAGAACCATTGTCAGTAACAATACTGTCAGGCAAACCTTCCTTCTTAAAGACTTCTTGCAAAAACTCAATAACCGAAACGGTATCAGGACGAAAAATCCATTTTAACTCCACCCATTTTGAAAAATAATCAATAAGAACTAAAATATAAATCTTCCTAGAATCAATACCTTCATAAGGTCCTAACAAATCCATGGCCAACTTAGACCAGGGTCTATCTGGAAAAGCAATTTGAATAGGATCGACATATTGAGTTTTCAAAATCTTGTCAGATTTAATGCACAATGGACAATTTTCAACAAATTTGACAATATCATTGTCCATATAAGGCAACCAAAAACATTCCTGATTTTTTTAACAGTACTAGATTGACCCAAATGACCTAAATGAGCAATAGAAATCAATTTGTCTCTGATACCAGAAGGAGGAACAAAGCAAGAACCTTTATTGATAAGATCATTTTCAAAAAACAAGTCATCTCTGACTTTCCAGAAAACTTGTAACTCCTTAGATAAATGTTTCTCTAAAGGCAAACCATCCAAAATAAAATTTTTGAGAGAAACCAAAACATCATCTTGGGACATAGCTGCTAGCCATTCCTCTTTAGAAATAACTTTACCAACTGAGAGAATAACATCATTGATGGATGCAACAACACATTCTTCCAAAGAAGAACAATTAGGGCTTGAAATAACATCCCCTGTCAACCGAGAAAAACAATCCGCTCGGACATTTTGAGACCCAGAAATGTAACGCACAGTGAAATTGTACTCATAAAGCTTCGATAAGATTCTAACCAGTCTAGAGGAAGCCTTGCCCATGCCATGTTTGGAAAGTAATGAAATCAAAGGTTTATGATCAGTTCTGAGATGAAAATGTTTTTCCCACAAATACATTTTAAAATGTTCAACAGACCATGTACATTCCAAAGCTTCACGCTCAATGGTGGAGTATCTTGATTCTGCTGTAGTTAATGGTCTGGAAGCGAAAGCAATAGTACGTTCAACACCATCCTTGATTTGACTAAACACTGCACCGAGCCCAGTAGAACTGGCATCAACAGTGATGACATTAGTTCCATCTTGTGAAAAAGCAAATAATGGTTTGGACTCAATAATAGCATTTTTAAGGGCATTGAAAGCAGGATCATGCATTTCCAACCACTCAAATTTGACACCTTTTTTTAACAGTAACCTTAAAGGTAAAACCATGTCAGAAAACTTTTGCACAAATCTTGCATAAAACTCACACAAGCCTAAAAACGATTTGAGTTGGTCTTTACATTTGGGAACATGCATGTCACGGATAGAGTTTAGTAAATCTTCTTTAGGAGCAATACCAGAGCTAGATATGGTATGTCCAAAGTACTCAATTTCATTTGTAAAAAATTTACACTTATCTAAGCGTACAGTCATACCTTTGTCCTAAAAAAAATCGACAACACTCTACTTAGTAAAGAAGCATGTTGATCATTGTTTTTGGAAAAAACAAGAATGTCGTCTTGGAAAGCGACAACCCCTTCGATACTCCCAAAAAGACAGAACATCAATTTTTGAAAGACCGAAGCGGCAGACGCCAATCCAAACGGCATTCTGACATATCTAAATGCTCCATCAGGTGTAATTAAAGTGACTATAAGTTTTGACTGGGGAGATAGTGTGACTTTATGATGAGCCGATTTAAGGTCTATGGTGGAAAAGACCTTCGCACCTTCCAATTTAGATAACAAATCCTGAATTCTGGGAAGAGGGTGACAATCAATTGGGATTTGTTTGCTAACAGACCTAAGATCTGAGCAGAGACAAAGTTCCCCATTTTTTTTTTTAACTAGAACGATGGGAGAAACCCATTCTGATGAGTTGACAGGTTCGATAATACCTTCAGCACACATATTTTTAAGCATTTGGGATAATTCAGAACGAATAGACAGAGGAACGTGTTTCAATTTATGTTTCACAGGAACAGCATTTTTTTAAGTTGAATGTGGTGTGAAAATCCTTTAACCTGACCTAATTCTTTCCAGAAAAGATTTTTATGTTTTTCAAGGATAGATTCTAGTCTGTTATCTTTCTCCAAAACACTTTCAATAAAGTCAAGATCTTCAGCAAAACACACTTGTACCTTAGAATTTGGGCGAAGAGTAATGTTAAACTTTCCTTGATGTCTCCAACCTAAGACTTGTAAAACATCAACCACTACATATACTTTTCCCAAAATGACTTAATGTCTGAATTTAATCTCAGACACAAAATAACCGCTTATGGTTTCTTTTCCACCAAACCCATAAACTTCTATAGAAACAAATATCCTGAGCACAACACCATGTGTGTCATAAAATCAATGTCCAGTCTGTCTTCTTTCCAATTCCGTTGATTTTATTCTTGAAGTATGATAAAATCTTCTCCAGATCGCACAATAGCCCAGATCGTACAATAGCCAACACGTGTTTCGTCAGATCTGATGCCTCCGCATCTCTGACTTCATCAGGGCTTAGAGATATCCCAAATCAATATGTCAATTCTAGCAAGACGCTGGTGTAATGAGTGGGGAGCACTCTTCGCTGCTCAGGTCAGAAAAGACTTATTATGGTCATTTATTACTTTGAATAGATGACTTAAGAAAATCTACAATTACATATTAATTTAATACAAGTATTTGACGTCTGGAGTACGGTGGAATTGATTTTATCATACTTCAAGAATAAAATCAACGGAATTGGAAAGAAGACAGACTGGACATTGATTTTATGACACACATGGTGTTGTGCTCAGGATATTTGTTTCTTTTGTTGTGGGACCGGTCTTCTGGTCCTTTTTCTGGGGGTATAAGTGGCTGCCCTCTTCCTTGGAGCACACAATATAATTAGCTTGCATCTGTCTGTGGGGACTACAAAAACTTCTTTGCGCATAAAAGCCTTGCCACATTGTGTTCTGTTTTCTCATAAACTTTTATGTCAGAAGGTTCCAAAATGTTGTTATTCCAATTCTTCTTAAAAAAATAAATCAGAAATGATAGTGTATGGCGAATCCGAGTCAGCCATCACTTGTAAAGTTTTATCATCAATAATAATTTCACACATAGGAGGAACATAAGGTTCGCCATCAATACTTTCCAAAGAAACACCAGAAATTAATTGTTTTGCTTCCAAATGACTCAAATCAGAAGATGAATCATTAGTATGTTCAACAGAAACAGAATCTTGAGAATCAATCGTGCAAACATTCTTCTGCTCAGAAAAACTAGGACAGTCACTAATGCATAACATAACATTTTGTGTGCATTGTTCTTCATTGACATTTTCTTGGATAACGGAAATTCTTTTACCTTTGTTTAAGCATACATTGCCAAAATGACCCATTTTACCACAAGCATAACATTCTCTATTCTTTGCAGGACAAAATTTAAATTGAGCTGAATGTGTTTTAGACCCACAACGATTACACCCCATTTTCGAGAAAAAAATTATTATATGGAGTAATGGGCTTAGAAAATTTAGTTCTGGAAAAACTAGTTTTGTTACTATCTTTAACAGATAATGCTGCTACGCCGTCAACAGTGGAGTCAACATTAATCGTTTTAAAAGAACTAATAGAACGTTCTACACTCTTAGCAATGTCAATAGTCTCTTGGAGAGAAGGATTGCGTTGACGAAGGAGCTGTTCTTGTATCTTTTTGTTTGAACAACGAATTATAAGCGGATCTCTGATATAGCTATCAACCTCAGCACCAAACGCACAATCAGCAGCCAAAACTCTCAATGTAGAAACATAAGCAACCACAGATTCCTCAATCAATTGATGACAAGTGTAGAAGTGAAATCTCTCTAAGACTATGTGTGGCTCCTCCTTAAGGGCCTTATGTAGGTAAATTACATTTACCGATTCTTAAATACCGAATTTTACCGGTATTTATGAATCGGTAAATGTAATGTAGGTAAAAAAATACCGATTCGGTAAGTGTCGGTATTTTAGAATCGGTATTTACCGATTCAGTAATGGTAACTTGTTTCCCATTGATTCCTATGGGCCAGGAGGCCCATAGGAATCAATGGGAAGCCAGTTACCATTACCGAATCGGTAAATACCGATTCGGTAATGGGGGGAGGCATCATCATGGGTGGCAGGGTGTCACATTGACACCCTGCCGCACCCCTGATTCGTCCATGTGTGCACATGTGGCGCACATACATGCCCTAGGGGCATGTATGTCTGCCACATTGCACACTTCACAGTGCACAAAAATGCATTTTCACACCTATTCGTCATTTACCACCAACTTTTAGTTGGTGGTAAATAACGAATCCCCACACCCACCACACACTCCCCCTACATCTCATTTCTGTATTCGGTATTTACCGAATCGGTAAAATTACCGAATCGGTAATTTTACCGATTCAGTAAATTACCGAATACAGAAATGATCCCCCTACATAGCAAAAGCCTAAATACCGGTCGGTAACGGTATATTTACCGAAAATCGGCCGTTACCGACCGGTATTGGGCTACCTACATATGGCCCTAAATCTTTTCTTTACTCTATCAAGGGCTTCGGAAAAACAGTCATAATCCCCTGCTTTTTCGTCTGTGTGGGGGTGCTGAAGCAGGTAAATGCTCAAAAATGTCCTCAGCATCATTACCCATAAGATTAAGGAGTAAGGTTGTTTTCCTTTGTGGAGAAAATGTAGCGCCATTTATAGCCAATAAGTAGTTGTTAAAATGACGAAGCCATTTGTCCCATTTCATGCTGGGTTGGTTGGGACCTTTAAAAAATGGCGGTGGTGGATTACCACAACTTGAACTTGCCATGTTGAAATGATAGATTAATAAATGAGAAAACACAGGTGTAAAAAAAAAAAAAAAAAAAAATGAAACGGAGCAAAAATGTATGACACACTCCGAACTTCCACGAAGAATTGCTTCAGATAACAGCGTGACTCCAAGGCGAGCTGTGATTAATATCCAGGAAACACTTGCACTTTCAAAAAGAATAGCTTCAAATAGCAGCGTTATCCAGGAAACACCACAGATTCACAAAGAATAGCTGAAATGACAGGGTAGCTCCAAGGCATGATGTAGCTAGGCAACACAGTATCAAAAAGTCAGCGTAGGCAGAATTCTCAGGAAAGATATGCCAAAATAGGGGGTTGCTACGGAGTTGAATCCTTGAAAAGTCATTGCTTGCAGAACACCAGGGAATCCAGATCTTCGATTCACCGTGTCTCCATCAAGTGAGCTTTCCTTTTCCTTACATAACCATTAAATGGCACTGTTGAATCGTTTCTATAAGTTGAATGTTGCTTAGTAAAGCATAAACATAAGAACGTTAGTATTACGAAAGACAATACTTCGTGGCTTGTAGTGGTTGCCAGGTAACACTCTTGAAGATTCAGTCTTGAGTGCAGAGGCACGAACGTAACGGCGAAATGTCAAATTGAAAATAAATATGACAAAAGCCCAAGCGCAAGTAGATGCTCAGTTACCAAATAAATGAAAGGCTTACCGCAACGCCACACAATGAAAAGGAAAGCGGCAGCATGAAAATTCATCCAGAGAAAGTGGAACAATCAGTCCCTCCTTCAATAGAAGTCTATGCTTCAATGTAGACTCACGAATAATTGTTCCAACGATTCTTGAAAGGTGGATGCTCCTGCCAGATCCTGCTTGTCGTCAAAACGTAGTAAAGGTCCGACACAGAAGAAGTTAATTTAGAGCTTTAATAGAAGCATCCACATAGAAAGGCAGCCACAGGTAAACTGAATAGAACATCCCACAGAGAATGGAATGCTCGTGCACAGACCAATGAAAACAAAGAGACACAACGATAAGGGAGGAAAGAATGTTCATTTAACCAAGCTTGGTTAAATGGACATTACCACAGGCGACACCTAAAAAAGTAGTTTCATAAAATTGGGCAGTAGAAGGACAACGGTCAATCAGTCAGGAGAACGATAAAGAGACAATGCTCCAGGTGATATGTCAAGCACAAGATGGACCATGAAAGCCATTGAATAAGAAGCAAACAAATAATATAACAGTAAAGCCAGCAATTGCTATGCATCGGGCGAGCTGGAAGGTGACTATAGTTAGTTTGCACGGTCTGATAGGCTTGACCGAAAAATGACTGCCTTTTATATAGGGTGACCATGCGTCCCTGATTTGCCAGGACGGTCCCCGTTTTTCACCAGCTGTCCGGGTAGATTTTGAGAAATTTAGCTCATGTCCCTGTTTTGGGAGAGGGTCGACTAAAAACAGGGGGAGGTGTTTTTTTATGTTTTACAAGGCAGGGATAGTTAGCAGTAGTTCCAAGAAAACAATTTAATTCACAGGCAAGCTACTGGGTTTAAAAATTGCATCTTATGTATGTTCTTACTGCCTGTTTTGTAATGCAGATTTTCCACAGTTTTAATGTATAGAAAATCATGATTTTATTAAAGGAACGGAGGCTAATATTATGCATCATTCCTTTATTACTACTCAAACAGCAGCAACATCACATGGAATTAGAATACGAATAAAAACTCTAGAACACTGAACATGCTTATATCCCTGAACAGGCAGCCATCTTCCTCTTTGTAGCTGCGATAAACCAAATCCCTTATAAACATACTCCTTCTTCTTCAAAATACTTCCGTCCTCAACGCCAAATCTCTTCTTCTTTGTCAACCTATAAAATAAACAGAAGTATTAACAATCATGGGAGGGCACAGCGGAGGGATAATATTAGCCTCCGTGCCTTTAATAAAATCATGATTTTCTATACATTAAAACTGTGGAAAATCTGCATTTTATGGCAAGGCCCGGAGGCCAATATTATGCATGTTCAAAGTTCTTCTAAAACCGAATCCAACACATTTTCCACAGGCTTAAAGTAAAACTTTCTAAAAGTATTATCATTAGACCAATCAGCCGATTTCATAATATCATTCAAACTAAACCCTCTCATGAAGGCCTTACTAGCCATAGCTCCTCTTACCGAATGAGCTCCAAAAACACTAATATCCACACCGGCCTTAATCATTACTCCCCTTATCCACCTTGCTAAAGTGGGTGTTGAAACAGCCTTATATGGTCTAACATATGTAATTAGTAATTGTGAACAATTTCCTGATCTTAAACCCAAGGTTCTTTTCTCATACTCCTTTAAACAATTTACCACACATCAAATTCTTTCCCCCTCAAAAAGAGGATAAAAAATTGTCTTAGACATAGTCTTTGTTCTTTTCCTAATTTCAAAACAAACTCCTTCCGGCTGAAAAAACCTTGAATTCACCTCCAATGCTCTTACATCAGAAACCCTCCTAAAAGAAACTAGACACAACAGCATAGCTAACTTCCATAAGAGTTTCAAATCTAAACTAGAATTTGCTCCCCAACTCTCCAACTCCCTTAATACTACTGAAACATCCCAAAGTGATTAATACTTCACTCTTGGTGGATGCATAATACGCACACTTTTAACTAATCTTTTAACCAAAGCATGCTGACCAACAGGAACTCCATCAACCAAAGCATGACTAGCTGAAATCGCCGACCTGCTTGAATTTACTGTACTATACGCCAAACCCTCTTCAAACTGTTCTGACAAATAATCTGCCACCTCTACCACAGGTGCCGATATGGGATCCAAATCCCTCTTAATACACCAATCATTCAATTTTCTCTATGCTGAACCATATGACTTTGAAGTCCCTTTTGACCAGGATTTAGACACAAGATCCTCCGCTCTCTTTGATAATCCATGCATCTGCCATACTCTCCTGAAATCAACCAAGCTATTAACCGTAACTGCCCTGTCACCACCATTTCGTGAACATTCCCTTGAACATCCTGTAGAATTTCCCTTATGTTTGGCAATACTACCGGATTCTCCACCAGAAGATCCATTATATCCGGAAACCACACCTGAGCTCCCCAAAAGGGGGTTATCAGTATTAATTCCGCTTGCTCCCTCCTGACCTTGTTCAGGACTCTCTGGATCATTGAAAAAGGAGGAAACGCATAATTCCTTCCCTCTTTCCATATCTGTAGAAATGCATCTACCCCTTTCGCCTCTGGATCCGGTCTCCAACTGTAAAAATCTTTCAACTGTGCATTCAATCTGTCTGCAAAAAGATCCACTTTCAGCGGACCCCACAACCTCTCCAAACTCAGAAAAACTTCTCTCTTCAGTCTCCAATTGCTTACATCCCTCAGGTATCTTGAATACCAATCCGCTTCTACGTTGTTCAGCCCTGGTATATACTGTGCCTGAACCTTTATCTCCCTTTCCAAGCAAAACTCCCAAAACTCCTTGGCAAGCTCCGCCAATCC
Source organism: Triturus cristatus (assembly GCF_964204655.1). Classification (NCBI taxonomy): domain Eukaryota; kingdom Metazoa; phylum Chordata; class Amphibia; order Caudata; family Salamandridae; genus Triturus; species Triturus cristatus. The sequence continues at coordinate 1,272,049,022 of NC_140579.1, forward strand.
CCTTGACCGAGCACCTCCCATCTTGTTCACATACCGGACTGCTGACAAATTGTCCATTTTCAAAAGAACACAACACTTCACCCGATCCTTTACAAAACTCTTTATCGCAAAAGATCCTGCCAGGAGTTCCAAGCAATTTATGTGCATCCACCCTTCTTTCTTTGGCCATTGTCCCCCCGTTGCAACCATTCCACACCTTGCATCCCATCCGTGCATGCTCGCATCTGACTCTATCTCTGCCATCTCTCCAAAAATTGCCCTTCCGTTCCAAGCCTCCAAACTCATTATCCACCAATCCAACTCTTCCTGAGTTTCCGGATTCATTCTCACTTTCTGTGAATATCTTGCATCCTTCCTTAAATAATATGCCTTCAACCTCTGTAAAGCACGATAATGCAGAGGAGCTGGGAAAATTGCCTGAATCGATGATGACAGAAGATCCAGCAACCGAGCCAACTGTCTCAGAGTTATCCACTCCGCATTCCTGACTCTCCTCACTTCCTTCCTGATTCTCCTTACCTTCTCCATCGGCAACTTCAATACACATTCCAATGTCAATATCTGAAAACCTAAAAACTTCATTTCCTGCTGCGGTACAACACAAGACTTCTCCTTGTTCACTACAAAACCCAGATCCTCTATGACCTTCACCGTGAATTCTGTCTGATCCTTCGCCAGATTCCTCTCCTCTGCCATAATCAGAATATCGTCCAGATACACAATCAGACGAATCCCTCTTGATCTCAACCAGGCTACCACAGGCCTCATCACCTTGGTAAAGCACCATGGAGCAGATGTTAGCCCAAACGGAAGACTCTTGAATCTCCATCTCTTCCCTTTCCACCGGAATTGCAAAAGGTCTCTTTGCTCCTGACACATTGGAATCGTTAGATAAGCATCCTTTAAATCTAACCTCGTCATCCAATCTCCTTTCCTCAACAAGTCTCTCAAGATGTGTATCCCTTCCATCTTGAAATGATTGTAACCAACCCAATCGTTTAGCTCCCTCAAATTTATTACCGGTCTCATTCCTTTCTCTTTTTTCTCTACCAAAAACAAATTGCTTATGAATCCGCCGTGAACTTCTCTTGCAGGCTCTATTGCACCTTTCTCTTCCAATGCCAACACCTCCTCTGTCACAAGCAATTCCATCTCTCTTGTGAATCTTAAAATTTTCGGTACTCTCACCTGAACTGGAGTACTGAAGAAATCTATCCTGTAACCAGCTATAGTTTCCAACACCCAAGGATCTTGAGTAATTTCTTCCCAACGTGAAACAAATTGGGCTAGTCTGCCGCCCAATTTTGTTTGTGTAACGGAATGGTCTGCTAGAGGTCTTACCTGAAACTCCTCTTGGTCTCCTCTCAGCACGCGAGCCTCTTGCTCTTCCCCTTTGCCTTTGCGGAAAGAAACTTCCCTGATCTGACCTCGAGAACACATATCCACCTCCAAAACTTGCTCCATAGGGTCTTGAACCTCTTCCAAAATTGCTTCTGGTGAAGCCTTGTCCTCGGCCGGGAAACCGACCCCGCGTTCGCCCGGCCGGTCCAAAAACCTTCCTAATGTCTTTTTGGACCTTTTGTAAGCTATTGAAGGTGCCTACATATCTGGCCATGTCCTTCACGAAATCATCTCCGAAAAGTAGGCCTTCGCTTTCTTCACCCAACTCCTTGCCAGCCAATTCTGCAAGCTTTGGGTCGATTTTAAAAAGAATACTCTTTCTCCTTTCTATGCACAAGGCTGCATTCGCATTTCCAAGTAAACAAATTGCCCTTTGCAGCCACTGGCGCATCTCAATTACATCCACACCAGTGTTACTGCTATGAGCTTCCTCACACATATCAAATACTTTAGTCAGCGGGCCCAAGACGTCCAAAAGCCTGTCTTGGCAACCCTTTAAACCCTTGTCAAGTCCTCTTCTTGGATCCCTACCACCTTTATTTATAAAGGCCAACATCTTCCGATCTAATTCAGGTGTGCATGCCACCTTACTATTTAGACTAGGCCTTGGGCACTCCGAACGTAGCCTTGTTCTTACCTCTTTAGGTATCTCTCTTCTAATCCAAAATCTTATATACTTGGCTACATGTTCAGCCGGAGTCCACTGTGGTGATAATGGATGCTGAATCAAAAGTGGGTCAAACATATCCTCTTCTTGAGGATCCACAAATTCTCCTATTTCCATTTTAATTTCCTTTTCATCAGATTTCCTTTTCTTTATAGGGACCTCTTCAACATCTGAATCCTCCAGGCTAGAACTACAAGTCAGTTCCACATCACCTGAGGATGAACTTGAATCACAGGACACCGCACTGTGCTTTCTCTTTTGCGCCTTTATTGCGCTTATTTTGGCCTTTGTAGCCTTTTCCTTCTGAACCTAACGTTCATCACCAATAATTTTTTTACTTTTCTCTACATATTTTCTTTTCTCCTTCCTTTTCCCACTTACACCAGACCTTCCTGCCACAACCTCGACATCCTTAGTCGTCCAATAATTCTCTTCCTCGCCACTTTTCTGTCTATTGTCTCTCTTCCTTAGACTTTTTTCAAAAGTATCCTCTATTTTCTTATCTATTGATGCTGACAATCCATCAAACACTTTCTCCATATATGATTTCATCTTATCCTCCAAATTTCCCTCCATATTTTCCATTTTATTTTAATATTTTATTTTATTTCCAAATATTTCTCTCAAATCAAATAAATATCCTCCTATTTTTATCTCTCCAACCAAGCTCCAAATCCTACCTCACTCCGAAATTCACAAAACAACACCTCTCACATTCCTAACCTTCCTGACCAAAACTCGACCTTTGTCTGTGGAAAAAACGATCACACTCTGTCAGAAACTGTCATCTCCTTACTTTCCCGACTTCCCTAAATATGGCCGAATGTTTTCCTTTCCTTTGTAATGCTCTCTCCCCAAGCTCACAAAATGGCCGCCGTACGTTGCGCTTGTACAGCGGCTCCATTAATCCAATTCCTCATTCTATTTACTTTAAACTATCAAACGCGCTCAAGCGCCACCTGAAACCTGCTCGAGCGCCGTAACTACGCACGCGCTGACGCGCGCATAGCAACACTCCCTTCGACTCCTCTCGTGCGCGGCTCTACTGCTCTCGCGCACGTAACGACCTCCTCTACCTCAAAATGGTAATTTTCTTTACACCAAACCTGCTTTCCGTTTCACCGCCTACAAAACATCCTCATAAATATTAAAACTACTACCTGAGCTTTATTCACGCTTAAATACCCGACATATCCATTGTTCAAAACGCTCCGTTTTTATAAAAATATCCCTCTAAGCTTATCTCACAACTTTAAAACTTTATAATAATTTCTTTTATCTTAACATTACTTCCTAACTTAGCTTCAACTTCTATATTCTTTAAATGATACAGTTCATGCAAATGTACTTATCTTGTTGTTCGAGCAGCAACAAAAGAGGAAGATGGCTGCCTATTCGGGGATATAAGCATGTTCAGTGTTCTAGAGTGTTTATTCGTATTCTAATTCTATGTCAGGACAGGAGGCTCCGATTATGCTTTCTCATTTCTTTATTAGAAATGCTCAGCAGCCAATTAGAAAACGTTAGATAAAAAAGAAACTACAGTACCCATGAACACCAGGGTAACACGTGACCAACCATAGAGTCCACAATATAAAAGGTCATGTAGATAGTAGTACATCCTCTTTCTTTGCTGCTCCGCAGCCAATTAAGTGCTTCATTACCCTTTATTTACTTGTGCTTTGTAAAACGTTTACGCGCTGCTTTGTTTCATTCTGTGCACACTAGCACTGCGACGCGTTGTGTCCCCCGCGCTCCCTCGCGCCCCTTGGAAGTTTCATTTCGTTCGCGAGGTCAGCGCTTGGGTGTTAACGGGAGCATGTGCTCACCTCCCTGTGCTCGGGCGCTTCTGCGCCCGTGTCTGATAACATAGTTAAGTGGAGCGGGAGAACGGGGGCTGGAGGACTCGCGCGCCATGCTCGCGACCTCCTATTTTCATGTCTAATGAGGCGGCCGTTACCGCGCATGCGCGGCGGCCATTTTCTGTTATTCTTCCGTGTTTTCTCACGGAGATTGCAGTTTTGAAGGTTGTTTCCACAACGCTTGCCCACAGCCTCGTTTTTTCTCAGCCCCAATTACGCCTTTGCTTTTTAAAAAGCTTTGGGCTGTATAACTTAGCATAGGCTCTGCCTAGAGTGTTTATATTGTTACAGCAAGCCCTCCCTCCACATTTAATTATTTACAGTGTGCAGGTTTATCCTGTCCTGCTGGCTTGCTGTGGGGTTGTTCACTCCCCCTGAATTGTGCCTTTGGCATTATTATTATTTTAAGTGTCATCTTGTGGGCGTTACTGTCACATTAGTGTGTCATTATGGAAGAATATCTTGATGAAGATGACTACTATTATGAGGATGACGACTCTAGTTTTTTAGAGCATGATTTGGTTGAAGCATTGGACCAGGGTGTACAACACTCAGTTACTAAAGCACTTGCCTGTGCTATCAACCCCTTAAAACGTAATTTGACTCAATACGCCAAACAACAGGGCTGGTTGCCATCCCCCCGATTGTCCAAGTCTCCTGTTAATCCGCATAGGTCGGATTTTAAAAAATTGGGTAAAAATCTAGCCTCGGATAAGTCTTCCTCCTTGACCTCGGTGGGCGCTTCAGCATCCTCCGGCATTTTAACAGACACAGAAGGTACTCATTCTTCAACTTCTTATCAGGATGTTCCACTGCAACGTAAGAAGTCACGTAAGGAGCATTATGTCGATGCTGCTTCACATCCTCCAGTACTTACTTTCGAACCTTCAGGCATCTATCATCCGCATACCTCTTTGTTGTAAATAATCCTCTAAAACGCACAATAATGTAGAGATTGTCGTTTATTCATGCGGATCCTTCAGCCTCTCACTGTGAGATGCCAACATTCTAACAGGAGCTCCAGCTCCAACATTCTAAGGCTGGGCAAACCCATAAGGCACGGAAGAGGAGGGGGGAAAAGGGGAAAAGGGAAACAGGACCAGATTACAAAACATCTCCCTGCAAGGCAGAGAAAAATACAACTGAATTAAAATCTTCAGATGAACGTACCCCAAAACCAAAGGGCAGATGGAGAAATATTTAAAAGTTACATTTTTCCAGCAGACCTAAACACATGGAATAACGTTCCCCCAAGTATAAAGTTGGATAGAGAAATACATAAAAATGCAATCCCACACAATTCCCAACGCCGGAAAGACCATGGAAAGATTAAGGTCCCATCTTGTAGTCAGATTGCCAACTTGGAGGTTTACGTACCCTTGCCACCTTGAGTTCCCCTCTACTGGGCGTTTCTGGTCTTCGATCCTTCTCATAAGTGGGTTTGGAACCAGTAGTGCTTGGACAACTAGCTATGTTGTCCATACTCCACGTGCCACCGTCTTCCAGCACAACTGAATTTTTGTTAACCCGAGTGATCCTCAGTGGTTTGGAAAATTAGGAGATCTTGGATTTAGACAGGGACGGCCTCTTAACAACCACCCACTGGCCTTCTCTCCACCTTTTTTTTGATGCTCCCCAACGACTGTCATACCTGAGCTTGTACTCTTGTTGATGTTTCTGAGTTTTCTCCAACACAGCGTCTCTGTCCACCCACACAGGAGTTCCTCCATTTAGCCAGTTAGGAGTGAGTTTGGAACCCGGGTTCCTCCCTTTGAGAGAAACAAACGGTGACACACCAGAGACAGCATTAGGCGATGTATGATATGACCACAACATTTTCCTAATGGCTTCCTCCACTGGAACCTGGGAGCTCAATGCAAGCTGGATGGTGTCCTTTAACATCCTGTTCGCCCTTTCCACCAGTCCATTGGCTTTGGGACAGTAGAGTGGGGACTTGAGATGTGTGATGGACAGCGTGGACATAAACTGCTTCATTTCCTCTGAAGCGAATTGAACCCCGTTGTCAGTTATTATGACACCTGGTATACCCTCCTTAGAAAAGGTGTCTCTCAAAAAATTCAATAGCGACGCGGTAGTTATGGAAGATACCATTCTCGTTACAATCCAATGAGAGTGGTAATCTATGAGAACAAACATGAACCTTTGAGATTGGTTAAGTAGGTTTAGGGGACCAATTATGTCCAATCCCAACTTTTCCCATGGTACTGTGGGGACCTCCACCGGGATTAGCGGTGCTTTGCGGACAACTTTGGTTTTGTCACAAAAACCGCAGGCTGCGCAATTCTTTACTTGATCCTCCACAAGCGAATCCATCCTGGGGAACCAATAGTGCTGCCTGATTTTGCTTTTCGTCATGCTCCTCCCCAGGTGGCCCTCATGGGCAATCTGTATTATTCTTTCATACATGCTTTTCGGAGGAATGATCTTACTTCCTCTGCAAATTTGGTTCTCAACAATGGATAATTCATCTTGCACCGGCCAGAAATGGCTAATAGAATCCGGCACCTCCTGCTTGTTAACAGGCCACCCACTGCGAATCAAATTTCTTAATGTAGCGAATTCACTGTCATCTCTTATAGATTTCTCCCACTCCTCACGATTGATGGCCGGAATTTCAACCAAAAGAATTGTCTCCTCCGGCGGGTTTTGCATCGGGTTCCCATTGGTCACTGGTAGTCTGGAGAGACAGTCCGCTACCCTATTCTCACTTCCTGGGACATATATCATGGTGTAGTTGAACCCTTGTAGACTCAGTACCCATTTGGCTATTCGTGGAGTGGTATTTTCCAAGCGTTTAGTGGAGAATAACGGTAGTAAGGGTTTGTGGTCCGTTCTCAACACAAACGGGATGCCCCATAAGAAATACTTAAAGTGGTTTATGGCCCAGTAGCACGCCAAAGCTTCTTTTTCTATTGTCGAGTAGTTCAGCTCGGCATCTCTCAAAGTTCTAGACGCAAAGGCAATCACTGTCTCTTGACCGTTCGTCCTCTGCGTAAGTGAAGCTCCCAACCCCTTCGCGCTAGCGTCCGTGGTGAGGGTGGTTTTAGCATTGGGATTGAAAGCACTCAGGATAGGTGTATCAACGATGGCCTCCTTGATGAGTTGGAAAGCTGATTGGTGATCTTGCTTCCAATCAAATTCAGACCCCTTCTTCAGCAGCTCCATGAGGGGACGCACCTGATCCGCAAAGTTTTTGACGAACTTGGACATGTATTCCGCCAACCCCAGGAATGATTTGAGTTCATCCTTGTTGGTGGGTGCAGGGGCTAGTTTAACGGAATCCACCAGACTGGATTTGGGTTTGATTCCCTCGCTTGAGATGGTATGACCGAGATAGACTACAGATTCCACCCCGATTTTACATTTGTCCTTCTGAGTGGTGAAACCTGCCTTACTAAGTCTGGTCAACACTGCTTCCAGAGTTTTATTGTGTTCTTCAGCTGACGAACCGTGAATCAGGATGTCGTCCTGGAAACAGAGAACTTTTCCCAGACCTTGCAGTATATGTTGCATGACGCGTTGAAACACAGCCGCAGCAGATGCTAGGCCGAAAGGCAACCTGGAAAACTGATAAGCCCCATGCGGGGTTATAAAAGAAGTGAGGGGCTTAGAATCCGGGTGAAGAGCGACTTGGTGGTACGCCGAGGATAGGTCTAGAACTGTAAAGACTTTAGCTCCATGGATGGCAGACAGCATTTCATTAATGTTGGGGAGGGGATGTCGGTCAACCCAAATGTTAGAGTTCAAGTCCCTAAGGTCAACACACAGACGGATCCCTTTGTTACCACCTTTGGCTGCAACCACGATGGGCGCCAACCATTCAGAGCTCTCAATCCTCTCTATGATCTTGCACTCTTCCAATCTGTCCAGCTCCTTCTTAAGCGGTTCCCTCGTCAACAGCGGGATAGACCTAGGTTTGTGGATGATAGGTCTGGCATTGGCTTTAAGTTTGATTTTGTGGAGGAAGCCTTTTAGGAGTCCGAGTTTGTCTGTAAACACCTCTGGGAAACGATTGCAGATTTCCATCCTAATACTGGCCCTGTCGATCAGGTACACAGGTTCCGGCGCGTTGGGGTCTAGTTTGATTCCTAAATCCTTTTGGTGTTTCCACCCTAGTAGGTTGGAACCATTCCTTGTGATGTAGACTTTTCCCACGGTTGATCTATCCTTAAAGTTAATGTTCATGAGTAGCATTCCTACCAGTGGTATGGGATCTTGATTCTAACCCCCTGGTTTGACGTCTGGAGGTAAGAAACTATACACCCGTGTTCCAGAATTAGCTAGAAACGTAGCTTCATTAACGAGTGTATATGGAGAACAGGAATCAGCGTAGACCTCATACTTTTTAACGTTGTCCAAAAATATTTCACACTTGGGGTAGGAAGTGCTGTTGCATTCTAAAAAGTTGGATACCTACCATACAACATTAATCTGGCGACGAGTTATCTTACCGTGCTGGGGACGGTCTGGATCCTTCCCCCAGTGTCTTTCTGCCTCTCATTGGACCTTCCTGGCGGTGGTGTCTCCTTTTTGCCATTGTTCATTTCGTGGAGTGGCCGTTCCAGAAGGGGATCATTTTCTGCATATTCTCGCAACGCTCCTGACTCCGTGCTGGTGAGTCCCTGGCTGCTAAGGTGATCGGCGTCCCTGAGTTTGCGGCCTGCTGTTGCTGGTTGTTGGGACGCCTGCCTAGTGCTCTTTCTGATGAGTTGTGCTCCTGTGGCGACTCCGTGCCGGTGAGTCCCTGGCTGCTGAGGTGGTCGGCGCTGTTGCCTGGATTTGCTGTCTGTCATTGCTGGGCTCGGAGACGCTTGATTTTGCTCCCGTTGACAACGCACGGGCCGGAGCATGCTGGCCGCTAATCATTGATCTCCGTGAGGGAAGTTGGATGCCTTATGGGTCAGGCATGTGTGTGCTGCTCTTCGCCAGCGTTACTGTGCTGCTTCGTGAAGGAAGTTGGGTGCCTTCAGGGTCAAGTACGCGTGTGCTGCTCTTCGCCAACGTTGGTGTTTCTGCCTTCTTGGTTCGTATCCTGTCAGCGCTCAGACGACGTCGCTTCCTCTCAAGAGATACTCCGATTACGGGTGTTCCCGCCCCTCCTCTGACTGAACTCCTCAGAGGCCGCTCCGTAGCAAGACACTGCTCTCCGTTTTCTCCGGCACTGCTTCTCCTGCTGGGGATAAATAACATAGCACTCTAACTCTTCTCTACAGCTCATCCAGCCTGCTTCGAATTTATCGCTGACAGGCTCAGCTCACGCAAGTTTAGTGCCTCTATTCAGTACATTCCTTCTGGTTCTGTTTCATTGCATAGTGGGTTGCATTACTGGTGTTTTGCTATTACTTCTATTTATTCTTCTGTGATTTTCTATTACTAGCTTTGCCTCTCGTTTCTTTCTATTCCTCACCTCATCTTACCTCATCTTCTTTCTATTGTCACTCATCTTCCCTATTTCTACTTTTTCTTCTTCCATGTTCTTCAAAATGTCCGCATTTGCAATGTCTCAACCCCCTCCATTCCTTGATGACAGTGAGGATCCTGCTACCCCTTGGAAAAAATGGGTAAACCTATTTGAATCCTACCTTACTGCCATCGGGGGGGACAGGTTTTCTGCTGTGCGCAAACAACATGTCCTACTGCACAATCTGGGAAAGCAAGGGAGGGAAATTTTTGATGACCTGCCTGATGCTATTGTTGAAAATGCAAATGAGGGAGCGGTGGGTGAGGGGGATGTCCAACATGATGTGTATCAGTTAACATTATTGAAACTGGAAGCTCAATTTGGTGACAAAATTAATTTTTTTTGCGCATTCAAGGGAAAAATGAAAAGGTGATAAATTACATTGCTGTTCTGAGGGGTTTAGCCTCTACGTGTGAGTTTGGTACGTTAACTGAGTCACTAATTAGAGATCAGCTTGTAAGATGTACCTGTAACAAGAAGATCCAAGAAAGACTTCTTGCAGAAGCCCCTGACTTAAAACGTGCTATTGATATTGCTAAGAGCATAGAGCATACAGCTTATTGTATGAACAAAATGAAGGAAGCCGTGGAGGTAAAACAAGTTGCGGAGAACAGTGTACACAAAATCTCCAGTAAAGACTACAAACACAAACCTTCACCTTCCAGTCCTGAAGTACAGACTGCATCGGGGAACAAACTAAAATGTTACAGGTGCGGAAATCCTAATCATCTGGCCAACAGCGTAAGCTGTCCTGCAAGGGGCGTTGTATGCAGCAAGTGTAAGAAAAGAGGCCATTTCTCTAAAGTATGCCACAATGCAAAAAACAGTGTCACCCACATGATAGGCGGTGATCTGGATCCACAACTACCTAGCGAGGATATAGTTTTCCAGGTATCCAACTTTTCAGAATGCAACAGCACTTCCTACCCCAAGTGTGAAATATTTTTGGACAACGTTAAGTATGAGGTCTACGCTGATTCCTGTTCTCCATATACACTTGTTAATGAAGCTACGTTTCTAGCTAATTCTGGAACAAGGGTGTATAGTTTCTTACCTCCAGACGTCAAACCAGGGGGTTATAATCAAGATCCCATACCACTGGTAGGAATGCTACTCATGAACATTAACTTTAAGGATAGATCAACCGTGGGAAAAGTCTACATCACAAGGAATGGTTCCAACCTACTAGGGTGGAAACACCAAAAGGATTTAGGAATCAAACTAGACCCCAACGCGCCGCAACCTGTGTACCTGATCGACAGGGCCAGTATTGGGATGGATATCTGCAATCGTTTCCCAGACGTGTTTACAGACAAACTCGGACTCCTAAAAGGCTTCCTCCACAAAATCAAACTTAAAGCCAATGCCAGACCTATCATCCACAAACCTAGGTCTATCCCGCTGTTGACGAGGGAACCGCTTAAGAAGGAGCTGGACAGATTGGAAGAGTGCAAGATCATAGAGAGGATTGAGAGCTCTGAATGGTTGGCGCCCATCGTGGTTGCAGCCAAAGGTTGTAACAAAGGGATCCGTCTGTGTGTTGACCTTAGGGACTTGAACTCTAACATTTGGGTTGACCGACATCCCCTCCCCAACATTAATGAAATGCTGTCTGCCATCCATGGAGCTAAAGTCTTTACAGTTCTAGACCTATCCGCGGCGTACCACCAAGTCGCTCTTCACCCGGATTCTAAGCCCCTCACTTCTTTTATAACCCCGCATGGGGCTTATCAGTTTTCCAGGTTGCCTTTCGGCCTAGCATCTGCTGCGGCTGTGTTTCAACGCGTCATGCAACATATACTGCAAGGTCTGGGAAAAGTTCTCTGTTTCCAGGACGACATCCTGATTCACGGTTCGTCAGCTGAAGAATACAATAAAACTCTGGAAGCAGTGTTGACCAGACTTAGTAAGGCAGGTTTCACCACTCAGAAGGACAAATGTAAAATCGGGGTGGAATCTGTAGTCTATCTCGGTCACACCATCTCAAGCGAGGGAATCAAACCCAAATCCAGTCTGGTGGACTCCGTTAAACTAGCCCCTGCACCCACCAACAAGGATGAACTCAAATCATTCCTGGGGTTGGCGGAATACATGTCCAAGTTCGTCAAAAACTTTGCGGATCAGGTGCGTCCCCTCAGGGAGCTGCTGAAGAAGGGGTCTGAATTTGATTGGAAGCAAGATCACCAATCAGCTTTCCAACTCATCAAGGAGGCCATCGTTGATACACCTATCCTGAGTGCTTTCAATCCCAATGCTAAAACCACCCTCACCACGGACGCTAGCGCGAAGGGGTTGGGAGCTTCACTTACGCAGAGGACGAACGGTCAAGAGACAGTGATTGCCTTTGCTTCTAGAGCTTTGAGAGATGCCGAGCTGAACTACTCGACAATAGAAAAAGAAGCTTTGGCGTGCTACTGGGCCATAAACCACTTTAAGTATTTCTTATGGGGCATCCCGTTTGTGTTGAGAACGAACCACAAACCCTTACTACCGTTATTCTCCACTAAACGCTTGGAAAATACCACTCCACGAATAGCCAAATGGGTACTGAGTCTACAAGGGTTCAACTACACCATGATATATGTCCCAGGAAGTGAGAACAGGGTAGCGGACTGTCTCTCCAGACTACCAGTGACCAATGGGAACCCGATGCAAACCCCGCCGGAGGAGACAATTCTTTTGGTTGAAATTCCGGCCATCAATCGTGAGGAGTGGGAGAAATCCATAAGAGATGACAGTGAATTCGCTACATTAAGAAATTTGATTCGCAGTGGGTGGCCTGTTAACAAGCAGGAGGTGCCGGATTCTATTCACCATTTCTGGCCGGTGCAAGATGAATTATCCATTGTGGAGAACCAAATTTGCAGAGGAAGTAAGATCATTCCTCCGAAAAGCATGTATGAAAGAATAATACAGATTGCCCATGAGGGCCACCCGGGGAGGAGCATGACGAAAAGCAAAATCAGGCAGCACTATTGGTTCCCCGGGATGGATTCGCTTGTGGGGGATCAAGTAAAGAATTGCGCAGCCTGCGGTTTTTGTGACAAAACCAAAGTTGTCCGCAAAGCACCGCTAATCCCGGTGGAGGTCCCCACAGTACCATGGGAAAAGTTGGGATTGGACATAATTGGTCCCCTAAACCTACTTAACCAATCTCAAAGGTTCATGTTTGTTCTCATAGATTACCACTCTCATTGGATTGTAATGAGAATGGTATCTTTCATAACTACCGCGTCGCTATTGAATTTTTTAAGAGACACCTTTTCTAAGGAGGGTATACCAGGTGTCATAATAACTGACAACGGGGTTCAATTCGCTTCAGAGGAAATGAAGCAGTTTATGTCCACGCTGTCCATCACACATCTCAAGTCCCCACTCTACTGTCCCAAAGCCAATGGACTGGTGGAAAGGGCGAACAGGATGTTAAAGGACACCATCCAGCTTGCATTGAGCTCCCAGGTTCCAGTGGAGGAAGCCATTAGGAAAATGTTGTGGTCATATCATACATCGCCTAATGCGGTCTCTGGTGTGTCACCGTTTGTTTCTCTCAAAGGGAGGAACCCGGGTTCCAAACTCACTCCTAACTGGCTAAATGGAGGAACTCCTGTGTGGGTGGACAGAGACGCTGTGTTGGAGAAAACTCAGAAACATCAACAAGAGTACAAGCTCAGGTATGACAGTCGTTGGGGAGCATAAAAAAAAGGCATTATTTACAACATTAATCTGGCGACGAGGATGGGATACGAACCCACGCGTGCAAAGCACAATGGATTGCTAATCCATTGTGCTTTGCACGCGTGGGTTCGTATCCCATCCTCGTCGCCAGATTAATGTTGTAAATAATCCCATCCTCGTCGCCAGATTAATGTTGTAAATAATCCTCTAAAACGCACAATAATGTAGAGATTGTCGTTTATTCATGCGGATCCTTCAGCCTCTCACTGTGAGATGCCAACATTCTAACAGGAGCTCCAGCTCCAACATTCTAAGGCTGGGCAAACCCATAAGGCGAGGAAGAGGAGGGGGGAAAAAGGGAAACAGGACCAGATTACAACACTCTTCCTGGCTTCCTTCCCCTGCTGTGGCGGAATATGTACAGGCTCACATTCGGCAACCCGTTGAGAAAGATGTCAGGGCTCGCCTTCGGTCCGAGTGTCCACGTCCGGATGTCGCCGACCATTTAGCGGACACGCCAGAGATTGATCCCACGATGGTCTCCTACCTCAAAAAATACGCCAAGGATCCCAAGAAGGGTCTTGACAGATCCTGGCGCTCCTGTCATGACAAACTGCTGGACTTGCTAGGCCCACTCACAAAGATTTTAGATCTTGGGTTTTTGGCCAAAGAATCTTCGTCTCTTGTGGACCCTGATGAGCTTATCGAGTGGTCTCAGAGGGCTATTTGCCAGTTGGGTAACGCCAACTGTGCAATTTCCAGCGAGCGTCGCCGCTCGATTCTCCTTAAATTAGATCCCAAATTGGCGGAGCTCTCCACATCCGAGTCTGGTCCTGTAGCTCAGGGACTGTTGTTCGGCCAGCCTTTTTTGAAGGAACTTACAAAGTTTGTGGCTACTTTCAGTGGCCTTGATAAAGCTCAGGCTTCGCTGCGGCGAGCGCTTCATCCGGTTTTTGCCAGGGCCGGACGACATAGGGGACGCTCGTTCGGCCGTGGCTCTCAACAATTCTCCCAGAGGGGATTCCAGTCCCAAAGAGGCGGTGGTCAAGATACAGGCTACAACTTCCGTTCCCACTTCTATCCCTCTCGCAAAGGGAGAGGACAATTTCGTAAGGGACGTTCCGGCGGAAACCAAGGGGGCTACCAGGATTCCAACACTACAGGTGAGCTTGATTCCAGTTTCCGATGTGGTTCTGGGGGGCAGAATCCGATTTTTTTTTCTACACAATTGGCGTCTAATCTCCAAAGATGCTTGGGTACTGCAAACCGTTCAGGGTTACAAAATAGAGTTTTATCAGCCCCAACATCAAACCCACCCTCCCAGTCCTCTATTTTTCTCTCTTCAGGACCAAGAGTTCATTTCGGCAGAGATCGAGTCTCTTCTCCAAAAAGGGGCAATCATTCAAACTATTCGCCATCCCCATGGGTTCATCAGCACGATATTTCTGGTACAGAAGAAAGGGGGCGGTTCCCGCCTGGTTCTCATTCTGAAAGACTTCAACTGAGGTGTCGTTTACAGACACTTCAAGATGGAAGGGATTCATCTATTGCGCAATCTTCTTCGCAAAGGGGATTGGATGGTTCGCCTCGACCTCAAAGATGTGTACTTGTCGATTCCCGTCTTCGAGCCACATCGTCGGGTCCTGCAATTCTATTGGCAGGGGACTTGGTACGAATACAAGGTTCTCCCGTTTGGCCTCTCGTCAGCACCTTGGTGCTTCACGAAACTACTGAGGCCCGTTGTAGAATGTTTGCAAGCTCGGGGTGTTCGTTTAATAATATATCTGGACGACATTCTAATCATGGCAGACTGTCCCCTCAAAGTCTTGACGCATCTGGAGTGGTCTATCGACCTTTTACAATCTCTGGGATTTCTGGTGAATCCTCAGAAATCAGTCTTGATTCCGTCACAAGTGATAGAATTTCTGGGCTTCCAAGTGAATTCTCTTTCGTGTCAACTTCTCTTACCCAATCAAAAGATTCGGTATATCAAGAGGGAATTGACTTCGGTTATTTCCAGACAGACTGTGTCGTTGAGATCGTTAGCACGAGTTGTCGGTCTATTAGCGTCTTCCATTCAGGCGATTTTCCCGGGTCCTCTGCATTACAGGGCACTTCAACGTTTGAAGATCCGTCATCTCCAGAAAGGTCTTCGCTATTCCGATCTAATTCCTCTTTCAGAGGAAGCGAAGAGGGAGATGCAATGGTGGTTAGACCACATGGATGCCTGGAATGGGTGAGCCCTGTCCGGCTCATCTCCGGATCTGGTGATAGAGTCCGATGCCAGGCTGGGGAGCCCGGTGCGGTCCCGTATCGACCGGGGGTCGGTGGTCCTCCCAGGAATTGTCTCTCCATATCAATTGCCTGGAACTCCTGGCGGGATCATTTGCGATCCGGTGTTTCTCTCCTCTTCGTTCCAATTGATGCATTCTTCTCCGCATGGACAATATTTCAGCGGTCCGGTATGTCAACAAGTTAGGCGGAACGAAATCCAAGATATTGGCGGAGATCGCCAAAGATTTTTGGCACTTCTGTCTGCAACAGAAGATCACTGTTATTGCCGAATATCTTCCCGGTCGCCACAATCAGATTGCGGACTGGAACTCTCACCACCTTCGCGACTTCAGCGACTGGCGGCTTCATCCTCGCATTTTCCGTTCTCTCCTTCGGATCTGGGGTCAGTGTCACTTAGACCTGTTCGCCTCTCGCCTCAACACTCAGCTCCCTCTGTTTTTCAGCTGGAGGCCGGATCCGAAAGCCCTGGCCACGGATGCGTTTCTTCAGACTTGACCGTCGGTTCTGTGCTACGCATTTCCCCCGTTCATGATGATTCCCAGGGTCCTGGCTTGCACGCAACGTTATCAAACAGACTTAATTCTGATTGCTCCTCTGTGGAGGGCTCAGGAGTGGTTCCCGGTCCTTCTTCCCCAGAAGTGGAATCTCTTGTTGGATCCCCTCGGCAATCCGCATCCCCTAATTCTATCAGGCAATCTACTTCTGCTAGCGTGGCGGATTTCGGGGATCGCTGGTCGCTCCCAGGCCTTTCGCGTGACGCTTCCAAGTTTATCAGTGAAGCCTGGTCTCCCAATACTCAAACGATACAGAGGCTCATGGAAACGATGGTGTGACTGGTGTGTTCAACGGGAGGTTGATCCCACTTCAGCAGATGTCTCTCTGATCATTAATTTTTTAGCCTCTCTCGCTTGCTCCGGTTTGGCTTATCGCACGGTCAACAACTTTCGTTCTGCCATTTCAGCGGCTAATATTCTTATTGATGGTAAACCTGCGGGTGAGCATCCTTTGATTGACAAATTGCTTAAACGTATTCGTCTGTCGAATCCTCCATGTCCTAAGTATGTCTTTCTTTGGGATGTCTCCATCGTTTTAAAATGTTTGGAGGCCTGGCCTTCTAATTCCTTGCTTTCCCGTAAGCAACTGTCAGCCAAACTGACTATGTTGTTATGCCTTGTTTCTTGCAAGCGGGTGTCTGATGTTCGTGCGTTGGACTTGGCAGGTCGCAGTTTTACACCGGAGGGCGTCACATTTCTTCTTTCCAAACGCACCAAAACGAATACTACCTCAATTACCTATCCTTCCTTTCCTAATCATCCCAACCTTTGCGTTGTTCAATGTGTCAAGGATTATGAGGTATGTACTGCTCCTTTACGTTCAGATATGCATGGTCAATTATTGATTGCTTTGCAGAAGCCTTTTCGCCCTGTTACCCCAGTTACTTTGGCTCACTGGGTTAGATGGCTCATGTCTGAAGCTGGCATTGATGTTTCCATTTTTGGTGCTCATTCGGCACGTGGGGCTATGGCTTCTAAGGCATTCTCGATGGGTGTTTCGTTATCTGACATCATGAAGGCCGCAGATTGGTCTTCTGACTCTGTGTTCAAATCCTTTAATTACAAACCTATTGATCATATTGCTTCTGTAGTGGTGGATCAGCTTTGAACAAGCATAATCGGAGCCTCCTGTCCTGACATAGAATTCAAAATTTGCGAACATACGTGACAAGAATTTTCAATTCTATTAAGGACAAGGAGGCGAGGATTATCCCACCCATTGTTACTGTTTATGCACATGTTATGCATTTCTACTGTTATTTTGCATATGTATCATGTTTGATGCAATTCCTTGTTTTCTCTACCCCCCCCCCCCCCCCTAAATTTGACTTCATTCTCTTTACTGGATGTGTATTACGGCTGTATGTCTCTTTTCAGGTTCTGACCCGAAGTAGTGGTTTTCTGTTCCATCTGGTTTTATCCTGTTTCGATGGTCTTCTGTTTCCAGTGATCTATTGATGCTGAGTCCTGGTTTTTCGAAGTGGACTATTGCTGTTGCTGATGGCTTCCTATCCCTGACGTTCATTGTTTTAATTGGACTTCCTGTTTAATTTGAACTGTTCCTCACCAAAGAAAGAGGATGTACTACTATCTACATGACCTTTTATATTGTGGACTCTATGGTTGGTCACGTGTTACCCTGGTGTTCATGGGTACTGCAGTTTCTTTTTTATCTAACGCTTTCTAATTGGCTGCTGTGCATTTCTAATAAAGAAATGAGAAAGCATAATCCTCGCCGCCTTGTCCTTAATAGAATTGAAAATTCTTGTCACGTATGTTCGCAAACTTTGAATTCCATGTGATGTTGCTGCTGTTTGAGTAGTAATAAAGGAATGATGCATAATATTGGCCTTCGGGCCTTGCCATAAAATTCTCTGCTGGGGAGCACTGTCATTCTGGGCGCTCACTTGACGTAAACTTATAGTCCTTCTTCTATTTTTGTGAAATGTCCCACTTTTTTGTTTTAAAATTCTGGTCACCCTACTTTTATAGGGCAGTCATCCTTCTATTGCTCAACATATGGGCCTTAATGTGTGGATCAGTATTAACGTCATCATTTGTAAAATATGTCGTTGCTGATCAACTTTGGTGTCGGGCGTGCACACTAACATTATGTAACATCATTGGGCGCGACACCAGGAGCGATCAACAACAGAGGATATTACGCTCAGGACGGGAAACAGCCTTTACCACGAAGCATTTTCCACGCATTACATTTACAACGATACACTTACCTCGTAAACGTCTTCACAACGGGTAATGCTTCAACGACCATCTTCACCACGCAAGCAACGTCATCACGGAACAACGTCATCCTAATCCGAAAAAAAGCATCAGTCCGTTTTCAGTGGCGGCGGAGACCTGCAGAAAAAGGAAAAAAAAAGAAGAAAGGGGGCTTGGGGGGGTCTCCCCCCCAAAAAAAGAAAAAGCGGAGTAAAGGTAAAATCGAGGTAACGGCAAAGCGTGGAAAACACATTCCGTTGTAACGCATGCGTGGTAAAGGCATGCGTTGCAACGGAATGCGTAATAACGACATATATTCCTCAAGACTGCTTGCTTATCATGCGCCCTCCTTTGCCTACCTTGCTAATCCGCCACGTTCTCTACCGGAACTCTGCGAAAAAGCCGCTCTAAAACCTAAATTCTGTTCGGTCAAGGGGCACGCAGATTACAGACACGGAGCGATGAAGTCCGTAACAAGAAACGACCTAGTATTTCTATGACCTCACGTGACAGAAAGACACTTTTTCCACTGCGCATGCGCAATTACAAGCCTACACCCCGTTTGCAACATTTTCTCCGATTGGCTAGCTAGTTCATTACTTGCGCTTAAAGCTGTTTAGTGTATGTAGCTAAGTTGCGGCTGAAGAGGTTGAATGGAGACTTATTAAAGTCCGTCTGAGTCTATTATTGTGATAAGTATCTAACACTACTGCAATTGCTATATCCCACCAGTTGTACTACCGAAGTCTACGGACGTGTACAAACTCAGGGACTACCCCCCCATTAAACAGCTGACAAACATCCGCATCCAATCACAGAGCACAATCTAAAGTTATTCCCAACCAATCCGAGGTCACTATACTTTCAATACTACTAGAATGATTTGTTTCCCCTCTACTGTATTTGTTAAAAGTAACTGACTAGCACACCTTTGCAGTGCTTGCTCTAAATACGGTAAAAAGCATACATGTGTGAGGAACAATGATGAACAACGATCAGCTTAGTGGTTGCAGTGCCCTCCTCTCCACCCCGACGAGTACTTTTAAATCATGGGATAACCTCCTCCTTGTTACCTTTACAATGCGCCCATTCCAAGATGGCCCCCAATTGTAGCGTTTCTGATTTGAATCCCTTAGTCTCCTTTTTGTGTTTCAGCTAGAACCCAGCCATGACGCTTTACGTAGAACACGTTCGACCACGGCGGTGAACTGTCTCCTTTATTAGCTGCCCGTTTTTAAGCCAGGAGTTTTGGGCGGTCGGATGTGTGGGTAAGAACAGTAGGGATGGGGACCCAGGGTAATTTTCAAAGGCAGATTTTTTTCTGAATATTGTTTTATATGTGGGGTCTTAGTATAGTGGACGGGAGAGAAAGTTCACTGCTTCTGAAGGTAGGTCGGAACGATTAAGGGTTTGAGGTCGTGATGTAGTACTAGAAGTGGCGCAGTGCTACAGTTGAAGTGACCAGGCAGGCCAAGAGTTCTTTTTGAGTGGGGTCACAAAGTGAGCGCGACAGTCAAGTCTGAGCTTTTCTAGATAATGTGCAGAGTGTAATGAGGCTTCCAGTAGTTTGGGATCCGAATGCTCTGATTAGATTAGGGAGCGTGGGTTGCGAAACACTTATACTGGAGTCGGGAAGGGAAAGACTGGTAGCACACCAGTCTTTTCCGTGGAGAAGATCTGCCATCTCCCAGAATCTGACGAGTGGAACTCCCATGGCTTCCCGGTATGAGGGTGACCGATCACGAGGGGTTAGTAGAGACGTGATTAGAGGCTAAAGGTTGCTGGGTAGAAACGTCTGTGTTCAGTGCTTCAGAGTTGTTCAAGGAGCCCTCCTTACATCGCATTTTTATGTTTTGTAGTTTTATATAGCGGGATCTCGACCCGAAGGTATTGGGGCGCTTTACATGAGCAGCAGTAGGTAACATTACAGAAGGACATCATTTTTGGTAGGCATGGGGAGATTACATATTTTGCCCATAATCTCAAAATGTTGTGCCGACATTTTAACCTGATTCCCCAGTTTCAAAGTTGGCAGCTCTGGCCATTACGCCACATCCTCCATAAGTAATAGTCCAGCTTCGTGACAATGCCTTGTAAAGCGATGCTGTGTTCTCCACGTTTTCGTTGCTTTTGTGAATAATAACTTTATCTGTATAGAGTAGCTTTCACCCCCGGATCATTAAATCCCCCCCCCCCCCCCCCCCCCGGAGGCTGCTCATCTCACTGCTATCTAAATACTTAAGCTTTGCCCGAGTATGAGCAAAGCGCGATGTTTGTAAGCACAGAAACACTGTGTTAAATAGATCTCGACTGCAGAGCTAAGGTTGCTCTCAGTGAAGATTTCAGTATTTATTTTTCAGTATCTTCTCCTTGTTTCAGTTAAAAAATAAGTTACAATGTTGCTGCGAGGCTAATCGCGTGTCCAGTTTCAAAGCTGAGCGTGAATTTCACAATTTAACTGTTTTTAGCTTCATGGAGATTCTTTGACTAGTCACATCACAAAGTTTATTGCATTCAGTAGTGATGATTAATATGTCAATTTTTTACATTATCCAGTTATTTTTTCCGAACATAGACCGCAGTTCCTGCTGTTAGCTCTAGGTGACCGTGTTTCAGTTGGTGAGCTTTTATTAGCTACCCCCTGTCAGGAATAAAAATAAATGCCAGGAAAGAAATGCAGTTTGACATTTAACTCCCCACCCCCAGCCTCTCTTTCAATAAAAAAATAAATGTATATATTATTTTTATTTTTGTTTCGGAGTGGGTAGTGCTCCATTACAGTACTATAATCCATGCCAGGAAAGAGCACCCCCTGTTCATGATAAAAAAAAGGACCATAGACAAACAGCAAGATAAAGGCGTGGAGAGATCACTGAAGGCTGCAGTACAATAGCAAAAGAGTTATTGATTTTGAAATTAGTTTGCAGGACTACTTACATTTTAGTAGCATGTTAGCCGCAGTTGCAAAAAAAATGATTTTACATGTAATTGTTTTTTAAGTTGTGACCACTTTTATTTGGCTGTACGGCGAATGCTAGCACATTTCCTCCCAGCTCCAGTTCTCTTCCTTTGCATTCAGGTGTAGTAAGTCCTTAATGCTGTTTGTACTTAAATTAAGTGCTTGTCATCCAGTTTTAGCACAGTAAGCAAGCATTGGAAATGCAATCGGTCTCACATTTGTTGGAGTTAGAACTTTTGGCATTGTAAATGGCAATGCTTTTCACTTATGTGATATGGAGTGTATGTATGTGGTGTTTTGTGGAATTGTGGGTGGGATTGGTTTAGTTAGTTGGGTAATTGTGTGGAGTGGATTTGTGTAGTAGAATTATGTGGCATGATGTTTGGTGGAATTATGTGGATAGTAATTATGTGGTATTGAGTGTACTGGAATTATGTGGAGCGGGATGGTGTATGTTGGACTGTAATTATATGGATTTGTGTTGTAGAGTGGTATGTAGTGGAGTTTAATGATGCAGTGTGCTGTCTTTTATGGCACACTAACGCCTATAAATAATACTGTTAAAATTACACAATACATGATATAAATGGTCAAAGTTAACCTGAAAAGAATGCACTGCTATATTTTTGTGGACATAAGTGCTAATGCATTAATTTTCAACAAGCTCTGTTCCTGATGTAAATCAAAACTTTAAAAATTAAATATATACTGTCACAAAGTGTGCACGCTCACATCTCGCACTGGAGCAGGAGTTTATGTATTCACACCTAATTTCACTGACTAATTAGTGAAAAGTGGATGATGATGATGTAGCACAAGCTAAAACGATAGCTATATACCAATACACAGGACATATTTTTATTAATAAAGTAAACTAAAACAGGGCTCTATAAATACAATCTTTCGGATGAAAGCAAGCCCATTTGAGCTGGTTCTTAAAGTTGCAGGTAACAGTCCACTGAGAGCAAGCACTCTATGCAGGGGACAACTAAAGAGTTTGGTTAAAAATAAATCACATTGAGTGGTGGCAGAAAGGGGGGTAAGGAGAAGAGTGGGTGTGAAGGACATGGAAGGACAATGCCCTGATCCTGCATCTTATGATGTTATACCTGTGTGCTAGCAGACTAAAGATTTCATTCATTACTTGGTGCAGAGTTTGTTCTGGTACAGATCACGTCATATTTTTCATAAACAATACATTTAAGAATATACATTATTAATATGTGGCTATACCTTACATGTAACGGCAGTTATCTCTGGGACGGCCATCGCATCCTCATGAAGTCCGGCCCCAAATACTTTCATTCTCTCCTAACTGAATACAAACCTGGTTGGACTTTGCGATCCTCGGGTAAGGCCTTGGTTAAAATACCTAGGATATACAAAGCCAGACTAGGAGCCCGCTCCTTCAGGTATCTAGCGGCAAAGACCTGGAATACTCTGCCAATAACCCTGAGAACAGAGACTTCCGAAAGACATTTCCGCAAACAACTAAAAACCTGGCTGTACAGCAGGACTGAACTCTCATAGATTTATAGCTAGCGCCTCTCCTTCTTGTAACTTTTTCTCTCTCCTGTGTCACAGCGCGGGGACACACCGTTGTGGTGTAACCAAGCGCTCTATAAATGTATTAAACTAAACCAATGAAGGGAAGCACCTGAAGACTAGGATGATGTATTGATCACATCATTATGGCACTGAATGTTTGTTAAAAAATACACCTTCAAATGTGACCCAGTTTCATCTTTGCACTAGGCATTATAACAGCGAGCCAGCCTAGTCATCTGAGCAGACCCTGGCAAATGAGCCCTCCCTTTGCCACTCGGTCATTAATGATTCCATTTCAAGAGATCTATGTTGTGACTGACATGTGGCATCAGTGCAAGTTTACACAGTTGGGGGCCAAAGGACAAGATGCCCGTCTGCTGCAGGGGGCATTGTCCGCACACATCCATTAGCAGGCACAGGCAGCGTAGGGTACAACGTGCTTTCAGAAAGCACGGTCCCTCCTCTCTAGAGAAGCGTTGCTTAAATGGCGTGTTTTCCACATGGAGATGTGATGTGGCAGTGCCGTTCACCTTACCTGCTCTCCTCGCAGTGAAGGTGCCCAAGAACTCCAGACCTCCTGAGGCGGAAGCTGGGAGCGTGACCTGCCAATATTTTAATCTGTGTTGTGAATTATTTGCTGCTTTTAATCCACCTACCCTTCCCCTTTCCTCACTACTTCTGGGATTTGCTTGCTCCTGAACATCCCGCGCAGTTACTAACGCTGCCGCGGTAAACAGCGAATTGTTTTCTTGCCGCCATTTCCTGTTCGTTCGTGGAGGCCACGCCCCCTTCGGAGGCCACGCCCACCGCTAACCAGGATTAAAGCACGGACTACAAGCGCCGTCATCCTCCTAGACAGACCACCTGAGGCGGAAGCCGGGAGCGTGACCTGCCAATATTTTAATCTGTGTTGTGAATTATTTGCTGCTTTTAATCCACCTACCCTTCCCCTTTCCTCACTACTTCTGGGCTTTGCCTGCTCCTGAACATCCCACGCAGTTGTTACTAACGCTGCCGCGGTAAACAGCGAATTGTTTTCTTGCTGCCATTTCCTGTTCGTTCGCGGAGGCCACGCCCCCTTCTGAGGCCACGCCCACCGCTAACCAGGATTAAAGCGCGGACTACAAGCGCCGTCATCCTCCTGAGGCGGAAGCCGGGAGCGCGACCTTCGAGGCTACAGCCTATAAAAATGTGTTTCCCCCGGAAAAGCCCGTCTGCGCCCGTCCGCGCCAAGGTAGTGCCATGGGCCACTGACGCTGTAGATTTTGACCTCGTACATCAGGATCAGCTCCCTGCCGGGCCACCTTACTCTAGAAAGGAGCTCATCCTAATTGGTAGGCTACATGCTGATAAAGGACTACTCTCTCTAGTACCCACATCACACCCCCGGGCCGACGTACTTAGTGATGACGTTTTTAAGTGCGGGTTATTAAATGTTAGGTCCCTACCTAGTCATTGCACTGAGATCCAGCTTCTGATTGACACGCACGAACTTGATATTCTGTTCATGACAGAAACTTGGACACGTCCAGACTGCTTGGTCGACCCTGGCTTTGCCTGCCCTCCCGGGTTTAAATTTCTCCACTCCCCTAGGCCTACTGGTAGAGGCGGGGGTGTGGGTGTTATTTTTAGAGCTTCTTGTAGTATTAAGGTCCTCACTCTTGACCCTGCTTTGGGTACCAAGATGCTAGGGCTTCTAATTCAGACTCACTCTGGGACGACCGTCACAGGGATAGTTTGCTACCGCCCACCAGGGGCGTTTTGTCTTCGGCAACAACAAGCGCTCATTACCACTCTGACTGACTAACATCGCTCTATCGCACCAGAAATTATTAATAATTGGGGATTTCAATCTTTGGCACAACGGCTCCCTTGACTTAGCTCTTAAGAACTTACTTCTTACCTGTGATAGTTTGGGCCTTTCTCAACTGGCCTCCAAGGCCTCCCATAAAGCTGGCCATTTACTCGATTTGGTCTTTGCGGCACCTGATTTGGTGGTAATGGGGGAAACCCTCCCGATGGACTGGACCGATCACTTTTTGGTTAAATTTTTTCTTTGTAAATTGGCTGGCCTCCATAAGGCCCCTGTACTGACCAAGGAAATTACTTGTAGAGACTGGAGAGCTTTCTTACGCTTGCACCTTTCTGGGGAAGTGTTCCATATGCAACAGCTCTTCGATGTGAACAAAAGTACAGATGATAACTATAACTCTTATTACCAGTATCTCAAAGGTGGTCGACAACCATGCCCCTCTTAAAAGTCGTACTTACAGAGGTAAAGACTCCGCCCTATGGTTTAACGAAGACCTTAAAGTATTAAAGCTTGAATGTAAACAAGCAGAGAGAAGGTGGAGACGTGACTATAAGGAAACGTCCAAAGAAGCGTGGAAGACTAAGGTCCATGCTTATAAAACTCTTATTAAAAAATCTAAATCTGATCACTATGCCTCTCTGATCTGTAATACTACTAATAACTCTAGGAGCATTTTTAATATCCTAAACAGCGTCACCAACCAGGAATCCTGCAAAAATTAGATTGTCCCGTCTCAAGATCTTTGTAACAATTTGGCTACTTTCTTCAAGGAGAAAATTGATCTTATCCTTAAAGACCTGGACTCCTCTCTGGATTTTGATTCTCCCTTAGTCCTGAATCTTGTCGCTTCAATAGATCCCTCTCTTGACTCTGATAGGATTCCCGAAGATTTACTTCTCAGGTTTCCTCCGCTCACATACGATATCTTTACCAAAACTGCAAGAACGATTGTATCCGGGTCTCCCTTGGACCCTGTGCCTCCCAAAATTTGGAAGGAATTTGAAGACCAACTTTTTCCCCATCTCCACCTAATCTGTGAGCAATCTCTGATGACTGGCTCTGTTCCCGCCCACTGGAAACGAGCGCTGGTCTCCCCCCTGCTAAAAAAAACCGTCCCTAGATCCGGATTGCTCTAAAAGTTACAGGCCCATCTCACTGCTGCCTTTCCCTGCTAAGATAGTGGAGTGGGTGGTCAGTCACACTCTATCCAAATATCTGGAACACCATTCATTGCTTGACGGGGACCAATTTGGCTTCCGGCCAGCCCACGGTACCGAAACAGCCCTCATCAACGCTCTGGACGAACTGCAGAGGCGGGCAGACAGGAATCAGGCATCGTTTTTGATATTGCTTGATATGTCTGCCGCCTTTGACACGGTAAATCATAAGATCTTATTGATGCGGCTGTCGGGGGCTGGAGTGAGGGACTCGGCACTGCAATGGTTTCATTCTTTTTTGCAGGACAGGCAGCAGGCAGTATCCCTGCCACCTTTTCAATTTGCCTTTTCTCCGGTTCTGTACGGAGTCCCTCAGGGCTCTGCTATCAGCCCCATACTTTTTAACGTCTATCTTAGGCCGTTAATTCTTCTTATCAAAAGTTTTGGCATTAAAACCGTCAATTACGCTGACGACACGCAGCTGATCCTCTTCTTGGAAGGAGAGGATTCTATCTCGGTGGATGTTCTACATAACTGTTTACGGGACACATCCAAATGGCTAAAGGATAATTCACTCCAGTTTAATGCAGGGAAAACTAAGGTGCTCTTTAGCGGTGGCTCAAGGGTCCCTCGTTCATTCCCCAATAATTTTTGGCCCCCGGAATCGGGGTCCAATGTACAGCCTGCAGACTCGGTCCGCAATCTAGGGGTTCTGCTTAACCACTGGCTTAGCATGGAGACCCATGTCCAAAAAACTTCGGCCTGCTGCTTTGCCATTCTCCGCTCTTTTAGAAAGGTCCTGCCCCTCCTACCTTCTCAGGCCCGTGCCCAAGTGGTTAGATGTACCATCCTGAGCAGGTTGGACTATTGCAACGCCCTCCTGCTCGGGTCCCTTGAGTTTCTGCTGGACAGGCTCCAAAGGGTCCAATCTGTTGCTGCTAAATTGGCCTTGGGGCTGCCGAGAAGATCTCACGGACCTTCTGCCTTGGCCAAATTGCACTGGCTTCCTCTTAGACAGAGAATCCAGTTTAAGGCCCTTTGTATTGTCTTTAGGGCCCTCCATGGTACCGGGCCGACCTCTCTTAAAGCTAAGTTTGGGTGGTATGTTCCTACCAGACATCTTCGCTCCTCTGATGCTAAGTTGGTAGTCATCCCCAGGTTTAGGAAGGTTAGAGCTGGTGGTAGATCCTTTGAGGTGGCTGCCGCTAAACTTTGGAACACCCTCCCTATCGAGATTAGGCACACCAATGAACTTTTGCCGTTCAGAAAAAAGGTAAAAACTTGGCTTTTAACCTATTGCTCGCTGGTCCTCTCTCGCTCTTCCTCTGTCCCTGTCAGCGCCAGGATGCCTGCAATGGGGACAATCTGCGCTTTATAAGTACTTTAATAATTGTTTATCAGCTTGAGCTGCCTGCAGGATAATTGCTCTGAGGAGTGGTGCCAGGATGTAAATATTATCCCCCTGACGGGTACAAGCGCAGTCTAAAAAAACCTGCGATTCTCCACAGGATGCACAGACATCGAAAAATAAATCCAGATGTTACTCATTAGCCGTATTGCATTGATCTGGTGCAGAATAATTATGTTTAGCTGCTGGGCTTTCCTTACATAGCTTCCAGGTTTTCAGAATACTTGTGTGTGACACTTCCATTATTTCGGTATACTTATGAGTGACTTTCAGTGACCAAATGTGTGACACTTTGGTGCGAGTAAAACCAAGCAATGGAGTGCTTGGAAAAAGATAAATATCAGGAATTGCATGCTTTCGAGCAATGAGAAGCTCTATAAAGATGCTGAATCTACTGAAACTCCTGAAAAGGAAGGTCACTTGCCTACAACCCCTTACGAAATTTCAAAACATGAAAAGATGGTTGGTGTTCTTGTCTAAGAAATGTATTCGAACAAAGAGAGAGGGGTTTTTAAGAGACACTGGAACCACTCTTGATCCCGCTACAGATAATCATAAACAACAAAAGTGAGGCCAGAAACTCAAGAGCCAGCAAGAGGAGTCACTCTTGTTTCATAAAAAAACCCTCACTCACCAACCTAGTTGGTGACATGTTTCATCATTGGGTTCTCACCAGAGAGGCCAAATGCCCCTCTGGTGTGCTATGACGCCTGATTACAGCGGAGCAGGTTTTTTTGATTTGTGAGTGTGAGAAAGTGATTGTGCAAAAAGATTAAAATTACTTTTATTCACCATTAAAAAAAAAAATAATAATAATAATAATGGTGGAGGAATAAGGTAAATGGATAAAAACAGTGTGGTGGATGTTTGAAAACTAGGTAGATTGGCCAGTTACATCCTATAAATAGAATCTGGTCTACATGTTTCAGCCTCCTTGTGCTGTTTGCGAGGCTTTCGTCAGGACCGTCTGCCATGGCGATATGCGCACGCTAAGGCGCACCCAAACCAGAGGGTGTGAAAGGACCGAATAACTTAGTTATCGTTGCGCTTTTAAAATGGTTTCAAAGGCAGAGAAATCTGTAAGACAGAACGACAGACAAAATACATGACAGTAAATACGCTTGTGAACTCACATGATTTGCCGAGTGAGAGACAATGCTCATGCTGCTTTGTGGTGCTTCATCGTAGTGCAGCCATAACTCACATCAGCTAGCTGCTAAGGTGACATAGGTGCGTGAGCTCTGAGGACTAGTTGTAGTTATCAAGTCCTTAGCCTGGTCGTCCAGGGCGGTGTTATCAGTATCGGTAAACTGTGATACTGGCGCGCTAGTGACTATGCACGCTAACTAGGGCGTTGCCTATACCTGCCGACTTTGGCAGAGAGTGGTGGTGAACTTGATTAGGTAAAAAGTCTCAAACGAAAATGAGGCTTGTGAGATCTAAAATTAAAAAGGCAGATGGAATTAATGATGGATACAGAGCTTACTTCTGGTGTAGCGAAACCTTACACCATGGATCCACGCAGGGGGCGGTGGCTTATAGTCGCACACTGGGGAGAAAGAAAGGAGTAACCATGCGTTATTAAAAGCATGGCCATTATGTTACCTGCGGTAGCGGAGTTGGTAGGATACTCACTCCGTCAAAGCCAGACACCCGTTTGGCACCTGAGGATCCCGTGCATGACGGGGTTGCTGACCAGGATGTGTCTTAAAGTGGTGCAACCGGCATGGAACACGGGTGGGCTGTGTCGCGTATCTGTCAACGTGTACACGCCTGCGCTCATCCAACACAGTGGAAAAGACTAGACGTCTCATGTCTTTTGAAGGACTCCAACTTTATTGAGCAAATAAGGTGTTGCCCTGGGCACAGCTCGTCAGCACGTGGCCACAGTTCTGAGTGCATCATCGTCATTGACACACAAACCCACGAGGGTCTCAAACTGCATCGCTCGTGGAGTGTATGCTGTGAGATAATCTAACATTGTTTAATAGGCAATGAAAGAAAGCAACTCAGAAAGGTGATGCTGTGAGTTGCTCAAGACCGCAGCTGGTAAAATGGATGGATCGTCCCACGGGTCTATCATGCTTATGTATGCATGAAGTTCACAATACTGTGAGAACAGTGTAAAACAATCTAACATTGTTTGGAAGGGGATGATGTAAATTTACTAAAGGGGGGGGGGGTGGTAATTTGCCCCACAGGTCTATAATGCTTTTGAATACATAAAGTCCACAATCCTGTAGAAACAGCGGCAGAGCTGTGTTAGATGGACTCAGTGAGCATATCAACGCCTAAGCACAGACCCCCATGAAATGTTGTCATTGAGGCCCTGTTTGTGTGTTTAGAGGCGATATACCCAATGCTGTTCTTTCTCGAACAGTACTTTTTAGGTCTCGTCTAGCGACGCAGCGCATGCTGTGCTCGCCTTAGCGAGATCTATTGTCGTTGGTTTCTTGCCCGAAGGGGGACAGGGCATGTGCACGCGTTCGGACAGTTGTGCACACGTACGCACATCTCCTGTCCGCGCTCGCGGTTTTTGAGCATGACGCGTGCATAGCACGCTTTCACTCACGGCGACAGCTTGTACAGGAGTTGTGCACGCGTATGCCCGTCTCCTGTCTGCGCTCGCAGCGTGGGACCTTCCCCAGGGGCAGGGAATCCGTCCTGGCGGCTGTTGTCTATGAAGAACTTAGGAGACCTTTGATGGCAGCATTGTTAGAGCCTTAATCCTGCTGAGTCTTTCAACGGCATTTGACACTGAATGGTTCCATTTTAATATCTAAATCCTAAATTTGGAAACAAGTGACGTGCCCGGACACGGGTCTGGCCATTTCTTACATTCCATGCGTAAGTTGTGAACTTATGTCCTCCTCTTGTCCATTCACCATAGGTGCATCTTAGCACTTTTCTTCTGTGCGTTCAATGCATATATGCTTACTTTTGTGCTCTAGGTGTTGCACTTTTCGTTTTGTTTCAGTGGGTGTATAGTAGCTATTTTTACCTGGATGATCTATCATTGGTTCAAACCTAATCCCAGCATAACAGAGGTTGTAGTGGTTCACAGTCCTAACTCTCAGTGAAGGCCTGTCCGCGTCCACTCTGTAACACAGCCGCTGGGCTGAAGGAGATTTTTTGTATTTTTAAATGCCGCATAAACCAACTTGCAGTTGCAATACAATACAGTACATCAATGAAGCAGGCAGCCAGGAGTCTGTAGAAATAATACACAATAAAAGTTATTCAGGGTGTTAAAATAAAATGCACAACGTGAATTGAGTATGGAATAAAGTGGATTTGTTAAATTTGTAATAGAGCAGTGGAACAATATGCAGAAAATAAAAGTACATTAATGTGTTATCATGGAAACGCCTAATGTTTGACAAATACAAGCATGCACCTATATGCTGCCATAGCAGGCCGCTGCAAAACATTGTGGAATTGTCGAGTTAGCAGCTCACGGACTAAATCTAAGAACATTAGTGATTGGTGTATAGTATTTTAATTGCATTTACGTAACCCTTTTACCCCTGATGAGGCATTGAACTACTTTGCAGATTGTTAGCATGCTTCTCTGTGGGATTGCCTTGGTTAAAAATGTAATTGTGGGTACATACTGTCCAAGCAGAAGTTTGAGAAACCCTTGTTTTCCCACTGTAAAAGTCGAGTGGTTTTGGGATTTCGGTTTTACCAGCATGCCTGCCAAACGTTTCTATTTCTAACAATAAATGTGTTGAAAGGGATCCTCCCCTTTCAATTACTGGCTTTCTTCGACCAGCCTCTTTCAGCTATTAGCTTGAGACTTTGTTAATCATGCCTTGGCTCAGCCCAGTAGGAAGTGCTTCTCTCGCCTAACGGCATTGGCTGTTTGGGTACAGCCTTCTGTATTCACTCAAGGTCTTGGATTGAGCTGCATGAGAGACTACTTCACAACAATAACTGTTTGTCCTCACCTGCTGTTTCTTCGTGTTTCTCACTGTAATGTGATAACACTACATGTGTTAGTACACTGTGTGCATTAGTATCCAGACCTATTGGCTTTGCCAAGTATTGTTTTGTTGGTGATGGTTTAGGAATTGTGTTCATAATGCCAGAGTACACAAGATGCAACTTAATGATGAGACATAGACAGGCCAGAACCGTTCTAGGGTTGCTTCTGGGCTAGGCTAAGCTTCACAGGTCAGGATAGACTGTTCCAGTGAGGAGAAGGGTCAATACTCATTTGCATAAGGTGAACCTCTGATGCGAACGGCATGGAGGGTGCAAAACGTTGGATTGAAATGCAGCCCCAGCAATTTCCAGTGGCTGAGATTAATTTTAGCATTCCTTCCATCACCCTGTTTGTAGGCAGGCTCTATGCCAACTGCTGCAGGACACCGACTGCCATGCGCAGCAGATGTTTTCTGCCTGTGGAGGTTATGGGCAGAGCCCTGCCAAATGCTAGGCCCTACGGCCAACTCCCATTGCATGTGAAGGGTGTGCGCAATGTGGATCGGATATGTGGCAAGTGAATGCAGTACATCATAATGAAAGGAAATTCACTGAAAAAAAACAGTTAAAGGTTAGTTATGGTGTAAGGAACACAAACTTGAAAAAGCTTTTACATTGGCTAGATATGGACTGCAGCACATAACACGTCTGACATGCTATGTACACCCCTCTGCCGATGTCATTTGAAACTAGCATTTACAATGCAATAGGTCTCTCATTTACGCAAGTTTGAGCTATTGACATTACAAATAACAATGCCTTTTTAGATTTGTTTTAGTTTTAAAAACATAAATATAAGGCATTGTCATTTACAATGCCAATCGCTTCAACTCGTGTAACTGCGAGACGTATTGCTTTGCAAATGCTTGTTGTGAGTTATAACCAAAGGAAATGATGGACGGAGTGTTTAACATTGCAAGCACTCACCCCCAGTCAACTGATCTGGGTTTAATCCACCACCGTTCTTTAGCCCACTCTGCCACCCCTGGTCAGACATGGCCATATGCAAATCAGTCTGACCCTGTGCCTCATGGGAACAGTCCAGCCCGAACTGCCATGCCTTCCCTGGACTGGAAACCAGCTTCCTTGGACCGGTTTCTGGCATTTCAGCCATCTTCAGCCAGGCTTGCTTGAATCCAGTGGCAAAGTGAGCAAGGAACTCACGTCTGAGCATACCCTGCCAATTTATGGCGAACAAAGCAAAACCAAAGGAAATGATGGACGGAGTGTTGAACATTGCAAGTGTTTGGTTCTGATGCTCCGTCCATCACCACCCCTTTTTTGTACCGCTTTGTTCGCCATAAGTTGGCAGGGTATGCTCAGACGTGAGTCCCTTGCTCAC